>NC_069384.1:110686500-113086500 GCF_027475565.1 Acinonyx jubatus
ATTGTAAACATTTATGCACCAAATGTGAAAGAACCCAAATATATGAATCAGCTAATCACAAACATAAAGAAACTCATCGATAGTAATACCATAATAGTAGGAGACTTCAACACCCCACTCACAGAAATGGACAGATCATCTATGCAAAAATCAACAAGGAAACAATGGCTTTGAATGACACATTGGACCAGATGGACTTAACAGATATATTCAGAACATTTCATCCTAAAATAGCAGAATATACATTCTTCTCCAGTGCACATGAAACATTCTCCAGAAGAGACCACATCTGGCACACAAATCAGGCTTAAGCAAGTACAAAAAGATAGAGATCATAGCATGCATATTTTAAGACCACAACGCTATGAAACTCAAAATCAACCACAAGAAAAAATTTGGAAAGGTCACAAATACTTGGAGACTGAAGAACATCCTACTAAAGAATGAATGGGCTAACCAAGCAGTTAAAGAGGAAATTAAAAAGCATATGGAAGTCAATGAAAATGAGAATACCATAACCCAAAACCTCTGGGACACAGCAAAGGTGGTCAAAGAGGAAAGTATATAGCAGTCCAGGCTTTCCTCAAGAAGGAAGAAAGATCTTAGATACACAACCTAACCTTGTACTTTAAGGAGCTGGAAAAAGAACAGCAAATAAAACCCAAAACCAGCAGAAGACAGGAAATAATAAATACTGGAGCAGAAATTAATGCTATCAAAACCAAAAAAAAAAAAAAACCAAAAACAAAACAGTAGAAGAGATCAATGAAACCAGACACTGGTTCTTTGAAAGAATTAACAAAATTGATAAACCACTAGCCAGTTTGATCAAGAAGAAAAAGGAAAGGACCCAAATAAATAAAATCAAGAATGAACGAGGAGAGATCACAACCAAGACAGCAGAAATAAAAACAATAATAAGAGAATAGTATGAGCAATTATATGCCAATAAAATGGGCAATCTGGAAGAAATGGACAAATTCCTAGAAACATATACACTACCAAAACTGAAACAGGAAGAAATAGAAAATTTGAACAGACCCATAACCAGTGAAGAAATCAAATTAGTAGTCAAAAATCTCCCAAAAAACAAGAGTCCAGGGCCAGATGGCATTCCAGGGGAATTCTACCAAACATTTAAGGATGGTAACAACTATTCTCTTGAAGCTTTTCCAAAACATAGAAATGGAAGGAAAACTTCCAAATTCTTTCTATGAGGCCAGCATTGCCTTGATTCCAAAACCAGACAGAGACCCCTCTAAAATGGAGAGCTATAGACCAACTGCCCTGATGAACATGGAGGCAAAATCCCTCAACAAGATATTAGCCAACTGGCTCCAACAATACATTAAAAAAATTATTCACCACGACCAAGTGGGATTTATACCTGGGATGCAGGGCTGGTTCAATGCCTGCAAAACAATTAACATAATTCATCACATCAATAAAAGAAAGGACAAGAACCATATGATCCTCTCAATAGATGCAGAGAAAGCATTTGACAAAATACACCAAACTTTCTTGATAAAAACCCTTAATAAAGTAGGGATAGAAGGATCATACCTCGAGATAATAAAAGGCATATATGTACCACCCAACGCTAATGTCATCCTCAATGGGGAAAAACTGAGAGCTTTCCCCCAAAGGTCAGGAATAAGACAGGGATCTCCACTCTTGCCATTGTTATTCAACATAGGATTGGAAGTCCTAGCCTCTGCAATCAGACAACACAAAGAAATAAAAGGCATCCAAATAGTCCGGGAGGAGGTCAAACTTTCACTCTTCTCAGATGACATGATACTCTATATGGAAAACCCAAAAGATTCCACCAAAAAACTACTAGAACTGATTCATGAATCCAGCAAAGTTTCAGGATATAAAATCAACGCACAGAAATCGGTTTCATTCCTATTCACCAACAATGTTGCAACAGAAAGAGAAATCAAGGAATCGATCCCATTTACAATTGCACCAACAACCATAAAATACCTAGGAATAAATCTAACCAAAGAGGTGAAAAATCTATACACTGAAAACTATAGAAATCTTATGAAAGAAATTGAAGAAGACAAAAAAAAATGGAAAAAGATTCCATGCTCCTAGATAGGAAGAAAAAATATTGTTAAAATGTTGATACTACCCAGGACAATCTACATATTCAACGCAATCCCTATCAAAATCACACTAGCATTCTTCACAGAGGTAGAACAAATAATCCAAAAATTTGTATGGAGCCAGAAAATACCCTGAATAGCCAAAGCAATCTTGAAAAAGGAAACAAAAGCAGGAGGCATCACAATCCCGGACTTCAAGCTGTACTACAAAGCTGTAATCATAAATTAATATATATATGTAATCATCAAGAGAGTATGGTACTGGCACAAGAACAGACACTTAGATCAATGGAACAGAATAGAGAACCCAGTAATGGACCCACAAACATATGACCAACTAGCCTTTGACAAAGCAGGAAAGAATATCCAATGGAATAAAGACAGTCTCATCAGTAAGTGGTGCTGGCAAAGCTGGACAGTGACATGCAGAAGAATGAACCTGGACCACTTTCTTACACCATATACAAAAGTAAACTCAAAATGGATGAAAGACCTAAATGTAAGACAGGAAGCCATCAAAATCCTCGAAGCGAAAGCAGGCAAAAACCTCTTTGATCTTGGCCACAGCAACTTCTTACTGAACACATCTCTGGAAGCAATGGAAACAAAAGCAAAAATGAACAACTGGGACCTCATCAAAATAAAACCTTCTGCACAGTGAAGGAAACATCAGCAAAACTAAAAGGCAACCAACAGAATGGGAGAAGATATTTGCAAACGACCTATCAGATAAAGGGTTAGTATTCAAAATCTATAAAGAACTGATCAAACTCAACACCCAAAAAGCAAGTAATCCAGTGAAGAAGCATATTGCCAGTTATAGTTTTTTCCTTATGTGATAAACTTACTGAAACTTCCAAAGCAAAAACCAACACCATGAATATAGATGACAGCCGGTCTTGGGATTTCTGACTTTCTCTTTGGCAAGTACAAATGTACTGGAGTACCAACAAATGCTGTATCGGTCTCTGTGACATTTTCATCTGAGAGTGGTTGTGTATAGTCCAGACTGAATATCATGGAAATTAAGTCTCCATGTCTAATAATACCTAGGTTTTCAAAACACATATGCTGTAAAAGCAAAACAAAAATGAATATTTTTATCTTATATTACACCAAATGCATATAAAGAGAAAATAAAACGTAAGTGAAATGGACAGAAATAGAATATTTGTAATATTTATTTCCAAGTAATACTGTATAGACTTTATTCCATAACTTTTTGCCCTTGAAAATCTCAAGTATCCTGTAATTTATTAGTAACTGTGTCATTCAAAATCTGTCAATTTACTGGCAGTTATTTTATAATTGTAAATTCTTACCTGGAAAATCTCCACATCTTATAACACCTTTTCTTTCCTTTTTGTTTTATAGGCATGCTGTCATATTTTTCTTCTTTGTTGTTCATTTTACCTAATCCAAAATTTTAAAAGTTCTCTTATGCTCACACTAATAGTTACTTAATGCTGTGGTTATCTTTTTTTTAATGCTTTTTATTTATTTATTTTAATCCAGTTTAGTTAACATTCAGTGTAGTATTAGTTTCAGGAGTCGAACCCAGTGATTCATCATTTACATATAACACCCAGTGCTCAGCCCAACAAGTGCCCTCCTTAGTGCCCATCACCCATTTAACCCATACTTCCAATTACCTCCCCTCTAACAACCCCCAGTCTGTACTCTGTATTTAAGAGTCTTTTATGGTTTGTCTCCCTCTGTTCTTATCTTATTTTTCCTTTCCTTCCCCTATGTTCATCTGTTGTGTTTGTTAAATTTCACATGAATGAAATCATATGGTATTTGTCTTTCTCTGACTTATTTTGCTTAGCAAAATATACTCTATCTCTATCCATATCATTGCAAATGCAAGATTTCATTCTTTTTCATCACTGAGTAGTATTCCATTTTGTGTGTGTGTGTGTGTGTGTGTGTGTATACATACACATACACATACATACACACCACATGTTTTTTTATACATTCATCAGTTGATGGACATTTGGGCCCCTTTCATAATTTGGCTATTGTCACTATTGCTGCTATAAACACTAGAGTCCATATGCCCCATCAAATCAGTACTTTTGTATCCTTTGGATAAATGCCTAGTAGGGCAATTGCTGGATTGTAGGGTAGCTCTATTTTTAATTTTTTGAGGAACCTCCACACTGGTTTCCAGAGTAGCTGCACCAGTTTGCATTCCCACCAACAGTGCAAAAGTCTTCCTCCTTCTCTGCCTTCCTGCCAACATCTGTTGTTTCCTTAGTTGTTAGTTTTAGCCATTCTGACAGGGGTGAGGTGGTATCTTGTTGTGGTTTTGATTTGTATTTCCCTGATGATGAGTGATGTTACCATCTTTTCATGTGTCTGTAAGACATATGGATGTAATCTTTGGAAAAGTCTTTGTTCATATCTTCTGTCCATTTCTTCACTGGATTATTTGTTTTTTGGGTGTTGAGTTTGATACATTCTTTATAGGTATTTCGTATTAACCCATTGTCCGGTATGTTATTTCCAAATATCTTCTTCCATTCTGTAGGTTGCCTTTTAGTTTTGCTGATTGTTTCCTTCACTGTGCAGAAGCTTTTTATCTTGATGAGCTCCAAAAGGTTTATTTTTGTTTTTGTTTAATGCCCTGTTTTCAACTTTAAATAGCTGCGTCCTAGCACCCAACCCCCATCCCTCAAATCCCATATTTGATATCACTGGAAAAAAATATCTCCCTGGTATTTCTGATAACTTTTCTAGGAAATTCGTGACATGTCACTGGGCAGTTTACTCAAAAGAAAAAAACTTAAAAATACATGGTCAATAGTACATTAAACACATTCCTACAATTATTTCAAAGAGTATGGTATTACAGGATCTTAGAGAATGTCTAATTCCTACACTTTAACAATGAGGAAGCATGCAGAAGCTCTAAGTTGCAGCCAGTAAAGGTCAAAGTTAAAATGCACTCATTTTTCCAGACCAACCACTTATACCATCACTTACTGAATATATGATCTGAAGCAAATTCAAATTACACTCTACTTTAATTTTTTTATCTATATAATTGTAGTCATAATAATAACAACAAATCCCTCAGTGGGCTGTTGTATGATTTAAGTGAGTTAGGACTTCTCATGTACATAGAAGAGTGCATACTACATGTACGTATTTAATAAATCTTGCCTTATTTAAGTATTCTTTACTACTAAAAATTCTTAAGTAATTTCATGCTAATTGAATATAATCAGGTAGAGTGTCCTTTAAGGCAAGATTTTGGGAAATGGGTAAATTAAACTAATTTTCATTTAGTGAAGTGAATTTTAAAAGATATTTGACAGATTGCTTTTTTTCCTCATTTCTCAGACATTTTTTGTTTTTGACAGGTAAGTATTTTTTGAATAACAAAAGTATCACCTTAGAGATTATTTTGTGCTGTTCAACCATACATGGTCTGTAATTCTCAGAGCAATCCTCTAAAGTATTTATGATTAATATCCCCATTTTATAGGTTAAAAATGTATAATGGAGGGTTAAGGAAAGTTTAGAAGATTGGACATGCTTTCTTTTACCAAACTCAGCCTTCCAAGTTAACATATGACTCCATAGCAATGCATTTTATTTATCAAGATTACTTCCTCAAAAACTTTACTTTTCACTTCCATTTCCTATGATACAGTAATCTATCTTCTGGTATCTCAACTTTGAGTTACAAAATTCAGTACTGACAAGAATAAAGTTGGTTGTTGTTATTGTTTTTTTTTTTTTTTGAGAACAGCCAAGGACTGTTAATTTTACTAGAATAATCTTGCAAGTAAATACATGGGTGCTCTTCTTAGCACCTTTTTAAAAATAAAGAACAATCCATAAACAATGTGAAATCTATAAGGTACATAATTGTGTTATAGATGGACAATGGTGAGAATAATTTGTAGCTGGAAAAGGAAAAGACTATGGAGTCAGCACTTTTTTCCCCACATCTTCTTTCATGTTATGTTAAATCAAGGAGTAGGAGCATTGGAGAAAGAGGCAGTTGTAGTGAAGGTAAGCCACTAGAAGTAGTGGATAGGTAGACTTAATATTGTTAAGATTCGTCAATACAACCCAAAGTAATGCAATTCCCATCAAAATTCCAACAACCTTTTCCACAAAAGTGGAAAAGCCAATCTTTCAATTCGTATGGAACTACAAAGGGCTCCAAATAGATAAAAACAATCTCAAAAAATAAAAAGTAGTTCCATATTTCCCACTGGGGGCCAGTGGAAGTTACAACTGAATCAGAAAATATCTGAAAACAAGCCACTCTAACACTTTATAAAAACTGAAGCAGGAACTCTTTTATATTAGTAAAAAAAATATCTGAACTGTCTCTTTCTACCAGTTCTAAAAAAACAAATTTAAAAAAATGGTGAAGAAAAGTATCAAGGGTGAAGTCTCATACAAAATATACAACATAGACAAGAAAACTAAAAGAGAAGAAATAAAAAAATAAACACAACTATCCATTTATACAAAGAAAAGCAATGTGGAAAAAACAAAAATTTAAATATTAAACAGAAAAGAAGGGGGCACCTGGCTAGCTCAGTCAGTTAAGCGTCAGACTCTTGACCTCAGCTCCGATCATGATCTCAAGGTTTGTGAGATCAAGCCCTGTGTAGAGCTCTGTGCTGACAATGTGGAGCCTGGTTGAGATTCTCTCTCCACCTCTCTCTCAATCTCTTAAGAAAAAAATAAATAAAAAACATTTTTTTAAAAAAAGAAGTGATAAATGGTGTTTAAGAGAAAGTGACAAATATTAAAGACAGGCAAAGAAATGACAAATATGAACAATTGCACTCATCTAAAAAAATTAAAACAAGATAACAAAAAAAATATTACATACTATAATCAAAGAAGCTTTCCTAAAAAAAAAAAAAACACTTGAAAATACATAATGAGAGCCTGCTCTGTGTACCTGAGAATATTGAACCAGAATAGGTAATAGCAAGATATATTCCTGTAAGTTATTGTACTGTAAAGAAAAAAGGGAAAGACATTATATGTTTAGGCAAAAAGGTCATTTGGCTTCTGAGGAAAATAATTAGACCAAGAAGAGAAATTAGTGGTCATTCTTTATGTCAAGAGAAAATATAATATTTCATTATATAATAATAATTCATTTTATTATATAAATGTGGATAAATAATTTAATATCTGGATTTTTTTCAACTCAGTGTATTGTACCAAGAGTGCATCCTAAAGAATCTAGTAGAGAATGAGCTTCATGCAATCAAAATTAATAAAGAGACAATGTAAATACTGGTTAACATTATTAATTATACTGTTACTGTAAAATCAGTGTTCATTGATGGTTGAAAAGGGGAGGGGTGTAGCAGCAGAGAAGGTATTGCTATTGCTGTCTAATAGCATAGATAAAGTGCAACCAGATAGTGAAAAGAAAGAGCAAAAAGACAAAATTTACTATTTTTAGTTATCAAAAGTAGTGGTGGTGGTGTTCATATTGTTATTCAAGGACCACCATCTTTGTAAGGTGAGTAAAAACAAGATAGGGGGATAGGGGATATGTGGGTGGTTCAGTTACTTAAGTATGCAGTGTTGATTTTGGATCCAGTCATGATCTCACGGTTTCTGAGTTCGATCCCCACATGGGACTCTGTGTTCACAACGCAGAGCCTGGTTGGGATTTTCTCTCTCCCTCTCTCTCTGCCCTTCTTCCATTCACACTATATATCTCTAAATAAATAAATAAATAAACATTAAAAAAAAGAAATTGTGGGATGTTTTTATTCCCTCATATACATGTATCCCTAAGTGTCTAGATTCTTGGATTGTCAGTGTGGAAAAAAAAGACAAGCGATATAGAAGAGATCAAGTAAAAATCCTGTGGTCTTCTCTCTGACCTCAGCTGTAGCAATTTCTTACTTGACACATCCCCAAAGGCAAGGGAATTAAAAGCAAAAATGAACTACTGGGACCTTATGAAGATAAAAAGCTTCTGCACAGCAAAGGAAACAACCAACAAAACTAAAAGGCAACCAACGGAATGGGAAAAGATATTTGCAAATGACATATCGGACAAAGGGCTAGTATCCAAAATCTATAAAGAGCACACCAAACTCCACACCCGAAAAACAAATAACCCAGTGAAGAAATGGGCAGAAAACATGAATAGACACTTCTCTAAAGAAGACATCCAGATGGCCAACAGGCACATGAAAAGATGCTCAATGTCGCTCCTCATCAGGGAAATACAAATCAAAACCACACTCAGATATCACCTCACGCCAGTCAGAGTGGCCAAAATGAACAAATCAGGAGATGATAGATGCTGGAGAGGATGTGGAGAAACGGGAACCCTCTTGCACTGCTAGTGGGAATGCAAACTGGTGCAGCCACTCTGGAAAACAGTGTGGAGGTTCCTCAAAAAATTAAAAATAGACCTACCCTATGACCCAGCAATAGCACTGCTAGGAATTTACCCAAGGGACACAGGAGTACTGATGCATAGGGGCACTTGTACCCCAATGTTTATAGCAGCACTCTCAACGATAGCCAAATTGTGGAAAGAACCTAAATGTCCATCAACTGATGAATGGATAAAGATATTGTGGTTTATATACACAATGGAGTACTACGTGGCAATGAGAAAGAATGAAGTATGGCCCTTTGTAGCAACGTGGATGGAACTGGAGAGTGTGATGCTAAGTGAAATAAGCCATACAGAGAAAGACAGATACCATATGGTTTCACTCATGTGGATCCTGAGAAACTTAATAGAAACTCATGGGGGAGGGGAAGGAAAAAAAAAAGAGGTTAGAGAGGGAGAGAGGCAAAGCATAAGAGACTGTTAAAAACTGAGAACAAACTGAGGGTTGATCTGGGGTGGGAGGGAGGGGAGGTTGGGTGATGGGTATTGAGGAGGGCACCTTTTGGGATGAGCACTGGGTGTTGTAAGGAAACCAATTTGACAATAAATTTGATATATTGAAAAAAATAATAATAACAAAAATAAAAGCAAAAAAAACCCCTGTGGTCTTGAATTTGAGATGGAATAACAGACTGCAATGATTATCAAGGATATCAAGAATCATTTTTTCTTTAAAAATGGGTATTTGTAAAAAAATAAATAAATAAAAATAAAAATGGGTATTTGTATAAAATTCCTAGTTTTGTCCACTGAAGAAACCTAATGCTCAGACTGTGGTATTGAAGTATCACCACCATTAAAATAAATCAAATATTAAAGGAAAATCAGGGATCTGGGATGAATGGCTAATCCAAGATCCCTTTCAGAAAATGTGTAAGATGAGCCTGGAAAATACTGACATATCAGGTTGCAAGGAATATCATATCAGAGCCATATCAAGAGGACTGAAAGGAGCTTCCAGTGGCCCAAAGAGGGAATACTGAACTACTTTAATAAGAAATTAATCAAAATGGGGCACCTGGATGGCTCAGTTGAGTGTCCAACTCTTGATTTTGGTTCAGGTCATAATCACATGACTTCTGGGTCAAGCCCCGCATAGGGATTCTCTATCTCCTTCTCTCTCTGTCCCTCCCCTACTCACTCCCTCTCTCTCAAATAAAATAAACTTTAAAAAATGCTTCAAAAAAAAAGAGAAATTAATCAATAAAATAGGCTTTAATTCTCAAGTGTGTACTGATATGTTATTTTTTAATTAATCAGTTAATTACATTCTGAAGATAACAGGGAATCAATTCATTATCTTGAAAAGAGGAAATAAATACAAGGAAATAATAAACATTTTATCTTGCTTTTCTTATGTGAAGTATGCGGTTGTTGAACTAAAAATGAAGGTAACCATCTTGTATAAAACTTTCAAGGTAATATATAAAAGAAATAATCCAATTAAAATATCATTTTGCAATCTCCATTGAATTAATAAATCTGTATTTTCAGCCTCGATGGCTTTTAACCTAACATGTAGTGACAAATATGTGTTTCCTGATGAAATAAAGCCCCATCATATATATTCTTGCTAAACAGACTGAACTAAGTCTGGACAAACCTCTGGATTCCAACTGATAATTCCCAGGAAACACAGAAGACAGAGGAACATGGTAAACTGCCAAGAAGTGTGCAGTCGGCAAAATCTAGACTGTAGGAAACCGTACAGGCTGAGATTCTTCCACAGATAAATTAGAAATAAAGTGTACTTGTAGGAGAGCCCAGTGGCCAAAGGGGGAAAAAAAAAAGTATGAAGTGTACTTGGAGAGTGAAAGAGATTTAAGAAGACTGCCATGTTACAAGTTGTGAAAGAATACATTAGAGTTTCTAGGGATTCACAGTTGGGTGATAATATTATATAGAAATGCAGTGAAGCTATAACTAAAATTCAGGACAGTGGTTCCACTTGGAAAGAGGGGAGAGTAGTGATTTAATTGTGACACAAGGATGGGCACATGGGTAACTTGGCAAAGTTGCATTTCTTAACCAGAGTGGCGGTTGATATGGGTCTTCACAGTATCATAATTCATTAACTATATACTTGTTTAATGTGGTTTATCATATCTTTTTGATTTTACAGTAAAAAGTGTTTTGAAATAAACATAGTCTAACAACATATAAAAAAAATTAACTCCATAACCTAATATAAGACCTAAAACTATTCAACTAGAAGAAAATATGGGGAAATTGGATTTGGCCATGATTTCTTGAATATAACACCATAAGCACAGTCAGTGAAGCAAAACAGACAAAAATTAAACTAAAATTTTTCAGGGAATCAAACTAAAAATTTTCAGGGAAACAAAGGAGTCAATCAACAGAGTGAAGAGTGGGGGGTGCCCTGGAGGTTCAGTCAGTTATGCATCCAATTCTTGGTGTCAGCTCAGGTTGTGATGTCATGGTTCATGATTTCGAGCCCTGCGTTGGGCTCTGTGATGACAGTGCAGAACCTGCTTAAGATTCTTTCTCTCTCCTCTCTCTGCCCCTGTCCTGCTTGTACTCACTCACTCTCTCTCTCTAAGTAAATAAATAAACTTAAAAAAAAGCAGAAGGAAAAGGCAACCAGTGGAATGGGAGAAAATATTTTCAAATCATATATCTGATAAGAGGTTAATATCTGGAATATATAGACAACTTCTACCACCAAACAACAAAAACAAACAACATCCTTAAAAACTGGGCAAAAAACTTGAATAAACAGTTCTCCAAATAAGATACACAAATGGCCAAAAAGCACACAAAAACATGTTCAACATCTCTATTCATAAGACAAATGCCAATCAAAACCACAGTGCAATACCACCTTATAGCATTAGTATGGCTATTATTCAGAAAAACAAAACATAACATGTGGGTGTGAGGATATGGAGAAATGGAATACTTGTGCACTGGGTTACATTAATGTAAATGTAAGATGGTGCAGTCATGTGGAAAGCGGTATGAAGATTACTCATAAAATTAAAAGTAGAATTATCATGTGATCCAGCCATCTCACTTCAGAATGAGATGAAAGAGAATGAAAAGCAGAACCTCAAACAGATATTTGCACACCCATGTTCACTGCAGCATTATTCCCCATAACCAAAAGGCGGAAGAAACACAAATGTCCAACAACAGATAACTGGATAATGAAAATATGGCATATACATATATTAGAATACTACGCAGCTTTTAAAAAGAAGGAAATCATGTCATGTGCTACAACATGAATGAAACTTGAGGACATTATGCCAAGCAAGAGTCAGCCAGTCACAAAAGAACAAATATTGTCAGATTTTACTCATATGAAGTATCCAAGACAGTCAACATGATAGAAACAGAAAGTAAAAAGCTATTGCCAAGGCCTCAGGGCAGGAAAGAGGGGAATTAGTGTTCAGTTGGTAAAGAATTTCAGTGATGCAAGATAAAAAAAGTTCTAGTGATCTGTTATAAAACAACATGAAGATATTTAACACTACTACTGAACTGTACACTTAAAAATGGTTAACGTGATAAATTCACTGTTATGGGCTTTTTTAAGCCCACATTTTAAAAAATGGGCAGTAATTCTCATGACTAGAACCATAATAAGAGTTGCTTTAATATAGCGTAAAAATAAAATAAACATAGTCTGATAGGATTCTTAAATCTCCATATATTGGTCACAGAAATCAAATCTAAAATATGGTATGCAAAAATATTGGCATTCAACATATTACAAAACATATTTCAAGAAACATATGGTCTAGGTGGCAGCTGGTATAGCTACATTGCTCGAGGCAAGAATCATTTCTTGCCTATAGACAGACAAAGAAACTATAGATAGATAAAGAAACTATAGATAAAGAGACTCACCAAATAGTGACAAAAAATTTTTATGCACCTAGATGACAGATCAATTCCATACTCTAGTAAACTAGCCTCAAAATAGGGACGGAAAAAACATAAAACAAAAAGAAACTGAAAAATTCACGGCATTAATGAGAGAATTTTAATACTTCTTTCCTATCATTAAGAGATCAAGTAGATAAAAGTTTTAGGAAAGATGTGGAAGATTTATACAGCACATTAACAAGCTCAAACTCATGGTATAAGTAGACTGTTTCAACGAACAATTAAAGATTAATATTCTTTAGAAATGCATATGAACGTATACACAAATTGATCACATGTTATGCAATAACCCTAATCTCAAGAAGTTTTGTAGGACTGTAACATACTGACCATATTCTCAGGTCTCATCACAATTAAGTTAAAAACTAAAAAAAAAAATCTCTAAACAACTAAATATCAAAAAAGACTCAATTGAAATAGAAAATACTAAGAACGAAATAGACATCAAGTATAGAAAGCCATTTAAACAACAGGGGAAAATCTGTGCTAAATTCTAAAAATAATCCTAAAATTTATGAGTTATGCATCCATGGCAAATTCTCCATTTTTCCTAGCTCTCACCAATAAATGAAAGAACAGCTGTATAGAGACATAGTCTATGCATATGAATGTATGTACATGTGCATTTGTACACACTCTTTTCTCTTTATTTCAGTGGTGAATTCTACTGAGAAAGGGTCACAAAAACCTATCATAGAGCAGTTAAATACCTCTTAAGAAGTGAATCAAAAGCTGCATATGTGCTTCTCTGGTGTTTTTTTGGGGAGGGTAAGAGGTAGCATCTTCCTGGCACAAGGAAAGCCCCAAGCATGTAGAAGATGTTGGTTTGGTGGTCTAATTATATACAGCAGCTAAAGCCACGGAGACAGACAGACCTGGAGACAAAGACAGGCTTCGTAAGACAAATGTGGGAATTCGAGCTCTATCCTGAAGGAACTGGGGAAATGTTCCATGCTGTAGAGGGTGATCATATGTTCCTCTCACCTGAGGTCATCACCTTCACAATTACCTTGGTTTACACAATACATTATTTGGACATCCATCTATAAAGGTGTTTAAAGAAAACACAAGTCTGACCTGGTATAGTTAGGCTGAGAGGGGAAAGGTATTGGAAAAAAATACCCAAACACCAATTGTGTGTGATGCAAACACCTGAAGAGAGGACAATAATCTTCCTCCTGTTGCTTCATAAACTTGAAACCAGAAGGCAGAAATTCACAAACTAAATCCCTGGAGTCAGGACCTTTAACTTGGAACTGTAACACCATGACTGAATATTTCAGCAAGGAGGAGAAACAATACAAGCTAAAGCCCAATGAGAGAAAAACTCTCTAAAGTCCTGGTCTTTAAGGGAAGCCGCTTTAGATTTCTTTCCAAGTCAGCACGAGTGTACATAAACTTTGCTGAAACCGAAAGCCTGATTTATGGCCCACCAAATGCATGTTGTATACCTGGTTTGTAAATGAGCAGCCTGAAAGAAAATCATGTTGTCTTTAAGATAGCCATCAATGCTTCTACTCCCTGCATTCCTTGATGTTAAAACTCATGATTCCTGTCTATATGTTAATCTAAATCTTTTGAACTTTCACAAAATGTACAAATATTCATTCTCTGTAAAAACTGTTCATTCCCCGGAACACTTTCTTCCCTGTGAAGAGCCTGTTTCCCAGGCAGCTATCCTAACTTGAGCACAAATAAAACTTTCTTTTAGATATTCTAAATGGTCTGTCCATTTTGTGTCAATAAGCCCATCATAAAGCAAAGTGGAGGACGGCTCGTGCCAGTAGGAAAATTTCGCATCTACTGAGTTGGAAGGAGGAGGTGTGTGCTCTATACCTTTCTCTAAAATTGGCATAGGCTGCCTTGGGGACCAGAATAGCACCCAGGGCTGAGGCACAACCTACAAAGTGGGTCAAACTCTTCAGGTGTCTTCAATTCCACTTTCTGCAGACTCCCCCCTGTCACCTTCAAAGTGGCCACTCCCCAGTGGACACCTGTTCTTGGATCTTCCCTTTCCTGCAGTTCATGGGTGCTACCTAAATCACCTCTAGTTCTCTCCTTCTAATCCCAACCTCCTTTCCTTTAGAGCAGCTGAACTATTATGAAAATATTAATAACAACAGCAACAACACACTAAAATTGAATAAACATACACCTGTATCAGGCAAACCGGCACATTCTGATTAAAGCAAACACAATCATCACTCAGTACATCTCCCAGATTTCCAAATATCCAATTGTTAAACCTCAAAAACAGATATCCTATTTTTGAAATCACCTTACTTCTGATTGCGATTTTATTGTTGTTTCTTTAACTGTATCTCTTAAAGCTCTTCATTTAGCTCATCCATCCACCTCTATATACCTACAGATCCAATTCTCCTGGTAGTTTGAAGAGTAGAGAATTTATCTTCACCTGGTCCTTCTTTTCACTAAAGAGAAATAATGTACCTCAATAAGAAATAAATTGCCAAAAGATACTCTCTGGGTCACCTGTATACATGTCTAGGTTATTTGAGCCTAGGCTTTGTCTTTGAAATATTTTACATCTATGCATTGCCTCCATTAAGTACACTCTCTATGCTCATTGTCTCTGAGATGTTTGCATTATATTAGTCCCTTAGGTTCTCTTTTAAAGAAGTTATAATATCTGCCTGGTTTCCTAACTGAATTAATCAAAATACAGTTTTTAATATGTATTCATTTTTATATCTGCATAAGTCATAATTTTAAGATATTTGAAAAATCATCTTTGATGACATAGACCTGGTTAATCACTGTATTTACACATCGGTATGGTGGCTTATAATATTTATAGCTACAATGTTTTCATGTATTATATATCAAGCTTTGTAATGAATTCTGATGTTTAAAAATTTTTTTGATGTTCATTTATTTTTGAGAGACAGAGAGAGCACTAACAGAGGAGGGGCAGAGAGAGGGAGACACAGAATTCAAAGCAGGCTCCAGTCTCTGAGCTGTCAGCACAGATCCCGATGTGGGCCTCGAACCATGAGATCATGACCTGAGCTGAAGTCAGATACTCAACTAAGCCACCCAGGTGCCCCTGAATTCTGCTGTTTTAAAGAGGTTTATTAAATTCTTAAAATGCCACCTTCACTCTGACCCCACCAGTAGTTTCATATACAGAATATTACCTTTTATATGGATATTGTTACATTATTACCCATGATTGTATAAGCTTGAAAATGATGGACCAATGAATATATTTCCTAGGTTTTGAAACTTAGTAAGAATAGGACATGGCCAATAGCTTTGGTATCTGAACAGATTCTGACATGTGATTATGGGGGAAAAGCCTCTCTCTCTTTCCCTTTCTCTCTCTCTCTCTCTCTCTCTCTCTCTTGATCTGTCTGGTTCCAAAAAGAATAAATCTTGAATAAAATGTGATGTCATCTGCCATCTTATGTCAATATCAAGTGATGCATTAGTTTGAAAGTTTTATCCCTAACCAAAATGAGCCAAATCAGCATGTCATATGTTCTGAAATTGTATTAGTTTCTGCAAACTCCAGCCGATGAACATGATTAGCCTGCATTTTCTTTCCCAGACCCTGTGGCATAGGACAGGCGATTTACTATACAAAATACATCATTCATCAATGCACCACCCTCAATGGTGTAAGGAAAAATCAACAACGATCACATAAACCTCTATAAACAAAATGAGGGTAGAAGATTTCACTACACCCTTCTCGGGGTAATACCAGAAATAGATAACGCTAATCCAAAAATGAGCCAGCAGGTTCTGCTTGTTCAGGGGAAATGCAGAGCCCATTATTCAGCCTCATCCCTTGACAAATTATATTGAAATACAGAAATTTGGAAATTAAATGCATAGTGTTTTTAAGCAAAAAAAAATTAACAAAGCAACAATAGTTTTCCTAGTAGAGATTGCAAACTACCCCTCACCCACACCACCACATTAAATCTAGAGGTAATGCCAATATTATATTGGCATAATTATATATTAAATATTATTAATAAATCATATAAATATTAGCATAAAGGGAGAGGAGCAGAAGGGGGATGGAATGTATAGACAGGTGGAGAGAGGCTTACAAGTACCACATCTGCTGGGTTGTTTGGGTCACTAATGTCTCTTTCTCTGCCAATGCCCATTGTTGTAAAGCACTATGCTGAGATGGTGAGAATCTCTTCCGTTACTTCTATAAACTCTATAATCTCCAGCCTTTGTTACAACTGCCAGGAGGTGCTGCCTAGTGCACAAGGGTGTCTAAGTGAATCCTATGCCAACCCCTTTAGAAATGCTTGGAGGGTGATATTTATTGTGAAACGTGCTTCTTTTAACAGGCAGTTAATAGTAGGAAGCGTCACATTGCCTAAATATTGACAATCTTAGAGAACTCATTACTTTTTTATGTAGCCCACTCCATTTTTCCAAAATAATTTTAAATATTTATTGTTTGAAGAGTAATACATTCATATAGTTAAAGTAACAACCAACATGAAAAAAGTGTATCTGCTGAGACAACCTGCTCCCATTCCTGTCCTTACCCATCCTCTAGACATTGATAAAATGTCATTTTGCTTGATTTTGTTTTTTGAAGATAAATGATAAATTGTATCATAATACAATTTTTTTCTGAGGTCCTCTTAATAGGAGTAGGCTTTAGAACCAGAAAACTTCCTTTTCCCAGTTTTAATTGAATTTTTGCTCTTTTTAATTTCTTTCTATACTGAGGAGATTAGGCCTTTGTGGAACAAAGTGCAAATTTTGTTCCCCATTTATCTTTTATCTTTAATACAATAAATTGGCCATATTGAAGTGTTTCTTTTTATTTTTCTTCATTTTTAAAAAATTATCATTTGTCAATGTTTACATTGTGTCTTCAAAACTTTGAGAGTGAGAAAGGCCTTCACCAAGATTATAGAATTCACTCATAGTTTCAACCAGTACTTTCATGGTTTCCTTTTTATACTTACATCTTAGTTCCGACTGGAATATGTGTTATAAATGGTGAGAGATATAGAATGAGCTTTACTTTTTTCAGCTTCGTATCCTGGTACCATTTATTTTAAAGTTCCTAGTGATTTGAGATAATATAAAAGATCCATACAGGTCTCTAAAAAATAGCAAAAAAAAATGATTCCTACATGATCTACCAAATATATTCGATGAAGATATGCATGGTAAATAGTACAGCGCTCTCAGAAAAGGGGGTGAAAGTGCATTCAATACAAAGGGGCATATTTCCTTACATGCATAGTAGATGGCCAAAAATGAGAGTGATAATGGCAGTGAGACCACGCTCAAAAAGACTAGAAAACTGTCACAGGAGCCTACTGTGAACCCAAATCCTGGATTTTTTCTTATATTTAAAGGTTCACTTGCATTTTATTTATTTATGTATTTATTTACTGCTTATATTTATTATTGTTTATTTATTTATATGATTTATTGCCAAGTTACCTAACATACAGTGTTTATGCTATGCTCTTGGCTTTGGGAGTGGATTCCCATGTTTCATCATTTACATACAACACTCAGTGCTCATCCCAACAAGCACCCTCCTCAATGCCTATCATCCATTTTCCCTGCCCCCCCACCCCCACTCCTTTCCATCCTTAATTTGTTCTCTGTATTTAAAAATCTCTTATGGTTTGCCTCCCTCTCTACTTGTAACTATATATATCTATAGATATAGATAGATAGATAGATAGATAGATAGATAGATATAGATAGATATAGATATAGATACATACACACACACATATATATAGTGATTCTTCACTTACACATAACACCCAGTGCTCATCACACAAACAGCCCTCCTTCATGCCCATTAGCCCATCCCCCAACCACCTCCCCTCCAGCAACCCTGTTTGTTCTCTGTTGTTAAGAGTCTTTTATGCTTTGCCTCCTGCTCTGTTTTTATCTTTATTTTTCTTTCCCTTCCCCTATGTTCATCTGTTTTGTTTCTTAAATTCCACATACAAGTGAAATCATATGGTATTTGCCTTTCTCTGACTTACTTCACTTACCATAATACACTCTATCTCAATCCACATTATTGCAAATGGCAAGATTTCATACTTTCTGATGACCAAATAATATTCCACTGTGTATATGTATGTGTTTGTGTATATATATGTATATATATTTATTATCACATTTTCACATTTACTCCTGAAACCAATACTTCACTATATGTTAACTAACTTGAACTTGAATAAAAACTTGGAAGAAAAAGAAGTGGAACACACTATTATATGATAAATAAAAGTAAGTTGTAAAAACACTGAAGATATAAATCATAAGTGAAGAATAATTAAATATATTGCAAGAAATATTAGGAGTAAGCAATCTGTCTGACTTGCTCTGTGGCAAGAACCACACAGTGTTTTCCATTGCTATTCCTAAGCTTAGAAAATGTGCACATGGAGATCAAAGATTTCTGTGTGCACATGGAGATCAGAGATCTGGCAGTTTCCAATCTCTACCACCAAACAATCTATACTAATTAAAGTGAAAAATTAAAAGAAAGGGAGAGAGAGAAGTTTAATTTTGTAGTGGGAGGTTTAGAGAAATTAAACTGGGTCACTTTCCCAATGAAGTAGTAGTCACAATAGAGATAACAGAAAGGTATTCTTCCACAGCCACTAACCAGGCCTCTCATTGTTTTTTAAAGGCATTTTTCAGTCAAACAATCTATACTCTATTTTCATAAGAACCTACTTGCATGTCTACACTATACACTCCAATTCCAAATTCAATGCTTAAATATCATAGTTAACTACAGAGTAGCTCAAACATATGACTTCTGAGTTTTGTATAAAATTTTTAAAAATCTTTACTTATTTGAGAGAGAGAGAGGGAGAGAGAGTTATGCACAAGCAGGGGAGAGGCAGAGAGAGAGGGAGAGAGAATCCCAAGCAGGCTCTTTACTCAGCACAGAGCTTGACGTGAGGCTCAGTCTCAACAACCATGAGATCACGATCTCAGCTGAAATCAAGAATCAGATGCTTGGCCAAGTCACCCAGGCACCTGTGCATGACATTTTTAAATCACACCTAACTAAAAAAATAATAATAATAAAAGAAAACAAAAAATTATTACTCTTTTTTTTAATATTACTGCTACTTTAGAATGTATCATTTTAGAAATATAACCTGAATGCTTCCTTGACCATCTTGTTATCAAGACCTATTTTGAGGTCATTCAGAGATATAATAAAGAAGTCAGCAGAATTTGAAGTCAAAGACATATAGAACTTGAAAAACAAAACAAAACAAAACCTAGAATACTAGAAAACTTGCCTCTCTAGATTAATAAATATTTTCACATAACAAATATGATGCCATTTTTATAAGAGCATTAAGCAACATCATTTTCCATGGTCCCTTGACATTATCTGGGAGGGGTTTATAATATGCTATGAGGACTTCCAAGATTAGAAAGTAAAAGGAGGGATGCCTGGGTGGCTCAGTCTGTAAAGCATCTGACTCTTGATTTCAGCTCAGGTCTTGATCTCAGGGTCTTGAGTTCAAGCCCTATATTGGGCTCCACCCTGCCATGGAGCCCGCTTAAAATTTAACAAACAAACAAACAAAAAGTAAAAAGATGTTGTCATCATCTTGTAACTCAGGTTCTGTTTCTTCATCAAGACAGTATTATAATTTCAATGCCTGAAATTAAATAAACATTGGGCAAGCCCTACCCAGAACTATTATCTAATTTCTGAGCCAGTTTCCTCAGTTTGCCCAAAAGTATCCCATGTGACAAAGTCTCAAAGAGTAGTGTTGCAAAAAAGTGCTCAAGATCCAATGCACACCGTGTAAAAGAGAATACACATGTTGTAGCAAGTCCTGTCAAATCTGCCAGCATTGTTTTATCTTCAGGTAGTCACTGTACAAATAATTATGGAACATCCACTTGGAGAAAAGTATGTTAATTCTCGCAGATTCTGGAAAATATAGAAGCCCATCTCCTCTAGAAGAGAAGCAAAGGGATTCATAAAAAGTGAAATAAACAATAATAACAATAAGTATGTTTTGATATATTTTACTAATACATCTTATCTTTCATGAAATCCAAATTATTATATGCAAATCAAATGTATTAAGTGCTATGTAGTGATTGGAATCAATTGGAGTGAATAATGGAAACTTTGTTGCAAAGGTAACTGAGTCAAGCCTTAGACAGGTCCATTGTTTGGTATGCGGGAGAAAGATAAAGGAGCTTTTAAAATAAAAGGCACTGAAGTAGACTTTCTAAGTCAGGTTTTTAAGGTAGTTTCTCAAACAGAAACCCATGGGGGAGGGGAAGGAAAAAAAAAGAGGTTAGAGTGGGAGAGAGCCAAAGCATAAGAGACTGTTAAAAACTGAGAACAAACAGAGGGTTGATGGGGGGTGGGAGGGAGGGGAGGGTGGGTGCTGGGTATTGAGGAGGGCACCTTTTGGGATGAGCACTGGGTGTTGTATGGAAACCAATTTGACAATAAACTTCATATATTGAAAAAAAATAAGGCAGTTTCTCAGCTTACTACATCATTTCTTGCTCCTTCAAATTCTATCTTGGTTAATATATAATCTCACTTGATGTGTTGTTAACTAACCTCGCTGAATCATATCAGAAATGAAGACATCCTAAGTGTCTCATTAAGCTAGTTCTGCTGACTTTAATGTAAGATTATTATTCTTTTCTTGGTCACCGTTCTACTTTTCAGAAAAGCAAACAAAAGAATGTGTAGAACCACCTTTTTTCTATTGTCAAGAGAATTCTGTAAGGAAGGTGGGTGGTAAAAATAAATAAATAAATAAATAAAATTTAAAAAATGTGAACTTTCAGCAGTACTTGCCCAGGAGAGAAAAACTAAATGTTGTGTTTTACTACAAATTTTCTGACCTTAATGATCTTTTTTTTTAAGTTATGTATTTATTTTGAGAGACAATGAGTACGAGTAGGGGAGGGGCAGAGAAAGAGGGAGAGAGAGAGGCCCAAGCAGATTCTGAGGCCAGCACAGAGTCCCACATGGGGCTCGAACTCACAGACCGTAAGACCATGACCTGAACTGAAATCAAGAGTCGGACATTTAACCAACTGTGCCAATCAGGTGCCTCATGACCTTAAAACTCTTAAAGAACTGCGAACTTTAGAAAACCTTGACGTGAATCTAACTGAAGATCCTTTCCTGACTAATGATCAATGGGACTTGTTTTGAACTGATTGTGCACTGACATATGAACTCATCTTTACTGCATAGAGAACTGGTTCTCAGTTCTTAATCATCACAACCACTCTGTGTGTGTGTGTGTGTGTGTGTGTGTGTGTGTGTGTTTCTCTTCAAAATATTAGTTTTAAGCAGGTTGTCTTCATGATGAGTTTCACTGCCTGAGCTAGCAGCCCTAGTGAATTCTATATAACTAATCCTATGTTTTATTTACATTATAGCAAGAAGGAAGACAGGAATTCCAAAGCAGTATGAAGAAAGAAGGCTAAAGTCAGTAGACTTCAGCTGAATTCCAGCAGGGTGGACTCTTGGATTCATCACTTTGAGGCCAGTTCAATTCCAGTGTAATCAAGTTTGTCATGTGCCAGCAATGAAGAAGCTGGAGTTCTGAGTAAGACCAAGGTACAGAAAGCTAAATAAACCCTCTTCTGTCCAATCGTAGTTTATGTAATCAAAGTATTTATTATTTTAAAAATATAGTAAGTTTATATTATGCTTACACTTTTTAGATGAAATAATTGAAACATATATTTACTAGCTGTGTGATCAAAGGGAAAGTTCTTAGACCACTCCTGAGGCAATCATTTCATTTATAACAATGGCATATCGATGCATACCTAATAAGGTTGTTGATTGAATTCAACTAATGCATCTAAAGAACTAAGCATAACTTGGCATCTAGGAGGTCCTCAATCAACGGTAATGTTATAATTACTATTATCTTTGTACATATTACTGTTAATAACATTACAGGGAGAGAGGAACACAATCAAGATTCATGCTCTGATGGATCTGACTTAACCCATCCTCCACTTAAGAAAATTGATCCCTTGATGCTGTCTACATTGCTGGATTCAAATATGAAATGCAGCAATTTAATAAATGAGCCCTAGGAACTGCTCAGGCAAATTGGGAGGCAACATAGAAAAGGCAAAGATTGTACAGTGCAGAAATAGCAGTAGAATAAAAGTATAATGACCAGTGAAAATTAAAACCTTATTATCCATGGGGTGCCTGGGTGGCTCAGTTGGTTGGGCGTACAACTTTGGCTCGGGTCACGATCTCATGGTTTGTGAGTTTGAGCCCTGCCTTAGGCTCTGCCCTGACAGCTAAGAGCCTGCTTCAGATTCTGTATCTCCCTCTCTCTCTGCCGCTCCCTCACTTGTGCTTTGTCTCTCCCTCTCTCTTAAAAATAAATAAACATTTAAAAAATTAACAAAAATAAAACCTTATTCTCCTCAAATGTTGATAGATTATTAACCTGTTAAAAATGGAGAAAAGGGATAATGCATTCTGATTGGAATTCTATAAATTAAGGAAGGATTGCTTCACAAAGAAATGAAAAAGTTTTTGCTGATTTTTCCCCCCACTGTCTACCTGGACTACACACTCCCTTTTAGATAACGTACACTAGGTAAGATTCAGGTCAGTCAGGCTTCCAAGAGTGAGCTGGTGGGAAAAGTCTTCCTCCTTATCCATGAGCAAATATTGAAAACAGAGAAGCATGCTGTGTGGGGCAAACAGGTTAGAAAAGAATGGTGCTGACCAGGAAGAGGGTATTTTTCCCTTACATGGATCTAGAGAACTAAAACAGGAAATCCAAATGATGACACATCAGAGCACCATTCACAACAAGATGGTACAAATACTGACATAAGAGCTTGCTGGTGAACCAAATTCTTGACTTTTTCTAATACTCAATTTCACTCATATTCAAACAAATTTCACCCAGACAGGTCAGAGGTCTGACTTCCAATCTTACAGCCAGGAATAAGCTTCCAAAATATCAATGGAAATGCTTTTTAAAACTTAAGTAATAACTACATTCTAAGATCTTATTTTCTGCGACCCAACTAAGTCTTAATATTTAAGTATGGTCCTAAAAGCAAATTAAGGCTTTTCTCGCATGGTTAGTAAATGATTGCAATTTGAGGGTTTATGATTCTCACTGAATTCCTCTCAGCTTTTCAGTTAATACTTAACCTTTCCAAGGATTCAGAACTCTGCTCAGGCACTTGAAATGTCATTGTGGATATTGTAAAAGATCTTCGAGAAAACCATTGTGAAAGTGGTTGCATTTACTCCCCTCAATCTTCTCACCCCATCTAGGAAAAATAGCTCACTCCAAGCAATCTGTTTATCAAATGGGCTCTCATTAGCTGTTGATGGACCAAAGTGATTAAATTGAACCAATGCAATTTATTGCTGCAGAAAGATACAAGGCCAACACTGACGTTAATCTTGATGCATGCACATAAACCATTCAAATTAAGGCAACCATTCATGTTGCAGTGCAGTACCTCAGCCTGGCAGGGCCACTGGTTGCATGATGGGAAACAGGAGAGGATTGGACTTGGAAGTGAACACACTGGTTAGTTCCTTCATGGACTGACCCACGTGGCTGTAGGTCAGGGAGAACAAAACAATCTTAGCAAACTTCTATCCCACAGTCAGGATTTTCAGCTATGCCATGCTGCAACACCTACGTGCCAAGATTTTGAATACTTGCACAAGGCTAAAGAAATGGCTGATTTTTTTGTAATTTCCCTCACTTTGGTGGCAAGTTTTGAGGCTTAGGAAACATTATAAGTGTCATAGGTTTATGATAGGAGTTAGAATCTATGCCTCACTAAAGAGAGCATCAAAACAGGCTAAACTGTGATCCATGCACCCACACATTTACAGGCATCTGTATCATCTCTAACAAGGTCTACATCCTGTCATTCCTTTATATCATTCAGTGGTGTTCCACTGCATACATAAATCAAAATTTGTTCACCAGATGATGAATACTTGCATTGTTTCACTTTTGCCCACAATGACTAAAACTGTTTTGAACATAAATACGAGTATTAAAGAGGATATATATTTTCATATTTTTTGAAAATGGAATTTCTGGGTCATATCATAGGTTCTGTTAGCTTTATAAGAAGTGGATAAACTGTATTTATTAATAATTAACAGTGTTCAATTTTTTTCATGTGTTCATTGGCCATTTGTGGGAGATGGAGGAGAGAAGCATCAAAGGAAAAGACTTCAAAAGGGAAGGGCTGGAGAAGGTGCAAGGCCTTAGGACATGTTTACATAGTGGAACGTGGCTGCAGCTCATAAGGAGTGCCTAGAGCCATTAACATTGTCCAGGGCTGGATCCTCCTTCACACCTGACCCTTCCTAGTGTTATAGAAACCAATTAACTCGAAATTCAACCTTGAAAAGCTAAACCATTGGATTGATTAACACACTTGCTTAGCTGACTTTATGCACATAGTCTTTCGCAATTATCCTAATAAAAAGAAGCTTCATTCTGGAGTCGGGGCCTCATTCCGACTGGAGTATGAGGACCTTCATTTAATTGCACTTTGTGGACTAATCTTTTGCGACCCCAGCCATACTCCCTGCAACAGCCATTTATATATCTTTTTCAATGAAGTAGAGCTGCTCAAATATTCCATGTATTTTTTTTAACTTGTATATTTTGCTTCTTGTTACAGAGTTGTAAAAGTCCTTTAGGTACTGTGGACTCAGGTTTGTTATCACATATATATTTCTCAGATATTTTCTCTTAGTCTGTGGCTCATCTTTTCTTTCTCTATATAAGGTCTTTCAAAGAGTACAAGGTTTGAATTTTGATAAAGTCCAATGTATCTATTTATTTAATGTCTGTTGCCTTTTTTCTGCCTCATGTCTTGTCTAAGAAATCTTTGGCTATAAAATGTTCACAAATATTTTTTGTATTTTCTTCTAGAAGTTTTAAACTTTGAGGTTTTTATATTTAGATCCATGATTCATTTAGAGTTAATTCTTGTATTTGGTGTGAATTAAAGGTCATGGTTAACAATTTGTTATGTGGATGTCCAAGTGTTCAAGCATCATTTAAAAAAAAAATATATATATGTATATATATAATATATATACATATATATATATATATATATATATATATATATATATATATATTCTTTTGGAATTCAATTACTTTAGCAACATTGTCTCAAAAATTGACCCTGTATGTATGGGTTGATTTCTGGACTATTTTATCATCTGCTGCTTATTATTTGTTTATTGACTAGTTGTCCATCCTTATTGAAATTCCATACTATCCTGACTACAGTAGCTTTATATTGCCTAGAAATCAGGTCGTGTACATACTCCAAATGTGTTCTCTTAAACAAAATAGTTTTTGATATCATTTTATTTCCATACATTTTTTTAGGATAAATATGACATTTTCTTTAAAAAAAATACTTAAAGCCTCCTGGGATCTAAATGGGGATTGTGGTAAATCTATAGGAGGACTGACGCCTAAATAATCTTGAATGTTTAGAAAGATGCACATGTTATTTCTATTTCTTTAAGGACATGTTTACTATCTCTTAGAAAAGCTTTCATTTTGCCTATAAGCCTGTCTTGCACATATTTTGGTAAATCTGCCTCTGAATATGTCACGGTTTTTGGTGCCACTTTTAAAATCACTACTTTCTTAAAACATAATTCACATACCAAAAATTTACCATTTTAAAGCAATTTGACATGTCAGAGACTATACTAGCACAGTGCAATAAAATTTGAAATAGATTTTAAGATAATAGCACATCAAATTTCATAGAATGAACACAAATTTTGTCAAAAGATAAATGACTATCTCCAAAGATAAATGAAGATCTCAAAGAATTGACAACTCATTTAGCAACAAAGGATTAATTTCTTTACTATACGTAACATTCTTTCATATTAATAATAAAGGCAACGATGAATTAATAGAAAAGTAGAGAAAGATTATGAAATAATGGTTCGTGGAAAAAGAAATTTAAATATGCCCCTACCACTCATTATGGCAATAACTGCAAATTAGTCCCATTATTTTCCATGTATTTAATCTCTTTCAAATCTTCCATATCTGGCTCTCTCCAATGTAGCCTACTTCTTTATATCTATCTTTTATGCCTAAAATTCACTTCAGCTGACTTTAATATGTTGTTAAAGCACTTTTGTGTTTTAATTTTTAACTGTTATCATCCAAGTAGTCAAGGATAATGGTGACTATATAAACTCAAATCTTAAGAAACATCCTCCCCCAAGCTATACAGTCCAACAAGAACAAATAAAATTTAACAATCAATCTCAAACTTCAAATTGTCTGTAAAGAGAAATTAATCAGCAAATTACAGCAGCATCATTTCCCAAGCTCTTGCCTCAAATCTTTACAGAGAATGGGAGAGAGATGTCTGGAAAAACTATAAAGAAGAGAGGAAAAAATGAAATGCGTAAGCCTGAGGAAAAATCACACCTCCTACCCCCAAAAGAGAAAGTATGCCTAACGGGTGAACATGGTGTACACGAGTCATAATAGATCATAGAACATTACTCAAGTGAAGGGACTTAAAATGTGCACAGTGCTCATTGGGAGGGGATGGTAATGGGAAAAGAGCAAAGCCCTATAGAAAGACAAGGGAGGAAAGCGAAAAAGATCAGAGAAAATCTGTAAATATCTTCTAGCTTTTCTACTAACTGGTTATTTTTTTGTTGATATGAAATATAATAATTTTCGCTTATTGATTTTCTAAACTTCCATATTTCTGAATTTCTATCTTAATGGCATTTTATAGGTTATCTTAAATTATCCAAGTAAATTGAAATAGTGATCATTTAAGTCCTTTCCAATTGTTTACGTTTTAAATTTTATTTTCTTGCCTAATTGAAATGGATGGTACCTATCCGGAACAACGAAATTCAGGAAAGGTAATAATAGATATTCCTGATTTCTGAATAATTTGAATAGGGATTAGCATGGGGCAAAATTTTATATGGCAAATATTTAGCCATATAAATATCCTTCTATTACTATCACATATTGTTTAAAATTAAAAAGTGAAATTTAATTTTTAGATCTCTTTAAGATATTTAGAGACAAGAATATGATTTTTCTCATTGTTGCTAACAAAAACATTGGATAATCTTCTCACCCCTTATATCAACCCTTCTGAGTCATGATATATTAGTCTTATGATCTGCTAATGTATTCTCCTTGTTTATGTTTTTAGAATTTTTCATTGCACTGCATAAGTGAAAACGATCTGGAGTTTTCTCCTTTTCTGTCATGCTAGTTTTGATAAAATTACTTAATAAAATGAATACAGAAATTTTTTTTTTGCACCCTAGCATTCGATTTTTAAAGGGTTGATATATTTTCTCCTTTAGACTCTCTCAAGAACACTGTTTTTGTTGTTGTTGTGTTTGTTTTTTGTGATAGGAAAGGCAGTAGTAGCCTGATCAGTGTCAAAATTCTTTTGAAATTTTTAGTATGCTAATGTATCATTTAAGATAGAAAACATATTTTAGATTCATGTTTATTTTGCTAAAAAAAGGTTTTCCAGGTTTAAAAGTTTATCTTAATTGTTGAACAAACTAATCTACAAACTTCTTTTGTAACTTTTTTCATTTATCCTTTCTTATTTGGTGTATTTTTCTTCTCAACTAGGATGCCAGGTTGATTAGGATCATCAATATTACTGAATGTATGAAACCCAGAAATTTCATTTATTAACAATGCCAATTTATTTACTTATTTATATCTTTTTAAAATTTGGTAATTCTTTCTCCTTAATTTTCTTGGGTTTATGTAATTTCTTCCTAACATCTTGAGTTCAAGTTTAAGCCTTTTTTTTTTCTACCATATTGTGATTGGTGTATGAGACTGAAATTTCCTTTCAATGCAACAGGATTAGCTGTGTCCTCTAGACTGTATGATATTTCATATATAGCTATATATCTATCTTCCCACATACACGTTTAAAAAGTGAGAGTTTTTGTTTTCTGATTCTTTTGCAAGTTTTGTTTTCATATCTTATTTTTTCAGAAGTTAAGAAAACTTTGAAATAGAACTCTGATGTATTTGGAAGTGTTTAAAAATTTTTTTGTAGTACCTGCATGAATCATTTTGGAGGCACACACTACTTAGACAACTGCAGAGGGAATCTCTAATAGAACTCAAATATTGCTACCCAGTGGCATCCTTTGGGATTTGTATTAAGGTATCTTTTTATTTTCTAATACTTTGGTGTTTTGATATCTGAGGACTTGCTGACCAGGAAAGGACTGTCCCTCTCAGGGTCAGCTAATGCCTAGAGATAAGCATCCAACTGGCCTGTGAGTGTGCCATTCATATGTAAACCAACCAAGAACCCTTACCCACCCAGTCTCCTACAACTATTACCCCTTTAGTCAAATCACCTCAGGACCAGGTACCAGACAAACAGAAATAGCCCCAGTACCTCAAAGTCCACTGAAATTGTTCATGCTGCCCAATCTTACTTACTCTGCTTACTTGCCCTGTTTACTCTGCCTTGCCTATTCCTGTGGAAACCACAAGAGTTTTTCACTCACATTTCCCCTTGCTCTCTCTGCCTTCAGACCAACTCTGGGGCTTCCCCATGTGGTCCCCTCATGAAGTATCATACTCACGCCTCTGGCCACCTGTGAGTAACAAACTTTCCAACGAGAGTCACCTCCTGATCTGTTTGCCTCACCATACTATAATAATAATAAAATCTACACTTTAAGACAGGATTATAGATTTAAGAACTGCCTGATTAAAGAAAATTATTTGCCTATCATTGGGCAATGATGCAAATATCTCCCACCACCTCAGGCCACCTGATAGAGGTAGGTGTCACTTATAATGTCAGAGATAAATCTCAGGTAGGAATCTGGGTTTGCACCTTCTTAACGTTTTTGGCCCTGAACATTCCTCTACTTTTCACTCAACCATTCATGATTTGTAAAGATTTGTTATTTATTTCATGCAGCAGGTTGAGGTGTATGTACTTTAAGGTTTTCTTCAGACATCTTGGCTACTACACTATTGAAGACAATGCTGAATATATAAACTTATGTAAGTTTATTTTATAATTTCATAGATTAGAAAAATCCTATATTTTTAGCATTGAAAAGAGCTCTCCTTTTTGAAATGGTATTATTTAACTGTCTTAGTGCCTACAAGGCAGCATTTCAAGGCCCTAAACCCATGTCAGTTGAAGCTCTGGCATTTCACAAGCCAGATGTGTTGAAGCTTTCTTCTCAATAGTAATACTGTCAGGCAATCAAAAAACTAGAGCTGTGGGGTACCTGGATGGCTCAGTCAGGTTAAGCATCCGACTTTGGCTCAGGTGAAGCTGTGCTGTCTCCCTCTCTCTCTCTGCTTCTCCCTTGCTCATGCTCTGTCTCTCAAAAATAAAATAAATATTAAAAACAAAAAACAAAAAAAAAAAACTAGAGCTGTGAATTAGAGCTAAAGAAATGAGTAACAGCAGCAAGAAAAGAATATACAGGAAAGTAAATACTTTCTAAGGTACAGAAGTGAATAAACAACACTTAGGACAAGAAATAGAGAACTCCCTAAGTTAAAAAACAAACAACATGATGGCTATGAAGACTTTAGAAAGGTCACAGATGATAAACATCAATCCAAACATAACCTTTGATTCTAAGTTGTTTCCTATTCTGGGGCTTATATATATTTTATGAACCCCTCCTCAGATTTTTACTATGGATTTTCACTTAGCCAACTCATATACTGATTTTCTACTCTATGTGTAATTTTAAGTGCATAATTGGAAAGTGCTCCATGGAATCCATCCTCAATATGATTATGGGTCACCTGAACTCCAGCATTCTGAAGTCAGGTGACATACATGATTCCATCATCTCTTAAGACATCATATTGACAGGTGATGACATAGGTCAAGGGTAAACTTCGCAATTTGTTGTCATCAGCTAACAAGGGGGATGCCCTCACATCGAGAAATCCTGGATATTTTTTAGCCAACTCAGAACTACCATAAGTTGGACTGTTATAAAAGTGCCCTTTCTTAAACTTCTCAGGGAGCAAAGAACTCCAATTAATAAATTTGAACAGATGGCTTGATTCCACTGGTACATGTTGCTTGAAGAGCATAGCTTTTGCAAGTGATTTGTCCGTGGTAAAGTATTCACTCCAGAACCTGACCATCAGTGATTTGGGCAGAGGTGGAAAGTGTGAATTTTCCCAATATGATGGTAAATCCATATCAAGAGTCTGAAGAGCAGGATAAATTAAAGAGGTCATTTGTCCCTAAGATGCAGTAGTTTAATTTTATTGTAACAGTTTTTTGACTTCCTGTTTTTGATCCCCGCTTGACCTAACTGTACAACTCTTTTCTCTCTGACTCTTTTCTGGTCATGTGAACTTCATGTTCTCTATTCTCACCTCCTCCATTTTATTTGAAACACCCCTAGAATAACCAAGGAATGACTAAGACAGCTTAGAGCATCCTACTCTGTATGGTATCTGGCTCAAACTCTAACAAATCAAGAGTACTCTTACTTGACTGAAATGACAACAACGTCAAATCTATCCACTGTCTGTTTTGACAGAAAGGCATAACTAAACAAAGCTGAAATAAAGGAAATAAAATCAGAAACTAATACTGTGATGAAAAGATTTTTAAAGAAGGGCTTTGGGTAACAGGGACTCATGGAAACAAACTGAGGCATGGCATTATCAGACTTTGTCTTAGAAACCTCACTTCATTGCCAGCTAAGGCCTTTACTGCCTGTATTTGTAGAAAATCATAGAGAGGATCACATCCTTTCCTACTTTGATTTATGTTTCCAGTCTACATCATTCCATCAACACCTCTTTTCTTCTTGTCGCAGAGTGTGTTTCTCTTCCTATGTGTTGCCAATCCTTCTCCTCTGTACTAAGTCCAATTTCATCTCATATCTTCTAGATCAGGCAAACCTCATTCCATCCTCCAGCCCCCTCCCCTTTTCTACAACTTATTTCTATTAACCCCCACCTTTACCTTGAGTTTACAAACATGTTCATAGATCTCCTACAGGTAGATATAAAATAAATATAAAACATGCTTTTATACATAAAATATAAAACTTTATATTATATAAAGTAACACTATATATATTACATATTTAACATTTATGTAAATATTGAAAATACATAAAATTGAAATATACTTTTTTTATATAAAATAAAGATAAAATACTCATACTCAACTCTTCTTTTCCATCTAACACCTTTCTCATTTCTTTCCATATCTATGCTGATTGAAAGACTAGAGTCACATCTCCATTTCCTCATTCCTCATTCACTATTCAATGTACTCCATTTTGGTTTCATTGCAACATCCCATCATTTCTGCCATTAACAAGTTCAATAATAAATTTCTAAGTTCATGAAACACTTTTCTTTCTTCTGAAATTTGCTACAGCCTTGGCTATTGATTATCCCTTTAAGAAAGAGATTTAAAATAATTCCTTTAAACTAACAGAGCTCAAAGAAATGAATTTCAGACAACTGAAGTGTTAGCTTATCTGGGATGTTGAACAATATATCTTCTTGATATGTTGAAATCACCATCTTAATACAATGTGTGTTATATGATAAACTACAATTTCTAAAAAGGGGCACATACCAGCACTCCCCAAACACCAACCACCACCATGAATATAAAATAAGCCTCTTCTTAGTCTCTCTGGCTTTCATTTTGGTACATATATGCGGACAGGAACATTGTTGAAAGTTGTCTCCATCACAGTGACATTTTCATCAGATGTGGGTGGGACTTCTTAAAGCTCATAAAGAACATTACAATGTTCATGGCATGGTTGATTCCCAATAGTTCAATAAACAGAACCTAAAAGGGTGGGGGGAACCACACCAGGTTACACATAGCAAATATCAATGTTATTTATACACGTAGGAGTATGCTATATGCTCCCAATGGTCCTGTGTCATACTGTCACAGGTAAATCTGAATGCCATGGTTAGAAATTTCCATGACTGGAAATTCAGACTTTTTACCATAATAGTTGCTTTAGATTTAAAAAAAGATATGTAAAGAATTATTCAAGTATTACAACTTGGTGGGTTCTAGGCTTCCTACTTTGAGCACAAAGATCAACAGGGTAAGTTCCCTACTTTAAATAAGCTCAGAGTCAAGTGGGAGAAATGGATATATATAAGCAGTTATAAAGCAACATAATTACATAACTGCATGTCTCATAGACAAGTAGAATGAACTTTGGCAAGGGTCAATGGAAAGGTAAACTAGCTGCCTGGATGTGAGACCTAGGGAAGAGTTTTCAAATAGTAGGTGACCTCTGATATGGAATAAAGTTTGGCTGGACAAAGGAGGAAATCTCACTCTGGGCCAAAATTAAAGACACAGGTATACTCCTACTTCAATCAGAGAAATGCAGGTAGCTTAGTAAAGCTAGGAAGTCAGGTCCCTACAGGGATGCGTAAAAGAAAAAGGACCTCAAAAGGTAAGTGGGAGCCAAACCATGATCTATAATATTGGAATTGCAAGAATCGAAAAAATTGTTTTCCAACCTTACGTTGGAAACATGTGGAGTATGGTCCTAAGTGATCGATTAAAGAGTTGGGTCAACCTCTGTCCCATTTAATGAAGATAAATGCAAAGGGAATAAACAAAATTATCTAATTTCAACACCAAATTATCCCCATGTTCCTGAAAGGTAGGTCAGGGAGATACATTTCCCAGAACTCCTTGCCAGGTTAAATTGTGTTACACAGAGGCACTCTTGTAAGACTGATAGGGTAGAAATAAAGAAAAAGCCATTATTTCCTCTGAGCCCCTATGGATATTTATGTGAACATTGACAATTATGTGGCTTTCCGTACCTCTGGTTGTCCTTTTGAGAATTACCAGTTCAGTGATGCAAGCAGCTTCAAGTACTGGTGGCTTCCCTTCACCCCACACTCTAAAGGTTGTATACCTCAAATTCTATATTCTCAAACTGTTCCTATTGGGGTATTTATAACAGCATCTATATTGTAAGAAAACAATGATTGTTAGAGAATATAGCCCAGAAGTTCTCAAGAAAGGAGACCACTTAAGACATGTGCTGGAATTAGATAACTGACCTGGTTAGATTTACATCTAGTAAATTGTCTCATTGCTAATGCAAAATAGAATCTGTTCACACATGAAATGTAGTAGCAAAAAAGCTATTAAATTAACACCTGTAATAGTTCTTATTAAAGGATAGTTTTGAGAGATCAAGTAGCTATTGCAATAAAATATTATGGTGAAAATAATGAGTTCAAGCACTAACTGAACTTGAAACATTACTGAAAGAAAAATTACTTTCTCAGTTATTTAGGTTTTCAGTTCAAGTTACAGTCAGTAAAGCAGATACTCTGCAAACTTTCCCTAGAAGAAATCTCATCTTTAACAGCTCTAAAAGCAGAACCAAAGTTTGATCTTGTAAACTGTAGAATTGCCATGCAAGGTAAAGTCACCATCCACCAGACATTTAAAAAGCTTGGTCTAAGTTTCATATGTGGGTGATATTCTGAGTAGATTACATACATTTTTATGGGTTCTGAACATCCTCAACTCCCAAATCCTCCCAGACCTCCCCTAGTAGAAGCAACAGAAACCAGCTTCAGTAGTAGAAGTATTTAAGGAAAATGAGGCACCAAATTTCCCAGCTATTGGAGGGGAAGAAATCCAAAGGCTGAGGGAAATAGTAATATCTAATATCTAATTTGGTATTGTAAATAAATATCTAATTTATTATTGTAATCCATAACCCACCGCAATGCTGTGTATTCAGCAAACTCCAGAGGATATCTATATAAAGACATTGAGAAATGTATTAGTGAGTGGAACCTTAGCATCTTAGCATACCAAAAGAAATGAGAAAAGATAGTATAAAATCAACTAACAGATTGATGACAGGTTGATAAATACTAACAGCTACACACACACACACACACACACACACATAAATATGCACTCACATGTATATAATGGACTATATATATTTATATTAAGTTATAGATCTCATTAATATCTAAGTCTAGCCCATGTACAAATCTGTATTTATATGCACATCAATATCCATGTCTGTTTCTATCTCTATAAAACTTTTAGGTATTTTTCCAGAAATTTTACTTGAACATGATTTTCAATATTTATTTTATCCAGGATTGTCAAGGTTCAGCTGGGAAATTTTTTCATACGGTTTTATCTGGCTATAAAATCACAAGCATACGGTGATAACACAGGCAGTTGTATGGAGATAGATATAAATAGCAATAATATTTACTGTGTTTAGTTTTTGCCAGGTACTGTGCTTATTCCCATTCAATTCTTACTAAGACCTGGTAAGTAGTAATATATTCCAGATTTTCAGTTGAGTACATTGAGATGGGAGAGTTTAAAATTTCTGTTCATGTCCACCTAGGCAGTAGATGCTGGATGTGGGACTGAAGTCCAGGTCTGACTCTGGAGCAGATGTCACTCCTCACTGGCCAATATGCCATCTCTTAGTGACCATCACTGCAAAAGGCCCATTGAAGAAGACAGAGCGTGACAGTGGATGCAGCAGTCAAGGATCCCTCAGTATCCATAGAACTTTGACGGGTATGAGAGAAAACACAGAAACCTCTATGGCCACCTTGCGGCTGGCCCAGGGTCCAGCAGAATGTTGTTATATTTTATGACCAGCTGCATTTTCCAATCTACGAATGCTACATCTGGGTGTGTGTTTAAGCATCAAACATCAGTATGTTAAAAATAGTGTCCGTTGTCCCTGGAGTCTGAACTGAATAAGAAGGGCTTTACAGTTTCTTTAATTGTCTTCCCTTTCATGAAGTCTGATGAGTTAGAGCATTAAGTTAATGGATATATCTTCTCAAATCATTTACTGTTTTTACACTAACTCTAAACCCTAAAAGGATTTTTAATGTAAATTTGAGATATCAAATTATAAACAAAAAAAATTCCGACCAACTCTGGAATTTATATCCTTCAGTTTATGGACAAAATGATTTCTTGCATCTTTATCATCCAAAGATCTATCATCTAAAGGAAAAATAGTAAAATAAATTTCTGATGATCCAAATTTAAGAAACAGTACTATGACTTTGGCTGCACCCAAGTTACAGATCTGCATATCAATTGTAGGTATTCAGCAATTTGAAAACTAAAAAGATAATTGGGCCTCAAAATGTTCATCCTTTATAGGCCAAAGGGTAGCAAAACGAAATAAGCAGGGCTAGAAGAATCAACGCCAAATGTAGGAAAAGAACAGAGATGATAAAACCAGTATTTTTAAAAATGGTCTCAAACCTAGGGAACTTCAAATTGTCCCAATACAATTAAGGAAAACCTTGTAATCTGGTATAATGATGGAAAACACTTTCACAAATGCTTATAATCTCAAACCGGAGATAGAGCTGACAGTGTTATATTATTGGATTATAATGTTACTTCTTACCAAGATGAGATGCAACCTCCAAGTCCTTTCAAGGTGATGCTGAGCCATATATCAAAGTTGGCATTTTGGTTAATTATATTTGATATTTCTATTCCAGGAGACAATGCTACATCACAGACAAGTTGACAGGTGATTATATTCAGTGACTTCCATTTTTCTTCATCATTGAATTATTAAAAGTTTGAATTACTATTCAAACAGCTTCCAACTCATGAAGAAAACAAATTAGAAAAAAAAAATTGCTACAAAGTGGATGATATACTACACAGTATTGCAGAATGAATTTTAAGAAGAATGGTATGAAGAAATATCACAAAGGAAAAATATACATATTCATAGAAGACATGGAAATATTTGGTGGTGATCACTAGTCAAAACAAGGAGGTGACTAAAAACTGGTAATGGTAGAACTTAGAAGAGGAATATATAATGAAGGACAAAATAATTTCAGAAATAAACACTAATGGGGCGCCTGGGTGGCTCAGTCGGTTGAGCATCTGACTTCGGCTCAGGTCATGATCTCACAGTTTGTGAGTTCAAGCCCCAAGTCGGGCTCTGTGCTGACAGCTCGGAGCCTGGAACCTGCTTCGGATTCTGTGTTTCCTTCTCCCTCTGCCCATCCCCCTCTTGTGCTCTGTCTCTGTCTCTCAAAAATAAATAAATAAATGTAAAAAAAAAAAAAAAAAGAAATAAACACTAAGTTGAAAGTAACACAAGGTATTATATACGATAGAAATGAGAAAATCAAAAGGAAGAAAAAATGTAGAAAAAGATTAAAAAGTACTAGGAGGGAAAATGACACCATTTCTGAAGACATACTGAGAGGATCGTGTATGTATTTACATGTGTATATATGTATATATACTTAAAAAATTAAATAATAAAAGAAAACAAAACTATACACCAAAATAAATATTTTAAATAAAATTCAAGAATAACTTATAAAAGATAAAGAGTTGAAACTATACTCCAGTGAAACTGACCCAAATCCAACAACATACTTGCTAACAAAATTACTACAAATGATCAAATCACTAATAAAATGAAAATAAGACAAGTCTTGCACTTATTCAGAGCTACATTAATGCCAGAAGAGATATTTAAGAACACCTTTAAAAATTCAAGGAAAGAGATAATGAGCCAAGTGTTTAATACACAGGTTAATTGTTCTCAAATTATTATTATTCTAATTTTTTTTTTGTTTTTTGCTCCAGAAGGCAGTTTGCTACAAGATGTTTAAAGGAGATGAAAAAAAAAGCGCTTCAATTTCACATAATGAGCCTTACTAGAAAAGAACCACAAGTCTTTGAGGGGCAACTGGAGACACTGGATAGGGCAGCCAACTGCCCTGTCACCTTAGCAGGTCATGCTTTACAACTGGAAATCATGTACATCCAGTTTCCTTTGGCTTTTTACCAGCTGACTTGTTTACAAATATTTCAGTATGAATGCATTTGCATGCTTAAATACAAGGTTATTGCACAGAATTCTGTAACTAATCACAGCGCTAGTCAATCTTACTGTTTCTGAAGTTCACACTTCAAAGTGCTTCATTTGGGCAGGATTCATGCCATGAAACTCACGATACGACTTTTTGTCGGTCTTCCTGTCTTTTAATATTTAAAAGATTACATTTGTCTTTTAATATTTAAAGTTAAAGCTGCTTGACTACTTCCTTCATATTTATTCTATTAGGGGTCTGCATTAAGGAATAGTTAAAATAAAAAAAAAGCTTTTAAAATCAGCAAGCCAGTTTTACGAACAAAATTTCCAAGACAGTAGAAATTTTTTTTAAATAACAATAATACAAATACTTTCTCCTGATTAAACTGTTAAATAGTCAGTCAATAAAGCTCTATAATTACCAAATCTGTTAAAGTTTTCATATATGTGTTAACCAACATTAGTTTCCATGGCTCCTCAATGTTATCTGGGACAGGTATATAAACATAATATGCCCCAAGAACCCCCATAATCAGAAGTGAAATGGTCTTTCTTCCCATGATGGTTCTCATCTGCTCTTTTGACTTGGTGACACGGCAAATACACTTGAAATATTCAGTGGCTGAAAATTACACCCACGTTTTGGGACCCTCATAAAGTGTCATCTAACTTCCGGAACACAAATTCCACTGCTTAGTCTGTCATTTCATTGGCTGTCCTGTTACTAAGTTTACTCATTAAACTTAGTAACAAGTACAAAGAACTCTTCTGTTGCAAATTTTATCATATCCAACAGCCTTTATTATGTTGCTAGTCAAGTCAGTAAACAAACATGTATTGATTGCACAGTTACTAGGTGTAGTAACTACTAAAGAATAGGCCACGATCAAATATAAGAAACTCAGTATATGCTTCAAATAACAAATCTCAGAGTTGGGGAGAACCAACAAATATTTGAAAAGTATTGAGAGCTTTTACAAAGTAATATAGATATGGTCATATGTATTTTGTATTACTTTTATTGTCTTGCTACAATTAAAATTACCAGTGAATAATAATCATGTTAAAATTATATAATAATCATGGAGAGAGCTAACAGTTTCTGATCCAAGAAAGTGTACTAAAACAATTAAAACTTATTTAAAGTTCAAAAGTATTGTCACATGAGAGAGAGAGAGAGAAACTGAGACAAAGTTCAGAAACTTGTGCAAGGTCAACAGTATGGAGTGAAATCAGTACAGAGTCCTCTTAAGAGTGCACACTAAAACCTCACTTGTCCCAGTCTTCAATTAGTCTCAGATTACAGATAAATACCTGAAATTAAGAAGATTAAGTAACTTGTCAAGGTCATACAAAATCAAGTAGCAGTGTTAGAGACACTTATTGTTCACTAAATACCCCTGTAATATTTAGATCCCTTCTCTTGAGGTTAAGTGAGGTTATGGGGCTAGTGCTGGTAAAAAGGACCTGATAGAAAGTCATTTGTCATTTCCAGACAGAAGTAGTTAAGTAAGATCCAAAGACCTGGAAAACATTTGTTTTTGTTTTGCTTCCAAGATTTTATTAAAACTCAAATTAGTTAACATATAGTGTAGTACTGGTTTCAGGAGTAGAATTCAGTGATTCATCCCTTACATATGACGCCCAGTGCTCATCACAAGTGCCCTCCTTAATGCCCACCTCCCTCTAGCAACCCTCAGTTTGTTCTCCAGAGTTAAGATTCTCTTACAGTTTGACTCCCTCTCTCAAACCATCTTTTAAAATGGTAGGATCACAAAATGTAAGTAGTTTGGATTGCTAAGGGACCCAAGAGTTTAAGTGCTCAAACTCCAGAAGCATTTTCTTGTGGAGCAAGTAAATTTCATGCCAAGTTTAAAATATGTGACATAATCCCCATATCACTTTAAATATATTATATTACTTAGCTCTCATATCAACAGTGGAATGTAAGAACTAAGACTATGAAAAGTTTCTTTCTTTCCCAAGATCACTTCATTACATATTTCCAAAGCTATCATTTTAGCCTAGATCCTCAGGCTCTGAGGTCTTTATTCTTAACTCTGCAAATTAACGAGAAGGGGAAATCCATAGGAGCTGGTCATGTCCATGTAGTGTCACTGTTAATTTTATTCAAAATATTCTTGAACTTCTAGGACTTAGATCCTTTTTTACCTACTTGTATCTGTCTTATCTAGCCACACCCAGGGAAGGCACTGACATCAGCTTCTCTTCCCATACTTAGTTCATCTGGGACACAGGTTTATTTTGGACATAATAAATCCTTCAGTAAAGTTGAGAGGATTTTGATATACAGGACATGTGGACTAAAGTATAATCAATACTTCAATTACTTGATAACACTTCAAGTCTGTTTACTGTCCATCTTGACAGAAAATCGTATCTATAGAGTTTAAGTAAAACAAGACAAAATCAAAATATTAATGAAAATTAATAAATCATGTGATTTGATTTTTTCTTCATAGAAAGCCTCCCATGATAATTTCGTATTTCTACAATTTATATTGAAATCCTAGGAAGAAAATCTAACAGTCGTCCCAAACATCAACTAATACTGCTCAGGGATTCTTTGACTTGCTCATGATTAGCTTTCCAAGCTCCATTCTGTCAAGTCCCATTCAAATCCTATACCAGCATCCAGCATCAATGTAGCTGTCTTCATTCAATGTGACTGACATGGTGTTAGTTGCTGGGAAGGCCAAAATGAAATACGTTTTCTGATTTCAAAGAGCTCATATTGTGGGGGCACATATGTACACATCAACAGCCCTTGCCTTGAAAAGAGGAAGGTGCTAAAGGAATTCTATAAATTTTGAAATCTTTTATGAAACAAGATAAATACAAGAGCTACAAATATGCAAATTATAAAGGTTTATGGCAAAGGTTACACTGAGACAGGTGTTTGGGTAAGGGTAATGGGTTGGTAAGTTAGAGAAAGTAATACTTTCCAGCTAAAATTCTTTTCAAATAAAGAGTCCTTTATTTAGTAAAGTAATGAAGGAGATTTAGTAAATACAATTTTTAAGAGAAATTTCTCAATTTAACATATAACTATTCTTTTATACAAGTTTTATCTTAATTAATATGCAATTATGGCTGACTGCATTTTGTTCAATTTGTTGTTGATTAACTGCACTGATCCATAGCAGCTGGACTTTGGGTGTATGTGTTTGTTTACCATCTAGAAGTTGGATGAGCCCCCCTTCTGCATTACCAATGGGATTCCCATAAGGAAAGAGGGGGTATAAATGAAAACTTTGGATTTGTAGCATTACTCACTAAATACTGCATTTTACATCAACTGCTCTTGCATTAGTGCTCTGAAAGAACCATGATCTTAATAAACTTGCTAAGTCAGATGAATGTAAGTAGAGATTTTTTCCAGGCCAAAGAATAATGAGACTTGGTTAACCAATGGTGTACAGACCTATGGATTCATTTCCCCTAGCCTTTGAGCTCATTTTCAATCTTCAATCTTCAATCATTAGTTACCATTAGTTACCATTACCTCCATGTGCCAGCTTCTGTGGTATGAGTTTTAAAAAATTTCTTCATTCAATTTTTACAAATATTTTATGCGTTGTGTATTATTTTGCCAATTCTTACTAATGAGAAAGTTGAGGATCAGGGAGGAATAAGGACTTTGCCCGTGGTCACAGAGTAAAGGGTTTGTTAAACAAACACAGCGATTCCTAGTTCTTGACTCTCCTACCAAGAACCAGGATCTAAAACTAGATATGTCTGACAACAAAACTTCTGCTCTTTCTTTTACTTCAGTGGTTTCCTACACTCTTCTACCCTCAAAAGAGTTAAGGAATATCATTCCATTAGTAATGATGATTCACAGTCGGGGTTATATTCAACTGAGACAGTCAAGTATCCCTTGAACAAAGCATCAAACCCTTAACGGTGCAGTGTTTTGGGAAGAGAGTAACACAGAGATTCTTTTAAAAACCTCTTAAATGATTCTGTCATGGCCCTTCCTCCCAGAGCTTATATTAACAATCACTATTTTATGGGCAGCTGGGTGGCTCAGTCAGTTAAGCGTCTGACTTCGGCTCAGGTCATGATTTCATGGTTTGTGGGTTGGAGACCACCAGTAGCTCAGAGCCTGGAGCCTACTTAGGATTCTGGGTCTCCATCTCTATCTGCCCCACCCCTGCTTGTGCTCTGTCTCTGTCTCTCAAAAATGAATAAATGTTAAAGAAAATTAAGAAGCACTCTTTTATACTGTTCCACGTCTATGAAAACACTCTTAGTTAAATAGTTCTAACTTAGATTTAATAGGAGTAGGACAGGGAAAACTTAATCCAGCTGATGAAAGTGAAAATCTGGATAAGTGATTGGGAAATATGAAATTGTATATCAGTCAAATGTTTTTAACTGAGAATATGTTATTATAGAAAAAAAAAGCTTCAAAAAATCTTCCTTAAACTTGCCAAAGTAGTTTGGACACCAAGAAAACAGAAGCTCTCTAGTTTGGACAACCTCTTTTCTACTAACCACCTAAAGTGTCATGAATATGTATTAGCTTGTTTCTAAGTGTTTTTCTCACAGGTCCCCTTGTGGAAAAAAAATTGTAATATAGATTTTCAAGAAACTAAGTATTACTCAAATATAAAAAAATAACAGTAGAATAAAATGCAAAGCACCTTTTTCTCTGTCCTCTTTTTGACTTGTTTTAAGTATATTGTAAACAAAATTTAATTTAAAAGAAGCCAAGGAGGAGCCAAGTTAGCTGAACAGCATGGAAGTTTTTGTGTGTCTCTCATCCATGAAATACAGCCAGACCAACACTAAACCATCCTACACACCTAGAAAACTGATTGGAGGATTAACACAACAATCTGCACAACCTCAACTACAGAATTCAGCAGGTACAAGGCGCAGAAAAGTGAATTTGGGGAGCGAGAAGCCGCGGAGGGTAGGGAACTGCTTTTGTGGGAGGAGAGAGGACACAGACTGGGAAGGGAGGGGGAGAATATGGGAAAAGCACCCCTCCCCAAAAGCAGCTGGAGAGAAAGTGGAAAATTGGAAACAGCCACAGGGACTAAACTAAAAAGGGAGAAAGGAGAAGGTTTAAATTCCATTAAAACTATAAAAAAGGGGAGTGCAAAGGCTGCAACTCTGCAGCTTGATACCTGGCAGTACTCTGGTGTGAAGGACGAATCCCCAGGAACAGAGTGGGGTCTGGGAGGTTCTCAGGCCGCATGGGGAAAAGCAGTTCCACTGCTGGAAGGATATTTGGTAGAGACTGCTGAAGCCACCTGGTCCCAGCAGACCCCAGAAAATGGCAACATTCACTGATGCTGGAACAAGGTCATTAAGGGTGAGGCCTGGTGCCAGATGTGTGTTGTGATTTTCCAATATCCCTGAGACGCTGCTGCTACACTATCTCGTGAACTTTCTCTGGGGTGGGCAGGCACCTGGCCACAGTCTCGGGGCACCAGCAGCAGCAGGGTCCAGCGGGCATTCCTGGGTGCAGCCGACATTCAGCCATTGCTCATTCAGCCATTGCTCAGTGAGACCCTCCCACAGAGGGGCAGAACGGGTCAAAGCCACAATCCTTCAGAAGTAAGGGGCCGGGGAAAACAGCCGCATCTGAGACAAAATTCGGGAGAGAGGTACCACCTTGGGCCTTGTCACAGACAGTGAAAAAGCGGGGAGTGAGGGCACAAAACCTCAAGACAGAGGACAGGTGCACAATTGCTAAACCGGGAGAACAGACTGGGTAGCTGGGTGGCACCATTTTCACTGCTCTCATGCATGCGCATATGCACCTAAAGCTCCAGACACTCCACCCCAGTAGGGTAGCAGCGCCATCTAGTGGAGAGCGAAGCTGTTACACTGAGCCCCACCGAACTGGGCCATCTTTGCCCTTCAAGAACAGAAGTCTCACCTCCAGCTTAGTTTATGGACTATAAAATGCTACAGAGACTGACTTCTAGGGAAAATGAAGTAATATCAGTCCTACTTCAATCTGTTAGCAGGTTCATCTATTGAATTTTCTTTTTTTCCTCTTTTACACTTCTATTCTTTTTCTTGAATACAGAAAGAAAAAATTTTTATTTTCAATTTATTAAAAATATTTTTCTTTAATTTTTATACTGTATTTTTTACTTCTGTGTAAATTTTTCCAAATTCTATTTTACTTCCATCATTTTATTTTAGTCTACTTCAGTGTATTCACCTTTTAAAATTTTCAAACAAGTTCCTTTTTTCTTTCTTTTTTTTTCATTTATTTTTCTTGAATGCAGAAAGAGAAAAACTTAATTTTTACTTTCAATTTCTTTAAAAATATCTTAATTTAATTTTTTACTATATTTTTTTGCTTTTATGTAAATTTTTCCAAATTCTATTTTACTTCCACCATTTTAATCTACTACAGTGTATTCACTTTTTTCAAAAATGCGAATGATTTTTTTCTTTTTTTCTTTTCTTTCTTTTTTCTATTTTTCATTTCTTTTCTCTTGAATACAGAAAAAGAAAAAAATCCTATTCATTTTTAATTTTTTATTAAGAATATTTTCTTTATTTTTTTCTACAATATTCTTTACTTTTGTGTATATTTTTTCAAAATCTATTTTACGCCATAATCTCATTTTACTCTACTTCACTGTATTCATTTTTTCAAATTCTCAAATAATTTCCTTTTTTTTATTCCCCCCTTTTTCTCTCATCTGCCAAACTCCTTTCAACACCCAACCAAAACACACCTAGGATCTACCATCATCTATTTGATTTGTTTGTGTGTGTGTGTGTTTAAATTTTAATTTTAATATCTTTTTTACTTTTAATTTTTTTAATTTCAATTTTTCTACCTCATTAATTCCTTTTCTCACTTCAAAATGACAAAATGAAGGAATTCACCCCAAAAGAAAGAGCACGAAGAAACGACAGCCAGGGAATTAACCAACATAGATAAAAGCAAGATGTCTGAACCAGAATTTAGAATCACGATAATAAGAGTACTAGCTAGAGTCGAAAATAGATTAGAACCCCTTTCTGCAGAGATAAAACAAGTAAAAAATAGCCAGAATGAAATTAAAAATGCTATCACTGAGCTGCAATCAGGGATGAAGGCAGTGGTGGCAAGGATGGATGAGGCAGAACAGAGAATCAGCGATATAGAGCACAAACAAACGGAGAATAATGAAGCAGAAGAAAAGAGGGAGACTAAGGCAAAAGAGCACGATTTAAGAATTAGAGAAATCAGTGACTCACTAAAAAGGAACAACATCAGAATCATAGGGACCCCAGAAGAGGAAGAGAGAGAAATAGGGGTAGAAGGGTAATGTGAGCAAATCATAGTGGAAAACTTTCCTAACCTGGGGAAGGACACAGACATCAAAATCCAGGAAGCACAGGGGACCCCCATTAGACTCAACAAAAACCGACCACCAACAAAGCATATCATAGTCAAATTCACAAAATACTCAGGCAAGCAGAATATCATGAAAGCAGCAAAGGAAAAAAGTCCTTAAGCTACAAGAGAAGATAGATCAGGTTTGCAGCAGTACTATCCACAGAAACTGGCAGGCCAGAAAGGAGTGGCAGGATATTTTAGGTGTGCTGAATCAGAAAAATTTGCAGCCAAGAATTCTTTATACAGCAAGGCTGTCATTCAAAATAGAAGAAGAGATAAAAAGTTTCCCAGACAAACAAAAATTAAAGGAGTTTACGACCACTAAACCAGCCCTGCAATAAGGGGGACTCTCTGAGGGCAGAAAAAGTGAATATGTATGTATGTGTGTGTGTGTGTGTATTTTAATATATATATATATATATATATATATATATATATATATATATATATATCAAAAGCAACAAAGATTAGAAAAACCAGAGACCACCAGAAACTCCAACTCTACAAGCATCATAATGGCAATAAATTCGTATCTTTCAGTACTCACTCTAAATGTCAATGCACTCAATGCTCCAATAAAAAGACATAGGGAAACAGAATGGATAAAGAAACAAGATCCATCTATTTGCTGTTTACAAGAGACCCACTTGAGACCTAAAGACACCTTCAATTTGAAAACAAGGGGATGGAGAACCATCTATCATGCTAATGGTCAACAAAAGAAAACCAGAGTGGCCATACTTATATCAGACAATCTAGACTTGAAAATAAAGACTGTATCAAGAGATGCAGAAGGGCACTATATCATAATCAAGGGGTCTATTCACCAAGAAGACCTAACAATTGGAGACATTTATGCACCAAATGGGATAGCGCCCAAATATATAAATCAACTAATCAGAAACATAAAGAAACTCATCGATAGTAATACCATAATAGTAGGAGACTTCAACACCCCACTCACAAAAATAGATCATCTATTCAAAAAATCAACAAGGTAACAACGGCTTTGAATGACACACTGGACCAGATGGACTTAACAGATATATTCAGAATATTTCATTCTAAAGCAGCAGAATGTACATTCTTCTCCAGTGCGCATGAAATGTTCTCCAGAATAGGCCACATACTGGGACACAAATCAGCCCTTAGTAAGTACAAAAAGATCGAGATCATTCCATGCATATTTTCAGACCACAATGCTATGAAACTCAAAATCAACCACAAGAAAAAATTTGGAAAGGTCACAAACACTTGGAGACTGAAGAACATCCTACTAAAGAGTGAATGGGCGAACCAAACAGTTAAAGAGGAAATTAAAAAATATATGGAAGTCAATTAAAATGATAACACCACAACCCAAAACCTCTGGGATGCAGCAAAGGCGGTCATAAGAGCGAAGTATATAGCAATCCAGGCCTTACTAAGGAGGGAAGAAAGATCTCAGATACACAACCTACCCTTATGCCTTCAGGAGCTGGAAAAAGAACAGCAAATAAAACCCAAAACAGCAGAAGACAGGAAATAATAAAGATTAGAGCAGAAATTAATGCTATCAAAACAAAAACAAAACAAAACAAAAAACAGAACAGATCGATGAAACCAGAAGCTAGTTCTTTGAAAGAATTACCAAATTGATAAATCACTAGCCAGTCTGAACAAAAAGGAAAGGACCCAAATAAATAAAATCAAGAATGAGAGACCAGAGATCACAATCAACAGAGCAGAAATAAAAACAATAATAAGAGAATAATATGAGCAATTTTATGCCAATAAAGTGGGTAATCTCGAAGAAATGGACAAAATCCTAGAAACATATACACTAACAAAACTGAAACAGGAAGAAATGGAAAATTTTAAGAGACCCATCACCAGTAAGGAAATTAAATTAGTAATCAAAAATCTGCCAAAAAACAAGAGTCCAAGGCCAGACGGCTTTCCAGGGGAATTCTACCAAACATTTAAGGAAGAGTTAACACCTATTCTCTTGAAGCTATTCCAAAAAATAGAAATGGAAGGGAAACTTCCAAACTCTTTCTATGAAGACAGCATTACCTTGAATCCAAAACCAGACAGAGACCCCTCTAAAATGGAGAACTATAGACCAATTTCTCTGATGAACATGGATGCAAAAATCCTCAACAAGATATTAACCAACCGGATCCAACAAAACATTAAAAAAATTATTCACCACGACCAAGCAGATCATACCTGGGATGCAGGGCTGCTTCAATATCTGCAAAACAATTAACATGATTCATCACATCAATAAAAGAAAGGACAAGAACCATATGATCCACTGAATAGATGCAGAGAAAGCATTTGACAAAATACAGCATCCTTTCTTGATAAAAACCCTCAAGAAAGTAGGGATGGAAAGAGCATACCTCGATATCCTAAAAGCCATATATGAACGACCCAACGCTAATATCATCCTCAGTGGGGAAGAGCTGATAGCTTTCCCCCAAAGGTCAGGAATAAGACAGGGATGTCCACTCTTGCCACTGTTACTCAACATAGGATTGGAAGTCTTAGCCTCTGCAATCAGACAACACAAAGAAATAAAAGGCATCCAAATTGACCAGGAGGAGGCCAAACTTTCACTCTTCTCAGAAGACATGATAGTCTATATGGAAAACCCAAAAGATTCCACCAAAAACACTGCTATAACTGATTCATGAATTCAGCAAAGTTGCAGGATATAAAATCAATGCACAGATATCGGTTGCATTCCTATACACCAACAATGAAGTGACAGAAAGAGAAATCAAGGAATCGATCCCATATACAGTTGCACAAAAAACCATAAAATACCTAGGAATAAATATAACCAAACAGGTGAAAAATCTATACACTGAACACTATAGAAAGCTTATGAAAGAAATTGAAGAAGACACAAAAAAAAAATGGAAAAAGAGGGGCGCCTGGGTGGCTCAGTCGGTTGAGCATCCGACTTCAGCTCAGGTCACGATCTCACGGTTCGTGAGTTCGAGCCCCGCGTCAGGCTCTGGGCTGATGGCTCAGAGCCTGGAGCCTGCTTCCGATTCTGTGTCTCCCTCTCTCTCTGCCCCTCCCCCATTCATGCTCTGTCTCTCTCAGTCTCAAAAATAAATAAACATTAAAAAAATTTTTTTAAAAAATGGAAAAAGATTCCATGCTCCTAGATCGGAAGAACAAATATTGTTAAAATGTCAATACTACCCAAAGCAATCTACATATTCAACGCAATCCCTATCAAAGTAACAGGAGCATTCTTCACAGAGCTAGAACAAATAATCCTAAAATTTGTATGGAACCAGAAAAGACCCCGAATAGCCAAAGCAATCTTGAAAAAGAAAACCAAAGCAGGAGGCATCACAATCCTCGACTTCAAGCTATACTACAAAGTGGTAGTTATCAAGACGGTATGATACTGGCATAAGAAGAGACACTCAGATCAATGAAACAGAATAGAGAACCCAGAAATGGACCTACAAACCTATGGCCAACTAATCTTTGACAAAGCAGGAAAGAATATCCAATGGAATAAAGACAGTCTCTTCAGCAAGTGGGACTGGGAAAACTGGACAGAGACATGCAGAAGAATGCACCTGGACCACTTTCTTACACCATATACAAAAATAAACTCAAAATGGATGAAATACCTAAATGTACGATAGGAAGCCGTCAAAATCCTTGAGGAGAAAGCAGGCAAAAACCTCTTTGATCTTGGCCACAGCAACTTCTTTCTCAACATGTCTCCAGAAACAAGGGAAACAAAAGCAAAAATGAACTATTGGGATCTCATCAAAATAAAAAGCTTCTGCACAGTGAAGGAAACAATCAGCAAAACTAAAAGGCAACCAACAGAATGGGAGAAGATATTTGCTAATGACATATCAGATAAAGGGTTAGTATCCAAAATCTATAAAGAACTGATCAAACTCAACACCCAAAAAACAAATAATCCAGTGAAGAAATGGGCAAAAGACAGGAATAGACACTTCTCCAAAGAAGACATCCAGGTGGCCAACTGACACATGAAAAAATGCTCTACATCACTCATCATCAGGGAAATACAAATCAAAACCACAATGAGATACCATCTTACACCTGTCAGAATGGCTAATATTAACAACTCAGGCAACAACAGATGTTGGCAAGGATGCAGAGAAAGAGGATCTCTTTTGCATTGTTGGTGGCAATGCAAGCTGGTGCAGTCACTCTGGAAAACAGTATGGAGGTTCCTCAAAAAACTACAAATAGAACTACCCTACAAACCAGCAATTGCACTACTAGGCATTTATCCATGGAATACTGGTGTGCTGTTTCGAAGGGACACATGCACCCCTGTGTTTATAGCAGCACTATCAACAATAGCCAAAGTATGGAAAGAGCCCAAATGTCCATTGATGGATGAATGGATAAAGAAGTGGTATGTACACACACACACACACACACACACACACACACACACACACACACACAATGGAGTATTACTTGGCAATCAAAAAGAATGAAATCTTGCCATTTGCAACTACGTGGATGGAACTGTAGGGATTATGCTAAGTGAAATTAGAGAAAAACAAAAAATCATATGACTTCACTCATATGAGGACTTTATATAGAGACAAAGCAGATGAACGTAAGGGAAGGGAAACAAAAATAATATAAAAACAGGGAGGGGGACAAAACAGAAGAGACTCATAAATATGGAGAACAAACTGAGGGTTACTGGAGGGGTTGTGGGAGGGGGGATGTGCTAAATGGGTAAGGGGCACTAAGGAATCTACTCCTGAAATCACTGTTGCACTATATGCTAACTAATTTGGATGTAAATTAAAAAAAATAAAAAATTAAATAAAATAAATAAATAAATAAAAAATATATATAAATAAAAAAATAAATATAATATATAAAGATCAATAATAAAATATTGAATATGTTCCTATATACAATAACAAAAATGAGAAAATAAAATTAAAACATCAGGACCATTTGTAATAGCAAGAAAAACCATTAAATTCCCATAATTAAATCTAACAAAATATTTGTAAGACTGTGACACTGAAAATACTGTCAAGAGAAATTAGAAAAGACTTAATTCAATTGAGAGATACAGCATGTTCGTGGTTGAAAATGTACTAATTTTAACTTACCAATTCTCCCAAAGATTCAACAATATCTGACTGAAAAATTTCAAAAAAAAATTTTTTGGGGAAAAAACTGACAAGCAGATTGTAATTTTTTTTAATGCAAAGAGCATAGAATAGTTGAGACAATTTTTAAACAGAACCAAGTGGGAGAATTTACCAAACCAAACTTCAAATTTAGTATAAAAATCAGTGAACATGAGTAGAAATAGAAAGTATTTAAAATTAAGTACACAGGGGAGGAAACATGGAAAAATGAAGGGTTCTGTAATCTCTGGGAAAATATCAAGCAACTAAATATGTGTAATTGTGTGGGAAATGCAGGAGAGAAGCATCAAAGGAAAAGACTTCAAAAGGGAAGGGCTGGAGAAGGTGCAAGGCCTTAGGACATGTTTACATAGTGGAACGTGGCTGCAGCTCATAAGGAGTGCCTAGAGCCATTAACATTGTCCAGGGCTGGATCCTCCTTCACACCTGACCCTTCCTAGTGTTATAGAACCAATTAACTCAAAATTCAACCTTGAAAAGCTAAACCATTAGATTGATTAACATATTTGCTTAGCTAATTTTATGCACGTAGTCTTTAGCAATTATCCTAATAAAAAGAAGCTTCATTCTGGAGTTGGGCACCTGTGAGGACCTTCATTTGAATGTACTGTGTGGACTCATCTTTTGCAACTCCGGCCATACTCCCTGCAACATAATTGGGAGTTCCAGAAAGAAGTAGCAGATATATTGTTGGGGCAGGAGGAGAAGGGATAAATTATATGAAGGTAAAAGGGGCAAAATTTTTCTAAATCTAAAGAAAACTATGAATTCAAAGATCCAAGAAATTCGATAAATCCCAAGAGAATAAAAATATAAATCACAACAAGTCACATTTTTTTTTATTTGAGAGAGACAGAGACATGTGAGTGTGGGAGGGGCAGAGAGAGGGGGGTAGAGAGAGAGAATCCCAAGCAAGCTCTGCACTGGCATTGCCAGTGCAGAGCCCAATGTGAGGCTTGAACTCAGGAAACCACAAGATCCTGACCTGAGTGGAAACCAAGAGTCAGACACTTAACTGACAGGCACCAAGGCGCCCCACAGCAAGTCATATTTTATTCAAAATGCTGAAAAACAGTAATTAGAAACAAGTTTTCAAACTAGCCAGAGATAAAAGAAATATTACATACAAAAGGATAAGATTGACCACAGACTTCTCATTATAACATTTGTAAGAAGAGATCAACATCTTTAAAGTTCTGAAGAAAAATCATACTATAATCTTACTCAAAGTTAAAATATTTTCTTAAACTCAAGCAACATAAAATATTATTCAAGAAACAGAAGCTTGAGAGAAATCACTGCAAGCAAACATACACTACAAAAAATGATAGAAGGACCTCTTCAGAAGGAAAAAAATAAGATGATAACCCTGATTTATACAAAAGAATTAAGAGCTACAGAAAGATAATAATGTGGATCAATACAGATGTTATTTCTCATCTTAAATATGCTTAAAAAGATAATAATTTAAAAAATTATTAATATAATGTTGGGCTCATAACATAAGTAGCACTGAAATATATGGCAACAATAACCAAAAATGTGAGAGAAAAATGGCGGTATACCGTTGGAAAGTTCTTACCACTTCCATGAAGTAGAACGTTATTTGAAGTTAGATGTGATAACATAAACATGCATACTGTAAATTCTAAAGCAACCACTAAAAAGGATAAAACCAAGAAGTATATCTCATAACCCAACAGAGGAGAAAACAATTAAATCATAAAAATACTGAAATAATAAAAAATAAAGAAAATAGTAAAACAAAAAAAAGAGCAAATGTAACAAAGAGGAAACAAATAGCAAGATGATTTAATCCCATACACTGAAATCTCCAAATATGTCCTATATGTATAATATCCATGTTATCAAAAAGAAATCTCTCTGACACTACATATTACACAAATGGTATCTCAGCTCTTATCTACTGACCTTCTGCAATGGTAGATGTTTGCACCAGGGCTCTATAAGAGACTAGCAATTGTCCAAAAAAGTAATACTTTGCTCCTACAGCAAAGAGATTTTGAATCCAGAATCCCAAAAGACACCACCAGATGGCAGTAATTGACTTTATCTGCAAGTGTCTAGTGAACACCTCCAAAATCATGTGTGCGTGCCAGTTGTTCTAGACCTTGGCCAAATTCAATACTATTTCAGTGTATAAAGTTAGTAAGTTACTTATGTTGGTTAATACATCTAGCAATATCTAAATACATCTAACAATACTCAAATAGCCTGCAAGGACCAAGTTTATTTCTTAGTGTTCATCCAGCAGAGACTATTTTATTCCATATATCCATGGAATGTATCCCGAGATCCTGGATCAAGGTATTCTTAGAAAATTTATTGATTAGGTTAGTTCCTGTATTTTACCTAGTTGGATTAACCATCTTCAGCTACTTATGTACATCAACATAGTGTTTGGTTTTTTCCCCAGAGTGAAATTATCCTGCTATACAACCAGAATGAACACAGAAAACAAACAAAAACCTGGGGAAAAACTAGATACCCCAAAACAAGAAAATGGTTAAATAAATTGTGGTATATTCTGGTAATAAAACATTTTATACCTTGGTGAAAATGAATAAGCTTACATTCCCTGCACTATCTATGGCTAGTATATATATGATTGAGTGAAAGTCATATCTCAAAAGACTACATAACATATAATTCCATATTTGGCCCCTAAAGCAAGAAAAACTAAGCATATTGTTTAGGCCTGCTTACGTAAAAAATATTTTTAATTAAAAAAAAGAGAATTGCATACCTCCAAATCAGAATTTTAGCTGTTTCTCAGGGGAAACAGAGACTGGATAGGAAAAACATATAGGTAGATAAAACATATTGGTGATATTCAGTTGAAGTGAACACAATAGCAAATTTATGGTGTTTGTTATATTATTAAGACTTTCAAAAGAGAGAGAAGATAAAGAAGGAAATGAATTCACTATTGAATGGCAGAGGGAATCTGTTAATAAGTGTAAGTCACAAAGAGAGTCCATTTAAGACCTTCCATCCTTTTATAAGCTCTCCCTCACCCCAAGACCGCTGTGCTGCTCAACCAAACTATTCCCCCAGGTTCCAAGGAAAAAGAAAAAAGTATTTTTAAAAACGGAGCTTCTTAAATGAGATTCTCTGCATAATTAAAGTGTTACAGCTGCTAATAGAGGTCTACAGAGCAAAAATGGAGACTAGACAAAAGTGGTGGCCAGGAAGGTCTTGTAAGTTGAGGAGTTTGTATGAGCACAAGTCCATAGGTATGACAGTCTGATGTGACTATGGGACTTTATGGTATTTTGAGGACTAGACTGTGAAAGGCAGAAGGGATTCTGCAAAATACAAGCTGAAGACTTCATCAGATGGATCATTTAGCTAAATGGCAATTGACCTTGCTTCTATTCTAATGTATGCATTGGAAATTATCATGTATGTTATAAATTCCCTTCTAAGACCAGCTTTACCTGCATCCCACAGTCATGTGTTTTCATTATCATTCAATTCAAAACATGTTCTAATTTGTATAATGAGTTAGTTTTTAACTCTGAGTTATTTAGTAATACATTTATTACTTTCAAACAGATGTGGATTTTTAAATTATCATGTTGTTATTCTAGCCTAATTTCACTAGAGTCTGAGAATATGCTTTACCTGGTTTCTATCATTTTAAATTTGACAATAATTGCTTAATGGCCAAGAATATTTTTAATGTTCAAAGTATACTTGAAAAGAATGTATTATGACATTATTTGCTATTGAGTTCAATATTTGTACATTAAATCATTTTTATTAATTATGTTGTTGAAATCTTGTATACTTATCAATTTGGGTCTGTTTCTTTTTTTTTTTCTAATAGTTACTCAAAAAAAAAAAAAAGAATTCAAATATTCCACTATGGGTCCTTAATTTTTGAAAATCCCCAAATCTCCCCCAGAAGAATCCACACAGAAATTTGGGTAAGAAAACCAAATCTATGGACAGCATTATATGAAGTAAAACATGAGCCAGAATATAAAGTATCCTACAAACCTCTAAGTATGAATGGTAAGAACAATCCACCAACACCTACAAGGCCTGTGCAGCATCAGTGCCTGTACAAGAGATAGCACAGGGGAGCAACAAAGCATTTGATACACTAAGATTTTGACATGTATTCACCAGAAATCTTAGTAAAATTTAGAAAACAGTTGAAACTCTCAGGGATTTGTGCACCCTATTAGTTGGTGAATACAAGCCATTTGCAATTACATCTGAAGGGGCTGGGATAGTGTAGACCCTACCATCCCTCAACATAAACTAATTAAAGCCTCTTCCAGCACAGAGCTCCACAATGACTAAACTGCTGGGAATAGAATCCAAAGTAACCAGGACAGGGGAAAGACAATACAGATTGTTCTGGCCAGAACAAAACGTAGTATTTCACAATAATAACAAAAGAGGGAGCTCAAGAGTCATAAAGTGAGAAAATCTGTAAAACCATGCCTTCCCCATACCTTCTAGAAGTTAAGATAATTAGTTTCATGTAAAAATGAGCATCAGAAAATGATTGTAGTTATATATCACTCAGAATTAATAAGAGCAATTTGTAAGAGCAAACATAATAAGAAGCAGAATAAACTCTATACAGGCAATGAGAGCATAAACAGAAAAACTTGCCCACAAAGCAAAGGAAAACTATATCCTAATGTTTTATAATTATCTGAAGTTATTAACACAATGATCTACAATGTGAAAGAGAAACATAATCCAGAATTATCGAAACTCAAAAATTAATTAATAACACCCAAGAAATAATTCAGAAAACAAAACACTGTTTCAAAAATGAAGATTAGACCAGAATCAACACAAAGGAAAATAAATACAGAAAATGTCAGAGGGAAAAACAGCCTTAAATTAGGAAAAAGTTTAAAGTAAAAAGGAACTTAATGGCTCCCATATGATTCCATTTATATGATAATCCAGGAAAGGTAAACTCACAGAGACAGAAAACAGAACAGTAGTTGGCAGGGGCTATGGGAAACAGGAGGAAACACAGAACAGAGCTGTTCTGTGTCTTTGCTGTAGAAAAATTTACATGATACTATGCCTTTGTCAAAACATATAGGCCTATACCTCAAATGTAAAAAAAAAGTGAGTGCAAAGTAGAGATTAAGAACAAGATTAAAATGATTTTAAAATCTACAAATAATGAACAGAGGGAAAGAGTATCTAACATAGATATGATAAAATTTCCCAGAGAAGAAAAACAAAACAAGGAAATGGAACAATTACTAAAAATTATTATTCAAGATGTCACTGAAAGTTTGTAAAGAATTACTTGAACTTAGATATTAATGAGGTAAATGGCATACCTGGGGAAAAAATCAAACCAGAAATATCAACACTGATTCATAGTTTAGTAAAAATTATTAGTCTTTAAAGACAAAAAGGAATTTTTTACACATTAATGAAAACAGGACCAAATAACTTCTAGAGGAAAGGTCTTCAGATAATGTATAACTATTTTCATACCAAAAGGAAATACTTATTTATGTATATGTGTGTGTATGTACATATGTACATGAAATGCTCTGAATATATCTGTCAAGTCCATCTGGTCCAGGTTATCATTCAAAGCCCTTGTTTCCTTGTTGATCATCTGCTTAGATGATTGTCCATTGCTGTAAGTTTGTTATTAATTCATGTACACGCTTGGCTGCTCTCAAGTTAGGGGCATAAATATTTACAATTGTTATATCTTCTTGCTGGATAGATCCCTTAATTATATATTGTAGCCTTCTTCATCTCATATTATAGTCTTTGGTTTAAAATCTCATTTGATATTAGTATGGCTACTGCAGCTGTCTTTTGATGTCCACTAGCCTGATAAATGGTGTTCCACCCTGACCTTCAATCTGGAGGTGTCTTTGGGTCTAAAATGAGTCTCTTGTAAGTAGCATAACTGTGGGTCATGATTTTTTATCCATTCTGATGCCCTATGTCTTTTAAATGGAGGATTTAGTCCATTTACATTCAGAGTAATTATTGATAGATATGAATTTAGTGCCCTTGTACCACCTGTAAAGTCACTGTTCCTGTAGATGGTCTCTGTTTCTTTCTTGTTTCTTTTGGTATCTTTCCCACTCAACGGTCCCCTTTAATAATTCTTGCAGAGCTGGTTTAGTGTTCATAAAGTCCTTTAGTTTTTGCTTGTCTTGGAAACTCTATCTCTCCTTCTATTCTGAATAACAGGCTTGCTGGGTAGAATTCTTGACTGCATATTTTTCCCATTGAGCACATTATATGTATCATGCTACTCCCTTATGGCCTGCCAGGTTTCTGTGGACAGGTCTGCTGCTAACCTTATGTGCCTACTCTTATAGCTTAAGGACATTTTGTCCCCAGCTGCTTTCAGAATTCTTTTCTGAAATTCTTTTCTGTCAGACCTGTGCTAGTACAGATGCACCTGTAGGGAACAGCAGGGTGAGGTTTGTTTTAAGTAGTTCCAGCCTCCACTGGCGGCACTGTTTTGGTTGGTGAAGTCCCACCAGGTACTGGGTGGGGGAAGATGGCATCACTCTCCTTTCCTGGCTAGGGGAGCTGCTGCCCACCTCTGTTCAGTTAGACTTCACAGAGAAGCAAACCATCTCCCTTCCTATGTCCTACACTTCAATCAGATCCCTGCCTTCAACCCATTTGTGCCTAGGTTGTCAACATGCCCAGTGTCACAGCTCTCCTGTGTTTTATCTCTGGTGCATGGCTCGTATTCAAAATTACTAATCTTAAAGGACAAGGTGAGCCAGAGGCTTGTACACCCCTCCAGAGGAGATCCTCACAGTGCTGTGCCTGGTCCTGTTATGTCCATGAAAATAGGCTGCACAGATGTACAGGTGCCTGGAGTTTATGGTGAAGCATAGCCAAAAGCTGGAACCAGGTTATCTGCCCTATGCACACACTTCTGTCCCCTGCTGTTGAATCGTTGCTCAAAGGCACCAGCCAGGTCTTTTGTCCGTGGAGAGGAAATATACCATCTTCCAAATGCACAGCAGGGAAGAGAAACTTTCTCTCCCACTGTGATCCAGGGACTCCCCACAACCCACTATCCGTTGTCCACTGCTGACCTTCCACCCTCCTTTCCCCAGGAGCACTGTTGCCCTCCCAGATTGACTCCCACGAATGGTAGAGAATTCCAAAACCTCGGAATTTCAGCTCCACTGTTTGCAAATATTGCAATAATCATTTCCTCCCAATTCCCCAATGATTCTCAGAAAATCCTTTTCTTGTGCAAACCCAGTGCCATGCTCTCTCACCGTTTCCCTCTCCTTTCTGTAAAAAGGTCTTCCTACTCCTGTGGCACTGCAGCTTTTCTCTCCCTTAATGCACGTCTCCACACCTCTTAACCTGCCACATTCTCTCCTTCAAATTATGCAGATGGTTCTCTTAATCCTCAGATCAATTTCCTAGGTATTCAGAATGATTTGATGTGATCTAGCTATGTTTGAGGAAGGACGCAAGCCCAGGGTACCCCTAATACTCCACCATCTTAACTCTTCCCCTCGTTGAGTGAATATTTAGATGTGATTGAACTTTAACAAATTATAATGTTGATCTGTTGCCTTTTTAAAACATTTGACTAAAAATGTGAAAAAAAAAAAAGGCCTTCCAGAAAAAAATCTAAATCCTACTCCGTGGGAATGTCACCTTACATGGGAAAAAAAAGGCAGGTATTTGCAAATGCAATTAAGGATTTTGAGATGGGGAGAGGATGTTGGATCACTTCGGTGGAAACACATGTACCTTTCTAAAAGGGAGGCACAGATGAAGGCCAGTGAAGATGGAGCCGAGAAAAATTTGAAGATGCTAACCTTGAAGATAATGTGATCTGGCTACCCCAAGGAATAATGACAGCCATCGGATGAAGGAGACAAAGAGCTCCATCTAGAGCCTCCAGAGGGAGTGTGGCTCTTGCCAGCACCCTGATTTGGTGACCCTCTGAGAGAAAACATTTCTGTTGTTTTAAGCCACCAAATTTGTAGTAAAACATTACAGCAGTCACAGGAAACTAATCCAATTACCTTGTAACTTTTTCCCTTTATTTTTCCTTTGCCCACTCACTATTATAATTTCTCTGCCATCTTCTCTAAACTGTCAGTAACATTCTTATTCTCAACTTGAATAGGTGTTGGTTTGTATTAGGACAAACATAATTATCATAAACTATAAATAAAAGGATTATATACATTTTACACATGCAGTTCTAGGAATAAGAAAAATTAACTAGCTCAAGGACATACAGTCACTTTTATAACTGATTTTAATCTCCATTCAGATAACACAAATGACATTGTTCTTTGTACCACACCTGTGATAATTTGTATATCACAAATTACAACCCATTAACTGGTGGCCCTATATATTTTATATATATTACATTTATAAATTCTTATCCAGCCAACTAATATACATGTCTTTTATCCTGAGACCTAGACGTAAGTACACTGGTGACACCATGAACGATAAAGCTCCATGGAACCCATTCTCAATATGGTCATGAGTAACTTGAACTCCAACATTCTGAAGTCTTGTGACATACATAAGTCCATCATCCCCTACACAATCATACTGACAGGTAAGAATATAGGTTGATGGCAAATTCTGTAACTGAGAATCATTGGCTAACAAGGGAGATGCTCTGATATCCGTAAGTGCTGGCAATGAATAATTATGTCTTCCAAGAACTGGTTCGGTATAAACATGGTTTTTTCTATACTTCTTGGGTAAAAGAGTACTCCAGTTAACAAACTTAAACAGGTGTCTTGATTCCAGAGGCATATGTTGGTTTCTTCTCATTGCTTGAGTAACTGTTTCATCAGTGGTTAAATATGAGCTAATGAGTTTTATGCCCAAGTCCTTTGCTAGAATTATACTATGCTCATTTTCTTGGTGAGATGGCAAACAAGAATCTATTATCTGTAAGACAGGGTAAATTAAAGCTTGAAGCTTGATTTTATGCTTTATTTCAAGATCAATCTTCACCTGAAAAAAACATAATGATGTCCTATAAGCAAGAATTCCAAAACTTCAGGAGGGAGAGATTTAATTTTTAAAACGTAAGCAATCATGAGATAAATAAATCTACATAAATTGATGTGATAATATATTATTTTCAGAATATTTATAATGACCTTCAGTGGCATAAAAACTTGTCAAGCTCATTTCAACAGTAAAGTTTTAAAAATGTTGGTTGTGTGTGAAAAAGGGAGAGAGATAGAGACGCCCAGGTATAAAACAAATAAGTCCCAGGGATGTCATGTATAGTGTGGTTACTAGGTTAATAATCCTGTGTTGTATATTTGAATGTTATTAAAATAGTAAATCTCAAATGTTCATATCACAAGAAAAACAATTTGTAGTTATGTGTGGTGATAGATGTTAACTTGACATATTACTATGTTGATCAATCTGCAATACGTACATCTATCGATTATGCTGTATACCTGAAACTAACATGATGTTGTATGTCAATTGTATATTGATTAAAAACAAATTTAAAACAGACAATGTCAGGAAGTGAGGCACTACTGGGCTGTACCCAAGAGCAATTTGAGAGACTGGGAGCAGCAGCCACAGGAATCTCAATCCCAGGTGGTGACAGAAGTAGCAGCAACCTGGCTTTGAAACCACTAATAGCACATACCTTGCTAGATTTGTTTAGCAATTTGATGCCTTATTGTCAACTGGGCTGGTGCATCAAATGAGTTCATTACATTGGGTAAATGGGAAGAGAGAGAGAGAGAGAGAGAGAGAGAGGGACATGCATACATACATACATAGAATGAGGTTTTTATCAAAAATCACCAATGCAAATAATCTAAATAGGATAACCCTGGAGGAAACTGACACCATAAATAAATCTGCAAGAATTATTGACTGGATGAAACCAAAGTGAATGGAAAAAATAAATATAGCTATTGAAATAATATTTTATCATAAATTTGAAAATTAAAATTAAAAATTAGCATTACAATTAAAATATTTTAAAACAGTATAAAGTTTAAAATAATATTATTTGGCTGTTAAGCAAGTTCCCAGCAACATACTGTAAATTTTAAGAAACATTATTTAAATGCAGAAGTACAGAGACAGAAAAGCGAAAAAAAGCCAATGGATAGGTAGCTTACCTTCTCAAAGAATGGTGATATTTGGAAAACAAAGGGATGAAATTATTTTTAAAAACCTTGTTGATATTCCATTTGACATACAAGGAGAGAAAGTGGAATATATAACATAGAGCCCTTTTTTCTTTCCAGAGGTGAAGGGGGGTGTCCTGAGGTTCACCTATGACCCTGAGAACCCTAAAGGAGAACCTGAAAATAATTTCCAAAAAGCAAGTGTCTAGGCTAGAGTGTGGCATCTGAGACAATGATATCTGGACAAATGAAAACGCCTGCTGTGACTAGAAGAGGTACCTGTAAGTCAACCTCTCACCAGAGTGGCTGGCTGAACTCAAAGGAGGGAATCAATTGAAATCCAAGATGTACCTCAGAAAGGGAAATAGTATCCCACCACCTCTATGATGCTCTCTCAGGGCATTAGAGGCTTCACAAGTTTAGAATGAAAATGAGCCAAGACAATGTTTCCTGACGGAAACTCCCAAATCTCTCCCAAGTGCCCTCATGTAGATAGATGATTTACTGAGCCAAAGTCTACCATCAACATCCCACTGCCAATGTCCCAAACCTAGACAAGGAAACAAACAGCCCACATCCACAGGGAGAGGGCAAACAGAAACACACCAACCAACACCTTATCTGGCCCTAACTGTCCTTTCTGGAATGTCATATGAAATAAATTGTTTTCCCACAAATGTGTCACTACTTACTATGTCTACATCCTTACTATATCATTTGTTGCTTTGCCAGTCAATACCTCTTCCTATCTCTCTGTCATCCTTTGAAACTCATTTTAAAGTTAACTCTTTGAAAATACTGGAAGGGCACCTGCTGGTCAGATCCACCAAGTTTGGCAATTTTACCCTAGTTTTAGCAACCATGTTATCAGTCTAGTATGAATCTACTTAGATGTTTTCTATATATTTACATATATTTCTAACCAAAAATGTATGATTATGCATGTAAGTACCTGATCAAAGTTCACTTCTCTATCTTTGAACTCCTCTAAACTTCCAAAACTCTCTAGTGCTTTCAGGTCAATGATCAATTTCCCCTTACCTTTTAAAAATGTATATAATGGATCTCTCTCCTCGATTTTTAATTCCACAAGCACTGATAATATCTAAGTTGTCATTGTATGTCTTACCAGTTCTAAGATAATAAAAGGCTAAGTATAATATTTTTTAAAAGCAGAGAAATAACTAAATCAAAATTGCTGCTCAGTTTCTAATTCTAAGAGGACATTGTGTTCTCTTAGAACCAGAAACAAGAGGACATACGAAGCAGTAAGAGACTTATAATGAGTAGGTCCCAACAATAACACCTAATTATTGAATTATCTATAGCATTGTTCTTTCCTTCTAGATCCACATGGACTCAAAGACAAATGGCCAGAGTGCAAGAGTGCAAATAAGCATTAATACTGAACCATAAACATTATTACTGAAAAGCCCTGAATGAACCTTCCTATAACATAAATGTGAATATCACATTAATGGATACATATTTCTCATTCTGTGAGCAATCCATATGTACCTGGCTGCAAAAAGTGTGTAAGACATTTATCTCAGGATATTATCACTTCAAAAAGAACAAGAATGAAAATACAAAAGCAAAGAAAAAAATTGAGAGAACACATCTTGCTTGTTGTGGTATCCTTGAGGTTTAAACACTGGTAATTGTTCTTAAATTGTCCACTTAAATTTTTATTATTGTTTTCAGTATAACAAAGACCTCTGGGTAACTCAGTAGAAGGTTACAGAATACATTCAAAAAAGCCCATTCTTCTTTTTAATCCCTTCTAATAATTAACATTATTTCAATGAGAACACAATGGATGTGATACATTTCAACTTTTCTTTTGTACTTAAATACCATTAATTCTAAACTCATGAAATCTAAAATAGAATTCTCCCATATAAACTATTCCCTCTGCTCCTCTTTTATTAAACCATGCAATTTAAATTTCTAACTGGTTTTTCAAGTTACAGGTCATGCCACTGATAGTATTGTTACCATGAGAGTAGTTTATTAACACCATGGTAAAGACTGATCTCCTCAATCTAGAAAGTTGGCCACAAAATTCGAAACCAGTTCATAAAAGGCTTCTGTATCATACTAAAAAGCTTAGAATGACATGTAGGTCAGAAGGATTTTCACTCCTCCGTTAATTTCTTTACTCACAACTAGCCCCCATTAGTTGGGAATGGTGACTGAGGGGTAGCTGATAGGAAAGACAGAGAAAAACCACTCATGACTTTACGCCCTGCCCAGAGAGCCCTGTATCAGTTTACTGACTCAACTGCTTTGAAGCCCATGTATTTGCCTGTCATGGATACTTGTGCCTGATATAAAGTCTGCTCCAGACAGTCTGAAGCATTACTGAATCCTCTCCCATTCCCCAAATGCCCCCAAGGCCATCTATTAGGGCAATGGTGCTTTCCTAGAGAATGGCCAGTTCTTCCTGCCCAGCGCATACATTACTGTTCCTGCATTGAGTCGCTCATTATCCACAGCCCAGCTCAAACCAGTCACTGGTTTGCAAAGGTCCTTACCATCTAGCCCCCTGGCTTAGATGTGTATTATTTAACGTTCTGCACATCCACAGCAACTTATCCTGTGCTTGTCATCCATAGAAAGATAGATGTATGTAAAATATTAGTTATAGATGGAGTTCCCACATCACTACTGATAATCCTGTTCATCAAACTTAGCAGATCTACTATTTTTTAATCTGGTGCACCCAGCTTCATAGCAGTTGTGATTGCTTCCCTCACTGCTCTTCCTTTTCATTGATCACCTCCACCTCGTACCACATCCAACTTCACCAACACACAGATAGCCAGTGAGTATTTGGGTGACTACGAGACACCATGAAGGAACTCCAATACAACAGGACTTTTGGCATCACCCTAGAGCACATGTTCCAACTTTTGTAGAAGCTGGAGAACTCCCACATGGAGCCTACTGTAGTCTGAATGTTTATATTCCTCCAAATTCATACGTTGAAAAGCTAATGTCCAAGATGGTGGTATTAGCCCATGGGGTGTTTGGGACTCCTTAACGTCCAACACTTATTTCACCAATTCCCCCACCCACCACCCCTCTGGTATCATCAGTTTGTCCTCTATGGTTAAGAGCCTATTTCTTGGTTTGCTGCTCTCTCTTTTTCCCCATGATCATTTGTTTTGATATTTAAATTCCACACGAGTGAAATCATATATACAATGGAATATTCCTCAGCCATAGAAAAGAATGAGATCTTGCCATTTGCCACAAAGTGCCTAGAGCTAGAGGGTATTATGCTAAGATAAATACAACAAGCAACAGTATTTTTTTAAATACAACTGTGATTAAAATTTTTCTATGACTTCACGATGCCCTTGGAGAAAAAAAAATCAAAAGAGGCATGATTTGCCCCTGCCATCCTTTCTAACATCACTATTCACCGTACTTCCACTGATATAGTATCTATGCACTTAGTTTTTTGTTTTTGTTTTTTTTGAACCAGGATTCCAAAAGAGACAAACAGTAACTGCATAAATAGGGAGGGGACAGAATGAATCCATTCAACTCTTCTCAGCAAGTCGCAAAAACAACTTGATTCCAAGGTCAATAATCAGTTATGGTTCAATTCAGCAGCATGTAGGACCAGTGTCTTTATTTAATCTTTAAATTTTTCCCACAAAGATGTGTTGAGGATAATCTGTAATATCGTGCTGTGTTACACAAGGGGACAGATAAAGAGGCTGCCCTCAGGTAAAACAGGCAGAAGAGAGGAAAAGGTCCAACTCTGGAGTGTTCTGAAGGGTGGAGGAAGAAGACAGCAAGAGTACAGGTATGATGGCAGGGTTTGGATATATAAAGATTAAAAAAAAATTATTGTCCCAGATTCCAAAATACTTAGAGTCCAGTTGGGATTGTGCACATGCAACAAATAATAGGATAATCACTAGAGTGTAACTGCTTTGGGTAGTATAGAGGAGGTTCGCCTGTAAGGGTTTCTAGTGCTTATGGAATATCCAGGTGGGGAAAACTATTTGGATACATGGGTTTTGAGCTCATGACAGTGGCATTAGTGGGAGGCATAACTTTAAGAGCCTTCAGCAGATCATTCAGAGCTGAAGTCATGAGACCAAGCAGAGAATGGGATAAAAGCCAGAAGGACCAAACGTTGAGTCCTAAGGAAAATCAGACTCAAAGGAGTGTATAGACCAAGAGTTCATCTCCCATAAAACTGAATGGAAGAGAAGAACAGGGAGAGTGACTATTTTAAGACAAAAGTTGGCAAGAGTTTCAAGTGATGAAAAGAAGTTAAAGAACAACAACAAAAATGCCCTTAGATATAGAAATAATGAGATCCCGGACCTACTTAGCCACAGCAAGTTGAACAAATGGCCAGGGGAGAATACAAAGTGATTAAATGAGGAAGGTATACATTAGGAGTATGTAGAAAAAGAGCTTAAAATGATGAGAGTTGAATATCTGATGTTAGGCTGTAGCAAAACAACTTTTTTACTTACCAAAGTGACCTCCACCTGTAACTCCAGAGTAAGGCAACTTTGTTGTTACTGTGTGTCAGGTAAACAGCTTTCAAATGTTGAAAGGTAATCATTTCAAAGCCAGATGAATTTCAGGCTTAACTTGCACTGTTAATAAAGGTCTTTTAGTTTTACAGAACTGAGCAACCTAGCCAATCTTTTATTTAATCTAGCAAACGTACTAAGTCATTTTTTCCCTGAAATGAAGATGTAAATCCCAAGACAAGATGCTTTTCCTAGACACATCTTCCGCTTGGCCAACACAGGGAGAGAAAGACCTACTGCTAATCGACCCATGAAAGAAGAATGGAAGAATTTCTCTTAGTCTTAAGAGAGGGATAATCGGTCCAAGATCTAACAAATGATGACAAAGAACTCCTGAGACTACACAGTGGCTTCAGAAAACCATCTTGATTGTGCTGGCACAGATGGATAGAGGTTTCCAGAGAGCAATGGTGATGCAAGATTGAAATTAACAGAGGACTGGTATTTCTACGTTCAGTGGATTTCATGTAGTCCATGTGACACTGATATGTTGTGATTACATGGATATTAATAAACATGGCAGAAGATAGTATACCTGCTACTGAAAATATCCCAGGTTGAAGGGTGTGTAGTGTCACTTTTTTTTAAGGCATCATCATTAATTAGTCTCTGATTTATATTTACTCTTATGACTGGTAAAGAAAACATTAAAAATATTTTTAGAGAAGTGTCAAACATATAAGATCATATGTGGCCATAGAAATATGTAGAGAAGTCACAGAAATATTGTTATAAATCGAACACAAGGCCACGTTGACACCTTATGACCAATGATGCAAATTAGTAGGAACAATATATTTAGAAAGGTTAACCTATAAACAAATAGAGATATCTTATATTACCACTACCTTTTCAAATTTCCTACATAGAATCACATAGTTTTTAAAAACTGAGAAGAGTGGAACTTAATAATTACTTCAGAGTATTGAATCAATTCATATTGCTTTCTAAAGTTAAGAAGATGTTTATGCCATAAATAAATAAAAATAATGCATAAATTACTCTAAAATATAATTGGATGAGATGGCCAGGAAATTGAATTTAAATGCTATTAAATTTAAAAAAAAATTGCTCCTTAAAGTAAAGATTAAGGAACTTTGTTGAGAGAAAGTTTTTCGACTATAGTGATTATTCAGATCATTGTAATTGGTAAGCAACATTAGTAATTTTAGGACACATTATGTGACTTTGCCAGAAAATCTCAGAATTGTAGGGAAAAGATATTCATTTCTCTTTCAGTAAGTAGAAGAGAATTGAAAAATGGACAAAGTCCAAAAAAGAAAATTAAAGAATACAGAAGAATCTATTTAACCTCTTAATCCACGAGAACATCTTTTTACACTATGAATTATACATATATTTGGTATCCATTAGGAAGGATATATCTAATATGTTGCCTGAAGTCTTCTCAGAGTACACAAAAATACCAATCTCTAAATGAGGTATTCTTACTGAAACTGAGCTTTTCAGGCCATAAATCTGTAACATACTATTAAACGCTTTGTTGAAACATGAGACTTTGAAAAAAAGGGAGGGGTGGTATAATACTTACAAAGTAAAAGGTGATTTTAATTAGCCAGATAAAGAATAAACCTAGCATGGGGAATAAAACTTTTTGATTAAAATACAACTCATGTAGAAAGTTTAGCTGACCATGAAGAATAAACAACTTAAAGTATGATCATAAAAAACAGGAGGGGCACCTGGGTGGCTGAGTCCGATGAGTGTCCAACTTTAGCTCAGGTCATGATCTCGTGGTTCATGGGTTCGAGACCCAAATCAGGCTCTGTGCTGACAGCTCAGAGCCTGGAGCTTTCTTAGGATTCTGTATCTCCCTCTCTCTGCCCTTTCCCCTCTCTGTCCCTCTCCCTCAAGAATAAATAAACATTAAAATTTTTTTAAAAATAAACAAGAAATGCTAAAGGAAATCACTTTTTTGTCATACTATGTAACGATGTTGAGTTCTGATACAGTATTTTCAGCTGTAAAACAATTTCTTTGATCAGATATGTCAGAAAGTTAAATAGATATTATGTTCTTCTACAAGTAGCCAATTCAAAGAATACGATAATGTCAAATTTTAATTCACTTCAAGACAACAACTTGTACTGTCCTACAAATTGTACTGAGAATCGCATCTGTTTTTGGTAGCTGTGTTAATATTCAGGATTGCCCTGCTGGAAAGGTCTTCACATCTTGATGGATCTTTATGGCTACATGTCATAACCATTTCAAAAGCTTTCTTCATTTGCAAAGCCTGGCATATATTACAAAATGCAAACAGACATTACAGGTGTTAAAGGTGCTTCTTGATCATTATTGGGTAATTATTGGACAGTTTCCAGAATTTCTATATCCATAAAACCAGTTTTAGATAAAATTCAAGATTCGATTGCTGTATGATTTGGTGTAGCGATTCGTATGTAAAACAGGGGACAGTCTCCAATATTCATTCTCTACCACACTTCCCACCCCATCCCAGCAAGATTTTTCAAATAAGTGATGTATTAATTCAAATACATAGCAAATTAGTTTAGGTTGGAAGAGGCCTTGGGAATCAACAAGTCTAATGGCTTACAAATTTTCTTTTTGGTAATGAAATTCTGCAGAGCCAAAGGTGAAACTTTGCTAACTACTGACATTCTGGCTCCACAATAGGGTTTTGTATGTGTATGTGGTGTTACAGATTAGTATACATGCATATGTATATGTACACTTTCATATTATGAATGTGTGTATCTCTCTTTGCAATGTGCATATGTATACATAAAATATAAATATATGTGTCTGTATATAATTTTCTTCTGAGTGGTCTGAGTATTTTATTTTCACTCCTATTTTTTTTTTTAATGAGCAAGATTCTGGGTTTGTGAAGAGGTGGAAATTTGGGAAGAGTGGAACACCTGGAGAGGGTTTCAAAGCTCTGTGCCCTTGGCCCATACCTTGCCCTATCCATGTCTTCCCTATCCTTTTATAATTACCTGCTAATCTAGGACATTCTCCCTTGGGGGTTGGGCATTGCAACGAGATGGTCTCTTGTGCTGCACTATGAGGAGAATATGCTGGATTTCTTTACACAGGAAAACAGATTTTGATGGTGTGTGCCATGAAATTGAAGCAGAAAAAGATCAGGTGACCAGAAGGAATGCAGACATTTCCTCCAATCCAATTTATTTATGACTCTATTCCCTACATGTGTGAAATCCAATCCTTATCGCCCTACCTGGAGAAAGTGTCCACAGGAAATCAGTCACCATATCAGTCACCAATCAGAGAAATGATTTCGCAGTTCATCATGCAGGAGAACTGATACTGGCTGTTACCCCAGCCAATACCAATCTTACAAACTAAGATCATGGAAGATAACTAAATAAGTTGATTCTCAGGGTGCCTGGTTGGCTCGGTCAGTTAAGCGTCAGACCCTTGGTTTGGGCTCAGGTCATGATCTCACATGCTGACAGCACGGGGCCCGCTTGGGATTCTCTCCCTCTCCCTTTGCCCCTCCTCCACTCATGCTGTGTCTGTCAGGAAAGAAAGAAAGAAAAGAAGGAAAGAAAGAAGGAAAGAAAGAAGGAAAGAAAGAAAGAAAGGAAGGAAGGAAGGAAGGAAGGAAGGAAGGAAGGAAGGAAGGAAGGAAGGAAGGAAGGAAGGAAGGAGGAAAGAAAGGGAAAGGAAAGGAAAGGAAAGGAAAGGAAAGGAAAGGAAAGGAAAGGAAAGGAAAGGAAAGGAAAGGAAAGAATTTGATTCTCAATGTCTGAAAACTACTGGAGTCATCACCAAACTAGACTTTATAGATGAAGAAACAGATGCCAGAGATGTCCTAGAGAACAAGATGCTACCCCTTCACAGGGATTATGTGATGATGGGAAACAGAAGCTGGAAGAATATATATGGGAAGGAGGAAAGGAAATTGTTTCTCTCACATTCAGCTTACAAACATATTGCCAGTCAGATGGGCACCCCATACTTGGAGAAGTTCCTTAATCAGCAACTTACCAACCACATTTGACATAATCTGCCAAATTTCAGGAACAAATTAGAAGGACAGTTGTCCTCCACAGAATGACAGAATGTGAAGTAGGAGCCTACAAACACTTCAAGCCAGAAGAGCCCACCAGGAAGACCAAAGCATTGCTGTAGGTAGGTCAACAATTTGCTGTGGACTTTGAGAAGAGAATCACAGTGTGAGGGGATCAAGCAGTTATCCTGGAATTCTCAAAGGGCTTTAAATCCATTGTATTTTCTATGAAGGCTTTCCTTCTGAGACAGTAAAGATGGGGTTCAATGAGAAAGAACTGTGAAGAGAAATAACCTATGCAATCAAAAACATACACTGTATCAGGACAGGGTTGTTTACTCGAGACATGGCATTTTGAGCAATAGTCAAGAAACAATTGCAAACCCTTCCTTAAGGTGTGTGGATCTGGTAAAACAAATATTTATCAACAGTGTCAAAAAGTACACCAAAACAAAAAAAGACTGGCAAACTTCCCCAGACTCTTCAAGTCAATGGAAAGGATGATTGGTGACCACATTTGACAGCAGAAGGGAAGACAAAGTACTAGGTCCTGATATTGATTGACATCCAGTCTCCTACACCAACACTAATCATAAAGTAATTTTCATAACTTTGCAAATGTTCAGCAGAGAATCAGTCAGGTTCACAAGAAAAATAGATTTGGAAATTAAGTAATTTGAAAGATGCAGCTAACCATCAGCATCAGTGGCATCATGAAAGGAGGCTTTAAAGGATACTGGTTTATACTTACCCCGAAAGTTTGTCCTGGTACAAAGATGACAAGGCAAAAGCAAAGAAGTATGTATTTCCCTGGGACAACCTGAAAGTCTGGGATGTGCACAAGAGCTTTATGCCTAGCAAACACATATGTATATTCTTTAATAAAGAACAAAGGGCTGTATACAAAGACTGTTGCTTCCTTGAGCTGGCATGTGATTCACAGGAGGATGTAGGCAGCTGGAAGACGTCTCTACTAAGAACTGGGGTTTCTCCTGATGAATCTTTTACTGCAAATAATGAGAATAGCCAAGCAGAAAACTTTTCCATGGACCCACAAGTGGAGAGACAATCAAATACCACTCATAACCTGGTAGATTCCTACATGTCTACCACCCACAAATGTGCCAACATCAAATTCCCAAAATGATAATGCACCTGCTAATCAAAAATGTTAAAGATTTTTATAACTTCAGAGCTCTTAGCACAGTTTGGTTCTTTACAGGACCAAAATACTCTGATGAAGGAATCTGCTGAGCAGCCTCAGCACTGAGATGAGATATACCAAACCCTTAAAAAAGCCCTTGTGATCATTGGTGATATTAACACTGGCACTACCTTCATCCTAGGGATTTCTGTGGATGGCTCCTGCAAACAGCACTCCTGTAGGTCACCACCTCCAAGTCCCACAACCTACAACAGACATTGAGTGCTCCCCTCATATGGCCCACATGGCCCACATCTCTCCCAAGGTCTGCCCCTGCCAATCCTCTCCTGCACCCCACTTGGGAGCTACCCCAGTTCTGTTCCAGCTGACCCCTTACTTCTTTTTCCCAACAGCAACAGTTCACTTGGAGTACCTCTGCAAGTTTCCTCTCAACCCACAAGAGTCCCTCCCAATGTTCTAAGTCATTCCCCCAAATTTTGAGTGAGGGCAAACTCATGACTCTTGAGTGTCTCTTTGAGTCTCTCTTTGCATATGTAACATCAAACTTTGGTGCCGTCAATGATGAAGCTAGTAAGCCTTGAGGACTTGGGCTCAGGAAACACAGACAACTAATTGACTTGTGTGACTGACCTGTGTCTGATTTCCCCACAATCACATGGTGGAAATTACCTAACTTAGTCCCTCCTCAACATCCCTCTATAAGTTTGACTTTTAGGAGCTGAGTGTCATTTGGACAAACGAATTCAGCTTGTGACTTCTGATTTCAGCTGTGAGCTTTCTATTTTCCTCACCATTCTTCTCCTTTAAAGAACAAATAAATATATTTATGATTAGGTATTCTGAAAAAAAAATTGGAGGAGGAGTTGGGATGCTTCCCAAATGATTGAATGAGGCCAGTATAACTTTATGTCAAAACCTGACAAGGGGTGCCTGGGTGAGTCAGTCAGTTGAGTGTCCAACTCTTGATTACAGCTCAGGTCATGATCCTGGGACATGGGATTGAGCCCTGTGTAGGACGCCACATTCAGTGTGGGGTAAAATTCTCTCTCTCTCACTCTCTCTCTCTCTCTCTGTCTGTCTCTTGGGGCAACTAGGTGGTTCAGCTGGATAAGCATCCAACTTTATCTCAGGTAATGACCTCATAGTTCATGGGTACGAGCCCCATGCTGGACCCTGCAATGGACTCCACATTGGTATCTGCACTGACAGCTCTGAGCCTAGAGCCTGCTTCAGATTCTCTGTCTCCTTCTCTCTCTGCTCCTCTGCTGCTTACCCTGTCTCTCAAATTAAATAAACATTTTAAAAAAAGGATTCTCTTTCTCTACCCCCACACCTTCTTGCCTGTGCTCACTCATTCGCTCTCTCTCTCTCTCTCAAAAAAAAAAAAAACTTTGACAAAGAACTTTTAAAAGATAGACATCAATCCCTCAAATCTTTAATTTCAGCAAAAAGAAACCAGCAAAATATAATAGCTTTAAGTCATCATGACCAGGGAGGCTCATGTCTGGAATGCAAGCATAATTTTACATCTGAGAGTCAACTGACATAACTTACTACATCAAAAGAATAAAGGAGAAAAATCACACTGTAATCTCAATAGATCCATTAAAAACATTTAGCAAACTTAATACCTATTTATGTAAACACTATCATCAAATCAGGAATAGTAAAGACTTTCTCAGCCTGACAAAAGCCAACTGTAAAAAGCTTTCAGTTAACATCATATTTATTGGTGAAATATTGAATGATTTCCTTCTAAAATTCAGAGAATGACAATTGTATTCAATATAGTACTGGAAGCCCTAGCTAGTGCACTAATTAATAAAAGAAAAGCATAAAGATTAAAAAGGAAGAATTAAAATGGTCTCTAGTGGCAGGAGATATGACTATGTAGAATATCCTAGGAAACGTTAAAAAAAAAACCTAGAATTTATAAGTGAAATTTTTAAAGATATGATTGTAAAAGGTCAGTGTAAAACGCAAATGATTTCTGAATACTTTCAAAGAGGCACTTGAAAAATATTATTTTACATGAAAATTTTCCCAAATAATTCAGGAATAAATTTAAGAAAAGATTTGTAAGATTTCTACACTGAAAAAGGAAAATACTGAGGAAAGTGAAGAAGACTTAAATAAAAAATGACATAAACCATGTACTTTAATTGGAAGTACCAGGATTATTAACCTATAGATTCAACACAATACCATACAAAATCCAAATTAGCCTTTTTGTTTTTAGAAATTGACAGGATATCCCAGTATTTTGATAGAAAAGATCTAGAGTATTAGAAACAATTTTGAAGAAAGACCAAAGCTGGAGTCAGAATAGTATCAGGCATAAGAACAGACAAACAGGTCAATGGAACAAAAGAGAGGATTCAGAAATAGTCATATTGATAGTTAAATGATCTTAGACTCCAGTATCACTGTAATCCAATGAGAAAGTATGGTCTTTTCAACAAATGATGCTGAAAGAACTGGTTATGTGTATAGGAAAAAAAAATGATTTGTGACCTCTACCTCTCAGAATAAAAATAAATGCAACATACCTGTTGAGTCACAGCTGCTGCCAAATTGCCCCCAGAACTGTCTCCTGAAGCACAGATTCGGGTGGGATCCACTCCATATTTTCTAAGAATTTTATCTTGAAGAAAAAATTTGACTGCAGTGAAACTGTCTTCAAACTGAGCAGGAAAATAGTGTTGAGGAGCTAGTCTATAGCTTTAAAAAAGAATGATTTATTTAAACAATTTTTTTATAACGTACCATTTATGGTTCTATCTTTCTATGTAGTTTTTCAATACCAAATAGATGCAATTTAACACCAGTTTCTATTTTTAATCTGTCAAAAAAATCACACTTGAGTTTTCCACTAACTCCTTAGTATATGGGAAAAAAAAGAAAAGAAAATTCATATAAAGGTTTTCAACCTTGTATCTACATTCCACGGATAGCATTGTGTGTGAGGGGTAAGGAGATATTAGGAACTTCCGACAATTGTAAGCATAGTTTTTAGTCCACATGCATTTTAGATTGGAGATACTCTATAGTTTATACCATATTCTCAATGTAACTGGAGGTCCAAACATTAAAAAAATTATTGAAAGAGCACCATGGATATTTGAGGACAGCAGATCTGAGAGATTATTATAGGGAAAGTGTTACATTTTTCAAGATCATGTGGAAAAAAATCCTACATGCTTGCAATGTATATATCTTACCAAGGATAATGTCAAGGGGTTGATTTTAGATAAAAATTTTGAAATATAAATAACCTTTTAGTATGCTAGGAAGATTGTTTGTTTCTGATGAATTCATTTCTGAGGCAAACTATCACACTATTCTTTTAATGGATACAAATGGATTTTTTCCCCCACTATGTACATGGACCAGTAAACATAGGAGAATGGTTCTATCAGCCTGTTATCTATCAGGGCTAACTTTTTTCCTCATGCTCTTTAGAAAAACAAAATTTGTAAATATCTGTACTTAACATTAAATGTTAGTGTGATGATCCTTAAAATTTTATCATAGACTATCTTTAGAAAATCCTAAACAAAGTATGTTGGTATCTATTACTTTAAATGCAGTATATTTAGACGTTAGGGCGAAGAACACAAATCATAAGGGTATGATAAAATATATAAGCCAGACACAGACATATCACTATATTAAAATAGATTTAAAATAAGTTTTAGATTACTTCAAAAGTTATGGAGGTATAAAGGATATATCCTAATGTTATAAATGAGAAGTATCCCTGAAAATAGGAAGTTCTAGCCACTGCAAGTAATCAAAACAAACAGCATTGGCAATCACTCTTTAGATGACCAAATTGCCACTTTAGTTTTCTCTCTAAACTTTCATAGCTTCCTAGCTAAAAATCAAAACAAAACAACAAAAAAACCCCAAATCTATGTCACTATCACTGATTAGAAGTCTGTAAGTATGTTTTTGTTAATATGGACTAGGGAAGAGAGGTACGAAAAAATCCCTCCTGGGGATGTCGGCTTCAGAAATACAGACTGCATAAGTATGAGAAAATATTGAACTGTCCTGACACATTCTGATATTTTCTAGCAAAATCCAGAAGGTAGAATTCACTTTTCCTGAGAATGACTTAAAATTCTTAGCTGATCCCAACCTTTACCTCCTACGTTACTCCAAACAAGAATAATTATAAAATATTTTATTACCAACCCAAATATAATCTATCATCCCAAATTTGTAGGATTTATTTATATCTTCTTATGTAGCTATGTTACTTGGGGCTTAAGTTGGGACCTGAGTTTTAAGTGTCTAGAGCAAAAGTGTATCCAAAAATGTTCACTCAGGGATGTTACTCAGAGATTTCCAAAATCACAGAAGAATATGAGATAGCGGACACTTCAGGAATGGTTTACATTGCAATGGTGATAAATAAATAGAATAATTTTTTTTAATTGATATTTCAGGCAAAGCTAACTTGATTTGGAAATCAAACCTCTACCTGGTGAAGGCAAAAATCATAGTAGGCAAAGAAAAACATTCTCTTACTCCAATCCCATGGGCAACAACAGCATTGAGTTTGTTTGCATTCCATCTATTCAGGGAGTCATAAGCCCTCTGCTCTGGAATGAAGAAAGAAATGTGAGAGTACTTTTGGTAAAAAACAAAAACAAAAACAAAACAAAACAAAAAAAAACAGCAACAGAAATGCTTGTAGCTATGAACTTGGAAAGAAATGTGTTATATAGAAACCTAAATTCCCCATTCCATTTCTATTCAGAGGGACCAGAATCAGCCTGACACAGTCTGGAGGAGTGTCTCCTCTGTCACTGTCTCCAGTGATGAAAAGATGACTTTGCAGATTGGTGTTTTGAGGAAGGGAAAGTAGCCTTGGGCCATTCTATTTTTTCTATTTGCATCCGCTGCCGGTACACAATGATCCTCCCAAGAAAATTTTGTGGCTTGTTGCGTTTTACTCTGCTTGCTTTTTCAGGCAGCAAGTTCCATAGGGAGGAACTGTGTGGCTGGTTAGCAGGGCCAGCCACGACAGATGAGTCAATCTAACTCAGTACCTAAATACACTTTCTCCCAAAGCCTTCTTTAGAAATAATGGTTATGTTTTGACTGTCGTTTATTTGAATTTTGTATATAATCTTCAGTTGGTTCAGAATTTAGGGGGAAAGAAAGTAATAGATACACTGACTCTGTAAAACCACAGCACTCAATAATACGGTTCCTTGAATCTCCATATTCTTTGCATATGTCACATTAGGAAATGGTGTAATAACCTTGGTATTGAAGACAGAGTCTAAAGAAAAGTAACTTAATTTTGAGAGAGCCTCTGGCGAGTGAGAGATTTCCAAAATCACAGAAGAATATGAGATAGTGGACTCCTGAGGAATGGTTTACATTGCAATGGTGACAAATAAGGAGAATTATTTTTTTAATTGATATTTCAGGCATAGATAACTTGATTTGGTAATCAAACCTCTGCTTGGTGAAGCCAAAGAAAATTATTCTCTTACTCCAATCCCACAACAACAGCATTGATTTTGTTTGCAGTCTATCTATTCAAGGAGTCATAAACCTTCTGCTCTTACATGTTCATTTTAGCACACAAGGCATCCCCTCTCTCCCTAGTACACATGTGTCTCTAACCCCAGGTACCTCCAAACCCAATTTACCAGTAACCTGGCCACATAATTTTGGCAACTCTGTGACATCTGCTACTACTTTATTTACCACAAGATCCTAGAAATTCAGAGAAGCTGTTCCAAGATGTCTCCTGCACATTAACAAAACTTCAAATTAAAAACTAATTAAATACTGGGTATGTGAATACAATGAAAACAGAAAAGTAAATCAACTAGCCTTTTAGGTAGATAAATGTTTTCATTCAAGACTGAGTTGATAATTTGCAAGAAAAGGCAATGGGTGGATGAACACCAAAATGTACAAGACATAAGAAGTCACTGATACCCACAATGAAAGACCCTCAATGATATATTTAAAACCTGTCTTCATTTTATCTCCCAATACTTTTTATTTATCATAAAGCAAAAGTCATTTTAAGTTTTTTGTTTCCTATTCTTTATCTCCAGCTGTCCGAAGTCACACCATATTTCTGATAAAACTTGTTGGCTCATGTTTTTCCCTCTTCGATGTCCAATAATTGAATTTATATCACTTGTAGAACCCAGGTAGAAACAGGAAGGTATTAGTATTGAGGTTGAAAAATAACAACCGCTGTTTTATGTAAATAAATCGACTAGAGAAAGATATTCTTGTATTTCTTAGTTCTCAAAACAACTTCAAGTTATAAAGAAGAAAAAATAGGAAGCCTAGGAAACAAAAAAGGAAAAATGAAATTTATAAATAAATAGTTATATTATATATGTCCTGATCTGTCAAAAAATAGAAGCTATCTAAGTCCTTTCTAGTTTATAAATATAAGCTCTCACATATCTATAAACAATACACAAATATAAAGCCAAGACACAGAATAAAGACACAATAGGAATTTGCTGAACAAAATGTTGGAACATGCATCCTGAATGATAATTTGCACATTTTTTAGGAACTACTGATCACAATCATTGCATTTGTCAATAAAGGGGAAATCAACATGATAATCAGGAGAACTTCCAAGTATTTTCCAAAGTGATATTTTCTTATCTGTGATCATTTGTCTTGTGCTCACTGAAGACCCAGGTAATGTGTATATAGATACTTGGATATTTCATAGACCTTATAAGAACTTTAAGGGTATTAATACATCTCTTTAGAGAAGCATCTGGGCGGCTCAGTCAGTTAAGCATTAATTTTTGATTTCTGCTCAGGTCATGATCTCACTGTTGGTGGTATAGAGCTCCATGTTGGGCTCTGTGCTGAGAACATAGAGTCTGCTTGGGATTCTCTCCTCTCCGTCTCTGCTGCTCCCCTGCTTACACACTGTCTCTCAAAATAAATAAATTTTAAAAATGCATCTCTTTTGAGACAAATGAGGCCAAATTGGCCTCATTAATTTATCTTTTTATATATCTCAGAATATCTTAAAATATATTTTATAAAGGAAGCATAATATTCCAACTACAAATGCCTAGTATAAATTAAATTATATGTGAACTCTAATTTACAGAAAACATTAAGGAGATAAAAAAGATATAGAAATACTAGGAAAGCAAGGAGCCAAGATGGCAGACAGCATGGAAGTTTTCTGTGTGTCTTGCGTCCATGAAATACAGCCAGACCAACACTAAATCTGATCTGAGGATTAACACAACAATCTACACAACTTGAATGACAGAATTCAGCAGGTATGTGGCATGGAGAGGTGAACGTGGGGAGACAGAAACCACAGAGGGCAGGGAGCTGCTTTTCATGCAGAGAGAGGATGGAGACGGTGGGCGGGGGGGAAGAATATGTGAAAAGCACCGCTCCCCAAAAGCAGCTGAAGAGAAAGTGGAAAACTGGAAGCAGCCACAGGGACTGAACTAAAAAGGGAGAAAGAAGAAAGGAGAGGGTTTAAATTCCATTAAGACTGTAAACAGGAGGAGTGCAGAGTCTGAAACTCCACAGCTCGATACTAGCAATGCTCTGGTGGGAAGGGTGAATCCCCAGGAGCAGAGTTGGGTCCAGAAGGTTCTCAGGCCACACGGGGAATACAGTTCCACTGCTGGAAGGACATTTGCTGGAGGCTGTGAAGCCACCTGGTCCCAGAAGACCCCAGAGAATGGCCCCATTCTCTGGCGCTAGAACAAGATCATTTGGGGTGAAGACTGGTGCCAGATGTCTTTTGTGATTTTCCAAAATCCCTGAAATGCTGCTGCTACACTATCTCATGAACTTTTTCTGGGGCAGGCTGGCACCTGGCCACATTCTCGGGGCACCGGCAGCAGCAGGGTCCAGCAAGTGTTCCTACGTGCTGCCAGCATCCAGCCATTGTTCAATAAGACCCTTCACAGAGGGATAGAGACAAAGCCACAGTCCCTCAGAAGGGGGGGCTGGGGAAGGCAGCTGCATCTGAGACAAAACTCGGAAAGGAGGTGCTGCCTGGGGCTTGGTCATGGACAGTGTGAAAGGGGGGAGTGGATGGAAACCGAAGATGAAGGATGGGTGCGCGATTGCTGATCAAGGAGAACAGAGTTCTGATACTAGAGACTGGGTAGCTGGGTGTCGCCATTTTCATCATTCCCACATATGCAAATACGCACCTACAAGCGCCACAACAATCCACTCCAGTAGGCTAGCAGCGCCATCTAGTGGAGGATGGAGAATGCCAACTAGCAGAGCTGTGACACTAAGCCCCGCCCAACTGGGCCACCCTCACTTTTCAAGAACACAAGTCTCACCACCTACTTAGTTTATGGCCTGTCAAGTGCTTCATACTTTGACTTCTAGGGGAAAACGATGTAATTTCAGTCATATTTCAGTCTGTTAGCCAGTCCACCTATCCGATTTTCTTTTTTTTCTTTTTATTGAATACAGAAAGAGAAAAAAATCATTTTTATTATCATTTTTTATTAAAAATACTTTTTCTTTAAATTTTTTCTACTATATTTTTTACTTTTTTGTAATTTTTTCCAAACTCTATTTTACTACCGTCATTTCATTTTAGTCTACGTCAGTGTATTCATTTTTTAAAATTTTCAAACGATTTCCTTTTTTTTTTCTTTTTTTCCCTTTTCTCTAATCTATCAAGCACTTTCAACACCCAGACCAAAACACACCTAGGATCTAGCATCATTTATTCCATTTTGTGTGTGTGTGATTGTTTGTAATTTTTTAATTTTAATATTTTTTTAATTTTAATTTTTTTTAATCTTAATTTTTCTACCTCATTAATGCCTTTTTTCCCATCAAAATGACGAAACAGAGGAATTAACCCCAGAAGAAAGAGCAGAAAGAAACAACAGCCAGGCTCTTAACCAACACAGATACAGGCAAGATGTCTGAACCAGAATTAAGAATCACCATAATAAGAATACGAGCTGGTGTCGAAAATAGATAAGAATCCCTTTCTGCAGAGATAAAAGAAGTAAAATCTAGTCAATGAAATTAAAAAATGCTAAAACTGAGCTGCAATCTCAAACAGATGCAGCGGTGGCAAGGATGGATTAGGCAGAACAGAGAATCAGTGATATAGAGCACAAACATACGGAGAATAATGAAGCAGAAGAAAAGAGGGAGACTAAGGCAAAAGAGCACGATTTAAGACTTAGAGATATCAGTGACTCACTAAAAAGGAACAACATCAGATTATAGGGGTCCCAGAAGAGGATGAGAGAGAAACAGGGGTAGAAGTGTTATGTGAGCAAATCATAGTGCAAAACTTTCCTAACCTGGGGAAAAACACAGACATCAAAATCCAGGAAGCACAGAGGACCCCCATTAGACTCAACAAAAACCGCCCATCAGTAAGGCATATCAGAGTCAAATTCACAAAAGACTCAGACAAGGGGAGAATCATGAAAGCAGCAAGGTAAAAAAAAGTCCCTAAGCTACAAGGGAAGACAGATCAGGTTTGCAGCAGACCTATTCACAGAAACTTGGCGGGCCAGAAAGGAGTGGCAGGATATATTCAATGTGCTGAATCAGAAAAATATGAAGCCATGAATTCTTTATCCAGCAAGGCTGTCATTCAAAATAGAAGGAGAGATAAAAAGTTTCCCAAACAAAAATTAAAGGAGTTTGTGACCACTAAACCAGCCCTGCAAGAAATTTTAAGGGGGTCTCTCTGATGGGAGAAAAGATGAAAAAATAAACAAACGAATAAATAAAGACCAAAAGCAACAAAGACTAGAAAGGACCAGCGAACTCCAACTCTACAAGCAACATATTGGTAATAAGTTCATATCTTACAGTACTTACTCTAAACGTCAATGGACTAAGTGCTCTAATCAAAAGACAGAGGGTAACAGAATGGATTAGAAATCAAGATCCATCTATATGCTGTTTACAAGAGACCTACTTGAGACCTAAAGACACTTTCAGATTGCAAATAATGGGATGGAGAAGCATCTATCATGCTAGTGGTCAACAAAAGAAAGCCAGATTAGCCATACTTATATCAGACAATCTAGACTTGAAAATAAAGACTGTATTGAGACGTAGAAGGGCACTATATCATAATCAAGGGGTCTATCCACCAAGAAGACCTAACAATTGTAAACATTTATGCACCAAATGGGATAGCACCCAAATATATAAATCAACTAATCACAAACATGAAAAAACTCATCAATAGTAATACCATAATAGGAGACTTCAACACCCCACTCACAGAAATGGACAGATCATCTAATCAAAAAATCAACAAGGAAACGATGGCTTTGAATGACACACTGGACCAGATGGACTTAACAGATATATTCAGAATATTTCATTCTAAAGCAGCAGAATGTACATTCTTCTCCAGTGCGCATGAAACGTTCTCCAGAATAGATCACATACTGGGACACAAATCAGCCCTAAGTAAGTACAAAAAGATTGAGATCATACCATGCATATTTTCAGACCACAACGCTATGAAACTCAAAATCAACCACAAGAAAAAAATTGGAAAGGTCTCAAATACATGGAGACTGAAAAACATCCTACTAAAGAATGAATGGGGGAACCAAGCAGTTAAAGAGGAAATTAAAAAATATATGGAAGTCAATGAAAATGATAACACCACAACCCAAAACCTCTGGGACGCAGCAAAGGCGGTCATAGGAGCGAAGTATATAGCAATCCAGGACTTACTAAAGAAGGAAGAAAGATCTCAGATACACAACCTAACCTTATGCCTTAAGGAGCTGGAAAAAGAACAGCAAATAAAACCCAAAACCAGCAGAAGACAGGAAATAATAAAGATTAGAGCAGAAATTAATACCATCAAAACCAAAAAAAACCAGATGAAACCAGAAGCCAGTTCTTTGAAAGAATTACCAAAATTGATAAATCACTAGCCAGTCTGAACAAAAAGAAAAAGGAAAGGACCCAAATAAATAAAATCAAGAATGAAGGACGAGAGATCACAAACCAACACAGCAGAAATAAAAACAATAAGAGAATAGTATAAGCAATTTTATGCCAATAAAATGGGTAATCTGGAAGAAATGGACAAATTTGAGAAACATATACACTACCAAAACTGAAACAGGAAGAAATAGAAAATTTGAACAGAGCCATTACCAGTAAGGAAATCGAATTAGTAATCAAAAATCTGCCAAAAAACAAGAGTCCAGGGCCAGATGGCTTTCCAGGGGAATTCTACCAAACATTTAAGGAAGAGTTAACACCTATTCTCTTGAAGCTGTTCCAAACAATAGAAATAGAAGGAAAACTTCCAAACTCTTTCTATGAAGACAGCATTACCTTGAATCCAAAACCAGACAGAGACCCGTCTAAAATGGAGAACTACAGACCAATTCCCCTGATGAACAGTCCTCAACAAGATATTAGCCTACCAGATCCAACAATACACTAAAAAAATTATTCAGCATGACTAAGTTGGATTTATACCTGGGATGCAGGGCTGGTTCTGAAAAACAGTTAACATGATTTATCACACCAATAAAAGAAAGGAAAGAACCATATGATCCTCTCAATAGATGCAGAGAAAGCATTTGACAAAATACACAAAGCTTTCTTGATAAAAACCCTCAAGAAAGTAGGGATGGAAGGAACATACCTCGAGATCATACAAGCCATATATGAACAACCCAATGATAATATCATCCTTAATGGGGAAAAACTGACAGCTTTCCCCCTAAGGTCATGAACAAGACGGGGATGTTGACTCTCGCCACTGTTATTCAACATAGTATTCAAAGTCTTAGCCTCTGAAATCAGACAACACAAAGAAATAAAAGGCATCCAAATCAGCCAGGAGGAGGTCAAACTTTCACTCTTCTAAGATGACATGATACTCTATATGGAAACCCAAAAGATTCCACCAAAAAACTGCTAGAACTGATTCATGAATTCAGCAAAGTTGCAGGATATAAAATCAACGCACAGAAATTGGTGCGTTGACTGGTTGCACAGAATAGGTTGCATTCCTATTCACCAACAATGTAGCCACAGAAAGAGAAATCAAGGAATCGATCCCATTTACAATTGCACAAAAAAAACATAAAATATCTAGAAATAAATCTAACCAAAGAGGTGAAAAATCTATACACTGAAAACTATAGAAAGCTTATGAAATAAATTGAAGAAGACACAAAAAAATGGAAAAAGATTCCATGCTCCTGGATAGGAAGAACAAATATTGTTAAAATGTCAATACTACCCAAGGCAATCTATATATTCAATGCAATCCCTATCAAAGTAACACCAGCATTCTTCAGAGAGCTAGAACAAATAATCCTAAAATTTGTATGGAGCCAGAAAATACCCTGAATAGCCAAAGCAATCTTGAAAAAAGAAACCAAAGCAGGAGGCATCACAATCCCAGACTTCAAGCTATACTACAAAGCTGTAACCATCAATTAATATATATATGTAATCATCAAGACAGTATGGTACTGGCACAAGAACAGACACTTAGATCAATGGAACAGAATAGAGAACCCAGTAATGGACCTACAAACATATGGCCAACTAATCTTTGACAAAGCAGGAAAGAATATCCAACGGAATAAAAGACAGTCTCTTCAGCAAATGGTGCTGGGAAAACTGGACGGAGACATGCAGACGAATGAACCTGGACCACTTTCTTCCATCATACACAAAAGTAAACTCAAAATGGATGAAAGACCTAAATGTAAGACAGGAAGCCATCAAAATCCTCGAGGCGAAAGCAGGCAAAAACCTCTTTGATCTTGGCCACAGCAACTTCTTACTCAACACGTCTCCGGAGGCAAGGGAAACAAAAGAGAAAATGAACTACTGGGACCTCATGAAAATAAAAACTTCTGCACAATGAAGGAAACTTTTGGCAAAATTAAAAGGCTACCAATAGAATGTGAGAAGATTTTTACAAACAATATATCAGATAAAGGGTTAGTATCCAAAATCTATAAGGAACTGATCAAACTCAACACCCAAAAAACAAATAATCCAGTGAAGAAATGGGCAAAAGACATGTACAGACACTTTTCAAAAGAAATCCAGTTCTGGGGTGCTTGGGTGGCTCAGTCAGTTAAAGCATCCAACTTGGCTCAGGTCAAGATCTCAGAGTCTGTGAGTTCAGGTCCCGCATCAGGCTCTGTGCTGACAGCTCAGAGTCTGGAGGCTGCTTCGGATTCTGTGTCTCCTTCTCTCTCTGCCCCTCCCCCATTTGCACTCTGTCTCTCTCTGTCTCTCAAAAATAAACATTAAAAAAATTAAAAAAAAAAAAAGACATCCAGATGGTTAACAGACACATGAGAAGGTGCTCCACATCACTCATAATCAAGGAAATACAGATCAAAACCACAATGAGATACCACCTCACACCTGTCAGAATGACTAACATTAACAACTCCGGCAACAACAGCTGTTGGCGAGGATGAGAAGAAAAAGGATCTCTTTTGCACTGCTGGTGGGAATGCAAGCTGCTGCAGCCACTCTGGAAAACAGTATGGAGGTTTATCAAAAGATTAAAAATAGAACTACCCTACAACCCAGTAATTGCACTGCTAGGTATTTATCCAAGGGATACAGGTGTGCTGTTTTGAAGGGATACATGCACCCCAATGTTTATAGCAGTACTATCAACAAGAACCAAAGTATGGAAAGAGCCCAAATGACCGTTGATGAATGAATGGATAAAGAAGATGTGGTGTGTGTGTGTGTGTGTGTATACACACACACACACACACACACACACACACACACACACACACATATACATACAATGGAGTATTACTCAGCAATCAAAAAGAATGAAGTCTTGTCATTTGCAACAACGTGGATGGAACTGGAAGGTATTGTGCTGAGCAAAATTAGTCAGTCAGAGAAAGGCAAATATCATACGACTTCACTCATATGAGGACTTTAAGATACAAAACAGATGAACATAAGGGAAGGGAAACAAAAATAATATAAAAATAGGGAGGGGGACAGGGGCACCCGGGTGGCTCAGTTGGTTAAGCATCCAAATTCGGCCAGATCATGATTTCACAGTTTGTGAGTTCGATTCTCACGTCTGGCTCTGTGCTGACAGCTTGGAGCCTGGAGCCTGCCTCAGATTCTGTGTCTCCTTCTCTTTCTGTCCCTCCCCAACATGTGCTCTGTCTCTATCAAAAATAAATAAATGTAAAAAAAAATTAAAAAACAGGAAGGGGGACAAAACATAAGAGACTCTTAAATATGGAGAACAAATAGAGGGTTACTAGAGGGGTTGTGGGAGGGGGGATGGCCTAAATGGGCAAGGGGCATTAAGGAATCTACTCATGAAATCACTGTTGCACTATATGCTAACTCATTTGGATATAAAGTAAAAAAATGAAATTAAAAATTAAAAAAAAAAAGAAATACTGTGAAAGCATTTCGACTAAGAATCCCTCTAGAACAACAACAACACAAGTTCCTTTCAGTAATTCAGTATATTTTTTCCAGAAGACATTTATCTGTTTAACCTTCATTATAAGGAATGTGCTTATTAGCTAGATGCTCAGTGGTGATCCCACTTCCTGGAGAGAGGCTAACCCAAACATGCAACACGATTCTAAAATAAAACAAGGATTGCTGCCAGCAGGTAAACACAAGCTGCAATGACACATGGAAACATTACTAAAGTCTTTTAGAGCCAAGGAAAAGTACACACACACACACACACACACCACACAAAATGATACTTTACTTAAATATAAAAGGGTGACCAAGAGTCTTCTAGCAGTAAGATGGGAAGAACATACTAGAAAAGCACAGGCAGAGATAGAAATAAGAATACACAGGTCGGTGGGGAACTAAATATTAAGTTCCGTATGATTGAAACAAAATTATGAATGAGAGCATTGGCAAGTTAAATATGTAAGAACCTGGAAATCTGAACACTATGCTAATGGATTTAAATTTATTAAGTGATAAAAGTGAAGAGTTTAGACAAAGAAATCATATAATCAGACTTGAATGTTAGAAAGATCCAGTATACTAAGTGTAGAAGATGAAATAAGGTTGAGCAGGGAAGAGGCAGAGACATCAGGGAAGATTATCTGTAAAAGATGACGAAGTACTAAATTGTGTTAATGAAGTCAAAATGTTCAGAAGTACAATGAATGGGATATGGTAATTAGATGTAAGTGCTAAGGAACTATAATTAATTGATCATAAGTGCTATTTACTGAGAGCATTCAATGTTGCTTTAGATCGATAGTGGTTCTTTTGTTTGTTTCTTCTGAGGCCATTTGGACACAAGACAATAAATTATACTCGATCATGTGGAGCTTGAGATGTCTGTGGTTTGTCCAGTTGTAATGTCTAAGTGATAGGTGTATATGTGGAATCAGGACTCAAGAATAGTGTCAGAGAAGCAGATTCAGGACTGGATGTCAGCAGCATGTGGGTATTTGGAGAAGATCAGGGATTGGAAAAGAGAGTATGTACAGTCAAATCTCAAAGATAGGGAGAGAATTCTGGGGGACAAGAATATTCATGAAGAGTAAGTATGGGAAACCTGTTATTTTGTTTGCTTGGTTTGTTTTTAAATGAGAGAGGGAGGGAGATGAGAAAACAATGAATAACAGAGGAAATCTAGGAGATACTTTGTCATAGAAAGAAAAAGGAGCAGCAGTGAGAATGTCAAAGAGGAGAAGAGACTAGTATTCATCAAATGCACTAGAGTAGAGAGATCGAGGAATTAATTAAAGGTGGGTAAAGAAGGAAATAGGGAAGTCCTAGAACCTACAGTGTATAGAAATTGGTCTGAGAAGGAAAGGGAAATCAAAGGGACTAATGAGACAGAGGAATTCATGGCCAAGTGGAAAAATATTTTTTCAAGATAAAAATGAGCATAACATGTTTTTCAAAGTTAAAAAGCAAAAAAACAGAGTATTGGTGGAGATACACTGATGAAGCCAAATAAGAGGGAAAGAGGTATATGATATGGAGCAAAAGGAGAAAGAGTGATTTTGTCAACAGATTTTGTCTGATATTCCTGTGAGAATATTAGAAAGAAGTGAGCCAAGGATGGATATGGTGGATAACAAACTTACAGAAGGGGGGATTGAGCCAAGGACACAGCGTTCGAAATGTGAGGGCATACAATCCTTCATACCCTCTTTCCTCTGAAATAGCAACAAGCTTGCTCTCTAGCTGAGTGGGAGGCACTGGGAGGCCTAGAGTCAAACAGGCCGTGAGTGACACACGAATGAGAGACAGAACTCAGATACGTGGGACAGGATTTCTGAGCCACCACAGGGCACAGGTCATTGATCTCCACAAGCAGTCAAGTATAGTGTAGCGCCCGGATCAGTATCATCAACAGCAACTGGAAATTAATTTGAAATGCAAATCATCGGTCCCCACCATTACTTGTTGAATCACAAATTCTGTAGGCCAGGCCCAACAGTTTTTAACAAGTCTACTAGGTCATGCTGAGACACGAAAATTTGAGAAGCACTGTCTTAGGGCTTCATACATTACTAGAAGTACGACATGACTGTCTTTCCCTTCCTTGTCACAGTGTGTGCTTTAGAATTCACTTTCCAGAATCTTTTAAAATATTTGAGAAAGAAAGCAATATTTATGAGGACTTCCTGAAGGACATTCAGAATACCTGCTTCCCTGGATGTTATAAAATTCACCTATGAATCACATCTTTCCAAGAGTCTTGATCTTTACCACATCCTATTACCTGCTCCTAGAATTGCTTTGACTGGGCTGCCTGGGTGGCTCAGTCAGTTAAGTGTCCCACTCTTGATTTCAGCTCAGGTCATGATCTCATGGATCATGACTTTGAGCCTTATGTTGGGCTCTGTGCTCACAACTCAGAGCCTACCTGGGATTTTCTCTCTCCCTCTACCCCTACGGCATTCTCTCTCTTTCTCAAAATACATAAATTAAAAAAAAAAAGAATTGTTTTCACTAATTATTGTCTTGGAGGCAAGCTATCATCCTATACTTGTAAGGATGATCGTAAATTCAATAGTGACTACTGGGATGGTTTTCAGGAATCTACCAACCAACCAACCAAGGGACATGAACACAGGGACCAAGCCCCACCCACGAGTTTTCGTTAAAGTTGAATATTGCCTCCTGAGCTGGAATTACAAGGACTCAATTTTTCCCAGCTTATCCTAACCAAAACCCAAACCCAAATCCCATCATCCTTCTTCAAGTGAGAACCTGTGGGGTCATCAAATGATTTTCAAGTGAGCCTGGCCAACTAAACTCTCTAACCTCTATTTAAATCACGTAAATAATTTTCTTTTGACAAGTCACTATGAAATTTTACTGACTATATATTATTTCTAATTTGTTAGTTGTCAGAAAGCTAGGAAGGAGAAATCTGGAAAGCCAAAATTTCAGTCTAACTGTTTTGGCCTTTTGTATATTCATCTGAGTGTTTGTGCCTCATCAATTTTCCATGCCAATTTTCTCTGTGACTAATCCTCATAACTTTTGTTTGGTGAAGTGTAGCTTCCTATATGCACATACTTTTATAAGGTTCTCACTATTTAGAACCCAATGAGGCTTAGAGACAGGCAAAAGGTTAAAAAAAATCACTTCTTACCTGTTTATCTTTCCTCCATTCTCTTCATTTGTTTAATTAAATAGAATGGTGCCTCCTCCTGATATACCAGCACCATTCTATTAAAGAGTTTTCCAAAGCTTTCATGAAGGAAAATTTATTCATGTTTTTGGTTTGAATCTTCTACCTATTCCTCTTAAATCATAGCCATAAATGAACGGGGAAATTAGACTTCATAAGAAGGAGTTTAATGTAACCTATGTCTATTTTGTGTTTTCCTTTAAAAGAATTGAGACTAGCTATCATTCTAAGCTTTACTAACTGTTAGCATTATTGTTATTGGCATTTACAAACTTGATCTTGTAGCAACCAACAACATGTGATTCCGATTTACTGTTTACAACATCCATATCACTTCAACGTTTCTGCTCCTGAATATATTCTAATGTCACAGAAAAGAAGTTGTACTAATTGACTCCTTCATGTCTTATTTTCATTTGATATGAGCTGATTCAATATGGAAGCTGAGAAGAAAGAGCTTATCAAAACCAAGCAAAACAAAAACAGAAATAATGGTCTGCCTATTTTTCTCCAAACATATGTCTACGTCTGTTCAATATCTAATATTTATACCTATACTTATCCCTATTATACATATAAGTATGTATATTTATATTAAATATTTCTTACACCAAAAACATATTGCCAGTTATAGTTTTTTCCTAATGTGATAAACTTACTGAAACTTCCAAAGCAAAAACCACCACCATGAATATAGATGACAGCTGGTCTTCGGATTTCTGACTTTCTATTTGGCAAGTACAAACGTACTGGAGTATCAACAAATGTTGTACCGGTCACTGTGACATTTTCATCTGAGAGTGGCTGTGTATAGTCCAGACTGAATATCATGGAAATTAAGTCCCCATGTTTCATAATACCTAAGTTTTCAAAACACATATCCTGTAAAAGCAAAACAAAATTGAACATTTTCATCTTATATTACACCAAATTTGTAATATTTATTTCCAAGTAATACTGTATAGACTTTATTCCATACTTTTTTGCCTTTGAAAATCTAAAGTATCCTGTATTTTATTAGTAACTGGGTCATTCAAAAGCTGTCAATTAACTGGAAGTTATTTTATAATTGTAAATTCTTACCTGGAAAATTTCCAGGTCTTATAACATCTTTTCTTTTCTTTTTGTTTTATAGGAATGTTGTCATATTTTTCTTCTTTATTGTTCATTTTATCTAATCCAAAATTTTAAAAGTTCTCTTATGCTCACACTAACAGTTATTTAATGCCCTGGTTATCTTTTTTTTTCTTTTTAATGCTTTGTATTTATTTATTTTAATCCAATTTAGTTAACATTCAGTGTAGTATTGGTTTCAAGAGTTGAACCCAGTGATTCATCACTTACATATAACACCCAGTGCTCAGCCCAACAAGTGCCCTCCTTAGTGCCCATCACCCATTTAACCCATACTCCCAATTACCTCCCCTCGAACAACCCCCAGTCTGTTCTCTATATTTAAGAGTCTCTTATGGTTTGTCTCCCTCTGTTCTTATCTTATTTTTCCTTTCCTTCCCCTATGTTCATCTGTTGCATTTGTTAAATTTCACATGAATGAAATCATATGGTATTTGTCTTTCTCTGCCTGACTTATTTTGCTTAGCAAAATATATTCTATCTCTATCCATATTGTTGCAAATGCAAGATTTCATTCTTTTTCATCACTGAGTAGTATTCCAATTTGTGTGTGTGTGTGTGTGTGTGTGTGTGTGTGTGTGTGTGTATGGGCATGGGTATATGTATATATACACACACACATACCCATACACACATACATACACACCATATTTTCTTTATGCATTCATCAGTTGATGGACATTTGAGCCTTTTCATAATTTGGCTATTGTCACTATTGCTGTTATGAACACTGGAGTCCATATGCCCCATCAAATCAGTACTTTTGTATCCTTTGGATAAATGCCTAGTAGGGCAATTGCTGGATTGTAGGATAGCTCTATTTTTAATTTTTTGAGGAACCTCCACACTGGTTTCCAGAGTAGCTGCACCAGTTTGCATTCCCACCAACAGTGCAAAAGTCTTCCTCCTTCTCCGCCTTCTTGCCAACATCTGTTGTTTCCTTAGTTGTTAGTTTTAGCCATTCTGACAGGGGTGAGGTGGTATCTTGTTGTGGTTTTGATTTGTATTTCCCTGATGATGAGTGATGTTGACCATCTTTTCATGTGTCTGTAAGCCATATGGATGTCATCTTTGGAAAAGTCTTTGTTCATGTCTTCTGTCCATTTTTTCACTGGATTATTTGTTTTTTGGGTGTTGAGTTTGACACATTCTTTATAGGTATTTCATATTAACCCATTGTCTGATATTTTATTTCCAAATATCTTCTTCCATTCTGTAGTTTGCCTTTTAGTTTTGCTGATTGTTTCCTTCATTGTGCAGAAGCTTTTTATCTTGATGAGGTCCCAATAGTTTATTTTTGTTTTTGTTTAATGCCCTGTTTTCAACTTTAAATAGCTGTGTCCTAGCACCCAACCCCCATCTCTCAAATCCCATATTTGATATCACTGGAAAAAAAATCTCCCTGTTATTTCTGATAACTTTTCTAGGAAATTCGTGACATGTCACTGGGCAGTTTACCCAAAAGAAAAAAACTTAAAAATACATGGTCAATAGTACATCAAACACATTCCTACAATTATTTCAGAGTATGGTATTACAGGGTCTTAGAGAATGTCTAATTCCTATACTTTAACAATGAGGAAGCATGCAGAAGCCCTAAGTTGCAGCCAGTAAAGGTCAAAGCCAAATCTGCACTCATTTTTCCAGACCAACCACTTATACCATCACTTACTGAGTATATGATCTGAAGCAAATTACGCTCTACCTCAATTTTTTTATCTATACAATTGTAATCATAATAATAACAACAAATCCCTCAGTGGGCTGTTGTATGATCTAAGTGAGTTAGGACTTCTAATGTACATAGAGGAGTGCCTACTACATATACGTATTTAATGAATCTTGCCTTATTTAAGTATTCTTTACTACTAAAAATTCTTAAGTAATTTCATGCTAACTGAATATAATCAGGTAGAGTGTCCTTTAAGGCAAGATTTTGGGAAATGGGTAAATTAAGCTAATTTTTCATTTAGTGAAGCGAATTTTAAAAAGTGAATTGCTTTTTTTTCTCATTTCTCAGACATTTTGTTTTTGAGCTGGTATTTTTGAATAACAAAAGTATCACCTTAGAGATTATTTTGTGCTGTTCTACCATATGTTATCTGTAATTCTCAGAGCAATCCTCTAAAGTATTTATGATTAATATCCCCATTTTATAGGTTAAAAATGTACAATGGAGGATTAAGGAAAGTTTAGAAGATTGGACATGCTTTCTTTTACCAAACTCAGCCTTCCAAGTTAACATATGACTCCATAGCAATGCATTTTATTTATCAAGATTACTTCCTCAAAAACTTTACTTTTCACTTCCATTTCCTATGATACAGTAATCTATCTTCTGGTATCTCAACTTTGAGTTACAAAATTCAGTACTGACAAGAATAAAATTGGTTGTTGTTGTTGTTGTTGTTGTTGTTTTGAGAACAGCCAAGGACTGTTAATTTTACTAGAATAATCTTGCAAGTAAATACATGGGTGCTCTTCTTAGCATCTTTGTAAAAATAAAGAACAATCCATATACAATGTGAAATCTATAAAGTGCATAATTGTGTTATAGATGGACAATGGTGGGAATAATTTGTAGCTGAAAAAGGAAAAGACTATGGAGTCGGCACTTGTTTCCCCACATCTTCTTTCATGTTACGTTAAATCAAGGAGTAGGAGCATTGGAGAAAGAGGCAGTTATGCTTAAGGTCAGCCGCTAGAAGTGATCAGGGAGAGAAACAGCAGGACTCGGCAGATGCAGACAGGAGATGGTTGCGTTTTCACAGAACCACTGTCTGCTGTGCAAAGTACCATGGGACAGCCTCTCCTTATATCATAGATTGTTCTCTCTTCTCTAATCATTTGCTGCTGATTTGTCTTCTCCTTTCAGCTTCTTACTGTTTCCGTCATCAAATGACCTTTCTGGGAGCCACTTGGTTTGGCAGAGAGAGTACAAGTTTTGGAATGAGGCATTTGTGGCTTCAAATTTTGAAGTGGTCACTTTCTAGCTGTGTGAGATCCTCTGAACTTCTTTTCCTCCTCTGTAAACTGGTCCAAATAGTCGGAAGGTAGTGGGGATTCAGAGAAGTATACATTACTGAAAACCTGTGTATTCTAAGAGCTGAAAAATGCTATTCTAACCATATCTCTCCCTTACCAAGAGCTGTTTTTGCTTGAATTCATAATTGACCCTGCATATTTCAAGTCAGACAATCTCTGAAATCTAGAAATTTTGATTAAAGATAAGCAATGGAGTGGCACCTGGGTGGCTCAGTTGGTTCAGTGTACGACTTTAGCTCAGGTCATGATCTCACAGTTCGTGGGTTCGAGCCCTGCATCGGGCTCTGTGCTGACAGCTCACAGTCTGGAGCCTGCTTTGGATTCTGTGTCTCCGTCTCTCTCTCCCCCTCCCCCACTCATGCTCTGTCTCTGTCTCTAAAACATGAATAAACCTTAAAAAATTAAAAAAAAGATAAGCAGTGGAAACCAATGAAATACTGAGAGCCCTAAATTAACACCAAATAGGCACAAGTCTCAATAATGTTGATAAGTATCACTTATATATAAGTAAAATATAACTGGAAACTCAAATACGTTAAATATAATTCAAACGTAAGGTATCAAGTAAGCTTCAAAGCTTTCCTGTCAAGAATACCACTTATGCATATCACAGTATGCACAAACTTTACATCTGGATACAAACTCCTTAGAAGCAAGAATTCTGTCCCACTCTGTTTGCACAGATGTAGATATAGCTAGTTTTATAACTTAAGTTAATTTTGTGTAATTAATTTTTTCTAAAAAAGAAGCAATGGTTATTTCAAAACAGTAATTTCTAAAAAGTTCAAAAGCACTGATTTTTAGTCAACAAGGCATCCCAATATCCAGAAGAAAAAATGTTAATCTTACCATAAATGTGCAGGTTTTAGCAACTGTAAATAAGGCTATTACTTTCCAGTATTCTTCAATGTTGCCTGGAATGGTGATATAAATGTAAGAAGCACAGAGAGCACAAAACAGACCCAAACAGAGAGCTTTGAACCCCATAATATCCCTTTCTCCAGTCTCCACAGTGCTGAGAAAAAGAGATTCTGAGACAGATACTGCAAAACATTAGTTCAAGCCTTAATTATTATTAAGCAGCTCCCACAGTGTTTCTTCACCCTGTGATGCTGTCATCTTCCTAAAGCACCATAGGTGTGAGTCAGAGCCTAGATGAGAATTCTTAATAAGCCACAAAATCCAATTTTGTGATTGGTTGGTTGCAGCATTTTGTAAGAAGAGGTTTTAAAAAAAAAAAACTAGCTAATATTTCATCAAGATCCTGGCTCATGAAATTAGCATGGATTACTAACTCTGTTGCTTGTTGTGCTGGACCAAAATTTGAGCTAAAAGATAAGGGGTGTGGGGACTTTTCCACATGACATTATTCATCAAGTTGGAACTTTAATAGTCAGAAGTACAACAAGGCTCGGTATAAGTATCTCAGGAAACACTTTTTAAAGAGATTGTATAGTGACTTTATTCTAATGGTTAATTGGTAAATCTTTAAAATCAATCTACACCAAGTAGCCTAGTGTGGCAGGCAACCACAAGCACAAATATTGGACTTACGCTTGCTGCAACCTAAGATAGCCTGAGAAGCTCCTGTCCATAAAGCTGATCATTTCAATGTTCTTTAGAGATGTAAGGCACTGGAGATTTTCTGTATGATCTGTTAGGCCCTAGGAATTAAAAGAACAGTCATAAATCAATAAATCCACAATTCTCAAGCTCATTCCCAGAGATTGGGACTTAAAGAAAGTAAATTTTAGTGATAGAATTAAATTCAATCAGGAGTCTAATTTAAGTATATACTGGACCTCTTGAAAGCATAAGTATTAACTTCAAAGTCTCTCCTAAACTTTATTACTACAATTTTTATTTTTTTTCATTTACATTGCAGTTTCCCTGAATCCCCCAGGAGTAATTTAGGAATATTATTTGTTTTTCAAACTACAACACTATAAAAAGTGCTTTCACTATTAATAATGCATTTAAACTGGAACTTTCCTGGAGAAACTGGTACTAACAGACCTACCCTAATTATGTAATTCTTTGATCACATTCAATTGCTAAATACATATTTTTAATAAATTAATGTATAAACAAGTTAAGTGATTAATTAATGCTTACAAATATTGGGAAGGGGGAAATCTCAAGTTCACCGACAACAATGAAGTTTGAAAACTAAAATCAGGAGTGGTCATTGATGACAAAGACTGAGAGGAGAATAGAGTTAAAGTTAAGATAAAGTTTCTGCCTTCACATCACATGTCTCTCCTACTCCACCCCCACCCCATGCACATATGCATGCACACACACACACTCACAGAAGGGGACTGGGAAGAAACAGAAATAATGTTATCAGGCTAAATATTTGCTGTACCTGTATGAACATGAAGGCCCTAATCAGAAGCAGTTAGGAGATATAATCAAAGTATGCCAAGAAGTATGCAGAAGGTGTTTGGAATCTTTCAAAACCCAGATATCATGTAGCTGATGTGGTTTTTTCTCATATTTTGAAAAATGAGCAGAGGCATCTGATGTAATGACTGAATTACTTTGATCATGGCAGTTTGCCTAACACATAGTAAGCAATCAAGAAATATTACCTGCTATTGTCATGACATGGTTTTTTCTCATATTTGGAAAGATGAACAGAGGTATCTGATGTAATGACTGAATTACTTTGATCACACAGTTTGCCTAACACATAGTAAGCAATCAAGAAATATTACCTGTGTAATATTACTAGTATTATTTTATTATTGCTGACATCAAAGAAAAGAGGTAACTTAAGAATATGGGATCCTCCAAGAAGACCCAGATCTATGTAGTGAGGTTATAGCGGGACTTTAGATCTCTGACAGTAGTCAAATGTTAAAAGCATCTGAAGAGCTAGAGAGAGGGGTGAAGACAAGGAGAAAATGCCCCCCAAATTTATTTCACTTTGCAGTTCCTTAGATTCAGCCCTAGGTTTCTAAAGATCTCCAACTTTCACAATTTTGCAAGTCCCTTGGGTCACCATTGTTCAGTATGGAAGGAGAACATATCAGATGCACAACATGAAGAAGGAATAAAACTAATACCATCTCCTCCAAGATTCAATGGCTGTAGGTCTTTTCCTACTTTAAAGAGCTGTCAACTGCATCGTACTAGGTCTGTCTTTAATCTTCATTTTATTTTACTCACTAAATGAAAGAAAGGTAGTGTTTTTTGCATACAATAATTTCTTTTGGCATTTTTTGGCCTTTGGCTTGTGAGATTACAAAAACATCATGCACTCAGTTGACAGCAAAGTGTGCTTAGTTTCCCCACAGGTTTCCACCACACAATATTATAATCAGTCAACTAACATCTGTGGAGTATCATCTCAATTCTATGCAGATTGGACAATCTCAAACATCTTTATATTTTTCCCATTTCCTCCAAGATAAAATCCAAATTTTTCCGTAGCACATTGTATGTTTCTAGTCATCTTCACAGAGTCTCTCCTTTGATCCTACAATCCAGGTCAACTTCAACTACTGAAAGTTATCCTATAGCAACAAGCCGTATAAGCCCTCTGGAGCTTTTGTTGTATCTCTTTTCCTAGAAAAAGCTTCTCAAGTTCTCTCTGCTTATACCTGCTTATCAAACACTTTTCCTGCTTTGAATATTCAAGGCAGTCACTTCTATGATGCTTTTTGTGATCCCTGACAGATAGGATTGATCAATTTCCCTTTCTTTACACCCTCCTAAAGAAGTGTAGACTTTTGCCATAGTCCCAGTAACACTAAACTGAATTTACATAGTAGGCATAAATCTCTCTTAATGGTATGTACAAATATTTCTTTAAACCCTGTTATAGACTGAATGTTTCTGTTCCCCCAAAATTTACATGCTGAAAATTTAATGATCAAAGTGATTGTATTAGGAAGTGACCTCTGGGGAGCTGATTATGTCATGAAAGTAGATCCCTCATAAGTGGGATGGTGCCCTTATAAAAGAGACTTCAGACAGCTCCTTTGCCCCTTTTGCCAGTGAGGACACAACAAGGAGATGGCTGTCTGTGAACCAGGAAGCAGTCCCTCACCAAACAGCAAATCTGCTGAACCTTGATCTTGGGATTTTCTGACTCCAGAATACTGAGAAATACATGTTTGTCTTTTAGCTACTCAGTCTACAGTTTGGTTTTGTTTGTTTGTTTTTTTATAGCAGACTAAGACAAACCACAAACAACATTAACATCAATGTATTATGCCAGTTAGGCATTACAAATAAAACATAAATAGGTCAAGGACAAGACAAGGATCCTGCTTCACCTCTATTACTTGACACTACACTGGAAGTTCTAGGTAGAGCTACCAGATAAGAAAAGAAAAGCCAATCCAAATTGGAAAGGAAGAGACAAAGCTATCTTGATTTGCAATTTACATGGTCTTTTTAAAAATGTTTATTTTGAGACTGAGAGAGAGCAAGCAATGGAGAGAAAGAAAGAGAGAGACAGAGGGAGAGAACCCAAAGCAGGACCCACACTGTCAGTGCAGAGCCTGATGTGGGGCTCAAACTCACAAACCGTGAGATCATGACCTGAGCTGAAATCAAGAGTCAGACACTCAACTGACTAAGCCACCCAGGCACTCCTGCAATTGACATGATCAGAGATATAGAAAACCCAGTAAACCCACAAGAAAGATACCAGAGTTAATAAAATAATTCAGCAAAGTTGCAGAGTACTAGACCAACATATAGCTGTTCATTAGCAATTACAAAGGAAATTAGGAAAGTAATTCTGTTTATAATAGCAATGAAAAGACTTACATACTTAGGAATAACTCTAACCAAGGAGGTGAGAAGCTTGCATGTTGAAAACTATAAAACAGTGCTGAAAGAAACTTTAAAATACATTAAAAAAATAGAAAGACATAACATGCTCATGGATAGGTAGACTTAACATTGTTAAGATGTCAATACAACCCAAAGTAATCTATAGATTTAATGCAATTCCTATCAAAATTCCAACAGTCTTTTCCACATAAGTGGAAAAGCCAATCTTTCAATTTGTATGGAATTGCATGGGGCTCCAAATAGACAAAACAATCTTGAAAAATAATAAAAGAGTTCCATACTTCCCATCTGGGGCCAGTGGAAGTTACTACTGAATCAGAAAATATCTGAAAGCAAGACACTCTACTTTTTAACACTTCATAAAAACTGAAGCAGGAACTATTGATATTAGAAGAAAATATCTGAACTGTCTCTTTCTACAAGTTCAAAAAACCAAATTAAAAAAAAATGGTGAAGAAGAAAAGTATCAAAGTCCAAGTCTCATACAAAATATACAACATAGACAAGAAAACTAAAATAGAAGAAACAGAAAGAAATAAACACAACTAACCATTTAGATCAAGAAATGCAATGTGGAAAAGGAAAAAATTAAATATTAAAAAGAAAAGAAGGGGTCGTCTGGGTGGCTCAGTTAGTTAAGCATCCGACTCTTGATTTCAGCTCAGTTCATGATCTCAGGGTTTGTGAGATCAAGCCCCGTGTTGAACTCTGTGCTGATAGTGTGGAGCTTGCTTGAGATTCTCTCTCTGCCTCTGTCTCTCACACTCTCTCCCGCTCTCTCGCTCTCTCTCAAGAAAAAAATAAATAAAACATTCTTTAAAAATAAAAGAGATAAATGATATTCAAGGGAAAGTGACAAATTTAAAGATAGGCAAAGAAATGACAAGTTGGACAATTGCAGTTATTAAAAAAATTAAAACAAGAGAAAAATATTAAAAACTATAATTGAAGAAACTTTCCTAAAATTAAAACAAAACCTTGAAAATACATAATTAGAGACTGCTTTTGTGTACCTGAGAATATTGAACCAGAATAGCCAACAGCAAGATATATTCTTGTAAGTTACTATACTGAAAAGAACAAAGGAAAGAAATTATATCTTCAGGCAAAAAGTCATTTGGCTTATGAAGGAAATAATTAGACTATCATGAGAACTTAATTATCATTATTCATGTCAGGAGAAAATATAATACATATATAACATACTTAATAGAAATAATGTGACTAAATAATTTAATATCTGGAATTATTCAACATATAATAAATCAGTGTATTGTACCAAGAGTGTTTCGTAAGAAATCTAGTAGAGAATGAGCTTCATGTAATCAAAATTAATAGTGAGACAACCTAAATACTGCTTAACATTATTAAATATATTGTTATTGTAGAGTCAGTGTTCAATTATGGTTAAAAAGGGGCGGGTGTAGTAGTAAGGGCATTGTAGTCTAATAGCACCAAAAGGTGAAAGCAGATCAAGTAAGGAAGAAAAGAAAGATCAGAGAGAAAAAAAAATTTAACTGTTTTTAGTCATCAAAATTAGTGTTGGTGATGTTCATATTGTTATTCTAAGACCACTAAATTTGTAAGGTGAGTAAAAACAAGTAAGAAATTGTGGGACAGGGGTGTCTGGATGGCTCAGTTGGTTAGGCACCAGACTCCTGATTTCCATTCAGGTCATGATATCACAGTTCAAGAGTTCAAGCCCTATGTAGGGCTTTGTGCTGACAGCACTGAGCTTGCTTGGGATTCTCTCTCTCCCTAACTCTGCCCCTTCTCCGCTAAAACTCCTTTTCTCTCTCTCTCAAAATAAACATTAAAAAAAATTATGGGATGTCTTTATTCTCTTATATATATGTTTCCCCAAGTGCCTAGATTCTTGGGTTGTCAGTGTGGAAAAAAAGGGAAGTGATACTAAAGAGATCAAGTAAAAACCCTATGGTCTTGAATTTGAGATGGAAATAACAAACTGCAATTACTATCAAGGATATCAAGAATTATTTTTTCTTTTAAAATAGGTATTCGTAAAAATTCCTAGTTTTGCCCGCTGAATAACCCTACTGCTCAGATTGTGGTATTGAAATATCACCACCATTAAAATAAATCAAATATTAAAGGAAAACCAGGGATCTGGGATTAATGGCTAATCCAAGATCCCTTTCATAAAATGTGTAAAATGAGCCTGGAAAATATTGACATATCAGGTTGCAAAGAATATCATACCAAGAGTCATATCAATAGGACTGCAAGGAGCTTCCACTGGCCCAAAGAGGGAATACTGAACTACTTTAACACGAAATTAATCAACATGGGGCACCTGGATGGCTCAGTCAGTTGAGTGTCCAACTCTTGATTTTGGCTCAGGTGATAATCACATCACTTGTGGGGTCAAGCCCCACATAGGGATTCTCTCTCTCCTTGTCTCTCTGCCCCGCCCCTGTTCCCTTGCACTCTCTCAAATAAAATAAATAAACAAAAAATGCTTTAAAAAAAGAGAAATTAAGCAATAAAATAGGCTTTAATTCTCAAATGTGTACTGATATGTTTTTTTTAATTAATCGGTTGATTACATCCTGAAGATAACAGGGAATCAATTCGTTATCTTGAAAAGAGGAAATGAATACAAGGAAATAAATACTAAAAATGAAGGTAACCATCTTGTATAATACTTTCAAGGTAATGTATAAAAGAAATAATCCAATTAAAATATCATTTTGCAATCTCCATTGAATTAATAAATCTGTATTTTCAGCCTCGATGGCTTTTAACCTAACATGTAGTGACAAATACGTGTTTCCTGATGAAATAAAGCCCCGCCAGATATATTCTTGCTAAACAGATTGAACCTAAGTCTGGTCAAACCTCTGGATTCCAACTGATAATCCCCAGGAAACACAGAAGACAGAGGAACATGGTAAACTGCCAAGAAGTGCGCAGTCAGCAAAATCTAGACTGTAGGAAACCGTACAGGCTGAGATTCTTCCACAGATAAATTAGAAATAAAGTGTACTTGTAGGAGAGCCCAGTGGCCAAAGGAAAAAAAAAAAAAGTATGAAGCGTACTTGGAGATTGATTCAGAACACTGCCATGTTTCAAGTTGTGAAAGAATACATTAGAGTTTCTAGGGATTCACAGTTGGGTGATAATATTATATAGAAATGCAGTGAAGCTATAACTAAAATTCAGGACAGTGGTTCCACTTGGAAAGAGGGGAGAGTAGTGATTTAATTGTGACACAAGGATGGGCACATGGGTAACTTGGCAAAGTTGCATTTCTTAACCAGAATGGCGGTTGATACGGGTCTTCACAGTATCTTAATTCATTAACTATATACTTGTTTAATGTGGTTTATCATATCTGTTGGATTTTACAGTAAAAAGTGTTTTCAAATAAACATAGTCTAACAACATATAAAAAAAATTAACTCCATAACCTAATATAAGACATAAAACTATTCAACTAGAAGAAAACATGGGGAAATTGGATTTGGCCATGATTTCTTGGATATAACACCATAAGCACAGTCAGTGAAAGGAAAATATACAAAAATTAAACTAAAATTTTTCAGGGAATCAAAGGAGTCAATCAACAGAGTGAAGAGTGGGGGTGCCCTAGAGGCTCAGTCAGTTATGCATCCAACTCTTGGTTTCAGCTCAGGTTGTGATATCACGGTTCATGAATTCGAGCCCCACCCTGGGCTCTGTGATGACAGGGCAGAACCTGCTTGAGATTCTTTCTCTCTTTTCTCTCTGCCCCTGCTCTGCTTGTTCTCTCTCTCTCTCTCTCTCTCTCTCTCTCTCTAAGTAAATAAATAAACTTAAAAAAAAAGCAGAGTGAAAAGAAAACCAGTGGAATGGGAGAAAATATTTTCAAATCATATATCTGATAAGAGGTTAATATCTAGAATATATAGACAACTTCTACCACCAAACAACAAAAACAAACAACATCCTTAAAAACTGGGCAAAAAACTTGAATAAACAGTCCTCCAAATATGATATACAGATGGCCAAAAAGCACACAAAAACATGTTCAACATCTCCATTCATAAGACAAATGCCAATGAAAACCACAGTGCGATATCACCTTATAGCATTAGTATGGCTATTATTCAGAAAAACAAAACATAACATGTGGGTGTGAGGATATGGAGAAATGGAATACTTGTGCACCGGGTTACATTAATGTAAATGTAAGATGGTGCAGTCATGTGGAAACGGTATGAAGATTACTCATAAAATTAAAAGTAGAATTATCATGTGATCCAGCCATCTCACTTCTGAGTGAAATGAAAGAGAATGAAAAGCAGAATCTCAAAGAGATATTTGCACACCCATGTTCACTGCAGCATTATTCCCCATAACCAAAAGGCGGAAGCAACCCAAATATCCAACAACAGATAACTGGATAATGAAAATATGGCATATACATATATTAGAATACTATGCAGCTTTTAAAAAGAAGGAAATCATGTCATGTGCTACAACATGAATGAAACTTGAGGACATTATGCCAAGCAAGAGTCAGCCAGTCACAAAAGAACAAATATTGTCAGATTTTACTCATATGAAGTATCTAAGACAGTCAACTTGATAGAAACAGAAAGTAAAAAGCTATTGCCAAGGCCTCTGGGCAGGAAAGAGGGGAATTAGTATTCAGTTGGTGAAGAATTTCAGTGATACAAGATAAAAAAAGTTCTAGTGATCTGTTGTAAAACAACGTGAAGATATTTAACACTTCTACTGAACTGTACACTTAAAAATGGTTAATGTGATAAATTCACTGTTATGGGCTTTTTTAAGCCCACATTTTAAAAAATGGGCAGTAATTCTCATGACTAGAACCATAATAAGAGTTGCTTTAATATAGCGTAAAAATAGAATAAACATAGTCTGATAGCATTCTTAAATATCCATATATTGGTCACAGAAATCAAATCTAAAATATGGTATGCAAAAATATTGGCATTCAACATATTACAAAACATATTTCAAGAAACATATGGTCTAGGTGGCAGCTGGTATAGCTACATTGCTCGAGGCAAGAATCATTTCTTGCCTATAGACAGATAAAGAAACTATAGATAGATAGATAGATAGATAGATAAAGAAACTATAGATAGATAAAGAAACTATAAAGAAACTCACCAAATAGTGACAAAAAATTTTTATGCACCTAGATGACAGATCAATTCCATACTCTAGTAAACTAGCCTCAAAATAGGGACGGAAAAAACATAAAACTCAAAAAGAAACTGAAAATTCACTGCATTAATGAGAGAATTTTAATACCTCTTTCCTATCATTAAGAGATCAAGTAGATAAAAGTTTTAGGAAAGATGTGGAAGATTTATACAGCACATTAACAAGCTCAAACTCATGGTATAAGTGGACTGTTTCAACGAACAATTAAAGATTAATATTCTTTAGAAATGCATATGAACGCATACACAAATTGATCACATGTTATGCAATAACCCTAATCTCAAGAAGTTTTGTAGGACTGTAACATACTGACCATATTCTCAGGTCTCATCACAATTAGGTTAAAAAGTAAAAAAAAAAATCTCTAAACAACTAAATATCAAAAAAAGACTCAATTGAAATAGAAAATACTAAGAACGAAATAGACATTAACAAGTATAGAGAGCCATTTAAACAACAGGGGAAAATCTGTGCTAAATTCTAAAAATAATCCTAAAATTTATGAGTTATGCATCCATGGCAAATTCTCCATTTTTCCTAGCTCTCACCAATAAATGAAAGAACAGCTGTATAGAGACATAGTCTATGCATATGAATGTATGTACATGTGCATTTGTACACATTCTTTTCTCTTTATTTCAGTGGTGAATTCTACTGAGAAAGGGTCACAAAAACCTATCATAGAGCAGTTAAATACCTCTTAAGAAGTGAATGGAAAGCTGCATATGTGCTTCTCTGGTGTTTGAGGAGGATAAGAGGTAGCATCTTCCTGGCACAAGGAAAGCCTCAGGCATGCAGAAGATGTTGGCTTGGTGGTCTAATTATATACAGCAGCTAAAGCCACGGAGACAGACAGACCTGGAGACAAAGACAGGCTTTGTAAGACAAATGTGGGAAATTGAAGTCTATCCTGAAGGAACTGGGGAAACGCTCCATGCTGTAGAGGGTGATCATATGTTCTTCTCACCTGAGGTCATCACCTTCACAATTACCTTGGTTTACACAATACATTATTTGGACATCCATCTATAAAGGTATTTAAAGAAAACACAAGTCTGACCTGGTATAGTTAGGCTGAGAGGGGAAAGGTACTGGAAAAAACACTCAAACACCCACAGAAGATCAGATAATTCCGAATTGTGTGTGATGCAAACACCTGCAGAGAGGACAGCAATCTTCCTCCTGTTGCTTCATAAGGCAGAAGTTCACAAACTAAATCCCTGGAGTCATGACCTTTAACACCATGCCTGAATATTTCAGCAAGGAGGAGAAACAATACAAGCTAAAGCCCGATGAGAGAAAAATTCTTTAAAGGCCTGGTCTTTAAAGGAAGCCGTTTAGATTTCTTTCCAAGTCAGCACGAGTGTACATAAACTTTACTGAAACCGAAAGCCTGATTTATGGCCCACCAAATGCATGTTGTATACCTGGTTTGTAAATGAGCAGCCTGAAAGAAAATCATGTTGTCTTTAATCTAGCCATCAATGCTTCTACTCCCTGCATTCCTTGATGTTAAAATTCATGATTCCTGTCTATATGTTAATCTAAATCTTCTGAACTTTCACAAAATGTACAAATATTCATTCTCTGTAAAAACTGTTCATTCTCTGGAACACTTTCTTCCCTGTGAGAGCCTGTTTAACAGGTAGCAATGGAAAACACTACCTGGTTCTTGTCACAGGACAAGTGAGACATATTGCTTACTCCTAAAATTTCTTTTAATATTTTTAATTATTCTTGAATTATTATTCATATCTTTAGTATTTTTACAACTTATTTTTATTTATCATATAATATGGTGTTCCACTTTATTTTCCTCAAGTTTTTATTTGAATTCAAGTTAGTTAACATATACCTGTAGTATTGGTTTCAGGAGTAGAATTTAGTGGCTCATCACCTACATATAGTACCCAGTGCTCACCACAACTGCCCTCCTTAAAGCCCATCACACATTTACCCCATTCCCTCACCCACTTCCCCTAAGGCAACCCTCAGTTTATTCTCTATAGTTAAGAGTCTCTTTTGGTTTGCCTCCCCGTTTTTATCTTGTTTAACTTCCTTCCCTTCCCCTATGTTCATCTGTTTTGTTTCTTAAACTCACATGAGTGAAATCATAGGCTGTTTTTCTTTCTCTGACTGATTTATTTTGCTTAGCATAATACATTCCCACTCTATCCACATCATTGCAAATTGCAATATTTCAATCTTTCTGATAGCTGAATAATATTTCATTGTATATGTATATACCACATTTTCTTTATTCATTCATCAGTCGATGGACATTTGGGCTCTTTCCATAATCTGGCTGTTGTTGATAGTGTAGCCATTTGTATGTCTTCTTTGAAGAAATATCTGTTCATGTCTTCTGCCCATTTCTTAACTCGATTATTATATATATTTTTTGGATGTTCAGTTTGATAAGTTCTTTATAATTTGGACACTAGACCTTTATCTGATATGTCACTTGTAAATATCTTCTCTCATTCCATAGGTTGCCTTGTAGTTTTGTGGATTGTTTCTTTCATTGTGCAGCAGCTTTTTATCTCAATGAAGTCCCAATAGTTCAATTTTGCTTTTGTGTCCCTTGCCTTCAGTGATGTGTCTAGTAAGAAGTTGCTCTGGCTGAGGTCAAAGTTTGTTGCTTGTGTTCTCCTCTAAAATTTTGATGGTTTCCTGTCTCACATTTAGGCCTTTTATCCATTTTGAATTTATTTTTGTGTATAAGAAAGTTGTCCAGGTTCATTCTTCTGTATGTGGCTGTCCAGTTTTCCCAACACCATTTGTTGAAGAGACTGTCTTTTTTACATTGGATATTCTTTCCTTGTTTGTCAAAGATTTGTTGATGATAAAGTTGTGGATCCATTTCTGGGTTCTCTATTCTGTTCCACTGATCTATTTGTTTTGTGCCAGTACCATACCCTCTTGATGATTAGAGTTTTGTAATACAGTTTGAAATCTAGAATTGTGATGCCTCCACTTTGCTTTTCTTGTTCAACATTACTTTGGATATTTGGGGTATTTTTTGGTTACATACAAGTTTTGGAATGTTTCTTCTAGCTCTGCGAAAGATGCCAATGTTATTATGATAACATGAAATATGTAGATTGTTTTGGGTAGAACAGACATTTTAACAGTACTTGCTCTTCCAATCCATGAACATGGAAGGTTTTCCATTTGTGTCTACAATTTATTTCATTAGTGTTGTATAGTTTTCAGAGTACAGATCTTTTACTTCTTTGGTTAGGTTGATTGCTAGGTATCTTATGGTTTTTGGTGCAATTGTAAATGGTATTGATTCCTTGATTTCTCTTTTTGCTGCTTCTTTGTTGGTGTATAGAAATACAACCAATTTCTGTACATTGAGATTATATTCTGTGACTTTGTTGAATTCACGTATCAGTTCTAGAAATTTTATGGTGAAGTCTTTCAGGTTTTCTACATAAAGTATAGTATCATCCATGAAGTGTGAAAGTTTGACTTCCTCCTTGCCAAGTTGGATGCCTTTTATTTCTTTTTATTATCTGATATCTGAGGCTAGGACTTCTAGTACCAAGCTGAACAACAGTGGTCAGAGTGGACAACCCTGTTGTGTTCTTGACCTTAGGGGAAAACCTCTCAGTTTTTCTCCATTGAGGATGATATTAGCTATGGGTCTTTTGCATATGGCCTTTATGATATTGAGGTAAGTTCCATTTATCCCTACTTTCTTGAGGGTTTTTGTTAAGAAAGGATACTGTGTTTTGTCAAATGCTTTTTCTGTAACTACTGAGAAGATCACATGGTTCTTATACTTTCTTTTATTAATGTGGTGTATCACATTCTCCATTAGCATGATAAATGGCTATTTCCTCATTTCCAATATGAAGGTGTCTAAAATGAGTCTTTTGTAAGAAGTATATCAATAAGTCTTGGTTTTTATCCATTATGATACCCTATGTGTATCATGTGTATTGGAGGATTTAGTCCATTTACATTCAGAGTAATTGTTGATATGAATTTAGTACCATCGTGCTACCCAGAAAGTCACTATTCCTGTACATTGTCTCTGTTGCTACTAGTCTTTGTTGCCTTTGTCTCTCTTCCCCAAGTGTCGCCTTCAATAATTCTTGCAGAGCTGGTTTACTGTTTACAAACTCCGTTAGTTTTTCCTTGTGTTGGGAACTCTCTCTCTCCTTCCTTGCTAGATAAAGTATTCTTGGCTGCGTATTTTTCCCACTTAGCATATTATATATATCATGCTCCTCTCTTATGGCCTGCCAGTTTTCTGTGGACAGGTCTGCTGCTAACCTTATGCATCTACCCTTGTACATTAAGGACGTTTTGTCCCCAGTTGCTTTCAGAATTCTCAATCTTTGTATTTTGCAAGTTTCACTATGATGTGTCTTGGTATTGTCCTGTTTTTGTTGATTCTGAGGGGAGTTCTTGGCCTCTTGGATTTGAATGCCTGTTTCCTTCCTCAAATTAGTGAAGTCCTCAGCTGTAATTTGTTCAAATAAACCTTCTTTTTCTCACTCTTCTTCTTCTGGGACTCCTTTTATACAGATATTATTATGCTTTGTGGATCACTTAAGTATATATTCATGATCTAATAGTTTCCTTTCCCCCTTCTTTTCAGCTTCATTATTTTCCGTAATTTTATCTTCTGTATTACCTATCCATTCCTCTGTCTCTTCCATCTTCATTATGATTACATCCAGTTTTGCATTTCAGTTATACTGGCATTTTTTTATTTTGACCTGATTAGTTTTTAAGTATTTTATCTGGTGTCTTCTATGCTTTTTCCGAGCCCAGCTAGCATTCTTATGACTGTTGTTCTAAATTCTTGTTCAGATATACGGCTTACATCTGTTTTTGAGCAAATCCCTACATGTGGTTTCTTCTTGATCTGTCTTTTGAACAGAATCCTTCTGTCATGTCATTTTGTCTAGGTTTCTCTTTCTTCATGTTATGAAAGCTTGTTATGTTTCCTGCTCCTGACAGTAATGCTATATTAAGAAGGGTTCATACACTGTCCAGGGCATAGCACTTCAGGAAGTGTTTCTGGTGTGTGCTTTGTGCACTTTGCTGTTGTGTTTTTGCTGCTCTTTTCCACAGGTCAGTCCTCTGTAGAGTTCATCCTTTCTTGCACGGAGGATTGTTTGGACCTTTAACTAGGTGTGCTTTGATTTGTTTGTTAAAATAAGCCCGATCCAAAAAAAGAGAAAATGAAAAGGAACTAACAAAACACCAAACAAAAAACTATAAGCCTGATTTCAAAGAAAACGAGAGAGAGAGAAAAAAAAAAAGGAAGCAAATGTAAAAACAACCAAACAAACAAAAACTACAAGCCTGAATCTAAAGAATGAAAAAAAAGAAATCCTGGTCCTATTTCTATCAGAACTGAAACTCACACTTTGGAGCACTCTATGATGTGTACACTTGGCGCATGCATTTGTTCCATGTGCGACAGGCTTTCTGCACTGGTTCACAGTCAGACCTGCCTTAAGATGCACCTGCAATATGCAGAGGTTGGGGTTTGGTATAAGTGGCTCCAGCCTGCATTGCGGGCACTTTTTTTTTTTGCTCACTGAGCAAAGTCCACTGAACTCCAACAGTGCTGGTGGGTGGGGTGAAGATGACACCATCCCACTCTCTCCTTCCTGGAGAGGGGAGCTCTCACCCACCCCTATTCAGGAAACCCTTAAAGACAAGTGAACCAACTCCCCTCTTGGGTTTCAGACTTCTGTCAGATACCTGCCTGTGCCAGGCCCTCAAACACCTGGCACCACAATCTCCTGTGTTTTATCTCTGGCATGGTTGGGATTCAAAACTCCAAATCTTAAAGAGCCTGACAAGGTGTGGACCCACTCCCTTCCTCTGGAGGAGACTTCACTGGGCTATGTCTGGTGCCATTTTGTCCCAGAAAATCAGCTGCATGACCTCACAGATGCTTGGGTTGAAGTACAGTGAAAAACAGTGACCAAGTTACCTGCCCTCTCCATGCACTTCTGTCCCTTGCTGATGAATGGCCATTCAATGATGCTCTCCGGGTCTTTTGCCCTTGGAGAAGCAATATATCCTCCTCTGTATGTACTCCAAGAAGGGGAATGTTTTCTCCCCATGCAACACAGGGGATACCTCCACCTTCCTTCTCTCCAGGAGCACCACTGCCCGTATGGCTTGACTATAGCATAGGTTGTGGACTCCTAAAATCTCAGAATTTTGAGCTCTTCTGTTTGTAAAAACTTGCAATAGTCAGTTCCTCCCAACTCCCCATTTTGGCGAAGTGTTTTTTCTAGTAGGAACTCTATGTGCTGCTGTTTCTCTCCAGCTCACTCTCTCCTCTCCCTGTGCCACTGTGGGCTTCTCTCCCCCAGTTCACATCTCTGCACTTCATACCTGACAAGTTCTCGCCCTCCAATTGTGGATATACTTCTCTTAATCCTCAGATCAATTTCCTAAATGTTGGAAATGATTTGATGTTATTCTAACTATGTTCGAGGAACAAGGCAAGTCCAGGGCCCCTTAATACTCTACCACCTTAATTAACCCTCTATTGTGTTCCACTTTTGTTCTTCCACATAGAAATTCATCACTGATATTGGGATTCTGTATTTTCTAGTCTGTTTTACTGCTTATCTTTGTCTTCTCCCACACTGAACCAATATTGATTTATGTGACATATTATAGAATGATTCAAACAGCATTAAAGGATTGCAAAAGTTTCTTACTCAATAACTTTATGTTAATATGTAGTAAAACCAAATTTATAAATAAGTTATCAAAGTTATACCTATAATTTCATGATACAACCTATGTGTCCCCCATGTGAGAGCACATCACCCAGGATTTTATGTCATCCTAGTATCTTCAGGTCATTAGAACTACATTCTGCTTCTTCATTTAATCAGTGTTCAGAATGTGACTAGAAACTTTCTTGGATTGATAATATAGCAATCAATATTTTTAAAAGTTTGAGTGTTGGGTGGGGGTGCGGGGGTGCCTCAGTGGCACAGTTGCTTAAGCATCTGACTCGTGATCTCAGCTCAGGTCATGATCTCACAGTTCATGACAGTTCATGAGTTCGAGTCCTGCAATGGGCTCAGCACTGATGGCATGAAGCCTGCTTGGGATTCTGTCTCTCCTTCTCTCTGCTCCTCCCCGACTTGTGCTCTCTCTCAAAATAAATAAATAAACTTAATTTAAAAAAAAAGCATAGTGAGAGCCAAATATTTAGGCTTTTGAAAGAATTTATAGTCTACATGTTAATCCTTTCCTTCTATAAGAAACTGAGCAATATATTTGAAAGCAGATTTTGTTTGTATTAGGTGAATTGAAAAAAATAAAAAAACCTAATGGAATTTACATTTGGTGAATACAATTAATGTATGGACCATTAATTGAAAAAACAGGTTTTCAATATAATGAAGTTTTCCTCCTACACACAAATGCCATTGTGATTTTTCTTCTTTAAAATTTCTCCTCACTTACCACTACCATTCCTATCACTACCTGGATACTGTCCTGCTTGTTTTGTTTATAATCACACTTTTTAAAAAAAAAAAATTACTATTATTGGTGCATATTTAAAACTTATCAAACAAAATAAATTGTATTTAATGGGATTAATACAGTGAATCTCTACATTTATTAAGATCCAAGTTTAGGGAAATTAAGTAACTTGTTCAAAGGTACACAGTAATCTTTGCTTTTAAACTTACATTTATTCAAAAAGAATATCATTGTTCTGTTCCTTAAAGTCACAAACTTTCAAATATAACCTTTGGATTATATTACTAAATAATTAGCTAGCTACATGTACTATTTATAGATTTTCTTCAAGCCAATTAATATATTTATCACTTATTCTAATGCCTACACGTAAGTAAAATGGTGTTGTCATGAAAAAAAGTGCTCCATGGATCCCATCCTCTATGTGGTCATGAGAAACGTTAACTGCAGCATTTCGAAGTCGTGAGACATATACAAGTCCATCATCTCTTAGGATATCATGTTCACAGGTGATGATATAAGTTAGTGGCAATTTTTCTAATTGGGAATCAGTGACTAACAAGGGTGATAACCTGCTACCCAAAAGTACTGGATACGAAGAGTTAAGCTTCCCAATAATTGGTTCAGTATATATGTGATTCCTTCTATATTTTTCAGGAAGAAGAGTACTCCAGTTAACCAACTTGAACAGATGTCTTGATCCATGGGGCATATGTTGATTTTCTCTCACTGCTTGGGGCAGTGCTTTATCCTTGGTCAAGTACAGGCATCCCATTTTAATTGCCATATCCCTTGACAGAATCGGACCATGCTCATTTTGTCGGTAAGAGGGCATTAAAACATCCACCACCTGCAAGCCAGGGTAAATTAAAACTTGTGCCTTAATTTTATTTTTGAATTCTGGATCATTTTGTACCTGAAAAAAATTGATAATAAAATGTGAAAAGACTCCAAACTATACGATTGGGAGGTTTTACTCCAATAATATGAGCAGTTATGATGTAAATAGTTACAAAACCAATACAGGACCTAATGGTTATTTCTTTTTATAATATTTAGACTTTATTTTAAGGGCATTAAAATGCATGCATCAGCCCGCTTTCAGCAGTTATGATACACATATACGTCAAACACTTACACATGTTTATTCATATATGACCATGAAATATAATTATAATAATGAGATTCTTAGAGAAGATTACGAGCTATGTTTAAAAATCACTTTTTGATCTAAAGTAACCTGAGAAGATAGACTATAACAATAAAATATGAATGCTCAAACACACATACTAACTAAATTTAGAAGGAGTTGGACCAAGTTAAAGGAAATATTCCTAATATACAAGTTGCCTTCTGGAGAACATAATGTATTGTGATGGTAAATAAGCAGAGGAATTTATGAAAATTTGAAGGGCAGGCAAAGACATGGAGCATTGTATCTGGAGTTTCTCTTTCTTACCAGAGGTACGAGGTATCCTAAGCTCTCGGTGATGGGGTGAGAAAAGCTACCATATATTCCCCGTTCCTTCTCTCTTAGTCCTAAAAACTACAGGAGAGTTAATCTCTCAAGAAAAATTACCTGAGCCACAGACCAGCTTCTACAACTATGACATCTGGGCAAATGGCTATTCCTGCTGCCATAGCACATGTAAGTCTAGGTATCTGGAGAGTGATTTTGAAAGCCAATCCCCTCACCAAAGTAGGTGACATACCAAATGAGGCAATTAACTGTCATCTCAGTAGTACCTCACAAGAGGAAATGATATCCAGCCAACTCTAAAATGTATACTCATTGTATAGTCAGTGCCACAAGTTCATAAAGAAGCTAAGACCAATTTCCCTAACAGAATCTCTCCTATGCCCTTGATCCCTCCCTAGCATCCTCAGACAGATAATTTTCTAGAAAAAAAATGGATCATCTCATAAACTGAGTGGAAGAAACAGTGACCATATAAACAAAAATGAAGCAGAGAGATTCAACAGATACGTTCTCAAGCTAGTAAAAGTGATCCCACAAAATAAGTAAATAGATTCTGCTGATTGTAAATGTATATGTCCCTCCTCTTATGCTAATTTTGTTCCATAAGTGGTTTTGGGAGTAGGAACTATGTGTGGGGCTGAATTCAATTTTCAAATATATCAATTGTTTGGATGGTTATTACTTAACTATACAAAGCAAGAGTTTAGCCTAGGCCATTGTTCTTCTTCATCACAGTAGTGATTCTTCCATACAAGCATGGCACATGCCCCAAATGCTATCTGATGACATTCTACTGGGTTTAAAACATGGATTACAATAATGCCAAATTCTTGGAAGATTTTACAATTTAGCTAAGTAGAACAAAAAATCCCTTGTGATATTCAATAGTAGTTCCTAGACATTGTCCTATTTTTCTGAAACTTGATGGCTGAATCAAATCCTTATTTAGCAATATATGTAGTCTCCCCTTAATGCCTCTAAAGCCACATCTGTCTACAGAAAAAATTATCAAAAGGACATTAGGTTGGTTTTATATATTTGCCATTTCACAGTGTAAAACAAAACCAACTTTGGAAAACGGCATGGAGGTTCCTCAAAAAATTAAAAATAGAACTACACTAGGACCCAGCAATTGTACTACTAGATATTTATCCAAAAGATACCAGAATGCTGATTCAAAGGGGCACAAGTACCCCAATGTTTATAGCAACGCTATAAACAGCCAAATTATGGAAAAAGCCCAACATCCACCAACTAATGAATGGAAAAAGCAGATGTGGTATATACAATGAAATATTTCTCAGCAATCAAAAAGAATGAAATCTTACCATTTGCAATAATGTGGATGGAATTAGAGTATGTTATGCTAAGTGAAAGACAAATTCCATATGATTTCACTCATACATGGAATTTAAGAAATAAAACAGATGAACATAGGGGAAGGGAAGCAAATTAATATAAAAACAGAGAGGGAGGCAAATATAAGAGACTCTTAAATCCAGAGAACAAACTGAGGGTTGCTGGTGGGGTGTTGGGTGGGGGGGATGGGCTAAAGAAGTGATGGGAATTAAGGGGGGAACTTGTTGGGATGAGCATTGGGTGTTATCTGTAAGTGATGAATCACTAAATTCTATTCCTGAAATCATTATTATGCTATATGTTAAATAACTTGGATTTAAATTTTAAAAAACACACACAAGGCCAATAAAAATATCCTAACAAATAAAATGATTCTTTTGTGTTAGAATTATAACGTATGTGTACTATCAACATATATAACACATAAAACATACCAGTTGAGTAACTTTTGCTGCCAATGTACCCCCAGAACTATCACCTGAAATACAGATTCGGGAAGGATCCACTCCATATTTTGCAAGAATGTTATCCTGTAGAAAGAATCTGACCACAGAAATGACATCTTCAAGGGGAACAGGAAATTGATATTGAGGAGCTAGCCTATAGCTTAAGAAAAAAAGAGAAAGTAACAAAGCATATATAATTAAACTTCAGTTGCATGTATCTAAGCAACTCAGTTTAACCAACAGGTCCAATAAACCAAATTGGCCCCACTCTGAAATTTTAATCTCACCAATTGAACCCAGATTTACTACCAACTTCTATTTTTAAAATAAAAAGTAAATTCTGGTATAAAGGTTTTAAAATGTTGGCTCTATGGGAAAATGAGAGAGACAAGGATTGTGTCTTTATCCTCGTAAAATTGCATGCACACTTTTCAGCAAAACAACAATTAGTAGGGGAGATGCTCTGTAGTGTTCATCAGATTCTCAATGTAATTGGTAATTCAAATTTTTTCAGAACCACTGCTGGGAGGACACAAGAGATTTTAAAAGCATCAAATCAGAGAGTAAATGATTTCAAAGTCTCTAATATAAGAAATTTATTTAGGTTCAAATTCTTCAGGATGACATTCCATGTTTTATATCATCAGTACTACTTAGAAACTTGATTCAAAATAAAATCCTTATAATATTTGAGAAAAAATAAACTTTAATTTTAAATGCAAAAAATTAAAAGCTTTGAAATATAAGTATTTAAGTATAGTAAGTTATTTGGCTCAATGGTTGGAAAGTCATTTGTAAATTCAGGCATACTCTACCTCACCCTCAGTATGAAAATTTTTCTTTTCCCATCTCTCCTATAAATTACATAGTGCAGATATACACCTAGAGACTTCAAGCCCAAAACATGTTAGAGTTTCTTCGTAAGTGAGAAGCTAGAAAGTACTTGACATTTGCTAGTCTTTCCAGTATATTTTTGGAAATTCAGAAAAAATCATGAGCAACTAAGATCTCTCACTCTGACAATGCCTTAAAATTCTGAGATAGTCCCAAATTAAAAAAAAAAAATGATTGCCTTACTCTATTCCCACAACAACAGCACCAAGTTTATTTGCTGTCCATCTATTCAGGAAGTCATAAGCCGTCTGCCCTGAAATGAAAGAAAAAAAAAAGAAGAATATAAAAGTGTACCCTGTCAATAAAGAACAATAGAAAACCATCTATATTTGTGGATAGTGACTGAAATATGATTAACTGGCGGAATCCCTCTATTTTCACTTTTTCTGTTGTGATGTAGAAGGATTCAAAGATATAAGATTTGATGACTACCACCAAATGGAGAATGTCATTGCAGAAGAAAATATAAAGACAGAGTCATGAGAATGCATAAAGACCTCAGAGAAATAAATGTTAAGTACAAGTGATGTAAGAATTTGGAGAAAAGTGGCAGCATAAACTAAAACCACGAAGGAAAATAACCGGTGATAAAATTCCTTGGGAAATCAGCCAGTGGGTGGGAGTGGGTAAGTTTGAAAAGTTTAAAGAACTAAATAAAAGAGCATTGCAGATTCAAAAGCTACAGAAAGGAATACTGGGAAACATGAACACTTATAAAGTATAAAAATGGAGAACCTGTTTTTGTGTTTGTTTCTATTTGTATTGTTTTGGAGAGGGAGATACAGATGAAGGGAAAGGCGAGAGGCAAAAGGAAGTTCAAAGAAACTTCTTTCACACAACCAAAGAAGTAGAGGGTGAAATCGCCATTTCAGTGAAACAGAAGGGAATGGCCATTCTCAAATTACACAGCTTAAAGAAGTATTCAAAAGGGGAAAACAAACTCCACAGTGTATAGAAATGAGTCTGAGCAATAAAAGAGGACTACGTACAGAGAAGGATTTGGGAACAAAGGAGAAGAGGTAGTAACACTTAGGAGTCAACTGGGATGACATGCTTGTAGGTAGAAAAATGAAATAGAAGTACTGATAAACCAAATAATAGGAGGAAAGTAGAGAGCAAAGTAGAGAGATTCAACTGTGCCCGAAGATAAAAATGCCTTTTCCTAGGACACAGTTAGAAAGAAGTGAAGCTGAGGATTAATAAGGTGCTAATAATTTTTAAGGACATTTGAAAGTCCTTATGTGGGAGGAGGGGAGCAGTGGTGGATTATGGACATACATCCCTGATAGCTCAGGAGGGATCAGCTGAGGGCTGGAAAGAGTGCTGAAGGTTTACAATAGTCATTGGCATGAAGGAGAGGAAGTAAGGACATATAGGACACAGCATCTTAAAGCCACATGATGGGGCTGCTCACTAGTAGTGTGAGGGTGAATGCTGTGGGTCCTGCTGACAAGCTTAGTTTTGACTACTGGTTCTACCACTTACTAACAGTAGGACTTTGAACAAGTTACTTTATCATTGTCTATTTCTTTATTTCTAAGACTGTGACAATAGTACCTAAGAATGTGCTTACCTAACAAAATAAAAGTTGACCATCCACCTGATTACAGTCGCATATGTAGTAGTCTTGAAACATTAACAGATCATGGAGTCAATCTGGGTTTAATGATCCAGGCTGTGGGTTCTTCAAGGAAAGGAGCCTTACCATTAGCTTCTTCTATCTTCTGAGTGTCTTGTAAAACATTCTTTGTGTTTTATGCTGTGTGGTGACTCCATAATACTGACATTCTACAAGAAACTCTGTATATATGTTAATATGCATAACTCAGTGTGTGTATGTTAGAGCATGTTTGAGTTTGTGTCTGTGTGAATGTTTGTGGAATGTATAAGCATTTTAGCTACTCCACTAGCATTTCTTAAAATCATCTCCAACACTAGATGGGGATAGCATTTATGGGAAGAGCTGATTACACAGTTCTATTTTATGTTTTATTTTAAGTTCAGAATTATGCATTGGATTCTAAGTCCCAAAACAAGTATTGTTGTATCACAGTCTACAATATGAACATGTATTTGCTACTTGGAAGTTGTAAATAATATCAGTTCTGACTCAACATTTACAATATCTTGTTCACTTCTATCTTTCTGAACCTGAAGTCAGGTCATTTGGTAATTTCAAAGTTAGGTTTTAAGGTTAATAATTGAATTTCCAATTTTACAACGTCAATGTAACTTTGTTTGATAAAGTTTTTCAAAAAAATAAAATCTAATATACTTATTTTCTAAGAAGTTTGTGAAAAATATGTCTAAACTATGATTGGTAAAGTCTCTAAGATACATACACATAGTCACAAACACAAATAACATAGAAATAAAGTTCTGTCAGTTATATATACAAATATATTTGAATATATATCTACATAATATGCAACACACACACACACACACACACACACACACACACACATATACGTTTGCTTATATAAGATACACTTACTGCAACTTCCCATAACAAAGGCACCACCATGAATAAAAATTACAGCCCGTCTCTGGCTTTCTGACTTCTTCTTTGGCAAGTACAAACACACTGGAATGTCAGTAAACTTTGTATCCATCACTGTAATGTTTTCATCTGAAATTAGTACTGTATGGTCCAATTTCAGTAACATGGAAAAAAATTCCGCATATCTAATAAGACCCATATTTTCCAATAATGTAGCCTGTTAAAAAAAATTTCAAACATTGAATATTTCAATTTTAAGTAATACCAAATGCATAGAAAGATGCAACCAAAATGGAAGAAGGAATAATATAACACCCTAGAGTTCTTATTGCACATCCTGACACATATACTATTGTTGCTTCTAGATAAATCTTAAGTATGTTGTATTTTGGAATAAGAGTAATCTCATTAAATGTCATCATTGTACTGTGGCTACTTATTTTTTAATTCTAAACTTTTACCTGAAAAATTATCTGAGAAATAATAGAGTTTATACTTCTTAAAAAAAACTATTTCTTTTTTAAAAGTTTATTTTGAGAGAAAGAAAGCATAAGTAGGGAAGGGGCAGAAAGAGAGAGAATCCGAAGCAGGCTCCACACTATCAGTGTGGAGCTCAAACCCATGAACCATGAGATCATGACCTGAGCTGAAGTCATACACTTAACTGACTGAGCCATCAGGTACTCCAGATTTTATACTTCTTTATGTATATAATCTCAATATTTTCATGTTATTTCATTGGTCAGTCAATTTTATTTAAAATTTTAGAAGCATCTAGTTATCACATTACTAATAAAGCTATTTCAGTTATTTCAACTACAAATAGGTTATTTTTTTTATTTAAAAAATGCTTGAAGAAAAAACGCTACTTTAAATAAAACTATCTTTAGTATTTTTGGTAAGTTTTATAACATCTTTGTAACATTTCAAAGAATAGTTCACATATAAAGAATCCTGAAATACTGTGGGGACAAAAGAATATTACAGAGCATTTACAATACCTATATGAGGTGGCTATAATTTTACTAGGTGTTAAAGATCATCTAACTCATCTGCTTTAACATTGGGAATACTGACACCTGGTAAGTCCAATTTATTGACCAAAATGAGATAACCAGTAATTAGCAAAGCAAAATGTAAATCTACTTTTCTAGGCCACTGTTACACAAGGCAGGTACTCCTCTACATAAAAGTACTAAATTATGTTTTTTTATAATAACCCATAAAAATGGAAGGAAAGAAGTTATTAAATACTAGAACAATAGGAAAAGATTGTATAATAGGAAGAATTTGAATTTTAAAAATGACAGTTGTATGAGGAATAATAAGTTGTTGACACGATATGGCCTTAAAGCCGCCATTTTGACATTGACACTTTAAGTAGCTTTAAAATACCATTAAGCTCTCAATTAAAACATATATAGATACACATATATAGAAATATTTATATCTTATTATATATTAGAAACATATGTTATATCTTATATATTAGAATACATATACATTATATATTAGAAGTATGTATCTTATATATTAGAAACATATTTATATAATATATAGTATATGTCTCTATATAGTACTTATATATTTGTATAACATTATTTATAATATTTATATACATTTATATGTCAAACATTTGTCAAGTAGACAGCCATATCTAATCCATAATATATACTTATCTTTAGGGATTGGAAATAGGCTAGGTCGGAGAGATAATACCAAATTTCAAATTCATGTTATAGACATCTTTTGCCTTTAGAATCTGAGTAGACATAAACATCCCTTATTTTGATAACAGTGTTCTAGTCACTTTAGAGAGCTACCAACTCCCATTATTTGAAACCTTTGATGAGCCAGTTGATCAAGGATAACCACTCACTAGTTAAGAGGTGAGAAAGTAAACTTAAGGTAGATTTAGTGCACTATCCTTGAAAACTGGATCTTAAGCAGAGAGACAAAAAGAATGAGAACAATGAGAGATGAGAGAGAGGCAGACACAGAATCCAAAGCAGGCTCCAGACTCTGAGTTGTCAGCACAGAGCCCAATCAGGGCTCGAATTCACCAACCACAAGACCATGACCTGAGCCTAAGTCAGATGCTTAACAAACTGAGCCACCCAGGCGCCCTCATTTTCAACAATTTCTTAATCTTAGTTGAAAATACACCAAGACCTAACTGGTGAAATGATATGCCAAAGTCAGAAAATAACTTCAGGCAACACCTCAGCAAGACCTTGGGATCTTCATACTAGGCTCATCGCACTTTCACTGAGACCCAACTCTCTTGTCACTCATTTATTCCCAAATCTTCAAGAGATTTCTCCAACTTTGCTGGGCTTTCAAATTTAAAATCTCCACATTTTCAGGGATCTCCTTAAAGTGGCATTTGCAATTTTCTTAGACATAATGTTATTGCTTTCTAATGCATATTTTCTTCTATCTGGAATTATTTATTTTTTTGTTATGTGATGCTTGTATTTACCTATTTTTCTTCATAAATATTATTTTCCTTGCTTGGATGCCTTTTTCTAGAAACAGAACATTTTACGTATCTCTTTGAGGCAGACATTTTGAAGAAGACACATTCAAACTTTGATGTCAAAATAGAAAATAACTATTTTTTTAGCTAAGTAACATCCACAGCAGACATCCCCATCTCTTATCACCTCTTGACCCCAATCTCATCATAAGGCAGTCATAAAAGGTAAAATTGTTTCATTGTATAAGGAGATGAATTTGAACAAACGCTTGGAGGTTGAAACATTGAAAGGGAAAAAGTCAATGCTTTGCCAAAATAGTCCTTAGAATGCCTGCAAATAAACATTGCATATCCCTTCTCTAGAAAGTTTTTTCAGACGATCCTGATGAAAAGGAGACACTAGTCTAGGAAAGCAACAGAGGAAATGGAGATGCAATGAGAAGACACATTTTTTAGGAAAAATGTATCTTATTTGTTATGTTTGGGGAATTAAGGAGACGAGTGAGTCATTTGACTTTTTAATAACCCATCTGTTGATTTTCATCCTGCTCTCAATAGTCGCTCCAAACCCGTTACTTACTTTACCTCCATTTGTCATTTCCTTCAATTACAGTTAGTTACCATCTGATAAAAGCCAGATCAGTCAGGGATAAAATGAGTGATGAGGCTCAAGTTATGGCAAGAAATGAAAAGAGATGTGAATTTTCTTCTCTTCCTCCTTACATTACTTATCTATTTTTTTGCAAAGAAACCATGGATTTAAGTACCATAAATTATTTGTTTTTCCAATATCCATAAGCTCTGGATCAATTTGTCCCAAGTCAAACCATTGAATGATCAACTCTTAAAGATTGTTTGTCAAAGAGTGTATTCATGGGATGGAAATATTTTCCAAATTTACCACAAAGTAGTTTTATACTATATTCTTCCTGAATATATTTAACAAATATATTTGTTTCAAAACATGTATTTATGAATTTCAATCTTTTCTTCTCAACTTATTTTTCTTGGAGTCTTAAAGAATATATTCATGGTGAATACATTTATGAGTTATTGAGTTTTATTTGTAATGAAGTAGTTAAAATGAAAGGTTTTGATGGCTTTCTTTGGCCAAGATAAAGCTCACTAAAGCCTATCTCTCCTACTTATTACAACTAAAAACTCTAGACAGAAAAGAATCTACGTGAGCACTCTGAAAGGTAAACAAAACAAAAAAAAAAAGAATTTGAGGAAGTCAAAACTGGAAGAAATATTCATAAGAGAGTTTCACCTTTTTTTTTCTCTCTTGCCCTCTGGCTTTGACCTGAAGTCACACTAAGCCCTTTAACAACCCAAGAGATGAAAGCAAATATCCCCAGAGAAATCCTTGATTTCCAGGTATTGGACTGGGAAATACATATCTTATACAGCAGAGTGTGAATGGGGGGAGGGAGGTGGGTCTCATTTTCTTTTCCTTTCTTTTTCTCCCTTTTTCTCTCTTGTCAGGCTCCAAGGCCAGTTCCATCTGCAGACAGCAGCTTTTCCACCGTGGTGAAGGCAGACATGTAAAACACTGAGCAAAGATTCTCTGCCCAGAGAAATTGTGAAAAGGGTCTTCTGTTATCCAAAGAGTATTAAAGAATAATACATTTTTCCTTATTTTTTCTCTCAAAGCTTCACCCTGAAGGTGGACCCAGTTATGTAGAACTGTAAAATATAATGGATGACTAAAACCCTAACTAAAAATTGTCTTTCTGGCCAGAAACACTGGCAAGAGGGAATATCGGAATTCAGAAATCAAGGAAGAAAGGGTGAATGAAATTAACAAATTAATATTCCTTCTGAAATTATTTAAAATATTTATTACTGTTGAAAACAAAATGTGTTAACATATATGGGGGTTAATGCAGATAAATACAATACACATGACACCTATATATACAAGTGTCAGGGTAAAGAGACCTATGTGATTGAAATTTTATGCGCTATGAAAAGTGGTAAACTGTTAAATCTATGTAAGCTATGAAAAGTTACTAGGGTTAAAGAGATGCATTCCATCATTATAAAAATCAATTTACCAAGGCAATAGTGCAAAATGAATAAACATTTATAAACAGAACTCAAAAATACATAAAACAAAACTGAATGCATTGTGAAGAGAAACAGATAATCCACATAATTATAAATGTCAACACTTCTCACTTGGTAATTGAGGGAAAAAAATACAGAAAATCATTAAAGATATAAAATGCCTGAATAACTTTGACATTTATAGAATGAACAAAATGGCAGAATATAGAACCTTTTTAAATGCATATGGAATTTTCACTAAAATACACTACATTCTAAGCCATAAAACAAATAAACTCGAAGAACTTGAGTTCACAGAAACTATGTTCTCTGACTATAATAGAATTAAGCTAGGATTCAAAAACAGAAGATAGAAAAATTGCCAGATATTACAAAGTAAAAAAAAAATAGTTTTAATAAAAATTGTACATATTTAAGGTGTACTACATACTTGATTTGATATGCATATACATAGTGAAATGATCGCTATAGTCAAGATAATTAACATATCTCCTTACAGTTATCTTTTTTGTCTATGTGGTGAGAGCCCTTGAAATCTACTCTCTTAGCAAATTTCCAGTATCCAATACAGTGTTATTAACTATAGCCATGTTATGAAATATTAGATCTCTAGATTATTCATTCTACCTAACATCTCTTCACTCCTACTACCCACCCCTGGCAACTACCATTCTACTCTCTACTTTTATGTAGTAGACTTTGTTAGATTCCATATATAAGTGAGGTCATGTAGTTTTTTTTATTTTTCTGTGTCTGGCTTATTTTACTTAGCATAATACCCTCTGGGTTCATTTATGTTGTCACAAATGGCAAGATCTCCTTCTTTTTTAAGGCTCAGTAATATTCCATTGTATATATGTACTTTTTTTTTATTCACTCATCCACTGATGGACATTTAAGTTGTTTCCATATTTTGGCTATTGTGAGTACTGCTGAAATCAATTTGAAAGAGCACATATCTCTCATTTTCTTTGGAAGAAGGATCTGGAGGAGGGATTTCTGGATCATATGATAGTTTTATTTTTAGTTTCTTGAGGAACCTCCATATTGTTTTCCATTGTGGTTCTACCAATTTACATTGCCACCAACAGAGCACAAGAGTCCCTTTTTTCTACATCTTTGCCAACACTTGTTTTTATCTTTTTCATAACAGCCATCTGAAAAGGTATGAGGTGATGTCTCTGTGATTTTGATTTTCATTTCTCCAATGATTAGTGATCTCAAGCACCTTTTCATATACCTGTTGGCCATTTATATGTCTTCTCTGGGGGGGGGGGAATGTTTATTCTGGCTATTTTCCTATTTTTAAAATAAAAAAAATTGCTATTGAGTTGCATGAGTTCCTTACATATTTTAGATGTTAGCTCTTATCAGAAATGTAGTCTGCAAATATTTTTTCCCATTCTGCAGATCGCATTTTCATCTTGTTTCTTTTGCTGTGCAGAGACTTTTTAGTTTGATGTAATGCTACTTGTCTATTTTTGCTTTTTGTTACTTGCACTTTTGGTGTCATCTCAAAATGTCACTGCCAGTGCCAATGTCAAGGAGCTTTTGCCTTATGTTTTCTTCCAGGATTTTTTATGGTTTCAGATTAAAATCTGAAGTCTTTCATCATTTTAAATGGATTTTTGTGTATGGTATAAAACTAGAGTCCAGTTTATTTTTTTTTGCATATGAATATTCAGTTTTCTCAACACTATTTATTGAAGATATTACCCTTTTTCCATTGTGTATTCTTGGTGCCTTTATCAAAAATTAATAGACTATACATGCTTTAGTTTATTTCTGGACTTTCTATTCTGTTCCTTTGGTTTATGTGTCTTTTTATGCCAATGCCATATTGTTTTTATTGCTATAACTTTGTAATACAGTTTGAAATTGAGTACTATGATGCCTCCAGCTACATTCTTCCTTCCCAAGATTGCTTTGACTATTCAGGACCTTTTGTGGTTCAATGAACTTTAGAATTGTTTCTTCTATCTCTGTGAGATAGAATCCACATTGGATTGAGATAGATCCAATTTCATTGGAATTTTGATCAGGATTGCATTGAATCTGTATATTGCCTTGTGTGGTATGGAGACTTTCACAATGCTAATTTTCTGATCCATTAACATGGCATATCTTTTTATTTATTTTTGTCTTCAATTTGTCTCATCCATGTTTTATGGTTTTCAGTGTAAAAAAAAACACCTCAGGTGTCATAAATTCTCTGGGGAAATTAAAAAATATTTTGATTTGAATAAAATAAAAATAAAACATGCTCAAATTTGTGGCATGTAGCTAAAGAACTGGTTGGAGGAAAATTTATTAAATTAAATTATCATACTAGAAATTAAGTCTCAAATCAAGAGTTAAAACTCCTCTCTTATAAGCTAGAAAAAATGTATCAAAAGAAAACTAAAGAAATCAAAAGATAGAAATAATAAATATAAGGGGAACAGAGTTCAATGAAATTAAAACGAATCAAAAAATACAAAAATAGTGACACAAAAGCTAATTCTTTTCAGAGAATAAAATTAATCAATTTTATATGTAGACTGACTAAAAAAATAGAGAAGACCCAAATTACCAAAATGAATACTGAAGTAAGGGATATCACTACAGATCTTATAGACATAAAAAAGATAATAAAAAAATACTTTAAAAAAAGACTTTATGCTCATAAACTTTACAACTTGAGAAATCTACAAATTTCTGAAAGGACACAATCTTCCGCAACTTATAAAAAAGAAACAGATAATTTGAATAGTCTATAACTATTTTAAAAATTGAATTTGGCATTGAAAATTTTACAAAAATAAAACTTAAGGCCCAGTTTGTTTCACTGGCAAATTATACTAAATATTCAGGGGAGAAACCAATCTTACACAATAGCTACTGGAAAATAAAACACAAAAGAATGCTTTCCAACTCATTTCATTGGGTTGCCATTACCTTGTTACCTAAATCAGAAATATAGTACAAGAAAAACTACAGAACAATATAGAAGCAAAAATTCTCAACAAAATTTTAAATCAAATCTAACAGTATAAAAAGAAGATAATGTATCACAATCCATTGAGTTTTATCGCAAGGAAGCAAGATAAGTACAATATTTGAAAATCAATGTTATCCATGACACTGAGAAAGGAGAAAAGCTATATATCATCTTAACAGATGAAGAAAAAGAATTTGGCTAAACTCAGTATCTTTTCATGGTAAAAATTCTCTGCAAACTTACCATAAAAAGGAACTTCCTTAATATAAAAAGCAGCTACAAAAAATAAAACAAGATCTTATTTGATGGTGAAAGACTGGGGCACCTGGGTGGCTCAGTAGGTTGAGTGTCCGACTTTGGCTCAGGTCATGACAGTTTGTGAGTTCAAGCCCCTCATCAGGCTCTGTACTGACAGCTCAGAGCCTGGAGCCTGCTTCCAGTTCTGGGTCTCCTTCTCTCTGCCCCTCCCTTCCCCTACTCACACTCTGCTTTTTCTCTCTCTCAAAAATAAATAAACATTTAAAAATTTTTTAAAAATGGTGAAAGACTGAATACTTTTTTCTAAAAGCTGGAAAAAAGTAAGAATGTTTGCTTTCCATCCAACCTAATTCTGGAAGTCCTATTCAATGCGATAAAGCAGAGGAAGAAAAGGTTATACATATCAGAAAGAAAGGAAAAACAGTCTCTCTCTGCTTTCAGTAAACATGAATATCTAAGTAGAAAATATTACGGGATCTATAAAAAAACTCTTAAAATGAATAAGCAGGTTTAGCTAAACCATAGGATACAAAGTCAATACAAACAATCAATTTTATTTCAAATTTAGCAATGAATAGAAATCAAAATTTAAAAATACCAGTTGCAACAGTACCAAAATTTAAAATACTTAGTTATAAATAAAACAAAATACATCGAGTATTCATATGCTAAAAAGCATAGAACAATGATGGAAGAAATCAAAGTCCTAATTAAATTGAGAATTAAGTTAACTGTCAGAAGACTTAATATTAAAATGTCAATTCCTTCTGAATTGATTTATAGAGTGAACCTAATCCCAGTCGAAATCTCATCAGAATTTTTGGTCACCAATATGATCAATTTAAATTTTCATGGAAAGAAAGATGAATTATAACAGCCAAAGAGATTTTGAAAATGAAGAACAAAGTTGGAAGACTCATACAGCCTGGTTTCAAGATTACTAACAAGCTATGATAGTCAATACAGTTAATACGGTATCAGGAAATTCTGGACTCACAGATCCAGGGAGGAGATTAATATCAGTCCAGAAATAAACCAATTTGTCCAATTTATTTTTGACATACTGTATAAGACAATTTAACGAAGAAAGGAAGATGTTTCAACAAATTGGAACAACTAGACATATCCATATGCGAAAAGAATGTACCTTGACCTGTTCTTCACACCTAATACAGAAATTAACTAACAATGGGCCTAATACTTAAATGTAAAATGTAAAACAACAAACCTTTTAGAAGACAACATAGAAGAAAATCTTTGTGATCTTAGGTTAGGTTAGGCAAAAGTTCTTAGACACAATACCAAAAGATAATACTAAATTTAAAAAAAAAAAAAGATAAATTGGACTTCAACAAAATCCAAGGCTTTTGTTGTGTAACTTAAGACAATTAAAAGGGAAGAAACAGACTAAGAAAAAAGGTTTGCAAATCAACTACCTGCCAAATGTCTTGTGTCCAGAATAGGACAATGCTCAGCATTTGACACAAACAAAACAAAGAACCAATTTTCTTGAAACAAAGAAGAGGTTTGAACATACATACACATCACCTCCCAAAAACATGAAACAGCAAATAAGTACATGAGAAGATACACATCTTTAGGAACTAAGGGCATGCAAATGGATATCAATGAGGTTACATTAATTAGAATGGTTTTTAATGCAAAATAGAAAATAGTAAGTGATGATCAAGAGGTAGAACTGCTAGAACTACCATATACTGCTGATGTGAATGGAAGATGAGACAGGATTTTTGGAAAACAATTCAGTAGTTTTATATAAAGTTAAACACACACTGTATAATAACACACAGTATATCCAGTTCTAGGTATTTACCCAATAGAGATTGGAATTTCGGTTCACACAAAGCCTCTCTATGAATTATCACTAACTTTATTTGTATCCACTCCAAAGTGGAAACAACCCAAATATCCTTCAACTATTCACTGTGGACAAACTGTGACACATTCAAATAATGGAATACTACACAGCTTTAAAAAGGATTTAACTTTTGATACTCTCAACAACATGGATTACTCTCAAATGCATTTTACTAGATAAAATGTGTTCAGCCAGACTCAGAAGACCACGTGCAGTATGAATCCATTTATATGACACCACGGAAATGGCAACGTACAAGGACATACAGGGAGCAGTGATGACCAGGTGTTTAGGATGGGGAAGCTTTACTGGAAGGAGCAGCACAAAGGTGATTTCAAAGGATTATATTCCTTCATCTTGATTGTTATGGTTGTTACTTGAATCTATACACAACTTAAACCTCATAAAACCGTATTACCAAAAGAACAAATTTTACTATACACAAAGTTAAAATTAAATGTAAAATTTGGCAAGAGAAAACAAAAAAGAGTCTGAATCAAGACTGTCTGGTTTGATTCCCAATTCCACAAATTATCAACTGTAGGTCTTTGGCTGGCTTACTTATTCCCTGTGCCTCATTTTCCTCGTCTTTAAAATGAGGATAATAATAGTGACTTCTTCAAAGTGCAGTTGTAAAAGTTAGGTAATACTTTTCAGGAGATTAAAGTTGGTCAGGGTACATTGCAAATGGTCAACACATTTTAGCTTTCTTCACTATTAATTTATATTGAAAATATTCTTAAATATTTTCACTGCTAGTTGAAAATAATTATAGTGAAGAGCTTTTCAATTTAGTAAATATGTCACTTTAAATCTAAATGTTATAGAGTTTTGGCTCTCCATCTCTCACAGCTCCAATGAGTAGATGCTGACTAGCTCTTTACTGAACAATAACCAGCCACCATTTAGACATCACTAAGCAATGTTTAAAACACACATCCCTTTATTGTTCTAGAAAAACTGCAACATGTTGTTTACATTTCTTATTTTGCAAAGGAGGAAACTGAGCCACAAAAGCATTAAGTAGACTCTTTAAAATCTGATTGTCTTTAATGCTCATGCTCTTTCTTCTACTTTTGGCTGTCTCTAATTTGAATATGTAACTGCATAGTCTTATACTTATTCCACACCATTGTATCAAGAACTGTGAGGTTTGCCTTCCTGGCATATATTTTAAAAAATTAAAATTCTCTCCGGGAATCCCTGGAGTTACTATAATTCAGAAATGACAGGGACAAAATGGTTATCCCTTTAACAAGCAGAAGCTGATAAATTAGTATAATTAATTCATATGTTTGTATGTAAGCTACTTGTAGTCAGTTCTATTTTAGATGTGTAATGTCTTAATTCTATTTTGCATCTGATAAAGCAACAGTTGAATTCTATAGCTGCATACTTTCAGAATGTGCTAACACTGATGAGGAAATAAGCTTTGGTTTATTCTGAAGTTTAAGGATATATGAGCTATTCGAGAAGATAACATTATGGTTTCTCTATAGGGCTGGCACTTGCTCATCTATTATCCAGTGAATGAAAAGGTGAAGCATTAGCAATAAAGAGGGAAAAAATGGGGCCAGGGGTGACTCAGCATACTTTGGATTTTGAGCAGTAGACATCTCAAGCTACCTAGGGTGACAGATCTCTCATCTCTTCTGTGTAGCACACTAGGCGGCCTCTTCCATACACCATGCACTACTCCCCTCTAATCATTTACTGTCTGTTGAAGCATTTCCCCTAAAACTTCCTATTGTCACCATCATTCATAGGCCTCAGGAACAGCAGCATGTTTTGACAGGGGAGAAAATATTTTTAATGAGGTAGATTTGAGTTCAAATTCTGTCACTGTCACAAAAAAATCCAAAATCCAGCACCTGAGGATGAAGGGTAGACAAAAGAAATGGTTTTCAAGGTGTGGTCTTAGAATCCCTGTGGTTCTCTGGTTCCCCCAGAGGCTACAAGACATGTGATGTTGCAACAGACTAAATGCAAGAGCATATACAATAATCCAGTTATATTTCATAAAGAGATATTAAAAAGCTTTGCAAAAATAGAAGACAAGGTCACTATCATAACTAATTTTTCTTGTGTTAAAAATATATTCAACTTTAATAAAATTATTATCTATGTTAACCTTTAATGAGCTTATTATTATCACCATCATCATTAAGAGAATTTTTAATGAGGCCAGTTTCTAATTTAGTAAATATTGATAAATATTATAAATATAAAAAAGCTCTTTAGGGTCCTTAATAACTTATAGAGTTCTGTGACCAAAAAGTTTGATAACCACTAAGAAAGAAAAAGATATTAAAATAGTAAAGGTACAAAATATACATCAAAATATAAACATAATCAATATAGACATGTAAGTTTTAAGAGAATGAATGAGACGAGGTTCAGGTTCCCTCAGAAATGTCAAATATAATCCAATGATTTAATAACCCCCCAGATTTTCCACTTAGACGATACCATTTCTTTTATTCTTATCAAAACATATGATGGATTTATCTTTAGATATAGACTCTTATCAGCAACAATTTTATCTCCCTCTGCTTTGTATTAGAGATTAAATTGGTTTGTTAATAATTAAATTAATTAATATTATTTTGCTAATTTGTTCTAAAAGAAAACCAAAGTCTCTTTCAAAATACTAATTGAAAGAAAGTTTATATGTACTCATAACAAGGTATCCTAGTCCCCCGGCGGGGAAAAAATTACCGTAAGAGAAGTAGTTTTTATAAGAGCATCGATGACCCCTACTTTCCAAGGTTCTTCAATGTTTTCTGGTAACGGTGTATAAATATAATAAGCAAAGAGAATCAAAGTCAGTCCAAAGCACAGAGTTTTGAACCCCATGATATTCTTGTCACAACCTTGTATAGGAATAATTTAATCCACTCTATATATACTGAAGGCTAAGTAGTAGGACAAAGGGAAATGACAAATTCCCTCAAGTAATATCACCACTTCAGCAACAGTGTCCTTACATTCGGTTCCAACATTAACAGTGACAGTAGCAACTGGTTTAACAATTACACACTTTATCTGAAACACAACTCATACACAATATATCCCATCACATAGTCTGACAGAATAGCAAACAATTTAAAATGCTGGCAGAAGTTCTTTCACCTTGTGACACCATAATCATCCTAGCACAATAAATTTGACTGAGTGTCTTAGCAGAGCACAAGGTAAGCCATGAAGTCTGTTTCTCCCATTAGTTTTTTGCAAGGATTAGTGAGGAGTTTAAAAAAATATCACAAGGTAATACTGAGTCAACCTCAGGGCTAACACCTATGGCATAGATCACTAACAAAATTAAAATTCAAGGTCATCAACTGAGCATGACACAAGAAGAGAAGAAGCCAGGATTCTTGTCCCAAGTTGATAATTAATTCATCCAGTACAGAAACATTTATGGAGAGTTTACCTCATGTTAAATTAATTTATGGAGTCCAAAAATATTTATAAAGTGATTACCTAATGTTATGCCTAAAAATTGCAATCCATATTGTTGTATAATCATGGGAAAGTTATTCATTAAGCAAATATTTATAAAATTGAGCAAAACCTGGTATTTTTCCATTCCTCTGCAGAGCTTTCTCTTTCTGATTTACCTTTCCTAAGACCATTTTTGGAAATTTTATCATAGAATAATTTGTTTATTTGGGACACATTTTGCAACAGAAGTTGTTATTGTTACTGTAATAACTGATGCGTTATCCCCACACCATAAATTTCTTACTGCAACCCTGCTTTTTTATATATCTAAGCACCAAAGTGACAGGAAAAAGGTCATTCTTCTAAAACATGTTCTAAATTGAGGAATAAGAACCACATCGGTGGAAGGGGATAAGAAGGCTGAAAATAAGCTAAATATGAACAATCCAGCATGTGCATAATGAAAAAGTCAACATTTTAAAATATCAATCTCATTTTGCATGCCTTCCTCCCTACAAATGTTAAAAGAAACTAATGGGGGAGGGGACATCACATTATTAAAGAAAACAACAGTATTAAAGATGGATGATATTACATACCAAGCAACAGACATAAGAAGACAATAAAATGAGATATGTAAAATACTGAAGGAAAAAAAAGTAACTGCCCATATAAAATGCTATACATGTAAAAATATCCCTCAATGGAGAAAAAATGAAAATAAATAAAGCTCATTTGTCACCAGCAAATTCACATTACAAGAAATACTGATTAAAAATAAAAAAAATACCAGATAAAAACAAAAATAATACCAACTCGCAAGAAGAAACCAAAATGTATGTGAAACATGGTATGTCTATCTATTCCCATCACTTCTTTTTTTTACCTTCTATTGGTTATTCACTTAATCCAGTGAAATAATTCCAGAAAAGTATTATGATGCATCAAGACTGAAAACAATCAATCTTTTTTGCTCTCAGGGGATACACTAATGCACACAGAAAATCTAGGAGACTAAACCAATCAGAAATGAAATGTAAATTTAGCAACATTGCTGAATAAAATATAGATATTTCAAACCCACTATCTGTTCACATGCTAGTAACAAATAAAGAATAGAAGTTTTAAAGGCAAACGTCGAGAAATCTATTAGTTTCCGGACAAAATAGAGTAATGGAGCAGATCTACCTTTCCTAACATCTATGGACAGAAAAACAAACCGCAAAGAATAATTGAAAATATATGAAGCAATAGTTCTTAAGACAGTGAACATCAGGACAGAGTGTAATTCCTGAAAGGTTTGGAATAAGCAAAGTGAGTCCACTTATTGCCCTAGCTTACTGCCTTGGGAGAGTTTCCTGTGGCATAGAGAAGGGAAACCAGAAGCCTGGTGATCCCCTAAGATGAAGAAACAGACCAAGGCGTCCTTAGACAGCACAGTGGCTGTAGTTCACAGGACAGAAAACCATAGCAGAGAGCTGCACACAAAAAGAATTCCTGAGATCTGCAGCAGGGCATCCATGAGTACTGATTGGCACATGCATAAGGAAAGAATATCTAGGGCAAAGGTACTTGAAACAATGAGTGTTAACAGTGATTAGTACTCACAAAGGGCCAGGAATCAAGTCTGTTCTAAGAGTCATATTGGAAAATCTAAACATTCATGGAGCACATTCATGGGTCAACCACACAGAAGGGCCTTACCTCAGGAGTGGGGAATCATCAGCCCCACACTGAACACTGCTCTGGTTCTGACCAACCAATCTTAAAAGTGAGAAGTGAAAGAGTCAAACTATTAAAAGAACAATCTGCAGCACACAGAAAGGTAAAATTTATAATTTCTGACACCAATAAAAAATAACCTAGCATGAAAATATGCTGAGGAAAGAAATCCATAATGAATAAACAAATCAATGAATTAAAACTGAACAGACTGGCACAAATGTCAGAATTAGCAGCCAAAGAAAGTATTCATAATGGTAAACCAGAATGTTCTATAGGCTATATAGAAACATGGAAGGTATAAAAATGAGCCAAACTGACCTTCCAGTCTACACAAAATGACACAGACTCATTTATTCTTTGCTTCTTCTAAGTACAACTATAAACTCTGGAAACAATGCAAGAGGTAAACATAGAAAAGCTCTAAAAGTTGGAAAGAAGAGGGTGGACAGATTAGGGGACCCAAGACTAGAGAAAAAACATAGCAGCACAGCAACAGAAGGTGATTCAGGTAGGTTCATTCCAGCCCCAGCTCAAACAATACACCCTATAAACACTCTGTCACCTCCCTTCCCCCTTTCACTTTCCTTCCCCTCCTCCTTTCCTCCCTTCCCTTCCTTTCTCTTTTCTGTAAGGAACACTTCTGTGACTTGGAAAAACATCTGAAAATGCATTTTTATAAATGTAGAAGAAACTGAATTTCCTGGGATGGAGCCTCAGTCTTCCCAGCTGTGCTCTGGGAGTTGGTTGGATTTCCCTGTGTATAAAGTAGATCCTCCAACCAGTTTCCTGGGATGGAAGGTCCCAGTTCACCCAGAAAGGAGAGGGTACAGGTTGGTCTGTGTCTCTGCAGGTTCCATTCAATTCATGGCCCACCTTTTCCCTGTCCTGTTTCCAGTGGAACAGGTGATCAAAACCCACATTCTCAAACTCTTACAGAACCTGGAAAATACACTCAAAAATTTTACCAATTTATCAAGATGGAATCTTAAAAAATTTTTTTAAACTCCAACATGTATAGAGCTTGTAAGTCATCAAACAATCTTCACACACACACAAAAAAGACAAAATCTGAACAATCATAAAGCAAAACCTTTTTCCTAGATTCATCAGAGAATTGAGGTCAGAGGACAAAGAACTCTCCAAATCTGGACAGATACGCAAGTACAAAGAATCACAGCCAAGATCAGATTATCTGAAGCAGAAACCACTGAAGCCAGGAACTGGTAGAAAGACTTAAATGATAATTTTGACAAACAGTTTGATGCTGAGTGCAGACAAGCTGGGGAGTTAAAAACTACTGGAGGCCCAGACAAAAGAGGTTCACCACCTTTCCTGGGTGTTACATCCAGGACATCCACTCAGTAGGTTGTCATGGTAAACAATGGAGAAAAATCCTTCCTATCTTGAGTAGGGGGAGAGAAAAAGAAAATATTGGAATTGTCTCATTATTCTAAGAAAGGCCTAATATCCACTGTAGAAGACTTATCTCACTTGGCAAAAAATAATTAGCCAACTCTATTCCTCTTTGATTTTCCTGCCCCATTTAAAGTATAAAGGGATGGGGCCACCTGTGTGGCTCAGTCAGTTAAGCATCAGACTTTAGCTCAGGTCATGATCTCGCACTTTGTGGGTTCGAGACCCGTGTCACGCTTTGTGCTGACAGCTGCTTTGGATTCTGTGTGTCCCTCTCTCTCTGCCCCTTCCCTGCTGGCACTCGGTCTCTCTCTCAAAAATAAATAAATAAATAAATAAATAAATAAATAAATAAATAAATAAATAAATAAATAAATAAAATAAGGATGAATCACTGGGTTCTACTCCTACTCTACATACTCTACTACACAGTGTGTGAACTAACTTGCATTTAAATAAATAAATTTATTATTAACTAAATAAATAAAGTATAAAGGGAGAAAAAAGAAAAGGTTAAGAAGTATTTTAAAAATTCACAGCTCAAAGACTCAGAGCCACAGAAACAAAAACAAAAACAAACAAAGCCCAACACCACAGTCTAAAGAGACAAAGCAAGCATCAGAACCTGATTCAGATACAACATTGATTTTGGAATTATCAGGGAATAACTGATAAATATATTTAAGGATCAATATATTGATCATTATATTTAGGACCAATATATTTAGGAGTCTAAAGGAAAAGTAGGCAATATGCAAAAACAGATGATTAATATAACCAGAGAAATGGAAGCACTAAGAGAAACTTAAAAGGAAATTCAAGAAATAAAAAACAATGTAAAAGAAATGAATAATGCATTAAAGGCTCACTGGTAGACTATACAAGTTCAAAGAAAGAATCAGTAAGGTTGAAGATATGGTGATAGAGAGTTCCTAAACTAAAATGTAAAGATAAACAAGGAATTTAAAAAATGAAAGAGAATATCTAAGCCCTGTGGGACAATTATAAAATGTAGAATATATACCTAATGAGAATACAAAGAAAAGAAAAGAAAAAAGAGGAGTAAAAAAAAAAAAAGTTCAAGTAATAATGGCTGAGAATTTTCAAAAATTTACACCAGACACGAAACCACATATCCAGAAGGTTTAGCAAACACCAAGCAGGAAAAATATTTTTAAAAATTTATTTAAAGAATAAATTTTGAAAGAAGCCAGAGGAAAAAGCACCTTACAAAGAGGAACAAGGGTAAGAATTCCATGAGACTTCTCTTCACAAACGATGCAAGCAAGAAGAAAGTTGTGTGAAATATTTAAAGTGTTGAAGGAAAAAAACCCCAACAAACTATAATACTGTATGTAGCAAAATTATCCTTCCAAAGTAAAGAAGAATTTGGACTTTATCAGACAAACAAAACAGGGAATTTATCATCTATAGACCTTCCTTGAAAGAAATATTTGATGTTCTCCAAAAATAAGGAAATTTATATAGGTAAGGAATTCAGGTTTACATAAAGAAAGGAAGAACATCAGAGAAAGAATAAACTAAGTTAAAACCAAACTTTTTTCTTCTTATTCTTAATTGATTAACAGATACCTGCTCAAATTCATTAAGAGCAACAATGCATTGTGTCATTATCACATCTGAATAAGCGAAATGAATGACATTACTGTTAGGAGGGATGAGAGGGAAACATTGAGAACGCTGTGTTATATGGTACCTATACTAACAGTGAAATGCTACAGTATTATCCAAAAACAGATATAAATGGTTGTGTATATTTCAAGTAACCACTAAAAAATTTTATAAAATAAGTATGATTGATATGCTGAGAGAAAAAAGAATAATATAAAATGTTTGATTAAATCTGAGAAGGGGGAAGAGAGGGAAACATGAAGAAACAAAGCGATTTGTACATTCAAATGAACAAATCAGGAGACTATAGATGCTGGAGAGGATGTGGAGAAACGGGAACCCTCTTGCACTGTTGGTGGGAATGCAAATTGGTGCAGCCGCTCTGGAAAGCAGTGTGGAGGTTCCTCAGAAAATTAGAAATAGACCTACCCTATGACCCAGCAATAGCACTGCTAGGAATTTATCCAAGGGACACAGGAGTACTGATGCATAGGGGCACTTGTACCCCAATGTTAATAGCAGCACTCTCAACAATAGCCAAATTATGGAAAGAGCCTAAATGTCCATCAACTGATGAATGGATAAAGAAATTGTGGTTTATATACACAATGCAGTACTACGTGGCAATGAGAAAGAATGAAATATGGCCCTTTGTAGCAACGTGGATGGAACTGGAGAGTGTGATGCTAAGTGAAATAAGCCATACAGAGAAAGACAGATACCATATGGTTTCACTCTTATGTGGATCCTGAGAAACTTAACAGAAACCCATGGGGGAGGGGAAGGCAAAAAAAAAAAAAGAAAAAGAAAAAAAGAGGTTAGAGTGGGAGAGAGCCAAAGCATAAGAGACTGTTAAAAACTGAGAACAACTGAGGGTTGATGAGCGGTGGGAGGGAGGAGAGGGTGGGTGATGGGTGTTGAGGAGGGCACCTTTTGGGATGAGCACTGGGTGTTGTATGGAAACCAATTTGACAATAAATTTCATATATTAAAAAAAAATATTAAAGGCTGAATTAAAAAAAAAAGAAAGTGTAATGAACAGCAAATAATTACAAACGTGGTAGATACTAATACAACTTTACCAATAGTCACTTTAAATATCAATAGTCTAAATAACGTAAGAGCTGGCAGAGTGGATAACTAAACAAGATTCATTTTTTATTGTCTACAATTAATACATAGACACATAGAAATATTGTCTACAATTAATCGACATATTGTCTACAATTATATAGACACATAGATTCAAAGTAAAGAGACAGAAATACAACATGCTAACACTGATCAAAAGAAACATGGATTTATTACATTAATTTTAGACAAAGCAGACTTCAGAACAAGGAAACTTATCAGGGATAAGAAACATTATATAATAATAAAGGGATCAGTTTCCAAAAAGACATCAGAATCCTGAGCACGTATGGACCGAACAACAGAGAATCAAACTATGTGATGCAAAAAATGGTAGAAATGTAAGGTGAAATAGACAAAACAATGGTTATAACTAAAGCCTTTAATATCTCTGTTAGTCACTGACAGATCTAGCAGGCAGAAAATCAGTAAAGATATGGTTGAACTGAATGAACAGTATCATCCAACTGAACAGTATCATTCCAATATCGAATCTCATCGATATTTATAGAATACTTCATTCAATAGCAGCAAAATACACATTCTTCACAAGCTCACAAGGAATGAGACAGACCTCAATGTGGGCCATAAAACAGCTTAACAAACTTAAAATAGAAATCATACAAAACATGCTATCTTGAATAATCCATAACTGAAGAGAATAATTTTAATGAGATTCAAGTGATCTATGCAGTGCAATGTGTGGAGAGTAATGGATCATGTAGGTGAGCTACTCAGATCTTAGATACTTTTTAAACTATTTTTGTGTATCCTGGGCTGAGAATGCTCTGTTTCAGATATCCTCCTGTGACTCATTTTGAAGAACTTCCCCAAGATGCTAAACCAGTACACTGTCACACATCAAATCTAAACAATCAGAGTGCCTCAAATTTCATACCACAACAACCACCACTCATGCCTTAAATGTATTTTATTAAATAAGGTAATATCGAAGCCCAGCTCTGCTTCCTGGGGTCCAGACAGGAAGGCTGTGGTGCAGCCTACACTTCAGAAGTTTTGTGTGGAATCAGGCTACATTCTGAGGGTGCTATATTGACACCATATACTTACATGGCTTCATCACCTTCCTTTTCCCTACTTCCTATGTTATCTCACAGATTTCTCTGAGAGCACTTCCTTAAGAAATTATTGGTACACGTCTCTGTCTAGGGATCTGCTTCTGGACAACACTACCTATGACACATGGGATGACAACCAACATTTAAGCAAGAAAGAACAACAATCTTAATAACTACTCCTCCACATGATATAATGAGAATACTTCCCAATTCATTTTATGAGTTCAGTATAATCTTAATATCAATCCTGACAGGCATTACAATGAATATTATAACTCATGAACATAGATGCAAAAATGTTAAATAACTTGTTGGCAATTCAAACCAAAATGTATACACACAACTAATTACATCTTGGTCATGATGTTTTACTAGTTTGTTAAACCTATGAAAATTTTAAACACCCTTGGAAATATCTTGAGCATTACTAAAATGTTTTTAAAATCTCATTTGCATAAGGTGTTAATTCACATGCACATGCACATGCACATTGCATAAGGTGTTAATCCAACATGGCAGAGTAGAAGGGGGACGCCAAGTTCCCCCATCTCTCAAACACAGCAGTGTTGAGGCCAAAGGACTTTGAATTCTAAGAGTCCAGGCTGCAGGGTGACAGAGACGTCTCCAGAGATCCACAGGGACAACCTGGCAGGCCATAGGTACATGACTGCGAACTGGGAGAGACATAACGGGCTGCATAGGCAGGATGGGGAGGGATCCCCTACTGTGAAGAAACAAAGGGAAGAGAGAGGCTGGGGAAGTGTAGGACTCTATCTGGACAATAGAAAAAACACGGACAGGGTTGGAGAAAGATCCAAACTCTAACTGTGGGGCTTCCACCAGAATGGGGGCAGCTGCCCTGTTCACACACCTGGGGAGTCGGGGAGCCAGCCCTGGGTGTGGTGGCTAGGTCAGGGGCGCAGTCCACAGAAGAAAACAATCCCCTCCCCAAAGTGCTGTGGGAAGAAGGTATATATCCCTTCAAAGGACAAAGACTGCCTGTGTCCACCAACCAGAGGCCATATATCCATGGCATGGAGTGCAATTCCCTGGAACTGGGGCACAAGGAGCAGGACTCTTTAACATCAGGGTTTAAATCCCAGCAGAACGCAAGAGAGGTACGGGAGTCAGCAGAGCAGCACAACCACTTCATTCATGCCCGCAGCACGGTGAGGTCGGTCTGACAGAGTGGTTTGGGACACCTGGTCCATGGAGTAGAGACTGGGGGAGTCACCATTTTTTTCCCCATCACCACCAAGGTGGGGCTTCAGGGAACTGACAAGGGCCCACAGTAGAGGCAGGAGCCGCCTACACCAAATCACACCCCTCCACGCCTGGTAACTGCTTATCTACAAGATAGGATTGACACAGAGGAATAAGATAGACCCCTCCTCCCGACCAGTACTGCCACCAGTTCCAAGGCAACCAGCTGTTTGGCATTTCCTGATTTAATTCTTGGACAATTCTTAGTGTGTGTGTGTGTATTTTTCCCCTCTGTCCTATTTCTTTCCTCCTCTAATTTGGTTATTCTGGTTGTTGGCTTGTTTAAGCAGACATATTTAATCTATTCTCTTTATACCTGTTATGTATCTCCTTTATTTTCCTCTCTCTCTCTCTGGATTAAGCCATAGAGTTTCTCTGCCTGCTCATTTTTCTTTTTTCTTTTTCTCCGCCCTTGTCTTTTCTCACTTTGTATGGGAAAGGCCTCTTCCAACAACAACACCCCCACCCTGTTGTTTTGCTGTAGCTGGTGTTTTTGTTTTTTCTTGTTTATTTTTCTTTTCCAGGGATACTTCAACAAACAAATCAAAGCACACGTGGTGGCGGGTCGAAAACATCACTAGGAGTAAGGAGATAAAGCAACCAGAGTAACAACAAGAAAGAGCAAGTAACAGACTCCAAAACACCTCCTGAGGGTCAGGCCCTGGACAATGTATGACCCCACTTTATTATAGTAGTGCTCGCAGGTGGAGGACACATAACAAGCTTTTAAAACACATAAGGGACAGAAAACTAGCCAAAATGATGAAACGGGAGAATTCTCATTTCAAAAGAAATTCCAGGAAGAAATAACAGCTAAAGAATTTATCAAAACAAATGCAAACAATTTAACTGAACAAGAGTTTATAATAATAGTCATAAGATTCACTTCTGGGCATGAAAAAAGCATAGAAGAGAGCAGAGAATCTATTCCTGTAGAGATCAAGGAACTAAAAAATAGTCCTGATGAATTAAAAAGTGCTGTAAATGAGGTGCAAAATAAACTACAGGAGGTGACAGTGAGGATTGAAGAGGCAGAGGGGAGAATAAGTGAAAAACAGAAGATAAAACTATGGGAAAAAAAGAAGCTGAGAAAAAGATAAAAAAATTCTGGATAATGAGGAGAGAATTAGAGAACTGAGTGATTCAATGAAATGGAACAATATCCGTATCATAGGAGTTCCAGAAAGGAAGAGAGAGAGAAAGGGGTTGAAGGTGCACTTGAATAAATCATAGTTGAGAACTTCCCTGATCTGGGGAAGGAAACGGACATTGAAATCCAGGAGGCACAGAGAACTGCCTTCAGACGTAACTTGAATTGATCTCCTGCACGACATATCATAGTGAAACTGGCAAAATACAAAGATAAAGAGAGAATTCTGAAAGCAGCTAGGGACAAAGGGCCTTAACCTACAAGGGTAGACACTTAAGGGTAGTAGCAAACCTATCTACTGAGACTTGGCAGGCCAGAAAGGAGTGGCAGGAAATTTTCAATGTGCTGAATTGGGAAAATATGCAACCAAGAATCCTTTATCCAGCAAGTCTGTCATTCAGAATAGAAGAAGAGAGAAAGGTTTTTCCAGGCAAACAAAAACTGAAGGAGTTCATCACCACTAAACCAGTCCTACAAGAGTCATGAGGCAGACTGTGTGTGTGGAATGCTGCAAAGACCACAAAGGACTAGAGATATCACTACAAGCATGAAACCTACAGATAACATGACACTCAAGTCCATATCTTTCTTTTTTTTTTTTTTGCAGAAGCAGAGATGAGACTCCAGCTGTATTTAATTAAAGCAGATATTAAAGAGATTTGCAAAAGTGTAAAGTGAGGCTACTTTTCTTAGTTATTTCTATAAAATATGTTTTTACATTAACATATGACTTTATTATTGCTATTTTAAAACCATTTTTTTAATATTAAATTTATTGTCAAATTGGTTTCCATTCAACACCCAGTGCTCATCCCAACAGGTACCTTCCTCAATGCCCATCACCCACTTTCCCTTCCCTTCCACCCCCCATCAACCCTCAGTTTGTTCTCAGTTTTTAAGAGTCTCTTATGGTTAGCCTCCCTCCCTCTAACTTTTTTTTCCCTTCCCCTCCCTGGTCTTCTGCTAGGTTTCTCAGGATCCACATAAGAGTGAAAACATATGGTATCTGTCTTTCTCTGTATGACTTATTCCACTTAGCATAACATTCTCCAGTTCCATCCACATTGCTACAAAAGGCCTTATTTCATTCTTTCTCATTGCCAAGTAGTATTCCATTGTGTATATAAACCACAATTTCTTTATCCGTTCATCAGTTGTTGGACATTTAGGCTCTTTCCATAATCTGGCTACTGTTGAACGTGCTGCTATAAACACTGGGGTACAAGTGCCCGTATGCATCAGCACTCCTACATCCCTTGGGTAAAGTCCTAGCAGTGCTATTGCTGGGTCATAGGAGAGATCTATTTTTGAATTTTGTAAGGAACCTCCACACTGTTTTCCAGAGTGGTTGCACCAGTTTGCATTCCCACCAACAGTGCAAGAGGGTTCCCGTTTCTCCACATCCTCTCCAGCATCTATAGTCTCCTGATTTGCTCATTGTAGCCACTCTGACTGGTGTGAGGTAGTATCTTGGTGTGGTTTTGATTTCTATTTCCCTCATGAGGAGTGATGTTGAGCATCTTTTCATGTGCCTGTTGGCCATCTGGATGTCTTCTTTAGAGAAGTGTCTATTCATGTCTTCTGCCCATTTCTTCGCCGGATTATTTGTTTTACGGGTGTGGAGTTTGGTGAATTCTTGATAGATTTTGCATACTAGCCCTTTGTCCTATATGTCATTTGCAAATATCTTTTCCCATTCCATCGGTTGCCTTTTAGTTTTATTGATTTTTTCCTTTGCAGTCAGAAGCTTTTTATCTTCATGAGGTCCCAGTACTTCCTTTTTGCTTTTAATTTCCTTGCCTTTGGAGATGTGTCAAGTAAGAAATTGCTGCGGCTGAGGTCAGAGAGGTTTTTCCTGCTTTCTCCTCTAGGGTTTTGAGGTTTCCTATCTCACATTCAGGTCCTTCATCCATTTTGAGTTTATTTTTGTGAATGGTGTTAAGAAAGTGGTCTAGTTTCAACCTTCTGCATGTTGCTGTCCAGTTCTCCCAGCACCATTTGTTAAAGAGACTGTCTTTTTTCCATTGGATCTTCTTTCCTGCTTTGGCAAAGATTAGTTGGCCATACTTTTGTGGGTCCAATTCTGGAGTCTCTATTCTATTCCATTGGTCTATGTGTCTGTTTTTGTGCCAATACCATGCTGTCTTGATGATGACAGCTTTGTAGTAGAGGCTAAAGTCTGGGATTGTGATGCCTCCCGCTTTGGTCTTCTTCTTCAATATTACTTTGGCTATTCGGGGTCTTTTGTCGTTCCATACAAATTTTAGGATTGCTTGTTCTAGCTTCGAGAAGAATGCTGCTGCAATTTTGATTGGGATTGCATTGAATGTGTAGATAGCTTTGGTAGTATGGACATTTTAACAATATTTATTCTTCCAATCCATGAGCACGGAATGTTTTTCCATTTCTTTATATCTTCTTCAATTCCTTCATAAGCTTTCTATAGTTTTCAGCATACAGATCTTTTACATCTTTGGTTAGGTTTATTCCTAGGATTTTATGATTCTTGGTGCAATTGTGAATGGGATCAGTTTATTTATTTGTCTTTCTGCTGCATCATTCTTAGTGTATAAGAATGCAACTGACTTCTGTACAGTAATTTTGTATCCTGCGACCTTGCTGAATTCATGTATCAGTCCTAGCAGACTTTTGGTGGAGTCTATTGGGTTTGCTATGTATAATATCATGTCATCTGCAAAAAGTGAAAGCTTGACTTCATCTTTGCCTATTTTGATGCCTTTGATTTCCTTTTGTTGTCTGATCGCTGATGCTAGAACGTCCAATGCTATGTTAAACAACAGCGGTGAGAGTGGACATCCCTGTCATGCTCCTGATCTCAGGGGGAAAGCTCTCAGTTTTTCCCCATTGAGGATGACATTAGCTGTGGGCTTTTCATAAATGGCTTTTATGATGTTTAAGTATGTCCCTTCTATCCTGACTTTCTCAAGGGTTTTTATTAAGAAAGGATGCTGGGAGCGCCTAGGTGGCTCAGTCGTTTGAGTGTCCGACTTCGGCTCAGGTCATGATCTCATGACTCGTGAGTTTGAGCCCCACGTTGGGCTCTGTGCTGACAGTGTGGAACCGGGAGCCTGCTTTGGATTCTGTCTCTCTCTCTCTCTCTCTCTCTCTCTCTCTGACCCTCCCCTGTCTCTCTCTCTCTCTCTCTCTCTCAAAACTAAATAAACATCAAAAAAAAAAAAAAAGGATGCTGAATTTTGTCAAATGCTTTTTCTGCATCGATTGACAGGATTGTATGTTCTTATCTTTTATTAATGTGACATATCACATTGATTGATTTGCGATTGTTGAACCAGCCCTGTAGCACAGGAATGAATTCCACTTGATCCTGGTGAATAATTCTTTTTATATGCTGTTGAATTTGATTTGCTAGTACCTTGTTGAGAATTTTTGCATCCATATTCATCAAGGATGTTGGCCTGTAGTTGTCTTTTTTTTCTGGGTCTCTGTCTGGTTTGGGAATCAAAGTAATGCTGGCTTCGTAGAATTAGTCTGGAAGTTTTCCTTCCCTTTATATTTTTTGGAACAGCTTGAGAAGGATAGATATTATCTCTGCTTTAAACGTCTGGTAGAATCCATACTGCTGCAAATGGCAGGATTTCATTCTTTCTCATTGCCACATAGTATTCCATTGTATATATAAACCACATCTTCTTTATCCATTCATTAGTTGATGGATATTTAGGCTTTTTTCATAATTTGGCTATTGTTGAAAGTGCTGCTTTAAACATTGGGGTACATGTGCTCATATGCATCAGCACTCCTGTATCTCTTGGGTAAATTCCTAGCAGTGCCTTGCTGGGTCATAGGGTAGCTCTGTTTTTCATTTTTTGAGGAACCTCCACACTGTTTTCCAGAGTGGTTGCACCAGTTTGCATTCCCACCAACAGTGCAAGAGGGTTACCCTTTCTGTATATCCTCACCAGCATCTGTAGTTTCCTGATTTGTTCATTTTAACCACTCTGACCAGTGTGAGGTGGTATCTCACTGTGGTTTTGATTCATATTTCCCTGATGATTTGTGACGTTGTGTACCTTTTCATGTGTCTGTTGGCTATCTTTGGTCTTCTTTGTGAAAAGTGTCTACTCATGTCTTCTGCCTATTTCTTCACTGGATAATTTGTTTTTCGGGAGTTGAGTTTGGTAAGTTCTTGATAGATTTTGGATACTAGCCGATATGTCATTTGCAAGTATCTTTTCCCATTTCATTGGTTGCCTTTTAGTTTTGTTGATTATTTCCTTTGCAGTGCAGAAGAAACAGACACAGAGACCAATGGAATAGAATAGAGAACCCAGAATTGGACCCATAAAAGTATGGCCAACTGATCTTTGACAAAGCAGGAAAGAGTACGCAATGGAAAAAGACAGTTTCTTCAGCAAATGGTGCTGGGAAAACTGAACAGCAACATGCAGAAGAATGCAACTAGACCACTTTCTTACACCATACATAAAAATAAACTCAAAATGGATGCAACACCTGATTGTGAGACAGGAAACCATTAAAAGCCTAGAGGAGAAAGCAGGCAACAATGTTTTTGACCTCAGCCACAGCAATTTCTTACTCGATACATTTCCAAGGCAAGGGAATTAAAAGAAAAAATGAACTATTGGGACATCATCAAGATAAAAAGGAGATGCATTTCAAAACAGGTTTTGGAGGACTTTGCCTCCAGATACAGACAGTATAGGCCAGTCAGAAAGTACGACATCTGCAAAGGCCAGACCGCGTCCCAGAGAAGTACCATTATTGATTTCCGTGTAATACACCTTCAACCACCTCATTTCAGCTAATTCATAAAAGCTGAAATTAGGATTCACCATTTCCATATTGATACATACCAATATAAAAGAAAGTGGTTCCACTTAGAGCCAGAACCATATCTAAATATAGTATTTTACTATAACCAGATCTAACCATCTAGACTGATAGACCCAGCCCTCTGGTATACCCCAGAACTAATGGAAGACGTTATACTGAGCAATAAATAAGAAACCTCATTTTAACCAATCAAAAACACATTTTTAGATTCCTTTCATTCTATCCAAAGTGCACGTTTCAAACCCCAATTAATGTAGCTACAGAATACATCCTCTTCCTAATGCATAAAATTATATGATTTTCCTTCTCAATGATCTAGCAAGTGTTTCTTTACCTCCCAAGTAAGTAAATTTAGCATTTACTTGGGGTGCCTGGGTGGCCCAGTCGGCTAGGTGTACGACTCTTGATATCAGCTCAGATCATGATCTCACGGCTCATGAGTTCGAGCCCTGCCTCCATCTCTGGGCTGACAGCATGGAGCCTGCTTGGGATCCTCTCTCCTTCTCCCTCTCCACAGCACCCCCTCTCTAAAAATATATTTAAAAAAATAAACTTTAAAAAAACTTAGCATTTATTTGATCACTTTTGCATTTATATAATATCTTGGGTTGCTGGTTTGATTATATTTTATATAAAGTCTGCAATTAACCCTAATACTTTAAAGAGATTTATTATACTCTTGTAATAGCAATTCTATTCTGGATTTTAATAGGGGGTCCAAAAGCTGAAAATTACTTCTCACTGAGTACTCACAGAGCTTTGGGTACATTATTACCCATGAAGATGTAAGTTTGAAAGTAAAAAGCCAGTAAATATATCTTCTAGTTTCAAAACTCTGTTTCTATGAGTAGAGAATGACCAATGGCTATGAATGTGAACAAACTCCAGGAAACCAATTCTACAGAAGCCTCTTTCTCTGATTGGAAGTGAACATAGTCTCATAATAAGATTTGATCTTCTTTGTCCACTATAGCCAACAGTGGATACACACTAATTTTTAAAGTCTTATCCCTAAATGAAGTGACTAAAGTTAGTATGTAAAACTCTTAGAAACAAGAATGGTTTCTGCCACTCTTAGACCTGAGAACTGAACTCAAGCCAGCACTACACAGATGGTTTGTAATTAGCTCCAGGCACTCAGCAGCGCACTATGGATCATAAAGATCTGAACCACCCTTTTGCCAGGTTCTGTTGGCTCTTCAAGCTCTTACCATAAAGATATTGTGTTACCAAGTTGTGTCTTGGTAACACAAATTGACTACTTCATTCCTTGCAAAGTTTCAAAGACCTGAATATGGAAAAAGATCTCCATCTTTGATACACAAAAATCTACAGATTTGATATAAATTCATAGTTAGCAAAGTTGATCAACCACCACTTCCCTACATCATGTTATGCAGTAATTGTTAGCCTTGTTTAAGAGCTTCTCTTCCTCAAATTCCTAAAATGTGTCATTGCAAGTATCATGTAGGGCTAGAAATTCTGTGATTAAGAAATTGGTTTCTGATAACCAGCAAAGAAATTGAATCTATAATCAAAAAGCTCCCAACAAACAAAAATCCAGGACCAGATGGCTTCACAGGTGAATTCTACCAAACATTTAAAGAAGAGTTAATACCTGTTCTTCTCAAACCACTCCAAAATATAGAAAATATAAACTCATTCTATGAGGCCAGGATTATCCTGATACTAAAACCAGATAAAGACACCACTCAAAAAGAAAACTACAGACCAACATCCCCAATAAAAATAGATGCAAAAATACTCAATAAAATATTAACAAACTGAATCCAAAAATACATTTAAAAAAATCATTCACCACTATCAAGTAAGATTTATTCCTGGATTGCAAAAGTGGTTCAATATTCTCAAATCAATCAAGATGATACAGAATATCAAGAAGACAAAGAATAAGAACCATATGATCATTTCATAAGAAACCAAAAAGGTATTTGACAAAATACAACACCCATTCATGATAAAGACCCTCAACTAAATAGGTTTAGAGGGAACATAGTTTAATCTAAAAAAGGCCATTTGTGAAAAACCCATAGTTAATATCATCCTCTATTGGAAAAAACTGAGACTTTTCCCCTAAGGTCAGAAACAAGACAAGCGTGTCCACTCTCACCACTTCTATTCAACATGGCACTCAAAGTCTTAGACACAGCAATTAGACAACAAAAAGAAATAAAAAGCATCCAAATTGGTAAGGAAGAAGTCTAACTGTTACTATTTGCAGATGACATGATACTATATATAGAAAACCCGAAAGACTCCACCAAAATATTGCTAGAACTGATATACAAATTCAGTAAAGCCACAAAATATAAAATCAATGTACACAAATCTGTTGCATTTCTATACATCCATAATGAAACAGCAGAAAAAGACACTAAGAAAATAATCCCATTTACAACTGTACCTAAAATAAAAAGGTACCTAGGAATAAACATAACCAAAGAGGTGAAAGACCTATGCTCTGAAAATTATAAAACACTGATGGAAGAAATGCAAATGCATGGATTAGAATAAGAAATAATGTTAAAATGTCTATTCTACCCAAAATAATCTACAGATTTAATGCAAACCCTTATCAAAATACCAACAGCACTTTTAACAGAACTAGAACAATCCTAAAATTAAAATGGAACGACAACCAAAGCAACCTTGAAAAAAAGAGCAAAGCTGGAAGCATCACAATTCCAGACTTCAAGCTGTATTACAAAGCTATGTAATCAAAACAATATGGTACTGGCACAAAAACAGACACACAGATCAATGGGACAGGATAGAAAACCCAGAATAAACATACAGTTATATGGTCAATTAATCTTCAACAAAGCAAAAAAGACTATCCAATGGGAAAAGGACAGTGTCTTCAACAAATGGTGTCGGGAAAACTGGAGAGCAACATGCAGAAGAACAAAATTGAACCATTTTCTTACACCAGCCACAAAAATAAACTCAAAATGGATTAAAGACCTAAATGTGAGACCTAAAACCATAAAAATACTGGAGAGAAGGCAGGCACTAACCTCTTTGACATCAGCCATGGCAACTTTTTTTCTCTTTCAGTCCCCCGAGGCAAGCTAAACAAAAGCAAAAATAAGCTACTGGGACATCATCAAGATTAAAAACCTTCTGCACAGCAAAGGAAACAGTCAACAAAACTAAAAGTCAACCTATGGAATGGGAGAAAATATTTGCAAATCTGATAAAGGGTTAGTATCCAAAATGTATAAAGAACTTACCAAACTGAACACCTAAAAAACAAATAATCAATTTAAGAAATGGGCAGAAGACATGAATAAACATTTTTCCAAAGAAGACATACAGATGGCCAACACACACATGAAAACGTTCTCGATATCATTCATCATCAGGGAAATACAAATCAAAACTATGATAAGATACTACCTCACACTGGTCAGAATGACTGAAATTAACAACACAGGAAACCACAGGCATTGGCGAGGAGGTAACTTCTTACACTGTGGGTGGGAATGCAAACTGGTGCAGCCACTCTGAAGACTCTATGGAGGTTCCTCAGAAAGTTAAAAATAAAACTACCCTACGATCCAACAATTCCACTACCAGATATTTACCCAAAGAATACAAAAATACTATCTAAAGAGATTCATACACTCCTATATTTATACCAGTATTATTTACAATAGCCAAGTTATGAAACAGCCCAAGTGTCCATCAAGTGATGAAGGATAAAGATGTGGTATATATACAATGGAATATTATTCAGCCATAAAAAAATGAAATCTTGCCATTTGCAGGCTAGAAAGTATAATACTAAGCCAAATAAGTCAGTCAGAGAAAAACAAACACTATATGATTTCACTTATATGTGAAATTTAAGAAACAAAACAAAGGAACAAAGGGAAAAAGAGAGAGACAAACTGAGAAACAGATTCTTAACTACAGAGAAAAAAAAACTGATGGTTACCAGAGGGGAATTGGGGGGGGCGGGGGAGGGATGGGTTAAATAGGTGATGGCAATTAAGGAGTGCACTTAACGTATGAGCACCAAATAATGTATGGAATTGTTGAAAACTACATTGTATATCTGAAACTAATACAACACTGTGTATTAACTAACTGGAATTAAAATAAAAACTTTAAAGAAATTTGCCTCATGATGACAGACTATAGATTTCCTGTCAAGCACAGCTGAACCTAACATAAATACATACACATAAGCACAATTTTTAAGTACTATTTTTAAAAACTAGTGAAAACAAAGCAAAAATATGATGCTACTTACATCAACAACACTCTAACTTCTGTGTTACATATTGAATTACCAACAATCAGTGGGAAAAGATCAAAATCCATTTTTAAAACTTGACAAAAGGAATGGGAAAATTCAAACATGAAACTGGCTTTAAAATATATGAAAGAATTAAATTTGTAATAAAAACCACGTATCGCCTGTCACATTGGTAAAGCACAAAATCTTTAGAAATGATTCATTGCAAGAATGGAAAGGAGACACAGTCATATATTGTTGTTTGGCATGTAGATTGTTTTAGGCAATATAATTTATTATTTAAACCAGAACACTTCTGAGAATAACACAAGCACTATTAATAATAGTATTCATAATTTTTTTTTACAATTCTGGCTACCTGTCACTCATGTAATTTACGGAATCATAACACTTTCACTAGGTTTTATTTGTGTGTCTTACCAAATGGGCAGTAAACACATTGATGGAAGGCATTGTAAGATTTCTCTTTTCTTGTACCTCCTAAATGTTACTTTGCTTATTGTATGTGCTTAATATTTTTAAGTGAATTTAAAAATGGCTAATTCACTAATGTCTAAAGGTACTAAGAAATGGAACATATTAAATCCACCACCTGCATTATCATTTGGAATAAACACTAGGAGAAGCCAGTGATAAGAAGGGCTGAGATGAGAAATGAAATGGAGATTACAATAAACAAACATTCTGTCTTGGAACCACCAAACCAATTAGAGAGAGAGGAAAGGAGTAATTTTATGAGGCTAAATTACAGCTGTAGGTATGTAGAAATCAAAGGACCAATTTACATAGTTAAAGAAATTAAGTGTGGGTGTCTGAAAACTTTCAAAACCTGGACATCAAATGGTTGGAGCTTATTCTCTCAAATTAGGAATAAATTTGGAATTTGGAATGAACTACTGTGGTAGACAGAATAATGGCCCTCCCAGGATGTCCATGTCTGAATCCGTGGAACTTATGAGCATGTGATATTACCCAGAAAGAGGGAATTAAGGTTACTAATAAGCTCACCTAAAATAGGGAGATTATCCTGGAATATTTGAGCAGTTCCATTATCATCACAAGAGTCTCTAAATAATGGAAGACAGAGGCAGCAGAATCACTGTCAGAAGGATGTAATGTGAGAAAGCCTCACCTGACCATTGCTGGCTTTGATGATAAAAGGGGCCACAAGCCAAAGAACATAGCTTTTAGAAAGTAGAAAAGGCAGGCAAACAGATTCTCCCCTAGAGACTTCAGGGAAGACTACACCTGTGCCAATACCGATTTCAGTCCAGTGAGACCCATTACAGGCTTCTGACCTACAGAACTGTAAGATGACAAATTCATGTTGTTTTAAGCCACTGGGTTTGTGGTAATTTGTTATTCCAACTACAAATATGCTAGGCAACAGTTATAACGGCAGTTAGTGTTATAACTAATAAACTCCCCAGCAGTTATAAAACATTATGTCACACTCTTATCTCAGCCCTAGGAAATTTAGAGAATAACCAAATACATTTTATTTAGAAAAATGGTAAAATATATGTGAAATGATGACTGAATCACTGTAATACTATTATATGTGCTTGCCTGGCACTCAGTAAGCACTCAGGGATTCTTATTTATTGTCATTATTAGAAATATTATCATGCATTACAGCTGACACTGTAAAGTTAAAACAAACTTGGGACCATAGGGCCCTTCATGATACACAGGTCTTAGTAGATAATCAGTGAGGGACCTCAGATCTGCAGAGAACAGTCTAAGGGCACAAGCAGCTGGGGAGCTGGGGTGCAGATCAAGAGAGAGTATGTTGTATATAAGCAATGAATCATGGGAATCTACCCCCAAAACCAAGAGCACACTGTATACACTGTATGTTAGCCTACTTGACAATAAATTGTATTAAAAAGAAAGAAAGATGGGTGTCTAGGTGGGTCAGTGGGTTAAGTGTCCGACTTTAGCTCAGGTCATGATCTCACAGTTTGTGGGTTCGAGCACTGTGTTGGGCTCTGTGCTGACAGCTCAGAGCCTGGAGCCTGCTTCAGATTCTGTGTCTCCCTCTCCCTCTCTCTCTGCCCCTGCCCTGTTCATGTTCTCTTTCTCTCTTTCAAAAATAAATATTAAAAAAAAAGAAAAAGAAAGATCAACGCACAAACACACACACACACACACACAGAGAGAGAGAGAGAGAGAGAGAGAGAGAGAGAGAGACAGACAGACAGACAGACAGAATATGCAAAGATTTTGTTCCACTTTGCAGTTAGACCCTAGAGTGTGTCTGGAAATGATGCATGTCCCTCGGGTCATCAGTGTTCAGTTAAGGGGAGAACAAATCCATTATACAAAATGAAGAAGCAGTAAAATTGACCCCATCCTCTGCTAGACCATTTTCCAGGAGGTGTCAGCAGCACTGCCCTGTGAATGGCTCGAAACTTCATCTTGTGTTACTCAATGAAATGATAAAATGAGACTTTCCCAAGTCTAACACTTGGATAGGTCACTTTTTTTTCACTTTCAGTTTATGGCTGTTTTGGGTGAATTTTGCAGTTTTATCATTAGGGGATGGTATTTGCCAAGGTCCTACTCCATCACTCTTCTCCTTTATTTAAAACTTCTCTCTTCAGTGTTTTATACTTACAGAAAAACTGCAAAAATAGTACAGAGTTCTCATATACCCCACACCCAGTAACCCCTTTTACTAACAACTTCTGTTAGTATGGTATGTTTGTTTAAAAAAAAAAATCAGTGAACCAGTATTAAAGCATTAACTGAAGTTAATACTTCTGAACTGAAATTCATATTTTCTTACTTCTTAATGCCTCTTTTCTGTTCTAGGATTCTACACAAGCTATTTTGAAAGATGCCCCTCAATTGAGATTCTTCTAGTGCCAGGGAACCAGCACCTGGGGAACTAGAAAGAGGCATCCAGAAATGGAGCAATGGACAACATGCAAAAACATTTTCCTATTTTGTAATTCTTTAGATTCAGGCCTGATGTCTGTGAAGATCTTTTATTTATTCTGGCAAGGACACGTGTTCCTGTAAATACCACTGTTAGGAAGTGAGGGGAAAAAAAGATCACGTGCATGACTTATAGAAGTTTTAAAACTTTTCTCATGGAAAATGCAAAGGGCAAGAATTTCCTGGAGCATGTAGTTAAGTTTGGTTTTTGCTTTGTTTTGTGTTTGTGTGTTGTGAGTTAATGAAGCAACATGAAAACCATTCAGGGCAGAATATGCTTATTACATATTCTCTGTGATGTTTTCATCACATAGAAACTGTGTTAAACAAATACCCACGGAGATATGGGAGCTTTTCTGAGACAGACGTGGGTTCCCAAGTGTACTCTACCTCAAACAAGTTTATAATAAGTAATATTCACCCAATTTTCTCCATGATAAATACAAATATCAGAGCAGAACATTGTATGTGTCTGGCCTCAGCTACTGAACATAAGGCATCAACCACATAAGGCCACTAGAGTTTTGTCACATCTGTCTCCCACCTCCTGTGGGATCTAATTTCTCAGCTCAAACCTTACCTACCTACCTCCATGCTGACTTTTTAAACCCTCATAAGAAGGATTTCCCACCTCTTCGTGTGTTCCCTTCCTAAATCATTAGAGACTTCCGGTACAGTACCATAACACGGCGCTGTACTTGTTTATGCAGCAGGCACAGATCACATTTTCTCAATGATACAGGCCAGAAATGCAAGCTTTTTATTTTCTGCTGAAATGTATTTCTCACCACAAATAAACCCATCTCTGTGCTTTATGTTATTTGCAGTTCTAGAATTTCTACTTTTTAAACAATTTCCATTTAAGTGCCAATTTTTCTGAATTATGCCTTTGTATCCCTGAACTGAGCATAGAACATTTTACAGCTGTCTCTGAGATTATCTGGATTCCTGTGGCTCTGTTTTTATGGTCTGGGTTTGCCTCAGATTTTTATCACGTGACATTGCCTCCTTTTGTGTCTGGGGATATTTTTTGTTTCTCTTTGAGTATCTGTACTTGAAAAACTAGAAATAATTTGAGACTCATGATTATGTTCTGTTCTTCTTCACTTTCATTCTGATAAATTCCTCAATCACCTTAATCCAGTTATGGGGATTGAGAATAAATTGAATGTGAGTTGCAGTACCTATTAGAACCATTATAGGTTATATTTACCCCCAAACTTTTGGGATGCTCACCAGGACCACACCTTCTTACCAGAATATGGACTTCAATTTTTGCCTGTTTTACACCCATGAGCAAAGCAAAAGATCTGCTCAGCCTCCCAATCTCTTAGAATGAGCTCAGGCAGAAAGAGCAGATGGCTTTAGGGGAAAAGAGCAACTTTCAGGTTGTTATTGGTTTTCTTCTTTACCTGGGCATTGGCCCTGAAATTTGTCAATACCACGTTGACTCTATGATGCTTTCGGAGAGTGGTTTTTTTAGTACTGAGTGTTGTTTTTCCAATGTTTGCAAAAGAAAGGTTAGTTTTGCCAAAACATAAGAGACACTTAAACACTGAGAACAAACTGAGGGTTGATGGGGGTGGGAGGGAGGGGAGGGTGGGTGAGGGGTATTGAAGAGGGCACCTGTTGGGATGAGCACTGGGTGTTGTATGGAAACCAATTTGACAATAAATTTCATATTAAAAAAAAAGAAAAGAAACATTTACAAAATAAAAAATTTAAAAATTAAAAAAAAATAAAGGTTAGTTTTATTACTTGGTTCACTATGCTTTAAAAAAAGTTTTAATATTTGCCTTCTTTATTTTTATTTTATGCCTTTTCTCAGAAATCCAACTAGATGACCTAAAAAATATTCTATAATTATTTCTTGAACTGTGACTCTCATTTATATTAATCCATCTAAAAATGGGTTTTGAGTCCCATAAAAATGGTTATGAGTCCGATTTTTAAAGTATTTTTTATATTTTTATATATTCAATTTTTATCAATTTATAAATTTCTATTTTATAATTTTAATATAGATATATTAGCCCTGAACTATTTATTAAATATTTTGCCACTTATCTGTTATTTCTACACCATCATATTTCATATATGCATGGCAATGCTTCTGTACTCTCAACTCTTTTACATGGGTTTATGTCTAACCTCTAATCAATATCACTAATATAGCTTCATTTGTTTTAATATCTCAGGCAAATTTCCCAATCTTGTTCTTAAGTGCATAACATTATCTTGTCCTGTCTTAAACTTTTGTCTTCCATTTAAATTTGGAACCAGATTGTCAAGTTGCATTATAGTTATTGAAATCTTTCCTGTAATTTCATTGAAATTATAACTTATGTTGAGCCACACTGACAACTCTATAATATTAGGTTTTCCAATCCATGAACATGGCATATCTTTTCATCTTTTTAGGATTATTTAATGTCTGTCAGTAATATTAAATTACTCTCCCCATAGAGTTCAATGTTAGATTTGTTGTTGTCATTGTTAGATTTGTTTCCATACACTTTATAATTTTCTGTAGTTGTTAAAATGATAGTCTTTTTGCCCTAGTAAGGAAACTGCAACTGATTTTTATTACTGGCTTTAAATTTTTTTGTCACTAGAAGATTCCTTTGAATTTTTATGTAATAATCACATTATTTTAAAATGTGTTCTTTCTTAATTTATATTTCTTTTATTTCATTTTCTTGACTTACTACATATTCTAGCTAGAATTCCCAGTAAAATATTGAATACAAACGATTATGGTAGACAATCTTGCCTCATTCCTAAAATCAAATGAAAGAATGCTACACTGTATGTATGTATGTATGTATGTATGTATGTATGTATACACATACACACACACACACACACTAGAGGAATGTATTTACTTTCTAGGGCTGCCATTAAAATGTACCACAAACTAGGTGGCTTCAACAACAGAAATTGCCTTCTAGTATTGAAGGATAGAAGTTCACAATGTTGGCAGGGTTGTTTCCTCTTGAGCTAGAAGAGAAGGATCTCCTCCGGTCCTCTCTCTTTGGATTACAGATTACCTCTCTCTTCAGGTTTACATAGTGTTGTCTTATATCTTCACATTACCTTATTTCTGTATGTATATCTCCATGTCCAAAGATCCCTTTTTTATAAGGTCACCAGTCATACTGGAGTAGGGCTCACCCTAATAGCCACACTTTAACTTGACTAGCTCTGGAGGTGCCTGGGTGACTTAGTTGGTTAAGCGTCCAACTTTGGTTCAGGTCATGATCTCATGGTTCATGAGTACAAACCCCGCATTCAAGTTCTGTGCGGACAGCTCAGATTCTAGAGCCTGCTTTGGATTCTGTGTCTCCCTCTCTTTCTGCCCTCCCCGGCTCACACGTTCGTTCTCTCTCTCTCACACAAAAAAAATAAACATTAAAAAAATATTCTAAAAACAATTTGGCTAGCCCTGTGAAGACTTAAAAAAAATTTTTTTTTAAATATTTATCTTTGAGAGAGTGCATGTGAGAGTCAGGGAGGGGCAGAGAGGGAGGGAGACACAGAATTCGAAGCAGGCTCCCATACTGTCAGTACAAAGCCCAATGTCCGGCTCGAACTCACAAACAGTGAGATCATGATCTGAGCCAAAATCAAGAATCAGAAACTCAACAGACTGGGCCACCTAGGCACCCTTAGCTTGGTGAAGATTTTATCTCCAAATAAGGTCATACTCTGATATACCAGAGATTAGGCCTTCAGTGTATGAGTTGTGGGTGGGTTGGGGTACAATTCAACCTTAACAAGGAGGGAACACTTTCAAATTCATTTTATGCAGCCAACATTACCCTAATAGCAAACTATTACAGAAATAAGTAAACTAGAAACCAAGAGCCCTCAGAGACATAGATACCAAAATTCCAAGCAAAGTATTACCATATAGAATTCAACAATACAGAAAAGATAATATATCTTGACTAAACAGATCCATTTCAAGAAGGCAAGCCAGGCTGAACATTTGAAAATCAATCCATGTATTCATTATATTAATAAATGATAAATAATAAAATGGATGACTATCTAAATAAGGTACAGAAAATACATTTGACAAAATTTAACATTGATTAATGATAAAAACACTCAGTAAAGGAACTGAAGGGAAATCCCTTAATCTGGTAAAAAACAAACAAACAAACAAACAAAAACCTCTAAAATCTGTACAGCTAACTCAACAGTGAAAGACCAAATACTTCCCCCCTTTAAAAGTGAGAACAAGGCAAAGATGTTCTGTCTCACAATTCCTATTCATCTTTGTACTTGGAGTCTTAGTTATTGCAGTAAGACTAGAAAAAGAAATAAAAGGCATCAGATTGGAAAGGAAAGTGAAACCATCTCTATTTACACACATTATTGTCTATGTAGAAAATTGCCAAGGAGCACCTGGGTGGCTCAGTCAGTTAATCACCAACCTAGGCTCAGGTCATGATCTCACGGTTTGTGGGTTTAAGCCCTGCCTTGGGCTCTGTGCTGACAGTTCAAAGCCTGGAGTCTGCTTTGAATTCTGTGTCTCCCCTTCTTTCTGTCCCTCCCCCACTAGTGCTAAGTATCTCTCTCTCTTGTGCTCAAAAATAAACATTTAAAAATGGAAAAAGAAAATTTCCAAGAATCTATTTTTTTAAATCTCCCAAGAATAATAAGTGAATCTTAGCAAGGTCAAAGACTACAAAATCAATGTATGAAAGTCAATCTTCCATATGTTAGCAGTAAATAATTGGAATTCAAATCTGAAAAAAATGTCATTACACTAGAAGCAAAAACTTAAATACTTCAGTATAAATTTAACAAAATGTGTTCAGGATATATATACTGAAACTCTACTAAAGACTATTAAACACTGATGAAAATAATCCAAGAATATCCAAATAAATGGAGAGATATACCATGTTTATTTGCTAGAATGCTCAATACTATTAAGATGTCATTGTAAACCCTGTAAAGATCAGTGAGCAACCCATTCTTGAGTGATATCACAGTCCAGAAATACTAAGTAATACATTAAAAGTGATAGTCATGTACAGTTGAAAGAAACATTCTTAAAGCAGTAATCTGTACTACAGTACATGGCAGGTCCTATGACACTTGTATTTTTACAGTTGATGCTGCAAATGGGAATCAGACTCCAGATGTAAGTACATCTGACTGTCCCATGAACCTAAACTGACTTAAAAGTATGCAAGAGGAGGGTTGCCTGGGTGGATCAGTCAGTTAAGTGGCCGACTCTTGATTTTGGGTTAGGTCACAATCTCACGGTTCATGAGTTTGAGCCCCACATTGGGCTCTGCAGTACTAGTGCAGAGCCTGCTTGAGATTCTCTCTCTCTCTTTCTCTCTCTGTTCCTCCCCCACTGTATATGCTCTCTCTCTCTCTCTCTCAAAATAAAGAAACTTAAAATATGTTTTTTAAAGTATGCAAGACGATACATGCAAATGCTCTTACAATCTCCATTTATTAACTTACACCTTCCCACTCATTATCATCCTTGCCACTTTCTGAAAAGTGTAATCACTTCACTTTTTCTCTTAATACAGTTGGCCTCTATTAACAGCTGTTCCATCAGAATGGATCAAAGTAAGGTAAAGAGTATATACAGTTTTCTTCATTTTACAGATACCAGATATAATATCAGAAATATATCTTTCCAAAAGAATACAATAATTATTACAGCTCTCATTCAAACCTAGTTTGGCCAACATTAATTTTATAATTCTTTGTACTGTATTTCCAAACATTGTAAGTTAACAACTGAACTACACCCTACTAAATGATGAGCTACATGTATTTATTATATATTTATGAATTCTCATCTAGCCTAGTAATATGCTTATCACTTATCCTAGACCTAGGTATAAATGGAAAGGTGATACTGTGAATGTCAGACTTCTAAGAAATTCATCTTCTATGTGGTCATGATTAATCTGAACTCCTACGTTCTCAAGGCTTTTAACATAAAGCCAACAGCTATTTTGAAATCATATTGTTAGGTGAGAAAGTGGGTTGATGTCAAATTCTGTAACTGGGAATCATTAGTCAACAAAAGTGATATCTTATTAATAATAATATTATTCATTCAATGAATAATAATATTCATTCTAGAAATGAATAACTGTATTTTCCAAGAGTTTGTTCACTGTAACTATATATCTTTCTATACTTCTAAGTAAATAAAGCACTCTAGTAAATAAACTAATCTTTTGATTCCATGGGCTTATGTTGGATGTTTCTCCCATTGCTTGGGAAATGGTTCTTCCTTAGCCAATTAGTTTTATTGCCAAACCTCTTGTCGAAAAGGAATATGCTAATTTTCTAGGTGAAGTGGCATTTAAGTACAACTGTGTGTGAACCAGAATAAATTAAAGCTTGTTTCTCAAAAACTTTTTCTTTTAATGTCAGGATTATTCTGTCTGTGGAAGTTACAATAGTACATGAGTCAGAGGCTGCCAAAATACAGACTGATAAATTTCACTCCTAACATAGGTTAGGTATTTCATAAAGCTATAAAAAGTAGCATAAGACTTATTAATATTATTATAATTTTGGTGTCTTTCAAGTATATGAAAATTATCATAACTTTAACACTAAACTAATTTTACAGATTTTCTAATCATAAAGAGCCCCTATTTCAAAGTATAGAAATTACTAATACAAACAAACATAATAATAAAATATCATGATCATGGACCTAAGGAGGAATTCCCAACTTCACATATATTCCAAATGCAAACTGAATTTCACACACCCAAAAATAATACATAATAACTTCCCTTCTTGAAAGAAGCTGCAGTGTGGTAGGAAATAAGTGGCAGAAATTATAGAAAACAAAAAACCTTAATATGCATGAGTTTGAAAGGCAGGGCATTGTGTTTAGAGCCTTTTCTTTCCCCCAGAGAAGAAAGGCTTATCCTTAGCTATTGGGCAAGTAGAGCCCCAATACATTCTCCTTTCTTTCCCCCTGGCCCTGGAGATTGCAGGAGGAAACCCGAAATTAATTTCCCAGGATCAGTAGTTTCAGGTCTGCAGCATCATCTGCAACAACAGATTCTGGACACATGGACCTACCTGCTGCTGCTCCAAGCAAAAATCTCAACATTTTGAGGATGTGTCTCTAAGGCAAACTCTCACCACAGCTACTAGCTAATTCCCAAGGAGGGAAATAAAGTGAAATCCAAGAGGCATCTCACAAGAGGCAATGGAAACCAACCACCTGCACTATGGTCTCCAAACAGCAGAGATTCTGTAAGTTTACATGAAAATGCACAAAGACACAGGAGCCTGCATGACTCAGTTGGTTGAGCTTCCAATTCTGGCACAGGTCATGATCTCATGGTTTGTGAGTTCAAGCCCCACATCGGGCTCTGTGCTGACAGTTCAGAGCCTGGAGTCTGCTTCGGATTCTGTGTCTCCCTCTCTCTCTGCCCCTACCCTGCTCTTGTTCTGTCTCTGTCTCTCAAAAATGAATAAATGTTAGCTGGGACCTCAGAAGATGGTGGCGTAGGAGGACTCTGGGTTCACCTTGTCGTCCTGCTGATCACTTAGATTCCACCCACATCTGCCTAAATAACCCAGAAACCCACCAGAAGACTAGCAGAACAGACTCTCCAGAGCCAAGTGTAGACAAGAGGCCCACAGAAGAGGGTAGGAAGGGCAGAGAGGCGGTGTGTGCTATAGGCACTGGCGGGAAGGAGCCGGGGCGGTGGAAGGGCAGCCCACTAGACAAGGCAGAGCCCCCGAAGTCTGGCTTGCAAAAGCGGAGGGGCCAGACTCCATGAGTTCTGACAGCCAGCGGGACTTAACGTTTGGGATATTAAAAGTCAACAGCTCTGCTCTCAGGGGAGAGCTCTCACAGGAAGGGAGAGTTGTTGAGCCCCGGAAGGACAGAGCTCAGCTCGGTGGGGGAACAAAGGCACTGGCAAGCGCCATCTCCCTCTCCCATCCCCAGCCAAAATTCCAAAGGGAACCGGTTCCTATCACTGAACTTGCTTGCACTGCACAAACACCCAATGCTGTGCTTCTGTGGATCCATCCCTCCAACAGGCCTGCCTCCCTCCCTGTGCTGCAGGACCCCTCCCACAGGGAACCACCAATGGCAAAGCGAGCTAAGCCTGCCCCTCCCACCCCTGTGCACCTTGTGGATCCACCCCAGCTAATACACCAGATCCCATGGAAGCAGCACCACAAGCCTTGCAGTGTGCAAGTAGCCCAGACAGGGGCCAACCACTCCACAGAGAGTCCTGCCCCTGGGAGAGAGGAAGATAAGGGACACACCAGTCTGACTATGGCCCCAGCAGTGGGTTGGGGACAGACATCAGGTCTGACTGCGGCCCCACCCACCAACACAAGTTACTCCAGACAGCACAGGGGAAGTGCCCTGCAGTTTGGAGCTACCGCAGGGACTGCCCAAAATGATGAAATGGAAGAATTCTCCTCAAAAGAAATTCCAGCAAGTAGTGACAGCTAACAAATTGATCAAAAATGATTTAAGCAATGTAATGGAACACGAATTTAGAATAATAGTCATAAAATTAATCTCTGGGCTTGAAAAAACCATAGAGGACATCAGAGAATCTATTGCTACAGAGATCAAGGGACTAAGAAATAGTCATGAGGAGCTAAAAAATGCTATAAATGAGGTACAAAATAAAATGGAGGTGGCCATAGCATGGATTGAAGAGGCAGAGGAGAAAATAGGTGAATTAGAAAATTATGGAAAAAAGGAAACTGAGAGAAAGAAAGATAAAAAAAATCCAGGATTATGAGGGGAGAATTAGAGAACTAAGTGATGCAATCAAATGGAATAATATCCATATCACAGGAATTCCAGAAGAGGAAGAGAGAGAGTAAGGGGCTGAAGGTGTACTTGAACAAATCATAGCTGAGAACTTCCTTGATCTGGGAAGGAAAAAGGCATTGAAATCCAAGAGGCACAGAGAACCCCCTTCAGATGTAACTTGAATCAATCTTCTGCACTACATATCATAGTGAAACTGGCAAAATACAAGGATAAAGAGAAAATTCTGAAAGCTAGGGACAAACAGGCCCTAACTTACAAAGGTAGACACATAAGAGAGCAGCAGACCTATCTACTGAAACTTGTCAGGCCCGAAAGGAATGGCAGGAAATAATGTGATGAACAGGAAAAATATGCAGCCAAGAATCCTTTATCGAGCAAGTCTGTCATTCAGAACAGAAGGAGAGATAAAGGTTTTCCCAAACAAAAACTGAAGGAATTCATCACCACTAAACCATCCCTATCCTAAGGGGGATTCTGTGAGTGAAATGTTGCAAGGACTACAAAGTACCAGAGACATCACTACAAGCATGAAACCTACAGACATCACAGTGACTCTAAACCCATATCTTTCAATAATAACACTGAATGTAAATGGACTAAATGCTCCAACAAAAAGACACAGGGTATCAGAATGGATAAAAAAAAAAAAAAACCATCTATTTGCTATCTACAAGAGGCCCATTTTAGGCCTGAGGATACCTTCAGATTGAAAGTGAGGGGATGGAGAACTATCTATCATGCTACTGGAACTCAAGAGAAAACTGGAGTAGCCATACTTATATCAGACAAACTAGACTTTAAATTAAAGGTTGTAACAAGAGATGAAGAAGGGCATTACATAATAATTACAAGGTCTAGGGGCGCCTGGGTGGCGCAGTCGGTTAAGCGTCCGACTTCAGCCAGGTCACGATCTCGCGGTCCATGAGTTCGAGCCCCACGTCGGGCTCTGGGCTGATGGCTCGGAGCCTGGAGCCTGTTTCCGATTCTGTGTCTCCCTCTATCTCTGCCCCTCCCCCATTCATGCTCTGTCTCTCTCTGTCCCAAAAAAAAAAAAAAAAAGTTGAAAAAAAAATAATTACAAGGTCTATCCATCAGAAGCTAAATTTGCCGAATAAAGGAGCCCCCAAATATATAAAACAATCAATCACAAACATAAGCAACCTTATTGGTAAGAATGTAATTATAGGGGACTTTAATACCCCACTTATAGCAATGGATAGATCATCTAGACACAGGATCAATAAAGAAACAAGGGCCCTGAATGAAACATTAGATCGGATGGACTTGACAGATATATTTAGAACTCTGTATCCCAAAGGAACAGAATATACTTTCTTCTCGAGTGCACATGGAACATTCTCCAAGATAGATCCACAATGGGTCACAAAACAGCCCTTAATAAGTATAAAAGAATTGAGATCATACCATGCACACTTTCAGACCACAATGCTATGAAACTTGAAATCAACAATAGGAAAAGTCTGGAAAACCACCAAAAGCATGAAGGTTAAAGAACACCCTACTACAGAATGAATGGGTCAAGCAGGCAATTAGAGAATAAATTTAAAAATATACAGAAACAAATGAAAATGAAAATACAACAATCCAAATGCTTTAGAATGCAGTGAAGGCAGTCCTGAGAGGAAAATACATTGCAATCCAGGCCTATCTCAAGAAACAAGAAAAATCCCAAATACAAAATCTAACAAGCACACCTAGAGGAAATAGAAGAGCAAAGACACCCCAAACCCAGAAGAAGAAGAAAAATAATTAAAGATCAGAGTAGAAATAAACAATATAGAATCTAAAAAAAAAAATGTAGAGTAGATCAATGAAACAAAAAGTTGGTTTTATGGAAAAATAAACAAAACTGATACACCCCTGGCCAGGCTTCTCCAAAAGAAAAGGGAGAGGACCCAAATAGATAAAATCATGAATGAAAATGGAATTATTACAACCAACCCCTCAGAAATACAGGCAATTATCAGGGAATACTATGAAAAATTATATGCCAACAAACTGGACAACCTGGAAGAAATGGACAAATTCCTAAGCACCCACACACTTCCAAAACTCAAATAGGAAGAAATAGAAAGCTTCAACAAACCCATAACAGTGAAGAAATTGAATCAGTTATCAAAAATCTCCCAACAAATAAGAGTCCAGGACCAGATGGCTTCCCTGGGGAATTCTACAAGACATTTAAAGCAGAGATAATACCCATCCTTCTCAAGCTGTTCCAAAAACAGAAAGTGAAGGAAAACTGCCAGACTCATTCTATGAAGCCAGTATTACTTTGGTTCCTGAACCAGACAGAGACCCAGGAAAAAAGAGAACTACAGGCCAATATCCCTGATAAATATTGATGCAAAAATTCTCAATAAGATACTAGCAAATCAAATTCAACAGCATATAAAAAGAATTATTCTCCATGATCAAGTGGAATTCATTCCTGGGCTCCGGGGCTGGTCAACATTCACAAATCAATCAATGTGATACATCACATTAATAAAAGAAAAGAACCATATGATCCTGTCAATCGATGGAGAAAAAGCATTTGACAAAATTCAGCATTCTTTCTTAATAAAAACCCTCGAGAAAGTTGGAAAAGAAGGAACATACTTAAACATCCTAAAAGCCATTTAAGAAAAGCCCACAGCTAATGTCATCCTCAATGGGGAAAAACTGAGAGCTTTCCCCCTGAGATCAGGAACACGACAGGGATGCCCACTCTCACCGCTGTTGTTTAACATAGTGTTGGACATTCTAGCATCAGCAATCAGACAACGAAAGGAAATCAAAGGCATTAAAATTGGCAAAGATAAAGTCAAGCTTTCACTTTTTGCAGATGACATGACATTATACATGGAAATCCCAATAGACTCCACCAAAAGTCTGCTAGAACTGATACATGAATTCAGCAAAATCGCAGGATACAAAATCAATGTAAAAAAATCAGTTGCATTCTTATACACTAAGAACGATGCAACAGAAAGACAAATAAATAAACTGATCCCATTCACAATTGCACCAAGAATCATAAAATCCTAGGAATAAACCTAACCAAAGATGTAAAAGATCTGTATGCTGAAAACTATAGAAAGTTATGAAGGAATTGAAGAAGATATAAAGAAATGGAAAAACATTCCGTGCTCATGGATTAGAAGAATAAATATTGTTAAAGTGTCCATACTACCAAAGCTATCTACACATTCAATACAATCCCAATCAAAATTGCACCAGCATTCTTCTCGAAGCTAGAACAAGCAATCCTAAAATTTGTATGGAACGACAAAAGACCCCGAATAGCCAAAGTAATATTGAAGAAGAAGACCAAAGCGGGAGGCATCACAATCCCAGACTTTAGCCTCTACTACAAAGCTGTCATCATCAAGACAGCATGGTATTGGCACAAAAACAGACACATAGACCAATGGAATAGAATAGAGACTCCAGAATTGGACCCACAAAAGTATGGCCAACTAATCTTTGCCAAAGCAGGAAAGAAGATCCAATGGAAAAAAGACAGTCTCTTTAACAAATGGTGCTGGGAGAACTGGACAGCAACATGCAGAAGGATGAAACTAGACCACTTTCTTAACACCATTCACAAAAATAAACTCAAAATGGATGAAGGACCTGAATGTGAGACAGGAAACCATCAAAACCCTAGAGGAGAAAGCAGGAAAAACCTCTCTGACCTCAGCCGCAGCAATTTCTTACTTGACACATCTCCAAAGGCAAGGAAATTAAAAGCAAAAAGGAAGTACTGGGACCTCATGAAGATAAAAAGCTTCTGACTGCAAAGGAAAAAATCAATAAAACTAAAAGGCAACCGATGGAATGGGAAAAGATATTTGCAAATGACATATAGGACAAAGGGCTAGTATCCAAAATCTATCAAGAACTCACCAAACTCCACACCCGTAAAACAAATAATCCGGTGAAGAAATGGGCAGAAGACATGAATAGACACTTCTCTAAAGAAGACATCCAGATGGCCAACAGGCACATGAAAAGATGCTCAATGTCGCTCCTCATCAGGGAAATACAGATCAAAACCACACCAAGATACCACCTCACACCAGTTAGAGTGGCTACAATGAACAAATCAGGAGACTATAGATGCTGGAGAGGATGTGGAGAAACGGGAAACCTCTTGCACTGTTGGTGGGAATGCAAATTGGTGCAACCACTCTGGAAAACAGTGTGGAGGTTCCTCAGAAAATTAAAAACAGATCTACCCTATGACCCAGCAATAGCACTGCTAGGACTTTACCCAAGGGATGTAGGAGTGCTGATGCATACGGGCACTTGTACCCCAGTGTTTATAGCAGCACTTTCAACCATAGCTAAATTATGGAAAGAGCCTAAATGTCCATCAACTGATGAACAGATAAAGAAATTGTGGTTTATATACACAATGGAATACTACTTGGCAATGAGAAAGAATGAAATAAGGCCTTTTGTAGCAATGTGGATGGAACTGGAGAGTGTTATGCTAAGTGAAATAAGTCATACAGAGAAAGACAGATACCATATGTTTTCACTCTTATGTGGATCCTGAGAAACTTAACAGAAGACCATGGGGGAGGGGATGGGAAAACAAAGTTACAGAGAGGGAGGGAGGCAAACCATAAGAGACTCTTAAAAACTGAGAACAAACTGAGGGTTGATGGGGGTGGAAGGGAAGGGAAAGTGGGTGATGGGCATTGAGGAGGGCACCTGTTGGGATGAGCACTGGGTGTGGAATGGAAACCAATTTGACAATAAATTTCATATTAAAAAATTTTTTAAAAATTGCTGACAAAAATATAATTGCTAAGACCTGAAAAGAAAAAAAAAATGAATAAACGTTCAAAAAATTATTTTTAAAAAGAAAATGCACAAAGACAAAGTTTTCTGACAGAAGGTCTCCTGGGCCCCATCTCTCTCCCTAGCTTCCTCAAGGAGATGATTTGTTGAACTAAGAAGATCAGCCATCAACCTCGATTTCAGAAGCTATTAGGAAGAAACTCACAGTGCATACACAAACTGAGAGAGACCAAAGAGACTTCATTTATACCTTTCATGGGCAGGTTCTTGCTGCTTCCGAAGTATAGAGAGCTCACGTGTTCTATTTCTTTCCTTGCCAAATCATTTTGAAATCATCTTGAAATAAAGTTGGAAGTTGGAAATTTTTCTACTCCTTAGCAATGTTGAGAAAAAAAAATGAGTAGACTTTTACTCTAGTAGAGGTTGAAGAAAACCTCAAACTTTAAACCAAAGAAATCTAGAAGCAATATCAGATTATAATTATGAAACAAAAATAGCACAAAACAAAAAGGAGCAGGCTAAAGCACCTTTGCTCTTATAATATTAGACCACTGCCATTCTTTCCTGTGCCCAAGCTAATTTGCTGAGATAGAATATCTTTCCTTTGGACACACATGAGAAGCACGGTTGTTTATTAGTCTCCAAACAGAGCTGCTTAGTGTTCAGACTTATCTGAAAGCAGATACCAAACTCGTCAGAGATAGGTAGGAAACCATGAGTAGCCATTGTTCACAATGGAAGACTTTACAAGGAGGCTTCAAACTGCCTGACATAACCTGAGCCACTGGCAACCTGAGGAACATCAATGGAAGTTACCACCTGGCTTCCAGAATAAGGCAAGTCAGGAGGTTGCTGGCACAGAACCTGGCTGGAGTTATGGGATAGTATCCAGGGCATTAGATATGGCCAACTTCCAAAGAAGTCTGTGGTATTTCTAGAACATCTCACATCTGACAGTCTTTCAGAAAGGAAGCAGTTGTGCTCTTTGTAACTGGCACCGCAGTTAAACTCACCCTATAATTCAGGGAATGCTTTGTCCCAGTCCAGAACTGGTGTCAGAACCATGAAAGAGAACTCCAGCTGAGTATGGACAACTGATCTATTTCCTCAAAAGCAATTTTTACAGAACAGGGAGAGAAAGAACAGTACAAAGGTGAGTCTACAAAGGCCATTTAATTGATTATAATCAGCTTGAAATACTGTAGGAAGCACAGAAAGAACATCAAAGTGTTTTGTTGTTGTTCTTTTTTCCACACCAACAGCAACCAGGATGGAGGATTGGGGGTGGCCCAAAGAGGCTGCAGCAACACTTTGGCCTGTTTGTGCATGAAGAACACTGGTATAGCTTGTAAAGTAGCGGCCGTGGTCCAGGAATTTCCTCTTGGGGAAGGAATGTTGACACAGAGAAGGCCACTCAACAGACGGGACAGTCCTAATTGCAGGACCCCTTAATGGTTCTAAAAAATTGCCTTTAACAGTTCTAACTGCCCGGGCACCTGTGTGGCTCAGTTGGTTAAGTGTCCGACTTCTGCTCAGGTCATAATCTCATAATCTTCTCGTGAGTTTGAGCACTACGTCAGACTCTATGCTGACAGCTCAGAGCCTGGAGACTGCTTCGGATCCTGTGTTTCCCTTTCTCTCTTCCCCTTCCCCACTCGCATTCTGTCTGGATGTCTCTTTAAAAATAAATAATAAACATTTTTTTTAATTTTACAAAAACACTTTTAACTCTCTGATAATACCTGGCTCTAACCTTCCTTTGGGAAGCTAAATATAATAACTTTCTTTTCCCAAAATTGAGTCATTTTTCCTGACTCCATTATATTGCCTGTTATTCCAACACTCAATTTTAAGACTTACACTTTTAAAAAATATAAAAAAGATGGTCGGAAAAAATAAAAGTAAACCAAAAATTAATATGGTAATTGCATATGAAAATCTAATTTAAAAAATGAAACAAAAAATATATGTGTATGAATATCAATTCAAAATAAAGCTATAGAGACATCATTGCATAAAGTAGTACCTTTTTGTAGTCCTTGAAGGAATCTTAAATATTTAGTTTTAGAATAAGAGTAACTTCATTCAAAAACCATTACTATACTGGCAGTTTCTTTGATCTTTTATACTTGGCCTAATTAGGTTTTAATTGTGTGTTACCTGAAAATAACAGATTTTATAATTCTGCTTTATTTTCTTAGTAGGGTTATTTCCAAAAATTTCCTTTCATTATTTATTCTTTCAATTTCATTCAAATTTAAAACTATCATTGTGTTACCACATCATTAAAAGGTTGAATTTTCTAACAAATGCCCATTTCCTTCCTTTAAAAAACTAAAAAAGAAAAAAAAAACTAGAAAAAGGACATACTTTCGTCACTGATACAAGGTCCCTCTTACTATATCTGCCCAGGCATTTTAGCATTTTATGATGTCATTGCTGAGTACCCACAAAAGGAAATTTTAAAAATTCTGCAGGCACTTAGAAGCACTTAGAAGTTATACCACACTCATTTTATATCTGTATAATACAGAGTATTACACATTAAACATTAAAATCCCTCTGCTTTAGCGATAAGAAAACTGATGCCCAGAAAGTCTGACTGAACAAATTTTCACAGCTAGGAAATGGCAAAGCTGGGTCTAACATCATTTTTTTACATCAGCACTCTATCTGCTTTGAAAAACATATAATTAACTTCTAAATTTTGTGAAAGAGTCTATAGGGATTAAAAAAAAGATTAATGAAGATAAATCAGAAAAGACTTTTCAGAGAAAAAAGAACTTGACTTATACTTGAAGAATGCCTAGGATTACAAGAAGCAAATGAGGCAAAATGAATGTGAACGACATGCTATGTGGTCTTGAAGGAGCCATGTGTCACATTGACCCTTGGAGCCAAAGACTTTCTCATGGGAACATTATTTTGGTAAGAGTGCTCTGGTTTGATTTGGGAACTACCACCCACACCCCTTTGATGCAGCCTTTGACAGGACTGTTGATAAAGAGGCTACCCTCCTTCAGTCAAGAGATGGGAAGGTAACCCATGTGCGATCAAGTGCTCACTCACTGGGATTTGGATCTGAAACAGAACTACAAAATATAAGCAAATACAGAAAGTGAAATCATATAAAATCCTCAATTAAAACCACAAAGGCAGAAAAAGAGTGCAAAACAAAAACAAGGGCAACAAATAGAAAATTGTACCAAATATGGAAGACATTAACTATATCAATATTCACTTTGAACATCAATGAGCTAAATGCAGGAATTAAAAGACTGAGACTGTCAGAATGGATCAAAATACAAGACTCAATTTTATATTGTTCATAAGAAAACCACTCTAAAGACACACAGATTAAAAGTAAATGGATGGAGAAAAATATCTACCAAACATTTTTTTCTAAGCAGGGGTAGCTGTATTAATTTCAGAAAGAGCAGACATCAAAGAAAGAAAAGTTATCAGGGATAAAGAAGTCATTATATAATGATAAAGGGGCCAATTCTCCAAGAAAACATAAAATCCTTAACATGTATGCACCTAACAACAACATCCAATTACATAAGGCAAAAACTTATGGAACTGCCAAGAAAAATAGATGAATCTACTATCATAGTTGCAGACTTAAATACCTCTCTATCAGAAATAAACAGATGCCAAACTAAGTTTATCCTTATCATGCAATCCAGCAATTAAATTCCTTGGTCATTTACCAAAAGGAGTTAAAAACTCATGTCCACACAAAAACCTGAACACAGACCTTTACAAAAGCTTTATTCATAATTGTCAAACCTTCAAAGGAAACGTGACGCACGTTAGTGGATAAATGGATAAACTGGTACATCCAGAAAACGGAGTATTATTCAGCACTGAAAAGAAGTGACCTATCAAATGCTGAAAAGATATGGAGGAAACTTAACATTACTAAATGAAAGAAGCCAATCTGAAAAAGCTATGTGCTATAGGATTCCAACTATTGGAATATATTTGGAATATATTTGGAATATATAGTTGGAATATATAGTTGGAATATATTCCAACTATTCTGGAAAACAGATGAAAACAGTAAAAATATCAGTGAGTACCAAGAGTTGGGGTGGGGATGGGGAAAATGAATAGGCACAGCACAGAGGAGTTTTAGGGAAATGAAAATATTCTGTATGATATTATAATGATGGGTACTGGTCCTATAGATTTGTCCAAACCCGCAGAATATGCAACACCAAGAGTGAACCGTAACATAAACTATGGACTTTGGGCAACAATGATGTGTCAGGGTAGGTTCACCAACTGTAACAAACATACCACTCTGGAAGGGGATGTCGTTAATGGGGAGGCTATGCATGTGTGTCGGCAGGGGGTGTATAATATTTCTTATCTTCCTCTTAATTTTGCTATGAACTTAAAACTGCTCCTAAAAATACACATAATTTAAAAAAAATAATAAAATAACTATCAGTCACTCTGAAGTTTAAGGACATATGAGATAATCGTGGAAGTTTCTTTGTGAGAATGTCATGTGCTTATCTACTTCTTTCTTCACTCCCCTTTAAACCAACGTGTAGCAGCCTCAGTGAAAGAAATGGGTAGGGAAAAGGTAGAGCACTAGAAGTGATTAGGAAAAAAGGGACACAGCAGACATCGCACTTTCAGCAGAAGGTACCTAATGTATCAGACTGACAGAATATGAACTATTATGGGAAGCAGGACAGTATGTAAAGGAACCAGCTCATAACGGGTGTCAGAAAGAACTGTTAAAACGTTCAGCTCTTTTGCAAGCCAGTTGTTAAATAAGCTGTTACAAAAAATAACATAAACCTACAACTAAATTACATTAAAAATAAAGTTAATAAGTATTCAAAATTGAGCACTAATAAAAAATTAGTTTTATTACATTTATAGTTATCTATGCTCATGGGATATTTATGTCTCTAGCATGGACATGGTGGAAAAAATACATAATGGTGTGCTACTGCACATCTCTTCCCAGCTTTGTGTTCAATTACATTGATCATTTAACAGCAGCCAGGATTATAGTATTTATAGCATTGAACCAGGCAACACTACAAGTCCAGGGCTTTTGTGGGACAATCAGCTGTTGAGTGTTTACCAGCACACCGCTCGCCCAGCTTTACCTGCAGGTGCTAATTCCCACTCTTAATTGGAATCAACCATCTACCACTGCCTCCGCCTACTAGTCTCCTGTGGTAAAAACCAACCCCTGTCCTCAGGAATTAGCATGCTTCAGAGAAGAGAACATGGGTTCACGTTCTAGTTTGTGACCTCTTCTGAATCTCAGCTTCTTCCTCTTTAAACTTTCAAATATATTGAAAAAAAAATAGTGGAAAATGAAGTGAGATACGTAAAAAACTTGGAACATCAAAGCAGCTCAAAAATATTATTTCTAGCCATATTTCCCATTTATGGGGATCCTACTTTGAATGAACTTGAGGAACAAGAGGGAGATATTGAATAGTAACGACACTAAACAAAGGCCAAGCAGAATAAAATATAAGTAATCTACATATATAGGTTGTGAGAGAATATTAATGAAATTTCAAGCATTATCGAGATATTTAACAACTCACAAACTTCTCCCTTAGACATTTCTTTTATGCAAGTCACAATATATGTTGTCTTTCTATACAGATTTACATACCATAGGGTGCAAGGATTCTACTGCCTTTCCACTGCACAAAGCAAGGATTCTGTCTTCTTTATACTGCACTAAGTCAAGTGAACATATTACTGTGGTAAATATAATTTACTAGATTTATTCTACAAAGACTCTTTCAAAATGTAAATCACTATGAAGTCTGCAAGTGCTCATTTGTGGTCAACAGAGACTTCCATGCCTAAGGGGGCCGGGGGGTGGGGGGGGACCTTACCATAAGTGCACTAGCATTTAAATGAGATCTATGACCATTACTCTCCAGGCTTCTGTAATATTATCTAGGATGAATGCATAAACACTACAGTCAACGAGAAAACAAGTCATTGGATCCAAAGCACTCAGCTTTGTACCTGTGATTATCTTTTCTCCAATCTCTGCACAGTGATTAGTTTGACATTGCTCCATGTATCATAAACATTGAGCAGCAGGTCAAAAGTAGAATCCTCTTAGGTAATATCATTACCTACTAACCCGGACCTACTGTTCAGTTCCAAAGCTGACAGTGACAGTAGTAACTGCTTCTGCAATCATATAGATTAGTAGGAACAGAGTGCAAATCAAGAATGCATCATTAGTATGTAATTAGTACCTCTCACAGCAGGCTTTCGCCCTGGGACATGAGCCCAGCAACACTTTTTTTTCTGTTTTTGAAAATATGAATAGAGCACTGAATAAACCAAGACATCTAGCTATATGATTGGTTTGTTGCAAATTTTAGTGAGACGAGGTTAAAAAAATATGCCTACTAAATCTAGTCAACTTCAGGCTAACACCACTGAAATGAAACATTAATAGTCAAAAACCATTGCTTAGTACAGTGAACTGAGCTTTGGATAATAAAGGATTCACGTTCAGGTGGCTCAGTTAAGCACCTGACTCTCGATTTTGGCTCAGGTCATGATCTCACAGTTGTGGGATGGAGCACAACTCCCCCCACCCCGCACCAGGCTCTGTGCTAACAGCATGGAGCCTGCTTTGGATTCTCTCTCTCCCTCTCTGCCTTTCCCTGCTCATTTTCACATTCTCTCTCTCTTAAATAAATAAACATTAAAAACAGACAAAAAACACGAATATAAAGGATTCATTCTTATCCAAGCTCCACCTTTCATTTATCCAATTCAGAAAAATTTATTCAGTGCCTATTATATGCTGGACATTCAGTGCATCTCGAGTTTCATCATAGGAAAATCAATTATTCTATAAGCAAATAATTATTGTATGCCTATTTTGTACTAACTCTATATTAGGTAAAGGATTACAGAGACGAGCAAAAGGTGGCACAGTCCACACCTTCCTAGAATTTAGTGTACCTGTCTTTTCTGAGTTTTACTTTTCTAAGTTTGGCTTTGGAGTTCTTATCCTGTAAGTTTTTGTTTAATTGGTACTACTCCGAGGCTTTCCAACTAATTTTGCAAAATGTGCTGCTATTGTCACTCCTCCTCCTGTTCTTTCCCCCCACCACATAATTTCTCATCGAAAGCCTGCTTGCTTTCTTTTCCTTTTTTTCCATTAGTTATAAAGAAACATTATCATTACTCTGAAATATTTGAGGACTAAAGACAATCAAGACGTACAAAATCGTAAAGTCAACACAGTGGACAGATATTTTATTTAAATGTTTATTTTTGAGAGAGAAAGCAAGAGCGAAAGAGAGAGAAAGTGGGGGAGGGACAGAAAGAAAGGTGGACAGAGGATCCAAAGCAGGTTCTGTGCTGACAGCAGTGGGCCTGATGTGGGGCTCAAACTCATGAACTGTGAGCTCATGACCTGAGCTGAAGTCAGGCCCTTAACTGACTGAGTCACCCAGGCGTCCCATGCACAGATATTTTTTAAATAACCAAAATATTAATAACTTGGTGCACTTTCCATTTTCCCTGCTTTACCTAGCACTTCCTTTTCCTCATTGGTCCTGATCTTTTCCCCATTTGGGCAGCTATGTTCTCTTTTCCCATTGTCTCAAAGATGAGAATTTCCTATGACAATTACCTTTCACTCTATAGGTCAAAACACCAATATGAGAATTCTTCTACCTGCTAGGAATGTTCATCTATATTATGCATTCAAGAAAGAAGGAGAAAGCAATGGGAGTAAATGAATCCATTAAACTCACTGCAAGATAGACTTGGACCAAAACATCAATGATCTAATTTCTATGTTCTCTTGCTCTAATGAGGGGATAATCAGGGGAAGGGGATCCCATGATGGTTTTTTGGGTCTGCAGGTATGTGTGTGGGTTCAGAATCTGTACCAAACATTCCATGAAATATGTGAATATTTTCCTTTTCTCAGTGCAGTTATTCAGGTAAATGGCTATATGTCCCTTTGGACAAGGGTAGAAGAATCATTACTCAAATACATACACTAGCTGTGCAAGGACCTTCCTAAAATTGACTCAGTCTCTCCTTCAATACATAACTCTGAATTTAAAAAGTAGTTAAACTAACAATATTGGATCAGGGATTGGAACAGCTGACATCAATCTTCTATTCATCTTTATCTTTTCTGAAACTAGACAGATAAGTGCACAATGAAGAAAACGCTTATGAGCCACCCACAAATCTTGTCCCTTAGAACTCAATGGTCTCTTGACCATTAATATTAATTGACTATAGGTCAAAGCCTCCAAGTGACTAATCTGACATTGCTCTTCATTAGTGTGTTTTCATCTTATCTATGATGATAAAGTTCTTCCACCTGGCTTCTGCTATTCCAGAATTCTGTCAAACCCATGGACACTTGGGGAGACAATATTGCCCTTAAAAAAAAAACCTGTACATTTTACCACATGTAGTGTTATCTCATTATTAACTGTGTTTTCCTAGTGACCAATAATATTACAAGGTTTTCGTGTACTTTTCTGATCTGCTCTTGTTTCTGAGAACATTACCTGGATAATTTTGTTGATCTAGGAAGGGTAAATCCTTATCACAAACCTGTATCTATATTTTTGGTATAAGATAGCAGAAAACATCATGCCCAATGCTAACTCTTGTTCCTCCTATTCAGGGGTAGATGCTCTCACAGATTTTCTTACCTGGAGACTCTTCAGAGCTACAGTGAACTGAATATTTCCTGTTGATCAATTTACATACACATCAAGTTCATGACATCAAAAAACAGGGGACTTCCAACTATGAGTGAGATCAGTGCTAAAATTCTCTCAAATCAGGTATCGTATAGAGGAATAAAATCTACCTCTGAGAAGGGGAAATACAAATTGTAAAGCCTAATTGAAATGCAATACAGTGTTTTTAAATACAAAATATCACAAACCATGATGACGCAGTGCCAGTTTGAAGTAAAACTTTTACGATTTATCTGGGGTGTAAAATATTTGAAGGAGTTCTGGGTTGGAAGTCAGGACAAGTAGCTCTGATTTACAGAGGCCTCCAGGTATTCTTTTGTTTTCACAGCTGCGATGCCCTTGGACTTGGCTATGTTTTCACCACCTGTGGGGCAAAGGTCTCTTCACCATATGGTCTACCCTCAGAGCAGCCTTTTGAAAGAGTCTTTCATCTTCCACACAGGATTTAAACAATCTATATCATGTGTTCTAGTTACCCTTATAAATCAGGTGACCACATAATCTTTATCAAAATGGGGGAAATTTTTGCATAAAAATGGTTACTCACACGAAGAAAATGGGTATAAGCCAGGACTGACAGGCACAAACTGGGACTTTTGGTCATTCTATTGTAAATTGTTTGTTTCTGGACCTGCCCTTTCAAATAAACAGTATTTTGCTTGTATTACACATTTAGTAAACATTCTAATGAAATAATCAATGTCTAAGGAGACTAATTAGGAGAAAATCTCATATCCATCACTAGTAATAGTAAGTAGAAACTAGAACAAGAAGAAATCAAAGAGGACCACAACAACTGTCAAGAATAAAGGAGAAGAAAAGCTAAGAAGATTCTAAACAACATACGCACATGACACGTGCACAAATTGTAGCAGGTTAAACCACGGCTGCTCTCTGTAAAGATAAATGGGATAATAATAAAGCTTCAGGGGATGTGGTCCAAAGAATTTAAATTAAGAAATTAAGAAAAGGGGGACGGGTGGCTTGGTCAGTTCGTGAATTCAAGCCCTGCGTTGGGCTCTGTGTGCACAGCTCAGAGCCTGGAGCCTGCTTCACATTCTGTGTCTCCTTCTCTCTCTCTGCCCTTACAAATATAGATTTTCTTTATAAAAATAAATGTTCCTTATGAAAAGGCAACTTCTACTGTGCTCCTAGGTCCACTATTTTTCAAAATGATCCTCATGTAAAGGAGGCCTATTTGCAGGTGGCATATTCTACTACCCTTCAACTATCTCAACCAGGTGATTCAATTTAGAATCAACAGCAATGCACTACAAAGGACCCAGCATCATTCCTGTGGTATTTTTCACACACACACAAAAAGCATAACCTGGATGTAATCAAGAGGAAACAGCAAACAAATCAAACTGAGTAACATTCTACAAAATCACAGACTTTATTCCACTTGTATGAGGTATCTACAATAGTCAAACTCATAGAAGTAGAGAATAGAATGGTGGGGGGTGGAGGAAGGGTTAATGGGGAATTTTCCAATGAGTATAAAGTCTGCTATGCAAGGTATGGTTGGAAAATATGAAATGCCAAGAATACTGCCTGTAGGCCTTTCTCTTAGAAAGCTACTGTCTTTCTGTCATGTCTGAAATGTAAATAAGGATCCACCTTTCACTTGCCTGAAGATGAGGATGGTTCTTCTGATCTGGAGTTCATGTGTTTGCTGAGGTTCTTAGGCCTCATCTCAAGCAAATAAATTACTGGTATCTATGGGATAAAAATCATCCTAAGGAAAAAAATTTTAGAATGATGTAGATAGCCAGAAGAGGAAGAAAAAATGTGAGATTTATAGATACTATCTCTTTTCATAGAACGCTTCTCCTCCTTTCTCTGTCATTTCTGCACTCTCTGCTCTCCTGTATCTCTTTATCCTTCTCAGCCTCCAACTGACTTCAGGAAAGGAGAGTCAATGACCTTTTAGACAGTGGTTCTCTTCATTAGTAAATTTCCCCATAAAGAAGAACAGAGGGCATGATGTCTTTAGCTGGTAACTAATTACATGCCCTGCTTAAGGATCCAAGTTTCTTCATCTCCTGACCTAGTCTGATCCACCTCCAAGAGTCCCTTCTTGGCCACACACCATGTAGCTGGGAAAGCAGACACGACGACGAGACCTGATCTGGGAACAACTGAGATCTTGTAAAAAACAGCATGGTCCCATATGAAGACAAGAGGATGAAAAGCAGCACTAGCTGCCTGGATAAAAGGCAAATGAGCAAGGTATTAAGCTGATGAATGTCAACACAGGAAGGAAACCAAAGTGCCATATAATTTACATTTTTGCCTTAATGCGAGGAACACCAGACTTTCCTATTTGGAGTGCCAGCAAAGCTGATGTCATTGAGAAGCTACCTGGGGATCCAGGGTAATTCACAAGCCTTTCTCACCAGCTGATGCTACTCATCTTAAAGACCTCTTTTATCTGTGTGCCAGAAGCTTTCAGAATATATGTTTGGTTTCTGCCATGCAACAGAATAAATTGTTTTTAGGGGAGGATTTTTTATTTTGCTGGGAACCTAAATACCTCACAGAGAATTGATAGCTGCCTTTCAGAGGCTTTACAACTGCCTAGTCAGATTATCAGTGACTTATTGTGGAGCCCAGGCAGGGCAGAAGGACAAAATTTCTAAAGGCAACCATTGTGCGAACAGAGTTTCAAAAGCTATTAACCCACAGTGGACTCCAAACTTAGAAGATCCAGTTTGGATACTGTAAGAAATTTTTCTTCATTTTCAAAATGTGCCTCACAAAGGAAAATGGACACATAGGCTACACAAATTGGGCTAAGAAAAATTTGACTGGTTTATGGGAATTGCATAATAAAATAATTCCCACACTACAGTCCCTATTTGGCTAGTATTGTGTCATCAACAAAATCCTATGAATTAGAGATTTTAAGGACACTAGACTTTTACTACGCCTAATAAACAGATTAAATTATTTAAAATATCAAAGACATGAGCTATTCATCAGAATACTTTACAGGTAAAGTATTCCTTCAAAGTAAATGCACGAAGTTTTCCCTAAACCAACTTTTCAGGAACTAGTTGGATTTTATAGAACTAAGGCCCATAAAGAATAAAAGACTTTGTTTAGTTACAGGGTGTATGATGTCTGAATGGCTCGGGCAGCAGTAAAGTCTTAATTACATAACTGTCACTGTGGGCACACCAAAGATATTAGATATAGAAAGTCATTTATTTCTACCATTGTCCAGGAATTATACAAATGTTTGATTTCTACAAGTCTCAGTCCTCTGGACAAATAAAGCAAATAAAACAAACCCTAAAGCAAATCATTGGCAAAGACTCTGAAACCTTCTAGGATAGGAGCCATAGAGTTTTATCATCAGCCTTGTTAAAAATGAGAGCACCCCCTACCTACAAGCAGGCACAGATTCTCTCCCAGTGAACTCATATTTGGCAAACTTATGGATTTTGGTCTGAGACCATGTCCTGTGCCTAATTTAACTAAATCCTCTTATAATCATCCCAGTACTTAAAAATCCACCTCTCTTTTTTTTAATGAGGTCTGAAACAAAATCATAAAAACCTGGAAGGACCCACTGGAAGACCAAAAGATTTCATCTACATGAAGATGTTCCAGAGAAAAGATGGGCTGTCACTGCCCTGAGAAGGACCGATTCAAGTGCCAATCAGTAAGGACTACCAAAGTAAATTACAACTCAGCTAGTTGGTGCTTCCCAGGGGAACCAGATCCTTAGAAGGACTGGATTGCATTACCCACAAAGGACTTGAAACTTAAGATTTTTAAACTTATATTGATACGTTACTCAACTCAATTATGCCTCCAAGATCATAAAGCACTTATGCCTCTAAGATCATAAGTCAAGAACTTCTTATAACCTCAATCAGATACCACACCATGGGTCCTCACCCAATAGAGAGCAACACATGGAATTTTGAAAGCTATTTTTTTCCACAGTCTTATCATTATTCTTTGTAGAACATCTTTCAGAGAATTATAAATTACACTATAAAGAGGAGAATAGTTGACACTTTTGATTACCCAATCTATCAACAAATGTTGGGTAGTATCAAGAGGAAAAAAACAAACTATTCTCTTCGTTATAATAGCTGATGTACTCCTTGATAATTGAAACCAAATTTTATCTGCCTATGTCTTTCTAGAGTTCCTGGCATAGTTTCCTGCCCCATAGATACACATACATTCCCAAATAAAATTAAATTTAGCCAACTTAATAGGGAAGGGTTTTAAACTTTTACCTAATTTTTAGGATTTACTGTTAGGGCATCAAAATATAAATTAAAAACGAACAAATAAAGCTTAGTAATGTCTGGACACAGAACAATGAATGTTCAGAGGTGAGATTTTCCAACCTAATCATGACCTATACTCAGCCTGGCTTGACTTTCTCTTCCATATTATGTCAATCCCTCCTTTGCATATAGACTCATTCATTTCTGATATGCATACAAAGCACAAGATAATTTACATTGTTGTTACTTTAGGAACTCAATGAACTTAAAATATTGAAAACTCTATTACTGCAAATTTTAGATTTCTTGTATATTATGATACATTTTGTAATTGAACTAAATATTAAATGAACCACCGAGAGGCAGTGTAGTACCAAAAATTATCATTTTCCCCATGAAAATATGGGTTTTAAATCCTTAGGTTTTGAATCCAGAGTATACTAATATTACTCTCTAAGATTTTACTACACATAAGGGATGAGAAAATCATTCTCATTCTTCTTCTTGGTGTTCTTTCGTACAAACAAAAAACAAGCTATTTTGGAAACTTATCTTAGAAAATTAAAACCTGTGCCATTAAGAAAAATAGTTTCATAGCAAAGTCACAAAGTGAATATTCATTACCCCTGAGGACAGAAAAAGGATGGCTCTAACCTTTGTTAAGGAACGTATTTGAGCCACGCATCTATTTTTAGCAAGTAGTTTTACTGAACCAAATTCAGTGGAAAAACCCAGAAGTGAGTAAATGATCCATTGTGAACGTATAAGGCAGATCTGTAAAACTAAACAAAACAGGGTCACAATAAAACATTTTAGTTTCAGGAGATAATTTGTTTAGTTCCTGCTCTGTCTGCAGGTGGTACTATGCCACTCACCACATGGCCTCTGTGAAAAGAAAACTCAGAAGGGGAGAAGTATTAAAAACAATTTTTTCTCTTGCAATGTTTTGCAGAAATGACTATTTTTTTATTTTTATTTTTTTAGAGAAAGAGAGCACATGGGTGGAGAGAGGCGGTGGGGAGACGGGGAGAGAGAGATACTGAGAGAGAGAGAGTCTTAAACAGGCTCCGTGCTCAGCATGAAGCCCAATTCAGGGCTTGATCTCAAGACTGAGACATGACTTGCACTGAAATCGAGTTGGATGCTTAACCGACTGAGCCACTCAGGTGCCCCACCAAAAAAAAGCTTAGAATAACTGGTTATCCAAAAAACATAGAAGGTACTTAAAGTAGAAACCAAAATACAAACAAAAATATAACCAAAGTTATTGTCTGTTCAAGATAGTAAAATAATTTGCTCACTTGATTTTCATACCTCCAAGGGTCAAAGATCATCATATATTTACAGTTATCAGTATTTCAAAAGTCAAGGAGTTAGCCACTTACTGAAATGACTCATGGCTTCACTTTATTTAGAGACTAGTGCTCTACAGAATGTTTTCGTTTTTTAAAATTTATCTAAGGATACAAATTACTTTTTTATTTCTGTTATGTGAAATGCTGAGTCGAAATGCCAGTAGGGCAAGCTGTCTGTTTTGTTTCTTAGTCCCTGCTTCTGGCCAAATTGCATTCTCACTCACACAGGTGAAGTTTTGGCCATATACATTTGTTTAGCTATTTTCTAATTCAGTATCGATAATGTGATATTTTGTTTATTTGGCTTTTTTATTATAATTTAAAAAATTATCCTTGTTAATATGGTTAACGTAACTAGAGCCATCTGAAATTAAGGCTTGATATTTGATTTCTCTCCGGAGGCTTTGTAAATTTCCAAGAGCCATAGTCAATCACTTTTATCTGCCAGAAGTACTTTTATTGCTTTTATAAGAACATATTTTAAGGCTGGGGTTCAGAAAACATACAATACAAAGCCTGCCTACTAAGTTTTGCCTGCAGTACTTACAAATATAGAATTATTTCTGTTTCTCTAAGATCTCCAAGACTTATGTCCTTCCAGAAAGTGGCTCTTTTTCCTACCTGTTGGTCTGGGAATACATAAATGATAGAGCAGTTACCAAAAACTACATCGTGGCATCATTTTTTTAATTTTTTACTTTTTAAAAATTTTTTAATGTTTATTTTTGAGAGAGAGAGAAAGAGAGACAGAGCATGACGGGGGAGGGGCAGAGAGAGGGAGACACAGAATCCGAAGCAGGCTCCAGGCTCTGAGCTGTCCACGCAGAACTCCACATGGGGCTCAAACTCAGGAACCTGAGCCGAAGTCGGACACTTAACCAACTGAGCCACCTAGGCGCCCCCATGGCATCATTTCCATATTAAGAATATGCTTTGTTCTTCAGTAGTGGATTTATCGTGCCTCACTAAATAAGATTTTTATTGAAAGCATGCAAATAACTGCAATGTAATAAAGAGCAACAAAACACGTTAAAGGCATTTTGCCTGCCTAATATTTAACCATTATTCTGAGCTATTCTGTCAATAGAACCAATAGTTTGCCTTTGATTTTTATGAAATCATTTTTCTTAAATTTTTCCAATTATGTATTATTTTGTGTATTAAGTTCTTTTTATTTTTTAGGACTTTTACTGAATTGTAAGGAGTCAGTTAACTAAGATATTACTTAGAGGGTTTTTCCACATTGTAATAGGATAGCCTATTAAAATTGATAAATCACGAAGGCAGGCAAATGTTCTCATATTTTTTTTTAACATTTATTTATTTTGAGACAGAGAGAGACAGAGCATGAACGGGGGAGGGGCAGAGAGAGAGGGAGATACAGAATCGGAAGCAAGCTCCAGGCTCTGAGCTGTCAGTCAGCCCAGAACCCGACGCAGGGCTCGAACTCACTGAGGCGAGATCGTGACCTGAGCTAAAGTCAAGACGCCCAACAGACTGAGCCACCCAAGCGCCCCTGTTCTCATATTTAAAAAAACAAACAAACAAAAAAACCTTAAGCATGATTAAATTGCTCTCTAATTCAGTCTGAGGTAATTAATTCTTATTCATTTGATCTTGAGTTACTTGGTAGTCTACTATCATAAAGTCAACTGCATCTACACTAGGAGTGTCAGAAATCCTACTTGACAGGCTTCTTGCTCCCAGAACAAGGATTCCCATATGCCTAAGGCTGTTCAATATAGAATCAACAGTTAAGAGTGTGTGGTAAAGTCCTTTACAGAAGTCATCATTCTTTTGATGTTTCTTCCAGGATACTTCGAACCTTGTGGTGGACTTTAGGGAAGCAGGAGGGAGAAGCAGAAAGCACTTTTAGATTATAGGACTGAAAGACTCTGGTTATTTATTATAATAACGAAAAAAAACAAGAATGGAGAAGTGTAAACTCCCCCACTAATTTCATACAAATTTTTTAACAATTTAGTACATGATTCCCCTGAGAATAAGAACATATTATTGACAGTGAGGTCACTGATTCTAGGGTCTTTTAATTTATCCTATAAGATGTGTGCCATGATTGTCACTGATTGGCAAGCTATTTCAAACCTAGTATCTCTCTTAATAATCAGCTTATTGATAGTTACTGTGGTAGTCTTTGCACATAAACTTGACTATTTCCATTCATCCTAAAAAGTGCAAATGTACTAAAACATTTTGCATAGAATTACTGTAAGGAAAATGAGCTTCTATTTTTGATTTGTCAACTCTTCTTATATCTTGGGCTCGGCAAACAGGACAGTTTTGACAGTAGTGCTGAGCTAATTCAAATTATGGCATGATCCTATATACAGATACTATTATTTCCCGCATTTTTCCTTTTATAAAGTAAAAGAGAAAATTACTCATGTTATTTGGTAGTCTTGGTGTTTGGTGTAAAAGACATCTTCATAATTTTATCATTCTGGTTTTGATGGCTAAATTTGTCACTCTTAAAAGGAGGCAATATAGGTCATGAAAATTTAAAGATACTAAATGGCTATCTGAAACAGTCATAATCTTGATTTAGTCTGAAAATAAACACAACGGCAGGTAACAAGAAATATTAGAAATTCCAGTCTTTTCAACAGTGAAATCTTATTAAAAATGTATTCAAAGGCATGAAAAATCACATAAAAAGATCAGTAGGCTCTTCAGTGAGATTGTTTTGATGAATCTAAGAAAGTTTGCTACCCAAGAATAGAAAAATGTAGTGCTCTTATCAAGAGCTACCTGTAGATTCAAAGATCAATGTTCCTTTGAACTATTTGTTCTGTCCTCATTACTATCTGTAAGCTTTCTTTGACAATTTTACTATCTTCATATTTAGACATATCCCAATGCACACACAAAGGCTATTATTTTAGATTACCTTAGGATGCAAATTACTTTTCTCTCCCTCTCTGTGACAAATTCAAGACTTGCTCAAAATGGCTAAGAATAATGTCACTTTTTCCTCTCACCTGAGATACAGGAAGAAAGGGTTTGATAGCAGTCCTTGATATGTTCTTGTCCAGAAAAGATCCAGAAAAGTGAACTAGAACTTCCCTGTCCAAAATGAACACAGCAGGCTTACAGGGCTATTGATTTGACAGATGAAGAGACCATGAACTAACTAGAAAAGACAAGCGCCACCTAAGGCCGAATTTCTTAACTATTTATCCTGTTGTAAAATGGTGAGAATCAGAGGTTCCATGTGAGTTTCTAGTGACATCTTGCTTAACAAGCTAACACGGAACATAACTTTTCTTAAATACTCCAGGGAAAGATCAGGAATACTCATTTGGTATAATTTTTATGCACCAAATCACATAAGGACATGTCCTTTGAAATCGTAACAGGCAAAGTACACTGAAATAGGCAAATTGGTTTAAGAAGTGTTAAAAGAACTTTGGGAAATGGAAATTTCAAACATGCTACTTACAGACTCTATACTTTGTTAATTAGCCATACTTTATTTTTAAAACATCCCGTATGCTACTGCTAGGGTTTTTTAAAAAGGAAGGAAAAGAAGGGGGAATATAATTCGTGTGAAGTAGTAGGGTATCCCCCATAAATTTGATTCCTGTCCATTCCACAATGCCACAAGTACATGTTTTACTATTAAAATATGCTTGTAGTTTCAACAAATCATTCAAAGTAGCCCACGTTATGCGAGAAATTAAAGTACACACATCACCAGTTTATTGTAATTTGTAGGATCTTTACATTCCTTAGGGAAAAAATTCGAGAGTGAGGGTTTAGCCATAGATTTTTTGTAAAGATGAATGGTCAGCAGAACATTTAATGTGACTCTTTATAACAGGGAATCTTGAGTGGAATCAAAATACTGAAAGGGCTATATGAAAAAAATTTTTTTTTTTAATTTTTATTTTTGAGACAGAAAGAGACAGAGCATGAACAGGGGAGGGGCAGAGAGAGAGGGAGACACAGAATCTGAAACAGGCTCCAGGCTCCGAGCTGTCAGCACAGAGCCCGACGCGGGGCTCGAACTCACGGACGGTGAGATCATGACCTGAGCCGAAGTCGGACGCTTAACCAACCAAGCCACCCAGGCGCCCCAAAAATTTTTAATGCACAAGAAAATGGCTTTCTTTCTTCTATTATTAATTACCAGATTAGGACTTGCACTAATAGAAACAAACAGCTCCATTTCATAAACTGCCTTTTGAATCAACATACAATTTCAAAATATAAAAACTCATCAACAAAATAAGTATCTCGTGTATCTGAAGCAGGCCTGGGGCCAAAATGTCTTTCATCAAAAGAAGAACCAAAAAAAAAAAAAAAAAAAAAGAAAGAAAATGTTGAGGAGTAATATCTGCAAAATGACAGAACAGGAGGTTCTAGCCTAATATGCCCACATCAACACTCCCTTAACAATTCTCCACGGTAGAAAATACCTTCATGGGAGCTCTGGAATCCAAATGAGAGGTAATAGCATATAAGTGCAATACAGGAATGAACAAAGATGCATTGAAAAGGGAAAGAAAAAAGTTTCCCTGTGCCTACATTACTGCTCAGAATGCACTATCAAGAAAAATCCCATTGGCCCACAAGCATCCCGTGGGGAAAGGGAACACAGTGAGTAACAGACTTTTTTGTAGTCCCTGGCACGTGGCCTGCCCACTGGTGGACCCTATCAGCCAGTCTGCTCTGACTCTCTGGCTGAGGTGACTGCTGAAGGGCTTTCACTCCAAAGCCAGTCTGCAAAGGCTCAAAGAGGTGTCTCTTCTTCAAATGAGCAGAGACACTGACACAAGGCTACAAGGATCACAAAGAATCATGGAAGCATGACATCACCAAAAAACAAAACAAAGCCCCAGTAACTGGCCCTAGAGAAATGGAGATCTTCCTACCTGGCGAAAAAATTTGAAATAACTGCCTTAAGGAAGCTCAGTGAGTTCTAATTGAAACATAGACAATGAAATGAAATCAGTAAAACAGTACATCAAAACACTTTATAGGCAAAAGCAAAACATCATGTGCCAGAGAGATGAAAATCATCTATGCTGCTCAATATTTTAATTCTTTACATATTACATTATTGTACATTTATAAAGCTGTCTTTTCAAAGACTACCTAACTTTTTGAGACACTCCCAAATCAGAGTACTGTATAGGATGGAAACAAATTTTGAATTCTTTGAATAAAACAATTAAATATTCAACAGTAAAAATAAGTTTATCTTAAAGTATCTGGATTCTAAGCACTTACAGTATTAACTTATAGTGTTTTAAATCTAATGTAAAAACAGTTTTGCTGTTATATAGATGGGAAACTTCCTAAAAACATCTATCTATCCTCATGTTCTCATACTTTCAGTTTAATCTGTTTGGGAGTTTTAGAAAAACTATAAGAAAACTTGAGGGGCATGAATAAAAACAGCAGGCCAGAGGAGGCTCAGATGATCAGCCATGGCAAATAAAATGCATTTAAGTGTCTTACTTTTGGGAGGGGGAGAGCGTGGAGAAGCATTTATAAGATCATAGTAAGAGGAAATGTCATTGTAAAACCACAACATATTTCATCTTTAAATGTAAATGATTCAGTGTGTTTTTACACATGTAACATTTCATACTTCTGACTACTAAAGAAGACTTAGAAATGATCTATAGTAACCAACCCATGAGCAGTGAGCATCTAAGTGTCCAGACCGTGATCTTAAAATAACATTTCACAGTGAAAGAAACCAGAACTTCTTGGAAAATGACTGATTTCAGTGCAAGAAATGTACCAGTTGAGCCAAGAGTACTTCATCTTACCAGATAATAAGGAAGCCATCAAATTCAAGGGTCACGTCAAAAGGACACAAGAGCCAATTTGAAGAGGCTCCCACTGACCAAACATGCAACAGTTTAAGCTTTAATATGGAGAAAAGTTGCAATGGATTGAAGCACATTAACAATGCTTAAATTCATGGGTATATAAAAATGTTTAAAAACTAAACCAATAAACTAGTTACCTTCTGAGAATGACAGTAAAGTAATTCATCATCTTAAAAACTGTACATAAAGGAAAAAAATCAAGAAGTTATTCAAACTGTCTCATATGAACTATACTACCTGTCAACCTAGATATAGGTAAGAAGGAAAAGCTCTTTATAAAATAATACAGCTAATATTAAAAAGAAGTGATACAATTAGAATGTCACATTTTTTAAAGCCCAATTGCGGTTAGCAGGTCTAGGCACTAAGCACCATGTTGCTAACAACAAAATGAGCAAAACCCAGACAGTCTGTGTCTTCTGATGGAAGAACACAGCCTCACTTACAGTATGGCCAAAGAGATGGATACCAAGTCTGATTAATAATTTTAATAATAATAAAGACTTTTAATCCAGCTGCTACTTTGTAGGAAATACAGAAGATAGAGGAACATGTTGAACTACATTGTGAGTATGCAGTATGAATACAGAAAAATCAATTGTCATTCTGCACACCAGCAATGAACAATTTGAAAACAAAATTAAGAAAATGGTTCCATGAGGGGCATCTGGGTGGTTCAGTCAGTTAAGCATCTGGCTCTTGATTTCAGTTCAGGTCATGATCTTGCGGTTGGCCCCACCTCAACTTGGGATATTCTCTCTCTCTCTCTCTCTCTCTCTCTCTCTCTCTCTCTCTCTCTCTTAAAACACCTAAATAATAGCAAGACATACTGTATTCATAGATTTTTTTCCCCTTAATAGTCAACAAAGTGTAAAATCTCATTCTTTATCTTTGGAAACTTCCTTTGAGAGTAAATAGAAAAAATAACAAAGGATTAACTACAAATAAAAAATAAAAGCTCTAGGATCTCAATAGATTCATAATTAAAATTAATTCAGGGGTGCCCGGGTGGCTCAGTCTGTTAAGTGTCCGACTTTGGCTCAGGTCATGATCTCATGGTTGGTGGGTTCCAGCCCCATGTCAGGGTCTGTGCTGACAGCTCAGACCTGGATCCTGCTTCGGAATCTGTGTCTCCCTCTCTCTCTGCTTCTCCCCCACTCATGCTCTGTCTCTCCCTCTCAAAAATAGATAAACATTAATTTTTTAAAAAATGAGTTCAAACATTTTGCCTTTTATTGAAGAAGACTTATTTGTTTAGAATTCCTACTACTAATATGAATGCAAATTAGTGCAATCATTTTGGAGAAAAATGATTGTATCAAGAGATTGTTTTTATTCTTTAATACAGTAATTTGCATGTTTTTCTGGGTCTTCTAAACACAGAGAAAGCTATTATATACAAAGAAACTTAGTGCACAATGTTCATCATAGCCATATTTATATGAGAATTAGAAACAATTCAACAATAGGGAATACAAAACCAAAATATGGTACAGCTCTGGGATATAATATACAGTCACTAAAAGAAATAATTTTCAAACAATGTTTAGTAAAATGGAAAAACATTTAGGTTAAATGTTAAGTAAAAATAATCAGAACAAAAATAACTTTACAGAATGTCAAGGATATAAATGCACAGAAAAACATTAATCAAAGTATTAATAGTGGTTACATTTGAATGACTAGAAGAAATCCATGTGATGTTTTTTCTTCTATTCAACATACTTTTTATGTGATGATTATATACTAACTATAAAGTAAAAAGAAACAGAATTAAAAAAAAACAAATGAAAAATAACTGGTAAATCAAAAAACAAGTTTAGTATTTTTAAATAAAATTTGCTTGACTGTTGTCTGGCCTGTTGCTTGAGTAAATGTATTAGCATTTTTTTGCAAGTTTATCTCTTCAACTTTATGCTCAAAATGACCTTTAGTCAATAATTTTGAGAACATCAGGAAATAAACTTTCCTTTCCAGATATGATTGTTAAGGGAATGTGCATAATTTGTATGCATAACTCCACAAATGATTACTAAAATTCAAAAATTATTATTTTAGGCAGAATTCCATTTTTCAGCAATCACATGCAATGGAAGAAAAAATCAAATCCAAATGTTAGTGATTCATTTATACTTACATCATCAAATTACTGAATCCACTTTTTAAAGGGAGAATTGGGAATTTAAGTATTTTTCACAAACGTGTATTTTCCTCTTATATTGTGCTGTATTATCTCTAACACTCTACTTGCTATCTCATAGGTAAAAAGAATTTGGTTTATGGCTGAGAAATTGCCTCTTAAAACACAATTTTCATTATTCAATTCTAATTTATTTCAATGAAAAAGAAAAAGCAAAGATTAAAGTGCAAAATGGGTCAAAATGCTTGTCATATTGGTTGAATAATATTATAAAAGATAAATACACAGCAACTGCATTCCGAGCAGAGCTTGAGAGAGGAACAACTTTTTCTTTTTTGTTGAGGCTACCAATATTTTGATAAGTGAAGTCATGTCTAAACAACTGCATAAAAACTGGATATTTAAATGTTTACATTTAACATAAAAATTGCAATGCAATATAATTGTGCTATCCCCAAGATACTTAGGAAATTTATAAAAATCTTAATTCAACATATGATAAGGGTAGTATGGTCCCATTACGGATACAAATATGATAAAGGTCATTTTCTTTTACACTGTCAGAATATCTCTTAATTGCACATGAAACTTAATTACATGTAAATGTAATTTTACATGTAGAAGTTATAAATATAGCACCGGATTGTTGTTTTTTTTTTAATGTTTATTTATTTTGAGAGAAAGAGAAAGACAGAAGCATGAGCAGGGGAGGGAGAGAGAAAGGGAGACCCAGACTCCAAAGCAGGCTCCAGGTTCCAAGCTCCAAGCTGTCAGCACAGAGCCTGACGTGGCGCTCAAACCCACAAAGTGCGAGATCATGACTTGAGACAAAGTCAGACGCTCCACTGACGGAGCCACCCAGGCACCCCAGTACAGCACCAGAAATTAACTCACGACACCTGGCTCCAAGGCAATTTCACTTTTTCGATCATGGTACAGAGGACTTTCAGGCAATAATGCTCTCTGACCCAAACTGACACTGAAATTGTTTCTCAAACTCTGCTATTCAGCTAGGCTAGTAGCTGGAAGGATAATAGGTATTTCCAGGGCCCGTGGCTTCCAAGAAGACAGTAACTGAAGAAATGGAGTAAAGTGATAAGGAAGTAACTGAGGTGGAAGTGAAATAGGGATCCTGGTGCCTTCCAAGACCAGTGAAACTCCAGAAAATGCCAAAGGATAACCCTACATACAAGGGCCTTCTTAGGGTCCCTTACATCTATCCAGATAAAAGAAAAAAGCATCAAGAGATACAAGAGAATTTTGTGGGCTTCGTACATCTCAGCTCCAATGTCACCCCTCAAGGAAGGTCTTTTCTTTATAGAAAACACTACGGAGGTACACAAATATCAAATCATAATTCGTAACCAAATAAACAATACAAATGCTCCTTCCAATTTATGATCTATGATAGAAGTCTGAAGCATACAACAAAGTATATACTCAAAGTATGGTTCTCAGACCAGCAGGATCGACATCCCTGGGAACTTGCAGAAATTCAGATTACAGGCCATTCCAAACCTACTGAATCTGATTCTCCATTTTAGATCACAAAGTCATTGATAAGTACATTAAAGTTAGAGAAATGCTATACTAAACAAATATTCCTATACCTTGTTTCGTGAGTAGATGAATGGAATCACAGAGATAAAAACTAAGAATTATTTCAGTATTACAAGTTCAAAGAAGGTAATCAGTATTTGCTTCCTTCCTTAAGCTATAGTTTGCAACAGTCAAATTCAATATTTTGATAAAATAAGTATTCAAGTTACTAAATCTATATATATAAAGCTACAGAAAAGTTTTATATTTACTGAAAGTCTTGGGCAAGCTTAACATATGCTAAATGTTGTAGAAAATAGAAAAAAAAGGAAAGTAAAAGTATAATAACTTCAAAAACATAATTCCCTTGATCAAAAGGCTATCAACACCTGGAAAACATCTATTGCGGGCACCTGGATTGCTCAGTCATTTGGGCATCTGACTCTTGATTTTAGCTCAGGTCATGATCTCACAGTTCCTGAGTTTAAGCCCCACACTGGGATCTGCACTGACAGTGTGGAGCCTTCTTGGGTCTGTCTGTCTGTCTGTCTCTCTCTCTCCTCTGAAAATAAACATTTATTTTTAAAAATTTGTTCATTCTATTGAGAAGAGTAAATATATCAAATACTTTAATATAAGAAAAACTAATTTGAATCAGAAATAGAAATGGCCAAAAAAAAAAGGAAGAAAGAAAGAAAGAAAAAAAAATGATTGAACTCAGGAAAGAAATGCAAGAAAAAGACAAACTTATCTCACCTAAGGAAGAATAGGGCCAAATGATAATATAATAAGGGATACTGAAGAAATGCAGGAAAATGACCAAGAGACTAAAAATTACATAAAGAAATAACAAGTGTCAGAAGTTAGTGGAAATGGAAGACAGGTAAAGAAGACAGGTAAAAATATATTTGGAAGACAGGTAAAGTAAAGACTATTTATATTATGAGAGCCATTAAAAAAGAAAAATAAAGTAATAGAAGTTGGATGATACTGTATAAAAACTAGAGTCCAAGAAAAAGTTACAGTAAAAAAATATTACCTGAATCTACACATTGAAAAATTTTGGTGGATAATTGGCAAAAAATAACTTAAAATGATAAAGGCATTTTTAAAGTCAAAATAATCAGATTGACATCAGACTTTTCAAGACCAAATATAAAACAAGAAAATTATGAATCAATCTTTATAAAATTATTCAATGAAAGAAATATGAAAAAAATATTTTATGGGCAACCAAGTAGTCCTTCAAATATCAAACATAAACCACAATGAGATACCACCTCACACCTGTCAGGATGGCTAAAATTAACAACTCAGAAAACAACGAATGTGGCAAGGATATGGAGAAAGGGGAACTCTTTTGCACTGCTGGTGGGAATGCAAACTGGTGCAGCCACTCTGGCAAATGGTATGGAGTTTCCTCAAAAAATTACAAATACAACTACCCTACGACCTAGTAATTGCAATGCCAGGTGTTTATCCAAAGGGTACAAGAGTGCTGACCTGAAGGGGCACATGCATCTCAATGTTTATAGCAGCACTATCAACAATAGCCAAATTATAGAAAGCTCCCACATGTCCATAGACTGATGAATGGATAAAGAAGATGTGTCATTCATATATACATACATACATACATATATATATATATATATATATATATATTATATACACATGTATATATATATATAAAACAGAATACTACTATAAAACAGAATACTACTTGGCAATGAAAAAATAAAACCTTGCCATTTGCAATAAATGGTTGGAACTAGAGTGTATTATGCTAAGCAAAGTAAATCAGGCAAGAAAGGTAAGTATCATATGATCTCACTCATATGTGGAATTTAAGAAACAAAACAAATAGGAGGAGGGAAAGGAAAAATTAGATAAAAACAGAGAAAGAGGCAACCATAAGACTCTTAAATACTAAGTACAAACTGAGGGTTGCTGGAGGGGTGTTGGGTGGGGGGATGGGCTAAATGGGTGATGGGCATTAAGGAGGGCACTTGTTGGGATGAGCACTGGGTGTTGTATGTAAGTGATGAATCACTGAATTCTACTCTTGAAACCATTATTATACTATATGCTAACTAACTTCGATTTAAATCAAATTTAAAATAATAAATAAATAAATATCATAAAAATATATCAAACATAGTAAAATCTTTTCTAACATACAAGAACTCAGGAGATTCTGTACTCAGCAGCTCTTTTTAAGGACTTTACTAGAGAATGAACATCCAACCAAGCAATGATTGGGAAACTTTTAGCAAAGGATAAACGTTGAGCATATTAAAATATATAAATAAACATATAAGACTAAAACAATGTGGGATAAAGATGGAAGACTAAGGTACAAATGTTATATACTGTGATGATACAGAAATTATGCAACTAAAAATTAGTAAAACAAAGAAGGAAAGAGGAACACAGAAAAAGTTCATTGCTGTAGGTAGGCAATAAAGGGTGTAGAAAAAGTAGTATAAATGAGATAATAAAAGGTTAGATAAGAAAATAGAGATCTAAAGGTATTTATAAAAAGGAGAAATACAAAGGTAACTCATAGAATAAAAATACAAACCTTCCCAGACACAAATAATAAATAGCCAAACAATAACAAAGAATATACATGTCATAAAGACACATAGCAGATAAAATAAAATATGCATGACAAAATATGACAATTTAGACCAAACCTATCAGTCATATCTATAAATGTGAATGGACTTAATTCTCTTATGTAAAGAAAATAATTTTCAGTTTGGATCACAAAACAAGACCCAAATATATGCTATATACAAGAGACAACCCTAAATCAAAGTAATTCAGAGAGACTAAAACATGTAGAAATGGACTTCTGGTTCCAGAAAGATAGGCTAGATATCCATTTCCCTATTTCTTCCAGTAAGTACAACTAAAATTCCTGATCATTATGTATAAAAGAAATGTAAGAAGTCTCTAAAAGGTGGAAAGAGGAAGGCAGACTGGCAACAGAGCTCCAGACCTAAGGAACAAAGGGTGGGGAGTTCTTTGGGTTTTCTTTTTGGTTCCTGTATCCCAGACTTGTCACTGAAAAAAAAAAAAAAAACCACAACCTAGAAAAGCCATGAGGCACAGATTAAACAAACACCAAAATGAAACAACACACACCCTGCTTTCTCTAGCAAAAGGACCAGGAAAGGGGCAGCTTAGCAAGGCAGAAATGTATAGATAATAACCACTCTAATCAAACAACACAGAACTGTGGTTCTGCTCCCCCCATGCCAGAAAAGGCCAAGTGGGGAGCCTAGACTTGTACCCTCACACGCTTTTCCACACATAGCAAAGACTATAAAAGGAATCAAGAGTAATTAACCTGTCGTATATAATACAATTCACTCTTGGTAGTTTTCTTTTTGTCAATACTGTTTGCTACTGGGCCCCTCCCCAAATTTGGACCTCTTGCCTTGTATCTCTACCCAACTCATGAAGTTGGCCTGTGCACCAGATCTGTGAGATGTGACAAACCTCTCTCACTTAGGGTATAGCTAATTATAAACCTTGCTCTCTGAACCCACCCTGATGCCCTCCACATTCCAAAATTACACACAAAATAATAATATGAAATTTCTAAATGGGCTTTAATTTTTATCTCTCATTTGTTTCTAAAGTTGTTGAAACAATACCATTTTTACTAGACTACTTGTTGAAAGGGGGAAAAAACCATGGAAAAGAAATAAAAGCTAATACTCAACACATGTTGAAAACCACTACCACCAAATATTTGAGAGTTATTTGCTTACACAAGGGAAACTTCACTGAAGCTACTGCAAATAATTTTCAAATGATCTTGAATAATATTACCAAAAATTGGGAATTAGAGTAAACTACTTGTATTCTGATCATGAGAGATTTCTCAGCAATCCAGGCATTGTATAACATCTCTTCAGAAAAAGTTGTATTAAAAGATATTTTTAAAGGTTTCAAAAAAAAATTAAAGTGATATTTTATATCTGAGAAAGTATTTCTTGAAATTGAAAAGCAATGCAATATATTTGTATCATCTGCTCAACTATGAGATGACTTTAGGATAAGATCTTTATAAAAAGAAAAGAAATACTGCTTTATGATTTCTTGCAAAAAAAGATTTCATGAAAATTTTAAAAATTTGTGCTTCAAAAGACAATATCAGGGGCACATGGGTGGCTCAGTTGGCTAAGCACCAACTTTTGATTTCAGCTCAGGTCACAACCACATGGTTTGTGAGTTGGAGTGCTGCTTGGGGTTCCATGCTGGCAGCATGGAGCCTGGTTTGGATTCTCTCTCTTTCTCTCTCTCTCTCTGCCCCTCCTCTGTTGGTGCACACACATTCTCCCTCCCTCTCTCTCTCTCTCTCTCCAAAAATAAACTTAAAAATGGAATACAAAGGCAACCACAGAAAATATTAGCAAATCATATCTGATAAATATTCAGAATATATACAGAAATCCCTAAAACTCAACAATATTAAAAAAACACCTGATTCAAAAATGAACAAAGGACTGGAATAGACATTTTCCAGAGAAAATATACAAATGGCCAAGAAGCACAACAAGATATTCAACATCAAAAATCATTAAGGAAATGCAAATCAAAACTATAAGGTTATTTCTTCAGGATAAAAAAACACACACATACAGAAAATAAGGAGGCAGAGAAGCTGGAACCCTGTACACTGTTGATGGGAATGTAAAATGGTATAGCTGCTATGAAAAACAGCATAGCAGTTCCTCAACAAGATAGAGTTGTTACATGGTCCAGCAAGTGTGCCTCTAAATCTATACTCAAAAGAACCGACAGCAAGGTCTCAAAGAGATATTTGTATACCCCTATGTATACATCACAAGCTAAAACATGGAAGCAACCTAAAAGTTCATGGATGGACGACTGGATAAGCAAACTGCATACACATATACATGCACTGGAATATCATAAGTTCTTAAAAAGGAAGAAAGTTCTGACACATGCTGCAACATGGATCAACCTTAAGGACATTATGCTAAGTAAAATAAGCCAGCCACAAAAATAAAAATACTGTAGGATTCCACTTATAAGAAGTACATAAAGTGCTCAAAATCATAGAGACTGAAAGTTTAAAGTATCTGTGGGACATCATATAAGGAGTTAGATGTCAGATGGTCTCAGAGGAGTGGACTGGATTGGAAGTAAACTATAAACAAAGCTTAAACTCAGCAGGTCCCCAAATAAGTAATTTACCCCTCAATTTATTCTTATACCTTAGTTTTTATCTTGATTTTTAGTACCTTATCCATTCCATTTTCCAAGACCCCAACTCATTCTTTTCCCAAATCCTTTTGATTCTACATCTAATTGTATGTCAGTAACTTCTCATCACTCCATTACTCAGCTTTAATTATACCACTGGGTTCCTAAAATGCTTCCTCAAGGAACTCCATCTCTTTTATTTCTCCTCCCTCCCCCTAACCTCACCTCCAAACTGCTCCCAGTATTACCTTTTTTCACTGTTGTGTTCTTATTTCTTTTCTAGCTGGGGTCAACAATGACTCTTCATCACTATCAGGATAACAATCTGTATTTCTTAGCATGATCCTATTTACTTTCCTAGATTTATCTCTTGCTTTCTCCACAAGGACAGGGACCTTTTAACTATCTTTGTTTCTCTTAAAACAACATTTGGTAAATGAAGTCACTTAATAAATGTTTTCACATGAAAGAATAAAAGAATGAGTATTTCCTCTAACAAATAATGTTATGCTATGCTTCTTAGTCTTCTGCACATATCTAGAAAGCCTTTACACGCCACACCCACTGCTGCTCTCCGCTATCTCTATCTAACATTTACCTATTCATTTGTCCATACCCAGCTTAAGTGTTACCTCCTACAATGTATCTTCACTTACCCCTCCCAGCCAAATAGAGTAAGTCAATTCCCACTCTCTGGTACAAATACATTTTATTATGATGATGCTATTTCACTCAGCAACAAATAATTAAATTTGTTTGTATATATTCATTCTTAGCAGGCTTAGGAAAGAGACTAAATTTCACTCAACTCATATATTCCCAAAGCCTGGCATAGAACGTAGCATGTAGTAATAATGAAGGATACAACAATTGATTTTTCAGTGAATAAAGGAAGGAAATAATAAATTGAACTATAAGAAATTTGGAATGGAGTCTTACAACATAGGTCATTATACTATAGCTGTCATATATTATAATAAATATTTTCAAATATTCTAACTATTAACAGGTGTATTTTTTACTTGATTTGCTATACTTTCAAGAAATGGAGAAAAATTCCATGATCAATAAACTCCCAAACCTAGGATTTTTGAAAAATATTGAAAAAATCTAGAACTAATCACAACAAGGAGAGTGAACAACAGAAAATAATTAAAGCAAATAGGAAAAGGAGAGTTCTCTGAAAAAAAAAAAAAGACTCCAATTCTATCCAAACATAAGATTAAAACATACATTTTTCAAATTCAAAAATCTTGGTTATGATTTCTGTTACTTATTTTTTGAATTTCTGTGTTTTCTCATCTTGGAACAGAAGTAGAAGTCTCAATGTACCATTTCATAGTCTAAACACTTGCTAGACCAAACACACTGTGCTATGCTTTAGATCAGGATGTAAGAGCTTACTCAAAATTAACTGTAACTGCTCACCCATCACAAATCAGTAGATAATCAGAAGTATATAGGGTCTGGGCATACATAAGTTTTTCTTTGAGGGGTCCAAAACTTGATTTTAAATAGGATGCATTTCTTCCATGGTAAGTCAGATTTTTTTTACAACAGAGGAGACAGGCATATTAAGGAGTTTAACAGCAAAAGGAAATATCTGGCACATAGATGGTAGAAAAAAAATGTTAAATAGATCTGTTGACTATTTGTGGTTGAATAAAACAGGAAAGATCTATGTTACTTCCTATTTACTATGCCCTAGATAATGGAAAGGATTTGAGAAGAACCCTTATTCAACAGAGTGCCTTTTTTTAATGGAATGATTGTATTAACTCCTCTTACAGATGAATACTATGAAATTTTGCTTTATGAGAACAAATTGTTACATATGGAAGTTATAAAGTAAAATGTTACTTGAACATATTTTATATATATTACATATATAATATACATGTAATATATACATACACTTATGTATTACATATATAACTCATAAGTTCACCCCTCAAATGTTAAGAAGAAAATAAGAGTTGAGATACTGCCTACAAGGAAGCTTCTCAGACTTATCTTGTCACTATAAGGCAATCATTTCTTAATCACCTAAGACTCCAAAGCCAAGAGAGGTAATTTATCCTCCCCACCTGGCTGTCTTCTGTCTTCTTTATTTCCATCACAGGGAGAATGGGGAATCTAAAATATCATTTAGAGCCCCTGCTGTTAACTTGTGGATTGTCTGTAAATGGCCTTGGAACAAAATGATCTGTCAGGAAGAAAATCTGAGGAAACTCCAAAAGGCATTTGACATTCAAATCAGAAAACCCACTTACTGTTTTCCAGAGCTTAGGAGCCAAGCTCCAAGAAGAGTCTAGAATGGCTTTTCCCTTCTCCCAAGGAGGCACAGGTCAGGGCCAAGAGAGACCTTCTCAGTCCATAATTTCTCCCTTAGGGGAAAGTGAGAACATGTGAGTGAGCACCTAATTTCCCCAGCTGTGTGGGACACTATCAAACAGACCCATTTCTTTCTCACTCCACCAAAACTACTAAGTCATAAACTGTATGGCTGAGGGGCAATGAGCAGCTGGAAGAACAGCAGCCAGAACTTAGAATGAAACATATCAAAGAGTCGCAGATTCTGCTAACTGCTTTGCAGACTCCATCAAGAAGCCCACTCAGCAGCCTCTGAGATTGCCTCACCTGCAGATCCCCCTAACTGGCCCCTGGGCTTCCCTAATGCTTCACATGCCTCACCTCTACACACACACACACACACACACACACACACACACACACATCCCGTGGCCAGCTCCCTACATGTGCCCCCAATGGCAGTGAGTGTGCCTTTGCAGATAGCTAGTGGGTGTATACAGAAAGAGGTTCAAATATGCCGAGTTAGGAGAAAGCATACAAATCTAAGTATTCAGCACTGTCAGCACCTGCCCTGGCTTTTCAGGATCCAAGAAGGCATACAATCTTGAGAATTCCTCCTCAAGAGGGAGCAAGAAATGTGGAACAGGAATATTTATGTTAAAGGCCTGAGAAAGCTTCAATTCTTAATACGAAAGTACAACAGAAGAATTTTTGTATGAAAGTTAAATCGTTATCAACCTAAAATAGACTGTTTTATCTATGTTTCATGTAAGCCTCATGGTAACCACAAAGCAGAAACCTATAGCCAATACACAAAAGGTAAAGAAGAGGGAATCAAAGCCTACAAAGTACAGAAAATCACCAGTTCACACACACACACAAAATACAATACAAAAAGAAACAAGGGAACTATAAACAGCCAAAATATGATAAAATGGCATTCATTAGTAAATCCTTAACTATCAAACATTACTTCAAATATAAATGAATTAAACTGTCCAATCAAGGGGGTAGTGGCTAAATAGATAATGATTTAAAAAAAAAAAAAGACAACTATATGCTTCTTAAAACAGACTCATTTCAGTCTCAAAATGGGAGAATAGAAAATACTATCTCATGCAAGTGAAAACCAAACGAGAACAGGGATAGCTAAACTTACATCAGACACAATAGACTTTAATTCAAAAACTGTAACAAGAGACCAAAGAAGGTTATTATATAATGATAAATGGGTCATTTCATAAAGAGATAAATCAATTCCAAAAATATATATTCACCCATTGGAACACTTAAATATATTAAGCAAACACTAACAGATGAGAGAAATAGACAATAATCTAATAATAGGGAAGCTTTAATACCTCACTCCCAACAATAGAGAGATCATTCAAACAGAATAGTAATAAGGAAACACTGGACTTTATACTTTAGAACAAACGGACCTAACAGATATATATGTAACATTCCATCCAACAGCAGAATACACATTCTTCTCCAGCACGCAAAAGACATTCCCCCAGATTAATTATATATTAGGTCACAAAACAAGTCTTAGTAAATATAAGAAGGTTGAAATTAAATCAAGGACTTTTTCTGATGATGATAGGAAATTAAAAACCAATAATAAGAAGAACACTATAAAATTCTCAGATACATGGACATTAACATGCTATCGAACCAATGGATCAAAGAAGAAATCAAAAAGAAAATTAAAAAGAAAAAATCTTGAAATAAAAATGGGAACACAGCATACTAAAACTTAAGAAATGCAATAAAATCAGTTCTAAGAAGTTTACAGCAATAAGCAACTACATCAAGAAAAAAGCTCTCAAACAATTTAACATTATACCTCAGGGAACTAGAAAAAGAGCATACTATGTACAAAATTAAGAGAAGAAGGAAATAACAATGATCAGAGCAGATATGAATGAATATAAACCATAAAAATAACAGAAAAAAAAAATCAACAAAACTAAGAGCTTGTTTTACGAAAAGATAAATTGACAAACATTCAGCTAGACTAAGAAAAAAGAGACATGAAAGCTTTCCCCCTTAGAAACAAGACAAGAATCACCATTCCTGCCACTTTTATTCTACATAGCATTAGAAGTCCTAGCCAGAGCAATTAAGCAAGAAAAAGAAATAAAATCATCCAAATCAAAAAGGAAAAAAAGTCTACCTGTTTGCAGATACATGATATTATACATAGAAAACCCTAAAAACTCCATGAAAAGCTAGGAGTACTAATTAACAAATTCAATAAAGGTGCAGGATACAAAAATCAACATGCAAAAATAAATTGCATTTCTACACACTAACAAAAACCTGTGTGAAAAAGAAAACAATCTCTATTTACAATATCATTAAGAACAATTTTAAAAATTGAAATAAATTAAATCAAGGAGGTGAAAGAGCTGTATACTGAAACATAAAGACCTGGATGAAGGAACTTGAAGACATTTATTGAAATAAATGAAAAGATATCCCATGTTTATAAAACAGAATTAATGTTGTTCAAATGTGTACTATCCAAAGCTATCTATATATTCAATGCAATCCCTATTAAAATCCTATTGTCATTCTTCACAAAAATAAAGCAACCTAAAATTCATATGGAACCAACAAAGACCCCAAATAGCCAAAGTGGTCCTGAGAAAGAAAAACAAAACAAGGGGCATCACTATTTCAAACTATATTGCAAAGCTATATTAATCAAAACTGTATGGTATTGACATAAAAATAGACTCATAGATCAGTAGAACAAAACAGAGATCCCAAAATAAACCTTGTATTTATGGTCAACTAACACTTGATAAAGGAGCCAAGAATACTCAATGGTAAAAGGACAGTCTCTTCAATAAATGGTGCTGGAAAACTGAGCCCCTATCTTAATCTCTCACAAAAATTAACTTGAAATAGATTAAAGATTGAAGAGTAAGACCTGAAACTAATTTCCTAGAATAAAACTTTGGGAAAAACTATCTTGACATTAGTATTAGCAATAAGTTTTTGGATATGACATCAAATCACAAGCAACAAAAGCAAAAATCAACAAGTGGAACTGCATCAAACTAAAAAGCCAAACAAAAATCAACAAAATGGAAAGGCAATATATGAACTGGGAGAAAATATTTGCAAATCCTATATCCAGTAAAGAGTTTATGTCCAAAATACATAGCAAAAAAAAAAAAATCCGATTTATAAATGGGCAGAGGAACCAAATAGATATTCTTCCAAAGAAGACATACAAATGGCCCATACATACATAAAGTGGTGCTAGACATCACTAATCATCATAAAAATGCAAATCACAAATCATGATGTCATCTCACACTTGGAATGGCTGTTATAAAAAGGCAAGAGATAAAATGTCTTGGCAAGGATGTAGAGAAAAGTGAACTCTTGGGCACTGCTAGTGACAATGTAAATTGGCTTAGCCACTATGGAAAAGATTATGGATGTTTCTCAAGACATTAAAATAGAATTACCATATGATCTAGCAATCCCACTTCTGGGAATGTTTCCAAAAGCAATGAAAACACTAACTTGAAAAGCTATCTGTATTTCTGTGTTCGTTGCAGCATTATTCACAATAGCTAAGACATGGAAACAACTTAAGGTTCCATCAAAAGATGAGTGTTGTGAGAGAAAGAACATGTGAAATTATATATATATATATATATATATATATATATATGAAGGAAATCCTGCGATTTGTGACAACATGGATGACCTTGAAGGCATTATGCTAAGTAAAAGAAGTCAGAGAAAGAAAAATACTGTATGATACCATATATATGTGGAATCTAAAAAAGCCAAACTTATAAAGAGAGTAGAACAGTAGTTTTCAGAGTCTGGGGGCAGGGGGGTGGGTGTGAAGATAAATGTTATTAAGATGTTGGTTAAAGGCTACAGACTTTCAGTTTTAAGATGAAAAAATTCTGGGGATCTAATGTATAGCATGGCAACTAAAATTAAAAACACTGTATTAAACAGTTGAAAGTTTCTTAGAGAGTAGATATTATATATTTTTAACACACACACACACACACACACACACACACACACAAAAGGTAAGCATGTGAGGTAATGGATGTGTTAACTAACATTATTGTGGTAATCATTTCACAATATATAATGTATCAAACCATCACAGTGTACATCTTAAACTTACCCAGTTTAGTGTTATACATCAATTATATCTCAATGATGTTAGGGGGGTGGTAAATGTACATTTTTTCCACCAAAAGACCCAATTACTTTTAAGAAAATGTTTGCCCTTTAAAATTAATTAAAGGCAAATATACCAGGATTTTAAAAATAATAGATACTACCAGGTAAAGGGTACACTGGACCTCTTTATACTTTCTTCACAATTTCCTGTCAATCTATTTCAAAATAAAAAGCTGAAGAAAACGTAATAAAGAGAGAAAAGGCACTATGCATAATATTAATGCCTGTTGAATTTAATGATGGCTATATAGCTGTACATTGTTTCCTTCTCTTACCTAGCCTATATGTTTAAAATTTTCCTAATAAAATTTAGAAAAGAAAAAAAAAGGTAACCTATTAAGAAAGAAGCAAAAAATAATTATCCAACCCTGGAATTTATTACTTTTAATTTTGTTTCCATATGTATAAATGATTCTGTTGTAAATTGATTTGCATCTATTTATCTTCTGTATATATACCATGTTTTTCCATTGGATGATTATGGTTTTACTGGACAATAGTCTATAAAGAAAAAGTTAAAGAAGAAATTAATAGAAAAAAGAAGCATTTTATAAGAAGTCAATTTAATTTTTCAACATTCAGTTTAAAATGGCTTTCTCGGGACTATTTTATGAAACAAGGTTCCTACTTCTCCCTTTCCCACATGTAATTTTCAGTATTTGATTCCACTTTTTACCATTTTCAGGGTTTCAGTACACTAAATCCAAGTGGATTTAGTTTGGCTCTAGTTAGAAATTTCAAGCTAAAGTGCCCTGCATCTTGCTGAGCTTCCTTTTCTTTCTTTCTTCTGTTTCCATTTCTCAAATGAGTTTTGATCCTAACCCCTAACAACCAGAAAAAGAGTTGACTTCTCTTTGTATCTTAAAATTATCGTTTGGAGATATGGAAAAAGCCACGAAGGACTGGATAGTTTTAGAGAAAGACCCCATGAATGCTAAGTTATTTAGCAAAGTAAACCAAAATTATATCAATAAATTTAGTAGAGTCTGTCATATAGGTTCTCTAGGACTTCAAAAATGATGCTAAAGTGCTTTGGGTTCTTAAAGCACTCAAGCAACGTGCACCAATCTCACTCATCTGATAAAGAAGTACTGATAAAGAAGCCCTTGAGATTGAAAATTTAAAAATAAAGATAAAAACTACACTCAGCAAAGTCTGGAAACAATCAGCTTTCCTGCATCTTTGTTAACAAGGCATGCCTTAAAAAGCCCACATTAACCTCAACTCCATCTGGTCCAACCATTTTTTTTCTTAAATTTTTTTTAATGTTTATTTATTTTTGAGAGAGAGAGAGAGAGAGAGAGACGGAGAATGAGCAGGGAAGGGGCAGAGAGAGACACACACACATTCCTAATAGGCTCCAGGCTCCAAGCTGACACCACAGAGCCTGAGGCTGGGCTCAAATTCACAAACTGCGAGATCATGACCTGGGACGAAGTCAGCCACTGAAACGACTGAGCCACCCAGGCGCCCCTGGTCCAATCATTTCTTAATCTCTCCTTCAATGTCCAAGAAATATTCACTCATCCTAAGACACAAAAGACCTACTTATGTTGACAAAACTGCTTATCTCCCACTTGTAAATAATATTTTCCAAAACATCATTGTGAAAGGGTAACAGAGGTCACAGAAGACAAAAACATTTAATTAACATTTACAGACAGTACAATGGGAGAGTCCCAGGAATGCAAAATTTATTTTCTGTGGGTTCCTCATGGTTTGCCAGGCTGTTTTGATAGTTTGTTCTTTGGAACTATGTCTAAGGGGTCAGGAGTATATTCCTGACTTCTCTTATGGTCTGAGTTTAAAATCCTGAATGCCCTGCAGTCACTCCCTATATAGCTTTTTACATGTAGAATTGCAAATGTGTGTTTGTCCATTTCTCCTCTTGAAAGCAAGAATAATAACGTTAAAGGCTTTAGAATAGGGAAAATAGGTGCAGATATGAGCACACTTATTCCTGCATAGAAAGTTGTGCAGTTAATCAAAACACTGTGTATAAGAGAAACTTCTTAAAAATGTAAAAAAAAAAAAATGCTGTTTTAATATGGCAGAACCTGTATCCAAAAGAAGCATCTGGATAGCCTGGTTTTCCTTTTCCTTTTCACATAAAATCTGCTTGTCAATAGAAAACCACACCATGATTATCATTACAAAGAAGTATAAATAAATTCTCAGAACATAAAACACATTAATGAAAAGCAAACTCTGAGGAAAAGAAAGGTAACAGAGCATGTGACCTCCCTAGTCCTCATTTACATCCATACCTTGAGATTGCATTAATTAGTGTGCCCCCTTTACAAAAGGAAAGGGAGAAAGGAAAGGAAGGAAGGAAAAAGGTACTATTATACTTGTAATCTAGAATTTTATGGATATATTTAATGTTCAGAAAATCATGGATTTCCTATTTTGCAGTTGTGTCTAATATCAACCAGCCAGGATATAGCATTTTTAGCTCATATTTCCCTAGTTTAAACTAATGGTTCAGGGCTCTTGGGTGGCTCAGTCACTGGAATGTCCAACTCTTGATTCCCTCTCAGGTCATGATCTCACAGTTGTGGGATCAAGCCCTGAATTGGGCTCTGTGCTGAGTGTGGAACCTGCTCAAGATTCTCTCTCTCTCCCTCTGCCCCTCTTTCCTATTCTCTCTCTCTCCCTCAAAACAAAAACTAATAAAATAAAATAAAATAAAATAAAATAAAATAAAATAAAATAAAATAAAATAAAATAAAATAATAAAATAAAAATAAAATAATGGTTCTTGTCCTGGGTAGGGCCAAGAATTACCTACAAAGCTACATAAAATCCAGATGCTCAGAATCCATGCCAGAATTACCAAATCTCCAAAGATAGGAAACAAACACTTGCATATATTTTTTAAAAATAAAAAATAGGAGCTCCTGGGTGGTTCAGTCAGTTAAGCATTTGACTTCGGCTCAGGTTATGATCTCATAGCTTGTGAGTTCTGGTCCTGTGCTGACAGCTCAGAGCCTGGAGCCTGCTTCAGATTCTATGTCTCCCTCTCTTTCTGCCCCTCCCCCACTTGCGTTATCTGTCTCTGTCTCTCTCTCTCTCTCTCTCTCTCTCTCAAAAATAAACAATAAAAAAATTTTTTTTAGAAAAATAAAAAATAAAACCAAAGGGATTTTAGGTATATACCTTGGTTAAAACTCCAGTGCTGCTAAAAATCCAAAGAGAACCAAGTGAAAAAGGATAATATCTAATTCAGTAAAGTAAATGAATACAAAGTGAAAGTATAGAAAATTTTAAGTTTATGTATAAAAACAGTTAAGAAGATATAATGTTAGATATTAGTCCTAAATGTCAGCAAAAATATAAAACATCTAAGAATAAAATTAAATAGAAGCCCGCATGATCTCTCTGGAAGGAACTTTAACATGTTCCTGAAGGGCACAAGAGAAGATGGAAACAAGTGGAAAGTTTATGTCCTCAGGAAGTAAAGTTCAATACCATGCAAATATCTAGCAGGATGTTCTAAAAATAAACAGGCCCATTCTCAAGTTCATATAGAAAATTAACAAACAAATATTACTAGGAAATTTCTGACAAGAAAGAGTAATAAATATCTACTTATTTTAGATAAAATATTTTAGAAAAGCATATAATAAAATGATAGTAATTAAGCCATACATGAATGTTATAAAGCTATAATTAAAAGCATATAATTAGTTGTAATAATGAAAACAGTGGGAAAAGGAAATTCCATAACAGATGAAACAAAGGGATTTGGTATATAATAAAAGTGGCATTTCAATCAATGAAGGAAATATGACTTACTCAATATATATCATCAGCAATAATAAAAATTTAAACCTACTAGATGAAAATATGAAGGAAGACTTACAAACTTAAAGAATTTCTAAGTGTGACACAAAACCCAGAAGCCAAATAAAAGGCTAAAAAATTTAACTACCAAAAAAATTAGTAGAGGTCAAGGAAAAAAATCTATAAAAGGAAATATAAAATTGGGAAAAATATCTTCAATTCATATCATAGACAATGAATGTGCTAACTTTATTAATAGATAATAAACTATTACAAATCAGTAAGAAAGGATTAACTACCCAATTGAAATTTCAGCAAAGGCTATCAATAACATGTGCCAAAAAAAAAATAAATTTGAATAAAATAAAACCTCAAATAGCTCTTAAACACATGCAGCTAGTGATATTTTCCTCTTGTCAGTTTGGCAAAGATCACAGTTTTACTCAAAAAAAAAAAAAAAAAAAAAAAAAAAAAACACGCTGGCAAAGGGGTGGAAAAACGCATTTTTAGGCATTACCAGTGGAGTGTAAATTGAAACAGCCTCTGAGGAGGGTGATTTAGCAATAGCAGTTCAAATTGTAAATGTGCATACACTTTGACCCAAAAAAGTCACTTCTATAAATTTAACCTGATTTATATTAAGAACTGATATATGCAAAATTTATTCATTTTATCATTGTTTATAAGATTAAAAGGTTGAAAACTTAAATGTCTATTACTAAGGGTCTAACTAAATAAACTGTGAGTATACATCTATGCAATGGATTGGTTAGCCACAGTTTAAAAGAATAAAGTATGTCTATGTGCACCATTACTGTGAAAAATCAAGATGCTGTGTATTTATTCTGCTCAAGTATTTCCATATGACATACATACTTACTTGTTTGTGAAACGGAGTATCTCCACTAAAATATACACAAATCACTGGTACTAGTGATTTCCTCTTGAGAAGATGATTGAGTGGGCTACAAAGTAGGGGTGGGAGAGACTTACTTGGTTGTTTTATATGGTTTTGAATGTTTTCATTTTTACTACAGTTATTTGACTTTTTAAATGAGTCAGAACTCTAAAAAGTCAACACCCTACCTCTTGCTTGAGGCTTACCAATTTGTTTTTCAAACACAGCTATTAGCTCCTTTGAGAGGAGAGAGAACACCCAAGCCAGAGCTGCCCGGGAAATGCCAAATTGGCTTGTTAAAACAGTAATCTTGAGTTACACACACACTCAGCTACTGTGCCTGACTCTCTCTGTTGTTGGCTGGCCCTCTTTCATCTATCCTGGCTGAACTGACTTCCAATGCTCCTGGCTTCTTGATGGCTTTACAGGGGCATGTATGGCTCCCTAAGTCAGCCGATTACCTCCTTGAGCAATAGCTCCATACTCATCTGTACCCGTAAAGGACATAAGCCTAACTCTATCACACCATCTGCTGTGGATTTCTAATCACAGTCCCTTTGACCTAGCATCAGCTGGGTTTCCTGCCTCTACCCCTACCTCACCCACACCTACATATTAATTAGCCACACCTGACAGGCAAATCTCTTCTCCATTCCCCCAATTTAGTTACCAGCCCTGCTTCAGCTCTCTTCCCAAGGGACATAGATGTCCTCTTCTCACTTCAAAAGAGTTGGTCTGAGGAAATTCAGAACCGCCATAGTATCTTAAAAATACTGAGGAATTCAATCATGCATTTATCCTGAAACTACTGATGGAATGAGTATTATTGACTAGGCACATCATTAGAGACCAAGAGTACAATGATGAACAAAACTGACATAGTCCTTGTTCTTCTGTGTCCCATACACTCTAGGGCAAGAGACGATACACAAGAAAGTGAAATAAATAGACTAAGGAATTTCTGAAAGAAAATATTGGGAAATGTGATAGGAAATAATGAGGCTGGGATGGGTGGGATTACTTCAGATAGGGTGGTCAGGAAATGCTTCTTTAACATGTAACATCTAAGCTGATACTTGAATGAGAAGGCTCAAAACGTACAACGACTACGGGAAGAATGTCCAGGCTTAGCAAAGTGAAGGCCTTATATGGAAAAGAATTTGGTTTCTTCAAAGGACCATCAGGCCCATGTAAATGAAACATACTGAGCAAGTAAATGAAAGCAAAAACAACATTGTAGAGGCAGGGGGCTAGAACACATAGAACCTTTCCACCACAGTAAGGACATCAGCTGGATAGAAGGGAACTAGGGATCCACAAATTTTAAGCAGGGCGATAATATGAGCACTGGTGTGTGCAAGATAGAAAATGGATGAAAAGGGAAGGGGTGGGTGGGATGTGAAAGAGGAGGCAGTGAAATCAGAAATCTTCTACAATGGTTCAGAGAGTAACAAACAAGTACTTTGCTTGAATTGGAGGTAAAAATGAAGAGGAGCGAGTGAAACTACCAGAATTCATGAAAATAACCAAGGGGAAGGACTATGATGCTTGGCTTCTGGCTTTCATACCTACATGGAAGCTGGGACTTTCCTGATACAGAAAAGAGCAAGACACAAAAGAATAGAGAGACAATCGGGAGTTCATGATGCTTTGATATAACCTGGTAGACATCTAGGATAGGAATTTGAGTAAAATAGCTAGTAGTTATTGATGACTCACTGTGCTCCACATCTAAGAGCTTTATATATTGTTCTGGACTGAATATTTATGTCCTCCCCCCTCCAAATTCACATGCTGAAATGCTAAGCCCCAGTATGATGGTATTAGGAGGTGGGGCATTGGGGAAAATCAGGCCTGGAGGGTGCAACTCTTGTGAATGAGGATGAATGCCCTTATAAGAAACATAAGAACTTACCCTCCCTCTCTGGTCTTCATGTGCAGGCACACAAAGATGACAGCCATCTGTAAAGCAGGAAGGGAGCCCTGACCAATGAATCTGCCAGCACCATGGCCTTGGACTTCCCAACCTCTAGAAGACATACCTTTCACCAATACTGTGAGAAAGAAATGCTTGCTGTTTAAGCCACTCAGTCTATGGTATTCTGTTATAGCAATCTGAACTAAGACGTATTAACTAATTCAGGGCTCAGAACAGTCCGTTGGTTTTTATATCATTGTGATACCCATTTTTCTGCATTAACTCATTTAATCCTCCCAAGAAACATACAAGTTTTGTACTATTATTAAACTCACTTTTTACACACACAAAAAAACTGAAGCCTAAGCCCATATACCTGAGGAGGGGCAGAGCCAATACTCAGATTTGGGCAGTTCTTAAATTGAGCTCAGAGAAGAGGTCTGAGACAGAGAAGTTCATTGTGGAATCAGTTAATAAATAGTATTTACAGCCATGGAACCAGATGACACAATCTAAGGAGAGCATGTTGTCAAAGGAGAATACAAGTCCTGTGAAATGCTAATATTTTGAGCTCAATGAGAGGAGCAGGATCCAGAAAAGGTGGCTAAGTAGAAAGGCCAGAAAGGTGTGGAAAAAAACTAGATGTGCGGTGCCTTGGTAGCCTCTCCAAGGTCATGTAAGCATAGTCAGAACGGTCAGTTTGGTTTAAGTTTCCAGGAGAAGGAAAAAGAGGAAGACAAAGAAAAGAAGGGCATGAAAACATAATCAAATCAAATATGCCTGTCACAATAGAGGGGGTAAAGAGTGGAATCTCAAGTCTCAAGTAAAGAGTTTTTATTTTTCCAACGAAAAGCTATATGTCTAGCACAAATCTAGTAAACGTATTTTAGCACATACGGTTGAAGGTATGGGGACAAACGAACTGAAGAAAAAAACTCCAAAGCACAAAGTAGCCTTCATCACATGGGGAATAATGGGTGTGAGCGCCCAAGGAAGGAGTTTCTCTTTTATTCTCAGAACTTGGAACACAGGAGACACTTAAAAATGGCTTGACACATTGAATATAACACAGAAAGATTTACTTAGAAGATAAACAATTTTGAGGGAAAAATACTATTTTACTTTTATTTTTAATGCCACTAGATTTGCCAATTTTGCAGTCTCAGAGTCAACCTAGTGTTACAAAGTTTTCCTCACTTGCTTTTGCCCAATGTCATAGTAGTCAAATAAAATAAACCTTCGGTTCTGTTAACACAGCTTGAATCATTGGTTTTAAGTCTTGTTACAGAGGAGAGTTCACCCTTTGAAAAAATGCTACTACTACATCATGTAGTAATAAATGTGCAGTAACATTTGACATTTAGGAAGCTAGTATGGAGATTTGTAAAATTCCGATTTATAAGGGGGAAAATGTAGATTTCTAATTATAACAGCTTAATTACATTTAAGATATATATTCAACTATACTGAAAGAATCATTTCTTTCTTGTAGTTTATTTGGAAACCACAAAACAGTGTAAATTATCACAATCTTCTTTACATGGAAATTTTGAGTCACTAAGAAAGGGAATGTTACCTCCTATGTTTCTTAGGCACAGAAACATTTTACTGATTTTCCACAAAATATTTTCATTAGAATCAAGAGAAGCTTGGATTCTTAACCTGTCTTTTTCTAGCAAATGATTGGAAAAAATGTTTAATACAAGACTACTATGAATTTTCTAAAGACTTTTTCCACCAATGTTCAAAGAACTCCCAAGTGTCACTTATATTTTGATAAAATTTGATTTTTTTTTTGCCATGGGGAAATAGGAAATAGAAAAATGGAGAAAACTAATGAAAACAAATAAAATAAATTTGTGCTTAACTCATCTCCAGGTTTTCAGGTTAAGAGGAGAGCCCCAATAGATTCCCCCCAAAACCCAGTATCTGTGTGGATCCTCAATGTAAAACATGTGCTCAAGAGAAAAATAAGAATAAAGGCACCTGGCTGGCTCAGTCGGTAAAGCATGCAACTCTTGATCTTGGGGTTGTACACTCAAGTCCCACATTGGGTGTACAGATTACTTAAAAATGTTTAAAAAGAGAAATAAAGGAATATTTACGAAGAAACAGAAAAATGTGTAACTGATCATTTTTTCCCAAAGTAACAGTTCCAGTGAAGACAGCAAATAAAGGTGTTTTTCCTCCATTCGTTTCCTTGAGACCCACTGAAAACATCAAAACAATGAAAGACAGGGAAGGAAACATCATCATCAATCAAGGAAATGGACATGTTTTTAATGAATGACTTGGGTCACACACCTCTAAAAGGTGATGGATATAATGAGAGACAATGTGTGCTCATCAGACTTGGAGCGGGATGTAGTTCTTTCAAAATGAGTGCCATGGCTCCATAAGGCATACCCAACAATCCTGTCATAGGAAAATTAGTGACTATCAAGACAGGCTCAGGTGATAGGGACTAAAAGTCACAGGTTGAGACTGAAGAGACTAGAAGCGATGGACAAACCATGCTGACACCCCATTTTCATTCTTCCTTGATGGGCCTACAGCTGAGGAAGATGGCTGGAGGGAAGCAGGGTGCATTGGCATGGGAATAAAAGGGCATGTGGAGAGCATGAGACTGGACACCAACCTCTTACATGGAGACCTGTCTGCTCAGCATAAGGAAGTAAAATATTTGATGAGAGGGTGTTTGCAACTATACATATAAGAACTAGTTTTATTAATTTTTTAACAAATGCATAAAAGGATATAGTTTTAGAAGTAACTTTCACAGCAGAATGAGCTACCTTGTGAGTTGGCCCTGGAAAATGCTGCTTTTCAAGGCCATGAGAATACCTTTCCGGTGTGATTTTGGGGTAATAGTGAAGAACAAGACATAAATAGGGTGACCAAGTGCTGAAAGTCCTGCATCTTGAAAAACGTCTCAGTTGTGGGCTAATGAGGATGATGGTTGGTCAGCCTGGGAAGGACCCACACTTTCTCCAAGATTCTTCAGTGAAGGACATCCTAAAGAGAGTATCAGGACTTAATTTGGAAATTGCATTAGGAAAAATGAATTAATCAAGAGAATATGGGTCGAAAAGAGATGGGACTCAGGTAATTGCCTACAAACATCAAGGCTGCAAATATCTGTCACCCCACTGAGCTCATTAAGTCACACACTGGTAGGAAGTTTGGGCTCCAAGAAGCCTCTTGCTTGTATTAAAGTGATTAGTTGATTTCTAACAGTTAAAAAAAATTATCCTGTTGTTGTAAAAAGCAACAAACACATAAGAAACCAGAGAATGCAACCAGAGAAGGTTGCAATTGTCAGATTGAATTCCAAAAAGTGTAGGGGGCAGAAGAAATTTTGGCAGTGAAAACATTAAGTTTTATTAAATGTCCAAAGTTATTTTTCCTTGTGTGACTAATTTTATTGTTCCATTAGCTACCTCCCTAGAATTCTCCTCTGGAGAAGTATTAGTCATCACTAAATAAATAAAGCCCTGCTGCTCCTTCCCTGTAGTATGACATGGAACAGTTCCCACAAATGACAGCCCATGCCTGCATTTATGCGCTAGAAATGGTTCATCCAAAAACGTAAGCCACAAATTTGTGATGACACCAATTAAACCCACTTATGTACTTCCTTCAGCACTTGACAACCTAGGGACAAAGGATTGCACAGTGGGCCCTGGGTTGAAAACTGGCAGTAATGGTGAAAAAAGGCTTGAGGGGCTACGGGAAAGTCGGTCAGAATGATTGACTATAGGGTCCAGGCTGGAGAGGGAAGGACATGAGGGAGCTGAGAAAAGGGGGGTGCAGTAACAATTAATTCCACAATGCAATGGAAAAGCAACTTAAATGTGTAAAAAGTTGTGACCAAAAGATGGAATGTCAGCATGGAAGGTTTCAGAGATAAAACAATTATAATTGTTTAAAGGTTCAGAGTATTGGCATGAAAATGGGTGGCTCAAATTGAATGAAGAAAAATTTCTGGATGTAGGAAGCTGAAGGAATTCCTAAGGGGTTGTATCGGTCCATGTGGATACTGAATTTTTCCCAGAATTATGTCAAAAGGCACAATGAGCCATGAAGAACTCCATAGCATTTGGAGAACCATCAAGATAGTCCTATCCATGTTTTAAGTCTTCACTGTAGTTCACAACTCTTAGAGCAACCCTGACTTTTGTGTGAGGGGGATAAAGAAGACAAACATACACAGGGAACCTAAATCTGGGGGCTCGTTTAAACTACACATCACTGCATGCAGTATTCAGAAAGTTGCATGAAATATTATAAACACTGAAATTATTACTGGAACTCAATGTGCAAGGTTTCCTGGCTTTGGGATGATTGAGCAAAGGCCTCAGGGATAAGACAGCCAAAGAATTACTTAACCTCGTCTTGAAGCCAGTCACTTTAACCATAGGATAAAAGGAAGTTTATGGAACAAATGACTAAATGATCACAGTATGAACAGTTCAGAAGCAAAAGGCAGAAGTCTCATCTTGTGTGCGTGTGTATGCAATGCACACACATGTGTGTTGCTGTTCTATAGTCATCATCATGAGTTGGGGGTGAAAAAAGAAGCAAATTCACTTTATTTAGACCTGGCTTTTTCAACTTTTTAGGCAGGTCATGAATAAATGTTCATATAGCTGATTTTTCTCAAGTTCTTTACCATTTACCTTGTTTCATGCAATTTGTTCCTATCTCCCATTATGCCCTCAGTGTAAACATTATGCAAAAATTATGGACAATAAAAGGATACTTTTTCCAGAAACTGAAAATCACTATTTCAAGGTTATCTTCATGAGAATAGCAAACATATGTACTGTGTGCCAGCTTCTCTTCTAAGTACATTATATTCATCAATTTATCTATTCCTCACAGTGCACTTATAAAGTAGATACTCTCAGGGTACCTGGTTGGCTCAGTGGGTTGAGTGTCTGACTCTTGGTTTCAGCTCACATCATGATCTCATGGTTTCATGAGTTTGAGCCCTGTGTCAGGCTCTATGCTAATAGTACAGAGCCTGCTTGGGATTCTCTGTCACTCTCTCTGCCCCTCCCCACTCCTGCTGTCTCTCTCAAAATAAATAAACTTAAAAAAAATAAAAAATAAAGTAGATACTCTCATTACCCTTATTATATCCTTATAGAAACCAGACATGGAGAGGTTAAGTAACTTACCCAACATGAAGCCATGATTTGAATCTGGGCAGTCGGGGGGAGGGGCCAAGATGTTGGAACACCTTGGAAGTTTTTTGTAGTGTTTTGTTTTTTTTTTTGCAGCTTGTGTCCCTGAAATACAGCCAGATCAACACTAAACCATCCTGCACACCTGGAAACCTGATTTGAGGATTAACACAATGATCTGCACAACCTAAACCAGAGAACTCAGCAAGTAGATGGCACAGAGAGGTGAACTGGGGGAGAGAGAAACTGCAGAGGGTAGGAAGCTATTTTTGCTTGCAGAGAGAGGACGGAGATGGTAGGAGAGTATGGAAAGCATCCCCCCACCCAAAAGCAGCTGGAGAGAAGAGAAAGAATACGCAAGGGACTAAACAATAAAGGGATGGAGGAGAGGGTTTAAATTCCATTAAGATTCCATAAACAGGAGGAGTTCAGAGTCTGAAACTCTGCAGCTCAATACCTGGCAGTGCTCTCGTGGGAAGGGCGAACCCCCAGGAGCAGAGAGGGAAGTTCTTGGGTCCTCAAGTCACATGGGGAGAGGCAGTTTCCCTGCTGGAAGAAAATTTGGTAGAGGCTGTGCAGCACCCCCACAACAGGCAAAGGTCCCAGTGGACCCCTGAGAACCACCATATTCGCTGGTGCTGGAACAAGGATGTTAAGGGGGAAGCCTGGCACAAAATGTGTTGTGATTTTCCATAAACCCTGAAACGCTGCTGCTACACTACTGCATGAACTTTTTCTGGGGTGGGCTGGCACCCAGCTGCAGTCTCTGGGCATTGGCCACAGTGTGGTCTCCCGAACATTCCAGGGGGCAGGCTGGCACCCAGCCATTGCTCAGTGAGACCCTCCCCCAGAAGGTCTGAGTGAATCAGAGCCACAGTCCCTCAGAAGTGAAGGGTTGTGAAACACAGCCGCATCTCAGATAAAATTCAGGAGAGATGTGCCGCCTGGCAACCTGACAGCTTGGTCACTGACAGTGTAAAAGCGGGGAGTGGACGGAAGCTGAAGACAAAGGAGGGGTGCTCAATTGCCTATTGGGGAGAGCACAGAGTTCTGATAGTAGAGACTGAGTGGCTAGGTGACACCATTTTCACCCTCCCTGCACATGCGTATACACACCTACAACCTACAGGCACCACCACAATCCACCCCAGTAAGCTAAGCAGCGCTCTCCAGTGGATAATGGAGCTGTTACACTAAGCCCTGCCCAACTGAGCCAACCTTGCTCTTCGGGACCAACACAAGTCTTTCTGCCAGTTTAGTTTACACACTATAAAGTGCTTCATAGTTGGACTTCTAGGGAAAACTGATGTAATTTCAATCGTACTTCAGTCTGTTTGCTGGCCCATCTATTCAATTTGTTTTTCTTATTCTTGAATATAGAAAGAAAAAAATTATAATTTTCCATTTGTACCAAAAATATTTTTCCTTAATTTTTTCTACTAAATTGTTTACTTTTTTGTAAATTTTTCAAATTCTGTTTTTTTACTTCCATGATTTCATTTTATTCTATTTCACTGTATTCATTTTTTCAAATTTTCAAGTATTTTCCTTTTTTTAATTTTCTCATATTTCCCCCTTATCTCTAATTTATCAAGCTCCTTTCAACTAGACCAGAACACATCTAGGATCTAGCATTGTTTTATCAGATTTTTTGTGTTGTTTTTGTTTAATTTTTTTTACCTTATTAATCCCTTTTCTTCCTTTAAAATGACAAAATGAAGGTATTCACCCTAAAAGAAAAAAGCAGGAGGAAATGGCAGGCAGGGGCTTAATCAACACAGATACAAGCAAGATGTCTGAACCAGAATTTATAATCATAGTAAGAATACTGGCTGAGGTTGAAAACAGATTAGAATCCCTTTCTGTGGAGATAAAAACTAGTCAGGATGAAATTTTACAATGTTGTAACTAAGCTGCAATCTTGAATGGATGCCACAGCGGCAAGGATGGATGAGGCAGAGCAGCGAATCAGCAATATAGAGGACAAACTTATGGAGAACAATGAAGCAGAAAAGAAAGACGGAGACCAAGGCAAAAGAGCATGATTCAAGAATTAGAGAAATCAGTGACTCATTAAAAAGGAACAACATCAGAATTACAAGGGTCCCAGAAGAGGAAGAGACAGAAAAAGGGGTAGAAGGGTTATGTCAGCAGATCATAGTGGAAAACTTCCCTAACCTAGTGAAAGACACAGACATCAAAATCCAGGAAGCACAGAGGACTCCCATTAGAGTCAACAGAAACCGACCATCAACAAGGCATATCATGGTCAAATTCACAAAACACTCAGGCAAAGAAAGAATCATGAAAGCAGCAAAGGAAAAAAAGTCCTTAACCTACAACGGAAGACAGATCAGGTTTGCAGCAGACCTATCCACAGAAACTTGACAGGCCAGAAAGGAGTGGCAGGATATATTCAATGTGCTAAACTGCAAAAATATGCAGCCAAGAATTCTTTATCCAGCAAGGCTGTCATTCAAAATGATAGGAGAGATCCTTATAAAAAAAAAAGTATCCCAGACAAACAAAACTAAAGGAGTTAATAACAACTAAACCAGCCTTGCAAGAAATTTTAAGGGGGACTCTCTGAGGGGAGAGAAGACGGGAAGAAAAAAAAAGACCAAAAGCAACAAAGACTAGAAAGGAAAAGAGAGCACCACCAGAACCTCCAACTCTACAGGCAACATAATGGCAATAAATTCATCTTTCAGTACTCACTCAAAACATCAAAGGAGTAAATGCTCCAATCAAATTATAGGATAACAGAATGGATAAAAAAAAAACAAGACCCACTTATATGCTATTTACAAGAGACCCACTTTAGACCTAAAGACACCTTCAGATTGAAAGTAAAGAGATAGAGAACTATCTATCATGCTAGTGGTCACCAAAAGAAAGCCATAATTATATCAGACAATCTAGACTTGAAAATAAAGACTGTAGCAAGAGATGAAGAAGGGCATTGTATCATAATCAAGGGGTCTATCCACCAAGAAGATCTAACAATTATAAACATTTATGCTCCAAATGTGAAAGCACCCAACTATATAAATGAATTAATCACAAACATAAAGAAACTGATTGACAATAATACAATAATGGTAGGGGACTTCAACACCCCACTTACAACAACAGACAGATCATCTAAACAGAAAATCAACAAGAAAACAATGGCTTTGAATGACACACTGGACCAAATGGACTTAACAAATATACTCAGAACATTTCATCCTAAAGCAGTGGAATATACATTTTTCTCCAGTGCACATGGAACGTTTTCCAGAATACATCACATACTGAGACACAAATCAGCCCTCAACAAGTACAAAAAGATTGAGATCATACTGTACATATTTTCAGACCACAACACTGTGAAACTTGAAATCAACCACAGAAAAAAATTTGGAAAGATAACAAATACTTGGAGGCTAAAGGCCATCCTACCCAAGAATGAATGGGATAACCAAGAAGGTAAAGAGGAAATTAAAAAGTACACAGAAGCCAATGAAAATGGTAACACCACAGCCCAAAACCTCTGGGATGCAGCAAAAGCAGTCACGAGGGAAGTATATAGCAATCCAGGCCTTCCTAAAGAAGGAAGAAAGGTCACAGATCAACAACCTAACCTTACACCTTAAAGAGTTGGAAAAAGAAGAGCAAATAAACCTAAAACGAGCAGAAGACAGGAAATAATAAAGATTAGAGCAGAAATCAGTGCTATCAAAACCCAAAAGCAGAACAGATCAATGAAACCTGAAGCTGATTCTTTGAAAGAATTGACAAAATTGATAAACTACTAGCCAGTCTGATCAAAAAGAAAAAGGAAAGGACCCAAATAAATAAAATCAAGAATGAAAGAGCTGAGATCACAACCAACACAGCAGAAATAAAAACAGTAATAAGAGAGTATTATGAGCAATTATATGCCAACAAAATGGGCAATCTGGAAGAAATGGACAAATTCCTAGAAACATATACACTACCAAAACTGAAACAAGAAGCAACAGAAAATTTGAATGGACCCATAACCAATAAAGAAATCCAATTAGTAATCAAAAATCTCCCCAAAATCAAGAGTCCAGGTCTAGATGGCTTTCCAGGGGAATTCTACCTAACATTTAAAGAGTTAACACCTATTCTCTTGAAGCTGTTCCAAAAAAACAGACATGGAAGGAAAACTTCCAAACTCTTTCTATGAAGCCAGCATTACCTGGATTCCAAAACCAGACAAAGATCCCACTAAAAAGGAGAACAATAGACCAATTTCCCTGATGAACATGGACACAAAAATCCTTGACAAGATCCTAGCCAACCAGATTCAACAATACATTAAAAAAATTATTCACCATGACCAAGTGGGATTTATACCTGGGATGCAGGGCTGGTCCAATATCCACAAAACAATCCATGTGATACATCACATCAATAAAAGAAAGGACAAGAACCATATGATCCTCTCAATAGATAGAGACACATTTGACAAAATACAGCATCCTTTCTTGATGAAAACCCTCAAGAAAGTAGGGATAGAAAGATCATACCTTGAGATCATAAAAGCCATATATGAAAGAGAGAGAGAGAGAGAGAGAAGCAGAGCTCAAGATCATCTGATGCAGAGCTTGAACTCACGAACTGTGACATGATCTGAGCTGAAGTCAGATGCTTAATGACTGAGCCACCTAAGCACCCTCAAGGTCCTTATTCTTAACCATTAAACTAATGGTCTTCAAAGGGTGGTCTCCAGACCAGCAGCAGCATCACCTGGGAAGTTATTAGAAATTCAGATTCCTAGGCATCACATCAGGTCTACTGAAGCTGAAACTTTGGAGTGGTGGGCCTGAAAATCTGTGTTTTAACAAGCTTTCACGGGACTCTGACCCAGGCATAGTTCAAGAACCATGGCAATCACACTGTGATAGTATAGGAAAGCAAGAGGGACTTAACTCCTTGCAAAGCCAATGGTCTGAGGCAAGGGTTAAAAGTTTTCATACATTTACAGACAAGTACCTCCTTCCGGGAAAAAGAACAAATGAGAGATAATAGATGTGAGGGAGTAATGGTTGTCTGGGCAAAATTAGAAGTAACAATGTGAAGCCTGCTTGCACAAATATTTCTATTTTCCAGGAGCCCTGAAAGAATGTTGACCATGGAAATCATGGAAAAGGCATCCTCTGATTGTCTCATGCCCACTGAAAAGTAATGGCCACAAGATAATGGCCATAGGACTGAAGGATGTTTTCCCACTCCAAGCCCTTCACCCTCCAGAAAAGGGCCTTTATAAGTTTTGCATGCTACCCCTTCAGGGAGAGCAACATTCTTCTTTCTTGTCCGCTCCCTTGTATAAATGCTATCCCTAATATACTCCATCTGCTTTCTTTCTCTCAAGTTCAGTGTTCATTTCTATGACATAGAGACTCAAAAACCTGGTCTTGGGGTCCAGTAACAACACCATGCTGTGAAGCAACCACATGGTAACAAACATGAACAGTTAGGAAAGGCCATGCTGACAGATTCTCCACCCCTATCAGGGGTCTAGAATAACTGTTGTTTCACAATTTCTAGATTGAACTTTCAGTCTCAGGATCTGAATTCTACTGAAAAAAATTTCACTTAAAAATCCACAACAGGGTGATGTCTGTGGCACAAGCAGGCAGTATGTGAATTAGGATAGAGAAAATTCACTTCCTCCCTGTCCGGCAGTTTCTACAACTGGTTTTAACTGGTTTAATTAGTTTTAATTGCAAGAGTTGTGGTCAACAAGCTGTGTGTTTTAAGTCACAGAGTCCATTCCAGGTAAAAAGTCACGCAACTGACAGAGTAGCAGCTACAGGCACAGCCAAATCCATCTGGCAAAACATCTGCAATGTAGCCCCAGGGGACACTCTGCCAGATCATTTCAAATTTTGCATTTCTGTCACTATGAAAAAGTGACTCTCCATCATTTTCAAGTTTGAACAATGTCTTTCCAAATCAAATTAAGAGATAAACGTCACTGCCACTGGCTAAGCTCCTGCATTTTTTTCTGAATACTCCTTTTGCTCAAATAATGTGGCTGCATAAAAAGACTAAGAGAAAGTAAACAAACATACAAACAGGGTCTTTCTCTGGTAAATGGGATTAAGGTGGTATTTTTTCATCTTATAGTCTTATATGTCTTGACCTCTGTCCTGAACTCTAGACTTCCATACCTAACTACTCACTCAATATCTGTTTAAATGTCCGCTAAGAAGCTCACATATAACACATGAAAAAACCATTTAATTTCTAGCCCTTCACCAAAATCCTTCCCCTTTGTTTCCATTTCAGTTAAAACAAAAGAAAACAAAACATCTTGCAAAAGGCAAATACTTGAGCCAAATCTTGTCTTCAATTTTATTCCCTTTCTCTCACAAACTACATCCAATTGGTCAGAAAACTTGGTTGGCCAAATGTAACCAGAATGAGACCACAAAATCACCCTAATCCGACCTACCTCTTTTTTTCTTCCTCTCACCTGGTTATTGTGTTTGTCTCCTTGGTGGTCTCCCTGTTTTCTCCTTCACCCCTAAGTCTACAGTCCACAGAGCAGTCAGAATGACCCTTTTCAAAACATGTCAGATTATCCCATTTTACTGATGAAAACTTTACAATCGCTTCCAAAAACTGAAGTGTCTGGGATCTGATGTTACCCTACTTACAAGTTGACAAATTGACCTATTACTGTTTCACGGATGCTGGCAGAAGACACAAGACTCCTGGATCCAAAATAAAGATTTTATTACCCTAAGCTGGCAAGTAGAATGAGCATCAGCATATTTATTCCAGTTCCTCATGTGCCCCAGATTTCATGAGGGTGACACAATGGGCCTACATGGTCATGTGTATATGCAATGGGTTGCATTATAGCAGAGGAACACTGAGCTCAAGAAACCCACCATATTAAAACAAGCCCTTGGCAAGCCTGCTCTTTGTCCGGAAAGAAGATAGCACTTCATCCCTCAAGGTGCCTTATTAGAAACAGGACCCTGAGAAGTGGTAAAGAATGCTCAAGGCTTTCCATTCTTGGCATGCTTACAAGACATGTAGGAGTGCAAGAACCACACGGAGGGCAAGGCCTCTCAGCGATAGCTTCCCATATTAATCAGAACAAAAGCCAAGATCTTTGTAAGAATCTCCAAGACCCTGCGCTATCTGCATTGCTCCGCCCCGTGCCTTTCTGTCTTCACACACTGCTATCACCCTGTTCATCGCTTGCTCTACCTTAGCAGCATGGCTTCCATGTAGGTGTTTTCATGTGCCAGGCACAATTCTGTTCAGAACTCTTGGACCTACTGTTCTTCTGCCTGGAATGATCTTCTTCCAGATCTTTTCAGGAACTTGATCCAGTATCACCTTCTCAGTGAGGTCTATCCTGACCACCATATTTATAACTCCTACATGCAAGCCTCCTAGCATTCTACCTTCCCCTGTCCAGCTTTATTTTTTTAATTTGCACTTATCATCATCAGACATACTATAACACAGTATATAGAATTTGTATGTTTATATGTACATATGTGTGTGTGTATTTTATTCTAACCTCCCCTTTAAAGGAGAGGGGCTTTATCTTTTGTTCACTGCTGGATCACCTGTGTGTAAAACCAGTGCTACAGCTCAGAGTAGGTGCTCAATAAATACTGGTTGAATAAACTAATGCTTTTGTCTGTTTTTCAAATGTTCTAAAATAATTACCTTTATAATCAGAAAAAAATGTTACTTTTGATATACAAGAATTTCCTGGAGTATAGAAAGTTATTTATTTTTTTAATTTTTACTTATTTGAGAGAGAGAGAGAGAGAGAGAATGTGAGCAGGGGGAGGGACAGAGAGAGAATGGCAAGCAGGTTCCATGTCAGCACCAAACCCAATGCCGGACTTGATCTCAGAACCCTGAGAGTATGACCTGAGTTGAAATAAAGAGTCAAACACTTAATCGACTGAGCCACCCAGGCACCTCTAGCAAGTTATTCATACACCCACCAACTAGGTCAGACCCCAGCCACATCCCTGATGAGTTAAGAATAGCTAGTAATAGTCAACTTTACTAAGCATTTACCATATGTTAGCACTTTATAAATTAGCTCATATAATTTTCACAAAACCTTTGTAAGGTATCATCCTCATTTCACTTATGAGAAAACTTAGGCTTACTTAAGCAACTTATCTAAGATTATAGAGCTCTTAAGCAGTGGAATTGCAATTAAGAACCTGGGCAGATATGGGTAAGGAGGGCCTCTACTTGGGCATGCCTTCTTCAAAGTTGTCTAAACTCCCCTCAAGTGCCTGGGACCAATCAGGTCCTGCAATACTGCCTGGAAAAAAATGCCCTGAGTCAAGATGAATAACGATGTGGGTCTGGAACCCTGTTTCTTCTCTTCTAAATGCTTTCCAGCTCTCTATCCTGAATTGGCGTCAACTAGATCCTGAGGAACTTCAGAATTCACATTTATAGGTTGTACAAGAACATCCCAGACATGAGTTCCAGGACAAGGACCTGACAAGTGGGTCACTCGTTCAGACTAGTACAGTATTTCTTTCTTAGGATCTCATTCGAGTGGGCCACAAAATGGCTGACTTGGGTGACTCTTCCTTCACTCACAGGTTAAGATCCAGGCTCAGGGCTACTGACAGTCCACTGCCAACTTGGCCTTGAACCACATGTCTTGCATCATCTCTTGCCTGTCTGTATTTCAACCATAGTGCCTACTTTCTGTTTACAGCACCTGAGGACAGTGAGGGCAGTGGCCTTTTACCCTGTGTGTCCCCAACACTGACACCTGGAACAGTCACACCACTCCTTCCTTGGTTTTTGTATCTTACATTCAGCCCCAGGGACTCTAGAGACTGTGGCTCTGCAATGTCAGTGGGACTTCTCGTGGCTATCCTTGCTTGCCTCAGATTGTTATGGTGAAAGCGAGATCTCCTGGGTCAGTTTTCTTCCATGACAAATAAAGAATGGACCTTTCTTGTGGAACTGCCCTTCTGCCCTGACCATGGGACACACATCTCTCCTCCCTAGTAGTGTCAACATGTGGAAGGAACAGGTGCAGTCCTCACTGAAAGGGAGAATACTCTCAGAAGGTATGGTTAGAGGATGTATTGTTTAGTTGAAATGTACAATTCCAGTCGGTAAATGTAACATGGGCAGAAAATAAATTACCGTTCTCACATTTTTCTGCATACTCTGGGTAACATGTGTATTTGTATTCATCACAAATACATACATGGCAGTGAAAAGTGCAGATTAATAATGTAGGAGAGTCAGTGAAAGCCAATATTTATGGGAGTCACAATGGATGATGCAGCATCATGAGTAATGATGTGAGCAGCAAACAATATTAGGAAACTGTAACAGCAAGATTATCTCTACTGTTTCAGTACAAACAGGTCCCAAAAACCCACAGGGCCTGGTGAGTTGCAATTTCTCTCATGGTGAGAAAATAAACCTAAATAGATGGTTCTCAGAACTGAACAAGCAGAGATGCTGTCCCACACAGTAAAAAAAGCTTCCATGGCCAACCTTTTATTTAATGTCCAAATAGAATATCAGCACAATCTAACCACCCTTCTCCTTGTCATTGGTCACCCTTAATATATTTGTGAAAAAAGGTGTTTTTACCTTTGAATACAGCAGCCTGTTTTTCTGATGAGATTTCCACAACATTAAATAGCATGATTGCTTTTATAATCTACTATATACCTTCCTCTTAACACCCCCTCCCAGCCTCAAATAATCAGCAGCTTATCCCCGGATGGTTAGATCCCTGCTGGCCAACAATTCGTAATTCTTTTACAAATTATCTTCATTTTTCTATTTTTTACACTTGTTAGCAACCTTCTTTTTCACTTTCTCCTTCTGCAAATAAAAGGCTAAATCAGAAACACAAGTGTCAGTACTCTCTAACTGCCCTAACCTAGTGTATCACACAGTGTAATCTTCTGATTACTTTGATCAAAATCACTAGAAAGCTTGTAAAACTACAGGTTTCTAAGCCCCACTCCGACCTACTGAATCAGCGTCTTTGGGAATAGGGCCCAAGTCATGCACTTTTAACAAACTCGGGCTGATTCTTTTGCATGCTAAAGCTTGGGACCACCAACTTAACCAAGAGGTAAAAGCAAAAGCTCAAAACCCACCAACATTGTCAAACTTTATGATATAGAAGATCAAATACAAAAGCCACCACAACCATCCAATGTTGCTCCAGCTGGTGACAGAAAGTCAGCTGCCAAGTAAAATTGTGCTAAATACATTTGTTTGCATTTGCTATGATGTTACAACATGAAGTCTGTGCAGATGCTGCCCTTCAGCCCAGAATGCCTTGTTGGCTAATTTCTAGATCCTTCTTGAGAAGACTCCTCAGTAAAGCCTGTCCTGGCTCCATCTGTCTCATCCTTCAGAGCCTTGTCTCCTTTATGAAACTATCCTCTCCTCCAAACTATGAAGTTCCTTAGAACTTTCTCCCTCCAACAATTTATTACCATACTTGGCCCATAGTAAGTACTCAAGAAGTATTTGTTAAACTAATGAACAAAAAGAAATAAGAAGCCCAAACCTGCATGATTTTGCAAAATTTAAGTGAAGCCCTTTAAGTCATCTAAATGCTTCTTTAGAATGAAAAAATATTATATGAAATCTACCTCTAAATTTTATTGATCTTCTGGAAAACAGAAGGGGACTTCTGTGTACAAAGTCAAAAGAACTTTAATGCAGGTCAGATCTTCCTTCCTAACACTGACAAGGTGGAGATGGCACAATGTTACATTATTAATAAGGCTGAAAATGCTTGATGTTAGGTAGTGTTTTGTCTTCTGAGAACCAAAACTAGCCACATATGGCATTCAGACTTAACATCTGCTCTTTCAACCTATTTTGCTGGGTTGTTTGTGAAACATTCCTGTTTATTCCTTCAAAGTAATGTAAGTAGGAGTAGGATCCCCGAGTTGAGAGTATTTTAGGTGAAGCCATTGAGAGGTGGTTTTCTGTGAGAATCATGAATCTGATGGGGATCACCACAGGTCAGTGAAGACAGTAATTTTGTCTTTCTGCAACTTTTCCTAATGCTGACCTTTGTTCTCCTGGGCTGAGAACTCTTAGGATCACTTCCTGTTCCCCCTTCCCAGTGGACTCACACTCTCCCTCATTCCCCTTTCTCTACCCAAGCCTCACCACAACAGAGTCTTTCACTGAAGAGAATTTTGGTTTTAGGTATTCCCAAAAATGAAGATATTTAAGGGATGTTTTATTTTAAATGAGTAAATGGCCAAAGAAAAATTAAAAATCAAAATAAACACCAGAACCTTAGAACTGGAGTTTTCCCCATGTGAACTTTATGCTTTCAGAATTTTCTTCCAAATTATATACTTCCTTCAGAGAAGTTCAAGTTATCATCTTCCAGTGTGAAGGCAAATTTTGGTGGGAGGCCTGATACTGTCCAAAAAAAGGTTCTTCAAACAGCTCCTTCACGCCCTGCATTCCACAGATATTCATTTATTGGTTTAAAACTTTTATAGGCTTTATTTATTTAAAAATCTCTAATAGTGTTTATGTATCATAACCTAACAAGGATACTTCAGAGTGAAGAAATCAGTCAGATCTATTTGTGAGACTAAAGATGTGGTGATGGTGATACAAAGTAAGGAGAGGGGCGCCTGGGTGGCTCAGCTGGTTGAGCATCTGACTTTGGCCCAGGTCATGATCTCGTGATTCTTGAGTTTGAGCCCTGCATCAGGCTCTTTGCTAGACAGCTCAGAGCCTGGATCCTGCTTTGCATTCTGTGTCTCCCTCCCTCTCTGCCCCTCCCCTGCTCACACTCTGTCTCTCTCTCAAAAATGATTAAATGCTAAAAAAAAAAAAAAAAAAAAAAAAAAAAAAGAACAAAGTAAGGAGAGGAATGGGTGGTGAAAAGCAATGTTTGGAGCTATCTTGGCTGCCTGGGGTGAGGGAATTAAGGGAAGTCTTCAGGCCCGTTTCATTTACCTTGGAATTTTGCCCTGTCCAGTCCTACCCAGGGTTTGTACAAAAAGCACAGCTTTTCACCATATGTTCTCTGATTTCCTTTGCTAGCAACAGCCCCCACCTATCAAAATGCTTTTGGTATTAAGAAGTTAATGCTCTTTAAAAATATTTTTTTTAACTGCAGTACAGAAGTCCAAGTGGAACCTGGGGTCTAAAAATCATGTTGGGCATCTCAGTGAATTCACAATAGAAGTGACAAAGGCAATAAAAATGGAAGAAAGGAAAAGGTGATGAAGCATCACTGGTGACAGTGGAGCTTTTCATGTCACCATCTGTACAAAATACGCATTTCCGCACAGAAATAAATTCTGCCAACCATGTATCCACAGGCAGAGAAGGGAGGTATTATTCAGAGATTCGTTTTTATCAAATTGTTAATAGTGCCAACAAAGACTCTAGCATAAGGGATTCAATTACCCACACTTCCCTATGCCTAATTTCTGAAATACATTCAGCAAATTAGTGCCTCAAAATTTTACCTTGTGGCCACTTGAAAGCTCTTCCATTGTTTCTTTTCTCTGTTCTCACCCTGTGGCCCAGCACCAAATTTCTTCCTTCTACATATTATCAAGGCTAGTGCTTTAATTTTCTTTATTATCCATGAATTATCTGACCAAAAAATTGTGTATGGTTAAAATTAAGTTCCTGTGAAACAGTTTAAAAACACTGCACATATAATTTAATTAGGCTAATACTTGGGATATCTACCATCTCTAAGATATTACAAATGATAGATATAGGAACTTACGGTCTAGTGAGGAATTCACAGTCGAGAAGGAAATGATAGCCTAATGAGAGAGGAAGACATGGCAATGTGGCTGTGTTACTGAAGAGGAACAAAGTGCTGAGGGGCACCAAGGAGGGAGATATTATTTTTGCCTAATAGAGGAAGGAAAGCTCTCATGAGGGAGAGAGATGGTGACTGATTGGAATAACCACCGTATTGGACACAGCTGCTTTGAATGGTAATTGTAAAAAGTATCTACGAACTACATTCTTCTCTACACAGTTTTTCCTTTTTAATTTTTTAATGTTTATTTATTTTTGAAAGACAGAGCACGAGTTGGGGAGGGGCAGAGAGAAAGGGAGATACAGAATCTGAGGCAGGCTCCAGGCTCTGAGCTGTCAGCACAGAGCCCAACAGGGGGCTTGAACTCATGAAATGCGAGATCATGACCTGAGCCAAAGTCAGACGCTTAACCAACTGAGCCACCCAGGTGCCCCCATCCCTTTATACTTTAAATGAGGCAGGAAAATTAAAGAGGAATAGAGTTGGCTAATTATTCTTTGCCAAGTGAGATAAGTCTACAGAGAAGTTTTGACAAAACATTAAATGACAGGAAGAGAAGTTAAATATGAAGACTAATTTATTTTTACTATTCCCTGACATCTGTTAATAACAGCACTTCTCTGAAAGACAGTATTCAAGCTAAGTGACATGTAGAGGGGGAGTTCAAATTAAATACCCAAGGAAACCTTGTATACCTACACAACAGCAGCATCTTTGGAAAGACTGACCTGATGTCAAAGTCAAGGACCAAAGCTAAGAAAAGAAGCCCTGGAAAGGGCATACATAGGTTTTCCAAATGGAGAGACCAGAGTTCAAGTCCTGACTCTGCCACTTGTTAATCCTAGAACCTTTGATTCAGGTATTTTATCTTTTTCTCAATGTTTTTAGATCTTTCCTCCTAAAAGAGAAGTGTATACACCTAAATGCTTAAATATAGTTTCTGGGGAAAAAATGTTATTATTTAGTCAGAAATAATTTTGTTAATTTATTATAAAATCAATCTCCTACCCCTCACTGTATTATTTAAGCTGCAATTATATGCACAGGCAGATTGGCTATAATCCTACTGAATGAAATTCTTACTGATAAATTTCTCAAACAATTCATGGAGCAATAAAGAACGTTAGAGCATTATACTTGGAAACATAGAGGTAAAGGGAAGCTATCAGTGCTGGGTCTAACAGTTGGAGGAGAGAAGAGAAGGTATGGAAAGCCTCGAAAGAAGTAGCAAGGAAAACTTTTCATAGGTCCTACAAGGGTTTTTTTTAAAGCCTATATTTTTCCTAGAGATTTCCTGTACATACCTGCCAAATACTACCTTCAAGTTGCCCTCTACGTGCAAGTGGTTTTGATTTGCACCCTTGATTTGTCTCTTCAGGGGCTTTCATATTTATGACCACAGCTCTCATGACATCACAGGAACCTGGGCAATGATCATTTCACCACACACAGCATTCCACCAACAAACTAAGTCCAACCCACGGTGAGTTTCCCTGGCTAACCTACGGCAGAACCAAGTTTTAACTCAGCTTTCATAATTCCAATCACACGGCCCTTTAACTTCAAGTTTTTGGAGTGCCCCTCCTCACCTTTGTTAATAATGGCAGTATCACCCACTCTGTCCTGGACAAAATACCAAGGGCTTTCTCTGCACTCCCTTGAATACCTAGAACCTCATTACAAGTTAGGAAAGAATATGCTCACTTTACAAATGAATAACAAGGCTCAGAGAGATTAAGACATCAGTGAACACCTAAATCAGTGAACACCACAGCCAAGATGCAAAGCCACATACACTATTCAATGTACATCTCAAACACCTTTTCCACACCAATTTCACTTCAGTCTTGTTCTCCACTGAAATTCCACAGCTTTATGTCACTTATTTGAAATAAAGTATACAAACACCCTCCCTTCCCTACCACCATTCCACTCCGAGGTCCTTCAGACCAAGGGTTGACTTACTCTGTACTTACTAACATGCCTAGCAACACAAGAGCTCAGATGTATATTTCAGTGATTAGCACCACCCTTCAAAAAGCTACCCCAAAGAAACACAGGTCAGACCCATGACTTGAGCACTTCACTCTTGTTGAAAATGAGTAAATAATAGGAGGCATCCAAATTTGATGGATGTTCCGATTTCCATAGGAAGCAAATAGGTAGACTCCTTTTTATTTGCCAGTAAAGTGAAGAAAAACTGATGACTTACATTTCCCTTGATGCCCCCTTGTATTCAAGTCTTTGGGGGTGGCCTTCCATTTAAGGAGGCAGAACCTAGTATGACCACACATTAGCAAAAACTTCTAGATGTTGTTATTTTGCAAACTTATTTGATAATGAAGATTAAAGTAACTCATGACTTAAAAAGCCCATTTATGGCCTTACAGCCTCCTCAATCATCATCAGATCAGTTCTGTCTCTTCCGTAGTTCTAAGGGAAATACAGGCTAGGACAGATCTCTCTCTAGACTTAATACCCATATGGTTTTCTTCCATTTATGTTCCATTAATGTTCCATTAATTTTCATAGATGTCTGTTTTTTCTAGTAGCTCAGAGGAGGAATACACAAAGCTGCAGAGCTGGCAAAAGTTCATCATTTGAACCTTGTTTTTCAAGGGGAAGAAATGGACTCAGGCTAACATCTAGTATCCTCTATCATGAAGTTTCAAATGAAAAGTTTCAAAGAGAATGAAAAATTTATTGTTTCCCAAAGAAATAAAGTCACAGGACAGCTCACTCCTTTGTTGGTCAGTTGTAGTTGAGGATATATATATATATATATATATATATATATATATATATATATATATATAAATTTGTCTCAAATGCTTAATAACACTTAGGTACCAGAAACTCAGAATAATCTCTCTTGATGGGCTAACATTCAGGGTGTGATTCACATTCTAAAACAAGCAGACCAAAATGAATTTCTAATCTAGAGTAAATGGAGATGATAGAGTCTGAAATATCTGGAGAATCACTTAGCACCACTGTTCCCTAAATGTCATGATGTGACCAATTCCTCTCTCTGGAAATGTTACAGATGAAAATTCCATCAGTGGCTGTTTATGTCTGCCTCAGTGCCAGGATATAAGCTCTCATTCACTTGGACAATTCCCTTGGAGAGAAGGAAACTAACTTTGAATGGTTTGGTAATCACCTGGAAAGCCTATCTGTCAAAGTGAATCAGCCTGAAATTTATATTTTAGAGAAGTATCTATGTTGCTACTGCTCTGTTCAAATGAGCAGAATCCTCTTCCCCCAGAAATCTCAAAGTCTGGCTGCTTCACATCCTTCAACCCTTTCCTAAGAGTCACCTTCCCAATGAGGCCTTTCTCCACCACCCTACTTAAAGCTGTAATCCTTTCTCCAACGACCATCAGTCCTCCTCCCCTATTTGCTTTTCTCCAAAACTTTTCTCTTATTACTAGATGACAAACTACACATTTATATCTTCTCTGACCCCTCAACTAAAATACAAGTTGCATGAGTGCAGGATTTTTTTTTCTTCTTGCCCTATCCCCAGGGCCTGAAACAGTTAACTTTGGCAGATTTAGGTAACTCAGTAAAATGTACTGAGTAAATGTTAGTAAGTAAATAATCTAGGCTACGAATCTTATTAAAAGTAAAGCCATGAATTCAGAGACATCAAACAATAATAGAGTTTCCTGTAGTTTTTATAGGCCAGAATTTATCTTCAGTAAAATCACAGATTTCCACAATCTGTGGATGCCACAGTCCACAAACTTGGGAAGCAGGACACAAAACAGAATGTTCTGGGAGTAAAAATAAGGCTTTTGAAATTTATCCTTTCTTGTTTTCTTATTATCTGTCAAGCAGTTGCTAGAGGTAATAACTTGAGTATTCAAATACATGGCACTTTCTGTCCTATAGCTTAAGGGGAGAAAGACCCAAGTAAGAACTATGAAGAGCAGTTTTGTCATGTGTACGTGTGCACAGAAATATAGGTGGCAGGGGGAATGTAACATGGAGAGAGTCACTCTCAAGTTGTGTGCTCAACTTTCCTAGGTTGGAAAGCCTTTTCTCTGTGGGGAAAAAAAGGACATTGTAAGAATAAAAGTATAAGGAAAATCAACTTGAAAATAATATTAATAGACATTAATAGATATTATTGCCAGGTTTTGCACTTATTACTGACAATGAAGCTATATACTTTAGCAGTATATTTTATTTGACACTTCATGTAGGAAAATGTTAGACTGTAATGAATACAGAATGTTTGAAAACATTTGGATATGCATCCATTGACTGTGTCTTGAAGAGATGGAATAGGCAATTTTGACTTTCCTATGGCTGAATTTTATGAAAACCAATTATCCAATCTATCGATTTCTAACATGTCTTAAGCACCATCAAAGTGAATGATAAATAAACCTAGCTATTAGTCCACTATCTACCTTGGTCATGATCAAATTATATTTTTCTGTGAAAGTTCTGAAATGATAGGAATCTATCCATCCATCCATCTCCATCCCTGAATATAAATGACCCCAGAATTATAAATGGTCATATATCCATGTCAAGAAATAGGAGAACCAACAATTCTAATAAATAGGTCTAGTGTGGCCAGGCCATGGTGGCAAGTTCAGCCAGTTCTTCAGTAGACAAGTATTTGGGGGTGGGTTCCTGTCTTCAGTAAAAAGGCTGGCTCTAAGAAACCTCAAAATGTGCTGAGGAGTTAAAAGCCCTGCCTTTCAATTTGTTCTTCCACTAGCAAACTACTGCATGTGGTCTTGGCCAATCTGTATTCTCTGGGACTCAGTTTCCTTGTAAGTAGGAGGAAGGGGATGAACTCGATTATCATAGAAGCATCAGATAATGCTAAAACCAAAGGAGCTTTGGGAATCATTTAGTCTAGTACATCTGTTTTGTAGAAGAAACAAATTCTGAAGTGCCTATGTCTGTTTGGTATGGTAACTTTATTACTAGTCTTTTAGTCAGATTTATTTATAACAACTTCTCACTCTCTCCCAAAAAATGCAATTAAGTTTTCTATTAAAAAAAAAAAAACACATGACAAAGGAGGGCACCTGGGTGGCTCAGTCAGTTAAGCATCCAACTTCAGTTCAGGTCATGATCTCACATTTCATGAGTTTGAGCCCTGCATCAGGCTCTGTGCTGACAACTCAGAGCCTAGAGCCTGCTTTCAATTCTCTGTCTTCCTCTCTCTCTGCCCCTACCCCTAGTTGCTCTCACTCTTGTTCTCATGCTCTCTCTCTCTCTCTCAAAAATAAACATTAAAAAAAATTAAAACAAAAAACATGACCAAGGATATTCTCCAAAATAAGTAAGATGTGTCAGGAGTATATTTCTGACACATAAGTAGCAATCTTATTCTTAATCATTCCCCAATTTGAAATGTTTTTTACCTAAGAATATGAAATGGGGGCATCTGGGTGGCGCCAGTCTGTTAAGCACCTGACTTCTGCCCAGGTCATGACCACATGGTTCAGGAGTTCAAGCCTCACATCACATCAGGCTCCATGCTGTCAGCACAGAGCCCGCTTCGAATCCTCTGCCTCCCTCTCTCTCTGTTCCTCCCATGCTCACACCCTCTCTCAAAAAATTTTTTAATTAAAAAAAAAGAATGTGAAATGGGTATATTTTAAAACGTACTTACACATCAAATATACTCCAATGAATTCTTTTTGGGGAGCAATGGATGATGACAAAATTTACTAAATGTCTATTATTTGAGAAGCATTTTATATTTATTCTTATTTAGTTCTTAAACCAATGATAATGATAATCATTTCCATTTTGTAAACTAGGTATCAATGGAGATAAATAATTGGTCCTAAAATAGATTACCAAACAAGTGAATTGCAAAGCTGGGATTCAGTCTCAAGTATTATTGGTTTGAAAGCTTAGGGACTTTTCACTATTCCACATGGCCTGTCGGAAGAGAGAATATTTTTGTGGTTGGGTAGACCAGAGCTACCCACCTTTGGATAAAAGCTACACAGTAACTTAATGGCTTGACAATGCACAGAGAAGAGAACAGGATACTTGGGTCAAGACGAAGGAGTCCATCACTCAGATATTGCTCCTTACACACCAAAACAGAAACAGATTTCTTTAAATATTAAAAAGTACAGAGCCACACTCAAAAATAGGAAGTGAAAAGACACATGTTGCAGAAGCAGAAGGAACCCAGAACAAAAGCAGAGATTAAAGAGATTCCAACCCAGATGGAACCACAATCATTTATACTGAGATGGCACTTCAGGGACTGCATAAGAATGGAAGTCTAGTCTGCCATACATGCAGCAAGGGACAGGAAACTGCTCTCCATGTGTGCCTAGGAGGCAAGACCATACTCCTTACCCATTTATAAGGGCTGAAATAGCTCTACTCACTCACACAAAGTTACAACTAGAGACATTCAATTTGTCTGAGCACAGAAAGACTGCATGAGATCTGGACCAGTATTAATACATAACTGAGATGGATACTCAATTTTATCAAACATTTCAGCAACTATTTTGAATTAAAGTCATTCATAATATAACAAATTAATGCTTCTAGTAATTTATAAATACAAAATCTAACAGCAAGCTTAATAGGAAAACATTAGAAGATGACAATTGGTTTCTAGCTAACACACTGAGACAAAGAAGAAAGAAAAGAAATGTATGTTATACAACTTGAAGGAAAAGAGGCAAAATTAACACTACTTACAGATGATAGCATTAAGAGACTCAAAATTAAAACTATTACAAACTATAGTAAGTCTTCAATAAAAGACTGCCTTTAATAAAAACCACAACCACTTAAAAAGCATAATCTAAGAGAATATATACAATACAATCAGAGATAATATAGCTACATAATAATTAGCAAGAAAAATAAAAAACTTCTAAGAAGACAACTTTACAATGCTCCTGAGAAACAGAAAAAGATACTTGATCAAAAGAAAAACCTACCTATTCTTATACAAGATTTATAACCCAAAGTTATTAACTTTCCCTAAATTAGTCTACCAATCTAAAGCATCCCAATCGCAGTAAGAAAAAAAAATTTTTTTTGGAATGAAAGAAGCGGACTCAAATGTTCATAGGAGGAAATAAACAAGCAGTAACATTTATGTTATAGAATGAGTCTGTCCCACCAAATTCCGTAAATTCAAGTCCTAACCCCCAATACCTTAGAATGTGATTATACTTGGAGATAGAGGCTTTAAAGAGATAATTAAGTTAAAATGTGGCTATTAGGATGGGCCCTAATCCAATGCAACTGGGTGTCCTTATAAAAAGAGGAGAATAGGGGGGCGCCTGGGTGGCGCGGTCGGTTAAGCGTCCGACTTCAGCCAGGTCACGATCTCGCGGTCCGGGAGTACGAGCCCCGCGTCAGGCTCTGGGCTGATGGCTCAGAGCCTGGAGCCTGTTTCTGATTCTGTGTCTCCCTCTCTCTCTGCCCCTCCCCCGTTCATGCTCTGTCTCTCTCTGTCTCAAAAATAAATAAACGTTGAAAAAAAATTAAAAAAAAAAAAAAAGAGGAGAATAGGATACCCAGAGACACACCAAGGCTGCTCATGCACAGACAAAAGGCCATGTGAGAACACAGAAAGAAAGGAAACATCTACAAGCCAAAACCAGAGCCCTCAGGAAGCATCAAACCTGCCAAGGCCTTGATACTGGGTTTCTAGTTTCCAGAATTGTTAGAAAGTAAAGTTCTGTTGTTTAAGCCACCTATTCTGTGATATTTTGTTATGGCAGTCCTCACAGACTAATACAACATAGTAATACAGTACATTCCACTCAAAATTACTGAGCATAAATATCAGGCAAATATTCTTATGAGTTAGGATATAAATAATAATAATTGAGACTATTAATCTGGCCCTGAATGTTGGAAACAATCATAAATTGTAGGGCTGAGGAGAGTCACTTGCTTGTTACTATGGGAATTACTCAAACATATTCTACCCACCAAAAGTTTTGTTAAAATAACAGGAATTTATTAAACTGGTTAAATAATTCAGCACACAATATTTTTCCTCCTAGTCTTCTCAGCTACCATATATAAATAAATCAAAGTATTTATTGCTTGTTCTCTAGATACAGATCTAGGTAACATGAGAGATATAAAAAGATTTCCTATGCACAAGATCCTTTTAGTTTTATTAGGGAAATAAGATCTAGGTCCAAAAAAAATGTAAGAACGAAATATTCCTAAATAAAGTAATACTTGTAGATATTTTAAGTTGTCACTCTGATTAGTGGACAGTTTCCCAAACTTGCACATCTGTTTGGTTTTTTTTTTAATCTAGAGTTTCCTTCCTTTCTCTCTCTTCCTCTTTTTTCTTTGAAACTGTGATCAAGGATTAGCTTCTGTAGAAAACTCCTCTGTCCAACCACCCACACTCTCTTTGTGTTCCCTCTGCAAAATGTTTCAATAGCACATGCTGTAACTATTTGTTTGCCTACTGGGCTGCTCCAAGATTGCACTCATTCAACCTTAAGTACTTGGCACCTAGCACAACGCTGGAAACAGAAGAGAGCAAGCAAATAAATGAATAAAACAACGTGGGTTTGACTATTTAAAAAGGAGACACAACAAAACATTGTAAGGACCAAAAGAATAAGAGCAGCACAGGAGAAATCTGAGATCTCTCCGTGGTGAAAGAATAAACCAGACCTAGCAGCACACTTACCCTGAAAGGAAAATATCTGGCTATGTGTGGTCTTTGAATTAAAGTCATTTGCAGGGAGAAATAAAACTCACATAATTCTCTGGGATGAAAAATTAGAGGAGTAAATATAATTTCCTGGTTCTGTGCTCAACAGAACTAAGACTGGCCAAAAGTAACTAAGCTGCTTGCTAGAGGAAGAGAAATTGTTTTGGAAGATAAATCTATGAACCAACCAACATAGCTTACTTATAAAGACTAGTAGCTCACTTCAAAACCCTCCATGTCCACCAAACCAAAGCTATTTTGTTATAAACTCTGTCCAATCCCAGTTTCCAGCAGGGCAACATTGCCCTAAAATCACTTAAAGCCTGTCAGGCTTTCTCCCAGGAATTCCCGTTGTTGACCCCGCTAAGAGCAAAGCACAGGTGTTCTTCCTTACTATACTAACTAATCAACCCAGATCTGCTTAACACATTTTTCTATTGGTCTTTTGGTGGAGCTGAAGGCCAAGGATAACCTTAAAATGAATTTGAGGGCACCCGTGTGGCTCAGTCAGTTAAGCATCGGACTTCTGATTTCAGCTGAGGGGACGATCTCATAGTTCGTGGGCTGGGTCCCGCGTTGGGCTCTGTGCTAGCAACTCAGAGCCTGATGGCATTTTTTATCTCTCTCCCTCTCTCTCTCTCTGCCCTCCCCTGCTCATGTGCTCTCTCTCTCTCAAAATGAACAAACATTTTTTTAAAAATCAATTTGACATATACCCCAACATTGAAGAACAGTCTGTTAAAGGTGAGAAAGCTAATTTTGTGTTCTGTATCTTAGATTTTATTCCTTTTCCCAAATAGGAGTGTATTTTCATTCATTTTTTTAAATGACAACGAATGTTATGAATCTTTTTGTTTGCCTGCTCTTATAAGTATTTCCTCAGATCTTCATACTCTTAATTTTGTTGTATGGTGTTACCTGAAAAATAACCATTTATTTTAACAGCTTTATTAAGGCCATATATATTATAGGAAATGTGCATTTCCTTTGAAAGAATTCCCCAAGACATAAAAACCCTGCCATATCTTATTAATTTTATTTTTAATTTCAAGTTTGTTTTTCATTTCAAGTTTATTTTATTTTTAATTTCAAGTTTTTATGTAAATTCTATTTAACATAGAGTGCAATATTAGTTTCAGGAGAATTTAGGGATTCATCACTCATATACAGCACACACTGCTCAACCCAACATATGCCCTCCTTAATGCTGTCTCCTTTTTAAAATGTTTTTACCTAGCCTAGTGAATGTCCAAGAAAAGGCAATGTCACCATTGTACTACAAGATGTGGTCTATATAAATCTTGTATTTTAGTTACTTTTCTACAATAATTTACAACTAGTTATCATCTCTGAAACCTCTAGGCTATGTTGGATGAACGAAACAAAAATAAAAGTCAAAAACAAAGGAAGTACTTGGTAAGTAGTAAATGGTTATAAATGGACATAACTCTAGGGAGCCACAGTTGGCTATTAAGTTTTTAAAGGAATATTTTTCCATTTTAAGAATTGCTGATCACCAGTATTTATCTTTTATCCTTCCTAACTTCTGCACTTTGTATGCTATTTTAATCACAGTTCTCACAGCCCATTTTTTTGCCATTTTCCTCTGTTTCCTTTCAGCATTACATATTTGCTTCCCTTTGTAGTTTATTTGATCCATACAGATCTTATGTATTTTTTATTAATTCCACATTGCTGGGTTCTCATTAAGCTCCTTTCATATGCCTAGCATAACTTTAACTTATTCATACACCTAGCATAACTTTGCCTTATTTACTCTTTGGTGCACATTTCTTCACTGCCTCAAAGTTTTGTTAAGTTAATTTTGGGAGAGATAGAGAGTGGGGATGGGGCAGAGAGAGAGGGAGAGAGAGAATCCCAAGGAGGCTCTGATCAGACCAGAGCCAGACAGAGACCTCAATTTCATGAACCATGAGATCATGACCTGAGCTGAAATCAAGAATGGGACACTTAAGGGGAGCCTGGGTGGCTCAGTCAGTTAAGCGTCCCACTTCGGCTCCGGTCATGATCTCACGGTTGGTGGGTTTGAGTCTTGCATTGGACTCTGCTGACAGTCCAGAGCCTGGAGCCTGCTTTGGATTCTGGGTCTCTCTGCCCCCCCTCCCCCCCCCCCCCCCCCGCTCATGCTGTCTTTCTCTCACTCTCTCTCTCTCAAAAATGAATTAACATAAAAAAAAAAAGAGAGAGGGAGAGAGAGACGCTTAACTGACTGAGCCACCAGGCACCCCATCAGAGTTTATTTTTTTAAGACCAAAAAAAAAAAAGTAGAATTAAAACACAATTTGAAACAATAAAGGAAGAAAATATTTTTAGCTATTAGCTGGGAATAAGTGATTAAAATGTCTTGAAAGGAAATTAAGTGTATATTTACATAGATAAGATAAATAAACATTTTAAAGGAAAATACTAAATAGGAGGAAATTAAAGAATATGAAAGATTCCATCTAGGTGAATTAATCATCATCGTTATAAATCACAAGGCATAATTTGACATAATTTGACATTTGACAAGGCATAAATTGACATAATTTGACAGTCTTCTAAATTTTCAGAATTTCAGTTATATTATGTCTTGATGAAATGTCATATTAGATACTAGAACACTGGCTCATAGTAGGTTCAATGGATACGTTTCTTTAAATATGTATATAAACAAATTTACTAAAAATTGTGGTGTTAAAATTTTCTTCCCTCAGCAAATGTTATTAAACAGATATCAGAAGGTCACAGGCTTCTGAAATAATGTACCATTAAGGGAACAGCTGCCACTATTTTTAGTAAGATATTCCTTTACCAATGGTGTAGCCAAAATTAATAGTTTATAGGTCTTCTAATACCTGTTGCCAGCCTGATCATTTTCAGTGATAGAGCAAAATTTTTGCAAAGTCCTTTCCTCTGGAACCATAAAAGATCACAAAGATTAAAGAGTCTACCCCAACAGTTAAGGCCATTGGAAAAATTGACACATTCCACTATCTCAGAGGACTTTGTTCAGGGAAGTCTGATTTCAGCTTAATCCAACAGTCATTTCCCAGTCTTCATTGCGTGCAAAGCTTTAGGCTACCCACAGAGGAGCTATGGAGACTAGAAACCACAGGAACTTGCCCTCAATCAGATGCCTTCAAGCAGAAGGGTAAGAAACACAACTATAATTCAAAGTAAAAGGGCATATTTGTACAAATTGTAAAATAATTGTGATGGCGAGATCCGGGAGAGCAGCTATGCCTTGAAAAGCCTTCAGGATTACCTAGTGCTGATTAAGTATTACATCAAGTGGACCTGAACTGTGAGAAAGAGAAGATATTTTAGGCTAAACAGTGACAAAGAGGTCTAAAACCACAAGGCTTGTTCAGAAATGATAAAGATTACGGAATAAGGAAGGATATAATGCGAAGAAAAACTGGAAAGGTGTCTGGAACAGACTGTGAAGACCTTGAAATATCATGCTAAAAAGTTTGCATTCATATCCCTCTACCTCACATACATGCTCCAACAGTAGCCAAGATCTCAGCTATCCTAGAATTGCTTCACTAAGATCATACTCTCTAGAATTTATTTACCTCGATATATTTTCGTAATATTGATTCTTCATTGCTCACTCTCATGCTTTCTGGTTAAAATAAACTAACAACTTGTATTGAACTTAGCTTTAAAATTCTGCATCTTTAAGGGCATCTGGGTGGCTCAGTCAGTTGAGCGTCCCACTCTTGATTTCAGCTCAAGTGAGGATCCCAGGGTTGTGGGATTGAGCCTCATGTCAGGATGAGCATGGAACCTGCTTGGGATTTTCTCTCTCCCTTTGCCCCCTTCCCCTCTCACTCTGTCTAAAAAAAAACACACACACACACACACACACACAAAACAAACAAACAAACAAAAACCCTAAAATAAATAAAAAAACTTTCTGCAGCTTTAATTTTATTACTTGCAGTTAAACCTGTCTCCCAATTATTGAGACACTGAAAACATAAATGACATTGGTCCACAATTCTTCCATCTCAGCCCTATGCAGGTAATCTACATGCTTCTCATGAAAATTACATAGCAATAGCAATGCAATAGCAATGCAATAGCAATGCAATAGCAAGAGCACCTCACATTTATGTAGAGCTTCACTGTTTGTCACCCGTTTTCAAATACATTGTGACTCTGTCAGAGTGTAACAACTAACATTTTTTGTGCCTTTGTAGTTTAGCAAACACTTTGCCAAGCTCTTTATGTATGGTGGTACCACCCTCATTTAGAAATGAGAGTATTAAGGCTTACTGATGTTAAGGGACTTCACAAGGTCACATAACTAATAAATAGAAAAACGGCTGACCCTAGAAATTTTTACCTTAACTATCATGCTATGTTATTTCCTGTATAAACACACACATTCCAAAGGTAGTTACAACATGTTAATCAAGTCAACAAAAAAAATTTTTTTTTAATTTTAGAGAGAGAGACAGCATGCAAGTGAGGGGGTGGGGCAATGAGAGAGAGAGAGAGAGAGAGAGAGAGAGAATTTTAAGCAGATTCCACGTGTGGAGCCCACGACCCCAGGATCATGGCCTAAGCAGAAATCAAGAGTTGAACACTCAACTGACTCAACCACCCAGGTGTCCCAACAAAAAATTTTACAAAACAATTACTTTTTAGACTTTGTTCTAGTAAATTTCTTAATTCAATTTAAACTAGCATTAAATGGATCTACTGGTTCAATTCACCCAAAATTGTCAAAAATGTATCATGGAATCTTAATTTATACGGCTCACACAAAGCCAAGAGAAAAATAATGCATTTGAAATTGGATGCCAGAGTATATGCTTTAGAGTATAAATAGTTGTAAATGCATCAATGGTAAAGCAATGATTCTGAAATCTAAACATATTTCATTATTTTAAATTTTAAAATTCTAAATATATTTTATGATTTTAATACAAACTACAACTTTTAGGAAGAAAATTAAAGAGCTAAGCTTTCTGAGGTTAAGGTCAGAAATGAAATCTTTAATCCCTCTTACCCTATTTCAAAACTTCATCTACTTGATGTTATAAAATAGGTGACCACCTTTTGGAAGGTAAGAGGTATAGAAAGTTTACCAGGGCAGGTGTTGCTCTGGGTACAGCCACGGGGAGGGAGCCTGCTTATGGAGGCTACCACAAAGAGGTATAAGCAGGAAGTGCAAAATCTCAACTTTTAGCAGTCCACTACTGTGGGGGAAAGTGCCTACCTTAAAGCTCAAGTGGTGAAGTGGAGCAGAATCCCAGGAGTGACAGTATGAACTGAGAATACCTTGGGTCCCAAGAATGACAGGTCACACCAATGTGCCTCTTTCAAGGCATAAAAGAGGGGACTCACTCTGGCTGAGGGCAGCAAGCAGGGGTGCTGGCTTTCTCCTCTGTTTTGACAAAAACTCTGAACTGCACAGTCCTGACTCTGCACAGGCTGGCAAAAGCATGGTGAGGCCCTCCCCCAGAGGAAGAGCTCGGGTCCATGTCATAGGAATCCTCAGTCCTACACCTGAAATAAAAAAGCTTGGACAAAAGCAAGGTAAACACGATGTTCTGACAGAAACCAGGGACACAAGACCTGTGATTAATTACTCTTCCTGGAGGTTTCCCTCAAGAGTGCAGAGTGTGAACTTTCAGCTCCAGAGCTTTAGAGGAGGGCACCACCATTTCCCCCTTTAAGTAGCAAAACAGCACCACCTAGTAGATGCCAGAGCCACTTACACCAAGCCTCACCCCTCTGTACTCCAGAGGTGCATTTCTACTGAAACAAGCTGACAATCAGCACAGCAGGCACCACCCAGAAGTCCAAGACAAACAACTCATTTGCACCAAGTCTACAGATTATAGACTTCAGCTCTAGGAGAAATAGTATCTAACTTCTGTTTTACTTTTATTTTTATTACTATTTTTTCATTTATTTTCTTATTTTTAAATTCTCTTTTTACTTTTTTTTATAAATACATATTCTTTTATTTTTTATTATTTTATTATTTTATTTAAGTTTTTGGATCTACATTCTTTTTACACACAGACAAAAACACACCCAAGATCTAGTTGTTTTTGTTTTTGTTTTTGTTTTTTCTTTCTTTCTGGTTGCCTGTTTTACTACTTTCTTCTTTTCTTTACTGGACTAAATGATGAGATGGAGAAACTCAGCCCAAAACAACAGGCAGTGGAACTCATAGTTGGGGATTTAATCAACACAGATATAAGTAAGAAATCTGAACTAGAATTTAAAATCACAATTATAAGGATACTATCTGGGGTTGAAAAAGCATAGAGGACACCAGAGAATACATTTCTGCAGAAATAAAAGAACTAAAATCTAGTCAGGCCAAAATTTAAAATGCCATAACCAAGATGCAATCTCAAATGAACGCCATTATGGTGATAATGGAAGAAGCAGAGCAGCAAATCAGTGATACAGAAGATAAAATTATGGAAAATAATGAAGCTCAAAAGAAGAGGGAAACAAAGACAAAAGATCATGACAAACTCAGCTACTTATTAAAGAGGAATAATATTTGTGTCATTGGAGTCCCAGAAGATGAAGGGAGAGAGAAAGGGGCAGAAGGTTTATATGAGCTAATTATAGGTTAAAACTTGCCTAATCTGGGAAAGGACACAGACACCAAAATCCAAGAAGCAGAGAACTCCCATTAAATTCACAAAAGCGAACCATCATCAAGGCATATCATAGATTCACAAAATACACAGACAAGGAAAGAATCAGGAAATCAGCAAGGGAAAAAAAAAAGCACTTAACCTACAAGGGAAGACCAATTAGGTTCATAGCAGATCTGTCTAGAGAAACTTGGCAGGCCAGAAAGGAGTGGGAGGATATATTCAACCTGTTGAACAGGAAAAATATGCATCCAAAAATTCTTTATCCAGCAAAGCTATCATTCAGAATGGAAGGAGGGATAGAGTTTTCCAGACAAAAACTTAAGGACTTTGTGACCACTAAACGAGTGCCACAATATTGTAAGTGGGCCTCTTTGTGGGTTTTTTTTTTCTTAAGTTTATTTATTTATTAAGAGAAAGAATGGCAAAGGTATGAGTGTGGGGGAGGGCAGAGAGGGATAGAGAGAATCCCAAGCAGGCTGTGACTGTCAGCACAGAGCCCAATGCAGGGCTCAAACTCATGAACTATGAAATCATGACCTGAGCGGAAATCAAGAGTCAGATGCCCAACTGACTGAGCCACCTAGGTGCCCTAGGAGGTCACTTTGGGTGCAGAAAAAACACAACAAACAAAAATGACCAAAAACAACAAAGAGAATAAAGGACCAGAGACCACCACCAGAAACACCAACTTTACAGGCATCACAATGGCACTAAATTCACATCTTTTAATAATCACTCTGAATGTAAATGGACTAAATGCTCTAATCAAAAGACAGAGTATTGGAATGAATTTTAAAAAATCCATCTATATGCTGCCTACAAGAGACTCATAGTAGACCTAAAAACACCCGCAGATTGAAAGTGAGGGGATGGAGAATCATCTATCATGATAATGGATGTCAAAAGAAAGAATAGTCATACATCTATCAGACAAACTGTAACAAGAGATGAAGAAGGACATTATATCATAATTAAGGGGTCTATCCATTGTGAATATTTACGCCCCCAATTTGTAAGAACCCAAATATGTAAATCAATTAATAACAAACATTAAGAAACTCATTGATAATAATACAGTAATTGTAGGGGACTGGATCACAAATCAGGCCTCAACCAGTACAAAACAGTAAGTTCATACCACACATATTTTCAAACCACAATGCTATGAAACCTGAAGTCAACCACAAGAAACAATTTGGAAAGGCCACCAATACATGGAAGTTAAAAACATCCTACCAAAGAATGAATGTGTTAACCAGGAAATTAAAGAAGAAATAAAAAATACACGAAGCCAGTGAAAATGAAAACATGACAGTCCAGACCCTTTGAGATGCAGGAAAGGGAGTCCTAAGAGGAAAGTACATTACAATTCAGGCCTATCTCAAGAAGCAAGAAAGGTCCCAAATATACAACTTTACACCTCAATGACTTAGAAAAGGAACAGCAGATACAGCCTAAAGCCAGTGGAAGAAGGGAAATAATAAAGATTAGAGCAGAAATAAACCATATAGAAACAAACAAACAAGCAACAATATAACATATCAACAAAACTAAGAGCTGGTTCTTTGAAAGAATAAACAAAATTGATAAACCCCAGCCAGACTATCAAAAGAGAAAAATCAATAAAATCACAAATGAAAGAGGAGATTACACCAACACCACAGAAATACAAACAATTATAATTATATGCCAACAAACTGGGCAATCTGGAAGAAGTGGACAAATTCTTAGGTATTCACAAACTACCAAAACTGAAAAAGGAAGGAATAGAAAATTTGAACAAACCCATAACCAGCAAAGAAATCTAATCAGTTATCAAAAATCTGTCAACAACAGGAATCCTGAACCAGTAGGCTTCCCAGGAGAATTCTACCCAACATCTAGAGAGAGTTAATACCTATTCTTCTCAAACTGTTCCAAAATAATAGAAATGGAAGGAAAGCTTCCAAACTCATTCTATGAAGCCAGCATTACTTTGATTCCAAAACAAAAGACCCCACTAAAAAGGAGAATCACATGCCAAGATCCCTGATGAACCTGGATGCAAAAATTCTCAACAAGATACTAGCAAATCGAATATAACAGTACATTAAAAGAATTATTCACCATGATCAAGTGGGATTTATTCCTGGGCTGCAGGGCTGGTTTAATATTTGCAAAGCAATCAATGTGATACACTACACGAATAAAAGAAAGGATAACAACTATATGATTCTCTTAATAGATGCAGAAAAAGCATTTGGCTAAATATAGCATCTTTTCTTGATAAAACCCCTCAACAAATTAGGGAGAGAAGGAACATATCTCAAGATCATAAGGCCATATATGAAAGACCCAGAGCTAATATCACCCTCAATGGGGAAAAACTGAGAGCCTTTCCCTTACAGTCAGAAACAAGATAAGGATGTTCACTCTCACCATTACTATTTAATATAGCACTGAAAGTCTTAGCCTTAGCAATCAGACAACAAAAAGAAGGAAAGGCCATCCAAATTGGCAAGGAAGAAGTCAAACTTTCACTCCTTGCAGATCACATGATACTCTAGGTAGGAAACCTGAAAAACTCCACCAAGAAATTGCTAGAATACATGAATTCAGCAAAGTTGCAGGGTATAAAAATCAACGTGCAGAAATGTGTTGCATTCCTATACCCCAATAATAAAACAGCAGAAAAAGAAACCAAGGAATATATCCCATTTACAAATGCACCAAAAACAGTAAGATATCTAGGAATAAACCTAACTAAAGAGGTAAAAGATGTGTACCCTGAAAACTATAGAAGACTTATGAAATACACTGAAGAGCATACAAAGACATGGAAAAAAGATTCTATACTCATGGATTGCAGGAACAAATATTGTTAAAATGTCTATACTATCCAAAGCAATCTACACATTTAATGCAACCCCTATGAAAATACCACCAGCATTCTTTGCAGTGTTAGATCAAACAATCCTAAAATTTATATCAAACCACAAAGGACTCCCAATGGCCAAAGCAATTCTGAAAAAGAAAAACAAAACCAGAGGCACCACAATTCCAGATTTCAAGCTACCTTACAAAGTTGTAGTCATCAAAACAGTAAGGTACTGGCACAAAACAGACACATAAATCAATGGAACAGAATAGAAAATACAGAAAGAACCCGCAACTATATGGTGAACTCATTTTTATCGAAGCAGTAGAGTATCCAATGGAAAAAAGATGGTCTCTTCAACAAATGGTATTGGGAGAACAGAACAATGACATGCAGAAGAATGATACCAGACCATTTTCTTACACCATACATAAAAATAAATACAAAATGGATGAAATACCTAAATGTGAGACAGTAAACCATCAAAATCCTAGAGGAGAACATAGGCACCAACCTCTTTGACCTTGGCCACAGCAACTTCTTACTAGACATGCCTCTGGAGGCAAGAGAAACAAAAGCAAACGTGAACTGTTGGGACTTGATTGAGATAAAAGACTTCTGCACAATGAAGGAAACAATCAACAAAACTAAAAGGCAGCCCACAGAATGGCAGCAGATATTTGAAAATGACATATCTGATAAAGGGTTAGTATCCAAAATTTATATATATATATCAAATTTATCAGGCAAAAAACAACCCAGTTAAGAAATTGGCAGAAGACATCAACAGACACTTTTCCCAAGACATCCAGGTGGCTACTAGACACATGAAAACATGCTCAACATCTCTCATTGTCAGGGAAATACAAACCTAAACCATGATGAGATACCACCTCACACCTTTCAGAATGGCTAAAATTAACACAAAAAAACAACAGGTGTTGGCAAAGATGCAGAGAAATAGGAACACTTTTGCACTGTTGGTGGGAATGCTAACTGGTGCAGCCACTCTAGAAAACAGTATGGAGGTTCCTCAAGAAACTAAAAATAGAACTACCCTATGATTCAGCAATTGCACCATTAGGCATTTACCCAAAGGATACAAAAATACAGATTCAAAGGGGTAATGCACCCCAATGTTTATAGCAGCATTATCAACAGTTGCCAAACTATGGAGAGAGACCCCAGATAGCCACTGACTGATGAATGGAGAAAGATGATATATACAATGGAATATTACTCAGCCATCAAAAAGAATGAATTTGTTCCATTTGCAACAACATGGATGAAGCTAGAATGTATTATGCTAAGCAAACTAAGTCAATGAGAGAAAGACAAATGCCATGTGATTTCACTTATACGTGTAATTTAAGAAACATGATCATAGAAGGGCAGCAGGAAAAGTAGAGAAGGAAACAAACCACAAGAGAACAGACAGAGGGTTGATGGAGGGAGGTTAGTGGGAGATGGTCTAGATGGGTTATAGGCATTAAGGAGGGCACTTATGAGCAATGGATGTTATACGTAAGTGATGAATTACTGAATTCTACTCTTGAAACCAATATTGCACTGTATGTTAAGTAAAATTAAAAACAAGTTATAAAGAAAAAAAGAATCCATTAAACAAAACTGTTCTAGCACAGAGGATTTTTTTTTCAAAAAATTATTTGGCATACCATAAGTAAACCACATTTACAACATATAACTAATAGGCATCTGTATGTTCCAGCAAATGTGAGCATGAAAGCTCAAGCAAAATAATTTGAGAAATCTTAATCACTTCATTTATGGTTAACAGCGCTAGGAAAGTCAATGTTTCTGGTAAAAATGACTGCTTCACATCTTTAATTAAAAAAAAAAGATTTACTTCAAAAATAATAGTTTTGTTGATTCTGTATAACCCAGTAAAAAAGTAAAAAAAAAAAAAAGTGTGGGGGAGGGGAGTGGGGCTCATTCCTGGTCTTTCATTCTTTAATATACTTTCAACTTTCTTCTCTTCTAAATGTTCTTTTTCTGCCTTTTCTTTCCTCCATTTTTTTTGTTCTCCTTCATGCAATATCAAAGGATGTTGACAGTCACAAACAAGAATATAGATGAAATAGTAAACCCACAACACCAAAATCCTATTAGAAGCCAAGTACTTCTAATCCTCATGTGTTTGTTTTTTCAATCTCTGAGAAAAAAAATGATCTCCCATCTCATTGTGTTTTAAAGAACTTCCTTCTTAGAGTGTAAACTATTTTAACTTATTTTACATTTCCATTAGTCTAAGTTCCTGAGGACAGGAACCTCTAAGGCCAATTGTTTCTCCAGGGACCAACCAACTCAATGTGTGGGACTGAACAAGTGGTGTTAACTTAACCTGTATCAGTCCCACTAACAAGCTTTTTCTTAAAGGACTAGCAGTAAAAATTTACTTGGGGCCCAGCATCTGCCACAACTACTCAACTCTGCCATTATAGCATGAAAGCAGCCACAGATAATTTACATAAAGGAACAGGCATGGATCTGATTCAATAAAACTTGATTTTTTTTAATATGAAATTTATTGTCAAATTGGTTTCCATACAACACCCAGTGCTTGATTTAAAAAAAAAAAAAACAGTAGACAGCCTCTTTTAAAATAAAAATTTGTTCACAAAAAAAAAGGTGAGTTTCCCATAACACCCTAATTTAACAACCCCTGCTATAGAAAAACATAAGGGGTTTATGAGTAGGTACCACCACAAAGGCTAAAAGGCGAGTCTAAAAACACTGCAGTTTAAGTAAGGAGTATTTATACCTCTTGCAGCATGTCCATAAATATGGTTGTCTTCAGGTTTTTAAACTTTGTATAAATGGAATAAATGGCTTCCTACAACAATGTGTTGAGAAATGTCCCTGTGGACACCTGTAGCCATAGCCTCTATATCATTATTTGTAATGATTGTATAATCTTCAGTTGTATCAACAGATCACAATTTATCCCTGCTCCTAGAGATACACATTTAGATTTCCAATTTTTAACTATCAAACAATGCTGCAATAGTCTTCTATTACTTCTCTTGAACATGTGCAGTATTTCCTGAAGGGACTGTACCTAGAAATGAAATTTCAGTCACGTGACATAAGCAAATTCAGCTTTACTAAACAGTCCCTCAAAGTGTTACTATACAAATGTGAGTTCATTAATTAATAAGCTGACTAGCAGCATATAATACCTAGCAGTATTGTTTATATGGTTTTAGAAAGATAGAATTATGGTTTTCAATATGAATAACTATCCAGTACAATGTATTGTGCCATTTCTTTACTAATACATAATGCCAATTCATTATATCAAATTTCCACGTATAACTGGATCTGTTTCTTAGTTTCTTATTCTATTCCCTCTATCTAGCTCTGCTTCAATAATATCACATTACCATTGTTTTCTAATTTCTATAATTTGTAATTTACTATTGTTTTATAATCTTATTTGATTCTTCAAAATTGTTTTAGCAATTCATGGCATTCTATTCTTCCACATAAAGAATTCTCAGAAATTCTCTCTTCAAATATTGTTTCTCTGATTTTCTATTATTTTCTCTTCTCCCGTATCTCTTCTAGAAGCCTCTCAATGTATTTTCCACCTCTTATAATTGCTCTATTAATCTTTTTATTTAAGTGCTTTCTCTATGCTTTGCTCTGGGTCAGTTCCTCACACTCATTTCCAATTAATTAATCAGTTTCTTTCATAGTGTCTCTCATTTCATGACTTGCAAGAGGTAAGGGGAAGAGAACATTCAGGAATCTCTAGTTGACAGTCAAACCCATTTTTCCAGAAAGCAACAGTGTCCAAATAGTTTTTTTTAATATTTATTTATTTTTGAGAGAGAGAGAGAGCATGAGCAGGGTAGGGGAAGAGAGGGAGACACAAAATCTGATGCAGGCTCCAGGCGCCGAGCTGTCCACACAGAGCCTGACACAGGGCTCAAACTCATGAACTATGAGATCATGACCTGAGTTGAAGTCAGTCGCTCAACTGACTGAGCCACCCAGGCGCCCCACAAATAGTTTTTTTTAATGGTATTAGTAACTGCAGACATTTCAGAAATGCTGCAGGTTAAACAGGCTTTTGAGAACTGGTGTTGGAACTTAACCACTATATAGAACATTTGATGCTAACAACATCATTTGATGCTAACAGAATAATGTATTCTAGGTTCCCATCAATGGACTTCAAAATCAATTTTTAAAATACAAACAGCTGGTAAGGTGCGAATTGCCTTTATAAAAACAAACTCACATAAACACCAGATAGATTTTTGCTTCTATGTGTTCCATAATCCCAGCTCCCTCCACTTGTATATAGATTTTATTGTGACCTCCAAAATTATGTCATTTTAATAGCATAAGAAAAATGTTTAATTCTTTAAGAGCCAAGTCTGAAACCTAGAGAAGAGTTTCTTTGGCAGTGAAGAATACTAAAGAATGGATATAGCCAAAAGCCACACTGAAGAGAATTACCTAGACAATGTTATAAGGGTTTCTGTGGATATTCTTTTAATCACTGAGTCACTGAACACCAAACCAAATGCATTCCCCTTCCATACCACCATTACCTTTATCATCTGCCAGAATTTTAAACACTACATCACTGGCTCTTAAAACAAGAATGATGAGAAGTTCCTTTCCCCCAAGGATGCTCAAAGAAAAATTATTAAGCAAAGATCATCTTTGGAGTCTCTTCACCTTGGCATTTCTGATAATTCATTCCTTTCCACCTAGATAATCCTATTTCTCCAACTCAAGTATCAACTGCTTTTTGAAATAATATTGTATCCTTTTATCTTCCAAAAGAATTATTTCTTCAGTGTTCTCAATTAGTGCTTCCCTTCTTACATAAAATTCACATTTCACAGTAACTTCATTGCAAAGTAGTTACTATCTAAGAAACCAATTCATAAAGGATAGGAACTAACATTAACAAAAACAGGAGGTACTTTTCTTAGAATTATGTGCATTATAAAAAAAATTTTGTCTCAACACAAAGGAATTTCTCAATGGATTATCTAGAAGTATTACAGATGATGTGATAGATGATATATGATAAACTTATTTTCCAATCACTTTAAAGATCATGTATACAACATTTTACCTCATATCCATGAGCATATGCAACACTGAAATACAATTCAATATTCCCTGCTTCTAGGAGTTGGACCAATTTAGATACCTCATATAAGGGGAATCATGTAGTATTTGCTCTTCTGGGACACTTATTTCCCTAAGCATAATGTCCCCCAGATTCATCCACGTTATGGCAAATGGAAGAATTTCTTTCTTTTCTTAAGGCTGAGTAATAATATTCCATTGTATGTATGCATATTATACCACCTTTTTTTTTTTTAACTTATCTGTAGAGGGACACTTGGATTATTTCCATACTGTGGTTATCATGAAGAATACTGCAATGAACATGGGAGTACAGAGATCTCTTTGTAATCCTGATTTCACTTCTTTTGGTACCCAGAAGTGGGACTGCTAAATCATATAGTAGTTCTATTTTTAATTTTTTAAGGAAGCACCATACTGTTTTTCATAGCTGCTGCATCATTTTACATTCCCACCAAGAGTGTACGAGAATTCTAATTTTCTCTACATCCTCACCAACACCTAATTTGGGGCGCGGCGGGGGGGGGGGGGGGGAGGGTTGGTAATAGTCATTCTAGCCAGTGTGAGGTCATGTCTCCTTGCATACTGGATTTTATTTCCCTGATAATTCATAATGTTGAGCATCTTGCCACAAAAAAAAGGGAGGGAGGTTGGGGAGATACAAAGAGACTTTGAGAGGTGTTGTATATACCTATTACCTTGATTGTCGTGGTGGTATCCCGGATGTTTGTCTAGGTCAAAAATCATCAAATTGTACACAATGAATATGTACAATTCTTTGTATATCGACTATACCAAATAAAGTAGTTTTAAAAATGCAAATTAGGTTAACAGTTTTATGGAAAGAAATAATATCCTAAATTGAATATAGGCACATACAATTGAAAATACATAAAGAACAGTAAACTGAGTATGGAATAGGTTTTCTGATGTCCAGCAAACTGGAACAATTATGACTCTTACATCATGACACTTTTGAGCCATTCAGGTCATGTAGGATTCATTCACCCAAATAGAACTGCTAGACTGTTTCTATAAGGAATACTATCTATAGACACCGCTTCACCTCAATACCAAAGTGTACTAAGAAGTTCAACTGGCATTTATCTGGTGCAAAAAAAAAAAAATCTTTAGCAAGATCTAAATGGATTATAGAATTTAGGATTTATAAAGATTCAAACAGAATAGATTAGCTGGGAATCCCCGAATGCAAACTCAGGAATGGAATATATGCATGTAATTTAAGTTTCTCTGAGACTCAAAGATCAAAATAATAACAATACAAATTACACTGGCTCTTGTTTGCATTTTGCACCACAACATCCATTATGCTGAGTAATTTGTGAGCATTTCTGGGAGAACTCAGAGGATGATTTCCATACGTTTAACCAACTCCTCAGAGAGAGTCTACAACCCCCTCTCCTCAGTCTTGTTCCCAAACAATTCCATGGAATGCACTGGAATGGCCACCACTCACTAGACACAATGCTTAAACGGTGGAAAAAATAAAGGATGGTATCACTAAAAGCCTCTAAAGCTGGAAAAGTGAAACAGACTTTCCTCTAGAGCATCCAGAAAAAATGCAACCCTGCATTCCTTCCAACACTTTGATTTTAGCCAAGTAAGTCTCATTTCAAACTTCCAACCCCCACAACTGTAGAGTAATCAATTTCTACTGTATAAAGCCACTAAATTTTAGTTAATTTGTTACAGCAGCAAAAGGAAACTAATACAGCAGGGAACTTAATCTTTCGCAGCCCAACTCAAATTATCTTTACCTTCTGTTATTTGGATGTGGCTTCTTAATCATCTATCACGTCCTGATCAATAAGCACTGCTTCTGATCCACAAGCATCTGTTCCAGAATGTTTCTTTATGTTGTCTTTAACACTCATTTGCAGAGATTTTGCAGTTTCTCTCTTATAAGCCTTTTTTTTAATGTTTATTCATTTTTGAGAGAAAGAGAGAGCATGCACGCACACACAAGCGAGTATGGAGGGAGGGGGGGCAGAGAGAGAGGGAGACACAGAACCCGAAGTAGGCTCCAGGCTCTGAGCTGTCAGCACAGAGCCCAGTGCAGGGCTCGAACTCAAGGACCGTGAGATCATGACCTGAGCTGAAGTCATACGCTTAACTGATGGAGCCACCTAGGTACCCCTCTTATAAGCCTTATTGACTATATGCCCTTATCGCTAATTGTTGTTCTTTTGTTTGTATCTGTATCTCCTTTAATTGAATTCTCAGTAAACTACTGGGTGCAGATACTGGCTATTTGGAAATGACTTACTTTGGGGGTGGGGAATCTTTCATTTTACTTCTTATACTCTTTTGTTGCTCCTTCCTTCTGGCTCATTTTGAAAGAGACAACATTGGAAGGTTAATCACCACCTGAAAAAGCATTTGCTATGTTGCTGAAATCACTGCTTCTATGGTATGTCACACAATCAGACGTCCTCTATGGTTAGAACAGCCTAGGATTGTGCTGTAAAATCATCTTACTCACACTGTGTGTGGGCTACACCCAAGGGAGTTGAATGAGAAAGGAGATGTTTATCCAGTCATTTCCAGGGCTTTCCTTGGAGTGCTGAGATTTCAGCAAGTTTGGGACAGAAGAAGGGAGTAAAACTTGGTAAGAAGTTTATGCCAGTTGCAGGAGCAAAACACCAGAAAACAGAAGATGGAGACCAGAACAAAAGAACCACAAAACATTTTTTTCCAGATAGGGAAGGAGAATTCTGCAAGAGTGGAGGATAGGAAAAGAAATCAGTCTAAGATCAATGCTGTTGAATTCCCTACTATTTCAACATTTATTCAATTCCGAGCTTCTATAACTTTCCACATCTGACCAATTTTCCTATTCACTAGCAGAATATCTTAAAACCAAACACTGAAGAGGATTCCTACATAATGTGTTGTCAACTAGATTTCTTTTTCCATCTAGTACATAGTATAGCGATTCAAGTCTTAATGATTCTTTAAAAGGGAAGGAAAGCAGAATTCAGTTTAAAATACAAGTGGAAAAATGAACACAGGATTTCAGCTGCTTTTCTACAGGCACCTAAAATGTTTGATGGAGAGTTTGTTATTACTGGGCTAGCACATATCATGTCAGGAGGTCTTAATAATTCTGGCAAGCAAGAAAGCCAATGGAAAGTTTCTCTGGCTAACAAAAATCCTTTTTTAAGGACTCATGGAACATATCCATTACAGAAATTCAGAAATCCAGGAGGAAAAAAAACATTAACAAAGATACTATTTTTGTTCTGGCTTTCATGTTTTGTATTTCTCTCTTCACAGTTATAAAATCGAGGATTTCTTCCTTAAGAGGTCAATGAATCATGATATTGGATCTGTGCCGGCCCACAAATGTATGTTTTGCCCATGTAGTCTCGGGCAAAAGTAACTGACCTTCACATTCAAAATGCATGAATAATAAATGCTCAAAGACTTAGTATATTAAGTCTTGGAAACGTAAGGTAAACATTTGGTGAGTTTTCACTGAAAACATTAAAATATTTTTTCCAGGTGTTACTTCTTCACAATAAATAGGATGACTATTTTTAACATTTTTACAGGGATAGTCTCATTCACAAGATTTCTTTGAACATATGTGAATTTTTGCATATGACAGGAACATTAAAAAACACATTCTTAGTTTGATTTACGACCATCTGAGGTTACATTTTCTTTCTCCTTTACAACCTGCCTACTGCCTGCCTTTTTTTCTTTAATACAAAGTTACAATGTAACTGGACAGCCTCAGGCCAGCAGAATGGAAACAAAATAACAACAAAAACACCTTGCCCTTGGAAATGTACATATCTTATCTGAATTTAACTAAAACACATTTATATACATCTTTGTGTGAGAAGTTCAAAGTTCTCAAAATTTCTACATCTGACCATTATGCCATTAGCTAAAGGCTAATTTTGGGTTATTTTAATGTTTATTTTTAAGAGCTCGCACACAAGTTGGGGGGGGGGGGAGAGGCAGAGCGAGAAGGGTACAGAGGATCCCAGGTGGGCTCTGCAATGACAGCAGTGAACCTCATGTGGGGCTTGAACTCACAAAGTGAGAGATCATGATCTGAGCTGAAGTCAGACATTTAATCAATTGAGCCACCCAGGCAACCCAAGGCCAATTTTATTTAAAAAGTGATAACAATAACATCAAGCCAAGAGATGATCCTTTCTACTCAAGGAGGTTCATATATGTTGTCCACCTTGAATTCAGCTGCCTCTGCCTTTAGTAACTCCCCTATATGTTCCCCGACTGACCAATGTTGACCCACAGGTTGGGACATCTCTGTGTCCCTACTCACTAGGAATAAGTTACAGAAGATGTGACCTTCCACCTTCAACAACTTTAAACATTTAAGGGTCAAAATTGTTCAGGGGGTGGGGTATGATGAGGGAGCATAAAGCAAGCTGACACCCCACAACACCTCCCCCCACTCCCCAAGGGTGGTATGTGTGGTATTCCTCAGGCCCTCCTGGCTGCCCAAGAACATGACTGATAGAGACCACAGTCATGCAGGACTTGAGTCTCCATCAGTTTACATACGTCTTAGTAAATGACAAGAAAAAGGCAATCTTATCAATAGCCTAATCTCTCAAAACCTATAGACTAAGTTTCCTGGAGCCCCAACATCACCTTCCATGGCTATGTGGGGAACAAAGGCAAGAAGGAAATGGCAGGTAAAATTCAATTTCCTTATAACCTGCAGCCCATTGACAAATACTTGAGGCAAATACAGAGTATACCATTGTGGGTAAATAGGTTCTACTTACATAATGGGTTAGAAAAAAGCTTAGGGCGGAAAGCTGCCATCATGGTGAAAGTGCCCAAGGTTAGCTAGCAAGATATTGTCATGGGATCACTAGTAACTTGTTTATTACCTGCAGGAAATTTCCATCTGGCACCCATATACTTTGATCACAAACTACACTTGGCCCCCAGACCCTTTGCTTCTTACATACACAAGTTAATGATTACTATCTGATTGTTTTCTCCATGTTCACTTGTGTAGGATCTTGAGCACTCAATAAATACAGAGACGAAAGCCCGTTCGGGGCTCTTGTCTCCTCCTGGAGTATTAGCTTCTCTCGTATTCAATTCTGTATCTGCTCTTGCCAGACAAGAGACAACTCCGACTCACAGTCTGCAACTTACCATTTCTCCTGGAACCCGCAACTGTCTTAACGTTAATGCCTTAGTAGAGGGAAAACAACCTTCTCTTGACAATATCAAGTCCCCTGGCGTCTTTTGAGTCCTCTTTAGCATATGAAAGTCTTTCTGGAGGCCTTCCTTTTGCCTTTAACTCCCCCAACTCCATAGTATATAACCAGTCACTCTTCACAGCCCCAGTGTACCTCTTCCTGCCCACTAGTCCTCTTTCAAAATGAGCCAGAGGGTAAGAGAAACAAAAGAGTATAAGAAGTAAAATGAAAGATTCCCCACCCCCAAAATAAGTCATTTCCAAATAACTGGTATCTGCACCCAATAGTTACTGAGAATTCAATTAAAAGAGATACAAATACAAACAAAACAACATTGGAAGGTTTATCACCACCTGAAAAAGCATTTGCTGTGCTGCTGAAATCATTGTTTCTATGGTATGCGTGTGTCACACAATCAGACGTCCTCTATGATTAGAACAGCCTAGGATTTTGCTGTAAAAATCACCTTTATCGAACCAAAGACGTCTCAAGATTTTTTTTTGTCAGCTCTGAACCCCCATCATTCCAAAACCCCATCACATCACTATCACACCTCTAATTCCCCTCCAAATAAAGCTCTTCCTTCTGCATGAAATAATTTTGTCCCATACAAGCTGCGACTTGGGCCATGACTCATTTGAGCTCGAATTCTAAGACACAAGGAGAACCAGCCTGTAAGATGGCCTGCTGCTCTGTAGCAGGAAAGGGGGAGGGTAGATCAATAGGAGTAACTGATTCACTACTTGGATTCTCTTCTTAGAAAGTTAGATATCGGATACATAGCAAGTTCTACCAGTTCCTCTTCCAAAATATTTTCCATGTTTATGCCCTCCTTCTAATCCCATGGCCACTATACTATCTAGGCCACTATCTTCTGTTGTAAAGAAATCATAGCCTCCCTACCACCACCACTTCCCTCTTAAAAACCATTTTTCGTACAGCAGAGAGTGTTCTTTTAAAGAGTACATAGGATAATGTCATTCACCTGATTAAAATTCTCCAGTGACTTCTCAGTCCACGTAAACTTCAAATATAAAACATAATTCAAACTGGTATGATCTGTTCTCTGCCTGTCTCTACCTCTCCATTCACTTACCTACTGTGTGCTCCAGCTATCTTGGTCTCCATTCTGTTCCTCATGAATGCCAAAGTCTCTCCCACTTCAGGGCCTTGCCATGCTGCTCCTCTCTCTGAATCAATCTCCTCTCCCCTTCCCCCAAGCCTGCTTCCTCCTTTTCCTCCTTCAGGTCTCAGCTCAAGTATCTTTTTCAAGAGGTCTTTCTCTAAAGCAGTGGTGCTCAATCCTCACTGTGTATCACAATCACCTAGGAAACATGAACTTCAGATGACTGGATCCCACGCCTATGAAGTAATATGAGGAGGACCCTGGCATCAGAATCAAATCAAAACAAAACAAACCTCTACAGGTGATTCTAACTGCAGCTAACTCGGGAATCAGTGATCTAAAGAATCTCACCATCCTCCTCCCCATCATATCCACTATTAAGTGTCTCTTGGTATGTAGCATACTCCATAATCATCTTTGATGTGAAGAATCAAGGCAAAAGAATAAATATTAAATTTCCTTACAACTTCCAGCCATTGACAAGTCCTTGAGACAAAGTTACCTTCCTCTAGGAACTCAACTGCCTCGACATTAATTCTTTAGCCTAACATTAGCTTGACCTCCAGGATCCTGTAAGTCTCCTTTAACATACAAAAATTCCTTTGAAAACTGCCTTTATCTCTACCCACCCTTTCCAAGATACATGTTGGCAATCATCCTCCAAGCATATGGCCCACTAATACATCTTAACGAGTCTCATGACTAAGGTTTTACTAGACAGTAATAAATGACCTTTTCCTAACAACAGCTCACCCCTTAAGGTCCTGGAAACCTTGCTTCCAAATTCCTTAGAGACTTTTACTATTCCCTAACCCCCTCACAACTTAAAAATATATAAGCAGCCACTCCTGACAACCCCAGTGCAGCTCTTTCTGTCCATGAGTCCTGCACCTGGCTTTAAAGAAAACCACCTTTTTGCACCCAAGACATCTCAAGAATTCTTTCTTGACCTTTCACTCCCAGACCCCAACATTTTCATACCTTGTTTGTTTTCCTATTTATTTTTCTTCCACTAAAACGCTAATTCCACAAGGCAGGGAAAATTTCTGCGTGTTTACAGCTATACCCCCAATGCCTAACATATAGTATGTCTGTCAATGAAGAAAAGACTGAAGTTCCTTCAGGTTAATAGAGAAGTCTTAAGGGGAACCTGGGTGGCTCAGTTGGTTAAGCATCTGACTTCCTCTCAGGTCATGATCTCGTAGTTTGTGAGTTTGAGTCCTGCATCAGGCTCTGAGCTGTGAGCACAGATTCTGTGCTTCAGATTCTGTATCTCCCTCTGTCTCTGTCCCTACCCCACTCACACTCTGTCTCTCTCAATAAATAAACATTAAAAAAAATTATTAGAGAAGTCTTAAGCATGTGAAAGATGGTATGGAGAATCCGTTAAGTAGAGATGATATAGGATGAGAAAGTGGTGAAAATGAATGAAATCAGAAGCTGAACAAGGAGAATGAAGCATGAATATAAACCATGGACCACAAAATATTCTCCTCTGCCACTGTCTTTTCCAGTAAAACCTGAATGTCCTAAGGGTAAAAATGAGTTCTCTTTTGTGAGCCCCTACCATATCTGAAATTGTCTCAGGTCCATACAACTTCAGTTCCACGCAAACCCAATGCCTACTTTATTGATACATGGAGATTACAGCTATTTCGTTATCAATTTTTTACACAGAGAAGTCTCATTTTAGATCCCGAAGCTTTCTCATTTTATTCAAACTATTTTTAATGAAAATCTTTTTAAAAACATATTTACTTACCTTCTTTTTAAAAATCTGAAAATATTTTAATATTATCTTGAAAACGCCAGGATTTTCAGTCAAATATTTTGCTGTCTAATATGACCTTGATACCCTTAAGAAATCTTAAAACATACAGGTCACTATTGTAAAAGTCTTTAGAACAAAAGACTTCTATGCCTCAGGATTTTTTTTTTTAAGTTTTCTTTCTTGTTTACAGGAACTCTGCTTTTACCTGACCGCCTCATGCTTTAGCTTGCTTATATATTCAGCTGTGAGCTTTGAAAGTTAACGACTTTTTAAAAAAAAACAAATGCAAACACAACCACATGGTGGTTCGCACTCGTGGCTATGATTGTAATCACTTGGAGAGCTTTAACATCCAAGGATGTATGCCTCCTCCTTCAGGGCCTATAATTCATGATTTAATTGGGTACAAATGTGGTCGGACATTGTTTTTTTTTGGTTATCAGGTGATTCTGATACATACCTCATGATGAAAACCACTGCACAAAGATTTAACAAAGAAGAAATTTGGAATGACCCCAACTTTCTCCCTATTTTTAGGGGTAACTGTTCAAGCCACCTTACTTTTCCCTCTTGTCTGGCTCTCCCTTTAGCGTCATCAGGTGAACGTGCTGCCCATGCCGCCACTCAGCTCCAAAGTTGTAAGGCTTTCATGGAGTGGGTAAGCTCCATCATCTTTGTTTTCTTTTAGCACAAGAATATTAGAAATGGAAGAGCTGTTTAAAAAATAGTCTAAACCAACCTCTGTCTATTACAGGGGAGAGATTTGAGGCAGGAAAATTATGTGCCTGTGGCCCATCTTCCTCCCAGAGGTGGCACTGTGGATTCTCCACTCCTTGCCAGTTATAATACTGTCCCTAAAGAAAGGTGGTGCTACAGTAAAAGTTTATCTATAGCAAACTTTTTTTTTTAAGAGTTTATTTTGACAGAGAGATCAAGAGAGAACGAACAGGGTGCTATCAGCACAGAGCCCTAGTAGGGGCTCAGTCTTAAGAACCACGAGATTGTGACCTGAGCCAAAATCAAAAGTCTGCTGCTTAAACAAATGACCCACCCAGGCACCCCTTTAGCAAACTCTTAGTCAAGGCTATTTTAGATTCCAAAAACCAAAAATCCATTCAATTTAGCAAAAATCAGAGTCTCAGAAAGAGACTCTTACAGATCAGGAGAATCTTACAGATACCCAGGTAGATCTTATTAGGAACTGGAACTAACAATTGGAAAAGAAGCGATTTTCACTCTCAGCTCCAAAGTTCTAAGGCTCCCATAATCAGACAGGTTTTCACTCTCCCTCTCTGGGTGTGTCTCCAGGCTAATTTCTCTGCTTCACTTTGCACAGGAAGGTCAGTAACTGACCCTCCTGCTCCTGTATATAAATGTTCTTCCGTTTCTGAAACTAAATGAATCTAACATACCTCGGTTTGTTTCAAAGTCTCAGGAGCAGGATCTCTTCAGCCCTTTCGGGCCTGTCTACCCACACTCCTTCCAGGAATAGCAGGGAGAAAAGTCAGATTGTAGAAACAAACACGGATTTGGGGTTTAGGGCAAACAAACATAGGCCTACCTTTCAGTCGGTGAGGGTTCTGGAGAGAAATTCTCAGAAATGGGACGTGTAATGTCTATTTACAGAATCCGAAGCAACCTACCTGCAGTAGGACAATGGAATTCCCAAAATTTGCATAACAAAAGCTTAACTGTTAGTTCCTCTTGCACCCATGTTATATCCTGAGATTAACAGCTTTCTTTATTTGGGAGTTCCCACCCATTCTCGTAGTAAAAGCTCTTCCAGAAACACTGGGTTTTCTTACTTTCGGAAGATTTTTAAAAATTAGATAGCTCTGGGGCGCCTGGGTGGCTCAGTCGGTTAAGCGTCTGACTTGTCGGGCTCTGTGCTGACAGCTCAGAGCCTGGAACCTGTGTCAGATTCTGTGTCTCCCTCTCTCTCTGCCCCTCCTCTGCTCCTCCTCTATCTCTGTCTCTCAAAAATAAATAAACCAAAAAAAACTAGATAGCTCCAAGCTGAACTGCATCAAGGAAACAACCACAGAAATCACTTCCACCTGCATGCTTAGACAAGTGGCAGAATTTAGTGAAAAGCGGCAGAGTAGAAAGCCTACCCTGTTTTCGCTTACCAACCTCACCCTAACCAAACTGAGTTTGCTCCTTAGTGAGTGACAGAGACTACACCAGGTAGAATTCTCATGCAAAGTAACCTTTATTTGCAGCAAATACGGAGATCTAGGGAATAACTTCCAAAGCAGTGACTCCCAGCAGGGATGAGTGGCTTCTTTTTTTTTTTAATGTTTTTTTTCAACATTTATTTATTTTTGGGACAGAGAGAGACAGAGCATGAACGGGGGAGGGGCAGAGAAAGAGGGAGACACAGAATCGGAAACAGGCTCCAGGCTCTGAGCCATCAGCCCAGAGCCTGACGCGGGGCTCGAACTCACGGACCGCGAGATCGTGACCTGGCTGAAGTCGGACGCTTAACCGACTGCACCACCCAGGCGCCCCGAGTGGCTTCTTTTTATGTAGGGCTTAGGATGAGTCTTCAGAAAAAGGAGCTTTGTTATTGCATGTAAAGGATGCCCTAAGGTTGCACAGGCACCTTAAAAAACATGCTTGCACATGCATCCTCATTATGCTAATGACGTTTGTGCTCCTAGGGTGGGGACTTTAACATTAAAATGAAGCAGAGGTAACTATTGAGCAAGGGGAAGACTCTGGGCATGCTCTGAAAGCCAGTATAAACTAGACAGGGTCTTGGGCTTATCCCAAATAAGGAGTGCAAGATCTTGCTTACTTCTGAAATAGCATTGGGAGTTTTACCACTCATTTATTATCTCTGACATCGGTAAGGCTGTTTCCTACCCTAGTAAAGACTATTAGTTTCTGCATTCCCTTCATTTCCTTAAAATCCTTAACTACTGAGGTTTTTTGGGTTTGTGATTCTGATACCTCCTAGGAAGTTCTGCAAGTGTACTTGGGCAGGTGAAGCAGGTTGGGCATAGATCACGGAAAACAGCTGGGGGTCTAAAATGACTTATCTTGTGTCACAAAAGCTATTACTCCTCCTTCTGAGGATCCCTAACTCTGCTTACAACTGAGAACATTGCCTAGTAAAACTGATTGAAATACTACACGGACATGGTGCCCAGACCAACAAGTGTCAGCATTGTAGCAGGATTCTCTCACAGAGAGTGGTGACACCGAAGCTTTTCTTTCCAGGAAGCAACTTTATTCCTGCTGGCACCACTCAGTTGGGTTCGTACCCAAAGAACTGAGCCACGAACGCCATGAGGTGTAGTTTTTTTATATATTTTTTTACTTCTTTGTCTCCCATATATGGTAACACACACAAACATGCAGTCTGATTAAGTGGTCTCATGTTACAAGGTCATGAGGGATGTCACATACGCGCACAGCCAAGTTACCTTCAGATTTTTTGTTTTTGTTTTTTTCCTTAGGGAGGGGACCCTGCCAGAGCATCACCTGGGAACCCACAAACTCTCAGGCTCTAATGTAGATGTACAGAGTCAGAAACCCCACCCTGGGGTTTAAACAAACCTGTGCTTTAAACAAACCTCTAGTTGAGTCTGATCATTCCTATAAGTTCTAAACCTGGGAAACTACTAAAATGGAAAGTTACCAAAGTCATGGCTGCTAACCTACCTGGCATAAGCTGAGCATCTTTCCACACAGAGCTAAGGTGAAGAAATGAGCCTGGAGTAGGTCCTGGAAAGCCTCACTATGTCCTAGTATTGTCCTTACTAGAAATACAACATTGAGTAAGTCACCCTTTCTTTCACAATTGAAATAGAAAATAGGCTTTTGAAAACCAAATTGGGAGTGATTCATATCTTTTTACACAAAAATTTTAAATAATTATGCCATAATATTCATAGCCATAGACTATAACCGTCCACAATACTGAAGGAGAGAGCCTAGAAATGTAAATAACTCAGTTTCATAATAAGATGAAATTCTAACAAACCTCACTTGCTTGTGTTTATATCACATGATGGTGCATTGCAACCTTTTGTTGTAAAAGTCACAACTGACTACAAGGCTAACTGCAATATTTCTAAAAATCTCTTCTAAAAATCATTAAGAAACACACACACACAATGTCCACAGAGATGAGTACAGTTGATCCCCACAGATCTTGCATTTGTAAATTTGGCACTCACTAAAATTTATTTCTAACTCCAAGACCACTTACAGCACTTTTGCAGGCATTCACAAGCCTGTGAAGAGCAGTGAAAAATTTGAGTTGCCAGACACATTCATTCCTAACGGAGGTTAAACAGGGTAACATTTTGCCTTTTTGTTTCAGCTCTGTGTTAGTGATTTCATGCTTTAAAATGGGTGGATGGAACTGGAGAGTGTGATGCTAAGTGAAATAAGCCATACAGAGAAAGACAGATACCATATGGTTTCACTCTTATGTGGATCCTGAGAAACTTAACAGAAACCCATGGGGGAGGGGAAGAAAAAAAAAAAAAAAGAGGTTAGAGTGGGAGAGAGCCAAAGCATAAGAGACTGTTAAAAACTGAGAACAAACTGAGGGTTGATGGGGGGTGGGAGGGAGGGAAGGGTGGGTGATGGGTATTGAGGAGGGCACCTTTTGGGATGAGCACTGGGTGTTGTATGGAAACCAATTTGACAATAAATTTCATATATTGAAAAAAATAAAAATTAAAAAAAATTAAAAAAAATGGCCCCTGGGGCGCCTGGGTGGCTCAGTCGGTTATATGTCCGACTTCGGCTCAGGTCAGGATTTCAAAATCCGTGAGTTCTAGCCCCACATCGGGCTCTGTGCTGACAGCTCAGAGCCTGGAGCGTGCTTCGGATTCTGTGTCTCCCTCTCTCTCTGACCCTCCCCTGTTCATGCTCTGTCTCTGTCTCAAAAATAAATAAACATTAAAAAAATTAAAAAAAATAAAATGGCCCCCAAACATAGTGCTAAAGTGCTATCTAGTTTCCTAAGGGCAAGAAACCTGTGATGTGCATTATGGAGAAAATTCATGTTAGCTAAGCTGCATTCAGGAGGAGTTACAATGCTTAAACTCATGAGTTCAGTGTTAATGAATCAACAGTATATATTAAGTTGTCTCTAAACAGCAACACATAAAATAAGATTATGTATTGACTGATTGGCAAAAATCTTGTGAACAGAGCATTGTGGGAACCTAACACTGTTTTCCTCCCAGGAGCAATGGTTCAATATTTGCTAATTCTGTGTTTGTGGCAACTTTATAGAACCACTGCAAATAATGAGAACTGACTGTACTTAAAAGTTTAAAGCCAAAAAAACCCTAAAAGCTAAACTCACCAAATAAGCCTTTGGCAAAAGATTAGAGGATAGACAGACATCGTAGATATATGTATCTTCATACACACACACACACACACACACACACACACACACACATATATACATACACACACACACACACACACATATACCTTTCAGGAATTATGGGTTTTTAAATTTATTTATTTTGAGAGAGCATGAGGGAGCAGTGGAGGGGCAGAGACAGAGGGAAAGAGAGAATCCCAAGTAGGCTCCATGCTGTCAGTGCTTGAATCCATGGACCATGAGATCATGACCTGGGCAGAATTCAAGAATCGGACACACCCAACTGAGCCACCCAGAGGCCCCTGAAGAATTGTTTAAAAAAAAAGATTCTTGCTGAAGGTGGAAGACATTTCAAGTCTAAGATTATATGATGGTGTTTGTTTTCTAACTTTTATTTTCTAGCTAATTTGTATGTATAAATACATGGAATAAATGAAGTATAGTATTTGCCAAAGTAAACTAAAAACTAACTTGTTTATATCCAGTCTGTCAAGGGATATAAATGCCAGAATGAGTTGAATATGTGTGATGCTTTCTACCAATGAACATCAGCACTTTCTGCTAGGTGCTTATCACCAGGGCAGTTTGGGGATCAGACCCAGAATCTGTAGTCGAGCATAAATAGTTCCAATAAGTGTAAAAAGGATGATCTTGGCTTTTTGTTATTCTACACTTCAAAGTAATTTGGCCAGTATTTTGGATATTTTTAAATATTTACATGAGCTGAAATGAAAAAGGCTTACAATTATCTGCTAATTAATCATATAAGAAGCATTCATTGAAAGCCTACCACATGTCAGGCATTGTGCTGGGTACTAGAGATACAGGGAACACAAGACAAACACATACCTGTACTCTGCTCATATTCCAGAAATACAGAAAGTCTCAGGGTTATGGTAAGCTTCCCCACAGGAGAATTTTTTTTTACTTTTTTAATATTTTTTTTAAGGTTTATTTGTTTTTGAGAGAGAGACAGTGCGTGAACAGGGGAGGAGCAGAGAGATAAGGAAACACAGAATCCGAAGCAGGCTCCAGGTTCCGAGCTATCAGTACGGAGCCCAACACGGGGCTGAAACTCACAAACCACAAGATCATGACCTGAGCCGAAGTTGCTTAACTGAGCCCCCAGGAGCCCCACCAAAGGAGAAATTTTAATGTAAGCCTTGAAAAATGTGATGGCTGATTTTCTCTGTCCTTTTGATTGGACCACAGGGTGCCCAGATATTTGGTCAAATATTATTCTGGGTGTGTCTGAGGGTATTTTAAATCAGCAGACTGAGTAAAACAGATTGGCTTTCTTAACGTGGGTGGGCCTCATCCCATTAGGTGAAGGTCTGAATAGAACAAAAAGGCCAATCTACCTGAAGAAGGGAAATTCTTTCTGCCTTTGAAGTGGGAAATCAGTTTTTTTTCCTGTCTTCAGACTTGAAATGAATCATCAGCTCTTCCTGGTCCCAAGCCTGCAGACCTGCAGACGGAAACTATACCATCAGCTCCCCCGGTTCTCCAGGCCTTTGGACTCAGACTAGAATTCAACATCAGCTCTCTAGGTCCCCACTTGGCTGACTCACCCTGCAGATCTTGAGACTTGTCAGTCCATGTAATAACACAAGCCAATCCTTATATGCATACATATATACATCTATATATATCCTATTGGTTCTGTTTCTCTTATGAACTCAGACTAATAAAAAGGAGAAAAAAATCATACAGATAATGGGGAAAATTAAAGAGAGAAAGTTCTAGGGAACACCTGGGTGGCTTAGTTGGTTAAAGCATCTGACTTTAGCTCAGGTCATGAGTTCAAGTCCTGCATCAGGCTCTATGCTGACAGCTCAGAGCCTGGAGCCTGCTTCAGACTCTGTGTCTCCCTCTCTGTGCCCCTCCTCTGCTCATGCTCTATCTCTCTCAAAAATAAACAAACATTAAAAGAAATTTTTTAAAAGAGAAATTTCTAGTCAGAAAGAAAAGCTGGTGCAGAGATTTTGAGGCAGAGAGTATGTAGCATCTTAAAAGAATTGAAATAAAAATTATAACACTTACTTGGCATTTACTGTATGTCAGACCTTGTTCTCAGTTCCCTTGATGTGTTATCTCACTTAATTCTCACAACAACCTCATGAAGGAGGCTCAATTGTTATCTCAAATTCCAAGTGAAAAGAATGAGGCACAGAGAAGTTAAATAATTCAGTCAAGGTCATAGTGATGCAAAGGGAAGAAGAGCCAAGTGTTCTGTCTCCAGAGTCCATGCTCTTAACCATGACTCCTTCATTTCTCCATAGGGCTGGTAAGGAGAATAAGGAAGTGATACAGAGAAATGCCAGGTCATAGGGAACCTTGGAAGCCCTATTAAGGGATTTGAGATTTTTCTTAAAAGCAGTAGGAACCAGAGAACAGTTTAAAGCCGAGGAGTGATTTGATCAGATGTTTGTTTAAAACGGGTATGAAATAATTGCAGGGAGGAAGATGGAATAAGGGGGGCAAGACAGGTGTTTTTTGCTTTGATACACTCGAACATTAAAGAATAGCTCAAGTTGCTCCAGAAAATATCAAAAGCAAAAACTCCACACAATATAAACACCTTTAAAATAATCTCTTCTTAGAAAAAAATAAAATAATCTCTTCTTAACAGGATAATCGTGATTCAACTCCCTTTAGTTATCTCAGGATGCTGTCCCAAGAATGTTCAGAAAGGCTCTTGGTCACTCAAAAGAGCAAAGACAGGGGGAAATAGAATGTGAAGATGTGTGGGGAACACAAGAGCTATGCAGGAGGGTGGCAGGAGACTACCTGGGTTCAGGAAGTCAGACAGCAGATCAGAGGCTGATAAAGGATGAAGTAGGGGGTTAAGAAATGGAAAGAGGAGAAAGGAGATCATAAAATGATACTATTGTATAAAGATGATAAGCCAATGGCATGAATGTGATAGGCCAACTAAAATCAATCTCTTATTTGAACACTAAAGTGTTAGAATTTCACCGTTGTCTACAGCTAGTTGAGAAAGTGTTCCAAAAGCCACACATGTAGCATTGGGCCATTTGGAATAGCAATTTTCCAAGGGTAAGTTTAACTTCTTAGAGTCTGCATACAATGATTAAGCACAGGAAATCAAGTTGTGGATTGAAGCCAAAATTTATAGGAGCATCAAGTACTGAATAAACTATTAAAAGACCTTAAAAAGATATTTTAAAAATTTAATGCATAGAGGGATTTTTCAATTCAATAAATTCTCCATATGTAGTTAATGATATCAAGTATTCTTTTTATGAAAAAAAAACCCTCATAATAACCAGTCTTATTCCTAATGAAAAACATTGAAAGGAATTCACAAGATAGCCTTGTCTCAGCCAGAAAAGTCACAATAAATGTGCCTCTAAGCTGCTTCCAGTTTTGTTTTCATTTTTAAGGATTGCTAGTTAAATATCACTAATAAAAGTAGGAAATTCTTGCCAGGGCTTTAACTTGATTTATAGCAATATTCCTTGAGCTATGACATTTGTTTGAGATCCTGGATCCCTCAAGAAAGGAACCTGAGAGAGCATTTGGTCAACTTTCTCTGTAGGAAGAAAGTTTCTGAAGACAGTGGCTAATTGCCCCCAAAGGAACATATGTCGGAGTTTGGACTGAGCTCCTTTAAGGGTCCTCCTCATAAAAGCACAGAATCTAGAGCTCATTTTGTTCGATATTCTCATGTTCCTGGGTGTCCATTGCTGGTTGTGTCTACCCACATGCATGTTTCTCGTTGACAGAAAGGAGCACAAAAGTGCTGAGCTGAGACTCACACCTCTGAGGAACTTTACTTTGGATTTTAGCCTGTGTGTTAAACCTCATGAAATTTTATATGTAGGCAAAGAACACTGGTCCCAAGAAAAGCAATCTGGTCATTAATTTCTGTCTCCTATAAAACATGTTCTTGGTAAGCGTGTTTTCTCAAGACAATCTGAAACTTGCCATAAAAATTTACTCAAATAAAAGTGTGTGTGTGTGTGTGTTTTAATTCTGAATTCCATTCTTAAGTGTACTTTTTTACATAATTTTCAGCTATTCTGTGTAAATTAAAATTGGCTAGTTTTTTCATCTCTTTTGATTACTATTCCAGTCTTCTTGGAACTAGCTCTGTTACACAAAAAAGTATTTCACTTTACTTTTTCTTCTATTCTGGATCTGTATTTCTCAAGTTGTCAATTTAGACTTAGGGTCAATAATTGATTATGTAATAGTGAGACTAGGTGACAAAAAATATTGATCAGATCATACAAATTTGTGTGACTCTCTCACAGGATGTAGTGTAAATGGAAGCTAAGTGGGGAAAAATTCTCATATTCTGCTAAAGTAATTGAAGCCTTCAACAATAAGGCTTTTTTTCCATCTACAAAATTTGGCTTGAATAGGTTTCTTTCCTTGACATAGTACTTTCAAGAATCATTTTATTTTTAAAATAGAACATGATCCCAATAGAAGAATGAGCCAAGAATATGAACAGACAGTTCAAAGAGAAGGAAATGACCTTTAAACATAGGAAAAGATGTTCAACTTCATGATAATATGAGAAATATATGGCAACATTACAAGCCAATGCCTTGTTTTTCATCTATCAGTCTGGCAAAGATTTAAAAGTTGATTACACTATTTTGACAAAGAGATAAGAAAACATACACTATGATATATAACTGGTGATAGTATAAATTAGTTCTACTTTTAAGAGTCAAGTTGACAATATTTGTCAATTTGAAATACAAATATCCTTTGCTCTGAAATTCCATTTCTAGAAACCTTTCATATAGAAATCCATAAATACGTGTGTACAGATGTATGTACACAGTAATTCATCATAGCACTCACCTATTGGAATACTCTGTAGCTATTAATGGGGAGAATGATAGAAAGTGATATGAAACCAACTACAAGTTATATTAAGTGATGAAGGAAGATACAGTATATTAACTAGAATGTGCATAAAAGAAATTGGAGCTGTATACACATACATAGTAGATATGAATGAAGTATAAGAAAGTGGCAAAATTAATTGCCTCTGGAGAGGACTGTCAGACTGAGGGACTAGGAGACTAAAGTGAAATGGAAATTCACTCTTTACCATGTGTCTTTTTATACTGCTGGGATTAAAAAAAAAAACATTTACACTATTGTATTTTTTTAAAACAGTGTTTTAAAAATGTAAGAAATTATGTCCTTATCTACATGAAGGTACATAAAAAATAACCAACATTTATGGAGTTCTATTTACCTGCTTCAAAATTGCTAAAAATGGTATAGAGCTTTTAAAAATGCATATTATTGACCTTAAATTGCAACTTCATGATACTACAACTTACTGTTTTTTTTCTACACAGCAAAAAACATTTATTACACTCCTGTGTTTTCCAAATCAGCCAACATATGATCAGAAAATTAATACCCTTACAGCCACTCATACCAAATGGTCCTGCCTGGTCCATTTTTCCTCCTTTCATGATATCCTTATTATCTCTTGGCTAGTCAGAGGTTGGCCAGCTTATTCTGTAAAGAGCCACAGAGTAAATATTTTAGAGTTTGTGGACCAAGAGGGAAAATGGAGGATATTATCTATGTGCTCATATAGCAGAAAATAAAACAAATTTCTAGAAATTTTCTATGACAAAATTAAAAATATAATTGAAAAAATTATAACATAGGTCTACCAATGGGAGAATAGAATTCTTTTGGGAAGAGAACAATTGGGGTTCAAGATCAATGTTCTCGATCCTCAAGTTGATAGAAAACATTTATCTGTTAAATATTTCTTCTTCTTCTTGTTAGGCCTAACAAAAGCAGTAGTAAGCTGGACTTGGCCCATTGGCTGTAGTTTTCCCTTTCTTTTCTACCTTATGGGCTCCAGACATTCAGCAAACTCTCGTCAACATTCACCCCATCTGGGAAGCTGGCTGCTCTTCCACTCACCCTACCTGTAGCAGAACAACCATTCTACCACTGCTGAAGTTTGCTCACATTTCCAATCTCGAATAGATAGCAGGTTATAATATTTATCAGCATTAAATATCTCCTACCTTTCTTATGCTTAATTTATCTATCCCTAGTCCTTAGAATATGCTAGAACATCATAGGAACCCAGTCATTTGTTAAGCTAAGTTTTCATCCATTAAAAAGCAATTTTGATGATCAATATAAAAGAGCCCCACATCAACCCACTTAACACCTGTGGTGTTAATAATGTCCCAAACTTGTATTTTTGGGTCAAAAAATTCGGCAACCCCTTCAGTACTAGCATGTCATGTTCCGTGAAGAGTTCTCCCTTTTGACTAAGATGCCTAGACTTTTGTAGCACTATTGTAGCTAAAGGCTGAAACTTGTTCATAAGCATAGTCCCAAAGGCCAGCAAGCCATGGTGAGAATTTGCTCATACATATGTACAATACTTGCAAGGGAGTTTAAACTTAAGTATTTCAATAGTTCTATACAATCTACTCCAAACCCAGGGCATCAAGTATATTTTCTGATAATGACTACTAAGAAGTTTCATAGCGTTTGCCAAGCTGGACTTCATGCCTTGAATATTCTTCTTTTTAATCTTTACTTAATGATCCTTCACCTCTCTGAGTTAACACATTACTTCCTCAGGGATGTCACCTCTGACCTCACCCCAGAGCAGCCAAGCCGCTTGTTAGATGCTGTCCTGGCTCTGTGTATTCTTCATAGAAATTACTAAAGTAATTTGATAATTTGAGCAACGTGTCTCATCATAAGGTCCACAAAGGCAGAATCTGTATTCATTCTCATTGTGTCTGTAACACCTACACGGTGGTGCCTAAAGATGATACTTGTCAAATGAATTAACGAAGGTAAAATGAGGTCAGTAGTCCATTTTGCTACTGGTTCCTAAGGAAGACCCCTATTTCTTTTTTTTTTTTAATTTTTTTAACGTTTTATTTATTTTTGAGACAGGGAGAGACAGAGCATGAACAGGGGTCAGAGAGAGGGAGACACAGAATCTGAAACAGGCTCCAGGCTCTGAGCTGTCAGCACAGAGCCCGACGCAGGGCTCAAACTCACGGACCGCGAGATCATGACCTGAGCCGAAGTTGGCCACTTAACCAACTGAGCCACCCAGGCGCCCCCTGGAAGACCCCTATTTCTGAAATCATTTATACCAGAGAGAGTTGTGTCATTAGAGGGAAAAATTAACAATATAAAGGAACCATAGAGATGCCTAGGTTTAACTCATTTATTTTACTGAAAACAAACAAACAAAAAAACAAACAAAAAAACCCCAGAAACTTGGACAAACTACATAACTTGCCTGGGATTGCACAAAAACTTACTATTGGTTGAATTTGCAAGTTCAGTCTCTACCATTAAATATGTGAGAGTTGATCATATGACCCACCTTTCTACAAGGTTTCAAACCTTACTCATGGTTTCAAACTCCCACAGCCACTTTAGTTTGCCTATCATTGTTTTGAATCACTATGGCATTTACATCAGTGCTTACTCTAATATGTTCATTTAGTTTATGTAACTGACATAATCTAACTGTCAGCTGCTATGACCCTGTTGACATTCTTGGGAAAAAAATATGATCAGCATAAATTGGGTCTCTTGTCTAATTCTGGTCTAGACATCTGTGGCCTGAGTGAGGAGTGCATCAGAAAGTACCCTTGGGATTGTAAATAGAAAGAACATGTCTTTTCTGGAAAGCTACATGCAAAAGAATGAAACTGGGCCACTTTCTTATATCATACATAAAAATAAACTCAAAATTGACTAAAGATCTAAATGTGAGACCTGAGGCACGCCTGGCTCAGTTGGCTAAGCATCCAACTTCAGCTCAGGTCATGATCTCACAGTTTGTGAGTGCGAGCCTCGTGTCAGGCTCTGTGCTGTCGGTTCAGATCCTGGAGTTTGCTTTGGATTCTGTGTCTCCCTCTCTCTCTCTGCCCCTCCCCTGCTCATGCTCTGTCCCTCTCTGTCTCTCTCTCTCTCAAAAAATGAATAAACGTTAAAATAAAAATAAAAAAATAAATGTGAGACCTGAAACTGTAAAACTCCTAGAAAAAAACATAGACAGTAATTTCTTTGACATTGACCACAAAAAAAATTTTTTTAGCTATGTCTCCTCCTGCAAGGGAAATAAAAGCAAAATAAAAGCAAAAATAAACTGTTGGGACTACACCAAAATAAGAAGCTTTTGCACAGTGAAGGAAACCATCAATGAAACACAAAGACAGCCTACTGACTTGGAGAAAACATTTGCAAATGATATATCCAATAAACAGCTAATATCCAAAATATATAAAGAATTTCTACAACTTACCACAAGAAAAAAGGAGGATAATCTGATTAAAGAATGGATGGAGGATCTAAATAGACAACCTTTCTAAAGAATACATACAAATGACCAACAGACACATAACATGCTCAACATCACTAATCACCAGGGAAATGCAAATCTAAACCACAGTGAGATACCACCTTATACCTAGCAGAAGAGCTAGTATCAAAAAGACAAGAAATAAGAAGGGATGGCAAGAATGTGGAGAAAAGGAAACCCTCGTGCACTGTTAGCAGGAATGTAAATTGGTACAACCACTATAAAAAACAGTATGGAGCTTCATTAAAAAATTTAACAATAGAAATACCCTATGATCCAGTAATTCCACTACTGAATATTTATACAAATAAAATGAAAACACTAATTTGAAAAGATATATGCACCCCTATGTTTATTGCATCATTATTTACAATAGCCATGATATAGAAGCAACCCAAGTGTCCATCAATAGATGAATGGATAAAGATGTGGTATATATACACAGTGGAATATTAGTCATAAAAAAGAATGAGATCTTGCCATTTGGGACAGCATAGATGGACCTAGAGGGTATTATGCTAGGTGAAACAAATCAGAGAAAGGAAAATACCAAATGATTTCACTCATATATATAATCTAAAAAGAAAAGCAATGAATAAAAAAACCCACACTCATAAATACAGAGAACAAGCTGGTAGTTGCCAGTGGGGAGGTGTTTGGAGGGATGGGAAAAACAGGTAAAGGGGATTAAGAGTTACAAACTTCCAGTTAAAAATACATTATGAGGATGAAAAGTACAGCATAGTGTACAATAATATTGTAATAGCTTGTTATGGTAACAGATGGTAACTACACTTATTGTGGTGACCATAGTATAATGTACAATTTTTGTTGAATCACTATGTTGTACACCTGAAACCAATACAACATTGTATGTTAACTATACTTCAATTTTTAAAAATAGGAAAATAGAAAGAACATGTCTTTTAAGATGTCTGTGTGGGAGAGGATATAGATACATAAAAAATGCTTGGGCAATTTTAGTAAGGCCAAAGTGTACATGAGTGTGCACAGAAACACACACTCACACACACATACACAGACTCTATAAAATCTTTGTTTAGAATCATTTTGGTTTGTCACTCTCTCTGTCCCTCCCCCACTCATGCTCTTTAAAGAAGAAACAAAGAAAGGAAGAAAGGAAAGAAGGAAAGGAAGGAAAGGAAAGAAGGAAAGACAGGAAGAAAGAAAGAAATTTTTTTAAAAAGAAGCATCTTTCCGAGGGACTACTAGGTACCCAGCAAATGGATATTTGATAACAGGCCCGTTCCAATAAAAACATTATCTTGCCTATTGATTTATAAGTTGATGATAGCAAGCTAATTTTCCCTCATGGCTCAGCTAAACAAAACAGAATGGAATTGAAAAGAAAACTGTAAGAAAGTGTGAGTATTGAGTAGAACCCATGGAACCATGGTTGTAACTGCAAGCTTGGCTTTCATGTTCAGTTCTCTGGGTTGGTGCTCAGTATATACCCCAAGTGTAAATGAAAACAGTAAAGGGAGTAGAGAGTTTTTTACTCAGTTATGTAATGCATTCTTAGAAACTCAATTCCACAAATATCACAGTTCCTTAGAAAAGAATCTCTATGATGTCACATTCATAGACTATCTCCTGTAACACAGCCAGCAAAACAAACTCTAAATCTGGGGTACGTTTCTCTAGATTTTGAGTTCCAGTACGAGGCTTCCAAATACTATTATTAATGATGAATCAATTCAAAATGTACTGTGGTACAGACCACATATAGACCACTTAAATTTAACTGAAAGAAAGAACTGAAATCGGAAAGCTGACTGGAGGCAATGTGTCACTGATACAGTTGTGGATTGGCCTGCTATAAAACAGCTTCTTCTAACCTGCCATATTAACTCTCTCTGCCCATTCCTCAATTTTGTTTCCTGAAATTAAATCTAACGAGAACTTCTATTTGTTGCTAATGTTATCATTTTTAATCCAAGTTTGTACAAATACACTTTCTTTTTACCCTTAAAATCTCCTTAAAAAAAAATCAAGTTCTAGGGGCACTTGGGTGGTTCAGTCAGTTAAGCCTCAGATTCTTGATTTCGGCTCAGGTCATGATCTGGTTCGTGTGTTCGAGCCCTGCATCGGGCTCTGAGCTGAAAGTTTGGGGCCTGCTTGAGAATCTTTCTCTCTCCCTCTCTCTCTGCCCCTCCCTGCTCATGCTGTCTCTCTTCTCACAAAATAAACTTTAAAAAAAAATGAAAATTAATCAAGTTTTTCCCAAAAATTGTGTTCTTAAATTACAGTTCTTAACTTTGAGTTGACTTTTCTGTCAGTAATCTCCCAAATATTATTTCTTTCCAATATTTAACGGCTGAAACACTCAACATTCCAAAATTATTCCTTTACCAATGCATGTGCTATTATTTTCTCTTTGCCTTACTCCCTTCCTAAGTGGTCCCTGACTTTCTTTTCCTTTCCAAATATCTGTTGGAAATCTGTCCTACTCTAGTCAAAAAACATTTTTGACTACATATGTGCATTTGTGAAGAGTCCAAAAATCTAAAGTCCTAAGAATTATAATATTCAAAAGAAAAAAAACCCCAGACAAAAGTTGCTGTGTATAAATGAAACCTCACCAAAATGGGTGCCTTTTCTTGTTTTTATTTCATTTAATGCAGAAGATTAGTACCATGTCCTTTATTTCACTATTTAGTTAAATACTGTTATTTTCTGATTTTTCTTACTGGGAAAATTGAACTGTACAGGCTTTCTTTTCCTTTTAATTAGGAACATTTGGAAAAAATAACAATCTTACTTTCCTATACGATACAGAGACTTAAATGAATATTCACAAAGATTGTCAACTTATTATTGTTTCTATTAAAACTGTATCCTTAGAAACATAATTTGAATAACTTGGTCGTGTCCAATTCTGAAGACTTAAAATTGTTGTCTTTATAGAAAAAGAGCCTATAAAACATGTGTGGCTTAAGTGTCTTACTTGATAATTTGCCCTGGAAGCAACTTAGTAAGTCGTGTGTCTCTTTTCCTATATAGCATAAATACTTATGAGATTACTCTGTCAAACTGGAAGTATACCGCTAGCATATTTCTTTTTCCTTATATACATGATGGTAAAATAAAAGCATGTTACTCTGAAAAAAAAACATGATAACATCAATTAGGATCATTTTTATATTCTACTTACTACACTTTGAGTTATTTAATAAATGTTGACAGCATGCTTAAACTTCTGTCACGTTGACCAAAGGACCCAAATCAGTTAAGCACTACCAGGACTAACCTAAGCCATTTCTCAGGATTGCATTTGGCTGAAAGTAACCCTGAAGAATGAGGGAACGTCTCCCACTGAGACCACAAGGCAGGCCCACTTACTGCCTGCTATAAAAGAGGTGTATTCCCCAAGCTTAGGGTTCCGACGTGCAACACAAACCTACTGTGTGCTTAAAATCTAACTGGATCATCCCCGCCCTGGGATGCAGACAGGAGACCTGATGCAAACCTGATGCTTATACAGCTTACTGCCCCACCAGTAGTAAAGCCCTTTGTCTCTGACCCAGGAGTCTCACATGTTGTGCCATCATCCATGGAACATTAACAGTGTAACTTATTAGCTTTTAAGTAGAGTAAGATAAAATCCAAGCCCTTTACGTATGTGTGTATAATTTAATCTCACAAAATTCACAAAATAAATACTACTTTAGCCCCCTGTTACCACCTTAGGAACTATATTATTTCACTAATCCTTTATATTTTAGGAGACCTTTAATTCCTTCTTCTCTTGGCAATACAAACAATATTTAAAAATTTATTAAATTTTTATCTTAAAACAGTATTCCTAATGTAAGGGAATGATATTTTTGTACAGGCCAAAAAAAGGTGGTTTTTTTCTACCAAAATATTTCCAGGATTTTTACATTTTTCACCAGTTTATAAAAAAGAATGAAGAGCAAAATTTTTCCTTTCTCCTGATCTTACACATTCTTCCAGGCCAGACACAAGAGCCATTTCTCCAACAAATGTTCCCTTAATAGCTAAATATAATCTCTCCTTAGCCCTTGAATTCTCCACATCCAAATGTACGTCATCTCCCCTTCTAGACTGTCAATTCTCTAAAGGCAATTTCTACTTTTGATTCCCTTTTGCTACTTCACAGCTTTGAACATGGTGCCTTGCACCAAGTAAGAAGTCCTAGTTAAGGATCTATCTTTATATCTTAAAAAAAGGTGACCTTCAATAGTGAAATACAATATGAAATCTTAATGGATTTTTACAAAGGATATTTGTGGCATACCGAGACATTCAGATTTTTAAAAATCTTTGTTGTTACTGCCTGACAGCAGAATTAATGTTTTCCCACTCCATAAGTAAGTCAAGGAAAAAACTAGTGAGGTAATGTATATTTCCCGATGCATTACTCCAACATGTATATTTGCTTTAGCTGAATGTTCTTACATTTTGAGGGTAAGAAATGTATATTTTCATCATGTTTTCCCACTCAACAGCACAAGATGACATCACAATGCAGATTCTTATCACATCTATTCTGCCATTACAGCCTATGTCTAACTTCCTTCTCTCCAGTCCCCTCTCTCTTCAATGCACTCTGCTACCAGATGAATCTTCCTCATGTCCTATTTTCTCCATACCATGACTCTTCACACAAACTTCCAGTGATTCTCCACTAGCATAATATAAATCAGAACTCCTTGAGTGCCTGGCACTTAAAGTCAACAGCTTCAATACACACCTTGCCTATCTCTTTTTCTACATGAAAACATTACTTCAGTCACATTGACCTACTTCCTATCTCACACATATCCCTTGCATTTCCCTGCTTCCGTTTCCATCCATGGGCTGGAATTCACTTCCTTTACTATACATCCGAATCTTACTCATTCTTCAAGAGCAAAAACTGAGCCATCTCTGCCATGTTGCTTTTCCTAACATTCTGGTTAGGAATACTGCCTCTATTCTCACATTTTTCCCTGTGGTGCCATAATAAATTTACATTATTTCATATTATCTTCCTTTACTGGAGGTGTAATTGTGATATATAAAGAAATGTTGGCACTTCACTGAATGTCATCTTTCATAGTTTTCCCTTAAGGAGTATTCCAATAATGCTGTATATTTCCAGGGTTCTTCCCTGGTAACCATGACCCCAGCTGCACTGGAAAGTCAGTCACTTTATTTTTCAACTTCTGGTTTTTATAAAAAGAGAAAAAAATATCCAACCCAATCTCTTATCCTCTTTCCCAAATCAGCTTCCAATAATTTTTGGATGTTTCTTTGAAATATATATATGTATCTTTTGTCAAAGGGAAAATGTTAGTCATCATTGAGGACATTCAAAATAATGCATCAGAAGTTTTAAAAGCATATACTCCTTGCCATGATTGAAAAAGAAAGTCATCTTCCTTTAGATTAATTGATAAAGGAATAAGTGGTCCATAAAATAAATAGCCATTTATTTTAGTAACTGGAAGTTCAAATCACCCTACAGAGTCCTTTAAGGTTTACTTCCATCATTTTTGGCAATGGCTTAGTTAGTAGTTTTCCCACCAAAAAATATTTTTTCCAACTCAGAAGACATGAAAATGTGAAACATTTTGTAATATTTCAGAAACTGTGCAATAATTAGAAAGCGCAACCCACTGCCTGAAGTTGCAGGCAAAAATGTAGTTGCAAATCTTTCTTCTGTGGCCAAAACAGCAGTGGAGATTTTTACTGTGGAAGGTTTAATATGAATTCCTCAACATTTCTGCCACTTCTAAAAGCAACACAAGGGTTCTGTGGTCAGCTGGGTTGAATATATTATATGTTACACATCTGTGTATGTATGCCTAGAAGGCCACTGTCAAGTCCATCCTCAGAAAGAAAATTAGCAATGGTACATCTGTATTAAATAAAGCCTAACTTCATTGCCTTTCTCAGAAGAGCTGTGGGAAGATAATATGCTTCTTCTGCCATTTCCATTTGGTTCCATTTGTGGAAACCAGGTTTCTTCCAGCTTTTAAATGGTTACTAAGTCTACAGGAGCAAAAAACAAACAAATAAAAAACAGTAAGCTAACAACACTTTTAGCAAAACCCCTTGATTTTCCATGAAATGTTACTGAATAAAATCTAACAAAATTATTTTTGATTACTTCTGATTTCTCCACAGAAAATGTTAATTTTACACATCATTTTAAAATCAATTTATTTAAGTAACTATACAAAGAACCTTTGTGAAAGGTTTTGTTATGAATCTTGCATTTTATATTTCCAATAACATTGATAATATGAATAAATTATAATAAAATATAGAAATAACAATTTAAAGTCTTTATGGAAACCCCTATTTTGTATTTATTTTATTTTGACATGCGTTTGTTCATAGTATGCCCTGTCACTGTCTATCCCCTTACCCAACTTTTTTATTTCTTCATTGCCCTTACCTGATATAATATTAGATATTCCTTTATTTTATCTGCATTTTCACCAGGATGTCAGCCCCATGATGGCAGGAAGTTTATCTTCCTGCACACAGTATTCCTAGCAATGAGACCAGTGCATATAGGTCCTCAATAAATATTTACTAAATGTATAGATTATTTACTTAATTTACAGTAAGTCCTACTTGCCATAAATGTGTACACCATATCAGAAACTGGGCTATAATCTTGTAATAGGGATTCATAACTGAGTGCTCCTAAAATTATATAGAAAATATACATTTTGTGATTTTTATGAGATTCTCTGAACAACATGTAAACCCCCAAGAGGACAGAAGGGTATTGCTATAAGGGGAAAAAATGACGAAAAAGTATCCACTATGCCAGGAAACATCTGGAATTGAGGAATGGGGGAAAACCAGACAAAGGGACTTCAGGACATAGGGAAGAGCACTGCAGCACCTTCTTCTCAATAATCCCCAGTGACCTTTTCCCGGACATTCAGGACCAGAACAGGAAACATTATCATGATAGAGACACATAGAAAAGAGTTCAAAAATCCTAGAACATACTTTTATATGCTCAGATGAGTTCCCTTTGTTTATCTGTCTCTGACACAGGCATCGAACTAAAACACTGAAAATAGCTGCTACATTATGAAGCCCCAAATCCTCAACTGCTGGAATCCCAAAATTTAGTTTATATTAACTATTTGTCTATTTCACATCACACTATAATTCATTAGTTTTTCTGGGACTTTTGAACTTATGTCTTTAAAGGGTGAAATTTGTTTTGGCCAATATGCTGCCATGGGAGTTTTGGCAAATGTTAAGAAAAATAATTCATAAAGTGTCAGAGTGAAAACAAACTCTAATCCTATATAAGCAATAAAATCTAGGCAAAAAATCTCATTGGACACCAGAAAACAAATTATCCATTCAAGCACTGCAAGTAGTGAAAGTTAACTACTCTTTTTTAAGTAACTAAAGCATCACTTTAGTTCAATCCATGCGAAAATTTACACATTTTCAACAAAAATTTAAATTTACATATCAATTCATAAAACAGGATAATGTTAATCCCCTGCAACCACAAAAGCAGTATGGCTTTCAGAGGTGAATTCCTTATTTATGGCTTAGGAGAAGATTCTGACTAAAATCTTATCCTAAATGTAGATCTGGAGCTTTTTGAATGCAGGAATTTTTAATTCATCTTTTTATAACCTCAGTGTCTAGGACACAGAGTGGCTCCATGGATACTGAATTAATGAATGAATTCTCAGAAGTCATGAGCTTTTCCTATTCAAACATACTGTTAAAACAAATCCCCCCAACTATTTTTCTTACTAAAACAAATGCTGTAAAATAGGATATAGAGTAGGACTTAGGTGTATGTTCACACTGTCTTCCTTCCCGATGAATTGAATCATTTGAATTCAGTTAACCATCCCTACCTTTCAATTACCACAGTGCACACTGAACCCATGTTCAGAAAGAATAGGGCCTGATTTATTCAAATGTTATCTCATTCCCTTTGCCAAAAGTTTCACTGGGCTTACTTCTTTTTGTTTGTTTGTTTGTTGTTTGTTTGTTTACCTTTCCCTTAGGTTATTTGCACCAGCAACAGAACTTCTTCAAGTTGGCTTTAAGGAATAAGGATATCTTTTATTTCACCTTTGATTTGTCTAATAGGTAGGGCTGTGTTCATGCTGGTCAGTTAAGCACCTCAACGGTGTTACCAAGGACTGAGACATTTTGCATCTTTCCACAAGGAAATCATCAGTGTCAACTTAGCAAGACATCAAGGTCATTATAAAAGCTGTAAGCAAGCATGACAATTTCAAGAGGAAATAAAGAATAGTCTGAAGAGAAACTTTTCCCAAAATGCTAACAGCAGGCTTATCCTAATGTTTCATTGGCCCTGATTATGTCATATTTCTTATCTAATTACATGTTCCATATTCTCCTGGTTATAATACTAAACTTTTTTGTTTTGGGTTTTTTTTTTTTTGGTTTTTTGTGTTGTTGTTGTTGTTTTGTTTGTTTTGTTTTGCTTGTTGTTAGTTTTTTTTCCTCAGACAAGCTTTAATATCTCTTGGTACTAGTTAGTAAAATGATAGCACTTGGCCTTGAAATTATAGACCTTTCTAATATTTATGAAGAAATACCAACAAGATTTTTTTTTAAAAAAAGGACAGGGGCATCTGAGTGGCTCAGTCAGTTAAGCATCCAACTTTGGCTCAGGTCATGATCTCACAGTTTATGGGTTCCAGCCCCGCATGGCGCTCTGTGCTGACAGCTCAGGGCCTAAAGCCTGTTTCAGATTCTGTCTGTCTCTCTCTCTCTGCCCCGCCCCACTCACGCTCTGTCTCTGTCTCTCAAAAATGAAAAAAACATTAAAAAAAATTTTAAGATGTATCTTCTTTTATTTTTTAAATTTTATTTCTTTAATTTACATCCAAATTAATTAGCATATAGTACAACAATGATTTCAGGAATAGATTCCTTAATGCCCCTTACCCATTTAGTCCATCCCCCTCCCACAACCCCTCCAGTAACCCTCTGTTTGTTCTCCATATTTGAGTCTCTTATGTTCTGTCCCCCTTCTTGTTTTTATATTATGTTTGCTTCCCTTCCCTTATGTTCATCTGTTCTGTGTCTTAAAGTCCTCACATGAGTGAAGTCATCTGATACTTGTGTTTCTCTGACTAATTTTGCTTAGCATAATACCTTCCAGTTCCATCCACGTAGTTGCAAATGGCAAGACTTCATTCTTTTTGATGGCCGAGTAATACTACATTGTATAATATATACCACATCTTCTTTATCCATTCATCCACCGATGGACATTTGGTCTCTCTCCATACTTTGGCGATTGTTGATAGTGCTGCTCTAAACATTGGGGTGCATGTGCCCCTTCAAAACAGCATACCTGTATCCTTTGGATAAATACCTAGTAGTGCAGTTGCTGGGTCCTACTGTGGTTCTAGTTTTAATTTTTTGAGGAACATCCATACTATTTTCCAGACTGGCTGCACCAGCTTGCATTGCCACCAACAACGCAAAAGAGATCCTCTTTATCCTCATCCTCACCAACATCTGTTGTTGCCTAAGTTGTTAATGTTAGCCTTTCTGACAGGTGGAAGGTGGTATCTCATTGTGGTTTTGATTTGTATTTCCCTGATGATGAGTGATGTTGAGCATTTTTTCACGTGTTGGTTGGCCATCTGGATGTCTTCTCTGGAGAAGTGCCTATTCATGTCTTTTGCCCATTTCTTCACTGGATTATTTGGTTTTTGGGTGTTGAGTTCCATAAGTTCTTACAGATTTTGGATACTAACGCTTTGTCTGAAATGTCATTTGTAAATATCTTCTCCCATTCTGTTGGTTGCCTTTTAGTTTTGCTGATTGTTTCCTTCGCTGTGTAGAAGCTTTTTATTTTGATCAGGTCCCAGTAGTTCATTTTTGCTTTTGTTTCCCTTGCTTCCAGAGATGTGTTGAGTAAAAAGTTGCTGCAGGCAAGATCAAAGAGGTTTTAGCCTGCTTTCTCCTCAAGGATTTTGATGGTTTCCTGTCTTACATTTAGGTCTTTCATCCATTTTGAGTTTATTTTTGTGTATGGTGTAAGACAGTGGTCAGGTTCATTCTTCTGCATGTCACTGTCCAGTTTTCCCAGCACCACTTGCTGAAGAAACTGTTTTTATTCCATTGGATATTCTTTTGTGCTTTGTCAAAGATTAGTTGCCATACATTTGTGGGTCCATTTCTGGGTTCTCTATTCTGTTCCATTGACCTGAGTGCCTGTTTTTGTGCCAGTACCATACTGTCTTGATGATTACAACTTTGTAGTATAACTTGAAGTCCGGGATTGTGATGCCTCCAGCTTTGGTTTTCTTTTTCAAGATTGCTTTGGCTATTCAGGGTCTTTTCTGGTTCCATACAAATTTTAGGATTATTTGTTCTAGCTCTGTGAAAAATCCTGGTGTTATTTTATAGGAATAGCATTGAATATGTAGATTGCTTTGGGTAGTATCAACGTTTTTAACAATATGTGTTCTTCCTATCCAGGAGCATGGAATCTTTTTCCATTTTTTTGTGTCTTCTTCGATTTCTTTCATAACTTTTCTATAGTTTTCAGTGTATAGATTTTTCACCTTTTTTGTGCAACTGTAAATGGGATCGATTCCTTGATTTCTCTTTCTGTTGCTGCATTGTTGGTGAAGAGGAATGCAACCAATTTCTGTGCATTGATTTTATATCCTGCAACTTTGTTGAATCCATGAATCAGTTCTAGCAGTTTTTTGGTGGAATCTTTTGGGTTTTCCACATAGAGTATCATGTCATCTGCAAAGAGTGAAAGTTTGACCTGGTCCTGGCCAATTTGGATGCCTTCTATTTCTTTGTGTTGTCTGACTCCCGAGGCTAAGACTTCCAATACTACGTTGAATAACAGTGGCAAGAGTGGACATCCCCGTCTTGTTCCTGACCTTAGGGGGAAAGCTCTCAGTTTTCCCCCATTGAGGATGATATTAGTGTTGGGTCTTTTGTATATGCCTTTTATGATCACTCTATCCCTACTTTCTTGAGGGTTTTTATCAAGAAAGGATGCTGTATTTTGTCAAATGCTTTCTCTGCATCTATTGAGAGGATCATATGGTTCTTGTCCTTTCTTTTATTGATGTGATGAATCATGTTAATTGTTTTGCGGATATTGAACCAGCCCTGCATCCCAGGTATAAATCCCACTTGGTTGTGGTGAATAATTTTTTTAATGTACTGTTGAATCCGGTTGGCTAATATCTTGTTGAGGACTTTTGCATCTATGTTGATCACGGAAATTGGTCTATAGTTCTCCTTTTTAGTGTGGTCTCTGTCTGGTTTTGGAATCAAGGTAATGCTGGCTTCATAGAAAGAGTATGGGATTTTCCTTCCATTTCTATTTTTGGAATAGCTTCAAGAGAATAGATGTTAACTCATCCTTAAATGTTTGGTACAATTCCCCTGGAAAGCCATCTGGCCTTGGACTCTTGTTTTTTGGCAGATGTTTTATTACTAATTTGATTTCCTTACTGGTGAAGGGTCTGTTCAAATTTTCTATTTCTTCCTGTTTCACTTTTGGTAGTGTATATGTTTCTAGGAATTTGTCCATTTCTTCCAGATTGCCCATTTTATTGGTGTATAATTGCTCTTAATATTCTCTTATTACTGTTTGTATTTCTGCTGTGTTGGTTGTGATCTCTCCTCTTTCATTCTTGATTTTATTTATTTGGGTCCTTTCCTTTTTTTTTTTTTTTGATCAAACTGGCTAGTAGTTTATCAATTTTGTTCATTCTTTCAAACAACCAGCTTCTGGTTTCATTGATCTGTTCTGTTTTTTTGTTTTTGTTTTTGTTTTTTTTTAGTTTCTATAGTATTAATTTCTGCTCTAATCTTTATTATTTCCTGTTTTCTGCTGGTTTTGGGTTTTATTTGGTGTTCTTTTTCCAGCTCTTTAAGGTGTAAGGTTAGGTTGTGTACCTGAGATCTTTTCTCCATTAGAAAGGCCTGGATGGCTATATACTTTCCTCTTATGACCACTTTTGCTGTGTTCTAAAGGTTTTAGGTTGTGGTGTTATCACTTTCATTGGCTTCCATATACTTTTTTATTTCCTGTTTAACTTCTTGGTTAGCCCATTCATTTTTTAGTAGGATGTTCTTCAGTCTCCAAGTATGTGTTACCTTTCCAAATTTTTTCTTGTGATTGACTTTGAGTTTCATAGCATTGTGGTCTGAAAATATGCACGGTATGATCTCGATCTTTTTGTACTTGCTTAGGGCTGATTTGTGTCCCAGATGTGGTCTATTCTGGAGAATTTTCCATGTGCATGGGAGAAGAATGTACATTCTGCTGCTTTAGAATGAAATGTTCTGAATATATCTGTTAAGTCCATCTGGTCCAGTGTGTCATTCAAAGCCATTGTTTCCTAGTTGATTTTTTGATTAGATGATGTGTCCATTGCTGTGAGTGGGGTGCTGATGTGTCCTACTCTTATGGTATTACTATTGATGAGTTTCTTTATGTTTCTGATTAGTTGATTTATATATTTGAGTGCTTTCAAGTTTGGCGCATAAATGTTTACAATTGTTAGGTCTTCTTGGTGGATAGACCCCTTGATTATGATATAATGCCCTTCTACATCTCTTGATACAGTCTTTATTTTAAAGTCTAGGTTGTATTATATAGCTAGGGCTACTCCAGCTTTCTTTTGTTGACCATTAGCATGATAGATGGTTCTCCATCCCCTTACTTTCAATCTTTAGGTCTAAAGTGGGTCTCTTATAAACAGCAAATAGATGATCTTGTTTTCTTATCCATTCTGTTACCCTATGTCTTTTGACTGGAGCATTGACTCCATTGACATTTAGAGTGGGTACTGTAAGATATGAACTTACTGTCATTATGATGCTTGTAGAGTTGGAGTTTTTGGTGGTGTTCTCTGGTCCTTTCCAATCTTTGTTGCTTTTGGTCTTTATTTATTTTTTGTTTGTTTGTTTTCATCTTTTCTCCCCTCAGAGAGTCCCCCTTAAAATTTCTTGCAGGGCTGGTTTAGTGGTCACAAACTCCTTTAATTTTTTTCTGTCTGGTAAACTTTTTATCTCTCCTTCTATTTTGAATGACAGCCTTGCTGGATAAAGAATTCTTGGCTGCATATTTTGCAGATTTTTATTTTATCCTGACTAGCTTTTACTTCTTTTATCTCCACATAAAGGGATTCTAATCTATTTTTGGCTCCAGCTAGTATTCTTATTATAGTGATTCTAAATTCTGTTTCAGACATCTTGCTTGTATCTGTGTTGGTTAACTCCCTGGCTCTCATTTCTTCCTGCTCTTTATTTTGGGGTGAATTCCTTCGTTTCATCATTTTGAAGGAAGAAAAGGAATTAATGAAGTAAAAAAAATAAAATTATAAAAATATTAAAATTAAAATCTTAAGAACAAACACACTCACACAAATTGAACAAATGATGGTAGATCCTAGGTGTGTTTTGGTCTGGGTGTTGAAAGGGGCTTGAAAGACTAGAGAAAAAGGGGGAAAGAAAAAAAGGAAATCATTTGAAAATTTGAAAAAATGAATAAACTGAAGTAGACTAAAAATCAAATGAGGGAAGTAAAATAGAATTTGAGAAAAAATACACAAAAGTAAAACATATAGAAAAAGTTAAAGAAAAATATTTTTAATAAAAATTATTTTTTTCTTTCTGTATTTAAGAAAAAGAAACAAAAAAGAAAAAAAAATTAAAAAGAAAGAAAATTGAATAGATGGACCAGCAAACCGTTTGAAATATGACTGAAATTACTTTGTTTTCCCCTAGAAGTCAGACTATGAAGCTCTTTATAGTCCATAAACTAAGCAGGTGGAGAAACTTGTGTTCCTGAAGAGCGAGGTTGGCCCAGTTGGGCAGGGCTTAGTGTAACGGCTCTGTTCTCCACAGATGGAGCTGCTTAGCTTACTGAGGTGGATTGTTGTGGTGCTTGTAGGTGTGTATGCACATGCTCAGGAGTGGTGAAAATGGAGTCACCCAGCTACCCAGTCTCTAGTATCAGCAGTCTGTTCTCCCCAGTCAGCAATCATGCACCTGTCCTTTGTCTCCGGCTTTTGTCCACTCCCTGCTTTTACACAGTCTGTGACCAAGCCCCAGGCAGCACCTCCCTCCTGAGTTTTGTCTCCCATGTGGCTGTTTTTCCCAACCCCTTACTTCCAAGGGACTGCTTTGATCTGTTCTGCCCCTCTACAGGAGGGTCTCACCTACCCAGGAAAGTCTGTTGGACCGTGCCACTGCCAATGCCCAGAGACTGTGGCCGGGTGCCAGCCTGCCCCAGAAAAAGTTCATGAAATGGTGTAGCAGCAGCATTTCAGGGATTAAGGAAAATCACAACACACATCTGGCACCAGGCTTCTCCCTTAATGACATTGTTCCAGCACCAGTGAATGTGGTTGTTCTCCGGGTCCACCAGGGCCTTGCTTTTGGGGGACCCACACAGCCTCTACCAGGTGTCCTCCCACCAGGGGAACCACCTCTCCCCGTGTGGCCTGAAGAATTCAGGACTCCACTCTGCTCCTGGTGACTCGCCCTTCCCACCAGAGTGCCACCACCACGTATCGAGCTGCAGAGTTTCAGGCTCTGTGGTCCCCCTGTTTATAGTCTTAATGGAACTTCAACCCTCTCCTTTCTCCTTCTCCCCTTTTAGTTAAGTCCCTGTGGCTCTTTCCACTTTTCTACTTTATCTCCAGCTGCTTTTGGGGGGGGGAGGGTGCTTTTCCCTTATTCTTCTCCCCCTCCCTGTCTCTATCCTCCACACTCAAAAGTGGCTCCCTGCCCTCCACAGCTTCTCTCTCTCCCAGTTCACCTCTCTGCACCATGTACCTGCTGAGTTCTGTGGTTCAGGTTGGGCAGATTGTTGTTTTAATCCTCAGATCAGTTTTCTAGGTGTGCAGGATGGTTTAATGTTGGTCTGGCTGTATTTCATGGACATGAGACACACAAAACTTCCATGTTGTTCCACCATCTTGGCTCCTCCAAAGACATATCTTCTTTTATTGCAGCTATTATTTTGATTCATAATTTCCATGTTAGAGTTAATGCTAACAAAGGAACTTGGTAAAATAACTGAACTTCAGCAATGGTTCCATATTATAAAAATAACCTTTAGTCCCTAAAGTATTTGTAATTCTGATTGATTGGCCTATTTTATAACTTTTCATCCTGGTAACAGTATTTACACTGACATCACTGTTTTAAAAAATATATTATGGTTTGTGACTTTTTCAGGCCACAAAAGGTTAATTGACACTCCCTTCTTTTCCCACATGCATGAAGGTAAAAACAAATAATACATGAGTCTTTGAATATCTTCTTTAAAAAAAAAAGGGAGAGAGAAACTATTTCCAGACAAAAACTGGGATTTGACAACAACAAACTCAAAATAAATACTAATGGGAATTTTCCAGGAAGAAGAAAAAAAAATTCCAGAAGGAATTCTCCTTCTCTCTCTCTGCCCCTCCCTTGCATACTTGCACACTTGCTCTCTCCCCCCCCCAAAATAAATATTTTTTAAAAGCCTAACTATGTGCTCCTAATGAGAAAGAGTATACAAACACCAAAAGAAAACTAACTTTGCTACACTAATATGGGATAAGATCTATTTTAAGGCAAGAAACATTCCTAAAGATAATAAGCAATCTTTGGGGCACCTGGGTGGCTCAGTTGGTTAAGCATCTGACTTTGGCTCAGGTCATGATCTCATGGTTTATGAGTCTGAGCTCTGCATGAGGCTGTCTGCTGCCACCACAGAGTCTGCTTCGGGTCCTCTGTCCCCCCCACCCCGCCCTTCCCCACCCTTCTCTCTAAATAAATAAATAAATATTTTTAAAAGCAATCTTTAATAATAACAAAATATCCCACCCACCGGCAAGGTATAAAAATTGCATTGTATAGACCTACTAATAAAGCTAAAAATGGACAGATTTAAAAAGAGTAATATACAAATCTGCATTCAAGGAGGGGGAATTTAACACGTCTAATTTGGTAACTCTTAAAAAAAAAAAACGTCCAGAAAATTAGTAAAGCTAGATATTCTGAGCAACACAATTAACAAAATGAAAATACTTTTATGTTAAAATGTACCAAAGGATGATAGAATACACAATTTTGGCAAATGTATATGGAACATTTACAAAAATAAATTCTATTGGAGCCCAAAAGCCAAACTCAACAAATCTAAAGGGATTTCAATAATCCAAATATATTATTTGATTATAGTGGAATGAAGATAGAAATCAGTAACAATAAATATAAAATCTTCAAATTTCTAGAAATTAAGCAACATATTTACATAATTAATGAGTAAAAGATGAGTCATAGTGCCTAATAAAATATTTGAGCTGAAAAATAACCGAAATATAGTATTTTGAGACATCATTTAGTTATTACTGTGCTGAGATGGAAATTTATAATTTAAATTCATAATTAATAAACTGAAAAATCTGAAAATCAATTGTTTAGGTATTCATCACAAGAAGTAAGAAGATGAAACTATATTAAACTCAAGAAAAAGTATAGAAGAAAAAATAATAATAAAGAAAATAAATTATAAAAGTACAAAAATAAATGAAACAGAAAATATATGCAATAGAAAATAAATGTTAAAAAATTAATTTTTTGGAAAGAGAAATGAATTGATAGTCTCCTAGCAAGATTAAGCAATGAAAAACAGAGAAACCACGAATAACTTATTTCAGGAACAAAACAGGGAACATTACCATAGGTCTCAGACACAGGAAAAACATTTGATAAAATGTCAGACCACAGGGGGGAAAATAACTTCTAGGCAAACTAGGAATAAAAGAAATGTTTCTGTAACAAAGAATATTGACCTAAAAATGGAAATTATTAATAAAGAGAAGGAATTACCTTAAACTGATAAAGAGTATGTATAAAAAACTGTCATAAAAATGATACTTAAGTGTGAAATATTGAAAACTCCCCCCTGACTTTGGGAATGGATGAGTAAACATCTCCCACTATCACCATTTGTATTCAATATGGCATTGTACATTGTATCGAGTATGTATATGTATGTATATGTATAATAAGGATAAATGATGGACAGCATCATTAGTTGAATAGATGAATAAAGTCATACAGTGAAATACCATGCTGCCACAAAAAGTAACAAACATGCTGTGCAAAACAGTAGGAATGAATCTCACAAACATGGTCATGAACTAAAGAAGTCAGGTACAGAAAGGCTTACAGTGCTTGATTCCATTTTTATAAAAGTAAAAATTTTATAAAAATAATTTGGTGAATTAGGATAATAGTTACCTTGGTGGCAGCAATCACTAGGAAGGAGACAAGCGGGAGTTCTGGAATGACAGATTAGTGTTCTATTTCTTGATCTGAGAATTGATTACATGGGCTTACTCTTATAATTTGTGCTCCTCCCTTTCTTTTTTTTTCAATGCTTATTTATTTATTTTGAGAGAGAGTGAGTGGGGATGGGGCAGAGAGAGGGAGAGAGAGAATCCTAAGCAGGTTGTGCACTGTCAGTGCAGAGTCCAACAGAGGACTAGATCTCACGAACCCATGAGACAATGACCCAAGCCAAAATCAAGAGTCAGACGCTTAACCAACTGAGCCACCCAGGAGTTCCCCCCTCTCTCTTTTTAAATAAAATATTTAGAAACAAAAATGTATAAATCTATTAGGTATGCTGGGTCTTTCAGAAAATAAATAAATAAAAATGTTTGTTATTATAGAAGACAGATTAAATTTTATGAGACAATTTATTGAATTATTGTCCCACTTACATTTTGCAAGTATGTTTTACAGACATTTTGTGGTGATCAAAATAAACAATGACTATGTTGTACAAATGTAGTCACCATTTAATAACAACTGAGAAAATTGAGAAAAGCTATAAACTTGGTCACAAATAACTTCAGATGACCTTTTAAGTCTTCCTTATTATTTCTTACCCTGGGAGTCTAGTCTTAAAAATGGATTGGAAATGACTTTCTTTTTCTAGTAATGAGAAGAAAAAATGTACAGAAGTCTTCCCTGTCCACAGTTTCATTCTCACGGTTTTGCATTCCATGGTTTCAGTTACCCACGGTCAACCATTATCTGGACGGAGATGATCCTCCTGACATACCATCAGAAAGTCAACAGTAGTTTTACACTATGTCACAATGCCTACGTCATTCACCTCATCTCGTCATGTAGGCATTTTATCATCTCACATCATCACAAGAAGAAGGATGAGTACAGTACAATAATTTGAGAGAGAAAACACATTTATAAAACTTTTATTATAGTATATTATAATTGTGCTATTTTATTATGTTTTAGTTGTTAATCTCTATGCTTAATTTATAAATTAAACTTTCATAGGTTTCTATGTATAGAAAAATATGGTGCATATAGGGTTTGGTATACTATCTGTGGTTTCATCAGCTGGAGGTTTGGGAACATATCACCCACAGATAAGGGGGGACTACTGTAAAGTTTAGATCTGCTACCTGGTGGAGGCAACAGAAATCTTTGAAGTGTGGATAAGGTGAGCTAAGTCACTCCGCTAATGAGAATCCCAGCACTTCACTAATCTCATTTTGTCTTGCACATAAGGAAAAACACACGCACACACAATAGGACAACAATCCTCAATACACTGTTTAGTAATGACAGTGAGCACAAACAGAAATACAGAGTTAAAAAAAAAAACTTTGTTTTTCTATTTTGGTGGAGATCATTGTAGGTTATGAGAAGTCTATGAAGGGTTGTGAGATAAACAGAAAGCATGAGAAGTGCAGATTTCTGTTGAAGCGGTTGGGGTCTAAGTTGGATGGGGTTTCTGATCTACCACATTACATCACTTCTGGTAGTATCGAATTTATATTTACTAAGCACCACAAAATTTTTGTGGCAGACTTCTTTTGCCCACTCCAACACAGAAACATATGAAAACTGACCAAATGTTTGGCTTAACCTAGAAGCATAACAGTCCATTTAGATGCACAGAAAAAGACATACGAACATGCATATAAAAATACGAACTGTTTTGGCAGTGCGTCCGGCAGTCCTCCGGATCCCTCTCTCGCTTCAACAGCGTTTGGACGGAACAGACCCAGGGACGGCCCTTCTACCAGCCTCTGACCACCCCCCAACCTTTTTTCCAGTCACAACGTCGGGAGCCATCTTTTTGCCCACCCTCTGCCCCTGGGGCCAGCCAACACCCGATTTTGAACTTGGTTCATTACCGACCAACCATGAGCTCACAGATTCGTCAGAGTTTGTTCCACAGAAGTGGAGGCCGCCGTCAACCGCCTAGTCGGCAAGCACCTAAGAGCCTTCTACACCTACCTCTCTCTGGGCTTCTAGTTCCACCGCGGCTCTGGAGGGCGTGGGCCACTTCTCCCACGGGGTGGCTGAGGAGAAGCGGGAAGGCGCTGAGCGTCTTTTGAGGACGCAAAACCAGCGTGGCAGCTGCGCCCTCTTCCGGGACGTGCGCGCGCCGTCCCAAGATGCGTGGGGTAAAACTCTGGACGCTGTGGAAGCCGCCCGGCTTGTGGAGAAGAACCTGAAGCAGGTCTTTTGGATCTTGCTGCCCTGAGTTCTGCCTGTGCAGACCCCAATCTCTGTGACTTCCTGGAGAATCACTTCCTAGATGAGGTGAAACTCATCAAATGGGCGACCATCTGACTAATCTCCGCAGGCTCTCCGGCCCCCAGGCTGGCCTGGGTGAGTATCTCTTTGAAAGGCTCACCCTCGAGCACGACTAGAAGTCTCTGGAGCCCAGCAACCATTGAGAGGGTCCCTCTGACATCCCCCGGGTGCCAGGGCTTGTGCCCGAGTCTCTCCTTGCAGCCACTAGGCAGCTTTTTAACCACCTGTAGCCCTCTCCCAAGCCGTGGACCAAATGAAAACAATGAAGCTTTTTGCAGCAAAAAAAAAACCCAAAAAACAAAACAAAAAAAACCCCTGTTTTTTAACATATCTGTTTCTGCCCAAAACAAGAAAAATTATAGAATAAAAAGGATTTTCCCCTGATATAATAAAAGACTTTCCCTCTCACCTCTTTTCTTCTCTTTCTCTCTCTCTCAAAAAAAAAAAAAAAAAAAAGATCTAATTTTACCCAAAGCAGAACTGGAATTTAGGTAAGAGGGGAAGAGGGTAGACAAATAATACCATAAATTTAGAGAACACTATTAGAAACATGCCTGGGATAAACAAATGGAGACTGTTGTTATGAATCAAATTGGGCAATTTAGCCATTTTTTCTATAAAGCATAAAAGATAGAGTGGGAAAAGCAATTAAGTCATTCTTAGAAGTTGAACCACAATAAAAATCATCCACAAGTATTCACACAATAAGTTTCCTTTTAGACAAAAAAATTTTAGAGAAAATATAGACATAATTTTAGAAAATTTTTTAAAAATATTAAAACCTTTGAATGATTTTTGTTGGATGTCTGGTGGGTGTTGAATAAGTGATATTGTAAATAATGATCTTGAGGTTTTATGGCGATAAACTTTGATGGGCTTTCTCAATAACCAAATATTAAAATGGTTTCAATAAACATTTATACATTGTATATGCAAAACACATTGCTACTAAATCTTTTGTCAGTTATCTTTTATAGTAACCAAAATAAGAAAAATAAATTTTATTTTCACCTTTATTTGTACCATGTCCAACATTTTTAGTTGTGGGCATAGATCCAAGTTTCTGTCTGGTATATTTTTTCTACCAAAAGAACCACCTTTATAACTTCTTGTAGTGAAAGTTTACTGATAATGAATTCTCTTGTTTCTTTCCTGTCCATAAAGTCTACATTTTTTGTTTTCCAGTGGTAAAGTAACTGGGTGCTGATTTCTGGGGTGGTCATTTCCCCCCCCTCTTTCAGCACTTTCAAAGATGACACTCCATCATCTTCAGGCTTAGAAAGTTTATGATAAAAATCTGCTTAAATTCTGGCCTTTGTTCCTCTGTATATAATGTGTCTTTTCCCCCTCTCTGCCATCTAGATTTCATCTTTATCTTTGGTTTTTAATAGTTTAAGTATGATGTGTCTAGGGGTTCTCTCCCTCTTTTCCTCCTTCCTTCTTTTCTTCCTTCCTAGTATTTTATTCTAGTGAGTGTTCTATGAGATTTTCAGATCTATGATATAAAGTTTTTCATTATTTGGGAGACATTCTAGCAATTATCAAATATTTCTTCTCCTCATTATTTTCTTTTTCATTCTGTGATTCCAAAAGCTCATATTTGAGACCATTTGACATTGCCCCATGGTTCTCAGATGCACTGGCTTTTCTCTCTTTTTCTATTTTAGTTTGAATACTTTGTTTTGACTTATCTTTTTCCTTGTTACTATAGCTTTATTTCTGGTATTTTTATTTGCTACTTGCTTACAGTTTCCATTTCTCTGCTAAAATTTTCCATATGTTCTTATAAATTAACCACCTTTTTAAACTTTTACACTAGAACGTTAACATATAAATCATAATTTTTTCTTTTTAATACCCTGCCTAATAGCTTCACCATCTGGGTTCTGCAGATTACATTGTCTCTCAACAGAAGGCTGTTTTCTCTTGCATTTTTTGTATCTTGTAATTTCTGGTTGAAAGCTGAGTATCATGTGTGGGAGAGTAAAGTCTGAGGTATATAGTATTTTATGTTTGGAATTGGACACACCTCCACTACATATTTAATGTGAAAAGTTGAGTCAGCATAATCAGGAGTTGCCTGGGGTTTGGGTTTTTCTAGTTCTGTTTACCTTAACCACACTACTGGCTTCACGTTCCTCCAGCATTACCATGTACTTGAGGTTGAGGCTGAGTTTCTGAAAGACATTTTTCAGGGTTTCCTTTGCACTCTCGAGTTTAGTCTTTTCTGTGAACCTAAGCTTCAAAGAATGTCATTCTATCTTCTTGCCCTTCTCCCAATGATAGACTAGTGTTACTTGTTATTCATTGTTAGCTACCCTGTGATAGAAGGTGGGAATATTATCTTTACTTACTTCTTTATCCTCAGTCTTAGGCAAGATCTGTCCCTTTGTGTCTCACAAAAAAACAAAACAAAACAAAACAAAACAAAAAAAAGAGCTTTCTTGGTAATTCTGCCTCTCAACCAGCAGAAGTAAATCTATAGTGGTCTGGGTCAAGGGCAATTTCTTATTCTTCCTTCCAGAATAGAAGGTTTTTTTTTCTTTTATTATTATCATTATTTTTTTAATTTCCTGTTTCCTCCACTAGCTTCAGGGGGCCTTCAACAAGAGATAATATGTGCTGCCCTTCCACCAGAGGTTTAAAGTTTTTGTTCCAAATAAGAGACAGGAAAAATGATCCAAACAGGGTTTCTATATCTCTCACTACTATTCTCCTACAGTGACTTTCTGATAATCTGTCAGAAAGATCATCTCCTTCCAAACATTCATTGACTGTATGTAACTGAAACTAGGGAACATGCTAATCTCATCCCAAAGAGAATCCCAAAAATTTGACTCAAAAACAAACAAACAAACAAACAACAAAAAAACACCACCCTCCTGAAACTAATAAGCATTAAAAAAGCTGGCAGGATAAAAGCTTAATATACAAAAGTCAATTGCTTCCCTATACATTAGTAATAAACAAGTTGAGTTTAAAATTAACACCACAGTATTATTTATACTAGCACCCAAAAGTAATGAAATATCTATGTATAAGTCTAACAAAATACGTCAAGATCTCTATGGAGAAAACTATAAAACCCCAATGAATGAAATCAAAGACCTAATAAATGGAGAGATTTTCCATGTTTATGTATGGAATGACAATATTGTCAAGATGTCAGTTCTTTCCATCGTGATCTATAGATTCAATGCAATCCCAATCAAAATCCCAGCAAGTTCATGGATGTTGATAAACAGATTCTAACATTTATATGGAGAGGCAAAATACCCAGAATAGTCAGCACAATATTGATGGGGAAGAAAGTTGAAGGACTGATACTGCCCAACTTTAAGACTTCCTATAAAGTTACAGTAATCAAGTCAGTGTGGTGTTGGGGAAAGAATAGACAGATCAATCAATAGCACAAAATTATAAGCCAAGAAATAAACCCACATAAATATAGTCAACTGATCATTGATTCCTTTCGAGTCAAGGCAATTCAATGGAGCAAATACGGCCTTTTCAATAAATGATGCTAGAATAACTGGGTATCTATACGCAAAAAAGAAAAAAAATCTAGACACAGACATGACACCCCTCCCACAAAAATTAACCCCAAATGGGTCACAGACTGAAATGTAATATGCTTACTTATAAAACTTCTGGAAGATAATATAGAAGAAAACTTAGATGACCTATGACTTTGAAATATAACAAGAAGCATGATCCATGAAAGAAAGAATGGATACACTGAACTTACTAAAATTAAAAGCTCCTACTCTTTTTTTTTAATTTTTTTAACGTTATTTATTTTTGAGACAGAGAGAGACAGAGCATGAACTTGGGAGGGTCAGAGAGAGGGAGACACAGAATCTGAAACAGGCTCCAGGCTCTGAGCTGTCAGCACAGAGCCCGATGCGGGGCTCGAACCCACGGACCGCGAGATCATGACCTGAGCCGAAGTCAGCCGCTTAACTGACTGAGCCACCCAGGTGCCCCTAAAAGCTCCTACTCTTGAAAGACAATATCAAGAGAATGAGAGAATAAGGGACAGATTAGAAGAAAATATTTACAAAAGATATAGCTGATAAAGTACTGTTATGCAAACTATAAAAAGAATTCTTAAAAATAAAGAAACAAATGATGTGATTAAATAATGGCCCAAAGACCTTAAGAGACATATTACCAAAGAAGATACATAGATGGCAAATAAGCATGTGAAAAGATGCTCCACATAATGTGTAATCAGGGAAATGCAAATTAAAACAATGATGATATTAATTACACATCTTATAAGAATGACCCAAATCTAGAACAGACAACAACAAATGTTGGCCAGAATTTAGGGTGACAGGAACTCTCACTTACTGTGGTGGGAATGCAAACTGCTACAACCACTTTGGAAGACTGTTTGGCTGTTTCTAAAAAATTAAATATATTCTTGCCACATAATCTCGCAAATAGTCTCCTTAATATTTACCTAAAGGAGTTGAAAACTTACGTTCATGTAAAAATCTGCACACAGATGTTTATAGCAGCTTTATTCATAATTGGTAGAACTTGGAGGAAACCAAGATGTCCATTTGTAGATGAATAAGTAAATAAACTGTGATAACTCCAGACAATGAGATATTATTTAGTTCTAAAAAGAAATGGACTATCAAGCCATAAAAAGACATGAAGGAATCTTGAATACATATTGCTAAGTGAGAGAGGCCAACCTGAAAAGGCCACAAAGCATATGATTTCAACTATGTGACATTCTGGAAAATGCAGAACTATGAAGACAGTAAAAGGATCAGTGATTGTGAGAGGGAGATGAATAAGCAGAGCACAGAGGATATTTAGAGAAGTGAAAATAAGGATACCATATGGCGGATACACGTCACTATATATTTGTCCAAACCCATAGAATGTATAACACCAAGAGTTATACATACAGCTAATGTAAACTACAGTCTTTGGGTGATTATGATGTGTCAGTGTAGGTCCATCAATTGTAACAAATGTACCACTCTGGTGGATTATTGATAGAGGGAGGTGTGCTATGCATGTATAGGGGAAGAGAGTATATGGAAAATCTCTGTACCTCCCTCTTAATGTTGCTGTGAATCTAAAACTGGTGTAAAAAAAATTCTAAATGCCAAAACAAATGTCAAAATAGAACAATTCTACATAGTGAAAATGTATGTTTGTATACACGTATACTTCTATATATAGAAACATAGGCACAGAATAAATATAACATAAACCATGACTGAACTGCACGAAAGGAATAGGTTGTTTAGTTAAGTGTAAATAGAGTATCGTATCTATTACAAAATTCAGGTTGGCGACCAAAGCAAAACATAACTCTAACCTCTGTTTGTAGAAACATTCAAAACAAGGAGACTCTGAAGGATTATAATGCAGATAAGATGATGGCAAACAAAAATGTAAATGAACAAACAAATAGTAGGAATCACAATACTCTTTTCAATCAAGGCATAATTTAGCCCCCAAGTATGAAATGAGACCAAGAAAAGTACACTTCATGATGCTAACTACTAAAATGCATAATAAAAAGTTATTAATATCTACACATAAAATACTGGAAGTTCTAGCCACAGCAATCAGAGAAGAAAAAGAAATAAGAAGCATTCATATTGGTACAGAAGAAGTTTAACTGTCACTATTTGCAGATGATGTGATAGAACACATAGAAAATCCTAAAAACTCCAAGAACAACAACAACAACAATACTAGAAGTAATAAATGAATTCAGTAAAGCTGCAGGATAAAAAACTTAATCCACAGAAATCAAGAGCATTTCTATACACCAATAATAAAGTAGCAGAAAGAGAAATTAAGAAAATAATTTTATTTACAACTACACCAAAAAGAATAAAATACCTAGGAATAAACTTAACCAATGAGGTGAAAAACTTATATATTCTGAAAACTGTAAAACTTTAATGAAAGAAATTGAAGATGACACAAACGTAAAGATATTCCATGCTCATACATTAGAAGAATTAATATTGTTACAGTGTCCATATTACCCAAAGCAATCTGTAGATTCAATACAATCCCTGTCAAAATACCAACAGCATTTTTCACAGAAATAGAATAAATAATTTGTAGGGAAACACAAAATTGTATCGACCCTGACTAGCTAAAGCAATCTGAGGAAAAGAACAAAGCTGAAGGAATCGTAATCCCAGATTTCAAGATATACTACAAAGCTATAGTAATCAAAACAATATGGTACGGGCACAAAAACAGACACAGAGATCAATAGAACAGAATAGAGAGCCCAGAAATAAATTCACATTTATATGGTTGATTAATCTTATAACAAAGGAGGCAAAAATATACAATGGGTAAAAGACATCTCTTCAATAAATGGTTCTGGTACAGCTACATGTAAAAAAAATGAAACTATTACTTTCAAACATCATACACAAGAATAAACTCAAAATGAATTAAATACTTAAATGTGAGACCTGGAACTATAAAAATCCTAGAAGAGAACACAGGCAGTAATTTCTCTGACATCAGCTGGGTATGGCAACATTTTTGTACATATGTCTCCTAAGGCAAAGGAAACAAAATAAAAAATAAACTATGAGGACCACATCAAAATAAAAAGCTTTCCTCTCCACAGTGAAGGAAATCCTACTTAATAAGACAAAAAGTCAACCTACGTAGTGGGAGAAGATATTTGCAAATGATATATCTGATAAGGGACTAATATCCAAAATATATAAAGAACTTATAGAACTCAACAACAAAAGCAAACACACAAAAAATCTGATTTAAAAATGGGCAGAAGACCAGAATGGGCATATTCCAAAGACTATATAGAGATAACCAGCAGACGCTTGAAAGACGCTCAACATCACTAATCTTCAGGGAAATGCAAATCAAAAGCACAATGAGATATCACCTTATACCTGGCAGAATGGCTAAAATCAAAAAGGCAGAAAGATAAAAAGTTTTGTAAAGGTTGTGAAAATGAAGGAATTCTTGTACACTGTTGGTGCAAATGTAAATTGGTGCAGCCACTGTGGAAGACAGTATAGAGGTTTCTCAAAAAATTAAAAGTGGAAATACCATATGATTGAATAATTCCACTACTAGGTATTAACCCAAAGAAAATGAGAATGCTAATTCAAAAGGATATATGCAACCCTGTGTTTATTGCAGCATTATTTACAAAGTCAAATTATGAAAGCAATCTAAGTGTCCATCGATAGATGAATGGATAAGGAAGATGTAGTATGTATATACAATGGAATATTACACAGTCATGAGACTGTGTCATGGCTTTCATTACACAGTCATAAGAGTGTGTCATGCCTTTCATGACAACATGGGTGGATCTGGAGGGTATTATGCTAAATGAAATAAGTGTGACTGAGAAAGACAAATACCATATGATTTCACTCATACATGGAATCTAAAAACAAAACAAATGAAAAAAAAAAAAAACAACAAGAAACAAAAAGCAGAATCAGACCTATAAGCAGAAAGAACAAACTGATGATTCCCAGAGGGGAAGGTGGTAAAAGGATGGGCAAAATGGGTGAAGGGGAGTGGGAGATACTGACTTCCAGTTATGGAGTGAATGAGTCATGGAAATAAAAAGCATAGCATAAGGAATATAGTCAATGATATTATCATATCATTGTCTGGTAACAGATGGTAGCTATACTTGTGATGAGCATAGTATAATGTATAAACTTGTCAAATCACTGTGTTTTGTACCTGGAACTAATTTAACATTGATTGTCAACTATAATCAAATTAAAATTTTTATTTAAAATCTACACATAAAAGAACATGGTAGCTACTTTATAAAGCAGAAACCAGAGGAGATGAATAAGGAAAAAGACAGACACAACTAATAAATTAACATACTCCTCTCAAATCTAGTGAAATAAAATGGAAAATATTTAGCAAAGATAGCAAAGTTCTAAATAGCAAAATGAATAAAGTAGACTATATAGATCCATATTAAACTCTATACCATAATAAAAGAGAACATGCTTTATTTTCAAATAAACATAAGACATTTGTGAAAACTGCCTGTAAATAATATTTATTTAATAATAAATACATAAATAATAAAATTTAATATTTTATTAAATATTAAATATTTTATTAAATGAAATTTTGTAATGATAAAATATAAATAATAAGTAAATAATAAATAATATATATTCACAAAAAAAGCTTCAATAGATTTTAAAAGGTAGACAGAATACTGTGATCATTTGAAAACATAGTTATAAATTCTTTCATTTCCTAACATCCAGAAAGGAAATCTGTATCCCCTACCCTTGAACCAGGGCAGGCTTTGTAGTGTATCTTAAGTCATTAGCCCTTTAGACAGAGCATTTGTCTCTGAGTGATAGATAAGGCATTGTAACATCCTGATAAAAATGGTGTCCCAAATTGTCTTTCAGCACTCAACATCGCTTCTGCACCCTTTCTTGCTCTTCTCTGGTGTCACAGGGCTGAAAGCCTGGGAACCACATCCCTGTAGCACCTCCCAATCAGAGTTCTAGAACAGGTAACAAATGAGAGGCACATGAGTGATTAGAAAACAGGAAGCTACAAGGACTGCTGTGACATGTGAAAAAGACTCGGGGGCCAAGGAGATGAGGCTTCCATTGACCAAATGTTGGACACTGAACTGCACTGGTTTGAATGAAAATATATTAAAATGGTATTAAGGGGGAAAGGGAGGGGAAAAGAGACAGAATGTATTCTTGCTACAGAGATGTGGAGACTGATTAGCAGTGCGTATCCTCTCATTCTTCAGCCTGGGGGCTGTGAGGTGGTTTTGGCCTCAGCAGTAGCTTCTGTCACTTCCCTGGAGTCTCCTGCATCCCTATATTTAATTCCTGTCTGCTTGAAACATTTGAAGTATGTAGTTTTGTCTTCACGACTAGACCTTGACTAACACACTTGGGAAGGAACAGTCATGGGGGCTGCTTACTGAGCATATTGGGCTTGTATAGTCCATTCTTCCGGAACCAGAAAAAAAAAAAAATCCAGTGTCTGAGAACCCAAGACAGCTGGGATACAATTTTAAAATTTTTACACCAACACTGGGAGGAGAACTAAAGAAAGTATTGTTATACTAAATCAGCGTGTCTCGAGGTTCTGGAGCTAAAGGGAGGTGGATATTTTTCACAAACGCTACATGTGCCTGAATGCCAGCTTACTATACACAGGAGTAAAGCCAGGGGTTTAGAGAGAGAGAATTGTGCCATGAGCCTTCCCTAGAGAGATATATCAGTATCACGATGCAGGCATTTCCGCATTCTCTAGCCAAATACCATCTAGGACTGTCCCAGACCCCACATAAAGTCCAAACAAGAGGATTTTAATATCAGTAATTTAATTCTGACAGAACTGAGGTCATTGTTTTGTTGTCATAATAAAAGGATGGTGGTTTGCAGAGTCTGGAAAAAAAAAGGGGAAGGACATATGTGTGTTTTCAAGTTCTGCCCAAGAGAGAGCATGTTTATGACATTTAGTACTGACTTTTTACATAAAAATATACTTAGAAGAGTGATTCATTTCATATACATAAAAATAAGAGGGAAAAGTAATTACTTTTTCTTTTCTATGTCATCAGACAGCTTATAATTTGGATATCTGAGAGGACCACCTTTCAGAACTGCGGGTCCTTACTCTTTAGACAAATTAATCAATAGGTGATCTAAGAATAAGGCCCAGAAGAAAACAGAGGTTTTGTTTTAAAATGTACCTTGGATTCGTTTTAATCAGATATGATAAGACAGGCAGACACGGACATGATTGTCATGAAGGAAGAAGTTTTAGATTTAAAGATCCTTAGAAACAGGAGGCCTGACACACCATGCAGGGCCCACCTAACCAGGGTGGATCAGGAGGCAGAGGGGGAGAAGAGAAAGCAGGGGCAAGAGCCTCTGTTGTGTTTTTTTATGGAAAGAAAAGGGCATGGCAGGACAAGCAGGTTTAAGATTTCTAGTTTGAATAATTTCAGCAGGCTCCTGATTTAGTGGCTGTCTTGAGTTGTCTGGTACCTGGCCCTTGGAGTGGTTAGGGCAGGAGAATATGGCCTGGAGTGAGCCTGTGAGGAAGTGAGGGTTGGGTGTCCTCTGGATTAGCTCATTTGCATATGCAAAGTGCATTCCCAGGCAAGATGTTTGCTATCTCTAGGAATAAATGAACCCTGGGAGAGGCAGCCTCTTCCAGGTTAGCGAGCCCCCAGATGCCAGATCATTGAGAATACTAATACATAATGAAATGAAGCTAATACAAGTTTACAATGAGGTTCTTCTCTCTTAGCACCCAACCATACACCCCACCTCAGTATGAGTTTTAAAATTTCTACATAGACTCGGCATAGACTAGGTATGACAGTCCAGGCCGAGGCAGAGTGACTAGGATTCTCAATTCATTTAATATGGATAAGAAAGCAGCTCAAATCAAATGAGGAGACTACTGAGAAGCTATAAAGCTGTCTCACAGAAATGAAGCACAGTTGGCCTCTTGGGAATACAACTGGGATTTAGAAACCACTAAAGTCATAAGTTTCTCTCTTTCTCTTCTTCTCTCTCTCTCTCTCTCTCTTTCTCTCTCATTCTCTCACCCTCTCCTTCTCCAGGACTGCATATAAAACTTTATCTCATTTATTCTCATCCTCTCTGATCATTGGCTACTCTCCCCAGTCAATTTCTGATTGATTGATTAATTAAAGAGTATGAATATGGCTGAAACTCCCTGCCCTAGGCCCAACTCTATAAAATCATTTGATTCATAGGCCCCACATCTGTTTGACCATAAACTCTGTGTCACAAAAATACATTTGTTTATAGGCTAACCAACAGATTGACCCCCACCAGGATGAGTGTGAATCCCTGGTCCACTCTGTTGTGGAGAAAGGCAATAATATGTTACAAGTATGACCCCAGAGACCCGTCTCTTCACCATGGAAGTGGAGAGGGACAGACAGGCACTCTGAAATGAACAACTACAGTAGTATATCCTACTGCTGTGAGAGTTTTCAATCACCTTTGTTGTCTATGTGGCTTAAGTTTTCTTGGCATTTAAGAAATTGCTAGAACTAGGACAGGACTGCTAGCCACTTAGAAAAATGGTAGTAATGAATACTGCTCACTGAATATTTCCAGCTCTTTGCCTTCCAGGCACATGGCATGATAGCACTTTCTGGATCCCAGTGGTTGGTTGAGCCCATGTAACCATTCTGGCCAATGAGCTGAAAGCACAAATAATGTATGCCACTTCCTGGCTGAACATTTATTTCTTGGTGTGATATACTCTAAACTCTCTTTCGTTCCTACCATGGCAGCATGTTTCTGATAGTGGCTATTCTGTCAGCCTGGGCTCTCCAAAGTAAGGACCACACATAATGGACATAGGTTGTAGCAAGGGCAAGAACAAGATTCACTCCAGTACTTCAAAATAGAGCTAAATGTCCAAGTGAATTTTATTGTTGTTGGTGATGACTTTCCAACACTTGGATGTGTTCTAGCAGATAAGCAGGTTGTTATGAAGACATTTGGGTATCTGACTGCTTTTATATCTTTCTCTTCTGGGTATAAAAGTTTTCTTCGTCTTACTTGGCAATGAAGCTCACAGGAACTGCTCTCTCTCCAGAGTTTTAGCTCTTAATTACATGCAAGATTTCCTGAGACCTATCTCTAGACCTCAAATTAAAAAGGCCTAAGTTAGGACACTTTATGGTTTTATTATTCTAGTTAGTTGGTGCTGAAAGGCTAGGCAGGAGGCCCTCGGACATGAGATGCAGAGGTTATCAGTCTTAGTGAGGAGCACCAGAAAGGAAGAATGGAACGGAAGATCATTCTTAAAGCCAACGAGGTTTGTTCTCTCCCTATAGGGCCATGGGGTGAGAAAAGCACCTCCCTAGAATTAAGATACCTGGAGCTCTGGTCTAGACGTTGGTACTAACCAATTGTATATCCTTGGACAATTATCTCCCACTCTGGGTTCTTCACCTCAACCATGGAATGGGAAAGAATAGAATGAATAGTCTATGTCCCCTTTGTACTAGAGATGAAGACATGACAGGGAGTAAAGGCATGTGTCTGGAGCAGAGGAAGGTCTAAGCTGCACATATGGGTTACGTTTTCAATGATTTATTTGTTTAATTTAAATAAGAAATATCACATGCTTAAACAACTAAACAGTACAAAAGATTGTATAATACTAAAAAAAAAAGTATTCCTTATCCTCTGCCTTCCCCATACCCTGGATTCTTTCCCAGAGGCCACCAGAGATATATACACAGTATCATACCTCCACCCTTTTCAACTGCAAATGGTAGCAAGATACGACATTATTTTGTTCCTTATTTAAACAGGCTATCTGTTTAAAGAAATAGAAGAAACAGCATGATTTTACCTAAGAAAATACACTAAATTGTCATTTAGAGAACTATTTTCTCTATGTGCCTCAGTAAATTAGATTTTTCTTGATTTACTTTAGCAAAAACAATCTTTTTTTAAGAGAAAAAATTTATCACAAATCTTTAAGAGTCATAAAATGGTTCCAGGATTCTCTTGAGATGCTGCTTATTCTGATTCCAGTCTGTCATTTGGTGAGCTGTTTTCAGAAAAGTTGTGCTAACATATTTGACAGAAAAAAACCCAGATTCTCCCCAAAATGTTTACACTCTATAAAAGAATGTATATTCTCAGAGCATCTCAGTCTGAAATATATTGGCTCAACTTATAAAGAAAACAAAGATTTCATCATTTTCTTCCTTGGAACAAAAACAACAAATAGTTTTGTTAATCTTCAACACTTTCCAACAAATAAACTAAGATTCAGAGGCTATCTAATTTTAAACTGTGTTGGGCCAAGAAGCTAACATGGTTAAGGAAAATACCCCGTGTGAGCAGGGATTTTTTTGTTTTGTTTTGGTTTTTTGGTTTTGGTTTTGGGGTTTTTTTTTTTGTTTCTGTTTTTGTTTTTTTGATTAATTTTTTCACACATCTTGCAGCATACTACAGAGGCTAAAATTCCAAGAGATGGTGTCAATAATGGAAAAATACATAGGACAGCATATTCCCTTTGCTTAAGAGACTGTGGGAGGGGAGCAGAGGGCATGGCAATATACAATTCTTTGTAAGTCTATAACTTGAACAGCTCCAGAGCTTACCAGCTTGTGTGTATAAATGGGATCAAATTTACATAATGACTTGATTTCATTTGCTCTAGCCCATCTTATGTGAGATGAGTATTTCATATAACATGATCACCCCCAGTTGGATACCTGCCCCAACTCAGGAAGATTTCCTTGAGTTCCCAGGGAATGCATACCATATATTCATATTTTTCCTTCTCTAGCCTATTCTTATACTATCTGGGAAGAATTGGATAGGCTAGAGCAGCCATGCCTTGAAGTTGTCTTTTCCACAGTTCAGATGACTTAAGGACCAACTGGAGCATCTAATATTTCAGACAGCACACGTGGGAAGTCCCTTCCTCCAGCCAGATGCTCTCTTGCTGACAGCAGCTCATCAAACCTGTCTGAAGTAGTCTGAATCCTAGCTCAGATGGACTGAGACTGCTCCCCCACCCCCACCACACACACATTTCTGCAACCCTCTCCTTCAAATTTTCTCAACCACACATTATATGTTAGAATATGCCTGTAATTCACTCTAACAATTGCCTTGACCCTATAAAGCATTTTAAACACATTTATGCAATAAATTAAGAAATTTCCCTAAATTTACAAAGTTGTCTATGCAACCAAAATAATTACCTTCTAGAATTTTCTTGTTTTTAAAACATTCACAGATCAATTATTCTCTCAATAGTTGTTTCCTAGCACACTAATTTCTTTAGTGTTCATTCATGATTTTACAACAGCATGTACTCCACATTCTTACAGCATTTCTATTCTAAATTTTCCCAGTGACCAAATCTTTCATGTGGTAAATTTTCACTGTGCATGTGATGCCACATTATGGAGTAAATTGTCAGTAACCCTTTACTAAAAAGCCTGCTGCTTTCAGATACGTACCTATGCTCTCACATATGTTGGCAAAATACTTTGACTAGTAGTTTTACTTTGTTTTTCCTTTTTGGAATCATTCTTTGAACCTGATTAAAAGGCTCCTTCTGTGTTGTGACTGCAATTAGCCTGAAGAACCTAGAAGCTAAATTGTTTAAATTACTTCGTTTATTCTCCTTTGTTATATGGAAACTATTTTTTGTTGTTGGATTTACTGTAACTGAAGTCTTAAGGCCTTTCTCATGCATTATGTCTTTTAAATGAAGTTCAGCCAACATTGACTTCAGCATTACATTCCTAAAATTCAGGAACTGGGAAACATGTGACTGTATATAAAAGCTATACATGAAAAATAGACTCTGTCTACTGGAATACTCCAAACCTCTTCCTAACAGACTCATTTTGTCTCAAGAATGACACTGTATGTGCCATGGGTCAGAAGAGCACTCCACTAGAGATGACAAGTCAGCTGGGTTCTGCCATAGTATGACAAACATTTTCACTGGCAAGCTCTAGTATTGCACGACCTGCCTAGGCCAACTTTTGCATCAATAGTAGGAAAAATATTTATTTGTGTGGCATATTTCCAAAATCATCTAACAGCAATTGTTAAACCCAGTGGTATAGGAAGAGTATGTGGTTGGCAGGTTCTTGGGTGGATATGGTCTACATTCATGGCCTTTCATTCTATTTATTCATATCAAACCTGGGTAATTCCCAGTAAAGCCATTCTGAAGCAAGATTATAAAACTGCTGAGCACAACTCCCCACTACCAACACACACACACACACACACACACACACACACACACACACACACACATATCTTTGGTACATTTTAATTGATAAAAATTTAGTAAAATCAATGTTTTGGGAAATAAATATTTTATTTAAAATTTTTTAATGTTTATTCATTTTTGAGAGACAAAGACAGAGTGTGAACGGGGGAGGGGCAGAGAGAGAGGGAGACCCAGAATCCAAAGCAGGCTCTGAGTTCTCTGCTGTCAGCAAAGATCCCAACGCAGGTCCCAAACCCACAAATGGTGAAATCATCACCTGAGCCAAAGTCGGACACTTAACCAACTGAACCACCGAGGTGCCTCTGGAAATAAATATTTTAAAAATGAAGGAAGAGGGGCTCCTGGGTGGCTCAGTTGCTTAAGCATTCGACTTGGGCTCAGGTCATGATCTCACAGTTCGTGAGTTCAAGCCCCACATTGGGCTCTGTGCTGACAGCTCAGAGCCTGGAGCTTGCTTCAGATTCTGTGTCTCCCTCTCTCTCTGCCCCTCCCCCACTCACACTCTTTCTCTCTGTCTTTCAAAAATAAATAAACATTAAATTTTTTTTTAAACATGAAGACAGAAAGAAAAAATAGAAAAAGAAAGAAAGCTACCTCTGACTGGTAAAAAAAAAAAAAAAGTTTTCTAAAATCCAGGCAATAGAATGAAGAGGAATTAATATTAAATTTAGGGAATGTTTAAACTTAGTAATCAACAAAGAGATCATTTTTAGCAAATAAAGATCTCAATCTAGGGACATGCTACTATTTTCACACAGAGAAACTAAGTAATTCATTTACCTTTGTGGATTAGAACCCCTTCAGGAGCACCTACCTGGGTGGCTCAATTGGTTAAGTGTCTGACTCTTGATCTCAGCTCAGGTCATGATCTCACATTTCGAGTGATCAAGCCCCACATCAGGCTCTGCACTGATAGCATGGATCCTGCTTGGGATTCTCTCTGTCCCTTGTTCTCTCTGCCCCACCCTCTCTCTTTCTCTCTCTCTCAAAATAAATAAACTTCAAACAAACAAACAAAAAAAGAACCCCTTCAGAAGCAGGATAAATCTGGACCTCAGATGCGTTATCTTCAAAGAAATTTGAGTCTGTCTAGAAAGAGACTAATGAAATTCTTCAAGCAAGCTAACCTGTAAAGGATCCTGAGTCACTCCTAAGAACCTGAGACCCTGTCTTTATCCTCTCTCTCTGTCCATCCCACCATTTCATTAGTTGCATCCATTCATACACTCAACAAACACGTGTTTTCTCTTTTCACCTAAATTCCCACTCCTCCCTTCCCTCTAAAAAAATTCCCAAGTGCCATTTGTGTGTGATGACCATAGAATTTATTGTCCAAATTGGGTTGTAGACATGACAGATGGTAAACCAGAGAAGACTAATGGGCATTAGGTATAAACTATGACTATTCCATGAAAATAAGAACTTATGGTCACTCTCTATATCCACCATTACTTAGTAAACAAACTTCTCTACATCTTTACCCTGAAATTTACCTTTTATTTCTAACATTTCCCCCTACCACTCTCTCACAAAGGTGGTAAGGGGAATGTGTCAATGTCCCTCTTACACCCCAGTGTGCTAGTCTACTAAACCTTACTTCTTTGAAACAAATTCCATGGCTTCCTCTCTCTCAGTCTCTTTCTCTTATGTCTGCCCCCTCCCCCACCCCAAGTGAATTTTCTACCAATCTTACTTACTTACCAAGTCTTCTTGTATGTTGTTCATTCTTTGTCTTTTTATTTTTTGCAGGACTTCAGTAGCCAAGTAGAAAACTTGTTCTATACTGTAACCTCTCTGTTCCTTGTTTTCCTCAAAACTCTCATGAGAGGGTAAGGGAAAGTATGCTCCTTAAGCAACTTGTGCTATCCTATTTTCTGTTTATAGAAGGTTATGACTCCAAAGGCCTTTTTGCATTTTGAACAGTCTCACAACCTTTTAGCCCAAGCACTTATACATGTAAAAGTAATATTTTCCCAAATATTTTTGTAAGTTTCCAATGAGTATGACTGGACTACACCTCATTCAGCAAAATTCACACCAACAATTCTTTTGAAAAAAGGTCCCTCTGTCTAGACTTAATCAGTGATACTTTGGTTAGGCCAGGCTGCTGTAGGCAACATTTTTATGATACCTAAAAGCCTTATTGTTGCTTCAGAGGTATACCAGGCAACCCCTTAATTTTTTCAGAGACTTTAACAAAGGTTCTTTGGGCTACATCCTTCATTTGATATTTTCCTTAATACCTATATTACTTTGATAATTTACTGACTCAAGTGGATGGAGATGAGAAACAGCTTTATTTTCCAATTCCAACCTATATATTCTCTGTATTCCCTCTACATTCTGCTTGCAAACTGGCCAGGGTTTTCTCTGTCTCATCTTTCATGTAGCATTTTATCACATGTAGCTAGAAAAAGCTGACTATTTTAACATTCTGTGTGAAAATCTCCTTGCTCAACTCCAAAAATTCACTAAGTACATTTTCTATTTTTCCAGTTACTACAGGTAAAAGTTTTACAAATTATTTTGCCACCATTTAACATGGGGCACAATTTTTCCAGTCTACCCTAGCAGTTTCTTTACTTCTATTCTAGCTTTTGCTAACAGTTTTCTCGCTACTTTCAAAGCCTATATTTGGAGCTGAATCAGAAGCAAGTGCCACATATTTCAGGGTTTTTTTTAATAGTAGCATTTGACTTGAGGATAACAAATTCTGTATCAGTTACCTATTGCCACAATAGTACTGCATAACAAATCACCCCCAAACTTAGTGGTTAAAATGGTAACCATTTACTATTTCTCACAAGTCTCTGGGTAGGCTGGGCATCCTTGCCACCTATGAAATTGGCACTAACATATTTGTTAAATAAAAAAAATTATTCAAGCTAAATATATGGCTGGTGCTCCAAAAACATTCTTTGGGCTTTCCCCAGCACATAGTTTGATTTTTCTCCAAGGAAATAAGGCCTTAATTTTAACAATAATGATGACTATTTCTGGAACAATTCAAAAATTGTATAGAATAGTTGCCGGATCTGCCAAAAGATGAAACTTCTTGGTGAAACACACACCAAAAATAACCTTATAATCACTTCAAGCACAAAATAGGAATAAGACCAGATAAAGTACAAGATTTCATACAAATGTGATGTAATCAGATTTATTACAAATAAATAGGCAACGCACTATAAGAGTTAAGCAAAATCATAGAAGGTGCTCAAATATGGAAAAAAAATAACTTTGGCAAAAATAAAGCAAATTTATGGGGTGCCTGGGTGGCTCAGTTGGTTGAACATTTGACTCTTGATTTTGGATCAGGTCATGATCCCCTGGTTGATGAGTTTGAGCCCCCATCTGGCTCCGTGCTGACAGTGTGGAGCCTACTTGAGATTGTTTCTCTCACTCTCTCTCTCTGCCCCTCTCACTCACACACTCTCTCTGTCTCTCAAGATAAATGAATAAATAAATAAATAAAAATAAACTTTAAAATAAATAAATGAATAAATAAAAATATTTGCTACCCACATTTATTCCGTACATTGTTGGTTAGTATTAAAGATATTAGCCAGAGGATACAAAAATATAATTGGATTTCAGATTGGCTATTGACTTGTGAAATTTATAATTTTTCATTTTTATTTTAGGGTACAAATGCATGCAAACATGCAACAAAATGCTATTCCAGTAAAATTTTAGGAATTTAAAAATAAAAGCAAAAACTTTTGTAAGATTCACTGTGGTGAAGTTCATGTCTAAAAATCTCAAAACTAATTTCTAAAGAGAATATTTTCTGCCTAGCATTTTTTAGTATATAGTTTTGAATAAGAGAAATTTGAAAAAAGTGAGCAACATATTTCTGTTTTTGGTTTGTTTTATGATATGCTTGTATAAACAAATTCAAAAGATGAAACACTTGGAAATACCATCTGGATTCTACATTGCTTTGACAGTGAAAATCATGATATATTTTATATGAAATTTTGCATTAGTTTTTAAGTATCTGTGATAGTGATTTGTCATAATTGACAACATCACAATGTTCTAACATAATATGCAGAAGTTTTAGTTCTTTTTTTAATTGCCAAGAGAAATCTTTATAATTCAAGTGATATGTGATAGCAACAATTTTATATGTAAAGATAAACATAACAGCAAAATATATAAGGTAAAACAGAAGCAACATAACAGAAACAAAAAAAGTACATCTCTCTGTCACTGACTTTTCAGAAAAGCCTAAAACAAAATAAAATGAAAAAAACAAGGATAATTTCCAAACTATGATAGTTAATATATATATATATATATATATATATATATATATATATATATATATATATATTTTATGTAGGTATAAGACTATTTTAAGTCAAGAGAATGTAACTTCTTTCCCCACATCTTAATCCAACTTAGCAAAACTGATGCTACCTTTGTACTTGAGGAAACATCAGAGTCACAAAAGCAGAAAAGCACTGGACCCTCTGACCCATAGCGCAGTGTCTTTGGACTGAGATATCACGTGACCCTGCAGTATTTCCTGCAGCGCTCTCACATCCTGGCATGGGGATGGGGAGGGCGTGATTGGGCAAGAGCTTGCAGAGAAGATGCAGTAGAGAGGCAAGCCTATTTCACCCACAATTTATTTTTATTGCTCTTCCCCAAAAATCTTTGAAAAGATCTACAAGGGAATGTTTACAATTGTAAAAGAACAAGATAAAGAAGATTGTAGAGAATCATTGTGGGAGGGAGATATCAAAACTTCTAAATAATTGAAAGAGATAAACAGTGCCCTCATGACTAAGGGACTTAGTAGAGTCGAAATTCTAAAAGCTTTGTGCTGCTGAGGAGGATGCCCGTGAGTTGTAAGCCAGTTCTCATTTATGCCATCCCAGAAGAGCTCAGGATTGATGTTCCAAGAGGCAGTATGAAAATAGTAAAGAAAATGGGAGTGCTGGTCAAGAGTCTTAATAAGGAGCAGTTGGACCCTCAGTTTCCCTGCTTTAGTCAATACATTCTAGTGATTGAGCCTTACCACCCCAAGTGGTAGATACGTTTATGTGCCACCCAGATCACCCCCACAAAGAAGCACTTTCTACCCTTTCTGTTGGGATGACTAAGTGGGCAGCTTGAAGCTGTCAGCAACTTCCAGATTAGCCTCAGCCACAGAGAGAGGCCTCAACAATGCTTGCTTCTCCCCAAAAAAGACCACATTCAATAATAAATATGAGGGTATAACGTCAGGTCAATTGAAGGTATAGCAGAGGTCCCAACCCCAAAATAACTGTTTGCAAGAATGAAGAACCATACTGAAAATGCACATGTAGTACATGACTAGTACATGGTTCTATGCCATGAATTTTAAAATGATGGATCTTAGTACTACAGGGTATAAGTAGGTATGTCCCTCTTTCCAACACACCCAGAAATCCACTTGGAAAGTATGGGTGTACATTCTCTCCAACTCTGGGCCTTGTGGGTTTTGGGCTTGTGATTCCTACAGATGAATGCGTATATGAGAAAACAGACCCACAAGTCTCAGTAAACTTCAATTTCAGCTCCAATCAGTTACTTGACAAGAGAACAAGCGAGAAGTCACCAAACTGGCAGGAACAAGTGAACCTGATCAGGTATATGTGCTCTTACACAGTTGAGCACAAGAAATTTTGTGATTGATCTCCGTAAGATCTATTGGCATGTCTCTTTTGTCTGATTTGGATCCTAAGGGGACAGACCCAACACAGCTCTGAGAAGGACATTGTGACAGTGCTCAGACACCTCAGTGATAGAGGTCTGTCTAGTAACCCCACCAGGTAAGCCACTTGGACGAGTCTAGGTGCTCATCGAAGTTAAGGCAAATCTAGAATGGGTGGTGGAGCAGGAGAATGATTAACATTGGCTACATCCTTGAGAATAACCTACTCCAGAACTGAACCATGCCTTCCCAAGGAACAAGCACAATCAGCCAGCAGGTCTCAGCTGAGTCCTAATGGACAAGGGGCTTCCCAGGCTCATTAACTCTTCTCCAAGCAGCCTGTACTCAATCACTGACTGATGCAGTTAAGAACTAGCATGTCATTTACCCTCTCTCTAAATGACTTCTTTAACGGCAGTTCTACTGGCAACAAGTTCCCACAATTTCTGTTTGTCTGAGGAAGTCTTTATTTTCCCTTCACTTCTGAAAGATAATTTCACAGGGGATGGAATTCTAGGTTGATGTGCTTTTCTCTCAATATTTAAAATATTTCAATACACTCTCTTTTTGCTTACCTGGTTTGTGAAGAGAAGTCTGATATAATCCTTATCTTTGCTCATCTACAGATAAATTTATTTCCTGGTTTTTTTTTTCAGGATTTTTCTCTTTATCTTTAATTTTCTGGAGTTTTAAAATGATACACCTAGATTTAGTTGATGTGTGTGTGTGTTTATCCTGCTCGATGTTCACTGAACTTTCTGGATTGATGGTTTGGTATCTGACAGTCCCATTACATATATGTTCTACTTTCTGAAGTTGTCCTATAGTCCTTGAATATACTGTTCTGTTTTTTCAGTCTTTGTTCAGTTTTCCAGTTTTGAAGATTTCTTTGAGATAAACTTGAACTCAAGAGATTCTTTCCACAGCTGTGTCCAGTCTACTAATAAGCTCATCAAAGGCCTTCTCTCTGTTATAGCATTTTTTATCTCTAGTATTTCATTTTGGTTATTTCTTAGAATTTTTATCTCTCTGTTTACACTGTCCTCATCTGTTCTTTCTTACGGTCCACTTCAGCCTTAGCATATTAATCACATTTGTTTTAAATTCCTAGCTTGATGATTCCAACATCCCTGTCACATTTGACTCTAATTCTGTTGCTTGCTCAGTGTCTTTGTGTTTTTTACCCTTTAGTATGCCTTATCATTTTTCCTTGCTAGCTAGATATAATGTGAGTATATCTTTGGGTAATATATATATATATACATATATATATATATATGTATAAAATATATGATATGGGTAAAAAGAACTGCTGTAAGTAGACCTTGAGTAATATGGTGATAATGGAAGGGGAAGCATTCGATAGTCCTGTGATTATATCTCAGGCTTTCAGTGAGCCTGTGCCTTTGGACTGTGAGCTTCACATTTGCTTTCCAGTTTCCCCTGACCCATTAGGTGAAAAAGGATGGCTTAAGTGTGCTGGAGTTGGGCATTTCCCTTCTTGCTCATAGAAAGCTAGATCCAGCTGGTATTGACTATTTCTCTTTCCCTAGGTCCGTTAAGCTCTGATAAAATGCCAGTAGATTAAGCTCTAGTTAACTAGTTTCTCGTGGGAACAGACATTGTTTAAAGAATAGACCACTCTGGTACATTTCAGAATGATTCCTTTTCCCCTCCCCCTGAGAGAAGCACAAGGAGATTTTTCTCCAATAGTCACTGTGAAGACTGCTTGTGCTCCTGGACTCACAAAACTCATGAAAGTGTGGGAGGCTCCCAACAACTGGGTCCCTCTCGAATTTTTATCTCTCAGATTTGTCCACACTGAACCTCCAGCAATTTGTTGATTACAGTTCAAGCTTTCCTTCCCCAAAATAGTTTCTGCACATATTTTAGCTCATGGGTTTCTGCTCCAAGAAGTTATGATTCTCTATATTTGTCAATCAGTCTCTCCAGTTTGGGGTGCAGTGGTTTGCCCCATCACCTTACTTCTCTTACAGATCTAAGAAGAGTTGTTTATTTTTCAGTTTGTTCAGGTTTTAACTTGTTATTATGATGGCGTGGTAACTTATATACTGGCCTAAAAATTGCCTTAGTTCATTGTTTAATCTAAGCATCGCTTTAAGAATGTTTTGACAATTTTAGTAGCTACTACATCAGCCGCTAAAGTTTATCCAAATTAAAATTAATGAAATTTCATTTAATAAAAACTCAAGAAACATTGTTCTCATCGGCATTAGTTTCATTACAATGCAAATTAGGTGACAGTTTTAATTGTAATAACATTCAATGATCATACTGAAATAAAAACAAATAAATTTTAAGAAATAAATAGAATAGGGGCACCTGGGTGGCTCAGTCAGTTAAGCATCAGACTTCGGCTCAGGTCATGATCTCGCAGTTTGTGAGTTCTAGCCCCGTGTTGGGCTTTGTACTGACAGCTCAGAGCCTGGAACCTGCTTCAGATTCTGTGTCATTCTCTCTGCCCCTCCTCCATTCACACACTCTCCCTCTCAAAAATAAAATAATAAACATTTTTTAAAAATTTAAAAAGAAATAAGTAGAATTTAGCTTTATACATATTTTTCAAGTTTGTGGCTATAAAAGCATATTTATTTCTCAAAAGTTAGGACTGGGGCAGGAGCTGGAGATAAAGATTAAGAAGTCATCAGTCAGAAAAATAAAAGAAGTCATCAGTCAGATTTATAGATGTGAATGAGCCATAAAACTAAGGGAGTCCTTAGAAAGTACACAGTATAACTATTTCCATCTTAGACATTATGCCAGATGGAATTATCAACTTGTTCAAAATCATTACAACCTGTTTGAATCACAAGTAAAACTAGAATTTCCAGTGTTTTTCTATATAATCATACATTTGAGTATAGGTTCTAAATTGTATAACTTTAAATTCCTTAAACTACAAAAAGTAAGCTCAATAAATATTTAAATGACAAAAATAAAATTTCTTAGATTAATTATGAAAACACTTTTTTATTAAAAAATGGACATCTCATCAATATATGTGCCCTCAGATTTAATCTAAAAAGGCAAATTGTAGGGAAACCAGAAAAATGGCAAAAGTAAGAGCAGCAAGTCCTGTAATAATTTTCTATTTCTACTGGCCAGCTTCCTTTAAATTTTGCATGTGTGTGTGTGTTGTGTTTGTATAGGGGGCCCTGTTCTAAGAGGTTTCCATATCTTAATAATTTTAAAGTTGAAAATTAGTTAATTTTGCTTGACATTTTGTCAAATTAAAATAACTCCTTTCCAAAGAAAACAATATCATAAGGTACCAATGAGTTGATTGTGGGCTTATAATTATGCATAAATGTCGTTAATATTTGTGCTTAAGGGAATAAAAGAACTCATCCAGTGCACAACAAATTATCCCGAAAACCAACAACCTGCTCTTTATCTCTGGTTGTCAGTGTGGTCTGAGTTCAGATGGCAGAGCCAGGCCCAACCTGATAACCTGGCAAAGTGGGCAATTGTGAGTCAGGGTTTCAGGGACCAGATTGAATCATGGAGGACTGTTAGCTGAGGGTTTCAGGCAAATCTGTTTCAAGGAGCAGAGCCAAGCGTCAGCACAAAGGGAGCGACATCAGCCCTGAAATTTGAGGGGTGAGCGTGGAATCATAGGGAGCAAAGTAGGCTAGAGGTCAAAAACCAAGAATAGGAATGGATTGGGAAATGGAATGCCCACAGAAAAGAGGGGTCCATGGTCACAGTCGCACTTGGTGCTGCTCATGTGAAGTCAGAGATGGTCAGATCAGCTGAGTTAATGGCTCAGGGAAAGACCTTAGAAATGTAAAAACAAGAAAAACGAAACCTTCCTTTGCAAAAAAAAAAAAAAAAAAAAAAGCAGGTCTCTTAATATATCTAAATATTTAACTGGCAGCCATATGGCCCACCCTCTTCCCCAAAACACCCCCCAAAAAAAGAACACTTAAAATGGTCATTGTGAAATTAAATCCTTTAAGAATTAAGTTTGCCAAGTTGGATGTTTTTCCTCACTGTATCCAAAGGATGCGGGTGGAAACCTCATATGCCCTTTTTTGTATACAAAAAAGCTCTTGGAACTTGCTCTTTTATATTGGCACATGTACAGTAACACTTGAAAACAAATTCTCAATTAAGGATTATAAAAACACTTTAGAAGATAACGTGTCATCATTTTCAACTTCTTGATAGCAAATAGAAATTAAACCCAAATGTTTGACCAGATGGAATTCAGGATGAAAAATGTCAAACTCATGAAATCTGAGATATTAATGAAGAAATTAAAATGGAACAAGATTTTGTTTCACCAGAGGCAAAACTTTAAAGTTCTGTACAATTCCATGTATTTTCATTTTTCTCTTACCATCAGTCGTCACACTATAAGGCAAACTAATGACATACTGTAAGTCATTTTCTCTCTTCCCTTTATCGCTAAAAATTCTTCTTATTTTTATATGTAATTACTAGTTTCTCAATTCACAGATTTCCAGTATTTTACAGTTTGAGTTTTCTTAAATCAGTCTCTCTTACAGTCAACATGTATATTTATTGTAAATATTATTTTTCCTCAGAAGCTGTTTCTAATTTGAATATGCCTCTTAAAACTAAATTAGGAAACTACAGCATAAAAATTGCAATAATCTTATAAGAAAAGGAATTCATTAAGACACATCTAGATTAGCTAACAAATCCTAATTTTTACTGCAGAGATTCTGTCTCTGTACACATTTTAGTTTAACAGTAATGGTAGTAAATTGAGTACATGCATTAACTTTCTCTATCTCCCTAGATTCTGCTAAGATCATATCAAAGAGCTGTCTAAAACAAGCATAGCATCTGAGGACAAAGGGGAAAGGAAAGAAAAAGACTGCCACAAAATTTTGGAAACTGTCAAAAAGATGGATAATGGCAATTGACTTAGCAGAAGCAAAACTAAATCCTAAAAGCTAAATCTTAAGCTAAGGAGAAAAAACAAGGAAATCATAAAATTCATACTGCAACCCATAAAAACACAGGGATGAAGGACATCAGATACATGTGGAGGGAAAATATAGGGCAAAAACTGAAGGATTGGAAGAAAGTCTATTTAAATTAGATGCTAGGTCACCTTCTCCCTCTCCAGTGGCTAAGCAACTGTCCTCTTCCCTAGAGGCTAGTAGTTTATTCTCCAAGGAGCTAGTAGGCACAAATGAAGGCAAAGAGCCAGCTAGAAATGTCACTCAACTCTCCTCCACACTCAACTCCTAGAAGGCTGAAGCTAGACCTTTCTGCCCAGACAGGAAGTTGGCTAATCACCCCTTTAGCATCTGACTAGATACTACACAAGAAAAATGATCCACCTAGAATATCAAGCATTAAGTCCACAGTCAACCACTCCTCCCTATTTTTAGTGCCCCATTCTTAACTATGAGAAAATAACCAAAGATCAAAGCGAACATCACAAAAAGAGATCAAAACAAGCAAACAGATAAAAGGCAACAGAGATTATTCATGTAGAAGAAGAAACAAGAAGCAAATAAACGAAAAATGGTACTGATGTCCTAGTAGACATAAGAAGATAAGTTACATACATTTAAAAAATTTTTTTAAATGTTTATTTATTTTTGAGAGAAAGACAGACAGACAGTGTGAGCAGGGGAGTGGCAGAGAGAGAGGGAGACACAGAATCTGAAGCAGGCTCCAGGTTCTGAGCTGTCAGCACAGAGCCCGATGCGGAACTCAAACTCACAGACCGTGAGATCATGACCTGAACTGAAGTCAGACGCTTAACCGACTGAGCCACCCAGGTGTCCCCTACATACATTTTTTAAATGAATAGAATGTCAGCGGAAAAAAGTCTTGGAAACTAAAAGTATGGTAAGTATTGGGAAAACAAAGTTCAGGAAATACCCCAGGAATTAGAATAGAAATATTAAGAGCGGGAAAATAAAAGAAAAAAAGTAAAAAATGAGAAAATTAGAGGATTAGGCCAAGAGGGCTATCATAAATAACAGGGGCATCAGAAAAAGAGAAAATCCAGGAATAAGTATCACTGCTGAAACAATTCAGGAACATTTCTAAGAACTGAAAGACATGATTTTTTTCAAACTGAAAGTAAACACTTAATGCCCAGTAATGAGTAAAATGACCATCATAAAATTTAAGGATACTGAAAACAAATATGAAATCCTAGGGGTGCCTGGGTGGCTCAGTCGGTTAAGCATCTGACTGCAGCTCATGTCATGATCTCAGGGTCTATGGGTTTCAGCCCTGTGTTGGGCTCTGTGCTGACAGCTCAGAGCCTGGATCCTGCTTCAGATTCTGTCTCCCCCTCTCTCTGCCCCTCCCCCACTCTCTTTCAAAAAAAAAGAATAATAAATGTTTAAAAAATATATTTTAAACCCTAAGAGCTTCCAGAAACTTTTCAAAAAGTCACATACTCTTTTACTTACTAGTGTCATGCAACAAGTTCTTTCAAAACTTAGTGACTTAAAACAAATTTATTTTGCTCTTTGATTTTGTGGGCCATAAAAATTGGACAGGGTACAGTAGAAATGGCTTGTTTCTTTTCCACAACATCTGTGACTTCAGCTGGGAAGACTCAACAGCTAGAGATAACCTAACAGATGGATGGAATCATCTGAAGTCACGTTCACTAACATAGTTAACGCTTGATGTTGTCAGCTGGAACCTCAGCCAGAGCTGTTGACAGAAGCACTCCTTGTGGCTTCTCTACTCACCCTAGTTTTCCTCAGAGAAGGTGTCTAGGATAGTTAGTTTCACACACTGCAACTCAGAATTCCACAAACAAGTACCCCCACAAACAGAGCAGAAGCTGCATTGCTTAGCCTCAAAGTCCCCACAGCATCACTTCTACTACAGTGTATTGATTATAAGCAAATTACTAGTCACTTCAATTCAAGGGAAAGGCACACACACCTCAATGGAAGAGTGAAAAGTTTCCATCGTCAAAGAGCATAGGAGATGAAAGATGGGCTTCAGCCATTTTTGGAAAATACAGCCTACCATGCTACAAAAAAAGAAATTAGAATGACTGCTTGTGTTATAATGACAGCAAGACTGAAAGCTGGATGACAATGGAAGGAAGCCATCAAAATATACAGGAAGGGCGCCTGGGTGGCTCAGTTGTTTACATGTCTGACCTCAGCTCAGGTCATGATCTCATGGTTGGTGAGTTCCGGCCCTGCATCAGGCTCTGCTCTGACAGGGAAGAACCTGCTTGATATTTCCTCTCCCTCTCTTTCTGTCTCTCTGTCTCTCTCAAAATAAATAAATAAATTTTAAATATATATATAAATATATATTCACATATATATGACAACAAATTTCAACCTAGAATTCTATTTGCAAGCAGACTATCGATAATGTACAAGTGGAAGGACATTTTCAGACACACGACATCTAAGTATCTGAGATCTCATATGCATTTTCTCAAAAAGCTAGTGAAGGATGTGTCCCAAAATGAAGTGTTCAACCAAGAAAAAGGAATATGTGGGCTCTAGAAACCAGAAGACTCCACACAATGCAGTGGCAAAAGAAATCCCAGAGGAAGTTACAGGGAGAGTCCAGGGTGACCATTAGGCACTTTGTTTCAGAGACATGAGATAGAGAGAATACATGATGTCTGTACTGAAAGGAGATCTACACAACTGGAAACAGTTTGGTAGTAAAAGAATATGCATATGGGAAATAAAGAACATGGTAAAAAGGAAATATCAACCTCAGAAAAAGTGTAAAATTGTGCTGGAACATAATCCCTGGATATAACATCGCTCAGTTGTGAATAGTATTTACATACTCATGAACGCATTTAATAAAACATATGTTGTTCTGACAAAACTTATTAAATTATAAAAAGATGGGGCAGGGGATAGGAAGCTTGTGCATGTGTGACAGGGTGAGGGTGTAAAAGGGAGCTACATCCTTTTTTCCCATGGTGGGAAATTAATGGAAAGTGTCTAAAATTGAAAAATCCTAAAGCAGGAAAGTAAACATATTGTTTAGAAAAGCGGAGAAAAGAATCATCCCAAAACATTTAAAGCGATTGTTCCTCTAAATGGGAAAGAGGGCACAGAGGACTTCTGCTTTTATACTAAGACTTGTAGAAACAATTTATGTGCACATATAATATTGCCTGAAATAAACAGAAAAAAAATGGGCATAGAAATCTATCAGCTAAATATGTCTCTGGAAGTTTCCAGTATCTTAGTTATTGCTGCTGGTGGATGTGGTGATATTTTAGTATGATGGCTGATGCTGTTTTTTGGTAGGGAGATTTTTCATGCCAGTCTGGCTATATGTTAGAATCACTCCATTCCTGAATTTCATCCCCAGAGATTTTTGCTAATGAACCAGATTAAAACCTCGTTCTAGGTATGTTTCTAAAGCCCTCAGGTTGAGAACAACTGCACTAGAGGAGGGTTAGCAAGATTTTTCTGTAAAGAGCCAGATAATTGGGCTTTGTTGGCCACATATGGTCTCTATCACATATGCTTTGCTTTGTTTTGTTTTGTTTTGTCTTGTTTTACGACCCTTTAAACATGTAAAGCCCAGGCTTAGCTCATGGACCATACAAAGACAGGCCAGAGGCCAGATTTGGCCAGAAGGCAGTAACACACTAACTACTGCATGAAAGATTTCTACCCAGTTATAATTCAGCACCTTGTACCCTTCGCTTCCTCCCTATTCATGGTTATTGCTATTAAACATTATATATTCACCACATCAGTTTGTGGTTTTCCCCCCAGAAGCCTTATTAAGTTGACAGTAAAGAATCTGAAAAGGTACAAATATAAAGGCAAAGGTGAGAAAAGGGATAGCAACAGACAAGGGATGTCAATAAATCCTTAGAATAAATAAATAAACAACGAATAGGTGTAAACCGGTACTTAATGAAGCAAAGTGGGGAAGGCTAAGGTGTGGGCACTACTGAAGTGACTACAAATGTGAATTGAGCCAAACTGCCCTCTAGAATCCCACAGAGCCTTAGGAGTTGAAACCCAAAGGCATAGCAGAAACCAGGGCTAAAGCCATACACGGGTGGTGACCAGTTGAGCAGTTCAAGCTATGGGCTTGCCTTAATTCTCAGAATCCCATGGCAGAGGATTATAGGATTCTTCATGTGAATCTCAACAGCTCAAGAGAAAATGCATCAAATTTCCTGTAATGGGAAGGCCACCTTACTGCCTTATTATCTGATGGTGAAGTCTACCCGTCAAGAAACTGTACCTACACACAGTGATTCCATTTGCTTCTCAGAGCCTCCTTCCAAATATGAGTGGGGAGTCAAGTAATGGCTTTTTTTGAGAAAAGTCTCTAATGTAAAAACAGGTCCAAATAACAGAAAATGGAGCCCAGAGAAAACAGAGCATATGCAAGGATCACAAGAAAACTTCCAAAAATCTATCACTAATATCTTCCAAAAAATACAAGAATGTACTACAATCATGAAGCAATAACAAAAGTCTATTTAAAAGGAACCAAGTAAGAACGTTAAAATAATTAACCATAGAATGACTAATATAAAAATTCAACAGGAGATTTGGAAAATCAAGTTGTGGAAACCTCTCAGAAAACTGGAAAAGACAGACGGATTTTTTTTTTAAAGCTAAGAAGAGTGCCTAGGTGGCTCAGTTGGTTAGGTGACCAACTTCAGCTCAGGTCATGATCTCACAGTTTGTGAGTTTGAGCCCCACGTCAACTCTGTGCTGACAGCTCAGAGCCTGGAGCCTATTTCAGATTCTGTGTTTTCCCCTCTCTTTCCCCCTCCCCTGCTCACGCTCTGTGTCTCTCTGTCTCTCAATAAATGTTAAAAAAAATTTTTTTTAAAGCCAAGAAAGAGGATCCATGCAGAAGGCCAAACATCTGAAATAATAGGAGTTCCTGAATGAGAGAACACAGAAAACAAAGGAGAGAAAAATCTACAGAAATAAGATACTTTCCAGGACCAAAGTTTAAACATCTCCAGATTGAAAGGGTTTACCTCATGCATAGTATAACGGATGAAATACACTGTACCACATCATGATGACGTTTTAGAACCCCAAGATATAAAAAAGAGAAGATCCCTAAAACCTTAAGAAAGACAGAACAGCTCATTGAACAGAGGAATGAAAAATCAAACAACATTAGACATTTTGGCAACAAAACAAAGATGTACAGGGAGGGGGAAATATAGAGCAATGCCTTTTGAATTCTCAATGGAAATGGTGTTCAATTTAGAATTTTTGCCCCACCAAACTGTCATTCAAACATGGAAGTCAAATATGGACTTACAAACATTCAAAATGTCTACCTTCCATGCACTCTTTCTTAAGAAGTTTTAGAGGTTGCTATACCAAAAGAAGGAAGATGTGAGATACAGAAACAGGAAACCCTGGGAAGGAAAGTAATAAGAAGAGAAAATTGAGAAAACCTGTCACACTACAACAGCGAGGAGGGCAATTCAAGCAGGAAAAGAGCTCCCGCAGAAAGTACTCCAAGGTAAGCAGAACCCTGATGCATTTGAGAACACAGAAAATATTGATAAAATCTGACAGATCTGTTTGAACATTTGAGGGAAAAATAGCATTAGACACACAGAAAACTAATTAGAAAACAGACACTTATGTACTCCAGGAAAAAAACAAATGATAATCACAGACCATCATTTGGCATAGCAGACGATTCTTACAAAGTAAAAATAATGTAAAATGTGGTTTCAATTTAACCAAACTTCTGCTATAATTATATTAGAAGACTGGAGTTGGGGAATTAATAAGAGACATTGCTTAAAAGAGCTGAAACATTTTTTAACAAAAGCAATAACAGTAGGTGATATCTAGTAGGTGATGTCTAGAACTAATGAAGACAAAATATATTATTAAATATAAGCATATTATTTGGAGATAGGTGGTTTGTACCAAGAAAAATAGCTAAAAATATAAAAATGGTAGCCTCTGGATAGGAAGTGAGGAAAGTGCAGAAATATCTTTAAGTTAAATGTATATTATTTTAACAAGAAAAAAGTATGTAACAACAAATTTCCACTAACCTGGATGCCATTGGTGGCAATGCAAACTCGCACAGCCACTGTGGAAAATAGTACGGAGTTTCCTCAGAAACATAAAAATAGAACTGCCCTATAACCCAGCAACTGCACTACTAGGTACTTACCCAAGGGATACAAAAATACTGACTTGAAGGGGCACATGCACCCCCATGTTTATGGCAGCATTATCAACAATAGCCAAATATGGAAAGGTGAGATGTATATATATGATGGAATATTACTCAGATATGAAAAAGAATGAACTCTTGGGGCGCCTGGGTGGTTCAATCAGTTAAGTGTCCAACTTCAGGTCAGGTCATGATGTCGCCATTCCAGAGATTGAGCCCAGCATTGGGCTCTGTCCTGACAGCTCAGAAACTGGAGCCTACTTTGAATTCTGTCTCTCTCTCGCTCTCTCTCTTTCTCAAAAATAAACAAACATTAAAATTTTTTATGAATATTATGAATATAATTATATTATATTATGAATATAATTTATAGTCCAATTGGCTTACATACAACACCCAGTGCTCATCCCAACAAATGCCCTCCTCAATGTCCATCATCCATTTCCCCTCTCCCCCACTCCCTCATCAACCCTCAGTTTGTTCTCTGTATTTAAGAGTCTCTTGTGGTTTGCTTCCCTCCCTCTCTGTAACTTTTTCCCCCTTCCCTTACCCCATGGTCTTCTGTTAAGTTTCTCAAGATCCACATATGAGTGAAAATATATATCTGTTCTTCTCTGACTGACTTATTTCACTCAACATAATACCTTCCAGTTCCATCCACATTGCTGCAAATGGCAGGATTCTCTTCTTTCTCATTTCCAAGTAGTATTCCACTGTGTATATAAATGACATTTTCTTTATCCATTCATCAGTTGATGGGCATTTAGGCTCTTTCCATAATTTGGCTATTGTTGAAAGTGCTGCTATAAACATTGGGGTACATGTGCCTCTACAAATCAGCACTTTTGTATCCTTTGGATAAATTCCTAGTATTACTATTGCTGGGTCATAGAGTAGTTCTATTTTTAATTGTTTGAGGGACCTCCACAGTTTCCCAGAGCGGCTGCACCAGTTTGCATTCCCACCAACAGTGCAAGAGGGTTCCCATTTCTCCACACCCTCTCCAGCATCTGTCCTTTCCTGAGTTGTTAATTTTAGCCACTCTGACCGGTGTGAGGTGGTACCTCAGTGTGGTGCTGATTTGTATTTCCCTGATGGTGAGTGACATTGAGAATCTTTGCATGTGTCTGTTGGCCATCTGGATGTCTTCTTTGGAAAAGTATCTATTCATGTCTTCGGACCATTTCTTCACTGGATTATTTGTGTTTTGGGTGTTGAGTTTGGTAAGTTCTTTGTAGATTTTGGATACTAACCCTTTATCTGATATGTCATTTGCAAATATATTTTCCCATTCCGTCAATTGCCTTTTAGTTTTGTTGATTTTTTCCTTTGCAGTGCAGAAGATTTTAATCTTGATGAGGTCCCAATAGTTCATTTTTGCTTTTAATTCCCTTGCCTTTGGAGATGTGTTGAGCAAGAAATTGCTGTGGCTGAGGTCAAAGAGGTTGTTGCCTGTTTTCTCTTCTAGGGTTTTGATGCCTTCCTGTCTCACATTGAAGTCCTTCATCTATTTTGAGTTTATTTTTGTGTATTGTGTAATAAAGTGGTCTAGTTTCATTCTTCTGCATGTTGCTGTTCAGTTCTCCCAGCACCATGGATGGTGCTTTTTTCCATGGATGCTCTTTCCTGCTTTGTCAAAGAGTACATAGCCATACCTTTGTGGGTCCAATTCTGGGTTCTCTATTCTATTCCATTGGTCTATGTGTCTGTTTTTGTGCAAGGACCATACTGTCTTGATGATTACAGCTTGAAGTCCAGAATTGTGATGCCTCCGCTTTGGTTTTCTTTTTCAGAATTGCTTTGACTATTCGGGGTCTCTTGTGGTTCCATACAAATTTTAGGATTTTTGTGTTCTAGCTCTGTGGAGAATCCTGGTGTTATTTTGATAGGAATTGCATCGAATGTGTAGATTGCTTTGGGTAGTATTGACATTTTAACAATATTTGTTCTTCCAGTGCATGACTATGGACCGTTTTTCCATTCTTTGTGTCTTCTTCAATTTCCTTCATAAGCTTTCTACAGTTTTCACCATACAGATCTTTTACATCTTTGGTTAGGTTTATTCCTAGGTATTTTATGGTTCTTGGTGCAATTGTGAATGGGATAAGTTTCTTTATTTCTCTTTAGGTTGCTGCATTGTGAGTGTATAAAAATGCAACAGATTTCTGTACATTAATTTTGTACCTTGACTTTGCTGAATTCATGTATCAGTTCTAGCATGCTTTTGGTGGAGTCTTTCAGGTTTTCCATGAAGAGTATTATATCGTCTGCAAAAAGAGAAAGTTTGACTTCTTTTTTTGGATGACTTTATTTCATTTTGTTGTCTTATTGCTGATGCTAGGACTTCCAACACTATGTTAAACAATAGTGGTGAGAGTGGACATCCCTGCTATGTTCCTAATCTCAGGGGGAAAGCTCTCAGTTTTTCCCTATGAGGATGATAATAGCTGTGGACTTTTCATATATGGCTTTTATGATGTTAAGGTATGTTCCTTCTATTCTGACTTTCTTGAGAGTTTTTATTAAGACAGGATGTTGTATATTGTCAAATTCTTTTTTTTTTGCATATATTAACAGGATCATATGGTTCTTATCCTTTCTTTTATTAATGTGATGTATCACATTGAGTGATTTGTGAATATTGAACCAGCCCTACAGCCCAGGAATGAATCCCACTTGATCACGGTGAATAATTCTTTTTATATGCTGTTGAATTCAATTTGCTAGTATCTTGTTGAGCATTTTTGCATATGTTCATCAAGGATATTGGCCTGTAATTTTTATTTTTTGTGGGGTCTCTGTTTGGTTTATGAATCAAGATAATGCTGGCTTCATAGAATAAGTCTGGAAGTTTTCCCTCCATTTCAATTTTTTTTAACAGCTTGAGAAGGATAGGTATTAACTCGCTTTAAATGTCTGGTAGAATTCCCCAGGGAAGCCATCTAGTCCTGGACTCTTATTTGTTGGGAGATTTTTGATAACTGATTCAATTTCTTCGTTGGTTATGGGCCTGTTCAAGTTTTCTATTTCTTCCTGTTTGAGTTTGGTAGTGTGTGGGTGTCTAGAAATTTGTCCATTTCTTCCTGGTTGTCCAGTTTGGTGGCATATAAGTTTTCATAGTATTCTTTGATAATTGCTTGTATTTCTGAGGGATTGGTTGTGATAAGTCTATTTTCATTCATGATTTTATCTATTGGGGTCCTCTCTCTTTTCTTTTTGTGGAGTCTGGCTAGGGATTTATCAATTTTGTTTATTTTTTCAAGAAACCAACTCTCAGTTTCATAGATCTGTTCTACTGTTGTTTTCTTTTTTTTTTTTCTATTCTATATTGTTTATTTCTGCTCTGATCTTTATTATTTCTTTTCTTCTGCTGGGTTTGGGGTGTCTGTTGTTCTGATTTTAGTTCCTTTAGATGTGCTGTTAGATTTTGTATTGGGGATTTTTCTTGTTTCTTAAGATAGGCCTGGAGTGCAGTGTATTTTCCTCTTAGGACTACTTTGTTGCATCTCAAAGGGTTTGGATTGTTGTGTTTTCATTTTAATTTTTTCCGTATATTTTTAAATTTCTTCTCTAACTGCCTGGTTGACCCATTCATTCTTTAGTAGAATGTTCTTTAACCTCCATGCTTTTGGAGGTTTTCCATACTTTTTCCTGTGATTGATTTCAAGTTTCATAGCATTGTGATCTGAAAGTGTGCATGGTATGATCTCAGTTCTTTTGTATTTAATGAGGGCTGTTTTGTGACCCAGTATGTGATCTATCTTGGAGAATGGGTGCACTTGAGAAGAAAGTATATTCTGTTGCTTTGGGATGCAGGGTTCTAAACATATCTGTCAAGTCCATCTGATCCAATGTATCATTCAGAGTCCTTGTTTCTTTAATGATCCTGTGTCTGCATGATCTATCCATTGTTGTAATGGGGTATTAAAGTCCCTGCAATTACCACATTCTTATCAATAAGGTTGCTTATATTTGTGATTAATTGTTTTATATATTTGGGTACCCCCGAACTGGGTGCATAGACATTTATAATTGTTAGCTCTCCCTGATAGATAGACCTTGTAATTATTATATAATGCCCTGCTTCATCTCTTGTTACAGCCTTTAATTTAAAGTCTAGTTTGTCTGATAGAAGTATGGCTACTCCAGCTTTCTTTTGACTTCCAGTAGCATGATAGATAGTTCTCCATCCCCTCACTTTCAATCTGAAGGTGTCCTCAGGTCTAAAATGAGTCTCTTGTAGACAGCAAATAGATGGCTCTTGTTTTTTTATCCATTCTGATACCCTATGTCTTTTGGTTGGAACATTTACTCTATTTACATTCAGTGTTATTATTGAAATATATGGGTTTACAGTCATTGTGTTATCTGTAGGTTTCATGCTTGTAGTGATGTCTCTGGTCTTTTGTGGTCCTTGCAACATTTCACTCACAGAGCCCCCCTTAGGATCTCTCATAGGGCTGGTTTAGTGGTGGTGAATTCCTTCAGTTTTTGTTCGTTTGGGAAAACCTTTATCTCTTCTTCTATTCTGAATGACAGACTTGCTGGACAAAGAATTCTTGGCTGCATATTTTTCCTATTCAGCCCATTGCAAATTTCCTGCCATTCCTTTCTGGCCTGCCAAATTTCAGTAGATAGGTCTGCTACTACCCCTAATTGTCTACCCTTGTAGGTTAAGGCCTGTTTATCCCTATCTTCTTTCAACATTCTCTCTTTATCTTTGTATTTTTCCAGTTTCACTATAATATGTCGTGCAGAAGATTGATTCAAGTTACGTGTGAAGGGAGTTCTCTGTGCCTCTTCGATTTCAATGCCTGTTTCCCTCCCCAGATTGGGCAAGTTCTCAGCTATGATTTGTTCAAGCACACTTTGGTCCCTTTCTCTCTCTTCTTCTTCTGGAATTCCTATGATATGAATATTGTTCCGTTTAATTGAATCACTTAGTTCTCTAATTGTCCCCTTGTAATCCAGAATTTTTTAATCTTTTTCTCAGCTTCATCTTTTTCCATAATTTTATCTTCTATTTCACCTAGTCTCCCCTCTGCCTCTTCAATTCTCACTGCCACTGCCTCTAGTTTATTTGCACCTCATTTATAGCATTTTAGTTCATCATGACTATTTTTTAGTCCTTTGATCTTTGCAGCAATAGATTCTCTGCTGTTTTCTATGCTTTTGTCAAGCCCAGAGATTAATTTTATGGCTATTATTCTAAATTCTTGTTCAGTTATGTTGCTTACATGTATTTTGATCAATTCTTTAGCTGTTCCTTCTTCCTGAAATTTCTCTTGAGGAAAATTCTTCTGTTTCACCATTTGGGCTACTTTTCTTTCCCTTATGACTTTTAAAAGCTTGTTATGTGTCCTGCACCTGGGAGCACTGCTATATGTAGCAGGGATCATACACTATCCAGGGCCTGGCCCTTCAGGAGGTGTTTTTTGGAGAGTGTTACTTTCCCTCAGTTGTTGTGACTCTGGTTACTTTATCTCCCTGCTGCAGTGATGTTTTGGACTCTCCACAAGGTGAGCTTTGATTCGTTCATTGAAGTAGCCCTGGAAAGGAAAACAAACAAACAAACAAAAACAAATAGAAAACAAAAACACTCAAATACACAAACAATAAATAAACCCCAAAAACAAAAACCCAGAAACACCAGCTACAAGTAAACAGGGTGGAAGCAGTGCTGATGGAAGAGGCCTTATCCCATACAAAGAGAGAAATGACAGGGATAGTGAAAAGAAAAAGTAGAAATTGACCAGACAGAGAAACTATATGGCTTAATCCAGAGAGAGTGAAAGGAAAATAAAGGAGGCAGGAAAAAAGAAAAGAAAATATCATTGACCAGGTAGAGAAACTATTCGGATTAATCCAGAGAGAGAGAAAGGAGAATAAGGAAGGAGGCGTAGTACATGTCTCAAGAGAATGCATTAAATATGTCTGCTTAAACAAAGCAATGACCAGAGTAACCAGACTACAGGAGGGAAGAGATAAGGAGAAAAGGAAGGAAAAATGTGTCTATATATTAAGAACTTTCCGAGAATTAAACCAGGCAGTGCAGCAGCGCAGGTCTGGAAGAGGGGCCATCTGGTTCTTCAGCATCAGTCCCGCTCTGGTAGATATGCAGTTACCAGGCTCCAAGGGTCGTGGTTTGGTGTAAGCAGGTCCTGCCTCCACTGCGGGCCCCGCTGTCCAATCCCTGAAGCCCCACCTTGTTGGTGGCAGGGAGAAAAATGGCAATACTCCAGTCTCTCCTCCACAGACCAGGTGTCCCAAACCACTTTGTTCAAGCCGTCCTCACTGTGCTGTGGGCACAAACAAGGCGGTTTGTCCTCCTCCGCTAACACCCGTGCCCTGATGCTTGGCTGGGATTCAAACTCCTGCTCTGTGCACCCCCATACTGGGGAAACACTGCTCTGCACCGCCTGATATGTGGTCCCCGGCTGGTGGGTGCAGCAGGCTTAGTCCTGTCCCGCAGCACTCCAGAGAGGGGATCCCTTTCACCTACTGTCAACTGCACCCCTGGCCTAGCCACCGAGCCCAGACCTGGCTTTCTTCCTTCCCCAGGTGTGTGATTCCAGCAGCTAGCCCTAGCCCGGAGAAAGCACCCCAGTTAGAGATTGGATCTTTTTCAGTTCTGGTCCGTGGTTTTTCTCTTGTCCAGATACAGTCCTATGCTTCCCCAGCTTCTCTTTCTCTTCCCTTTGTCTCTCTGCAGAAGGGAATCCCTCCCCTCCATTTGTTTTATCTCTCCCAGTGTGCATTCACATGTCTATGGCCCGTCAGGTTGTTCTGGTGGGTCCCTGGAATTGACTGTCCCTTTGCCTCCCAAACTCTTGAAGTTCAAAGTCCTTTACCTTCAACACTGCTTTGAGAGGCGAGGAAATTTCAGATCCCCTTACTTCACCGTGTTGGCCCCTCCAAAAACCAAAAACTGAAACAAAACAAAACAAAAAAAGAATGACCTGTTGCCATTTGCAACGACATGGATGGAGCTAGAGTGTATTATGCTAAGCTAAATAAGTCAGAGAAAGACAAATACCATGTGATTTCACTCATATGTGAAATTTAAGAAACAGAAAAGATGAATATAGGGGAAGGGGAGGGAAAAAGAGAGAGAAGCAAACTGTATCAGACTCTTAACTATAGAGAACTGTCACAGACTATGAATCTGGAGTTCTCTCTTGTCCAACAAGAGAGCAGATGCAGAATGGAATATGAGAGAGGCTAATGTCCAGGAGGAGACAAGAGCCCTGAATGGGGGTTTAGTCTCTGTAATTATTGAGCTCATAAGGTATTACCCACGTGGTGAATGTGAAGAAAACAAGATCTAACACACGTGGACGTGGAGAAAATAATCAGATAGTAATCATCAACTTGTGTATTTAAGAGGCAAAGGGTCTGGGGGGCAAGTGGAGTTTGTTATCAAGGTACAGTATTTCCCCACAGAGAACAAACTGAGGGTTACTGGTGGGGAGTTGCGCAGGGGATGGGCTAAATGGGCACTTGTTGGGATAAGAGCTGAGTGTCACATGTAACTGATGAATCACTGAATTCTGCTCCTGAAACCAGTATTACACTATTTGTTAGCTAACTAGAATTTAAATAAAAATTTGAAAACATAAACAGAGGCATGCAAACATAGCAAGTTCCTCTCTTCCCTTTCCTTCTGAGAATGGGCACAAGGAAGTCCCCATTTGGAGTCTCCTTTGAGTTCACAGGAGCAAGCCTCCGACTGGGGAGACCAGCAGTTTTGAGGGCTGCTTGTGACTTAAGATTCTTGTATGGTCTCATCTGAACTCAACTGGGAAATGTAAGAATAAAATACCCTAATAGTAGGGTCTCTTACCAACATTGAAGCCCCTTTCCAGTAGTGATGAAGATAGTATTTTGACCTTCTACCTACCTAAATTTTTCCCTCTACACCCACCCCACCCCACCTTTTTTTAAAGAACACTGGCAGGAAAAAAAAAATTGGCTCTGGATTGTCTCCCTTAAAATGCCAATAAAAACTCAAGTATTATTCTCATTGCAACTTATTTTCATTTGAAGACATTATAGTCCTCTCAATAAATGTTTAGTTCTAAGTCATTTTCTCTTTCCTTGAACCCTCACTGCCTGTGAAACAATTGTAATGGTTTTCAGGGTCCAAGAGTTTATTCCCATTCCTATGTGATTTGTAAATTCAGCAGATGTTTTTATGTGGCTGATATGTGTGAGACACTGTGCTAGACTTGGGGAATAGAAAGAGTTGTGTTCTTAAAGCAGTGTTTGTATCCAGGACACTTTTTATTAGATTCCTTTGTGGAAACTCATCAGGTTCTGTGTCAGCAAAGTTAACAGAAAAACAGCATCAGAGGCTTGCTGGTTGTGCTAGTTTAAATACAGGAACTAGAGACTCTTTCCTCACCTTCATATTCCTTTGAAGATTTAAATTTCTCATTCCAATTAGACTATGCTGTTATGTTTCTTTTAATATTACTTGATTGTGGAGTAAGATATTGAATCCTTACTAACCATTATAACTATTTAAGTGAAGGGGAATTAAACACAAAATGAAAAACATGCAAATGAAAACAGCCCAGGTCCTTTTCATTAAGAAAAGAACTTTTTAAATTGAAATATAATGAACATGGAGCTTAAAAGTTTCAGGTGTCCAACATAAGGACTCAGTATAGTAAGTATATTGTGAAATGATCATCACAGTAAGCCTAGTTAACAACCATCACCACGTATAGTTACTTTTTTTCTTGTGATAACTTCTGAGATACACTCTCCAAGTAACTTTCAAATACACAATACAGTATCATTAACTAGAGTCACCATACTATACATTACATCCCCCTGACTTACCACTGGAAGTTTGTACCTTGTGACTTCCTCACCCATTTCACCTAGTGCTCCACCCTACCTCTACCTGTGGCAATCACCAGTCTGTTTTCTGCACTTATGAATTTGATTTTTTTATTGTTTTGATTAGTTTACATATAGGAGTGAGATCATATGGTATATGTCTTTCTCTGACTTCTTTCATTTTGCATAATGCTCTCAAGGTCCATCCATGTTTTCACAGAATAATAGGATTTCATTGCTTCTTATGGCTGAATAATATTCCACTGTATATAACTTATTTTCTTTTTTTTTAATTTTTTTAATGTTTATTTCTGAGACAGAAACAGCATGAGTGGGGGAGGGAAAAAGAAAGAGGGGGACACAGAATCAGAAGCAGCCTCCAGGCTCTGAGCTGTCAGCACAGAGCCCGACACGGGGCTCGAACTCACAAACCGTGAGATCATGACCTGAGCTGAAGTCGGTCACTCAACTGACTGAGCCCCCCAGGTGCCCCAATAACCTATTTCCTTTTTCCATTCATCCATCAATAGACACTTAGGTTGTTTCTATATTTTGGCTATTGTTAAATAATACTGTAATGAATATGGGGATGCAGATATCTTTTTGAGTTAGTATTTTCATTTCCTTCAGATAAATAACCAGAATGAAATTACCAGATTATATCGTAGTTCCCAGAAGTAAAGCATCATGATTGTAAGACACTTCTAGGAGTATAAAATATTAAATGTTTATCAGTCACACCTCAGAATAAGCATTTGATTCTGCATCTTAGGTACAGGTCCTTCCAAAGACCTGGAACTAGATGGGGCCTTTAGCATCTACTAAGAAACCCATGAGATTCTATCCGCCCAGTCATGGGACTAGGAAAAATGGGGAGTAAATATTAGCAGGATCTGAAACCCAGGAAGCAATAAAGATAATGAGAGGGATCCTAACTGCTGTGATGATTTCAAATCTCTTGGCCTGGCTAAACTACATTTCAGGGAACACAGAGAACGTATGGCTATAATTACTGAACCACTGTGGGTAATCATCGGGAAACCATGGAAAACAGGAGAGATGCCAGGAGACTGAAGAATGGAAAATGTTGCTCCAATTTTCAGAAGGGGAAGAAGGTAGATTTATTAGATTATAGATCATAGAGCTTGACAAAAACCCTGAAGAAATAATTTTTAAAACAGTGCATGAACACTTAGAAAAGGAAGCAGAGAAGACCAGAATTAGAATGGCTCCATGAAGAACAAGTCCCTGTAGACTAACATCATTGTTTGCCCTTTGACAGTATTACTAAATTGGTAGATAGAGGAAGGCATATTATAAACTATATTTCAACAGGTTATTAGTAAATTTTTTATGATAGCCTCATGCCTGTGATGGAAGAGATGGCCTGGATATTAGAACAGTTAACTATGGGTAATTGAATGATGATCTCCTGCCCAAAGGGTACAGACTTACCTAGTGGTGGGCTGTACTCTCTTCCTAGCCTTGTCCTCATCAGTATTTTGCTATCATTTTTACAGAAATCAATAGCCTGTTATTTTACTCAGATTTCAAATAAAAGTTACAAATCCTTAGGAATCTATCTGTTAATCTTTGAGAGTGAGTAACCCAAGCTGAACCCTTACTACCTACATTGCTATGGATTATACTGGGTATATCAAGTAAATCCAAAACTTCTTCCCTAGCCATAATTGATTGGCCAAGATAACTGCATGATTCAATGAAAATACCCATGTAATCAACCATAGGGAGGTAGAATAACTGCCTTGAGATGACTTATCCTGTAAAAAATTTTCCCTTTGTGGTCTCCCCATATAAGATGCATGCAAATACACCCAATCAAATATTGTCATTAGAAAGAATTAATGATAGAATAAAGAATACTTTTCTTTTTTGTTTTAAAACAATTTTGTATTTTTTCAAGACTGCAGTTATAATTTTCATTTTTGTAAGCAATAGCATTTTATACACAAATCTACATAAGTTCTTCCTTAAATACATTTATTTATTTTATTTTATTTTTTGATTTAAATCTAAGTTAACATATAGTAAAATAATGGTTTCAGGAGTAGAATTTAGTGATTTATCACTTACATATAACACCCAGTGCTCATTCCAACAAGCACCTTCCCTAATACCTGTCATCCATTTAGCCCATCCCCCTACCCAACACCTCACCAGCAACTCCCCATTTGTTCTCTGTATTTAAGAGTCTTTTATGGTTTGGCTCCCTCTCTGTTTTTATTTTATTTTTGTTTCCCTTCCCGTAGGTTCATCTGCTGTGTTTCTTCAATTCCACATATGAGTGAAATCATATGATATTTGTCTTTCTCTACCTGAATTATTTTGCTTAGATTAATACACTCTAGTTCCATCCATATGGTTGCAAATGGCAACATTTCATTCTTTTTGACCACCAAGTGGTATTCCATTGTGTGTGTGTGTGTGTGTGTGTGTGTGTGTGTGTGTGTGTGTACATATCACATCTACTTTATCCATTCATCAGTCTATGGACATTTCGGTTCTTTCCATAATTTGGCTATTGTTGATAGTGCTTCTATAAACATTGGGATGCATGTGCCCCTGAGGATCAGCACTTTTGTATCCTTTGGATAAATACCTAATAGTGCAATTGCTGGGTAGTAGGGTAATTCTATTTTTAACTTTTTGAGGAAACTCCATACTGTTTTCCAGAGTGGCTGCACCAGTTTGCTCTCTGTCCAGCAGTGCAAAATTGTTCCCCTTTCTCTGCATCCTCACCAACATCTGTTATCTCCTGAGTTGAGTTTTAGCCATTCTGACAGGTGTGAGATGGTATCTTATTGTGGTTTTGATTTGTATTTCCCTGATGATGAGTGACGTTAAGCATCTTTTCATGTGTCTGTTAGCCATCTGGATGTCTTCTTTGGAAAAGTGTTTGTTCATGTCTTTTGCCCATTTCTTCACTGGTTTATTTGTTTTTTGAGGGTTGAGTTTGATAAGTTCTTTATAGATTTTTTGACCCATGATTCTAAGGAAAGAATACAACATCTTTCTATTCTCTCCATTGAAAACATTGTAAAACTGCTGAGGTAGGATGATACAACCAAAAAAGGGAAAACAAGTCATTTAACATATTAAAATTAATTTTCTAGACTTGTGATAGAACAAGATTTACTATCATTTATATATTTGTAGTTTATTGTAATTTATAGTGAAATATTGTATTTGTATCTAATTTTTATGAACAGTGATGTATTTTCCTCTTAAAAGTCCCTCAAAATTGTATGAGCTTTAGATTCCATAAAACCTTGGTCAGTCCCTGAATAGAATTAACTAATCAAATAAAACTAAAAGCTATAGCCAAAGGAAAGAGTAAATAGAGTACAAATGGAGGCAACCAATGTTTCTGAGAGTATATTATATTTCAGGTTCAGTGCTAATGATTATAGCTGACATTTATAAAGAGTTCTGTCTGCCAAGTGCTGTGTAAAGAGCTTAACCCACATCATTGCATTTAATCAGCACAATAGGAGAAAAGCACTCTGCACTCAAGTAACCTTAAATCCAAAAGTATTTACAGGTACATTTAAGTATCTTTTATTTCACAGTTATAAAAAGAAGTACCAAAAATGTATTGGCCCAGAAGAATTTCTGGGATTTTTTTTCACTGGGAATCAATGCCCTCATAGCCATATTTTGGTGAGGGAATTGTCTGATAATGGAACCAACATGGACCACACATGAGCCAAAAGAAGGGTGAATTCAGCTCCCTGTGCTGTCCTCGGGGCCTATTCAGCTAAATGAAGTGAAAATCTTACTTGATTTTTTTTCCTGTGCTTTACATACAAAAGAATCTTCACAGGTACAACTTTCCAAAGGGGATCAACTTACTATTCTGAAATCAGTAGTGGTTTTCTACATCCAATAGGATAGAGTCGTGCTGGTTATTTTTTTAAAAAAAAGTTTTATACAAATTTTACCAAAAATTAGACCATATCTGTACAGCCTTAAGTCAACAAAAGCAAATTCAATGACTTACATTCCTCACCCTTCAGTCACTGGCTCTCCCCTTCACACATGTTCAGACCGAGATCAAGTTCATGATAGCAGCAATGCACACACATTCCCCACAAAGCACCTGAAGCAGAAGGTGGGAGGAAGGGCTTCCAGCAGGTACTGGGTAAAGGTGAGAATGAAGGCAACATTACTAGGAATAATATGAGTTAGGGATAACCAGGACGATAAGAAGGAAGGAATGGAAGAGGCTGAAATAAATCTAAAAGGAAAGGTTTACAAAAAGGACAAGAAATTGAGATCAGTGAGAAAGAACAGTTATACAATTTAAAAAAAGAAATAAGAAAGGTATGGATCATGCAGAGGATCGTAAGACCACAAGTAAGACAATCTGCTAGATGGAGGACTTCTGATACAAAAAAGAATATGACTTGAAGACCTTTCATCCGCTAATGCCTTTATTCTGTTCAACATGGTAGCTCAAATTTCTTTCCTTCGAGTTCTACCAAATGTTACCATTAGAAGTCTCATGGTCATGTGCTAGACATTTCATTCCTTGACAGCAAGGTGCTCAAGTGGTGAAGTAGGGGCCTTGAAACAATAAATGGTTAAAAGTGACATGGCAGGAAAATTCCATGGCAGGAAAAAATGCCAAGATTTCTTCCACTTGAGGCATATGTTCTGTTTCTCTCCTCCCCTTGAAAGTAATACTGAATATGACCAATGTCACTCCTGTAATTAGGCTACTTAATATTTGAAAAAGGTTAAGGGATTTTGCAGATGTAATCAGATCCCAAATCAATTTACTTTCAGTTCATCAGAAGGGAGATTACCCTTGGTGGGCCTGACCTAAACAGGTGTGTCTTTAAAAGATTTGGGGCTCTTAGAGAAGATAGGGATTAAAAGGGTGAAAGTGTGCTATACCTGTGGATCATCCCAGTGTATGGAGGGGACCACGTGGTAAGCACATGAGAATGGCATCTAGGAGGGTTGAGTGGTCCCCAACCAATAGCTGGCAAGAAAATGGAGACTTCTGTCCTACGACCACAAGGAACTGAGTTCTTCTGGCTACCTGAATGATCTTGGAAACAGTCCTTCTTTAGTCAAGCCTCTAGATGATAATGCAGCAGGCTGATTTCCACCCTTGTAAGAACTTTAGTAGAAAATCTAGCTAACATATGCCAGACTCCTGACATGTGGACTGTGAGAGGGTATATTTGTGTTCTAAGCAGCGAAGTTTGTAGTAATTTTTTGCACAGCAATAGAAAACTAATACAATTGGTAAACTAAGTTTCTACTACCTCTAAGAAGAACAAATTTTAAATATTTTCCTCCTGGCTATCTTATTCCAGAGCAGCAATTAAATTGGAACTAAAACATACACTATACATGTGCATGAGAGCCCTGTTGTATAAAGCAACCTTACTCGTCCCTCTCTGAACTACTTGAGACTATGTCAGGAAAAGCTGTTTGTAACAAGCCCATATGGTGTGCACCTCGAACTGAAATACTTTGTCTTAAAGTAGAACATAAGGATTTAAAAGATACATTATAAAGATCACCTAAATCAGAGTAATTAGGAAAATACCACAGCCATTTTATATGCTACTAAACCAGAAAGAAGGAGGCAAAGATGGAAAGAAGAGAGGGAAGGAGGAAGAAAAAAAAAAACAAAAAGCAAAATCTAAGCCTAACCTGAAAAACTAACTTTCTATTATTACATGTATCAAACTAGGATGTGGAAACTCACAGCATAGTTTTTACTTACCAGAATATTTCTACTGATGCAGTGTTTCACAAGGGGAAGAAAATTCTTAATGTGTTTCATTTGCCTGTGTTTTATGTTTGAGAAGCAAACTCCCTTGTTCTCCTAAGCTGCAATAAGACTACTTTTACAATTTTGGTGTTTGCTTTCCTGTCCAAGATGCCTAACAACTGGACCAATTCAACACTTGGGCAAACTCTGTTACCAATTATGGCCTCTGTATGTTTTATAAAACACTTAACAAAGTCACTCTTCTAAGACAGGAAAATTTGGGCAGGATTAGCTGGTGACAAAATCATTAAAATCTGAATATCTGAAAAAGGCACATCACAATGTGTATTGTAAGCTACCATTTTTATGAAACTAAGAGCTCTATAGAAATATGTAGGCCATTACTGGGAGAATACAGCAAAAAAAAAAAAAAGAAAGTAGGAAGGGAATTCTGTGGACTAAAGATCAGAATAAAAGACTTAGTTATCACTTTATACCCCTTAGTACTAGGAGAAGTTCTGAAACATTCAGGTATTTCAATGTAAAAGAATAAATTCTCAATATATGCTACAACAAGAATATTACATATACTAATCTTATAGCCAGCAGTTGTCAATATGTTGCTTTCACTGAGGGGGTTTTATTGAAAGAGTGCACACAGCAGCCTGAAGTTCCCCTAGGTCTAAAGTCTTGTGAGGACCAGGGTCAGTGGCTCTTTATTACAACATGGTAGCTTATCTGGGGAACTGGTTATCTTGTTTCTCCTCAGAAGTGAGAATCCATGGCTCTCTATTGCCCTCTGAGCATTCCTGTCACATTCTTGTACCCCGAAGAAAATAAGGGGGTGTCTATTGCCATCATTTCATAAGCAGTGCAACCTTTTGTCAAAGTGTGGCACCAAAATCACATTCTTAACGCTGAGATGGCTATAGCATTGCTTCAGTCTAGGTGAGTTGAAAGTGACTGCAAACTATTAATAAACCTACTAAACAGAACTTCAGTCCAATGTATCTCCCAACTCAACTTCCCCTTAGCCAGGTACCAAGCTGTGGCCCTCCTCATGCCACCTCACTGGAACAAGAACTAGGAGAGGGTGGGGTTGGAAAGAGACCATGGTCTCCAACAATTGTACTCAAAAGTTCTTTTGAAAATTTTACAAAAATAATTCATGCAGGTGGGAATCCTAAAGCTTAAACTTCATTAGTTCTGCAGAAAAAAAAAATAGCCTCTGGGTGACTGAATGTATGGAAAATCTGAAGCTAGCATAAAGTGTTCAACAGACACATCAACTAGAAATGATAGACATGAGTGCTTATTGTCACATGCTGCTGGGATTTTGTGGTTGATTATTATACTTCATTGCAGCAATAGCTAACTAATGCAGATACCGATGATAGGACTTATTTTGTGTTCTCCCATCTCTTTCTTTTTTTTTATTTTATTTTGCTTTTTACAATAGACCGTTAGTGTTAAGTGTAAGCTCCCAACGTACAGAGGCTGTCAAAGTGGACAGCAACATGTGTGTGTGTAAATTTGATCACCCATTAATCAACAGGAAGGAAGAACCAAGTAATGGTAGAAGTGTCACCCATTACACACTATATGTGTCTAATTCAGAGCCTCAAAATACTACCAAACCCTTTAGAACACCCCCTTATTTGACATTTGCTTATTAGAATGCTTTGGTTATTAATTCCCAAAACTTCATAGGATATCCATATTTCTCAATACAAAATTTGGGGCTAATAATTTAAAGGGAATTTATGTTCCAAAACTCAATACATTATTTTAAATCAACATGCAAATAAATTCTTGCTACATCCCAAATGCAATTTGTTGTAAATCAGAATCACATTGCTATTTTGCAAACCAATCTCAGTGTCAGCAAAGGGGATGTGTAATGTGTTTCCCCATTAAAACAGCTGTTTGGTGACAACCATACTAATTAATGATCAGGAAATGTTTTAAACATTTTTACCTAATAGCTGTTACTTATACATAGGTGCTTTTATGTGGTGGTGGTAGGTTTAGGGAAAGTGGTTGGAGATTTGGGGTTGGCGTATAACATAATTTTTTATTTAATAGGAAATAGGTTTCCAGTAATGTTTTAAAAACCAACATCTGTTTTTTATGAAGAGACTATTAACATTAAACAGAAAGTGTCTTTTGTTTTTAATAAATTCTGGAGAATGTTTCAGATATCATCTCTTCAAATTATTACCTCTGGCTCATTGTCTCTCTGGAACTTCTGGAACTCTGATTAATCATGTTAGACCTTCTCATTCTCTATGACATGAGCAGATTCTTTTTTGTTTCTGTCCATCTTTTTGTCTCTCTATGCTGCAATCTTTACAATTTCTTCTATTTCTTAGTTTCTAATTCTTTGTGTCCAATCTGTTAACCTAGCCATTAAAATCTTAAAATTTTTAATATATTTGTTTTCATTTCTAGAAGTTCTATTTGGATCATTTTCAAAACGCTGTCAGTTTTGTTTCTTTTCCTTGCAAATATCTTTGTTTGCATATTATTGCTTTAAAAATAATTTATAATGTAATTTGTTGTCTGATTTTTTAAACTTTATACTATATTTTTAATAATGTTATGGTATTAAAGCATTAAACTGCATATTTTAAGAGGAGATACATAATGTTTACTATATGGCTTTTTTGTTTTTATATCTGTATATCTTTTTAAATTCAGATGTAACTGATGTAAACTGAAATTAATATAATGTTATATAACATGTTTCTTTTTTTAACATGTTTCTATATATGTATATGTTGTAAAATGATCACCACAATAAGATTAGCTTACATCTGTCAGCACCAAATTTGTCAGATTTTTTTTTCTTGTGAGAATTTTTAAAATCTACTCTCAGCAACTTTCAAACATACAACAAACACGATATCATTAATTATAGTCACCATGCTATACATCACATATGCGGAACTTATTTTCTAACTGGAAGTTTGTACATTTGACCACTCTCTCCAACTTTGTCTATCATCCAACCCTTGCCTCTGACAACCACCAATCTATTCTTTGTATTTGGGTTACGTTTTCTTTTTTTATTTCACTTATAAGTGAGATTATGCAGTCTTTCTCGGTCTTATTTTACATAGAATATTGCCCTCACGTTCTAGCCATTTTGTCATAAGTTGCAGGATTTTCTTCTTCTTTATAACTAATACTTCATTGTGTATGTATACACATTGTGTATGTATGTATATGTATTTTCTTTATTTATTCATTGTCAATGAGCCTGTAGGTTGTTTTCAGGACTTGGCTATTGCAAATAATGTTGCAGTGAACATGGGGGTGTGGATATATTTTGAGTTCATGTTTTCATTTCCTTTGGATAAATACACAGTATGGAATGCTGTATCACATGGTAGTTCTATTTTTAATTTCTTGAGGAAACTCCGTGATATTTACCATTGTGCCTATAACAGTTTACATTCCTACCAACCATGCACAAGTGTTCCCTTTTCACCATATCTTTGTCAACATTTGTGATTTCTTGACATTTTGATAATAACCATTCTAACACTGGGAGGTGGTACCTCATTGTGATTTTGATTTGCATGTCCCTAATTAGGGATGTTAACAATGTTTTCATGTACCTCTTGGCCATCTGTGTGTCATCTGCAGAAAAATGTCTATTCAGATCCTCTGCTTATTTAAATCCTATTTTATTATTCATTGGTATTGAATTGTATGAGTTATTTATATATTATGGATATTAACCCCTTATGAGCTATATGGTATACATATATCTTCTCCCACTTTGTAATTTACCTTTTCATTTCATTGATGGTTTCCTTTTATTTATTTATGTATTTATGTATTTATTTATTATTTTATGATTTTTAGTATAATTAATTGTCAAATTGGTTTCCATACAACATCCAATGCTCATCCCAATAAGTGCCTTCCTCAATGCCCATCACCCACTTTCCTCTCTCCTCCACCCCCATCAACCCTCAGTTTGTTCTCAGTATTTAAGAGTCTTGTATGATTTGCCTCCCTTCCTCTCTGTAAATTTTCTTTTTCCCCTTCCCCTCCCCCATGGTCTTCTGTTAAGTTTCTCACGATGCACATATGGGGGGAAACATATGGTATCTGTCTTTCTCTGACTGACTTATTTCACTTAGCATAATAACCTCCAGTTCCATCCATGTTGCTGCAAATGGCCAGATTTCATTTTTCCCATTGCCAAGTAGTATTCCATTGTTTATATAAACCACATCTTCTTTATCCATTTGTTAGCTGATGGGCATTTAGGCTCTTTCCATAATTTGGCTATTGTTGAAAGTGCTGCTATAAACATGGGGGTATATGTGCCCCTATGCATCAGCACTCCTATATCCCTTGGGCAAATTCCTAGCAGTGTTTTGCTGGGTCATAAGGTAGTTCCATTTTTAATTTTTGAGGAACCTCCACACTGTTTTCCAGGGCGACTGCACCAGTTTGCATTCCCACCAACAGTGCAAGAGGGTTCCCGTTTCTTCACATCCTTGATAGCATCTATAGTCTTCTGATTTGTTCACTTTAGCCACTCTGACTGGCATAATGTGGTATTTCAGTGTGGTTTTGATTTGTATTTCCCTGATGAGGAGTGATGTTGAGCATCTTTTCATGTGCTTGTTGGCCATCTGGATGTCCTCTTTAGAGAAGTGTCTATTCATGTCTTCTGCCCATTTCTTCACTGGATTGTTTGTTTTTTGGGTGTTGAGTTTGATAAGTTCTTTATAGATTTTGGATACTAACCCTTAATCTGATAGGTCATTTGCAAATATTGTCTCCCATTACGTCAGTTGTTGCCTTTTAATTTTGTTGATTGTTTCCTTCTCTGTGCAGAAGCTTTTTATCTTCATGAGGTCCCAATACTTCATTTTTGCTTTTAACTCCCTTGCCTTTAGGGATGTGTCAAGTAAGAAATTGCTGTGGCTGAGGTCAGAGAGGTTTTTTCCTGCTTTCTCCTCTAGGGTTTTGATGGTTTCCTGTCTCACATTCAGGTCCTTCATCCATTTTGAGTTTATTTTTGTGAATGGTGTAAGAAAGTGGTCTAGTTTCAACCTTCTGCATGTTGCTGTCCAGTTCTCCCAGCACCATTTGTTAAAGAGACTGTCTTTTTTCCATGGATATTCTTTCCTGCCTTGTCAAAGATTAGTTGGCCATACTTTTGTAGGTCCAATTCTGGAGTCTCTATTCTATTCCATTGGTCTATGTGTCTGTTTTTGTGCCAATACCATGCTGTCTTGATGATGACAGCTTTGTAGTAGAGGCTAAAGTCTGGGATTGTGATGCCTCCCGCTTTGGTCTTCTTCTTCAATATTACTTTGGCTATTCGGGGTCTTTTGTCGTTCCATACAAATTTTAGGATTGCTTGTTCTAGATTTGAGAAGAATGGTGCAATTTTGATTGGGATTGCATTGAATGTGTAGATAGCTTTGGTAGTATGGATACTTTCACAATATTTATTCTTCCAATCCATGAGCACGGAATGTTTTTCCATTTCTTTATATCTTCTTCAATTTCCTTCATAAGCTTTCTATAGTTTTCAGCATACAGATCTTTTACATCTTTGGTTAGGTTTATTCCTAGGATTTTATGATTCTTGGTGCAATTGTAAATGGGATCAGTTTCTTTATTTGTCTTTCTGTTGCATCATTCTTAGTGTATAAGAATGCAACTGACTTCTGTACATTAATTTTGTATCCTGCAACTTTGCTGAATTCATGTATCAGTTCTAGCAGACTTTTGGTGGAGTCTTTTGGGTTTTCCATGTAAAGTTATCATGTCGTCTGCAAAAAGTGAAAGTCTGACTTCATCTTTGCCAATTTTGATGCCTTTGATTTCATTTTGTTGTCTGATTGCTGATGCTAGGACTTCCAACACTATGGTAAACAACAGTGGTGAAAGTGGACATCCCTGTAATCTTCCTGATCAAGGGGGAAAGCTCTGTTTTTCCCCCATTGAGGATGTTATTAGCTGTGGGCTTTTCTTAAATAGCTTCTATGATGTTTAAGTATGTTCCTCCTATCCCAACTTTCTTGAAGGATTTTATGAAGAAAGGATGCGAATTTTGTCAAATGCTTTTTCTGCATCTATTGACTGGACCATATGGTTCTTATCTTTTCTTTTATTAATATGATGTATCACATTGGTTGATTTGTAAATATTGAACCAGCCCTGCAGCCCAGGAATGAATCCCATTTGATCATGGTGAATAATTCTTTATATATGCTGTTGAATTGGATTTGCTAGTATCTTGTTGAACATTTCTGCATCCATATTCATCAGGGATATTGGCCTGTAGTTCTCTTTTTTTGCTGGGTCTCTGTCTGGTTTGGGAATCAAAGTAATGCTGACTTCAAAGAATGAGTCTGGAAGTTTTCCCTCCATTTATATTTTTTGGAACAGCTTGAGAAGGATAGGTATTAACTTTGCTCTAAATATCTGGTAGAATTCTCCAGGGAAGACTTCTGGTCCAGGACTCTTATTTGTTGGGAGATTTTTGATAACTGATTCAATTTCTTCACTAATTATGGGTCTGTTCAAATTTTCTGTTTCTTCCCATTTGAGTTTTGGTAGTGTGTGGGTGTTTAGGAATTTTTCCATTTCTTACAGGTTGTCCATTTTGTTGGCATATAATTTTTCATGGTATTCTTTGATAATTGCTTGTATTTCTGAGGGATTGGTTGTAATAAATCCTATTTCATTCATGATTTTATGTATTTGGGTCCTCTGTCTTTTCTTTTTAAGAAGCCTGGCTGGAGGTGTACTAATTTTGTTTATTTTTTCAAAAAACCAACTCTTGGTTTCCTTGATCTGTTCTACCATTTTTTGGATTCTATATTGTTTATTTCTGCTGTGATCTTCATTATTTCTCTTCTTCTGCTGGGTTTGGGGTGTCTTTGCTATTCCTCTTCTAGTTCCTTCAGGTGTGCTGTTAGATTTTGTATTGGGGATTTTTCTTGTTTCTTGAGATAGGCCTGGACTGCAATGTATTTTCCTCTTAGGACTATTTTGCTGCATCCCAAAGGGTTTGGATTGTTGTGTTTTCATTTTAATTTTTTCCATATATTTTTAAATTTCTTCTCTAATTGCCTGGTTGACCCAGTCTTTCTTTTGTAGAATGTTCTTTAACCTCCATGCTTTTGGAGGTTTTCCATACTTTTTCCTGTGATTGATTTCAAGTTTCATAGCATTGTGATCTGAAAGTGTGCATGATATGATCTTAATTCTTTATATTTATTGAGGGCCGTTTTGTGACCCAGTATGTAATCTATCTTGGAGAATGTTCCATGTGCACTCGAGAAAAAAATATATTCTGCTGCTTTGGGATGCAGAGTTCTAAACATTATCTGTCAAGTCTGTCTGGTCCAATGTATTGATCAGGGCCATTGTTTCTTTATTGATTCTTCTCCAGATGATTTGTCCACTGTTGTAAGTAGAGTATTAAAGTCCCCTGCAATTATCACATTCTTCTCAATAAGATTGCTTGTGTTTGTGATTAATTGTTTTATATATTTGGGTGCCCCCGAACTGGGTGCATAGACATTTATAACTGTTAGCTCTCTCTGATAGATGGACCCTGTAATTATTATATAATGCCCTGCTTCATCTCTTGTTACAGCCTTTAATTTAAAGTCTAGTTTGTCTGATAGAAGAATGGCTACTCCAGCTTTCTTTTGACTTCCAGTAGCATGATAGATAGTTCTCCATCCCCTCACTTTCAATCTGAAGGTGTCCTCAGGTCTAAAATGAGTCTCTTGTAGACAGCAAATAGATGGCTCTTGTTTTTTTATCCATTCTGATACCCTATGTCTTTTGGTTGGAACATTTACTCTATTTACATTCAGTGTTAATATTGAAAGATATGGGTTTACAGTCATTGTGTTATCTGCAGGTTTCATGCTTGTAGTGATATCTCTGGTCCTTTGTGGTCCTTGCAACATTTCACAGAGTCCCCCTTAAGATCTCTCGTAGGGCTGGTTTAGTGGTGGTGAATTCCTTCAGTTTTTGTTTGTTTGGGAAAACCTTTGTCTCTTCTTCTATTCTGAATGACAGACTTGCTGGATAAAGGATTCTTGGCTGCATAGTTTTCCTGTTCATCACGTTGAAGATATCCTGCCATTCCTTTCTGGCCTGCCAAGTTTCAGTAGATAGGTCTGCTACTACCCTTATGTGTCTACCTTTTTATGTTAAGGCTCGTTTATCCCCATCTGCGTTCAGTATTCTCTCTTTATCCTTGTATTTTTGCCAGTTTCACTATGATATGTCATGCAGAAAATTGATTCAGGTTATGTCTGAGGGAGTTCTCTGTGCTCTTGGATTTCAATGCCTGTTTCCTTCCCCAGATTGGGGAAGTTCTCAGCTATGATTTGTTGAAGTACACCTTCAGCCCCTTTCTCTCTCTTTTTCTAGAATTCCTATGATACGAGTATTGTTCCATTTGATTGAATCAATTAGTTCTCTAGTTCTCCCCTCTTGAACCTGGATTTTTTTTAATGTCTCTTTTTCTCAGTTTCCTCTTTTTCCATAATTATCTTCGAATTCACCTATTCTCCCCTCTGCCTCTTCAATCCATGTTGTGCCCACATCCATTTTATTTTGTATCTCATTTATAGAATTTTTAAATTCATCATGACTATGTTTTGGTTCCTTGATCTCTGCAGCAATAGTTTCTCTGCTGTCTTCTATGCTTTTGGCAAGCCCAGTGATTAATTTTATGACTATTAATCTAAATTATTGTTCAGTTATGTTGCTTATATCTGTTTTGATCAATTCTTTAGCTGTTCTTCCTGGAATTTCTTTTGAGGAAAATTCTTCTGTTTCACCATTTGGGCTACTTTTCTTTCCCTTATGACTTTTAAAAGCTTGTTATGTGTCCTGCACCTGGGAGCACTGCTATATGTAGCAGGGGTCATACACTATCCAGGGCCTGGCCCTTCAGGAGGTGTTTTTTGGAAAGTGTTACTTGCTCTCTGTTGTTGTGAGTTAGGTTGTTTTATTTCCCTACTCGTAGTGATGTTTTGGGCCCTCCACTAAGTGTGCTTTGATTTGTTCCTTGATGTAGTCTTGGAAAGGGAAACTAACAGACAGACAAACAGGAAACAAAAACATGCAAACATACAAATAAAACAAACAAACAAACAAAAACAAAAAATAAAAAACTCAAAATGATCCAAAAGCAAAAAAGCAGAAACACCAGCTACAAGTAAAGAACAGGATAGAGGTGGTGCTGATGGAAGAGTACATACAAAGAAATGACAGGGGCAGGAAAAAGAGAATATAAGCATCAACCAGGCAGAGATACTAAAAGGCTTAATCCAGAGAGAAAGGAAAATAAGGAAGGAGGCTGGGGGGGGGGGGGCAGGGAGAAATGAAGATAAAGTTACTCAGACAGAGAAACTACATGGCTTGATTATTCCACAGTGAGAGAAAGGAAAGTAAAGAAGGAGGTGTAGAACATGTATCAAGAGAATGGATTAAATACATCTGTTTAGACAAACCAGTAACCAGTGTAACCAGCCTAGAGGAGGGAAGAGATAAGAAAGAGAAATGGAAAGGAGAATATATCTATACAACAAGAATTGTCCTAGAATTAATCCAGGCAGTGAAGCAGCAATGGTCTGGAGGAGGAGGACATTTAGTTCCACAGTGTCTATCCCGCTCCAGTAGACAGGAAGTTACTTGGCTTGGAGGGGCATGGTTTAGTGTAGGCTGGTCCTGCCTCCACTGTGGACCCCTCAGGCCAATTCCTGAGGCCCTGCCTTAGTGGTTGGGGGAGAAAATTGGCGACCCCCCAGTCTCTTCTCCACGACCTGGCGACCTGGCGTCCCAAATCACTCCTTTGGAGCCATCCTTACTGTGACACAGGCAAGCGCAGATGCAGACAAGGCTGTCTCACGCTGCTGACTTCTGTGCCCCAGGGGCTTGGGTGGGATTTAAATTCCTGCTCTGTGCACCCTGGTCCTGGGGAAGTGCCTCTCAATGCTACCCGACGTTCCGGCTGGTTTTGTCTTGTGCCACAGCACTTCAGGGGAGGGGACTGGTTTCTCCTGCTGCGGACTGCACCCCTGACATACCACCGAACCCAGAGATGACTCCCCTCTTCCCCAGGTGTGCAAGCAGGGCAGCTGGCCCCAGTCTGAAGAAAGCCCTGCAGTTAGAGATTGGATCCCTCTTCCTCCCGATCCATGGTTTTTCTTTTGTCCAGATACAGTCTTAGGCTTCTCCAGATGCTCTTTCTCTTCCCTTCGTCTCTCTGCAGAAGGGGATCCCTCCCCTCCATGCCTACACGGCCCATAGGGCCCATTTTATCTCCGTCAATTCATAATCACCCACCTATAGCCTGTCAGGTTGTCCCAGTTTCTCCCTGGTAGTCTCAGTCTCTTTTCCTTCCAGACTCTTCCAGTTTAAAATCCTTTTTTTAAAAAAAAAAATTTATTGTTTATTTATTTTTGAGAGAGAAAGACAGTGTGAGTGGGAAAGGGGCAGAGAGAGAGGGAGACACAGAATCTGAAGCAGGCTCCAAGTTCTGAGCTGTCAGCACAGAGCCCGATGCAGGGCGTGAACTCACGCATGGTGAAGTCATGATCTGAGCCAAAGTCAGACACTTAACCCACTGAGCCACTCAGGTGCCCCTCAAAGTCCTTTGACCTCAGCCCTTCTTTGAGAGATGCGGGAAGTGCAGATTCCCCCTACTGCTCAGCCATGTTGGCCCCTCCTCTCCTCATTAATCATTTCCTTTGCTGTGCAAAAGCTTTGTATTTTGATGTAGGTCCTTTGTTTTCACTTTTATTGTCTTTGCTTTTGGTATCAAATCAAAAACCAAAAAAGCAAAAACAAAAACAAAAACAAAACAAAACAAAACAAAAAACAAAATTAGCAAAAGACCTTTAAGACCAGTGGCAGAGAGCTTACTGCCTATGTTTTTTCTAGGTGTTTTATGGTTGCAGGTCTTATATTCAAGTATTTAACCCATTTCAGTTAAATTTTGTATATGATGTAAGATAGTGATCCAGGTTCATTCTTTTGCATGTGACTGTCAAGTTTTCCCAACACCATTTGTTAAAGAGACTGTCCTTTTCTATTTTATATTTTTGGCTCCTTTTTTATAAATTAATTTACCATAGAAGCTGGATTTATTTCTGCAATCTCTATTCCATTGATCTATGTGCCTATTTTTCTGCTACTGCTATATTATATAATTACTATAGATTTGTAATATGGTTTGTAATCAGAGAGTGAGAACTCCAGTGATTTTCTACTTGCTCATTTTTTTTTCTTTTTTGGCTATTCAGGGTCTTTTGTGGTTCCATACAAATCTTAGGATTATTCATTCTATTTCTTTAAAAACTGTCATTTGAATTTTTGATAGGAATTCCTTTGAATCTGTAGATTGCTTTGAGTAGTATGAACATTTTAACAATATTCTTCCAATCAGTTAGTTTGGAATATCTTTTATTTGTCTCTTCTTGAATTTCTTTCATCATTGTCTTATAGTTTTAGTGTATAGGTCTTTCACCTCCTTTGTTAAATATTTTCTTTTTGATGCCGTTGCAGATGGTATTGTTTTCCTAATTTCGCTTTCTGATGGTTCATTATTAGGGTTTAGAAACACAATAGATATTTGTACATTGGTTTTTGTATTCTACAACTTAACTGAATATTTTGGTAAGTTTTAGTGGTTTTTTTGGTGGAGTTGTTTAGGGTTTTCTAAATATGTCTTCTGCAAATAATGACAGTTTTATTTTTTCCTTTCTATTTTGGATAATTTTTACTTCTTTTCTTGCCTAATTGCTGCCACTAGTATTTCCAATATTATGTTGAATAAAAGTGGCAAGCATGGACATTCTTGTTTAATTCCTGATCTAGTGGAAACCTTTTAGCTTTTTGCTGTTGAGTATGTTAGCTATGGGCTTGTCATATTTGGTTTTTATTATGTCGAGGTACATTTCCTCTATATCCAGTTAGCTGAAACTTTTTATGATAAATGGATATTGAATTTTGCCATATGCTTTTTTCTATATATTGAGATGATCGTATGATTTTTATTCTACGTTTTGTTAATGTGTTTTATGACATTGATTTTTGTGGATATTGAATTATCCTTGCATCACTGGAATATATCCTACTTGAATATGATGTATGGTCCTTTTAATGTAATGTTGGATTATGTTTTTTAATGTTTTCTTGAGGATTTCTGCATCAATATTCACCAGGGATATTAGCTTGTAACTTTTTTTTCTTGTAGTGTCTTTGTTTGGTTTTGGTATCAAGGTAATGCAGGCTTCATAAAATGAGTTTAGAAGTATTTCTTCCCTTCTATTTTTTGGAAGGGTTTCAGAAGGATTTGAATTAATTTTTCTTTCAATGTTTGGTAGAATTCACCAGTGAAGCCATCTGGTCCTGGACTTTTGTTTGTGGGGAGAGTTTTGATTACTGGTTGAGTCTCCTTACTAGTAATCTGTGTGTTCAAATTTTCTATTTTCTCATGATTTACTAAGTTATTTCTAGGAATTTATCCATTTCTTCTAGGTTGTCCCCCTTGGTGAATAATTGTTCATAGGAGTCTCTGATGATTTATTGTGTTTCTATGGTATCAGTTGTAATATCTCCTCTTTCATTCCAGATTTTATATATTTATGTCCTCTCTTTTTTTTCTTTGGTGAGTCTAGTTGCAATTTTTCTTTTTTTATCTTTTAAAAAAATACTCTTCATTTATCTTTTTAACTGTCTTTTTAGTCACTATTTCTGCTCTGATCTTTATTGTTTACCTCCTTCTAACTTGAGGCTTTGTTCTTTTCTTACTTTTTTAAAGTTTATAATTAGGTTGTTATTTGAGATCTTTCTTGTTCCTAATACAGGCATTTATCACTTTAATTGCCCTTTTAGAATTACTTTTGCTGCATGCCATAAGTTTCTATATGTTTTATTTCCATTTTTATTTACCTCAAGATATTTTTATTTCCCTTTTATTGTCTTCTATATATTTTTTTATTTCTCTTTTATTGTCTTCTATATATATTTTTATATTATATATATATATTATATATATATATATATATATATATTATATATATATTTTTTCTGTCTGAGTCATCCATTGATGAAAGTGGAGTATTAATGTCCCCTACCCTTATTGTATTGTCCATTTCACCTTTTAGGTCTGTTAATATGTGCTTTAAATATTTAAGTGCTTTTATGTTGGCTGAATAAATATTTACAAATATGACAGCCTCTTCTTGGATTGACCCCCTTTATTGTTATATGTTGAATCCTTTGTCTCTTATTGCAGTCGTTATCAATAAGTTTATTTGTGTGGTATAAGTATAGCTGCCCCAGCTTTTTATTCGTTTCCATTTGTGTGAAATAGCCTTTTCACCCCTTCATTTTCAGTCTGTGTGTGTCCTTAGATCTGAAGTTAGTCTCTTATAGCTGGCATGTGGGTCTTGTTTCTTAGTTCATTCAGCAGCTGCACATCTTTCCATTAGATAATTTAGTCTTTACTTTTAAAATAATTACTGACAAATATGGACTTACTGCCATTTTATTAATTGTTTTCTGGCTGCTCCATAATTCCTTTTTTCCTTTCTTCTTCTCTGTGCTCTTTCTTTGTGATTCACTGATGTTCTGTAGTGGTATGCTTAAATTCCTTTTTCTTTTCTTTGTGTATCTGCTACAGGTTTTGCTTTGTGGATACCAAGAAGCTTAGATAAAACAACTTATAATCATCTATTTCAAGTTGATAACACTGAAGTTAAAAAAAACTCTACATTTTTACTCCCTTCCCTTATTTTATGTTTTTGATGTCACTATTTACATCTTTTTATCTTGTGTACCCATTAACAAATCATTGTAGTGATAGATATTTTTACTACTCTTGTATTATAACCTTTATTCTAGCTTTATAAGTGAATAACTCATCACTTTACAACATTATATTATTCTAAATTTTACTATATATTTACCTTACCTGTGAGATTTATATTTTTATGTTTTCCTCTTACTAACTGGCACCACTAATTAGTCCCTTTAAAATTTCTTATAAGGCATACCTAGTGGTGATGAATTCTTACCTAAAAAGTACTTTATCTTTCCTTCAATGCTAAAAGACAATGGTGCTACATAGAGTATTCTTGATTGGCAGTTTTTTTTTTTCTTTCACCACTTTGTCTATATCATGCCACTCCTTGCTGGCCTGCAAAATTTCTGCTGAAGAGTCTGACTATAGTCTGATGGGGGTTTCTTGTACTTAACAAGTTGTTTTTCTCTTGCTGTTTTAAGATTCTCCCTTGTTTTCTACTAGGAGTCTTATGGTCTTGTGGTCTGACATCTCACATTTAGGTCACTAATCCATTTTGAGTTTCTTTTTACGTATAATATAAGAAAGTGCTCCAGTTTTCTTCTTTTGCACATAGCTGTCTAGTTTTCCCAGCACTATTTCTTGAAGAGATTTATTTCCCATTATATGTTCTTGCCTGCCTTGTCATAGATGAGTTAATTGACTATAGTAGTATGGGTTTATTTCTGGGCTTGCCATTCTGTTCCATTCATCAATGTGTTTGTTTTTGTGCTGGTGCAATCCTGTTTTGCTTACTATCGTTTTGTATTCTATTCTAAAATTTGGGATTGTGATACCTCCAGCTATGGTTATTGTTCTGAAGATTACTTTGGCTATCCAGGATAGCTTTTAGTTCATACAAATTATAATATTATTTTTTCTAGTTCTTCAAAAAATACTGTTGGTATTTTAATAAGAATTTCATTGAATCTGTAGATTGCTTTGCTTAATGTGAGCATTTTAACAGTACTAATTCTTCCAATCCATGAGCATGGAATATCTTTCTGTTTGTTAGTGTCACCTTCAATTTCTTTCATCAGTGTGTTATACTTTTCAGAGTACAGTTCTTTCACTTCACTGGTCGAATTTATTCTTTCTTTTTGGAGCAATTGTACATGCAATTGTTTTTTTTTTTAATTTTTCACTCTGCTATTTAGTTATTAGTGTATAGAAACATGAAAGACTTCTGTATATTTTGTGTCCTGCAATTTTACTGAATTATTATTTCTAATATTTTTTGGTGGAGACTTTAGGGATTCTTATGTATAGTATGTCATCTACAAGTAGTGGAAATTTTATCTTCCTTATAAATGTAGCTCCCTTTTATTTCTTGTTGACTGCAGTGGCTATGACTTCCAGTACCATATTGAATAAAAGTGGTGAAAGTGACCTTCTTGCCTCGTTTCTGATCTTTAGAGGAAAAACTTTCAGCTTTCCCCCATTGAGTGTGACATTCATTGTTGGTTTTCATATATGGTTTTTGTTATTTTGATGTATGTTCCCTCCAAGCCCACTTTATTAAGAATGTTTATCATGAATGAATGTTGAATTTTGTCAAAATATCTTTATGCATCTATTGAGATGATTGTATAATTTTTATCCTTTGTTTTATTAATGTAGGTTATCACATTGATTGATTTGTAAGTACTGATTGCATTCCCAGAATAAGTCTCACTTAATCATGGTGAATAATCCTTTTAATGTATAGTTGAATGCAGCTTGCTAATATTTTATTAAGAATTTTGTATCTATGTTCATCTGGGATATAAGCCTATAGTTTCCCTCTTTTTTGTACTGTCTTGACTGATCTTGGTATGAAGATAATTCTGGATTCATTGAATGTATTTGAAAGCTTTCCTTCCTCTCCTATTTTTTTTTCTTTTGGAATAGTTGGAGCATAATAGGCATTAACGCTTCTTTAAGTGTTTGGTAGAATTTACCTGTGAATTCATCAGGTCTTGGACTTTTGTTTGTTGGGAGTTTTTTATTACTGATTTAATTTTATTACTAGTAATTGATATGTGCAGACATTCTGTTTCTTCCCAATTTAGTTTTGGATTAATATGTTTCTAGAAGTTAACAATTTCTTGTAGGTTGTCCAATTTTTGGCATATGATTTTTTGTAGCAGTCTCTTATAATTGTATTTATGTGGTGTTGGTTAGTTTTTCATTTTCTATTTATTTAGGTCCTCTACTTTTTTTCTTAATGAATCTGGCTAAAGTTTTATCAATTTCGTTGATCTTTTCAAATAACCAGCTCTTAGTTTCCTTAACCCTTTCTCTTGTGTTTTATTTTCTATGTCATTTGTTTCTGCTATGATCTTTATTATTTCTTTTCTTCTACTAACTTTGAACGTTATTTTTCTTGTTCTAGTTTCTTTAGATGTAAGATTAGATTGTTTAAGGTTTTTCTTGTTTCTTGAGGTAGTCCTGTATCACTATAAATTTCTTTCTTGGAGCTGCTTTGTCTGTATGCCAAAGATTTTGGACCATTGTGTTTTCGTTTTCATTTGTCTCCATGTATTTTTTTTTTACTTCCTCTTTGATATCTTCATTGACCCATTGGCTGTTTAATAGAATGATAACATAAACATAAAGCATTATTAGTTTAACATTATTAGTTTGGCATTAGTGTCTTTTCCAGTTTTTTCTTGTGATTGATCTCTAGTGTCATACTATTGTCATCAGAAAAGTTGTATGATAGGATTTCAATCTTCTTAAATTTCTTGAGACTTGTTTTGTGGTCTAACATGTGATCTATCTTGGAGAATGTTCCATGTGCACTTGAAAAGAATATGTATTCTGTTTTAGATGAAATGTTTTGAATATATCTGTTAGGTCCTTCAGGTCTAATGTTTTGTTCAAAGCCACTGTCTGATTGTTGATTTTTCTATCTGGATGATCTATCCATGGGTGTAAATTGGATATTTAAGTCCCCTACTATTACTGTGTTGCTGTCAGTCTCTCCCTTTAAGTCTAATGATAAATGCTTTATGTATTTGGGTGCTCCAATGTTGGGTGCATAGATACTTAAATTTTTACATCCTCTTTTTAGATTATTATATAATGACCTTCTTTGTCTCTTGTTATAGTCTTTGTTTTAAAGTCTATTGTGTCTGATATAATTATTACTACTCTAGTTTTCCCCCTACCATTTCCATTTGTATTTAATATCTTTTCTGATCCTTTCCCTTTCAGTTGTATGTATCCTTAGGTCTGAAATGAATCTCTTGTAGTCAGAGTATAGATGATGATGACAATGATGATGATGATGATGATGATGATGATGATGATGATTTTGCCCATTCTGCTATCCTGTGTTTCTTTGCTGGAGCATGTAGACAATTATATTTAAAATAATTATTGATAGGTATATCCTTATTGACATTTTGTTAATTATTTTCTGGTTACTTTTTAGTTCTCTCTTCCTTTCTTTTGTTGCTCTCTTTTATTGTGATTGATGAACTTCTTTAGTGGTATGTTTAGCTTTTCTTCATTTTTTGTCGATGTCTTAACACATTTTGAGTTTGTGGTTTCCATGAGGTTCATATATGCCATCTTAAGTATTTAGCAGTCTATATTAAGTTGATAGTCACTTAAGTTCCAACACATTCTAAAAGAACATTGTTACTCTTCCTCCCACATTTTATGTATATTTTGTTATATTTTAAATCTTTTTATTCATAATTTTCTTCTAATTATGGTTTTTATTTTTCACTTAAATAATTCTTTTTTTAACATTTCTCATGAGGATGTTTTAGTGGTGATAAACTCCTTTAACTTTTTAAAAAAATTTTTTAATGTTTATTTATTTTTGAGAGTGGGAGAGAGAGAGTGAGTAGGGGCAGGAGGGGTCAGAGAGAGAGGAGACACATAATCCGAAGCAGGCTCCAGGCTCCGAGCTATCAGCACAGAGACTGACGCAGGGCTTGAATTCACGAACTGTGAGATCATGACCTGAGCTGAAGTCGGACACTTAACCGACTGAGCCACCCAGGCACCCCATAACGCCTTTAACTTTTATCTGAGAAACTTTTCTCTCCTTCAGTTCTGAATGACAGCCTTGCCAGGTAGAGTGTTTATGGTTATAGTTTTTTTTTTTTCCTTTCAGCACTTTGAATATATCATGCTACTCCCTTCTGGCCTGCAAAGTTTGTGCTGGAAAATGGGCTGATAGCATTAGCAGGTTTCCTTTATACATAACTTCTTGCTTCTCTCTTGCTGCTTTTAAAATTATCTCTTTATTTTTAATCTTTGACATTTTAATTATTATGTCACAGTGTCTACCTCCTTGGATTGATCTTGTTTGGAACTCTGTGCTTTCTGAAGCTGGATGTCTGCTGTTTCCTTCCCCAAATTAGGGAAGTTTACAGTTATTATTTCTTCACATAAGTTTTCTGCCCCTTTCTCTATCACTTCTTCTGGGATTCCTACAGCGTGAAAGTTTGTATGCTTGAAGTTGTCCCAGGAATCCCTTTACCTATCCTCATTTTTTTTAAATCCTTTTTTTCTTTTCTTTTTTTTTTTGTTCACCATGGATTCTTTCCATTAATTACTGTGTCTTCCAGATCACTGCTCCATTCTTCTGCATCCACTAATCTATTGTTGATTTCCTTTAGTATATTTTTCATTTCAGTTATTGTATTCTTCACCTCTGATTGGTTCTTTCTTATATTTTCTATCTCTTGGTTGAATTTCTTGATGAGTTATTCCATCCTTCAGCCCAGTGAGTATGTTGATGATCATTACTTTAAATTCTATATCAAATATATTGCTTATCACCATTTCATTTCTTTTTCTGAGGTTTTATATTGCTGTTGTTAGCAGTCTATATTAAGTTGGTAGTCACTTAAGTTCCAACAATTCTTGTTTCATTTGGAGTATATTTCTCTCCTCCTCATTTGGTTGACCTTCTGTGTTAATTTCTATGAATTAAGCAGAACAACTACTTCTAAATTTGAAGGAATGGTCTAAGGTATGGTTGTCCCCTGTGTAGCCTTTGTGTGCCTGGTGACTGTATAGTTGGCTGGAACTGTGGCTGACATAGGCTGGGGGACATGGGCACTCTGCTGGGGCTGAGCTGCTCGGATGGCCAGAGCTAAAGTGGGGCTAGTCTAGGGTGGTCCTGGGGCTCTCTACACGGAGGGTGTCCTGACAGGACAGCTGAAGCTGAAGTGGGTGAAAGCTGGCTTATCCCAGGGCATTCCATGCAAGGGGTCCTCTGGTGGGGCAGCTGGAGCCAAAGTAGGGCATAGGTAAAGATGTCCTAGGGGTCCTTTGCACAGGAGACATCCTGAAAGGAGAGCTATAGCTGAAGTGGGCATGAGCCAGGACAATTCTGGAGAGGCCACTCTGGCAGGATAGCTTAAGCTGAAGTGAGTGAAGTCACTATGTCCAAGGGTGATCCACACAGGGGACATCCTGCCTGGGCACAGTCCAGGGATACTAGGGCACTCCATGGAAAGGATGCCCTCACAGGATGGCTGGGATTAAGGCAGGCATGAGGCGTGAATTTCTGGGTTGCTCCACACAGGGGGAACCCAAGCAGGATGGCTGGAGCTAAAGCAGGTGTGAGGTGGGGGTGCCCTACCAAGCCATCTAGAGCCAAAGTGGTACAGCTCAGATCGGAACTCATCAATGAACTCTCACCTCCACTAATCTTAAAGGAGTAGACTCCTGTAGGAGATGAATCTTATTATTAAACCCTGCCCTAGCTCTTGGTTGTCTGTTAAATCCTTATGACTGTCCAATCAATCTATTTTGTTCTTACATCCTGTCATACCATCAAACACTGGGAGCCAGTATCATTGTCCTAAAAGGAAAGATCTTAGCAGCTAGATCTAGGCTGATTGGCAGCTAACCGCCCCCCACCACCCGACAGCAAAAGCAAAGGCCCATCTTTCAGGGGAAGCTTGCAAGATGGGCCTTTTTGTCTGTTCCCTTTGTGCTAAGCCCTGGGGTGATAACCAGTTAAGAAGTTTCTTTATTACTATCCTAATGAACCTGAGAACATAAGATCCAGTGGGCCAAGAAAGCTAGGTATCAACAGATGTGTCCTCTGGGTAGCAGCTGTAAAAGTGAGGCCACCAGATATGTGCATGTTTTCTTTTTCAGAGACACCAGCAGCCTGGGACAGGGCAGAGGGAAAGTGCAAAGATGGCACCCAGCAAACTCCCTGGTTTTTGAAGATAATTGTAGTCAGTGTCTGGATATGTGTTTAATTAGAAGGCTGTCCCTTAAGCCAAAAAAGATAAGCTCTTTTCCAGAAAGACTTGGGTATATTTCAGTCTGCTGTCTCTGCACTGTGCCATGGAGAGTGGCCCCATAAAAACTCTTTCTTTGCTTGTTACAGTCTTGTAGGAGACCCATGAATATAAGTCCCACTGTCCACCAGAGCCAGGCAATCAAGGGGTATCACCTGGGTGGTAGGTGCAAAAACTGGGCACCAGGTGGGTACAGAAGCTACTTTGTGGAAGATTCCAGCCTCCTGGAGCAAGGCAGAGGGAGAGTTCAAAGATAGTGCTTCTTGGCCTCCAGGGTCTTCAGGAGTATTTCTGTGGTCCTCCAGATCAATGTTAAATTTAGAAGCCTGCCCCTCTGGCAAAATTTTTAAGATAAACAGGCCTCTTTTACAGAAAGACTAGATGCTTTCCAGCAGCTTTTGCAGTGTGCCCTAGGGGAAGCCAGTTGAGTCCTTGTGAGCCTTTTAAGAACTTTTTCTGTTTGCTATAGCCTTGTGGGTCATGTCACACAAGCCCTGTTAACTTTCAAAGCTCCATGTTTGGAGGCTCATCTCTCAAGTGCAGGTCTTAAAAGTAAAGGTACTAGATGTGAGATTTAAACACTTTGCTACTCAGGGAGAAGCTTGGTTGTGCGTTCCCTCTCAATTGTGGGTCACCACATGAGGACTATGCTTTGTGGTGAGATTATGTTTTAGCCTCTTCTACCCATTTTGACTTTTTTTTCTTTCTTCTTCTCATTTACCTGATGTGTAAGAGTCACTTAGCTAATTTTGTTGGGAGGGGGGGACGCTTCAGAGAAAATTGTGGGTATAGATTGGTGTGTTTGTGGGAGGAGGTGAGTTTAGGATCCTCGTACATTGCCATCTTGAACTGTAATTTCTATGACTGGTATTTTGACATCTGAAGTTCTTTGAATCTGTTGCTGTTGATTCTGCTTATTCTCATGTCTTCCTAGTGAACCTGATTATCTTTGACTGCATACTGCTCATTGTACTTGCAAACTTATTTAAGATACATTTTGGAGATTAAGAAAAAGACTTCTTTTTCCAGAGAATATTTGCCTTTTCTTTTACTCTACCAACCTGGGACCCCTTAATTCATGTTCAAGGCTTGAAATTGCTTTCTTTATGATATGGTCTCAGGCTGTGAGGATCTGTGATGATTTTTCTGCTTCTGATTTACTCTAGTAGTGATGGTTGAATCACAAATTATTTTGGAGGGGGCTTGCTATTAGACTCTGACTTCAATTAGACAAGGGCATTTAATCTCTATCCCTCTCACTAAAGAAGTTTTCAAAATGAAAGTTTAAATTTGCTAACATCACGAAAGTTCACAAGACAAAAGCAGTTCTGAGGTTTCCCATCACTCTATGTTACTGTTTTCCTTTCAGTTTTTTTTCCTTGCTGTAGCTCTTCATAAGGCTTGTTTTAGGGGCACCTGAGTGGCTCAGTCGGTTGGGCATCTGACTTCGGCTCAGATCATGATCTCAGTTTGTGAGTTCAAGCCCGCCTTGGGCTCTGTGCTGACAGCTTGGAGCCTGCTTCCGATTCTGTCTCCTTCTCTCTCTGCCCGTCCCCCACTTATGCTCTGTCTCTCTCTGTCTATCAAAAATAAATAAACGTTAAAAAAAAGGAATGTTTTAATACTCTATTTGAACTTTTTAATTCTTTTCAGTTAAGAGAGTTGGTCCAAATAACCAAGCCTGCCAATATTGGAAACTGTAAGTGTTCTTATTTCGAGTTTCAAATTATTTTAAAACAATAGCAAAAGGAATGATAATACATAATAACTTCATAATATTGATATTTATTTGGAGAATTGGGACATTACATGAATAGAAATACTCTCTGCTCTGGATTTTTCTTCAGTGAGATTTAGCTGAAAACAGGAGGGAGATGTGGCAAAATCTCCTGAGGCAGTTTTTGTTTGTTTGTTTTTAGTGCAGTTGAAAAACTGTAAATACTATGCCAAAATATTAGTCCATCCAAGAGTGACACAAATACAAGCTTTACTCAATAGTTTTTCTTCCTACCCACCTTCCCTTTCACTTCAATTCATGGTTTTCTCTAAACTCCCAGATAATTAATATTTTTAGACAAAGAAGAATTTATTATAAAATATTCATTTTTCTCCTAAATCTGTTTTTCCCATTGCTGTGATAAGCCTTCTGGCCAAGTCATCAATTCCACATACTTACACGATGAAAAAAAAACTGGTAAAACTTACTGCTTGACACTTTGCAGATAAGAAAAACAGTTAATTGAATGTTTGCTCCATAGAATGCAGCAATGAACAGGCTTCATATGAACACTTAGACAAAACAAACCATCATTAAATGCAGTCATGTGGCTGGACATAAGGGTGCAAAGTTAGATCTGTCAAGAAATTTCCCATCTTAGCAGTTCCTAGGTCTGTAACGAATGATGAATCCAATCTGGGACTCTGATTAAACTAGAGAAGAACTAAAGAGAAACATGTTGAAAAATAAATGCTAAGTTCTTGGTATCACTTCATTGTGTAATTTTACTGGCAAGAGAAAAAGAGAGCTATTTGGTGCCTTTGCCCCCCCCCCCCCACCAAAAAAAAAAACAATTTTAAAATTATATAAGCAATATATGTGAAAAGGTCAAGGAAACTTGTAAACTTGTACTTTTCGGATTTTCAACTACACAAACATTCAGTGTTCCTATGGGACTTGATTAACCATGTCTGGGATACATATCTGTTGATGATCATTTTGTGTGTTTTTCTTCTGAGCTATAGGTATACAGCAATTTGCATCAGAATACAACAATCTTGTGTTGTGCAGCATCTGTAAAATTACATGTCTATCTACATATCTACATTTTACACACTTTGGTCAAGCCACTAATTCAGCATTTCTCACTAAGGAGTCTATATATACTGTCATGTCATCCCTAGATTTCAAGCTTCAGGAATATTCTAATATGTAGGAGGAATTCACTTTTTGATGATTACTTGCTGAGAGTAGTTTCTTGAGTGATAATACTCCATAGCATTTTTTTAATGTACCCATTGCATACCACACATTATAACAGATGCATTATTTTCAATATCTATAATCCTGGAAGGTAGGTTTTATGGTAATCCTTATTTAACAAATTAAACACATATACACAAGGCTCAGAGAGGCTAATCTGACAAGCACAGAAAAGACCAATGACCAATAACATGTTTCAGCTCCAGTGAGCTGGAATTCAGATCCTAGTCTGTGTGGGAGAAATGCAGAAGACAGAGGAGTTTAAGGCAAAGCTAAGAAAACAAAAGGGAAAAAAAAAAGCATGATCAGTTGTCTCCATGGGTGTAAATAGCCCTCGCATTTCTGGACAGAGATCTTTTTGTTTTGCTATTAGCCACAGGCTTACAATCAGGTCAGCTCTTGTTACTCTAGTTGTAGATTGTATTCTTGCTCAAATTTTCATTCTCCCCCCCCCCCCTTTGGAGGTGTCCTCTCCATAGGAGGATTATACATCTATGCTTCCTTGAAATCAGGCTTGGCCATATGAGTTGTCTTGACCAGTAATAGATGAACAGAAGTGGCCTGGACACAAACTTTAAGAGACAACTCAAGATCTATTGTGACCTCTTATAATCACTGCCATGAGTCTGACAAAAACTATGATAGGAGCTGCTCCTTAATGCTGAGAACCAGAGTAAAGATGATATGAAGTATATTTGCAGATGTGTGATGGACAAGTAACATCAGTGAGAAAGAATTCTTCATTGTAACCACTGAGCTCTGGAGTCATTTGTTATCATTGCTTTTTTGGGTCTCAATTTCTTGATCTCTTGAGTCTTGATCTGTAAAATGGGATGACAATTCTTATTTGTAGATATTGTGAGCACTGAGAGAATTATCTAAGAAAATGGGTTTAAATTTTTTTTCAACGTTTTTTATTTATTTTTGGGACAGAAAGAGACAGAGCATGAATGGGGGAGGGGCAGAGAGAGAGGGAGACACAGAGTCGGAAACAGGCTCCAGGCTCCGAGCCATCAGCCCAGAGCCTGACGCGGGGCTCGAACTCACAGACTGCGAGATTGTGACCTGGGTGAAGTCGGACGCTTAACCGACTGCACCACCCAGGTGCCCCAAGAAAATGGGTTTAAAGAAGGGTGCCTGGGTGGCTCAGTCGGTTGGGCGTCCAACTTCAGCTCAGGTCATGATCTCGCTGTCGGTGGGTTCGGGCCCCACATCAGGCTCTGTGCTGACAGCTCAAGGCCTGGAGTCTACTTCAGATTCTGTGTCTCCCTCTTTCTCTGCTCCTCTGCTGCTTGCAATCTGTCTCTCTCCCTCTCAGAATAAGTAAGCATCAAAAAAAATTTAAAAAGAAAATGGGTTTAAACAGCTGGAGACATTAGCATGTGCAATGTTTTGTAGTTATTATTCCCAATTCTTGTCTTGAACCCTACATTATCTAACAAGTAATCAGATATATTTGAGTTTTCTTATTTCTGGGGTAGACTGCTCTGTAACAAAACTAAGGTAATATCCCCATGTAAAATTTGGCAGTAAAGTAATTTTTTTCAAGTCTAAATAATAGCAAAATATATTGGTCCATTCCTCAAACATTAATAACTATTTGTCATGTATCAGTCACAGTGTTTAATGCTTAGGACACATACACACACACATGCACACACAGATTGAGCCTTTTTTCCTAAAGGACAGATAATCTAGTGGATTTATTAAACTTTGTTGGTAATTTAAAGCTTTACAGACTAAAAGATAAACCTAGTATAAACCAGCAATTGAGATTACATGTTTTATTTTAATAGTTATATAACCTACTAGCAGGATAATTCTAACCATCAGAGTAATATTTCTCAGTAGATACCTGGTTGAGCCTTCTACAATGAATAAATAGAATTCATTAGTAACTAATAACATTGATATTAAATAATCATGCAAATATTTTTAAATGATCACTTTCAAAAAGATAATATAGTTCTGTACCACCATGTCTTATTTACACTACAAATTTCTTTCATTCAAAAAAAAAAAAACCAAAACATTAAACTTTAGTTCAGCCCAAATGTAAGGATACCAAGCTCCTTACCACTAAACTAAGAATTAATTATAATTTGATGCTATATGTAACATGGCAGTAGGCATACTCATCATCAAGTTCTTAGATGTACATTTCTTTGCCAGTATGGCCCATATTTTATTGGTTGTTTTTCACAGCTCAGATATATCATGAAGTGTATTTCTATACGATCAGAAGTCACAGACCTGGAGGAAATGGGGCCCCTGAAACCACCGTGTGAGCTGAACTACCTGCACTCAAATGGCAGAGGTAAGAGCATCACCAGAAAGACTTGGGAGCCCAGGTATCTCACCTCTATGGCTGTTATGGAACAAAAAAAAAATTGTTTACTAAAATAAAAATACTAATTAGGCATCCACTCTGAACACAACACTCCAGTTTATGGAGTTTGCCACAGATATTGAAGGCACATCTTCTGACCTCAAAGAACTCAACATAACTGCTCTCTGAGTAAAAACTCTATTTGTAATCCTTAATTGTTATTACTGAGAATTGAATGGGAGGAAGCAAAATCAGTTCTCGAAATCCTTGGAAAGATTAAATGTGTGATGCTCCATGTTTTCCATTGCAGAAAACAATACACACAGTTTCCTGCCAGTGCCAAACTGACATCACTAAATTAGGTATTATAAATATATGCTTTCACTCAGTTTCCTGTCAGCATTACCTTCTAGCAAAAGATCTATGGCAAGCCCTGGCAAGCTTTTTTTTTAAGTCAAATAAAAAGAAGGAATTGTTTTGGGTATAATGCTTTTGCTGCCAGATTCCCTCAACAAGATTAATAATTCAAGTGAAATACATAGCCAAAGGAATTGTATGCTTTCTCTCATTTGGACAAATGTTTAACTAATTATCTGCAGATGTGCAGGAAACCTGTACAAAACTAAGATGCACTTAACTTGCTACAATTTTAGAAATAAATGCATCCTATGGCTCCTGTTGGCACACTAAGAAATTTTAAAAGTAAACATTCAAGTTAAAAATCTCTCCAAATAAAATCCTAAAAAACAAAATGCAATGTGAGTCAAATTGAGCATTTTAGCAGCCCATTCCTGAACCAATATTCACCTCTGTTGAGTGAAACTGAGCTGTTGGAATTAAAGTAATCAGGATGTTCAAGTCTAAGTACACTTTCTGAAAATACAGAAAGGTTCATTGCAGGGGGGAAAGTTTCACTTCATTTTCCCCAGTCATGTCCTCCTAATTCAATTTCTAAAATAGCTGTCTGCTTTTAGTTCACTTCCCACCAAGACCTAAAATGTGTCTGAAATTTTAATTTTGCTGCTTAGTCTAATAGCTTCATCTGTCACATATATCCTTAATATTATGTGGCTACCAATACTTCAGAGCTGCTGACAAGCTGTGTGGCCTTCAAATAATACTTACCTTTCTAGAAGCATGCATACAAGCCATACCTGTCATTCAGGGGCAAAGATGGCTTCTAGAAGGGCCATATATTCAAAGTATTTCCTAAGTTTTTTCCTGTTATGGCATTATATAGATGCCATGCATCAGAATAAAACTTAATCATAGGCTAATATTGACCAACAGCATTAGAAATGCAAGCAAATATGGTAATAAGCCAAAGATCAGAAGTGGAAGACAAAACTTTGGTGGTCCTACTTAGCCCAGTGTTGATTTGGTAGGAAGTGGGAGCACACACACACACAACACACACATGTACACATACACATGCACATACACGCACACACACACACACACACACAATATTGTGTCTCAACACATTTCATCAGTTTCAGGAAAAATACATTATTTGGTGGTTAAGTATCCAATTTGTGAGTAATCCACAGTCTTGGCTTGTGTTCCCCCCTCGTCTTCTAGCTAGATGACTTTTGGCCATCTCATTCCTTGGGAATACTTCCAGCAATGGGTAGCAAGGGGAAATAAAAAAAGGTGAATATCAAATTAACCATCTGGCCTGCTTGTTATTAGCTCTAGGGAAAGTCTTATGGAAAAGAGTGAAAATTAGACTTGTGGATTATTTGTCAGCCTCAATAACTTTTTTACCTCTAATATTGCCATGGATAATGTAAAATTGCTTTTATTGCTCACATGCCACCATTTCTAAGCTTCACATGTTTTTATTGAATAAGTCACGAATATCCGTTGATACTCATGGTAGATCACACTCAGAGTCATAACAGGTTTGATTCTAAAGGTCCCTGGTTAGTTTTTACATAATCGAATTTGTAGCATTTTCATTTTGCAACTGATCTTCTGTGTTATACAAGAATCTATTTAGGATTTGGTATGTTGAGCACAGAAAGTTTTCCATTTCAATCATAACTTCTAAACTGGAGAGGCAATTTAAACTTTTGGAGTGACTTGTATTAATCTGTTATGCTCAGAGACTAAATTTTACTTGAAAGAAAAAGAAGTCAGAACATTTTTATAAGTTTTACATTGTAACGAACAGCATGAATATTTTCATCTTCCAGGTAAACTTCAATGTACGCATTGGTGTTTTTCTTCCATATGAGAGTAAGTATTGTCAGACTAGGAGAATGTTTTTTCTTTTTTGTGCATACACGGAGTATGCTCTCCATAACTTCATTCTATGCTTCTCAAAAAACCCAATATTGAATTACAGAAAGTACTAAGTTTTCCCAGAAGGCTGCTGAGAAACATGTGGAATATTTTACCCTAAAATGTGGTTGCAATTGAATGGCACTGCTTTAAAGAAAATACAATTGTTAGACAAACTCTGCTGATTATCTTGTTTTGCCAACAAATCCTGGCACATGTGTTTTACAGAGGCATATTGGAATTCATTACCATTGAAGGACAAAAGAGTTGTCATTAAAATGAGCTGTACTTTGGGCAGAATCTGTAAGCAAAAGTTAAACTTTCCAGTATTTTCAATATTAAAGGATAATTATTCTGTGACTACAGTCAAATGCAGTTGAAGTCAAGAACTGATTATTAAATACTGAACTAAAGTAGAGAATTATAACCTTGAATCATATTTGTTATTTACTCATAAAATCACCACAAATTATCCATAAGCAAATTGAAAAGTCATCACTAAGCAATGCAGAGGAGGAGAAAGTTCCAAATTTGTGGTTACTTGAGTTAGATAATACTGCCTTTATGATTTTTTAAAAGCAGTTAATATTTTAACAGGAATTTGAAGGCATTCTCATTCAAGATAAAGGACTTTTTGCACATACCCACTCCCCCTAATCCTGTCTTTTCTCCATAACTTGATAGCTAGAATTTTCTGTATTTAACTAAAATTTTCTAAATCATTACTTCTTCTTCCTCTTTTTTCTTTATTTTATGGGATATAACATTGTAGAATTAAAGTCAAACTAGTATCTACATCAACCAAAAGAGTACTTTTGAGGACTTGGGATTTTGCACTCCTTTCCAAGAAAAGAAAACTTTGTAAGTCACTTTGGAGAAGCTGAGTTGTAGATATAATATTCTAAAGCTGCTAAATTAGAAACTTCTTACTGTTTCTTATTTTCTCTTTTTCATTAAGTATTTACTAGATATTAGTAATAACTTAGGAACAGAACTACAGTATAAATGCTGGGTTTTTTTTTTCCTTTTCTTTATAATCCCTTTTGTGCTATGTTTTAGTCCTCTGTTGCTGTATAACAACTTACCTCCCAAAATGGCTTAAAACAACACACATTTGTCATCTCAGTTTCAGCGAGTCAGCAATATGGAAGCCATATAGCTAGGAGATTCTGACTAAAGGTCTCCCATTAGCTTGCAATTAACATGTTGGATGGAGCCGCATCATCTTAAGGCTTGACTGGGGTTGGAAGATGTGCTTCCAAATTCATTCTTATGGATCTTGGCTAGAGATTTCAGTTCTAGTTGCCAAGGAACTCAGTTCCTCACTGTGTGGATCTTTCCAGAGTTACTTGAATGTCCTTCTGATGTGGTGGCATCCCATAGAGAGAATCAAGGAAATTCCCTTTCTTTTTTATTCTTTTTTTTTTTCTCTTTTCCTCTCCCAGTCCAGGCCAAAATGAGCTGCAGACATACTACTGCACTACCCTAGCAAGAGTAGTTGCACAGATCCCTAAAACTCTGAGAGATAATCTGTCACTCCGACCAGATGATTATTGGGGGAAATTGGTTTTTTTTTTCCCTTCTAACTCACTTTCTGCCCTGAGGGTAGCCCCAATTTTAAGGAATTAAGTGATAGTGAGTGGAGTTAAAACTGAGAGAAACCATTTTTCTTTTCAGAAAAAAAAGGGCCACTGAGAGTTGTAAAGTGAGGGGAAACTCATGAAGAGAGAGAGCTAGAAAATCAGATCTCCTCATTCGGTACAAGAACTGACACAATCCCAGGTTTAACCCCATGACTGGGTTGCATGAATGGACCAGATGCAAAAGTGTAGCAAAGGTTTGAAGGTTTATCACATAAACTGCACTGTGTCCCAAACTAACCCCTGAGCTGAAAGTACAAATACAACAAAGGGCTTTAAAAAAACTGAATTGACACTGGAAACAACACCCACAGAAAATAGGACAGAACATGCAGTCTGAACAACATGGGTGAATCTGGTTAATCAAAACAATCAACATTCTCCTGAGGATTTTAATGGGGCCCATCATCTCACAACATATTTAAGGTTTCCACAATAACATCCAAAATTATTTCACATAAATTTACAAACTGAATATGTGACCAATGCTCAATGGAAAAGCCAGTCAACAGATGCAAACTCTGGGATTCCTCCAATGTTGGAATTATCAGACATCAACTTTAAAATTGGTACTATAACTATGAATTATAAGGTAAATGGGCATAAAAGTAGAAATAAAATAAGAATAAATAATTTTAACTGAAAGTATGATACTAGAAACAACTTCAGTGGATGTACTGAATAACAATGGAGATGACAGAGGAAGGGATAGTGGACTTGAAAATAGGAAAATAAAAATTACTCACTCTGAAGAACAGTGAAAAGATATTGAAAAAAATGAGCAGAGCTTCAAGGACATGTGACACAAGGAAAAAATGTCTAAAATTCATGTCACTGGAGTGTGCAAAGGAGAGAAAACATGAATTGGAGTGGAAAAATTTATTTGGAAAAAAGATGGAAACATCTCAAATTTGGTAAAAGATATAAATTTACAGACTCAAGCTCACCAGACTCTAAACATACTAAAGAAAATCGTGTTCAGACATATTGTAATTAAACTGCTGAAAATGAAAGATGATGAATCATGAAAGCAGCCAAAGGAAAGCCAAATATTACTTGTGGTAGAATAATTATTTAAATTACTGCATATTTCTCATTAGAAAACACAAAAGCTAGAAGGCAGTAGAAAAGCATCACTAAATTGCTGAGAAAAAGAACTGTCAACAGTTTTATATCAAATTCTATATCAAAGGAAAATATTCAAAAATAAAGACATTCTCAGAGGAATGAAAACTAAATTATTTTCCAGCAGATTCTCTCTAAAATAAATACCATAGAAAGTTCCTCAACTTGAGGGAAAATGATATGAGAAGCAAACTTCGAACTTTGGGAATGAAAGAAAAATAGAAATGGTAAATATCAGGATAAATAAACTATTTTTCTTCTTAATTTTTTTCTAATATAAATGAGTATTGAAAGCAAAAATTATAACATTTCCTGGTAGTGTTTTCAATGTATAAAGGAAATACATGTAACAATTATAATAAAGCGTAGAGAATGAAGAGACCTATATGATTGTGATGTTTCTACATTTTATGGGAAGTTGAAAAATTATAATCTTAAGAAGGCTGTGAAAGGTTTCATATATATATGAGGTTTTCACATATATATATTACATATTATATATATAATATATATTATATATGTATATAAATATATATCAGATATAACACCCAAAAGGCTACTGAAACATAATAGAAAAAATATAGACCAAAAGCCAATAGATAAATGGAATTAAAAAATTAATCCAACAGGGGCACTAGGGTGGCTCAGTCAGTTAAACTTCCAACTCTTGATTTCCACTCAGGTCATAATCTCATGGTCTTGAGATTGAGCCTGCACTGGGCTCTGCATTGAGTGTGAAGCCTGTTTGGGATTCTCTCCCTCTCCCCCTGCTGCTCCCTCACACGCATGGGTTCATGCTGTCTCTCAAAAAAAACAAAAAAATTCAACGAAAAGAATGTAAGTCAAAAGAGAGAAACACAACATAGAGGAAACAAGCTGAAAACAAAGTGGTAAATCTAATTATATCAATTAATGGCATTAAATGTAAATGGTCTAAACAAAATAAAAATGATTGTCAGATTGAATATAATTAATGGCATATTTACTCTAAAATTAATAATACAGATAAAAATTAAAAGAAAGGAAGTGCTCCACCATGCAACCCTTAATCAAAATAAATTTTTGATGGCTATAATAATGTAATACCAGGCAAAGAAAATTACTAGGAGTAGAGAGGAGCATTAGATAATGTTAAATGTGTCAGATCATGAAGAAGTTTTGACAATACATAAATATACATGTATCTAACAACCGAGTTGTGGTAGGCAGAATTCCAGGATGGCTGCCTTCCCTCCTCAGCTGGTGTACATTCCCTGTACAATTTCATCTAAGTGTGGGAAATACTGAAACTATGTTGGAATATCACTTTTGAAAGTAGGTTATATTATCTGGCAAAGATGAAGAGATTTTCAACATGGAATTCAAGTTTCCAAGTCAGTTTTTGACTTTGTTGATCAAAGGAAGATTTTCCTTTGTGGGTTCTGAATTAATCAAGAAAAGCAAAACCTGTCTCTTAAAGGAGCACCTGGTCTTTTCCTAAACAGAAAAAGTGTCTTATCAGCTTTGAAAGAAGTTTGCCACCATGTTATTGAGAGGGCCTATGAAAGTGCTACATGGAAGGAATTGTGGGAGCTTCTAGGAGTTAAGAATAAGCCCCAGTCAGTAGTCAGCAAGAAAACTGGGACCTCAGATATACAACATCAAGAAACTAAGTGATCTTGGAAGAGGACCTCAAGTCTCAGATGCCATTATTGATGTGGTTAACAGCTTCATTTTATCCTTGTGAGACACTGAGCTGAACTCTTGACCCACAGAAACTGGGAAATAATAAATGAGTGTTACTTTAAGCTACTAAATTTGTAGTGATACATTATACAACAATAGAAAACTAATACAAGAGCTTCAAAATACACAAAGGAAAAAAAACTAATGAAACTGAAAGAAGAAATAGCAAATCCATAATGATAGTTGAAGATTTTAACACTCCTATCTCAATAAACAGAATCAGTGAGGATATAAAGGACCTGATCACATTCACCCAATTCAAAGTAACTTACATTTATAGAAGCCCTTCCCAACAACAGTAAAATTTCTGGGATTGTAGCTAAAGCAGTGTTTATAGGGAAATAAGTAGCAGTGAAGTCTTATATTAGACAAGGGACAAACCTCTCAAATTGATAACCTAAACTTTATCTTAGGAAACTAGAAGTCAAAAAGCAAATTAAATCCAAAGTAAGTAGAGAGAAGGACACAAAGAGAAGAAATCAATGAAATTGAATACAGGAAGACAATACAGAAAATTTGTGAAACCAAAGCTAGTTCTTTGAAAATATAAATAAAATTGATAAATCTTCACCTGAGCCAACCAAGAAAAAAAGACACAAATTACAAAAGTCTAAAATGTAAGAGACATCAGTGCAGATCTATAGACATTTAAAGAAGCAATTACTAAATTCTATAAACAACTCTGACCATAAATTTTAAAATGTGGATGAAATGGATCAATTCCTTAAGGTGGAAATATTATCAATTCTATGCAACTTTAACTATGAAAACTCCCCAACTTATTTTAAGAGACCAGCATAAACCTGATACCAAAATCAAAGGAAAGAAAGTTCTGAATCAGTATACTTCATGAATGCGGACACAAATCCTGAAATCATATTAGTCAATCAAATAATCATAAAAAAGATAAAACTTTACAACCAATTGGGATTTATGAAGGGAATAAATAAAGTTACTACACATAGGAAAAGAGGGGAAAAAAGCTGTCTTTATTTGCAATTGACATGAGTGTCTGTAGAAAACTCCAAAGAATCTACCAAAATCCCAGGTATCAAGTCATCCATTCGTATTTCACAATATCTCTGAAAGATAAGGACACTTTAAAAAAAAACAAAAACAAAAAACAACTTCTGGAGCGCCTGGGTCACAATTTTGCAGTTCGTGGATTCAAGCCCCGTGGTGGGCTCTGTGCTGACACCTCAGAGCCCGGAGTCTGCTGTGGATTCTGTGTCTCCCTCTCTCTGCCCTTACCCCACTCGTGCTGTGTGTGTGTGTGTGTGTGTGTGTGTGTGTTTCAAAAATAAATAAACATTAAAAAATTTTAAAAGAAATTCTGTTTTTCAAAAAGTACTATTAAGAAAATGAAAAGGTAAGCTTCTTATTTGTAAAACATATTTTACAAAGGACCTGTATCAGAATGTATAAAGTATATTTCAAGGCTCAAAGATAAGAAAACAACCCAATTTTTTAAATGGGCAAAAGGACAAACAGATGCATCATCAAAAAGATATGGTTTGCAAATAAACACATTAAAGATGCTCAACATCATTAGTCATTAGGGAAATGCAAAATAATACCAAGATGAGATTTCACTTTTAACAGAATGGCTAAATTCAAGAAAACTAACACTACAAGCGCTAATGAAGATACAGAGCAACTAGAACTCTTAAATATTTCTTGTTAGAGTGCAAAGGGGTACACTCACCTTGGAACATATGTTAGAAGTTGATTATAGCGTAAAAAAAAAACCATAGAGACATCATATGATCCAACTATGGAACTTCTATTTATCCAAGAAAATTAAAAACTTTTTCACAAAAACTTGTTCATAAGTGGTTAGAGCAGATTTACTTATAATTGCCAGCAATTGGAAACAACAAAAATATTTTTCAAATGGTGAGTAATAAACTAATTGTGGTACATCATACAATGGGTTATTGTTCAACAATGAAAGCAACAAACTATTGATGTAGTTGTGTTGTCAACAACACAGATAAATCTTGAATTAATTATGCGAAGTGAAACAAACCAGACTCAGAACACTATAATTCACTTTGCATTGACTTTTTTGCACAGTGTTAGATAGAAGTTAAAATTTTCTTTTTCTTTCTTTTCTTTCTTTCTTTCTTTCTTTCTTTCTTTCTTTCTTTCTTTCTTTCTTTTTCTTTCTTTCTTCCTTCCTTTCTTCCTTCTTCCTTTCCTTTCCTTTCCTTTCCTTTCCTTTCCTTTCCTTTCCTTTCCTTTCCTTTCCTTTCCTTCTATACAGCTAAGCAATTGTCCCAGTCAATTAATTGAAAAGTCTTTCAAGGTCACATGTCATAAATGAAATTTCCATATTGCTTGAGTCTCTTATGGGACTCTTAATTTCCATGGATTGATTTTTTTCTCCCTAAACCAATAATGCACTGTCATATTTCATTTTGCTTTATATCTTTCGATTATACTTTTTAAATTTTTTAAAAATTTTTTTTTACATTGATTTATTTTTGAGAAACAGAGTGAGACAAGCGTGAGCGGGGGAGGGGCAGAGAGAGAAGGAGACACAGAATCTGAAGCAGGCTCCAGGCTCTGAGCAAGTGGTCAGCACAGAGCCTGATGCGGGGCTGGAACTCACAAACTGTGAGATCATGACCTGAGCTGAAGTCGGATGCTCAACCGACTGAGCCACCCAGGTGCCCCTATACTTTTTAAAATTTTAACCAAGTTTCATACTTCTTTCTTTAAAGTTTTATACACCTTTGTTAAAATTGTTCTTAGATACTTATGTAATTGCATTAATTTTTTAAAATTACATTTCTAAACTGTGTACAGCAAAACCATTAATTTACATATACTTTGTGTCTAGCAAACTTACTAAACAATTGATTCTAATTTGTTTGGATTCCCTTTGGATTTTTGAGGTAGACAATTTTATTACTTAAGATTAATGAAGTTTTTTTTTTCCTTTTCAACACACACACACACATTTATGCAAAAACATATGTTTTACACACAAAAAAAAGTTTATAATTTGCTCTTTTACTAGCTAAAGATTGAATACAAGTGAGGACAATGAATGCGATTGTTGTGTTCTTGATTTTAAAGGGACAGTTTTAACACCGCACCATCAAGTAAGATGTTTGCCGTAAGTTTCTGTGGGATTCTTTTTTTTTTAATGTTTATATATTTTTGAGAGAGATACAGAGTGTGATCAAGAGAGGGACAGAGAGAGAGGGAGACACAGAATCTGAAGCAGGCTCCAGGCTCTGAGCTGTCAGCACAAAGCCAGATCTCAGGAACAGTGAAATCATGGCCTGAGCCAAATTGGATGCTTAACCTACTGAGCCACCCAGGTGCCCCATGTGGGATTCTTTATCAAGGCAAAGAAGTTTCCCTTTATTACTAGTTGGGTAACTTTTTAAAAATTTCATGACTAACTGTTGAATATTATCAGAAGTATTTTCTTCCTGTATTAAGATGTTTGGATTGCTTTTTCTCCTTTAAATACATTAATATTTTACTGTGATTATTGAGTTAATTTTCTAATGTTAACTCCAAACTGAATTTGTAGAACAAATCCAACTGGGTCATGATGAAGCATCTGTTTACTTTTATACACTACATAATTCAGGTTTTTAATTTTACATCATAATTTATGAGAGATAATGAACTATAATTTTCTTCCTCATACTGTCTTTGTTGAGTTTAGTGTCAAAGTTATGTATCAAATTTATAAAATACTAGGGTAGCTATTCCTCTTTCTACATTTTGTAATAGTGCATTTATGATTAGAATATCTTTTTCCAATAAAACAATCATGGTCTGATGTTGTCTTTGTAAGAAGGTTTTTATAATCATATTTTTTCACTTGATTATTTATGCTTTCTCTTTGGCTCTATTTTGGTAAAGTATGTATTTTCTATATATAGTTTTGTTTTTTGTTTTTTATTGTACTTTAGAGTGTAAGCAGAGGAGAGGGGGAGAGGGAGGGAGAGAGAGAGAATCCCAAACAGGCTCTACGCTCAGTGCAGAGCCCCACGTGGAGCTCGATCCCATGACCCTGGAATCATGACATGAGCTGAAATCAAGAGAACGACGTTCAACCAACTGAGCCACCCAGGCACTCGTATATATAGTTTTATATGTATAGATTGTATATGTATAGAAATATATAAAATTATTGTCAAGCTATGCAGCAAACACTATTAATATTTTTGTTTTTATATTCTATTTTAAAATTTACATCAAGTAAAATTGAGTCATTGTTATATAGCTGTATAAATTTTGACAAATGAATAGAATTGTGTGACTACTACCACAATCAGGATATAGAACAATCCCACCACCTGAAAAGATCCTTTATGTTGCCCTACTGTGGTCCACTTCTCCCCATCAGCCTTTACCACAGTCAGCCACTGACCTGTTCATCTTTACATTTTTTCATTTTCCAGAGTGTCATAAAAATTAAATCATATATTTCATTTCTCTTCTGCTCATCTTTTTGTGTTATTGAATATTACTGAGGAGTATCCACTGTATGGATATTCCACAGATTGTTTATCCATTTACCTGTTGAAGGACTTTTGGATTGTTTCCAGCTTTTTTTTTTCACAATTCAGATTCTTTTTGTTTTTTTGTTTTTAAAAACAGATTTACAGAAGAGCTGCAAACTTACTACAAAGAAGTCACATATATCCTTTATCCGTCTTCCCCTGCAAAACCATGATATACTTATCAACACTAAGAATGGCTATACAGTACTATAAATTTAAGTACAGATATTATTCAGATTTTACTAGATTTTCATTAATGTCATTTTTTCTGTCCCAAGTTCTTATCCAGGATACTAGGTTACATTTAACCAGCATGTCTCCTTAGTCTCCTTTAACCTGTGATATGTTCTTGGACTTTCCATATTACTTACGACCTTAACACTTTTGAGGAGTACTCATCAGGTATTTTGTGCAATGTCCCTCTGTTTAGATTTGTCCAACATTTTCTCATTATTCCACTGAAACTACAGGTCTTTGAGAAGAGCATCACAGATGGGAACACCTTTCTCAGTGTATCATTGTAACTCATTGCAGCATGAGGGAGTACGTGCTGTCTGCATGACTTATCACTGGTGTTGTTAACCTCTATCATTTGATTACGGTGGTGTCTTTCAGGTTTCTCCCCTGTAAAGTTATTTGTTTCCTTCCGTTCTCCACTCATTAGAAAGTCCTTAAGTCCAGCCCACAGTCAAGGGAAGGGGAATTAAGTTTCACCTTAAAATCAAAGGCTTTGTGGACATATGGTAAAACCACCAGAGTAATTAATAAATACTTTCAGAAGGTTACTAGAAGTTATGCAAATATTGTGTTTGTCTTTAAATTTTCATCCAGTAATTTTAGCATACATCAGTGAAATTTGTCTGCAGAAATTATTACTGTAATGTTGCAATGGGGATTTTCTATTTCCCTCATTCCTTCTACATTTAACTGGAATTCTTCTGTAAGGAAGATTTAGCCCTTCTCCAACAGGTATGTAATTATGCAATCATTTATTTATATTAGCATGAACTCATGGACATTCATTTTATTCTTTGGGGTATAATGTAACACCATAATTATTTATTTTGTTGCTCACGTTCTAGCTTTGGCCATTAAGCATTATGTGGGACTGGCACCTAAGTCCTTTTGAAATCAGTCATTTCTCTAAAGAGCCTTGGTTTCTTTTATTGGAGAATTATATTTAAAACCTAAGTTCTGGGCACTAGGTGTGCTTTGTGCTACTGGGCTGTCACTTCTTCCAGGCCCTGGCAACATGCATAAAAAGGCACATTTTATGTGATCTTGTTAATATAAAGTTCAAAAACAAGCAAAACTTTTCATAGAGTAGAATTGTTATTGGTTATCTTTGAGGAATGGCAAGAGTATAACCACAGCAAGTACAAGAAAAACTTACGGAATGCAAGCAATATTCTTGATTTGGATGGCATTGGTATCATGGATGCTTTCACTTCATTGAGTGGTACACTTATGATTTTTATACATTTTTGTATGTATTTATTCAATATAAATGTTTATATATCTGTATGTACATATATATAATTTTAAAGACTTATAAAATGTATTCACACCCCCAATAGAACAACTAAAACAAAAACAACAACAACACTGAGAGGTAAATGACTAATAATATCAAATCCTGGAGAGGATATGAAGCATTAGGAATCCTCAGACACTGTTGGTCCTGAGTGTAAATAAGTATCACAGCATTGTTTGGCATTATCTACTAAAGTCGAATATATGCAAACCCTATAACCCAGCAATTATATCTCAGAATATATAGGGAAAAAATAGGAAAGAAGTAAGGAGGATGCATGTATGTGAACAAGATATAAGAATATTCATTGTTTATAAAGACCTAAACTTAGAAACAACCCAAATGCCTCCTCAGTAGAATTATGGATATATAAAGTCAGGATTAGCCACACAATAGAATAATATTCTCTAATGAAAACAAACTGTAGCTAATCACAGCAACAATGACAGAATTTACATTATAACACAGAGGGAGAAAAGCCTTACAAAAGATCAGTGTCAATTAATAAAGTTCAAAACAGGCCTAAACAAACTACGGTTATAGAAATCAAGCTAGTACAGTAGAGAAGGTTGTCTTAAGAACGAGAGGAGGATTATAAGGGTGTTGGAAATCTTATTGATTTTAGATGGCAGTTATAAATACTAGCTTTTCAAATAACCCATTGAGCTGTATACATTGGTTTATGCATGTAATAGTTGCCTAGGGAGATTAAAGAAATTCATTGTCCCACATTTCTAGATGTTAGATACCTGAAATCAAGGTGTTAGCAGGCTTACGTTTCCTCCAGAGGCTCTAAGACAAAATGCATTCCCTCTGTCTTCCAACTTCTGGTGGCTGACAGCATTTCTTGTCTTGGGGCCATTATCACTTCAGTCTCTGCCTCCATATTCACATCAGCCTTTCTCTCTGTGTCTAATCTCCTCCTGCCTCTTTTACAAAGACACATAATGACATTTAGGGCCCACCTGGATAATTCAGGATAATCTCTCAAAATTCTTAATCATGTATGCAAAGATGCATTTTTCCAAAGTTGACAGCATTCACAGATTCTGGGTATTTGAATATAGACTTATCTTTAGGAAATATTAGCAGGTCACCAGAGTGCACTTTTCAGTCTGTATATTCTATATTAATTTTAAAATCTTTAAAGATAAAATAATAAAAAAAAATTTTAACTGGCGATAGAAGGGAACTTTTGGTCACTTATGTTTTATTGTTTGATTTTTCACACAAATTTTGCTGCAACATGTAAGTGTTCTGAATAGTGATATTGTACAAGTTAGAAAGATTGGCAGTAGAAGTTCTATAGTCATGTGTGAGGTATATAGGGAAGATCTGAATTAGCCAAAATTTGTGAAACTTTGCCAGATGAAATTCCACTCTGACCTTCAGATCTGAACTGTGTTGTTCTGGGACTGATGATGATGATTTACAGATATTCGTTACTAGATTGTGCTTTTTTTGTTTAATTGACAAACAATATTTTGTTTGTCAATTTTTTTGTTTAGTTGACAAACAATATTACATTAGCTTCCTGTGTAGAGCATAGTGATTCAAAGTCTGTATGTTTTGGTGTGCTAATAAGTATAGCTACCATCTGTCACCATACATTTAAATTATGATTGACTATATTTCCTATACTGTATATTTGATCCCCCTGGATTACTTATTACATAATTAGAAGTCTCGATCTCCCACTCACCATCACTTATGTGTCCATCACCCCACCAACATTCCTATAACAACTACCATTTTGTCTCTGAATTAGAACTTGATTGTCACTTTATTTGTTTTGTTCTTTATATTCCACATAAAAATGAAATCATGTGGTATTTATCTTTCTGTCTGACCTATTTCGCTTAGCTTACCAGCATTACATCCTCCGTGTTGTTTCTAGAGGCAAGATCTCATTACTTTTCATGACTGAAAACTATTCCAGTGTGAATTTCCATATAAACATAAACAGACCAATATGAATGTGTGTGTGTATAAAACACATCTTCTTAATCCCTTAAATTCTCAATGGACAATTGGGTTGCCTCAATACCTTGGCTATTTTAATTATCCTGAAATGAATATAGGAGTGCATAAATCCTTCTCATGACTGTTTTCATTGTCTTTGGGTAAATACCACATAGTGGAATTACCGGGTCATATGGTATTTTTATTTAAGTTCACTTTTCTGAGGAACCTCCATTCAGTTTTCTGTAGTGTAGCTGTACCAATTCACATTGACACCAACAGTGCACCAGCGTTCCTTTTTGTCCACATCCTTGCAAACACTTGTTTCTCATCTTTTTGCTGCTCTCATCTTTTTCCATCGTGACTCCTCTAAGGTAAAATCACATTGTCATTTTGATTTGCAATTCCTTGATTATTAGTGATGTTGAGCATGTTGTATATGTCCTCTGGCCATCAGCACTTCTTTGGAAAATGTCTATTTAGGTCCTCTGCCCATTTTGTAATCAAGTTATCTGTTATATGTTTTTCGTGTGTGTTGGTGTTGAGTCATAGAAGTTCTTTGGAAAATGAACTTCTTTGGAAAATGTCTGTTTAGGTCCTCTGCCCATTTTGTAATCAAGTTATCTGTTACATGTTTTTCGTGTGTGTTGGTGTTGAGTCATAGAAGTTCTTTATATATGCTGGACTGGAACGGCTTATGAGATATGCCATTTGCAATACCTCCTCCCCTTTCATAGGTTGTCTTTTCATTCTGTTGATAGTTTCCCGTACTGTGCCACGGCTCTTTAATTTGGTGGAGCCCCAATAGTTGGTTGTTTCTTTTGTCTCCCTTGGCTGAGGAGACTAATCTAAGAAAATGTTTTTAAGGTGGATGTCAAAGGGCATACTGCCTGTGTTTCCTTCCAGGAATTTTATGGCTTCAGGTCTCACATTTAGGTCTTTTGTGTATTTTGAGCTCGTTTTTATGTTTGGAGTGAGAAAGTGGTCTGGTTTCTTTCCTATACTTGTAGCTGTCCATGTTGCCCAGCACCCTTTATTGAAGTGACAGTCTTTCTCCTGTTGTATGTCTTTGCCTGATTTGAATTAATGAATCAATTGACCATAGTAGTGTGGGTTTATTTCTGGAGTGTCTATTGTGTTCTCTTGATCTGTGAGTTTATTTTTGTTCCAGGACCATTATGACAGCTTTGTCGTATGCCTCAAAATCCAGGATTGCATTGCCTCTGGGTTTGTTCTTTTTTCTTCAGATTGCTTTGGTTCTTCAGGATCATTTGCCATCCCATGCAAATTGTAGTACGATTTGTTTTAGTTCTGTGAAAAATGCTGTTGGGATTTTGAAAGGGATTGCATGGAATCTGAAGATTGCTTTGGGCTCTATGAACCTGGTAAAAATAAGAATTCTCACAATCCATCTGCATGGACTACCTTTCTATTGGTTAGTGTCGCCTTCAACTTCCTTCATCAGTGTATAGTTTTCAGAGTATTGCTCCTTTACTTCTTTCGTTAAGTTTATTTCTAGGTATTGTTTTCTTTATGGAAAAATTGTAAATGGGATTCTTTTCTTGATTTCTCTGTCTACTGCTTTATTCTTAATGTATACAAATGCAACCAATTTCTGTATCTTTGTATCCTGCAACTTTATTGAATGTATTTATCTGTTCCAATGACTTTGGTGGAGTCTTTGGGATTTCCTATATATAGTATCATGCCATCTGCACACCAGTTTGGATGCCTTTTATTTCTTTCTCCTGTCTGACTGCTACAGCTAGGACTTCTGAAGAATACTGTGTGGGATAAAAGTGGTGAGAGTGGACATCTTTGTCTTGTTTCTTGTCTTAAAGGAAAAGCTTTCAGCTCTCTGCTATTGAGTATAATGTTAGCTGTGGGTTTTTCATATGTGGGCTTTACTCTATTGATGAATGTGCCCTCTCAACTCACTTTGTTGAGAGTTGTTTTCAGGAGTGGATCTTGTAGTCTTTCAAGCGCTTTCTCTCAACCCCTCATATTTTGAGACAATCATACAGTTTTTATCTTTCCCTCATCAAGATGATGCATGATATTGATTGATGCATAATCTTGAAACCATCCTTGCATCCCTGGGATAAATCCAAATTGATTGTGGTAAAATTTTGTTTAATGTTTATTTATTTTGGAGAGAGAGAGAGACAGAGACAGACACAAACCATGAGCAAGGGAGGGTCAGAGAGAGAGAGAGACACACACAGAATTCAAAGCAGGCTCCAGGCTCTGAGCGATCAGCACAGAGCCTGACGCGGGGCTCGAACCCACGAACCATGAGATTATGACCTGAGCCAAAGTCAGACATTTAACCGACTGAGCCACCCAGGTGCTTGCCCCTCCCCCTGCTTTTTTTTTAATGTATTGTGGAGTTTGGTCTGCTAATAATTTGTTCTGGGCCTTTGTATCTATATTCAGTGGAGATATTGCCTCTTTATTTGCCTTTTTTAAAAACTCTTTTTCTTTTCTTTCTTATTATATTTATCTAATTTTATATCTTAGTTATCCTGATCTCATAGAATGAATTGGAAGCTCTTCCTCTTCTATTTTTTATGATAGTTTAAGGATAATTGCTTTAATTTTTTTTTAATGTTTGTTCATTTTTGAAAGACAGAGAGAGTGCAAGCAAGGGTGGGGCAGAGAATCCGAAGCAGGCTCCAGGCTCTCAGCTGTCAGCACAGAGCCAGATGAGGTGCTTGGGCTCATGAACTGTGAGACCATGACCTGAGCCAAAGTTGGATGCTTAGCGGACTGAGCCACCCAGGTGCCCCAAGGATAATTGCTTTAAATCTTCCTTAAACTTTCCTGGAATTCACTTGTGAATCCATTGGAATCCATAGAACTTTTTTATTGTGAGTTTATTTTTTATTGTGAGTTTGGTAATTTTGTTACCAGAATTCAGTTTGTTTATTTTATATATTTTTCTTTTTTCAATCTTTCAATGTTGCAGGTTTAGGAAGTTAGTATCTATTTCTTCTATGTTGTCAATTTTTTGTCTTATCATTTTTCATAGTGCTGTCTTGCAATCCTCTATATTTCTCTGATGTTATGTGTAACGCCTTTTTATTTTTGTTTTATGTTTTTATTTTTCTATTTTCTATGTTGATGAGCCTAACTAAAATTTTATGAACTTTGTTTATCATTTCAAAGAATAAGCTTTTAATTATATTAGTCTGGTCTATTTTTTATGTTTATTTCATTCCTTTCCATTCTCATTTTTATAGGTTCTTTCTTTTAAGTGTGGCCTTCATTTTTTCTTATTTAGAAGGTTTCTCCGTGTGCAGGGTTAGTTTCTTCATCTGTCATTTTTTTGGTTTCTAGAATTAGGCCTGTATCAGTGTAAACTTATGTCTTAGACCTGCTTAGACCTGTCTTTTGCTGCATAGTATACATTTTCAAACATTGTGTTTTCACTTTCATTAGTCTCATGGTAACTTTTTAAGATTTTCATTGTTTTTCTTTTTTTCTTTTTAGAGAGAGAGTGCAAGCAGGAGAAGAGGGGCAGTGGGCAAGAGAGAGAGAGAGAGAGAGAGAGAGAGAAAATCTTAAGCAGGCTCCATGCTCAGCATGACAAGGTTTGATCCCACAACCCTGGGATCATGATCTGAGCCAAAATCAAGATCAGACATTCAACTGACTGAGCTACCCAGGTACCCTCATAGTATTTTTTTTTTATTTCCTGTTTGATTTCTTCATTGACCAACTGGTTGCTTAATAGTATGTTATTTATTCTCATGCTTTTGTAGTTCTTCCCATTGTTTCCTTGTGATTCATTTCTAATTCCATATCATTGTGGTCAGAGGAGATGCTTGATATGTATTCTTAAATAATTGAGACTTTCATTGTGTTATACGTTGTGTTATATGCTGGAGAATGTTATATGTGAGCTTGAAAAGCATGTGTATTCTGTTTTTGAATGAAATGTTTATGTACATCTGTTGTGTTTATCTGGTGTAATGTTTTCTTCAAGGTCCCTATTTCTTTATTGATTTACTCTCTGGACAGTCTTTCCATTGATGTAAATGGGGTGTTAAGTTTCCCTACATGATTGTATTATTGTCAGTTTCCCTTTTTACATCTCTTAATATTTGCTTTATCTATTAAGTGCTCCTGTGTTGCATGCATAGATGTTTCCAATTGTTATAATCTCTTGTGGGATTGATCCTTTTATTATTATTTAATGTTTTTTTCTCTTATTACAGTCTTTGTTTTAAAGCCTATTTTGCATTATATAAGTATTCTTACCCTAGTATTCTTTTTTTCCTTTTTCACTCTCTTTAGCACTGACTATGCTTTCCATGCCTTTACTTTCAGTCTATATGTGTCATTACATCTGAAGTGAGTTCCTGGCAAGTAGCTTGTTTATGGATCTTTTTTTTTTTTCTGTCACTGTTTTTTTGATTGGAGAGTTTAGAACATTTATATTTAAAGTAATTATTAATAAGTATGTACTTATTGCCATTTTGTTGTTTTCTGATTGTTTTTGTAGATCTTCTGTGTTCCTTTCTTCTTCTCTTGTCCTCTTCCCTTCTGATTGTTTACTTTCTTTAGTTCTATGTTTGGATATTTTTATTTTTGTGTGTATCTATTATAAGTTTTTGATTTGTGGTTACCATGGGGTTCATATATAACATAGTATTCTATGTCAAATTGATGGTCATTTAAATACAAACACATTCTAAAAGCATGACATTTTTACTCCCCCCTTCTACATTTTATCTTTTTGATACTGTATCTTACTTTTTTTTTATTTTGTTAATACCATACCTAATTGTTTAGATAAAATTGATTTTAATTTTTTGGTATCATCCTCATGCCAGCTTTATAAGTAATTGATCTACTACCTTTACTTGATTTTTGCTTTTACCAGTGAAATTTTTTCCCTTTCATAATTTTCTTCTGTTTTATGGTCTTTTCTGCTTAAGGAACTGCTTTTAACTTTTCTTATAATGCCAGTTTAGTGGCATTTAATGTTTATTTAAGAAACTCTTTATATTTCCTTCAATTCTGAATGATAACCTTGCTGGGAAGAATATTCTTGGTTGTAAGTTTTTTTATTTCAGAGCTCTGAATAGATCATGCCACTACCCTCTGGCCTGCAACATTTCTGCTGAAAAATCAGCTGATAGCCTTATCAGGCTTCCCTGGTATGTAACTAGTTGCTTTTCTCTTGCTGCTTTTAAGATTCACTATTTATCTTTAAACTTTGACATTTTAATTATTATAGGTCTTCATATGAGCCTCCTTGGATCTGTCTTGTTTGGTCTTATTTGGGCTTCCTGGATCTGGATATCTGTTTCCTATCCTAGGTTGGAAGAGTTTTCAGCTATTATTTCTTCACATATGTTTTCTGCTCCTTTCTCTCTTATCCTTCTGGGCCCCCTATGATGTTAATGCTTGTATTATTGATGTTGTCCCAGAAATCCCTTAATTTATCCTTATTTTTAAATGCTTTTTTTTCTTTTTTTCTGTTCAGTTTGGGTTCTTTCCATCATCTCATCTTCCAGATAGCTGATATGTTCTTCTGCATCTTCTAATTTGCTGTTGATTCACTCTAGTGTATTTTTTATTTCAGTTATTGTATTCTTCAACTCTTGGTTCCTTTTTATATTTTTTATCACTTTTATGAAGTTCTCCCTGGGTTCATTGACTCTTTCAAGTCTTTCAATAGTTTTTATAACTGTTATTTTGAACTCTTTATCATGTAGGTAGCTTATCTCCATTTAATTTTTTTCCTGAAGTTTTATCTTTTTGTTTCATTTGTAACTTATTCCTCTGCCTCCTCATTTGTATCATTTTTCTGTAGTGGTTTCTATGAAGTAGGAAACACAGCTACCCTCCCAGTATTGAAGGAGTGACCTTGTCTAGGAGCATCTTCTGTGTGGACTGCATGTTGCTGGAGGCTTGTCTGGCTGGAGCTGAAGCAGGCACAGGCCAGGGCTTCACACAGTGCTCTGCACAGGAGGTGCTCTGATAGGATAATTGGAGCCAAAGCATGTGTATGTTAGGGGGCCCTGCATCCCTCTGCACTGGGGCCACCCTAGCAGGATCACTGGATCTAAAGTGGGAGCAGGCTATGGGGTCATGGGATAGCTGGAACTGAAGCCTATGTGGGTTGGGTATGTCCTGGCGTGCTTCGCTCCCAGGATTCCTTGGTGAGATGCCTGGTGCTTTAGTGGGCATGGAATAAGTGTCCTGTTGTTTATCATGCTTGGGACCGCCTTGGTGGGATGGCTAAACCTCAGGTAGGTGCAGGTTGGGTGGTCACCTTGGGGGGATGCTAGGGCTGGTGTGGGCTAGGACTCCCAGTACTCATGGAGGCAGTAGACTGGCTAGAGCACCCAAACCCTGCTCCTATTGCACTATCAAGATGAAGAGGAAATGTAAACAATGATGCTCATTAGCACTGCCTATCTGGGCAAAAATTCCAGTAGTTCCTTCACCATTTAGAATGATGCTCTAGGTTTAGTAAATGGGTTTCCTTTCATATAATATAGTTATCCTTTAACTGCATTTGTTGTTGTTTTTTTTTTCTGTACCCAGGGTGGGCAAATCTGTGCATGAATCCATCAGTAGTATTTCTCCCTACTGCATTTCTCAGCGTCAGGGGTGGGTTTCCCATTGTTTCCATCTCTCCTGCCATTCTCAGTGTGGTCCCTCTAACTTTGCTGTGCTGAAGCTGTTGAATCAGCCCTCAGTTATTTGAGGGGAATTGCTCTGCATGTAGATGTTGATTCACTGTATCCACAGAATAACATGAATTCAGGTCTTTCTATGTTGCCATCTTGGATCCCTTTGTCCAAGAATAGCTGGTGTTATGTATATGTAGGAGTTACTCCGTTTCCAGCCATTTTTCTCATTAAGAGGATGAATCTATCCCAGCTTATGAATGATTCCTATTTTACTTTCCTTCTAGTATTGTGTTTAATTCCTATACAGGAAAGAATAGTTATCTATGTGAACTCTTTCTGCTGTAGCTCTTTCAACTCTTTTAACCATTGCAAGTAGGATTTCTTTGATCTGCACCACTTAATGTGGAAAAGTCTTGCTGTTCTACATTTGCAGACATGACTTTCCTAACTTAAATTTGGCAGAAAAATGAGACATGAAATTTTAAAGATTATTTACCTGAAAGCTCAGGTGTTGGGAAATCATAACAAATTAAAATATCTCTATTTGAATATTTGATTAGGTTTAGTCTTGATATTTTTGGTTAATGTTCCCTGAGAATTCATGAATTTAATTTAATATGAAAGGCCTTTATTTTACCTCATCCAAAGCTGTATTTATGACTTCATCCTATTGCTTAAACTCTTTCTCCCATATCACAGCGCTTTTAAGTCCCTAAGGATGGATCTTGGCTCTGCTTTTATCTTTTAGAATTTATCATTCTTTTCAAATGCAAAACCATTTATTCTTCTAGAGTGCTGGAATTTGATTTAGTCTTCTCATGGTGGTAAGAAGTAAATTCTCTTTTCTAAATATAGAATTTCAAGAAGGGAAAAGAGCATTTACTTGTAGACTACACAGTTTTAAATGATCTGTCTAGTTAGGCATATTTTAAGCAGTATGTCAAAATCTTGACAATGTTGGAATATGTCACTGTCATATTCTGGTAAGATTCTGGCAGAATACTGCACAAAGAAACCCCAAATTACAAAGCTTTTACAATCCATCCAGAAAGTAACTTCACTACTGAAGATAAATTTCTTAAATCACGTTTGGCCATTTAATCCTAGACTTTGAAGTGAAAGACCTTCAAACTCTTCTGTTTTGTATATGATACACTAGGTCAGAGTTTAATGTGACATGCCACATTATGATGAGTGCCACTCCCCAGATCATGTCTCCCATGACACAGTGGGAATGCATAGGCAAGACTATGGCCAAATCCAGCCGGCTGCCTGTTTTTGTTTGATCTGTGAGCTAGGGATTTTTCAGTATGTTTAAATGGTTAAAAACAAAAGCAAAATAACATTTTGTAATATATTAAAATTACATAAAATTCAAATTTTTGTGGTTTTAAATAAAGTTTTATTAGAACACAGCCATGCTGATTCATGTGCATATCACTTATGGTTCCTTTGACTACATTGAGAAGATTGAGTACTTGTGATAGAGACCCTTTGGCCCACAATATCTAACATATTCACTGTCTGGCTCTCTACAGAAAAAGTTTGCTGACCTTATGCTGAAAGCAGACACTTGCCTTTGATTTGTTCCATGGCTGTCCTCAGAGTGCGTTAATTAAAACCTCTCCTGGGGAAAGGTTAAAAACAACTATGTTCACTGACTTAATGAGGAATACAAAAGTGTATTTTTGTGAATTATGATCCATGTAAAATATGTGTTAAAAATCTAAGACACCCCATGCTTAAGAAACCCCTTCACTTACCCTATCAGTATTTTATCCTGTGATGTAGGTGAAAATGCAGCTATATAGATTTATAAATAAATGATAATATGAGGTGTATAAAGTTGGCATGGAATAACAAGGCTTTATTACTTTCTTCTACCATCAGAGAGACTGGATCTGGAAAATCATCACATTTTGGTATCAGCGAAGAATAGGTAAGGTCTAAGGACAATTAAAGTCTCCTACTCCAAAACTCAGTACCCTCAGAATACCTCAGGGACATGGAAAGCCTCATTCTGAGGCCAATGGCCTAAAGAAACACTGTATGTTCCACCCATAATTATGGTTTTGGATTCCTTCCCTCCCCTTCCCAGTGGCTGACCACAGAAACCATCTCGAAGTTGCTCCTTCTCTAAAATCAACTTCTAGGGTGATTAGTGAGGTTGACTATAGTGCCCTTGAGTTCTCGTCATGTGCTTACAGCTTTAGTCCACACTCAGCTGTTAGAAAATGCTCATGAAACTCTACCTACGTTGCACTACCACATTTTCACACACGAACATTCACCTTTGGACAAGCTCTGAGACTTCATCCTAAAGAAACTAGAAGGGTTCCAGGTCTCTTAAATGTATCTCCTTCCCATGCTTAAGAAATCATGATGAATAATGCAAATGTTCACCAATCATGGCCTTTGAAAAATGCCTGTTACAAAAGCAACATGTAGCATTTACAAAGACCAGAGTATGATATTTAAGTCAGCAGGGCCAACTTATAGACATCAATTTCTAAACTATTGACTATGGCAACTTGGTCATTACTGTGCTGCTTGCCTGCCTTGTTCTTCTGTCAGGTCTGCATTGATGCGGGTTCTCACTTTTTTCTGCTCTAGCCCTGGATTTCCCAGGATCCCCAGAAGTCATCAAATATAAGATTCATCCATAATTCCTTCTTTATTTCTCTTTTATTCCCTGTATACATTCTCAACAATTCTGGTTCCTAAATGCTGCTTTCTATCTAACATCTTTATCTTCATAACCACTACTTTGTCATCTTGAGGATGGACTATACAATTGCCTCCTAAGTAGTGTTTATAGTTCCTATAATCTGGAGTCTATGGATTTATAAGAGAAAAATGCATTGGCTATAAATTATCTCTAAGTCTTCCAAAATTGTACCCATACATGATGTTAAGAATGACTAAAGGGCTAGGGGTCTGGAATACTAATTGTTCATTGATGTATAAGTGCCTCAGGGCCTGCGGTTTGACTTCGGTTGATGGAGGTGCAATTGTATTAGAGCAGTGCTGACATTGATTGATTTCCTTCTATTACCTGCAGTATTTCTCTTCATGACACTTATCCCTTGCCCCACTTGGCTGTAACATCACAAAACAAGTGGCCAGGACTCTACACTGACAGCTCAGAGCCTGGAGCCTGCTTTGGATTCTGTGTCTCCCTCTCTCTCTGCCCCTCCCCCACTCAAGCTCCGTCTCTCAAAAATGAGTTAACATTAAAAAAGAATTTTGAAAACAGGAGTGGCCAGGATTTTAGGTTTACTTACATGCTGTTGAAATCACTGCTCTCAGCGGATGACTAGATTATTTGGTTAATTAATTAATAAGAAAATTATAAGTGTGGGAGCCAGTAATGATTGTGCCTGATTAAGAGATATGTAACAATTTTGACATCTTTTTATCTGTTGACATGCATAGGAACGAGTTTAAAAATCCATGACTTGGTGGTTATGATTGTCAGGTGATAATATGATTTGTAAATGCTGAGTTTGGCTTATTGGTGTTCAGTGCTCTGATTTGGGAGTGAGATAAAATGTGGCATGGTTGATATGGTAAAGATGAGGAGTAAGAAGTATGTAAATATCAGGAAGAATAAGAAGCAATGTCAATGACATAGATATGAGGAGACATAAATTCCCCGAGGTGAGGGTCGTAAATCCAGTCAGCTAAATTTCTGCCTTCAGCTCAGGTCATGATCACGTGGTTTGTGAGCTCTAGGCCCACAATGGACTCTCTGCTGTCAGCACAGGGCCCACTTCAGATCCTCTGTTCCCCTCTCTCTCTGCTTCTGCTCTGTTTGCATGTTTGCTCTCTCTCTCTCTCAAAAATAAATAAACGTTAAAAAAATTCCCAGGGGTGATGTAAAAGGCAAAGATGTGTATTTGTGATGTTTACTATAAAAAAAAATCAAACCTATGAATTAATCAATATTACTATTTAGGGAAAGACTTACTAAAAAGGAGAGAAGAGTGATTTAAAGAAAAATGTTAGGTAAACTGTAGTGAGAGATAATTACAGTTGCAAACCAGCTGGAAGTATAGGTGAATGACCATAGTTCAAGAAACAGGTTTAGGAGTTCACATTAACTCCAAATTTCCATGGCCAGCTATGAGACCTTGGCAAATCCTATGTCGAGGTCAACTGTATATAGCCTCTTGCTCTATAAAATAACTATCACTGAAATTTCACATATTTCTTATACATTTTAAATGATGCCATATTAAAAAAATGAAAGTGATTTGTAAATTTTAATCTATAGAAACAAATTGCATTAATAATATGGTTGGAAAGGAGAATAATCATACCTTAATCCCTGATATACTATGGACTCTCCAAATTTTACAATACCGTAAATGTAAACAGAAGCAGGGAGGCTATGGAAAGTTGGGCCTTACGGGCAGGGGCCTTACAGTTAAAAGTTAATTCAGTATTGTGTTCTGGCTCTGAATCATTTAACATCCCTTATCCTCAGAAATTTCATCTGAAAAATGGGAATAATTTTAGAATCCACCTCTTGAGAATATTTGAGCACTATATACGCATATAAAACATTTGTAGAAATAAAGCAGATGTAGGAATCCCCCTCATAAAAAGTCTTAAAACAAAAAACATTATTAAATGGTAACTACAGCAAAAAAAAAAAAAAAAAAATGACCCCGGGGTTACCACCCTGGGAAAATGAGGAATATAATATGCCACAGTCCTCCTCCTGTGGCTCATGTTTTTTTTTAATGTTTTTTAATGTTTATTTATTTTTGAGAGAGAGAGCGTGAGCAGGGGAGGGGCAGAGAGAGTGGGAGGCATAGAATCCAAAGCAGACTCCAGGCTCTGAGCTGTCAGCACAGGGCCGAATATGGGGCTTGAACCCATGAATGGTGAGATCATGACCTGACCAAAGTCGGATGTCAACCAACTGAGCCACCCGGGTGCCCCACCTGTGGTTCATCTTAGTGGGGATCTGAAACTCCAGATTTTGAGTAGGAATTGACTATCACCTGAGGTTGGTTGTCAAGGAGTTGTAGAAGAAAAACTGTCCAGTGCAAGAATCCACAAGTATGCCATATTTCCAAAGTAATCATCCAAGTTTGGACATCAGATATGAATTTTTTTAACTTAACCATGTCAGCTCTAAGGAGCTAAAGACATGTTCATATCACACATGCTTCTAGAGTTACTTCTGTGTCCCTGCTTCTTTAATTGTACCTCGCTAACCAACTTATTACTAACTATAAATCATTTGAATGCTTGGCCATTGGATATGGGACATTCCCAGTGTTTCGCTAAGTGAGACAACCCTGGCTCTGTGGTTAAATGCTGAGGTTATAGTGCCAGACTGCCTGGGTCTGAGTCAACTTTACTTTCTCTAAGAGCTGCAGTGACCTGGAGTAAGTCACTTTTCTTTGTGTACCTGAAAATGGAAAAAACATGAATACTTTCCTGTTAGTTTTTTTTTTTTCTTGGTGGTGGCCTGAGGTTTAAATGAGTTGGTATTTGTAAAATGCTTATAATAGTTCTTGTCACAGAGTAAACCCTCAAATGTAAGCTGTTGTCATTATAAGAAGTTATTTCCCTAAACTAGCAATTCTCAAATTTAGCTATATGGGAATCATCTGGAAGGCTTGTCAACACACGGATTCCTAGGTCCCATCCTTGCAGTTTCTGACTCAGTGATTCTGGGATGGAGCCCGAGAATTCATATTTTTAACAAGGTCCCCGGTGTGACAATGATGTTGTTTGTCCCTGATATCCACTGCTCTAAGGTATTAATTTCAAATTCCCATCAAAAGCTTAAATACAGTGTAACTAGAGGGAATGAAACATGGTCATTTTGGCTATATTAATTCAGTGTTTATGAGTCGAAATGTTGAGAGCCCTGTTTACAAGTTCAGGAGCTATTAAACAAGGTCTCAGTTGCTAGAGGCAATTCCTGGACAGTGGGGATGGGGGTGGAGATGACAGAGGGGAACACAATCCAAACAAATACAAATCAAACAATTGCATTGAACTGAAATCCAGTTCTCTGATAATCCTTTTCACAAGACAGGTTTCTCCAATTGGGCCGAACAGGAAATTCAAACTGCAGGTTATCACAGGTTTTCCTCACCAAGCAGAGATCCGAGAACAGCCCGTGGTAACTCAGCAAAGTCTGAAACCCAAAGGCCCACCTGTCAACAGGTGAAAGCGGTCCGCCGAAACTGTCCTGCCCACCAACTCCCCTGTGCCCGGGAATTCGAAATCAAGGAGGAAACGAGACAGAAGGAAACAGGCGTCCCGCGCTCCCTGAGAAATAAAGAGGAGCTTGGTAGTCGTTTATCTTCCGTGTGCCGCAAAGCCCCGGCGGAGTCCCCAAACACAGAAGTCAACGTCACCCTGATCCCCGCCCCGCCTTCCCTCCAAGGCTCTGGGAGGTCCCGAGGCCCCACCCGGCGGCTGAGCTTGGGACATCGCTGGCGGCGTGAGCCCATTGGTCACCTGGGCAAAGAGGTGAGGGGCTCCTCTAGTCCCTTCCTGGAAGGGGACCGGCGGGACGCCCGCGCGACCAGGGGCTTGGCGTGGGAACGCGGCGTGTCCCGCTGCAGGAGGCAGTTCGGGCGAGCGCCTGGGCAGGACGCACCGGAGAGCAAGGGGCCATTAAGGCAAGGAGAAAGTCACCTCTTTCGTGACTGGTGCCAGGCAAAAGACACAGAGCAAAGATTAACTCAGTTGGTGGCGACCCGTATTGTGAGCATCTATGACAGATTCGTCCAAAAACAGAGGAGAAACTCCTGGGACCTGGAGGCAAAATGGAGTGATAATAGTTACATTTAAATGACAACTTTAGAGAGACTTTAAAGCACACTGTTGAGGGAGGAGAAAGGAAATTGCCAAGCTTCCACTTTGTCTTTTGTTTCTGTAAAAATTGTACTACAGGAAACGCTTCTTTTGGGTTAACGTGGGCACGGGTTACAGTACGCTGAAGCCGTGGAAACGCTCCAGGTCTGTCTCCAGAGTATCATCACTGAGCTGCAAGCCGCAAAGACTGAGCTGTTGGCTCATTTTGGGAGCAGAGAACTTTTCCTCACTCAGTTTTGGATACACTTCATTTCCTGGTAAGATCTTCTGTCTCTGCCTGGGTCAGGAGAGGACTCAGAACCAGGAAAAGAAGAGCTCAGGTATTGTTAATTTCAATCTGTTTCGTTACATACATTTTCAGGTTTAAGTTTTTGGGAATCCACTATGCACTTATCCTTTTAGAGTTGTGATTCTTTTAAATCGCTCTCATGTGGGTATTATCCAGAACTTCTGTTTTCTAGCTGAACAACAGAATTCCCTTCATCCTACCATTTGTTTCTTTGCTTAACAAATGATAAGGTGGAAATGCTGTCTCTAATCATATGTTTACTTAAAATGTTTGTAATCAGATGGTTCTAATGACAAAAGCAGTCATGTGGTTAATCCTATATTAAATTTTACGTTGGGCTAAATTCTAATAATAATTCCATTATCTTTATCCACAAGAAGATAAGCAGTCTGTTTTTTAGCATTGTTTATGGCTAAAGGATGGTTGCGGGTATAATCCAAAAGAAACCATTCTATCCCAAGGAATGCTGAGATTTATAAATTATGAAGGTCACTTTTCTTAGAAAAGCACAATGAAAATTTTATTGCAGCTCTTGTATAATAGGAGTTTCAGTAGAAAATTAGGTTTGGAGCCCTGAGCTCGCCCCACGTGTGAGTAATACATGTCATTTTTCCAACAAGCCAAGGATATTTTTTTCCCTGATGATGCTTTCCCTACTCCCATGGCAGACAGAGAAGCGGGGAGGAGGAAGGGGAGAAGCGGGAAGGAGGGGGAGGAACAACCAAGGAAAGGTACACAGGGATGTTCTTGGCAAAGCAAAAGCAAGCAGCAGCATGCCTTCCAGGGGTCAGTGTGGCCCATTCCAGTGCAGGTGCAAGGCTCAAGTCCTCTGCTCTGGGAAGTTACTGTGGTCACGCTCATTATATGGCAGGGAAGTGTGCAATGTGTCTTTTTTGGCAAGGACTAGAGGACGTGTTAGAGATTTATTCACCCATCCAGTGGATTATTACAGCTCTTAAGATTGTTTTTGAAGAAGATTTAAGAAAGCAAAAAACAGACCTTATACATGCAGGGAATAAAATATGTTAGGAAATTTAGTTTGATCATATATTCACACATATACACATATGTACACACACACAGAAGCATACACAACATATAAAAGCCCAGAAGGAATATAGCAAAATGTTAATGATTATATCTGGGTGGTGGAAATATGAGTAATTTTACTTTCTATTATTTACAGCTTCCAAACTTACTGTGACGCACACAGATTAGTTTTCTAATCAGTTTTTTTAAGAGCTGGTCTAAAAAAAACTAATGTATAAACTGGAAACTAAGCCTTCTGTATTTCAGTTGTCATAATACTTTCATTATGGTCTCTTATTTTCTCTCTCTATTGAATCTCTAAATAATAGGAATTACTGCTTTTCATTAAGAAGTGAGAAGTTGTGAAGGAATTTTCACAACAATAAATATCCCACTTGATCACAAAGCTCCATGTGAGGCCAGCAGACACTGTGGCTTTGTAAAGAGTGAGTTTTACCATGCAAGTTGGGAATGAATTTGGCCACTTACGGCTCTTCAGAAAGCTCTCTCAGATTACCAGATTTACTGTGTGTGGTTGTACTGGAACTTTGCTCAAACCATACTTACAACTCTGAGGTGTGATTTTGTTTATTTTCAGGATGAAGGTGAAAGGCAAAGGAATCACCTCCTTGCTGGTCTCGTTCTCTGTGCTCTGCCTGGCAGCCAGCCCCGGAGGCAAGGCCTGCCCTCGCCGCTGTGCCTGTTATGTGCCTACAGAGGTGCACTGCACGTTTCGGTACCTGACCTCCATCCCAGACAGCATCCCACCCAACGTGGAGCGTATCAATTTAGGGTGTGTGGGGGTCCTTGTCCTGTTCCCTTCTCTAGGAGAGATGATGTTGATGCTTTGAATCAAATCCTCAAACAAACTTTGTGATTGGAGGAGATTAATCAAAAAATTTTAATACTACTTCTCTTCTGAAATAAGCACAGGAAGATCTGAAGTTTGTTAGGGGCAATAGGAAAAATTTTTGTGGTAAACTTTTACTTGGAGGAACCTGAAATCACTCTTACTAGAATGGGAGGCCCATGATTATAGAAACACTTCATTCTGACTACATTTTTGCTGGCAAATAGCTTGTTAACTTTTAGAGTTGACATCTATCAGAAGGAAATAATCTATATAAAGGATACATATGAAAAGTTGGATAGATCTTTTTGTAAGGCCCTTGGACTTCTTTTCATACAAACTGAAACTGTTTAAAAAGCTTTTTAAAATCTAAGTCTAAATCAGCTAAAAGGTAACTCTATTTTAGAGGTTTATGAAAAACTGTGTGTGTGTGTGTGTGTGTGTGTGTGTGAGGGGGAGAGAGGAGTGCACATGTAGTCAGATGTAACATCATTTATTTGACAATAGTGAGCTCCTACTATGTGCCAATCACAGTGGATGATGCCAGGGACACAACAATGAACAAGACCTATTATTCACTTCTAGAAGCCATAGTTACAGGGAGAAGACAGATGCACCTGAGTACAATTCAATAAGAGCTGTAATAGAGCATACAAAGTACCCTGGGAATGGTCACTAATATGATAGCTGTTATCAGCTCACTCAGTTCTTGTCCCAGATGCACCAAAGAATTAGAGATCAGAGACCAGAATGGAGAGATAGAGTTTATTGAGTAGATGAATATAGTACACTTTGAAGAGTGAAATTGGGCCACTGCCCAGCAAATGAGCCAATGGCCCTAGGAGCTCTAACTGCATCCTTTTAAGCCTGTTTTCTGCGTATGTAAATTTGGATTTTGATTGACATTTTTGATTGGCAGCTGGTGGTTATATAATGTTTTGGCTTCTGTGCATGCGCCTACCCATGATGCATTCTGTTATATTTATTTATATGTTGTATATATATGAGTTTTTAATCAGCTTTTGCTGTGACCTTAAGGGCAAATTGCATCTTTTTTGTGCATGCTCAGGTCTTGTAAGCCCCCTTGTGGCTTTTGAGCCAGCTTTGTGGATTGGCCTTTTCTGTTTTGTTAGCCTCTAGAGGTGTCCCTGAAAGTGTGGCTGTTAACCCTCCAGGGTGGCTCCAAGGGTGTGGCCAGCATCTGCTTAATCCCTCCTCCCTCATGCCTAACTGCCTAACACTTCCTCCCCCCCCACTGGCCCCCAAGTGATTGTATCCCAGTTCATTGGAAATTGGGGCAATGACTGCTATGGCTTCTTCAGACTGTTACAGAGGGTATTGCAAAGATTTTGGGAGTCCATCATTACTTGCTGACTATCAACAAAAGAAGGCGGTGGTGACTGGTGGTGTTCGTCCAAGGGACTTCTGAAAAGGAAAGAGTTTGTAGGTGTCTGAAGGTTGATATCTTTGGTTGAGGACCATTTGGAAATTGATGGCCTGTAACCTGGAGGAACAAAGATACCAATATTTGATTAGTTGTGACCCAAAGAGTCCCTAGGGAGTCTCTGGAACAAGGGGCATAAAGGGAATAAGGGTGTAATTGTAAACAGTTGTGGACAGATCATCCAAGAAGAAAGATGCTCCCTCGGTATGGAAATTTTTAAGGTGGAGAAGAAAGTAAAGGGTTTGTAGGAGAAATGATTCCATAGTGGGGGGAAAAAGACAACTAAGTTGTAAAAAGGAAAAGATGGCTATGGCAGGCCCTGTTCCTAATGGGATGACACAGAAAGAGACAGAAGACTTATGTGCCATGAGTAATCTTTTTGAAAAGCATCTTTTAGAAGAGGTTCACAGGAGTAGGCATCCATGGTATTGGCCAGGGGCTGATGCCATGGTTTGACTCTGGAGTGATGGGTCTAGCTAGGGATTCCTGGTACCGTGATGGTTGTAGGGAAAGACAAAAGAGCCCAGAAAGGCCCTTTCCAAGTAGATTCTAGCTATGATTTAGGGGAGCCATCTTCCAGACTTTCATTAGAACCTGATCACAGTTCATATAGAGGAGGTGACTCTTGTTTGGTAGTGGAAAGTGTTAGGTCATATTCCTTTAAAGCCTGTTGAAATTTGCATATGGAGACATAATATGAGTTTGTATCCCTAGAGTCTTTGGATCTACCAAGAAGTCTGTAGGTAGGAAGGGTGGCCAATAGGGGACCTAGAAAGGACTTAAACCCAGGGCCTCCTTGGGCCTATATGACTACAGAGAAGAGCAATGGCAAGGCTTCTTTCCGGTTTAGTAATGTTTCTTGTGTGAGCTTTTTAATAGTACCTTTTAGGTATTGGTTAGCCCTTTCCACCTTCCCAGAAGGCTCCGGCCTTCAAGCACAGTGGAGGTGGTATTTCATACCCAGTTCTTTGGAGACAGATTGAACTATGGTGGCCACAAAGAGGTGACTTTCAGAGGCCAAATGAGGGAATGATTTCATGTACAAGTTTGTTGACTACCTCAGTTGCTCTTTCAGTCTGTGTGGGGTATGACTCTATCTACGCTGTGAAAGTGTCAACAAACATGAAGAGGTATTTGTATCCTCTGCAGGGTGGCATCTGAGTAAAATCCATCTGCCAGCCTTCCCCATGGTAGGATCCATGCCTCTGTATTGTTGGATTAAGTCCAATGGATGCCTTCAGGGTTGTTCTATATGCAGGTGGGGCAAGAGGAAGTTATTTGTTGAACCACCTGGGAAAATCCTTTACCTCGGAATGTTCAGAAAATGAGAGTTTGTAAGGCATCTGTCCTAAATGAGAGGAGTCATGAAGGGCCTTAAATAGTTTGCATTGAAGATTTTGAGGAATGACCAAGATTTCATCTAACAAATACCATCAACTGTTGTCTAGGGAAAATCCCTTTTCATTTGCCCTGGGTTTATCCTTTTCTGTATATTTGGACTGTGGTAGTGGCAGAGGGCCGGATATGCGGGCCCCCTGTAGAAGAGGCTCTTGTTGGCTGGCTGCTTGGTTGCCCTGTATTATTTCTGAATCTCCTTTTTGATGATCCTTGCATTTGACCACTGCCATTCCCTTGGGTCGGTATACAGCCTCGAGCATGCGGGTTATGTGGGTTTCATATTTGATGGGCATATTTTCGGAGGTGAGATATCCTCTTTCTGCTCAAATGGTGGTGTGGGTATGTAGGACTAAGAAGGCATATTTCAAGTCAGTGCAGATGGTAACTCTCTTATTTTTAGCCAGCTCTAGAGCTCTGGTAAGAGCAATGAGTTGAGCTTGTATCCTTACTATCTCCTGGCATTGAGCTAAGCACTCTTCATGTATTCATTCACTTAAACCTCATGACACCTTTTGAGTAGCATATATTATGTGTACTTTATAGATGAAGAAAGTGAGACACAGAAAGGTTATTAATTTTACCCAGGGTTGCACCACTACCAAATGCCTGAGTTCCTAATCATAGCCAAACTATTTGGCTTCAGAGCTCAGGTTTCTTAACTACTACTTTATAATAATAAATTCTATGTGGGAAAGTGAGGGGGACACATAAAACAATGGTCTGGGTCTTAACAGTAGTCACAAATAGAGAGGGGTGGAGTCAAGGGCATTCCAACCTGAAGGAACAGCATATGCATGAAAGTTTGAAAATGAGAAGAGATGTGGTGTGGAGAGTGTAACCACGGCTGCCAGTCCCAGGTAGAGGATAGACCTGTGGTATCTGGTGAATTTCAATAATATTTCAAGCATATGACTGTCTCCTTAGAGCACAGGCTACAAAAAGGGAGGTAGTGGGTTTTGTGTGTGGATGTGCATGCATGCGCGCTTTTGCTTTGACATTTGAACTTCAGTTGACCAGCCTAGCTTATACCTGACATTTTTATTTCAGGTACAACAGCTTGGTTAGGTTGACAGAAACGGATTTTTCTGGCCTGAACAAATTGGAATTGCTACTCCTGCACAGTAATGGCATCCATACAATCCCTGCTAAGACCTTCTCAGATCTGCAGGCCTTGCAGGTAAGACCAGTGAGGGGAAGGTGCAGGTTAATGAAGTGGGATGTACCCTTGAGAGCTGACCATTCCAGTGGAATCCAAAAATCATCATTCTGTGAGTTAGAAGGACATATCAAAGGAAGATGTCCAAGACTGATTTCTCTTTAAGTGAAATGGTATGTGGAAATTAGAATAACAAGAAAATTCTGAGGCAAGTTTTCTCAGACCTCAGGCTAACAGGAAAAAAAAAAAAAAAAACGGTACCCAGGAATTGTCACTACACCTTTAAAATTTAATCCACAAAGGCAACTTCTAGTCATGTTCATCTGGGAATTGAATGTGCTTCGTAAAAATAATTGCTGTCTTAGAAGTTAGCTTTCTACACATCAATATACTTTAAAAATTTTTATTTACTTATTTGTACCTTGTCTTGTTCAAAAAATTTGGAGTAGTTAATGGGGACTTCTCAGAATGCATCAAATATTATAAGAATTATTATTCCAGTAAGTAAGAAAGTAAAGATAAAACAAATATAGGGATAAGAAAAGGGGGATTATGGGGAAATGCATGTGTAAAGATCAGTATGTCTGCTATATAAGTAGGACTTAAAGCTTTTGAGAGGCTATCTCACCATTCAAGATGACTATTAACTTTTTAAAATATATTTTAAAAAACCTGTTCAAGAATAGTACAACCATTTCTGATTTATTCTTTCTTTGATAGATTTTTTATCGATGTATATTTGATACACAATATTTCAAGTGTACAGCAAGAGTGCCTCAATATTAATCACATTAGGAAGTGATTACTATGACAAAGCTAGCTACCATCTGTCATGATACAAAGTTGTTACAGTATTGTTAACTATATTCCCTATGCTGTACCTCACATTCCCCATGACTTGTTTATTTTATAGCTAGCTGCAAGCTTATAACTTTCAATCTTTTTACCCTATTTTGCCTACCCCCGATCCCTGTCCCCCCTGGCATCCACCAGATTGTTCTCTTTATCTATGAGTTTGTATCTGTTTTGTTTTTGGGAAACTTGATGGTGTTTTCCTTTTTCTGACTTCTTTCACTTAGCATAATACCCTTTATTCCCGTCCATGTTGTTGCAAATGGCAAGCTTTTATTCTTTGTTATGACCAAGTAATATTTGTGTGTGTGTGTGTGTCTACATACACATCCTCTTTATCCATTCATCTATTGACGGACACTTAGGTACCTTGCACATCTTGGCCTTTGTAAATAATGCTGCAGTAAACATTGGGGTGCATGTATCTTTTCTAATTAAGGTATTTATTTTGTTCAGATGAATACACAGAAGTGAAATTGCTGAATTGTATGGTAATTCTATTTTTAATTTCTTGAATAATTTTCATACTACTTTCCACAGTTGCTTTTTGTATTCCCACCAACAGTGCACAATATCTTCACTCACACTTGTTATTTCTTGTCTTTTTGATGTAGTCATTCTGACAGGTACTAGATGATATCTCATTGTGATTTTGATTTGCATTTCCTTGGTGGTTAGTGATGTAGTGTATCTTTTCATCTGTATATCTTCTTTGGAAAAATGTCTAGTTAGATCCTCTGCCCATTTTTTAATTGGATTGTTTGAGTGTTGGGTTGTATGAGTTATTTATATATTTTGGATATTAACCCCTTATTGATTATGTCATTTGTAAATATCCTCTCCCTTTCCATAGGTTGCCTTTTCATATTATTCATGGTTTATTTCACTGTGTAAAAGTTGTGTAGTTTGACGTAGTCTCATTTATTATTTTTTTTATTTTGTTCCCCTTGCCTGAGGAGACAAGTCAAAAAATAAATTGCTAGGACTAATGTCAAAGAGTTTACGATGTTTTCTTCTAGGAGTTTCATGGCATCCAGGTTTACATTAAAGTCTTTAATCCATTTTGAGTTTATTTTTGTGTGTGGTATAGGAAGGTGGTCCAGTTTCATTCTTTGCAAGTAGTTGTCCAATTTTCCCAATGCCATTTATTGAAGAGACAGTATTTTTCCATTATATATTCTTGCCTTATTTGTTGAAGATCGATTGACAATACAAGTGGGGGTTTATTTCTAGACTTCACTGATGCTTCACTGATGTGTGAAGTCAGCACCATACTGTTTGATTACTATAGCTTTGTAGTATAGCTTGAAATCCAGGAGTGAAATCAACTTTCTTCCTTCTCAAAATTGCTTTGGGGGGCACGTGGGTGGCTCAGTCGGTTAACTGTCCAACTTCAGCTCAGGTCATGAACTCATAGTCTGTGAGTTCGAGCCCCGCATCGGGCTCTGTGCTGACAGTTCAGAGCCTGAAGCCTGCTTCTGATTCTGTGTCTCCCTCTCTCTCTGCCCCTCCCCTGCTCATGCTCTTTCTCTCTCTGTCTCAAAAATAAATAAAACATTTTTAAAAATTTAAAAAAAATTGCTTTGGTTATTCAGGGTCTTTTGTGGTTCCATACAAATTTTAGGATTATTTTTTCTAGTTCTTTGGAAAATGCATTGGTGTTTTGATAGGGACCTCAGTGAATCTGTAGATTGCTTTCAGTACTATAGACATCTTAACAATACTGATTCTTGCAGTCTGGGAGCATGGTATACATTTCCATTCATTTGTGTTGTCTTCAATTTTTTCATCAATGTCTTACAGCATTCAAAGTATACATATTACATGATGCCTCTTTGGTCAAATTCATTTCTAGGTATTAAAAATATTCATTGCAGTAAATATGAAGGTCCAATTGGCTTTATTAAATGATTTGTGAATTGGACAGCCTCTCATCTAGCAAGTAGAGGGGAGCTCTGAGTACTTGTACAAAATGGAAGGCTGAGGAGGAAGAGTGGGACGAGAAAGTTACTAGCAAAATAAAAAAGGATTAGCAGGCAAGATCACCTTCCCTAATGGGGAAGGACAGACGGTCTTATTGCACAGATTACCTCGTTGATCCTGATCAGAAAATTCTTGACTGACCCAGTTTAGATTACATTTCTTTAAACTGTAATTAAGTTAGGTATTAAGCTTCAGTTCTATGACTTGGTCTGGCCCAAGTGACACCATTTCAGACCTGTGGTTTTCTTTTTAACAATCCCACCCTCTTTTGATCATGCTCTCAGTTTAACTAGAGATGTGATCAGAATTTGAGGCACTAGGACAACTCACAGCTACCACTCCATACTTCTCACAGCTGTGTGTGTGTGAGTGTGTGTGTGTGTGTGTGTGTGTGTGTGTGTGTGTGTGTTGTATTCATGGGTCAGAATGTTTTTTGCTTAACCTCTGTGATATTCACATGTTATAACTTGAGGTTTGCAATTTTTCAGTTGGTTATCCCCTTTGCTCCTTTTCTGATGTTCCAGTCTTAAGGAGATCATTTGCTTGTCAGTTAGCAGTTTACATGCATTTAAGATTTTTTTTAGGTTTTTGTTTTAATCATCTGGTGCTCATTAAGGCGAGTGCACTCCTTAATCCCCATTACGAATTTCACCTATCCCCCCACCCACCTCTCCTCTGGTAACTATGAATTTGTTCTGTATAGTTGTTTGGTTTGTCTCTCTTTTTTTCTTCCCTTTGATTGTTTGTTTTGTTTCTTAAATTCCACACATGAGTGAAATAATATGGTATTTGTCTTTAGCTGACTTATACCACTTAGCATTATACTCTCTAGCTCCATCCATGTTGTTGCAAATGGCAAGATTTCATTCTTTTTTATGACGCAGTAATATTATGTTTTATACATATACCACATCTTCTTTCTTCATTCATCAATCACTGGATACTTGGGTTGCCTTCATATCTTAGCTGTTGTAAATAAGGCTGCTATAAACATGGGGGTGCATGTGTTTGTTTGAATTAATGTTTTTGTATTCTTTGGGTTAATATCCAGTAGGGCAATTGCTGGATTATAAGGTAATTCTATTTTTAACTTTTTGAGTAACCTCTATACTGTTTTCCAGAGTGGCTGCACCACTTTGCATTCCCACCAACAGTGCAAGAGGGTTACTTTTTCTCCACATCCTCGCCAATACCTGTTGTTTCTTGTGTTGTTGGTTTTAGCCATTCTGATGAGTGTGAGGTGATATCTCATGTTAGTTTTGATTTACAGTGCCCTAATGATAAATGATGTTGAGCATCTTTTCATGTATCTGTTGATCATCTGCATATTTTCTTTAGAGAAGTGTCTGTTCTTGTCTTCTGCCCGTGTTTTAATTGGATTATTTGGTTTTTGGGTGTTGAGTTTTATAAGTCCTATATATATTTTGGTACTAACCTTTTATGGGATATGTCACTTGGAAATATCTTCTCCCATGCCATAAGTTGCCTTTTAATTTTGCTGTTTGTTTCGCTGTGCAGAATTTTTTATTTTGATGTAGTCCCAATAGTTCATTTTTGCTTTTGTTTCCCTTCAGAAGACCTATCTACAAAAAAAGTTGCTATGGTTGATGTCAGAGAAATTATTGCTGTGCTCTCTACTAGAATTTTTATGGTTTCAGGCCTCCCACTTAGGTCTTTAACCTATTTTGAATTTATTTTTGTATATGGTATAAGAAAGTGGTCCAGTTTCATTTTTTTGCACATGGTCATCCAGTTTTCCCACACCATTTGTTGAAGAGATTATACTTTTCCCATTGGATATTCTTTACTGCTTTGTTGAAAATTATTTGACCATATAATTATGGGCTTATTTCCTATTCTTTTCCATTGATCGATGTGTCTATTTTTTTGCCAGTACCATACTGTTTTTGTTGCTACAAGTTTCTTGAATTCCAGAATTGTGATGCTTCCAGCTTTGCTTTTCTTAATCAAGATTGCTTTGGCTATTTGAGGTCTTTTGTGGTTCCATTCAAATTTTATGATTGTTTGTTCTAGTTCTGTAAAAAAAAAAAAAAAAGAAAGAAAAAAAAGCTGTTAGTATTTTCATAAGGATTGCATAAAATGTGTAGATTGCTTTGGGCAATATGGTCATTCTAACATTTGTTCTTTCAAACCACAAGCACAGAATGTCCTTGCACTTTTTTTGTGTCCCCTTCCATGTTTTCATTAGTGTTTTATTGTTTTCAGAGCACAGGTCTTTGATTTCTTCTGTTAGGTTTATTTCTAGCTATCTTCTTGTTTTGGGTACAATTGTAAAGGGATTGTTTTCTTAATTTGTCTTCTGCTTCATTGCAGGTTTATAGAAAGGCACCAGATTTATGTATACTGATTTTGTATCCTGCAACTTTACTGAATTTGTTTATCAGTTCTAGCAGTTCTATGGTGGAGTCTCTCTGGTTTTCTATGCACAGTACTATGTCATCTGCAAATAATAAAAATTGCCTTACCAATTTGGATGTCTTTGATTTCTTTTTTGTTGTCTGATTGCTGTGGCTAGGATTTCCAGTACTGTGTTGAATAACAGCGGTGAGACTAGACATCCATGTCTTGTTTCTGACCTTAGAGGAAAGGCTGTCCGTTTCCCCCCATTGAGGAAAATGTTTGCTGTGGGTTTTTCATATATGGCCTTTACTATGTTGAAGTATGCTCCTTATAAACCTACCTTTGTAGTGGGTTTTTATCATGAATGCACGTTGTACTTTGTCAAATGCTTTTTCTGCATCTGTTAAAATGATCCAATGGTTTTTATCATTTCTCTTGTTGATGTGATATATCATGTTGATTGATTTGCAAATACTGAATCACTCTCAGAACCCAGGAGTAAATCCCACTTGATCAAGGTGAAATTTTTTTTATATATATTTTTAATGTTTACTTTTGAGAGAGAAAGAGACAGAGTGTGAACAGGGGAGTGTCAGAGAGAGAGGGAGACACAGAATCTGAGGCAGGCTCCAGGGTCTGAGCTGTCAGCACAGAGCCTGACACAAGGCTCAAACTCACAAACTGTGAGATCATGCCCTGGGCTGAAGTCAGATGCTTAACCGACTGAGGCAACCAAGAGGCCCAAGGCGAATTTTTTTTAATGTATTGTTGGATTTGGTTTGCTAGTAGTGAGGCTTTTTGCATCTATGTTTATAAGAGATACTGGCCTGTAGTTCTCTTTTTTTGTGGTGTGTTCATCTGGTTTTGGATCCGGGTAATGGTGGTCTCATGGGATTAATTTGGAAGTTTTCCTTCCTTTTCTATTTCTTGGGGTAGTTTGAGAAGAGTAGTTATTAACTCTTCTTTAAATGTTTGGTAGAATTCTCCTGTGAAGCTATCTGGTCCTGGACTTTTGTTTGTTGGGAGTTTTTTGATTACTGATTTAATTGCTTTGCTGGTTATCAGTCTGTTCAAATGTCCTTTGTTGTCTTGGTTCAATTTTTGGTAGATCGTTTGTTGCTAGGAACTCATTTCCTTTAGGTTGTCTGGTTCTATGTTTCTAGGAATTTATCGATTTCTTCTAGGTTGTCCAATTTGTTGACATACAGTTTTTTGTAATATTCTTTTATGTTTGTATCTCTATGGTGTTATTTTTTCCTCTCTCATTTGTGATTGTATCTACTTGGGTCCTTTTCTCTTTTTGATAAGTCCGCCTAGAGGCTTATCAATTTTACTGATTTTTTTTTCAAGGAAGCAGCTCCTGGTTTAATTGTATCTGTTCTATTGTTTTTTTAGTTCCTATATCATTTATTTCTGCTCTAATCTTAATTACTACCTTTCTTCTGTTGGTGTCCTTTTCCTAGCTCCTTTAGGTGTAATGTTAGGTTTTTGAGATTTTTCTTCTTGAGTGTTGCCTGTATTGCTGTAAACTTGCATCTCAGAAATGTGTTGGCTGCATCCCAAAGGTTTTAGACCGTTTTTTTTTTCATTTGTTTCCCTGTATCTTTTTATTCTTTGATTTCTCGGTTAACCCATTCATTGTTTAGTAGCATGTTATTTACCCTCCATGTTTTATGCTCTTTCCAGATTTTTTCTTGTGGTTGACTTCTACTTCCATAGCATTGTGGTCACAAAAGATGCATGGTATGACTTCATTCTTTTTGTATCTGTTGAGGTCCTTTTGTGGCCTAATATATGTTCTGTTCTGGAGAATGTTCCACGTGTACTTGAAAAGAATGTGTATTCTGCTGTTTTAAGATGGAACATTCTGAATATATCTGTTAAATCTATCTGTTCCAGTATGTAATTCAAAGCATTGTTTCCTTTGAATGTTCAGTTTAGATCTGTCCACTGATGTAAGCAGGGTGTTAAAGTCCTCAATTATTACTGTATCATTATAGATTCCTTTGTTATTAACTGTTTGATGTATTTGGGTGCTTTCATGTTGGGTGCATACATATTTACAATTGTTATATCTTCTTGTCGGGTTGTTCCCTTTATTATTATATAGTATCCTTCTTTATCTCTTTTGAAAGTATTTGTTTTAAAATCTAGTTTGTCTGATCTAAGTATTGCTACTCTGGCTTTCTTTTGACATCCTTTTGCATGAAAAATGTTTCTCCATCCCCTCACTTTCAATCTGCAGGTAATGAGTCTCTTGTAGGCAGTATATAGATGGGTCCTGTTTTTATATCCATTCTGTCACACTATGTCTTTTGACTGGAGCATTTAGTCCATTTACATTCAGAGTAATTATTGATATATATTTTTGCCATCTTATTACTTATTTTGCGGCTGTTTCTGAAGATTTTCTCTGATCCTTTCTTGTCTTTTTCATGGTTTCCTTGTTTTCTTTAGTGATATTTTTGGACATCTTTCTCTTGATTCTTAGCATAATTATTAGTGGTTTCTTTTTATTTGCGGTTACCATTAAGTTTGTATATAAGATCTTCTGCATATAGCATTCTATATTAAGCTGATAGTCATTTAAGTTTGACATTCTTTACTCCTCCCCACATTTTACATATATGGTATCATATTTTATATCCTTTTATTTTGTGAGTTTTTTCATGTGTCATGTGTTTTTTATATATATAAATAATCATTTTTACTGCTTTTGTGTTTCCTACCTTCATACTGTCATCTTTGGTCTTTTCTTAACACTGAGAGAGTCCCTTTAATATTTCTTTCAGGGCTAGTTTAGTTCATGACTAAAGTTTCCTTTAGTTTTTGTTGGGGAAACTTTTTATCTCTCCTTCCATTCTGAATGATAGCTTTGCTGGATAGAGTATTCTTAGCTGTGTGTTTTTCCCATTCATCAGCACTTTGAATATATCATGACATTCCTTTCTGGCATGGAAATTTTCTGATGAAAAATCCTCTGATCATTTTATGGGAGGGATCCTTTGTATGTAAGTGTCTTCTTTTGTCTTGCTGCTTTAATTTTTTTTTCTTTGTCACTATATTTTGCCACTTTAATTGCAATATATCTTAGTATGGATCTGCTTTTGTTGATTTTATTGGGGGTTCCCTGTGCTTCCTGGATCTGGGTATCTGTTTCCTTTCCTAGATTAGGGAAGTTTTCAGCTATTATTTCTTCAAACAAATTCTCTGCCCCCTTTTCTCTCTCTCCTTCTTCTGGGACTCCTGTAATATGAATGTTAATAGATTTTATGTAGTCACTGATGTCCCCCAATTCTATTCTCATTTTGCATAAATCTTGTTTCTCTCTTTTGTTTAGCTTGATTACTTGCCATTACTGTCTTCTAGGCCGTTAATTTGTTCCTCTTCTTCTTCCAGCGCGCTGTTCATTGCATCAAGCATGTTTCTCATTTTATTGAGCCCTTAATCTGTGCTGTCACTCCTTATCTCTGGGTTCATGGTTTCACTGATGTCCTCCACTCTTTTCTCCAGTCCAGTGGGAATCCTTAGGATCATTGCTTTAAATTCCCTATTAGGCATGTTACTTATATCTGTTTGGCTTAGATCTCTGGCAGTAGCCTTGTCCTGTTCTTTCATTTGGGACAAATTCCTCTGTCTTCTCATTGTGTCTAAGTGTTTGTACCTGTTTCTGTATATTAGGAAAGTCAGCTACATCTCCTGTTCTTCAGGGTAATGGCTTTATGAAGAAGAATTCCTGTAGTGCCCTGCAGTATAGTGCCCCCCGTTCCAAAGGCCTGTGACTTCTGCAAGTGTCTCTAATGTGTGCTGCATGAGATTTGCTATTGTGGCCTGGCTGCTTTATTCTTCAGGCCAGTTGTCTGCAGAGGCTCTTTTTGTTGTTGGCAGTGTTTGGTCCCTATCCTGAATGTGGTGTGTTTTAACTATGCTCTGATTTGTTTGTAAAATGAGGTCTGCTGATACCACCACCAGAACCAAAGTTAAAGAAAACCCCCAGATCAGGAGCCATGATTTTGGCCGGAGCTTGGGCTGGTCTTTTGGGGGAGGGAGCCACTGCACTGGGACTGAGGCAAGCTTTACTGGGAAAGGCAGTTCTTTTGGAGCACAGGGGGTTAGAGCTTGATGTAAGCAAGTTAGATAGTGAATGTGGGCGCTACATAGGCTCCCACGGGTGGCTCTGTCCTTATGCTGAGCGGAGTGGGGTGGGGGGTGAGGAATGGTACATGCCAGTTCCTTTGTCTCTGGAGGAGTCTCTATGTGAACACTGCACCTCTGGGACATGCTCCAAGATGGGCAACTAATTTCCTCACTATGTGTCCTAGGCACTCTTCAGATTGCTGTTTCTATGGTGTATATCTGTGGGCTGTTTGCCCTGCCTTCTTGCCAAGTGCAGCCCCAATGCCCTCTAAGCTCTTCCAGAGCACTCCATACTCTCCAAGCTCTTCCAGCCCCAGTGGTTGCAAGAACACATGAAATTCATGCCCTCTCACTTTCTAAGCCAATTGCTATGGGGATTCATTTCCCTCATGCATTCCCCTGTGTGTTTGTCTGTCTTTTGCTCTTCTCTGCAACTGTAGTTCCCTTTCCACAGCAGGAGCCACAAATACATTTCTCTCCCAAACTGTATCTCCACACTTCCTGCCTCCTTTGATGTGGCCTCTTCTCTACCTTCAGTGATGGAGTTTGTTCTGCTGGTCTTCAGATGGATTTCTGGGGTTTTTAGATGATTGGATAGTCATCTAGTTTTGTGTAATGAGGTGAGCCTAGGCTCTTCCTACTCCACTGCTCTCTCTCCTTTGCATATAAATGAATTTAAATTAAGAGGATGTAATATACCAGGGAGATTATAACTATAAGCAGGATAATTTCCAAGGTTTAGAGTGCACTTCAGAGCCATGGTCCCCAAGACTCAAATCAACCACAATCAAATAGATCAAATAAAGACCCCCATTGAAGTAATTACCCTTTTAAGCCAAATGGCCTGGTTAGTGATTTTATGTAGTTGAGATTCACCTTCCCCCAGAAGTGTAGCAGGTGGTGTTGGCCACAGCACAAATATCTCCTTGCTCTGGTGCAAGATAGTCAAGGGCTAGCCTATTATCAAGAACTGTGTTGGCCAGAGCATCTAAGGATCTTTTTTTGGGTAGCTATTGTCTTAGCCATGGGATCTGCCATATCTGTTAAAAAGAAGTTCCTGATCATACTTTCATTTATTTTCACTCTGAACCAGGAAAGTATGGCCTTGCCAAAGGAAGCAATTCCTGAATCATAAATGCCTCCTGGTGGGTCTTTTACAAACTCAGTAAATACAGAAGAGTTAACTTATGAAGTATCTTAACTGTGTGTGGAAAGTTAGGGGCACAGGTGAATAACCTAAAAGGCATTACCCAGCTGTGTGCCAGCTATCTAGACATTTGTAGATCCAAGAAGAATGATAAACATCACAAAGACAAAGCTTGTTGGCACACAGATCATTACCATTAGGGAGGTGCTATTAATGGATTAGTTTACCAGGACTGCTGTATTTACTGGTTCAAGCCAAGGGTCAGTGAGGTGTTCAGTGCATATGGTAAAGGAATCTCTAAGCCTGAAATATAGTGTTGTTCTAAGTGGCTTGCAAAAATGGGTGCTGCTGGTAAGTTCTCTTAGTAAGTGGGGACAGATCTGATTTAGATAATCATAGGAATACGGGGGTGAAAATATACTAAGATTTACATAGGCATTTGAGTTCAGATGGGTAAGTTCAGTTATCATTGGAGAAAGGTAAAAAGGCACTGGATATTCTGGCCATAAAAGTTTAACTTGGTAAGAGACTTCTAAGGGAGTGGGGGTGTTGATTGCAGTCTGCAGTGACATTGGGAATAGAACAGGAATTGGTTAAAGGAGCACAAGAGATCTTCAGCCTCATGGGTAGATCAAAATGTTTAATGACAAATTCAGCAGTCTGAAAGCTTACTTCCCTTAGCAATGGCCTTGGAGATATTGATAATGGCATTATCTTTCCAGCCCAATACCAGAATAAAGAAAAGGAAAAGAAGGAGAGGTGTTCCTTGTTTAAAGTATCAAGTTTTGATCTGTCATGTTGGACAGAAGCCATCTACCTCAGTATCAGCTACTTCCCTTCCTTATCAATTTGATTCAGAGTCCTCCAGCATCTATATAGGACCAGATGTCAGGTGTTGCTTTCTTCAGCTGTGAGTGAGATGTATATCCAATCCCTGGAATTTTGTAGCAATGCCAGATTAGAAACACTTGGTAAGGTCCCTTCCAATGGATCCCAAGAAGTATCTTCTTATATTATTTCAAAATACCTGATCACCAGGCTCCAAATTGTGACCAACAGGGACCTGGGAATTGAGATCTGGGAAGACTTTTTTAACCTGTTGATGATAGACTTGAGCATAAGACATTAGAGATTTACAGTGGCTAGTCCTACTAGCATGAGATGATAAGGATAATCAGAAAGTTGTATGAAATAGGCATTAGTCTCCCTGTGACTGTCTTGTCTGGAATGGGTTTGTTTCCCAAAGGGGATATTGCAAACAGCGAGACCAAAAGCAATACCTTAGGCCACAGAAGCCTAGTAGTTTCAGCAAGTTTAGAGAGTTTAAATTTGAGGATACCATTAGTTCTTTCAACCTTGCCTGATGATTGAGGGTGATGAGAGCAATGGTAATTCCAGGAAGTTTTGCAAGGTTTTTGTTAAGGCACATATGATTTGCCTGGTGAAGTCGGTGCCCTGATCACTGGGGATCATGGAAGGTACATCAATGGGAAACATATTGTTGAATAGTTTATTTGCTACCAAATAAGGCATCAGCCTTGTGACAAGGGAAAGCTCCAAGCCATTCAGAAAACACACCTATGATAACAAGAACATATTGATAACTCATACTAAGTGGCAGTTGTGTAAAGTGCCGCTGCAGCTAGGAGTGTCCAGAAGGAAGTCTGAAGATTCTAGGAACAACAAATTTTATCCAGGATTACAGGTCAGATTACTTTTAGCAGATCAGGCACTGGTAAACAGTCAATAAAATTGCAAAGACAATCTGCATCAATATCTATTCATAATTAAAGTCATTTCAAATGCATTATGGTGGGTTAAGGAAGGCTAAACATATGGAAAAAAAGGGTTAATCAGGGAGGCAGGAAGTACTAAGGGGCTGTCTTGGGTTTCCCATAGCCCCAAATGTTCATTTAATTTACAGCCATTGTTTACCCACCTTAATTTCTCTGATTTGGAAGTACACTGTTGCTTTGTTACAGGGACATCAGGATGGTGAGAATCTGGCAATAAGGGATCATTTTATGCAGAAGCAGAATGGACTCCATCTATATGTGTCATAATGTCGCAAATACAATAGAAAAGGCTTCATATTACTTATTTGACAAAGCTTTCCATGAAATTTACAAATCAAATAAGCCTAATTAGTTTAACAAATCCTTGGGAATATTCCAAGTCAAAAAGACTTCATTTAGAAACTTCATTTAAATTTGATTTGGGGAAGTTTGTTAAATAAACCTGTTTATTAAATATTAAGCCTGTGTTTGCTAAATAAACCTGTGTGTGTATATTTATGTGTGTGTGTGTGTGTGTTTATACAGCCACACACACACACACGTGTGTGTGTGTGTGTGTGTGTGTGTGTGTGTGTGTGTGTGTTTTAAAGCATTTGCTCAAATAAAATCACAGATCATTACATTATGAAACTTTACCTTTTAAGAATAAGGACACTTTGACAATCTGTTAGCAAAAGCAGACTAAAACTCCAAGAAAACTTCTTTTAAAAGAGAGAAAACCAGGGGCACCTGGGTGGCTCAGTTAACTCAGACTCTTGATTTCAGCTCAGGTCATGGTCTTATGGATCTGAGATGGAGCCTCATGTCAGGCTCTGCACTAACAGCACAGAGCCTGCTTGGGATTCTGTCTCCCTCTCTCTCGGCCCCACTCCTGTTCTCTCTCTCTCTCTCAAAATAAATAAACATTAAAAAACCAGAAAACCAAATTCTAATTTTGCACCAACTCACTTTTAATATTAAAACTTATTTTTAGGGGAGCCTATGTGGCTCAGTCAGTTGAGTGTCTAACTCTTGATTTCGGCTCAGGTCATGATCTCATGGTTCTTGAGATCAAGCCCCACACTGGGCTTCATGCTGAATGTGGAGCTTGCTTCAGATTCTCTCTTGTTCTTTCTTGTTCTCTCTCCCTCCCTCTCCCTCTCATTCTCTCTCTCTCTCTCTCATTCTCTCTCTCTCTCTGGTTCTCTCTCTCTCTCTCTCTCTCTCTCTCTCTCCCTTTCACCCTCTGTTCCTCTCCGCTGCTTGTTTTTGCTCTCTCTCTTAAAAAATAAAACTCAATTTAAGTTCATTTAAAAAAATTTTTTTAATTTTATTTATTTTTTAAAATTTACATCCAAATTAGTTAGCATATAGTGCAACAGTGATTTCAGGAATAGGTTCCTTAATGCCCCTTACCCATTTAGCCTGTCCCACCTCCCAAAATCCCTCCAGTAACCCTCTGTTCTCCATATTTATGAGTTTTTTCTGTTTTGTCCCTGTCCCTGTTTTTATATTATTTTTACTTCCCTTCTCTTATGTTCATCTTTTTTGTCTCCTAAAGTCCTCCTAGGAGTGAAGTCATATGGTTTTTGTCTTTCTCTGACTAATTTCACTTAGCATAATACCTTCCAGTTCCATCCACATAGTTGCAAATGGCAAGATTTCATTCTTTTTGATTGCCAAGTAATACTCCATTGTATATATATACCACATCTTCTTTATCCACTTATCCATTGATGGACATTGGGCTCTTTCCATACTTTGGCTATTATTGATAGTGCTGCTGTAAACATGGGGGTGCAAGGGTCCCTTCGAAACAGCACACCTGTATCCCATGGAAAAATGCCTACTAGTGCAATTGCTGGGTCGTAGGATAGTTCTATTTTTAGTTTTTTAAGGAACCTCCATAGCATTTTCCAGAGTGGCTGCACCAGCTTGCATTGCCACCAACAATGCAAAAGAGATCCTCCTTCTCCTCATCCTCACCAACATCTGTTGTTGCCTGAGTTGTTAATGTTAGCCATTCTGACAGGTGGAAGGTGGTATCTCATTGTGGTTTTTGATTTGTATTTCCCTGATGATGAGTAATGTTGAGCATTTTTTCATGTGTTGGTTGGCCATCTGGATGTCTTCTTTGGAGAAGTGTCTATTCATGTCCTTTGCCCATTTCTTCACTGGATTATTTGTTTTTTTGGATGTTGAGTTTGGTCAGTTCTTTATAGATTTTGGATACAAACCCTTTGTCTGATAGGTCATTTGTAAATATCTTCTCCCATTCTGTCAGTTGCCTTTTAGTTTTGCTGATTGTTTCCTTCACTGTGCAAAAGCTTTTTTTTTTTTTTTTGATGAGGTCCCAATAGTTCATTTTTGCTTTTGTTTCCCTTGCCTCTGGAGATATGTTGAGTAAGAAGTTGCTGCAAGCAACATCAAAGAGGTTTTAGCCTGCTTTCTCCTCAAGGGTTCTGATGGCTTCCTGTCTTACATTTAGGTCTTGCATCTATTTTGAGTTTGTTTTTGTATATGGTGTAAGAAAGTGGTCCAAGTTCATTCTTCTGCATGTTGCTGTACAGTTTTCCCAGTCCCACTTGCTGAAGAGACTGTCTTTATTCCATTGGATATTCTTTCTGGCTTTGTCAAAGATAAGTTGGCCATACATTTGTGGGTCCGTTTCTGGGTTTTCTATTCAGTTCCATTGATCTGAGTGTCTGTTCTTGTGCTAATACCATACTCTCTTGATGATTACAGCTTTGTAGTATAACTTGAAGTTTGGGATTGTGATGCCTCCAGCTTTGGTTTTCTTTTTCAAGATTGCTTTGGCTATTAAGGGTCTTTTCTGGTTCCATACAAATTTTAGGATTATTTGTTCTAGCTCTGTGAAGAATGCTGGTGTGATTTTGAAGGGATTGCATTCGATATGTAGATTGCTTTGCGTAATATCAACATTTTAACAATATTTGTTCTTCCTATCCAGGAGTATGGAATCTTTTTCCATTTTTTTGTGTCTTCTTCAGTTTCTTTCATAACCTTTCTATAGTTTTCAGCATATAGATTTTTCTCGTCTTTGGTTAGATTTATTCTTAGGTATTTTATAGTTTTTTGTGCAACTGTAAATGGGATCGATTCTTTGATTTCTCTTTCTGTCGCTTCATTGTTGGTGTATAGGAATGCAACCGATTTCTGTGCATTGATTTTATATCCTGCAACTTTGCTGAATTAATGAATCAATTCTAGCAGTTTTTTCATGGAATCTTTTGGGTTTTCCGTATACAGTATCATGTCATCTATGAAGAGTGAGAGTTTGACCTGGTCCTTGCCAATTTGGATGTCTTTTATTTATTTGTGTTGTCTGATTACAGAAGCTAAGACTTCCAATACTATGTTGAATAACAGTGGCGAGAATGGACATCCCTGTCTTGTTCCTGACCTCATGGGAAAGCTCTCAGTTTTTCCGCATTGAGGACAATATTAGAGTTGGGTCGTTCATGTATGGCTTTTATGATCTGGAGGTATTCTCTTTCTATCCCTACTTTCTTGCGGGTTTTTATCAAGAAAGGATGCTGTATTTTATCAAATGCTTTCTCTGCATCTATTGAGAGGATCATATGGTTCTTGTCCTTTCTTTTATTGATGTGATGAATCACGTTAATTGTTTTGCAGATATTGAACCAGCCCTGAATCCCAGGTATAAATCTCACTTGGTTGTGGTGAATAATTTTTTTAATGTATTGTTGGAGCTGGTTGGCTAATATCTTGTTGAGGATTTTTTGCATCCATGTTCATCAGGGAAATTGGTCTATAGTTTCCTTTTTAGTGGGGATTCTGTCTGGTTTTGGAATCAAGGTAATTCTGGCTTCATAGAAAGAGTTTGGAAGTTTTCCTTCCGTTTCTATTTTGAGAAAAGCATCAAGAGAATAGGTGTTAACTCTTCCTTAAATGTTTGGTAGAATTCCCCTGGAAAGCTATTTGGCCCTGGACTCTTGTTTTTTGGCAGATTTTTTATTACTAATTCGATTTCCTTACTGGTGATGGGTCTGTTCAAATTTTCCATTTCTTCCTGTTTCAGTTTTGGTAGTGTATACGCTTCTAGGAATTTGTCCATTTCTTCCAGATGGCCCATTTTATTTTTCATATAATTGCTCATACTATTCTCTTATTATTGTTTTTATTTCTGCTGTGTTGGTTGTGATCTCTCCTCTTTCATTCTGTACTTATTTGAGTCCTTTCCTTTTTCTTTTTGTTCTTACTGGCTAGTGGTTTATCAATTTTGTTAATTTTTTCAAAGAACCAGCTTCTGGTGTCATTGATCTGTTCTACTGTTTTGTTTTGGTTTGGTTTGGTTTGGTTTCGATAGCATTAATTTCTGCTCTAATCTTTATTATTTCCTGTCTTCTGCTGGTTTTGGGTTTTATTTGCTGTTCTTTATCCAGGTCCCTAAGGCATAAGGTTAGATCTTTCTTCCTACTTTCGGAAAGCCTGGATTGCTATATACTTTCCTCTTATGACCGCCTTTGCTATGTCCCAGAGGTTTTGGGTTGTGGTGTTATCATTTCATTGGCTTCCATATACTTTTTAATTTCCTCTTTAACTTCTTGGTTAGCCCATTCATGCTTTAGTAGGATGTTCTTCAGTCTCCAAGTATTTGTTACCTTTCCAAATTTTTTCTTGTGGTTGATTTCGAGTTTCATAGTGTTGTGGTCTGAAAATATGCACATTATGATCTCAATCTTTTTATACTTACATACAGATGATTTGTGTCCCAGTATATGGTCTATTCTGGAGAATGTTCCATGTGCACTAGAGAAGAATGTATATTCTGCTGCTTTAGGACGAAATGTTCTGAATATATCTGTTAAGTCCATCTGGTCCAGTGTGTCATTCAAAGCCATTGTTTCCTAGTTGATCTTTTGATTAGATGATCTGTCCATTGCTGTGAGTGGGGTGTGGAAGTCTCCTACTATTATGGCATTACTGTTGATGAGTTTATGTTTGTGATTAATTGATTTATATATTTGGGTGCTTTCACATTTGGTGCAAAAATGTTTACAATTGTTAGGTATTCTTGGTGGATAGACCCCTTGTTGATGATATAATGCCCTTCTGCATCTCTTGATACAGTCTTTATTTCAAAGTCTAGATTGTCTGATAAAGTATGGCTACTCTGGCTTTCTTTTGTTGATGATTAGCATGATAGATGGTTCTCCATCCCCTTATTTTCAATCTTAAGGTGTCATTAGGTCTAAAGTGGGTCTTGTAAACAGCAAACAGATGGATCTTGTTTTCTTATCCATACTGTTACCCTATGTCTTTTGATTGGAGCATTGAATCCATTGATGTTTAGAGTGAGTACTGAAAGATATGAATTTATGGCCGTTATGATGCTTGTAGAAGTTGGAGTTTTTGGTGGTGTTCTCTGGCCCCTCTAATCTTTGTTGCTTTTGGTATTTATCTAATCTTTGTTGATTTTTGGTGTATATATATATATATATATATGTCCCCCTTAAAATTTGTTGCAGGGCTGCTTTAATGGTCACAAACTCCTTTAATTTTTGTTTGTCTGGGAAACTTTTTCTCTCTCCTATTTTGAATGACAGCCTACTGGATAAAGAATTCTTGGCTGCATATTTTTCTGATTCAGCACACTGAATATATCCCGCCACTCCTTTCTGGCCTGCCAAGTTTCTGTGGATGGGTCTGCTGCAAACCTGATGGGTCTTCCCTTGTAGGTTAAGACTTTTTTTTCCCTTGCTGCTTTCATGATTCTCTCCTTGCCTTAGTATTTTGTGTATTTGACTATGATATGCCTTGTTGATGTCGGTTTTTGGTGAATCTAATGGGGGTTCCCCTGTGCTTCCTGGATTTTGATGTCTGTGTCTTTCTCCAGGTTAGGAAAGTTTTCCACTACGATTTGCTCACATAACTCTTCTACCCCTATTTCTCTCTCATCCTCTTCTGGGACCCTTATGATTCTGATGTTGTTCCTTTTTAGTGAGTCACTAATTTCTCTAATTCTTAAATTGTGCTCTTTTGCCTTAATCTCCCTCTTTTTTTCTGCTTCATTATTCTCTGTAAGTTTGTCCTCTATATCGCTGATTCTTTTTTCTGCCTTATCCATCCTTACTGCCGCTGCATGCATCCGTGATTGCAGCTCAGTTACAGCATTTTAAATTTCATCCAGACTATTTTTTATTTCGTTTATCTCTGCAGAAAGGGATTCTAATCTATTTACTGCAGCTAGTATTCTTACTATCATGATTCTAAATTCTGGTTCAGACATCTTGCTTGTATCTGTGTTGGTTAAATCCCTGGCTGTCGTTTCTTCATGCTCTTTCTTTTGGGGTGAATTCCTTCATTTTGTCATTTTGAAGGGAGAAAAAGAATTAATGAGGTAGAAAAATGAAAATTAAAAAAAATAAAATTAAAAAATATTAAAATTAAAAAATTAAACACACACACAAATCGAGTAAATGATGCTAGATACTAGGGGTGTTTTGGTCTGGGTGTTGAAAGTGGTTTGACAGATTAGAGAAAAAATGGGGGAAGGAAATTGGGAATTTGAAAAAATACACTAAAGTAGACTAAAATGAGATGATGGGAGTGACATAGAACTTGAAAAAATGTACACAAAAGTAAAGAATATAGTAGAAAAAATTAAAAATATTTTAATAAAAATTAAAAATATTTTTTTTCTTTTTCTGTATTCAAGAAAAACGAAAAAGAATAAAGAGTTTAAAAAAAGAAAAAAGAAATCGTATGAAAATTTGAAAAATGTACACACTGTAGATTAAAATTAAATGATGGAAGTGAAATAGAATTTGAAAAAATTTACATAAAAGCAAACAATATAGTAAAAAAAAAATATTTTAGTAGACATTGAAAGTAAAAATGAAGTTTTTCTCTTTCTGCATTCAAGAAAAAAGAGAAAAAAGAAAGAGATAAAAAAAGAAATCATTTGAAAATTTGAAAAGGTGAATACACTAAGTAGACTAAAATAAAATGATAGAAGTAAATAGAATTTGAAAAAACTTACACAAAAGTAAAAAATATAGTAATAAAAATTAGATATTTTTAATAAAATTTGAAAATAAAAATGAATTTTCTTTCTGTATTCAAGAAAAAGAAGTGCAAAAGGGAAAAACAAGAGAGAAAATTGAATAGATGGACCTGCTAACAGATTGAAGTAGGACTGAAATTACTTCGTTTTCCCCTAGAAGTCAGACTAGCACTTTATAGTCCATAAACTAAGCAGACAGCGAGACATGTTTTTGAAGAGTGAAGTTGGCCCAGTTGGGTGGGGCTCAGTGTAACGGCTCCACTCTTCACTAGATGGTGCTGCTAGCCTAGTGGGGTGGAGAGTTGTGGCGCTCGTAGGTGCATATGAGCATGCACGGGAGCAGTGAAAATGGTGCCACCCAGATACCCTGTCTCTAGTTTTGGAACTCTGTTCTCCCAGATCATCAATTGCTCACCCGTCCTCAGTCTCTTCAGCTTTCATCCACTCCCTGCTCCATGACCAGGCCCCAGGCAGTACCTCTCTCCCGAGTTTTCTCTCAGATGTGGCTGTTTTCCCCTACCCCTTACTTCTGAAGGACTTCAGCTTTGACCCGTTCCACCTCTCTGCAGGAGGGTCTCACCAAGCAATGGACGAATGAGCAATGGCCAAATGTCGGCTGCACCCAGGAATGCTTGCTGGACTCTGCTGCTGCTGGTGCCCCGAGACTCCAAAAAGTTCATGAGATAGTGTAGCAGTAAGGTTTCAGGGATTATAGAAAATCACAACACACATCTGGCAACAGGCTTCACCCTTAACGACCTTGTTCCAGCACCAGCCAATGTGGCCGGTTTCTGGGGTCTGCTGGGACCAGGTGGCTTCAACAGTCTCTACCAAATGTCCTTCCAGGAGTGGAACAGCTTTTCCCCATGTGGCCTGAGAACCTCCTAGAACCCACTCTGTTCCTGGGGATTTGTCCTTCCCACCAGAGCACTGCCAGGTATCAAGCTGTGGAGTTGCAGATTCTGCACTCCCCTTGTTTACAGTCTTACTGGAATTTAAATCCTCTCCTTTCTTCTTTCTCCCTTTTTAGTTTAGTCCCTGCAGCTGTTTCCAATTTCCCACTTTCTCTCCAGCTGCTTTTGGGGAGGGGTGCTTTTCCCGTATTCTCCCCACTCTGTCCTTCCTCTCTCCACTTGCAAAAGCACTTCCCTTCCCACGCCTTCTCGCTCCCCAAGTTCACCTCTCTGTGCCATGTACCTGCTGAATTCTGTGGTTCAGGATGTGCAGATTGTTGTGTTAATCCTCCAATCAGTTTTTTAGGTGTGTAGGATGGTTTAGTGTTGGTCTGGCTGTATTTCATTGACGTGAGACACTTGTAAGTTCATTTTAATTTAGCTAGCTTGATTATATGTTAAAATTAATATTCCAAGATTCTTTTTCCACAAACCTTCTACAATATTTTTTTTTAATTTTTACTTACTTTTGAGAGAGAAAGAGAGAAAGAATGCAAGTGGGGGTGGGGAGGGGGAGACAGAGAGAGAGAGAGAGAAACAGAGACAGAATCTGAAGCAGACTCCAAGCTCTGAGCTATCAGTATAGAGCCCATCATGGGGCTTAAACCCACAAACCGTGAGATCATGACCCGAGCCAAAGTCAGACTCATAATCAACTGAGCCACCAGGTGCTGCCCTTTTTCTATATTCTAATTTTACTTTATTTTTCTCCTTTAAATGATTAGCCTCAAATCAGGAGAAAATTACTTTATTTTTCCTCAGCATCAACAAAATGAATATCCATTCTTCATACTTTCTCTCAGCAAAAACATAGCCTATTCTCCTTGTATATGAAGATATTTACCTTATTATTTTAGGAGCTTTATTTACATACAATATTTAGAATTCTTAACCCTTGGAAACCTTAATTTCTAGTGAAAAATAAGAAGTAAGCAATGGTGAACTGTTGGTTATACCAACATTTTTTTAAAATTGCAAATTTATGAATACATTTTATAAGTTCTAGAAGCATATGCCTCATTCAGCTTTCCAATAGAGCACTAATATCCAAATATCTTTTATAGTTTTTCTGTAATAAGGCAAAAGCAGATAAACCTATGTTTAACAGTTAATGCTTTTTTATCTTATTAGAAAATGATCTAAATAACTCATCTAGAGTTAATCATCTAGATGATCAACTTAACTCATCACTTAGCAAAACTATACGTTTTCAACATACCAAGAGGATTTGGAAAACTGTTTTAAAACTTTTTATGTATTCAATCAGTCTATTTATTCTTGACAATTATATCTAGGTTACCCATGAAAACTCCATGAGACATCAAAGAAAATCAACCATTATTCTAAGTCATTTTGGTGACAAATTGCAACAGATATAACATGAATTTAACTAGTAAATTCAGTAGAATAAAAGTTGGTTATTGGCATTATATTCAAAGTTTGGTATCTCTGTAAAGACATGGCTGTTTTAATTAAACCAACAAACTTAAAGTTTCATTTACTGAAGATTATCCCAGATCAAGTGAACCTGAAAAACTAGTTTCTATTATATTTGAGAATTAATTCATATAAGCATTTAATTTTCTTTAAGCCAATTAAATACAGCTCTTGTACAAATTAATTTTAGCAATATCATCTGGAGGTAGAAAATACAACATATCTACAACACACATAAACATAGAGATGCAGAGAACTTACAGCTTCTGTCTTTAAATTACTGCCATGAAATAGGTACAAAACTCATTATAATAAGTTGAATCTAAATGTGTTTTTCTGGCAGATGGAATATGTTAAGGTTACTTGATCAAAGAGTTATTAAATCTTTTCAAATATCTTGCCTAGTTTCAGCTGGGTTGTAGAGTAAATATTTCTGGCAGTATTAAACTCCAGGGATTTTCTCAAAGATGGTGTAAAATATACTATCTTTAAGAGATCTAGAGTCTCTCCCAAAGCTAGCCAAAGAAAGAACTAACAACTGATGTGTCCCAGGCAGAGAAGAAGCCAAGCCAAGTTCCTCGGCTGTTAAAACAAAAACAAGCAAGAAGGCATTAGTGAGGAATGCCTGAGTGGCTCAGTTGGTTAAGCATTGGACTCCTGATTTTGGCTCAGGTCATGATCTCTCAGTTTGGGTGTTCGAGCCCTATGTGGAGCCCTACTTTGGGCTCTGTGCTGACAATGCAGAGACTGCTTGGGATCCTCTCTCTCTTCCCCTCCCTGCTCATGCCCTCCCTCAAAAATAAATTAAAAAAATTTAAAAAAAAAACTAAAAAAAAAAAAAAAAAAAGGAGGGAGAGGAGGAGGTGGTGGTGGCAGCAAAGGCAAAGGCAATAGTTATTCCCAGAAGAAAGAATCAATAACCAGTGGATCTGGATTTGAAAGGGAGGGACAATGTGAAATTTTATTTGCCTCTCTTAACTGGGGTCAGGAAGTAATCTATAAAAACTCTTGACAATCCCCTCTAGGTTTAAGATATTCTTTAACTATGGCCCCTAGTTCATCCTTTGACCAAGGAGTGGAAGGTAATCTCAAGAGGATTGTCTATATCTTTGGATGGTCTTATTTTAAAAAGGTAACTGTTTAATAGTCTCATCAGAATGGATATATCAGTCTTACAGGCTTTTGTTTTAGGTACATTTTCTCTCTTTAATTTTTTATTAGCATTTTGTAATGAATATTTTAATAAAACTGTTTTGGAATTTTGAAATCTTTTGGAGGCTTCTGCATGCCAATTAAAATAGGTAGCCTTTTCTGTTTAATTTGGGAACCCTTGCTTTCAAGTGTACTTCTTAATTGATATTATATAATTGGAACTTTTATATTGACCTTTTTTAATTGGCCTTTTAGTTTTGTTGACTGTTTCCTGTGTTGTACAGAAGCTTTTTATTTTGATGAGGTCCCAATAGTTCATTTTTGCTTTTGTTTCCTTTGCCTCAGGAGACATGCCTAGTAAGAAGTTGTTGCAGCTAAGGTCAAAGATGTTGTTGCCCGTCTTCTCTTCCAGGATTTTGATGATTTCCTGTTTTACATTTAGGTCTTTCATACATTTTGAGTTTATTTTTGTGTCTGGTCCAAGAAGTGGTCTAAGTTCATTCTTCCGTATGTTGCTGTCCAGCTTTCCCAACACCATTTACTGAGGAGACTGTCTTCCACTGGGTAATCTTTCCTGCTTTGTCAAAGATTAGTTGGCCATACATTGACGGGTCAATTTCCCTATTCTCTATTCTATTCCATTGATTGATGTGTCTGTTTTCCTGCTGTCTTAATTAAAGCTTTGTAATAGATCTTTGTAATAGATCTCTAGGATTGTGATGCCTCCAGCTTTGATTTTCTTATTCAATATTATTTTGGCTATGCAAGGTCTCTTCTGGTTCCACACGAATTTTAGGATTGTCTGTTCTTGATTGGGAAAAATGCTGGTGTTATTTTGATAGGGATTATATTGAATGTGTAGATTGCTTTGGCTATTATTGACATTTTAACAATATTTTTTGATCCATGAGTATTGAATTTTTCCCATTTCTTTGTGTCTTCTTCAGTTTATTTCACATGTGTTCTACAGTTTTCAGTGTACAGATCTTTTACCTCTTTGTTTAGGTTTATTTCTAGGTATCTTATGGTTTTCAGTGCAGTTGCAAATGGGGTTGATTCCTTGATTTTTCTTTCTCCTGCTTCATTATTGGTGTATAGAAATGCAACCGACTTCTGTATGTCAGTTTTATATCCTGTGACTTTGCTGAATTCATGTAAATAAAATCGAATGAAAGAATCTTGAAAGAGGAAAGATCACAAACAACACTACAGAAATACAAACAATAATAATAAAATATTACGAGCATTTATAGGTCAACAAATTGGGCAATCTGGAAGAAATAGACAAATCCCTAGAAACATATAAACTGCCAAAACTGAAACAGGAAGAAATAGAAAATTGGAATGGACCCATTACCTGTAAAGAAATTCAATCAGTAGCCAAAAATCTCATGAAACCAGTCCAGGGCCAGAAGGCTTCCCAGGAGAATTCTACCAAATATTTAAAGAAGAGTTAATACCTATTCTTTTGAAGCTGTTTCAAAAAATAGAAGTGAAAGGAAAACCAGGCAGAGATCTCACTAAAAAGGTGAATTGCAGACTAATCTCCCTGATGAATACAGATGCAAAAATTTTCAACAACATAGTAGTAAACCGAATCCAACAATAGTCAAAAGAATTATTCACCATCATCAAATGGGATTTACTCCTGGGCTAGGGCTGGTTCAATATCTGCAAATCAATCAGCGTGATACACCACATTAATAAAAGAAGGGTTAAGAACCACATGATCCTCTCAATAGATGCAGAAAAGTCATTTGACAAAATACAGCATCCTTTCTTGATAAAAACCATCAAGAAAGTAGGGATAGAAGGAACATAGCTCAAGATCATAAAGGCCATATACAAAAGACCCATAGCTAATATACTCAATGGGGAAAACTGAGAGCTTTCCCCCCTAAGGTCAGGAACACAAGAGGGATGTCCTCTCTCACCACTGTTGTTCAACATTGTGTTGGAAGTCCAAACCTCAGCAATCAGACAAGAAAAAGAAATAACATCCAAATTGGCAAAGTCAAACTTTCATTCTGCATATCACAAGATTCTACATGGAAAACCTGCAGGACTCCACCCTAAAACTGCTAGAATGGTTATATGAATTCAGCAAAGTTGACTCCTTTTTAATAGAATAATTGACCATATAAGCATAGTTTTAATTCTGTGTTCTCTATTCTGTCTTATTGACCTATGGGTCTTTTTTGTATGTGTGTGCCAATACCATAGTCTTTTGATTACCACTGCTTTATAGTATATATTGAAATCTGGGATTGTAATGCCCCTAGTTTTGTTCCTCTTCAAGATTGCCTTGGCTCTTCAGGTCTTTTGTGGTCCCATACAAATTACAGGATTATTTGTTACAGTTCTGTGAAAAAATGCTATTACTATTTTGATAGGGATTGCATTAAATTTATAGATTGCTTTGGGCAGTATGGGCATTTTAACAATATTTGCTCTTCCAATCCATGAGCATGAGATATCTTTCTGTTTCTTTGTGTCCTCTTCAATTTCTTTCATCTGTATTTTGTAGTTTATAGACTATAGGTCTTTCACCTCCTTGGTTAATTTTATATGTAGGGATTTTAGTATTTTAGGTGCAATTGTAAATTGGATTGTTGTCTTAATTCCTCTTTCTACTACTTCATTATTAGTGTGTAGAAATGCAACAGATTCCTATATGTTAATTTTGTGTCCTATGACTTTACTGAATTCACTTGTCAGTTCTAATAGGTTTTTGGTGCAATATTTAGGGATTTCTATATATATTATATCATCTGCAAATAGTGAAATTTTATGTCTTCCTTACCAATTTGGATGTCTTTTATTTCTTTTTCTTATCTGATTGTTGTGGCTAGGACTTCCAATACTATGTTGTATAAAAGTGGTGAGAGTGGACATCCTTGTATTCCTGACCTTAGGGGAAAAGTTCTGTTTTTTCCCATTGAGTATGATATTTAGCTTTTATTCTTTTGAGGTGTGTTCTTTCTAAACCTACTTTGTGGAGGGTTTTTTTTTTTTTATCATGAATGGATGTTGTAATTTGTAAAATGCTTCTCCTGCATCTAGTGAAATGATCATATGGCTCTTATCCTTTCTCTTTTAATGTGATGTATCATGTTGGTTGATTGGTGAATATTGAACCACCTTTGCATCCCAGGAATAAATTCCACTCAATTGTGGTGCAAGATTTTTTTTAAATGTATTGTTGAATTCAGTTTGCCAATAATTTATTGAGGATTTTTTATCTATGTTCATCAAAATACTGGCCTATAGTTTTTAATTGTTGTTTGTTTTTTTGTCGTTTTCTGTCTGGTTTTGGTATCAGGGTAATGCAGGCGTCACGGAATGAATTTGGAAGCTTTCTTTTCTCTCTATTTTTTTTTAATAGTTTAAGAATAGGTATTAACTCTTCTTTAAATGTTTGGTAGAATTCACCTGTGCAGCCATCTGGTCTTGGACTTTTGTTTTTTGGGAATTTCTTTATTATTCAATTTCATTTTGCTGATGGCATTGAGCCAGATTAACTAGCCTGTTCAAATTTTCTTTCTTCCTTTTTTAAGTGTTTATTTATTTTTGAAAGAGCTGGGGAGGGGCAAAGAAGACAGAGAAAGAGAAACTCCCAAACAGGCTCTGCACTGCCAGCACAGAGCCCAAATAGGGCTTGATCCCATGACCATGGGAAAATGACCTGAGCTGAAATCAAGAGTCAGATACTTAACTGACTGAACCACCCAAGTATCCCAAAATTTTAATTTTAATTTTGGAAATATTTTTTTTCTTTCTTCCTGATTCACCTTTGGGAGGTTATATGTTTCCAGGAATTCCTCCATTTCTTCTAGGTTGTCCATTTTGTTAGCAGAAAAAAAACCTTCATAATCTCTTATAATCCTTTGTATTTCTGTCGTGGTGTTTCTCCTCTTTCATTTCTGATTGTTTATTTGAATCCTCTTTTTATGAGTCCAGCTAAAGCTTTATTAATTTTTTTTTTTTACCTTTTTAAAGATACAGGTCCTGGTTTCATTTATCTGTTGTATTGTTTTTTTTTTGGTTTCTATTTCATTTACTTTAATCTTTATTATTTCCTTCCTATCTTCTACTGATTTTTGGTTTTCTGTGTGCTTCTTTTTCTAGATACTTTAGTTGTGAGGTTGGATTATTTATTTAAGATTTTTATTCTTGAAGTAGGTCTGTATTGCTATAATCTTTTGTCTTAGAAAAATTAAAAAAAAAATTTTTTAATGTTTATTTTTGAGAGAGCAAGCGAGCGAGAGAGAGTGCATGAGCATGGGTGAAGGGTAGAGAGGGAGACACAGAATCCAAAGCAGGCTCCAGGATCTGAGCTGTCAGCACAGATCCCGCGAACCGTAAGATCATGACCTGAGCTGAAGTCAGACACTTAACTGACTGAGCCACCCAGGCACCCCTCCTCTTAGAACAATTTTTACTTTGTCCCAAAGATTTTGGACTTTTGTCTTACATTTTCACTTTTCTCTATGTAGTTTTAAATTTCCTCTTTGATTTCTTAGTTCACCCATTGATTTTTTTGAGTAGTATGTTCTTTAACCTCTATGAATTTGTGTTCTTTCCACATTTTTATTTTGTAGTTGATTTCTAGTTTCATAGTGCTGTGGTTGGAAAAGATGCATGGTATGACTTAAATCTTTTTTAATTTATTGAGATTGTTTTCTGGCCCAATGTGATCTTCTCTGGAGAATGTTGCATGTGCACTTGAAAAGAATATGTATTCCACTGTTTTTTGATGGAATGTTCTGAATATATCTGTTAGATCCATCTGGCCCAATGTGCCATTCAAAGCCACTGTTTCCGTGTTGATTTTTCTCTTTGGATGTTCTATCCATTGATGTAAGGGGAGTGTTAAAGTGCCCTACTAATTGTATTACTATTGGTTACTTCCTTTATGTTTAATAGCTGCTGTATGTATTGGGGTACTTTCATGTTTGGTGCATAAATATATAGCATTGTTATAGCTTCTTGTTTGATTGTTTCCTTTATGACTGTGTAGTGTCTGTCTTTTGTTAGTTTCTCTATTTTGTCCCATATAAGTATTGCTACCTCAACTTTCTTTTCATTTCTGTTTGCATGATAAATGCTTTCCCATCTTTTCTCTTTCTCTTTTCTTTAATGTTTGTTTTTTTGTCTGTTTGTTTTGAGACAGAGCATGAGCAAAGGAAGGGCAGAGAGAGGAGAAAAAGAATCCCAGGCAGGCGCTGTACCATTAGCACAGAGCCTGATGTGAGACTTGATATCATGAACCATGAAATCATCACCTGAACCAAAATTAAGAGTTGGACACTTAACCAACTGAACCACCCAAGCGTCCCCCCATTCCTTCACTATCAAACTGCCTGTGTTTTAAGTTGAAAATGAGTATCTGTGGGTTCTATATAGTTGGGTCTTGCTTTTTTTTTTTAAATCCATTCTGTCACCTTGTGTCTTTTGGAGCATTTAGTTCATTTACATTCAAAGTAATTATGGATTGGTATGTTCTTATTGCCATTTTTTGGTTACTGGTTTTGTGATTGCTTTTGTAGTTTTCCACTGTTCCTTTCTTCTCTTGCTCCCCTGTGGTTTGATGGCTTTCTTTAGTGATATGCATGGATTCCTTTCCCTTTATTTTTTGCATATCTATTACTGATTTTTTAAATTTGTGGTTGTGATTGGGTTTGTATATAGCATCTTATGCATATAGCAGTCTATATTAACTTGATAGTTAAGTTTGAAACCATTATAAAAGCACTAAATATTTACTCCCCTACATATTAGGTATATAGTGTCAGACTTTACATCCTCTTTTGATTTTCTCATCTGATTTTTTTATACACTTGATTTTAATGCTTTACCCTCCATATTGGTTTTAGAAATAATTAATATATTACTTTTACTATGTTTATATGTACTTGTGAAATTTTTTCCTTTTGTAATATTCTTCTGTTTATAATCTTTCTTTTCAAAAAAATCCCCTTTAACATTTCTTGTAAGGCTGGTTTAGTGGTGATGAATTCATTTAACTTTTGTTTGGGAAACTCCATCCCTCCTTCTATTCTGAATTATAGCCTTGCTGGATAGAATATTCATGGCTGCATATTTTTCCTTTCAGCATTTTGAGTGTATCATGCCACCCTCTTCTTGCATGCAAAGTTTCTACTAAAAAATCAACTGATCGTCTTATGAGGTTTCCTTTGTATGTAATTTTTTTTTTCTGTTCTTAAAATCCTAATTTTCACTAATTTTTGACATTTTAATTACTATGTGTATTGGTGTGGATGTCCTTGGGTTAATTTTGGGGGGCTCTCTGTGCCTCCTGGATCTGAATTCCTGTTTCCTTCACCAAATCAGGGAAGTTTTCAGCTATTACTTACTCAAATAAATGTGCTGCCTCCTTCTCTCTTGATCTCCTCCTTCTGGGAGCCCAATAATGTGAATGTTATTATGCCTGATGGTGTCACTGAGTTCTCTTAACCTATGTTCTTTTTTTTAATTGATCTGTTTTAGTTAAAAAAAAAAAACACACAACAAAACATCAAATTATTTTTACCATCTACAATTCAGCTCTTTCCACACATTCTAAGACCAAACAGAGTCCCCTGTCCAGAAACAGGGAATTAACTTACTTTTTTATAATACTTTTCTCATTATCCTTGTTCAGCTTGAGTGCTTTCCATTACTCTGTCTTCCAGCTCTCTGATCTGTTCTTCTGTTTCCTCTAGCCCACTATTTTATGTATTTTTTAAAAATGTGTATTTTTTAAAATATAATTTATTATTAAATAGTCTAAAATACAGTGTGTACAGTGTGCTCTTGATTTGGGGGTAGATTGGTGTGGTTCACCACTTACATACAATACCCAGTGCTCATCCCAACAAGTACCCTCCCCAATGCCCATCACTCATTACCCCCTCTCTTCCATCCCCCCATCAACCCTCAGTTTGTTCTCTGTATTTAAGTCTCTTATGGTTTGCCTCCCTCCTGCTATGTTTGTAACTATTTTTTCTCCTTCCCTTCCTCCATCGTCTTCTAGTTCCACATATGAGTGAAAACATATGATATCTGTCTTTGTCAGACTGACTTATTTGACTTAGCATAATACCTTCCAGTTCCATCCACATGGCTACAAATGGCATGCTTTCATTCTTATTGCCAAGTAGTATCCCATTGTATATATAAACCACATCTTCTTTATCCATTCATCATTTGATGAGCATTTAGGTTCTTTCCATAATTTGGCTATTGTTGAAAGCACTGCTATAAACATTGGGGAACATGTGCCCCTGTGCATCAGCTCTCCCATATCCTTTGGATAAATTCCTAGTAGTGCTATTGCTGGGTCATAGGTAGTTCTATTTTTAATTTTTTGAGGAAGCTCCACAGTGTTTTCCAGAGCAGCTGCACCAGTTTGCATTTCCTGTTTCTCCACATGCTCATCAACATTTGTTGTTTCTGGAGTTGTTCATTGTAGCCACTCTGACTGGCGTGAGGTGGTATCTCAGTGTGGTTTTGATTTGTATTTCCCTGATGAGCGACAGTGAGCATCTTTTCATGTGTCTGTTGGCCATCTGGATGTCTTCTTTGGAGAAGTGTCTATTCATGTCTTCTGCCCATTTCTTCACTGGATTAACTGTTTTTCGGGTATTGAGTTTGGTAAGTTCTTTGTAGATACTAACCCTTTATCCAATATGTCATTTGCAAATATCTTTCCCATTCCGTCAGTTGCCTTTTAGTTTTGTTGATTGTTTCCTTAGTAGTGCAGAAACTTTTATCTTGATGAGCTCCCAATAGTTCATTTTTGCTTTTAATTCCCTTGCCTTTGGAGATGTGTCAAGTAAAAAATTGCTGTGGCTGAGGTCAAAGAAGTTGTTGCCTGCTTCCTCCTCTATGGGTTTGATGGTTTCCTGTCTCACATTTAGGTCTTGCATCCATTTCAAGTTTATTTTTGTGTATGGTATAAGAAGTGGTCTACGTTCATTCTTCTGCATGTTGCTCTCCAGTTCTCCCAGGACCATTTACTAAAGAGACTGTCATTTTTCCGTTGGATACTCTTTCCTGCTTTGTCAAAGGTTAGTTGGCCATACATTTGTGGGTCCAATTCTGGGTTCTCTGTTCTATTCCATTGGTCTATGTGTCTGTTTTTGTGCCAATACCATACTGTCTTGATGATTACAGCTTTGTGGTAGAGGGTAAAGTCTGAGGTTGTGATGCCTTCTGCTTTGGTTTTCTTCTTCAGTATTACTTTGGCTATTCGAGGTCTTTTGTGGATCCATTAAATTTTAAAATTGTTTGTTCTAACTTTGAGAAGAATGTGGGTGCAATTTTAATTGGGATTGCTTTGAATGTGTCGATTGCTTTGGATAGTATTGACATTTTAATGATATTTATTCTTCCCACGCATGAACATGGAATGTTTTTCCATTTCTGTGTGTCTTCTTCAACTTCATTCATAAACTTTGTATAATTTTCAGCATACAGATCTTTCACATCTTTGCTTAGGTTTATTCCTGGGTATTTTATGGTTATTGGTGCAACTGTAAATGGGATTCATTTCTTGATTTATCCTTCTGTTGCTTCATTATTGGTGTATAGAAATGCAACCAATTTCTGTACATTGATTTTTTACCCTGCAACATTGCTGAATTAATGTATCAATTCTAGCAGCCTGTTGGTGGAGTCTTTGGGTTTTCCATGTAGAGTATCATGTGTTCTGCAAAAAGTGAAAGTTTGACTACTTCTTTGCCAATTTTGATGTCTCTTGTCTGATGGCCAATGCTAGGACTTCCAACATTATATTAACAACAGTGGTGAGAGTGGACATCCCTGTCATGTTCCTGATATCGTAGAAAACTCTCAGTGTTTTCCCCATTGAGGATAATAGCTGTGGGCTTTTCATATATGGCTTTTATGATATTTAAGTATGTTCTTTCCAGTCCGACTTTCTTTAGGGTTTTTATGAAGAAAGAATGCTGTATTTTGTCATATGCTTTTCCCACATCTATTGACAGGATCATATTCTTATCCTTTCTTTTATTAACGTGATGTATCACATTGACTGATTTGTGAATACTGAACCAGCCCTGTAGCCCAGGAATGAATCCCACTTGATCATGGTGAATAATTCTTTTTATATGCTGTTGAATTTGATTTGCTAGTATCTTGTTGAGCATTTCTGCATCCATGATCATCAGGGATATTGGCCTGATGGCCAAATTCTCCTTTTTGGCCGGGTCTCTGTCTTGTTTGGGAATCAAGTAATGCTGGCTTCATAGAATGAGTCTGGAAGTTTTCCTTCCTTTTCTGTTTTTTGGAAGAGCTTGAGAAGGATAGGTATTAACTCTGATAGAATTCCTCTGGGAAGCCATCTGGCCCAGGAATCTTATTTGTTGTGAGATTTTTAATAACTGATATAAGTTCTTCACTAGTTATGGGTATTTTCAAATTTTCTATTTCGTCCCATTTGAGTTTTGGTAGTGTGTGGGTGTTTAGGAATTTGTCCATTTCTTCCAGGTTGTTCAGTTTGTGGCATATAATTTTTCATAGTATTCTCTGATAATTGCTTGTATTTCTGAGGTATTGATTGTGATAAGTCCATTTTCATTCATGATTTTATCTGTTTGGGTCCTTTCTCTTTTCTTTTTGAGAACTCTGGCTAGGGGTTTATCAATTTAGTTTATTTTTTCAAAAAACCAGCTCTGAGTTTCATTGATCGGTTCCACTCATTTTCTTTTTTTTTTTTTCTTTTGGATTCTATATTGTTTATTTCTCCTTTGATGTTTATTATTTCCCTTCTGCTGGGTTTGGGGTTTCTTTGCTGTTCTTCTAGTTTATTTGGGTGTGCTGTTAGATTTCATATTTGGGATTTTTCTTGTTTCTTGAGATAGGCCTGGATTGCAATGTATTTTCCTCTTAGGACTGCCTTTGCTGCATTGCAAAGGGTTTGGACTGTGGTGTTTTCATATTAATTTGTTTCCATATATTTTTTAATTTCTTCTTTAATTGCATGGTTGACCCATTCATTCTTTAGTAGGATGTTCTTTAGCCTCTGTTCATTTGGAGGCTTTCCAAACTTTTTCCTGTGGTTGATTTCAAGTTTCACAGCATTGTGATCTGAAATCTGCATTGTATGATCTCAATTCTTTTATATTTATTGTGGGCTGTTTTGTGACCCAGTATATAATCTCTCTTGGAGAATTCTCCTTATGCACTTGAGAAGAATGTGTATTCTGCTTTAGGATGAAAAGTTCTGAACATATCTATCAAGTCCATCTGGTCCAGCGCATCATTCAGGGCCATTGTTCTTTATTGATTTTCTGCCTAGATGATTTGTCCATTGTTGTAAGTGGAGTATTAAAGTCCCCTGCAATTACAACTTTCTTACCAATAAGATTGCTTATGTTTCTGATTGTTTTACATATTTGGGTGCTCCCAAATGTGCATATATGTTTATAAATGTTAGCTCTTCTTGATGGATAGGACCCATAATTTAGGATATAATTTCCTTCTTCATTTCTTATTACAGCCTTTAGTTTAAAATCTAGTTTGTCTGGGGGCGCCTGGGTGGCTCAGTCGGTTGAGCGTCCAACTTAGGCTCAGGTCATGATCTTGTGGTTAATGAGTCTGAGCCCCACATCAGGCTCTGTGTTGACAGCTCAGAGTCTGGAGCCTGCTTGGGATTCTGTGTCTCTCTCTCTGCCCCTCCCCCACTCATGCTCTGTCTCAAAAATAAAATAAACATTAAAAAAAATCAGAAAACTAGATTTTATTTTATAAGTATGGCTAATTTAACTTTCTTTTGACTCCAGTAGCATGATAGATGGTTCTCCATCCCCTCACTTTCAATCTGAAGATGTCCTCAGGTCTAAAATGAGTCTCTTGTAGACAGCAAATAGATAGGTCTTGTTTTTTTTATCCATTCTGATACCCTATATCTTTCGATTGGAGCATTTAGTCCATTTACATTCAGTGTTATTATTGAAAGATATGGGTTTATTAGAGTCATTGTGAGGTCTGTAGGTTTCATGCTTGTAGTGATGTCTCTGGTCCTTTGTGGTCCTTGTAACCTTCCACTCACAGAGTCCCCCTTAGGATCTCTTGTAGGCCTGGTTTAGTGGTGATGAACTCCTCAGTTTTTGTTTGTCTAGGAAAACTTTATTTCTCCTATTCTGAATGACAGGCTTGCTGGATAAAGGATTCTTGGCTGCATATTTTTCCTATTCAACATACTGAAAATTTCCTGTCGTTCCCTTCTGGCCTGCCAAGGTTCAGAAGATAAGTGTGCTACTACCCTTATATGTGTACCCTTGGAAGTTAAGGCCCTCTGTACCTAGCTGCTTTCAGAATTCTCTCTTTATCTTTGTATTTTACCAGTTTCACTATGATATGTTGTGCAGAAGATTGTTTCAAGTTACATCTGAAGGGAGGTATCTGTGTTTCCTGGATTTCAATGTCTGTTTCCTTCCCCAGATCGGGGAAGTTCTCAGCTATGATTTGTTGAAGTGCACCTTCTGCCCCTTTTTCTCTGTTCTTCTTCTTGTGGAACTCCAATGATATGGATATTATGTTTCAATGAATCCCTTTGTTTTCTAATTCTCCCCTGGTGGTCTAGCATTTTTTTATCTCTCTTTTTCTTAGCTTCATATTTTTCCATAATTTTAATCTTCTGTTTCACTTATTCTCCCCTCTGCCTCTTCAATCCTCACTGTCACCACCTCCAGTTTATTTTGCACCTCATTTACAACATTTGTAAATTCATCATGACTATGTTTTAGTTCCTTGATCTCTGCAGCAATAGATTCTCTGCTGTCTTCTATGCTTTTTTCAAGCCCAGCGATTAATCTTATGACTTTATTCTAAATTCTTGTTCAGTTATATTGTTTATATCTGTTTTGATCAATTCTTTAGCTGTCATTTCTTCCTGGAATTTCTTTTGAGGAGAATTCCTCCATGCATCATTTTTGCTAGTTTTCTGTCCCTTATGTGTTTCAAACACTTGTTATGTGTCCTGCACCTGCGAGCCCTACTATATTAAAGAGGGGACATGCACTGTCCAGGGCCTGGACCTTCAGGAGGTGTTTTTTGGAGTGTGTTACTTGCTCTCTGCTGTTGTGACTCTGGTTGTTTTATCTCCCTATTTGTCATGAAGCTTTGGACCCTCCACCAGGTGTGCTTTATTTGTTGAAGTAGCCCTAAAAGAAAACAAAGAAACCAAAGACAAAACAAATACAAAAAACAAAAAACACCAGCTACAACAAAATGATGGGGTGAGGTCGGTGTTTATGTGAGAGCCTTATCCCATACAAAGAGAGAAATGACAGGGGCAGGGGAAAAATAAAATTTAGTGGTTTGTCCCACTCTACCATCTCCCGTGCCTCCCTGGCACTTAGCTTGGATTTAACCCCCAATATCTTAAAGGGCCCCACTCCATGCACCCTGGTTGAGGGGAAGAGATGCTTTGTGCCACTTCAGGGCTATGCACAGTTTGTCCCACTCCAACTCCTGTCCCTCCCTCATGTTCGGGTGGGATTTAAACCCTGATATCTTAAAGGGTCCTGCTCTGTGTGCCCTGGTTCTGGGAAAGTGCAGCTCTGTGCCACCAATATATTGTCTCTGGCTAGCAGGTGCAGGCAGTCTTGGAACAGTTGTATACCTTCTTCCCACAGCACTCCAGGGAGGGGATTGTTTTCTCCCACTGCAGACTGCACCCTTGACCTAGCCACTGAGCCTGGGCCTGGCTCCCCTCCTCCCCAGGTGCGTGAACCAGGCAGCTGGCCCCAGTCTGGAGGAAGCCCCTCAGTTAGAGATTGGATCTTTCTCCATCCCAGTTGGTGGTTTTTTTCTTGTACAGATACAGTCCTATGCTTCCCCAGCTTCTCTTTCTCTTCCCTTTGTCTCTCTGCAAAAGGGGATCCCTCCCCTTTGTGCCTACACAGCCTGATTTATCTCTTCCAGTTTGCAGTCACGCACCTATGGCCCACCAGGTTGTCCCCATGGGTCTCTGGAGATGTCTCTGTCACTCTGCAGCCTGGACTCTTGGAATTCAAAGTCCTTTGGCCTCAACACTGCTGTGTTTGAGGGATGAGGGAATTTCAGGTCCCCCCTTACTTCTCTGCCATGTTGGATCTCTCTCCATCATGTATTTTTAATTTTAGTTAATGAGTTAATCTCTAATTGGTTATTTATTGTTTCCGTCTTTTTGTTAAGGGTCTCACTGAGGTCTTCCATTCTTGTCTCAAATGGAGTAAGCATCTTTATGACCATTACTTTAAATTCTCTATCAGGCATATAACTTATCTTTGTTTTGTTTAGCTCTCTTCCTGGAATTTTGTTCTTTTCTTTGATTGGGGACATATTCCTCTGTCTCCTCATTTTTTCTAACTTTGTTTCTGTGTGTTGGGAAAGTCATCTATGTTCCTTGCTTTTAAAAGTAGTGGCTTTATGAAGAAGAGGTTCTTTAGTACCCTGTACTGAAGTGGCCCCTGTTCACCAGAACCTGGCTCTTCAGGGGTGTCCTCTATGTGTGAACCTGGCACTTTAGGGGTGTCCTCTATGTGTGTTGTGGCTGAGTTGCATGTGTCTTCAGTCCAGTCATCTGCAATGGCTCCCTTTTGGTCCCTGTGTTATCAAGGGGCTCGTCTGGGGCTACTTTCCATTTGAGTTGGGTCAGACCAGATGTTTGCCAAAGCTGCAGTCACACCAATCAGCAAGCTGTTTTCCCTGTGTTGTCCCGTGGGAGGCTTTCATTGGTTTATTGGGGCTGCAGTAGACCTGGTGGTGTGTGTGCTTATCTTCTCCTCTTCCCAGATCAGGAGACACTTTGGAGTGGTTCTGGACCTTGTCAAGGCTGCTTGCACAATGCCACATTTGTGGCACTGCTTTGGATGGACTCCTGTTGAGGGAAGGTTAGATTGGGCTTAGCAGCATGAGAATGCTACACGGGTGGGGCACACACTTATCAATGTTTGTGCAGGTCTGCTTGTGAGAAACCTGAGCTGCTTTGGAAAGCTCCTGTCAAGGTCAGGTTGGATGTGGCAGGTGCACAGGAGAATGCAGGGGCGGGGTGTGCTGTTAGCAAAGCTTGATAATATTTGCTCTGGTTCCTGCAGGTATCTGTGTATCCAGGCTTGGGGGTCAGGGGGGAGAAATGGTGCCCACCAGCTCTTTTTTTCTTAGGAAAATCTCCTAAAGATCCTTGCCCTTGCTGCACATGTTGTGAGATTACTAAATAAATCTCCTTTCTGTATACCCCAGAAGTTTTTCAAACTGCTGCTTCTGTGCTATATCTCAGCATGTTGTTATGATGTCTTTTTAAGGTGGGGACTCAATTTCTACTCATCCTCCTGCTCTCCTAGAGGTGAACTGAGCCCACTGATTTTTATTTTATTTTATTTTATTTTTATATAATTTATTGTCAAACTGGTTTCCATACAATACCCAGTGCTCATCCCAACAGGTGCCCTCCTCAATGCCCATCACCCATTTTCCCCTCTGCCCCCATCAACCCTGTTTGTTCTCAGTATTTAAGAGTCTCTTATGGTTTGCTCATGGTTTTGAGCACCTCCCATTTTCAAAGCCAGATGTTAAGGGAATTTGTCTTCCCAGTGAGGGTTCTCCCTGCCTGGGGTGCCTGACATGGGGGGCATCTGCTCCTCTCCTTCTTTGTGCTTGCAGTGTCTCTTCCTCCTAAGGTCGGTCTTGTGGGTCTGTTTGGTTCCCAACCATGTCTCCTTTCTTTCTACCATTTTCGGGGTGTTTTTTTCTCTATAATTAGCTGTGGAGTCTTTTCTGCCAGTGCTTGGGTTGTTTTCTGAGTTATTTACACTAATGTGTGCCTTATGTAGGTGTATCCATGGGACAGGCTGAGCTTAGGATCCTCCTACTCTGCCAACTTCCCTGGAAGTCTAGTCTTTGTTTTAAAGTCTGTCTTCTATGATAAAAGTAGAGCTACCTCAGCTTTCTTTTCATTTTGATTTACAAATAATATCTTCTTCCATCCCTTCATTTTCAGTTTGTGTGTATATAGATTTGTCTTAAGATTTGAAGTGTTTTGTAGGCTCATATGGATTTTGGTGGTTTTTTTTTTTTAAGTTTATTTATTTATTTTGAGAGGGAGAGAGAGAATCCCAAGCATACTCTGTGCTATCAGAGCAGAGCCCCGTGAAGCACTTGAACTCAAAAACCATAAGATCATGAACTGAGCCAAAATCACGAGCTGGATGTTTAACTGGCTGAGCCATCCAGGTGCCCCTGGATCTTGTTTTTCTATTCATCAGTAACACTATGTCTTTTGACTGGATCCCTTGGTCCATTTATATTTTTCCTGAGTTTTATTCAAGAAAAGAATGCAGAGTAGAATCTTGAGCTGACCATATCACATGGACACAGAAATTACAGCTACATCTATGTAACTCACTCTGAAAAAGGTCTGAAGAGGTCTGAAAAAGACCTGAAGACTAGCAAAACAGACCTTCTGCAGTCATTTCTAGAGAGGAGTCCACATCAAAAAAAGTGGGAAGGGCACAGATGTGGTTGGGAACCAAACCCCTGGTGAGAAAGCCAAACTCCACACCATGCACTCCAGGCACTAAGGACATATACTATAAAGATAAATCCCCATAACATCTAGCTTTGAAAACTATTAGGGTTTAAGGAGCTTTTGAAATCAGCAGAACTTGGCTCTGGCAAAGCCTGAGAGTGATAGGAATTTGAATCCCTGCCTTTAGAGAACCAGCATAATAAATAACATGGCCCGCAAAACCAGCACAGAAGCAGCAGTTGGAAAAGCACCTGAAGTATGTGTGAAGGAGATTTGTTTAATGTAAAAATGTGTCTTGGAGGAGCAGGGATCCTCAGGAGACTTCTAATAACAATAGGCTGGCCAGATCCATTCCTCTTCCCTGCCCCACGCTAGATAGCCTGACACTTACAGGAACCAGCACTAATACTCATCACCTAATTTGCTAGCATGGCATGTCCCGCTCCCTTCAACCTGCCCACCTTGGCAGTCATCCCTCCAACACAGCTCATGCCCCATCAGGAACCACTGCTACTCCAGAGGGACTCTTGCCCTGGGGATAGGGGAAGATAAACATATACCAGCATATCCAGGAGCTGAACCTTTTGACTGTTATGGGAGAGGCCCTACCAGCCAGTGCAGTCACACTTGCAGCAGCTGCTGACTACAGACACACAGTCTGACCACTGAAAGTTTCCACAGGCCATGCAGGGAGGAAGCCTTGCCATTTGGTGCACTTGTGCAGACATGCTAATTGCAGACAGCTAGCTTGACTGCTGACCCCATCAACCTAGAAGTACTTGGTGGCCTCAGACCCCTCAGCAGCACAGGGAACAAACCTGGCTTATTGAGCCCACAAAGCCAGTCATTGCAGCTGACTAACTGAAAGTAAATGTGGTTCAGCCAAAACTATAGGGTGTACACAGTTCACATAGAGAATACCCCTGGAGTGCCTGGCTCTGGTGACCAGGGGCAGTGCACCACTTCTATACAAGATCAGGAGACATACCTGGCATCCCTAATACATATAAACAAACACAGACATGCCACTTTTGTTCAACATAGTACTCTTCAGAAATCCTAGCTGCAGCAAGGAAAAGGAATCTAAATTGATAAAGAAGCAAAACTGTCACTATTTGCAAATGATATGACACTATATGTACGACATCTTCAAGACTCAACCAAAAAAAAAAAAACAAACACAAAATGAACTTGATGAATTGATTAAGCAAAGTTTCAGGATACAAAATCCATACACAGAAATCTGCATTTCTGTACACTAGTAATAAACTTAACCAAGGAGGTAAGAGATCTGTACTCTGAAAACAAAAACACTGATGTTCTAACCATTGATGTAAAACACTGATGAAATTGAAGGTGACATCAACAAATGGGAAACTATTCCATGCTAATGGATTGGAAGCTATCATTAAATGTTTATAACACTGGGGATGCCTGGGTGGCTCATTCAGTTGGGTGTCCAGCTCTTGATTTTGGCTCAGGTCATGATCTCAGGTGAGGCTCATGAGTTCAAGCCCCATATCAGGCCCTGTGCTGACAGTGCGGAGCCTGCTTGGGATTCTCTCTCCTTCCCTCTCTCTCTCTCAGAATAAACAAACTTAAAAAAATTTTTTAAATGTTAATATTCAAAGCCATCTACAGATTCAGTGCAACCTTTGTCTAAATACCAACAGCATTTTTCACAGAACTAGAACAGATAATCTTAAAATATGTATGGAACCACAAAAGACCCCAAATAGCCAAAGCAGCAATTTGGAAAAAGAACAAAACTGGAGATATCACACTTCTCAGTTTTAAACTATGCTACAAAGCTGTAGTAATCAAAACAGGATGGTACTGGCACAAAAAATGGACACAGATCAATAGACCAGAATAGAGACCAGTATAAACCCATACTTATATGGTCAATTAATCTATGACAAAGGAGGCAAGAATATACAATGGGGATTAGTCTCTTCAATAAATGGTTTTGGCAAAACAGGACAACTACATGCAAAACAATAAAACTGAACCATTTTCTAACACCATACACAAAATAAACTCAAATGGATTAAAGACCTGAAACCACAAATTCCAGAAGCAAACATAGGCAGTAATATTTTTTGACATCAGCCATAGCAACATTTTTCTAGATCTCTCTCGTTGGGCAAGGCAAACAAAAAGCAAAAATAAACTGTTGGAAGTACACCAAAATGAAAATGGTTAAGGAAACCATCAACAAAAGACAATCTACTTAATGGGAGAAGATATTTGCAAATGATATATCTGATCAGAAGTTAAAATTCAAACTCTACAGAGAACTTATTATACAACTCAATGCCAACAAAAAAAATTATTCAACTTAAAAAAGCAGGGTTGCCTGGGTAGCTCAGTCAGTTAAGCATCTAACTCTTGATTTAGAGTTATTATCTCACAATTTGTGAGATTGAGCCCTGCATTGGGCTCCCCACTGAGACCACACAGCCTGCTTGGGATTCTCTCTCCCCCCATCTCTCTGCCCCTCTCCCACTCGTGCTTGCATTCTCTCTCTCTCTCTCTCAAAATAAACAAACATTAAAAGAAAAAGCAGATGACCTGAATCAAAATTTTTTCCAAAAAAGATATACAAATGGCCGAATATAACATGCCCAACATAACCAGTCATCAGGAAGATGCAAACCAAAACCATGATGAGATATCACCTCACACCTGTCAGAATGGCTAGAAATAAAAGACAAAAAATAACAAGTGAGTGTTGTCAAGGATGTTCAGAAAAGGGAACCCTTGTGCACTGCTAGTGAGAATGTAAATTGGTGCAGCCACTGTGGAAAACAGTATGGAAGCTCCTCAAAAAATTAAAAATAGAAATAATGGGTTGCCCAGGTGACTCAGTCTGTTACAGTGTCTGACTTCGGCTTAGGTCATGATCTCAGAGTTTGTGGGTTTGAGCCCCGTGTTGGGCTCTGTGCAGACAGCTCAGAGCCTGGAGCCTAGTTTGGATTCTGTATCTCCCTCTTTCTCTGCCCCTCCTCCGCTTGCACTCTGTCTCTCAAAAAAAAAAAAAAAAAACATTAAAAAAAATTTTTTAATTAAAAAAAATAGAAATACCATATAATACAGTAATCCCACTACTGGGTATCAGCCAAAGAAAATGCAAACAAAGTGATATATATACCCTTATTTTTACTTTAGCATTATTTAAAATAGCCAAGATATGGGAGCATCAACAAATGAATGGATAAAGATAGGGTATATATAAATACAATGGAATATTACTCAACCATAAAGAGGAATAAGATCTTGCTATTTGCAATAACACAGATGGACCTAGAGGGCATTGTGCTAAGTGAAATAAATCAGAAAAAGACAAATACCTTATGATTTCACTTATATGTAGAATCTAAAAAACAAAACAAATGAAGAAAAAAGTGAAAAGCAAACTCTTAAATACAGAGAACTGGTAGTTATCAGAAGAAATGTATGTAGGGAGATGGTAAAATAGATAAGAAAGATAAAGTGGTACAAACTTCCAGTTATAAAATAAGCCCTGGAGAGGAAAATCACAGCACAGGGACTATAGTCACTATTGTAATAATACCATATGGTGACTACACTTCTCATGGTGAGCAATGAGTAATGTATGAAATTCTTGAATCCATATGTTGTACACCTGAAACTTATGTAACATTGCATATTATACATCAATAAAAATACTCATAGACTTGTACTTACTGTCATTTTGTTGGCTTTCTGTTGTTTTTTTTTTTTTTATAGTTCTGTTTTTTACAATCTCTTTCCTTATCATTTGGTGACTTTTCTTAGTGTTATGTTTATATCTTTTATTGTTTTTTTGAAACTATTATAGGTATTTGGTGTATGGTTACCATAAGGCTCATATATGTTATTTTATGTATGTAGCAGCCTATTTTAAGTTGAGAATCACTTAAGTTCAAGGGTGTTCTAAAAGCACTATATTTTTACCACCTTGCCAAATGCTTCATATTTTGATATCCTATTTTATGTCTTACTATTTTGTATATCCATTGACTAATATTATAAGTCTAGATGATTTTACTAGTTTTGTATTTTAACCTTCATACTAGTCATGTAGGTGGTGGATCCACTACTTTTAATATATGTTTACTTTTATTAATGAGATCATTTCCTTCACAATTTCATTTTTTCCAGTTATGGCCTCTTCTCTTCCACTTATATTAGTTCCTTTAACATTTCTTTTATAAGAACATTTCTTTTATAAGACTAGTTTGTTGTTGATGAATTCCCTTAGCTTTTGCTTGTCTGGGAAACTCCATCTGTCTCTTCAATTCTGACTGATAATCTTGTTGGGTAGAGAATTCTTGCTTGTGATTTTCGTTTCCTTTAGCACTTTGAATATATCCTATCACTCCCTTCTGGCCTGTAACTTTTCAGCTGAAAAATCAGTTATAATAGTTATATGGAGGTTTCCTTGTGTGTAACTAGTTGTTTTTCTCTTGCTGCTTTTAAGATTCTCTCTTAAACTGTTGATAATTTAATTATAGTGTGTCTTGATCTTCTCTAGGAATCTCTGCTTCTTAGATGTGGATGTCTGTTTCATTTATTAGGTTAGCAAGTTTTCAGTCATTACTACTTCAAATAGGTTTTCTGTCCCTTTTTCTCTCTCCTCCTTCTGTGACAACTATAATGGAAATATTAGTATGCCTGATGTCCCAGAGATCCCTTAAACTATATTTTTAATTTTTTCTTTTTACTGTTCCACTTGAGTGATTTCCACTACTGTCTTCCACATCACTGATTACTTCTGTAGCATCTACTCTCCTGTCAATTCCCTCTAGTATATTTTTTCAGTTATTCTTCAGCTCTGATTGGCTCCTTTTTATGTTTTCTGTCTCTTGGTTGAGGTTCTCACAGTGTTGATTCAGTCTTCTTCTGAGTTTGGTGAGCACCTTTATGGTCATGATTTTGAATTATTTTTCAGGTAGATTGCTTATTTGTTCCCTTAAGTCTTTTCCTGAGGTCTTGTCTTGCTCTTTAATTTGGAACATATTCTTCTGTATCTTCATTTTGTCCATTTGTTTCTATGTATTAGGTTGATGAGTTGCATTACCCAGTCTTGAAGGAGTAAGTGGCTTTATGTAGGTGTCTTATGGGGTGTAATAGCTCAAACCCCTGTGGTTCATCCAACTGAGGTGCACCTAGGATATCCCTGTCTGGATTGTGTGCACTCTACTGCTCTGGCTTGTATGCACGGGTGGGGGGTACAGGCCTCGAATGTGACTGGCAGTGAGGTCTGGTTTTGACTGCTGCTTGGGAAGAAATTGTTCTCACCAGGCCTGGGACAGTGAGATTGAAGGGGAGTTAAAAGAAATGGTGCCTACTATCACTTCTGTTCCCAAAGAATGTTAAAGCAGGTCCCTACACCTCTGGCACATGGTTTAAAATTAATCTCCTTTACATGTAAACCCAGGCACTTTTCACACTACTGCCTCTGCTCTGGGACTTGGAGCAAGTGAGATTACACTCACACTTTTTAAGAGCAGAGTCTCCGTTTCCTTCACAGACCTAAGCCCCACTGGCTTCCAAAGCCAGACATTATGGGGGCTTGTCTTTGTAGTGTGGGTTCGCTAGACTTGGCAGTCCAATCTGATGTGGGGCTTAAACCTTTGTTTCCTCAGGGAGTCCTCGATGGTTATGATACCCACTGCCCCCCCCCCCTTATAGGTCATCACACTGGCGTTGTGGATCTTAACCATATTTTTGTCCCTCTTATCCATCATGGTGAGGCTTTTTCTTTATATCCTTAATTGTATATAATCTTCTCTGCAAGTCTTCAGTTTGTTCTCAGATATAGTTGTTCTACAAATGGTTGTAGTTTTGGTTTGTCCATGGAACAAGATAAACTCAAAATCCTACTCTACCATCTTGATCCCCAAGGCACATCTAATTTCTATTCAAAAGCTCTCATAAAATAGATAGAGCATAATAAAATCAAGTCAGTAATATCTTTATAAAAGATCAAAGTCAGTGCTCATAGAGTACTTTGACATCATACCAGGGCTGTGTAATGCAGTGGAATTCAGTCTGAGCATGTGATTCCCTTGATTTCACTCAATAAAACATTATTTGGAGTATATGTCTTCAGAAAATTGGTTGGAATACATTCCCTTCATGGAACTTCCATACATATTTATTCTCTTCACTGGGTTTTCAACAAATATTGAAGAACATGGAGTTTGAGATTATATTACAATGTAATAATTAGGTTGAATCTTTTGTATGTTGTCAGTTTAACTTTTTTTTTTTTTTTTCTGATTAGGGAACTTGGCTTCCAGAAAAGCATGCTTCAACAGAGGTGACATCTTAGGTCAAATCAGGGGGAAAAATGCTAGAATTTCTTTCTCTTTTTGGAGAAAGTGTAAGTTCAACTAATAAGTGGAAAACTTGGAGAATACCCCCATGCTCTTGAAATATTCAGAAATTATTTTAATTTCAATGCAAAATCAATTAAAATCATATTCCCCATAATAACCAAAAAAGTGGAACACACCCCAAATGTCCTCATTGACAAGTGGATTAGCAAAATAGGTTACATGCATACATGGAATATTGTTCTGCACCAAAAAGAAATGAAGGGCTGGTAATTCTACAACAGGGATGAGACTTGAAAAGATTAGGCAAATTGAAAAAAAGCAAGACACAAAAGGCCACATATTGTATGACTCCATTTACATTAAATATCCAGAAAATTCAAATCCAAAGAAACAAAGTAAAGTAGTGGTTTTCTAGGGCTAGAGAGAGGGGGGGGAATGACTGCCAGTGGCATCAATTTTCATGTTGGGGTTATGAAAACTTTGCAAATATAATGGAGATGGTTGCACAACTCTGTTAATATATTAAAAATCACTTAATGTACACTTCAAAGAGGTGAATTTTTATGCCCTATGAAGTATATCTCAAAAGAACTGTTACAAATGTAAAAGACAAATTCAATATATTGCTTTCTTATGAAAAATGCAGGCTCAAGAATTCTTAAATCTACTTGAAATATCAAGATAATTAAAAAAAAAACTTATGGAAATTTTAAGTCACATACAAAATGAAAATAGTGTAAAAAATCCCAACATATCAGCACCCAAGTTCAGTAGCTATCAACAAATAACAGATCTTGTTTCACCTGTACTTCTATCCACTACTTTTTACTTCTTTGCATTGTTTTGAAAGAAATCCAAGATATCTTAATCTGTAAGTACTTTAGGAGATATCTCAAAGTTGAGGAATCTTTTAAAAATAACCACAATATAATTATTCTATCTTTACATTTTAGCAATAACTCCTTAATATTTTCAAATTTTCATGAGTATTCTTATTTCCCTGGTATTCTATTTAATTTGCAACTAATTTGTTGAATTAGTTTGAATAGAAGATACAAATTAGTTGCAAACAAGATACACATGTTGCATCGGATTAGTTCCAGCATGTTTTATTATTGATACACTTTTCCCTTTTGTAAAAATTCCTTTGACAAACTAAATGTGTGTTGTTTTTAATTCTTAGGTATTAAAAATGAGCTATAACAAAATTCGAAAACTTCAGAAAGATACTTTTTATGGCCTCAGGAGCTTGACACGGTTGCATATGGACCACAACAATATTGAGTTTATAAACCCAGAGGTTTTCTATGGACTCACCTTTCTCCGGCTGGTGCACTTGGAAGGAAATCAGCTCACTAAGCTCCATCCAGATACATTTGTCTCTTTGCAATACCTCCAGATATTTAAAATATCTTTCATTAAGTACCTATACTTGTCCGATAACTTCCTGAGCACCCTCCCTCAACAGATGATTTCCTATATGCCTGATTTGGAAAGCCTTTATCTTCACGGGAACCCATGGACCTGTGATTGCCATTTACAATGGTTATCTGACTGGATACAAGAAAAACCAGGTATATATGCTATTTATTTCTTTGTCCTAATTAGAAGAAACCTGCCTGGAGGTCTTTACCAGTAAGCAGGGAGGCCAATGTAATTTAGCTGGAGAAAAAATAAACACTAAATAATAACTTAGTGATAATGCATTATCTTTGATGGATTGTGCATTGTTTCAGGTCAACTATCTGATCATCACTCCTGGAAAAATTAGCAAATAAAGAATGTTTTTGTGTTTTGTTTTCTCTACTTACTATGAGCCATAAAACCCCTCCCTTCTCTTCCTTTGAGTCATTTAGTCACTATGCATTTTTAAGAGGTCTATTCAAGATCCTATGCTCTGTGAGGGAAGTACCAACAGCATTCTCTGTTCTAACCATGCCTCTGATGGCTTATAGATAAGCAAACAGATCATCAGAGTGGGAAATGTGCTTTGATGGGGAAAGTAAAATTTGCCATGAAGAGGGTAACATCCATTCATTCAACAAGTAGTTATTGTAAATCTCCTTTGAACAACAGGTCACAAAGAACACAGGGATCTAAAAATAAACAAGAGGGTTTCTTCAGAGTTTGCATTCTTGTGGGGAAAATGGGCAAACAACTAAATGCACTATTGATTGTTGAAATCTAAGTAAATAATTAAGTCTTTAGGAAAATGACAGAAAGGAGCCCATTGATTATGGCATCAGAGGGGTGGTTGGTTACTTTGGAAGGAGTGATGGGAGCCAGATTGCTATATGCGGAGGGATAGGTGGAAGGCAAGGATCAGTCTTTGGAGAGGTTTGACCTGAGGGAAGGAAGGGAGGATGGCAGCCTGATGGAAATGTGCAATCACACAGGACTCTTCAAGCATCAGAGAGACTTGAGTATTTTCAAGGTGGAAGGTGACAACACCAGAACAGGCAGATCATCCATTGAAGAAGTCCCCTAGAAGACTGAAGGGCAAGAGATCCAGACCTAGGAGGCGGGGTTTTCCTTAGGAGTAGGAAAAAGGAGAACTAGATGGGCACAGAGGCAGGGGGATTCCTGAGTCTAGTAGAAAAGACAAAGGAAGCTCCTATTTCCTGGCTTTTCCTCCTCTGTGAAGTTGTAGGAGAGGTGACTGAGGAAGGTCCTAGGAAGGGATCAAGGTCAGAAACTTGAGAAGCGTGGAAAACGTTTGAAGGTGCTGCCATAATGTGTGTGGATGTGTGATCAGTTAGTTAAAAAGTAAATCTGAAAACATTAACTGAACATTGTGAATAACTTTAGGCCAATCGATAACACCTTTGCTTTCCATGAGCAAATCTTTTAGGGAAACATGCTAAACACATAAAAAGACAGTAAAGCTATGAATGAAAAACATTAAAATACTTACATTGAAAATTTAGTTCTGAAGGATCTCAGGGTCAGTAAAAAATTACTTCTGCCTTGATTACAAAGGAAGGAAATTGGACCGCGGCATAAAAGATACATCAAAGGGAAAGAAGGAATAACAACTAACAGGAAGTTAACATTATGAATTTGTGGTTGACATTGTGCTAGATGCTTTGTATTTTAATCCTTCCAATAATTCTCAATTTACAGATGAAGAAACTGAGACTTGGAAAATTTGGCTGTTTTGGGCTAGTCATTTAGACTATTTATGTCTCAACTTTCTCACCTGTAACTAATATAGGGATAAGAATAACTGGAAAGAATAAAACACAAAGTGTTTATTAGCACAATGTATGGCATAAAGCAAGCACTCAATAAATATGAAGCTTATCATTTTTATTGCCACCCACCCAGGCCACACAGCTAGAAAGTAGAAAAGCAGAAACTCAAAAGCCAAAACCTTTTCTCTAAAATGTACTTGGGCTTATCACTTACATATAACATCCTGGACTCATCCCAAGTGCCCTTCTTAATGCCCATCACCCATTTACCCCATCCTCCCATTCAACTCCCCTCCAGCAACCCTCAGTTTGTTCTCTGTGTTTAAGAGTCTCTTATGGTTTGCCTCCCTGTTTTTATCTTTTTTCCTTCCTTTCCTCTATGTTCATCTGTTTTGTTTCTTAAATTCCACATATGAGTGAAATCATAGGATATTGGTCTTTCTCTGACTTATTTCACCAAGCATAATACATTCTAGTTCCATCCACATTGTTGCAAATGGCAAGATTTCATTCTTTTTGATGGCCAAGTAATAAACCATCATGTATATATACATACATATACATACACATGTACCACATCATCTTTATCCATTCATCAGTCATTGGACATTTGGTCTCTCTTCATAATTTGGCTATTGTTGATAGCACTGCTATAACTATTTGGGTGCATGTGCCCCCTCAAATCATTTTTGTATCCTTTGGATAAACACCTAGTCATGAAATTGCTGGGTCCTAGGGTAGTTAGTTCTATTTTTAATTTTTTGAGGAACCTCCACACTGTTTTTAAGAGTGGCTGCACCAGTTTGGGTGTTGAGGTTGCTAAGTTCTTAATAAATTTGGGATACTAACCCTTTATCAGAGATGTCCTTTGCAAATATCTTCTCCCATTCTGTACGTTGTCTTTTCATTTTGTTTCCTTCGCTGTGCAGAAGTTTTTATTTTGATGAGGTCCCAGTAGTTCATTTTTGCTTTTGTTTCCCTTGCCTCTGGAGACATGTCTGGCAAAAAGTTGCTATGGCCGAGGTCAAAGAGGTGCTGCCTGTATTCTCCTCTAGGATTTTGGTGGTTTCCTGCATTACATCTATTTTGTCTTTCAACCATTTTGTTATTGTGTATGGTGTAAGAAAGTGGTCCTGTTTCATTCTTCTGCATGTCTGTTCTCCTGAAACCATTACTACACTCTATGTAATAGAGTGTCAGAAACCTATAGTCCACAAACCCCACATCTTTCCTATCTGGCCCTTGACATAAAAAAGTGTGCTGATCTTGGCCTCTAGAACAAAGCCTCAGCTCCTTAGCCCAGTAACTCCTAGCCTAAGCCTCAACATCATTTCCTTCCTTTCCAACCCTCAGACCCTCTCCCATCCCAGATATAATCTACACTGTGTTAGTACCTCTTCCCTGCTGCATTCCTGCCTGGAGCACTTCCCTTCCTTTTCTGCCTGATGGGCTCCTAGCTAACCTTCAAACTCTGCTCAGTACTCCATCCTTCTGGGAAGCGTGGTGCTACTCCACTCATCCCATCTGTATTCAAATATAGTTGACCATTGAAAATGTGGGGGTTAGGGGTATGGACTCCCAATACAGCTGAAAATCCATGTATAACTTTTGAATTTCCAAAAACTTCACTAATAGCCTTCCGTTGACCGAAAGCCTTACTAATAACACAAATGGTGAATTATCTCATTTTGTACATTTTATATTGTATCCTATAGTAAAGCTAGAGAAAAGAAAAGGTTGCTGAACCAATCATAAGGAAAATATATTTACAGTATTGTAAATTTACTTCGTTTGCAAGATAAATTATGTCAGTACCTATGTCATCTTACATGATACAAAACACTGTAGATGTTAAATACAGACATCAAAAATGAAAAGATGTCAAAAAGAAATTCATTTTTATTTTATATTAATGCATTGATAATGAAACAGCAATATAGTTGTGTTGTGGTAGCCAACGAAAATTGATGCAATTACTTTACGGTAGCCTACCCTATACACAATGAATGAATCAAAATTTTTATGGCATACAGTATTAGTCCTCATAATACAATATTGGAAACATTGTATCTTAAAAAAAATTACCACTTACCTACAATAACAGGTTGATAATGTAGTTTCTCCAATTACGAGAGAGAGGCATGCGGTATGGCAAGGACTGTAAGCCTATATTAGAAGATGCAGTCTACTTCCATGCAGGTCTTGCACATGATGTTCTACATAATGAATACTGAGGCAGTAATGATAGAAAAACATCTCCTACAGTTCTCACTGTGTAGTTTTTGGCTTTTCACACAAACACACATGCACAATACATTAAGTTCATTAACTTTACAGCATGATAATTACTGTTTATTATGTGGAAGTGGATCATCATTAGGTCTTCATCATCTTCACCCTGAATAAAGGATGAGGAGAAGACATTGGTCTTGCTGTGAAAGAAGTTGGAGGAGGTGAAAGAGGAAGCAGGAGGGCATGTACACTCAGTGTAGCTTTACAGTAATACATTGTAATTTGTCTGACTTGTTTTATTTTTATGTTTCTATACAGTACCAATCTTTCTTCCATCGTTTGCTTTAGTTTCAGTGTCCCCATCACAGAAGGGTCCATGTCATAAAGGAAGTCAAAACCAGTCTTGAATAACAGGAACCATTCTGCCATATTGTCTAATGTCAGTTTGTTTTCTGGTATGGCTTTTTCTGTGTCTCCTTCCTCATCATTACATGCTGATTTGGAAGCATGAATCTCTAGCAAGTCCTATATTGTTAATTCCTCTGGTGTGGTATCTTTTAGCTCTTGGATTTGTCTAAGATCTGAAACGCTTCACCACCACCTCCTCAATCTGCTCCCCCAACCCCTACCTTTTTTGCTGTATCTACAGTCTCTTTAATGATTTCCTTGATTGCTTCTGTGGTAAATCCTTTGAAATCATATGTATCATCTGGACATGGTTTTCTCCAAAAGGAAGTTACTGTTTCAGACTTAATGGCTTCCATGGCTTTTCCTGTAACAACAATAGCATCTTCACTGGTGTAATCCTTCTAGATTTTTATGATATCCTCTCAGGATTCTCTTCCATAGAATAATCCTTTCCATAGAATGTTGCATATAATGAGCCTTAGTGATTCTTATGACTCCCTAAATTAGAAATGTATCTGGGGCAAGGAAGCCACTTTTATGCCTTCGGTGTTGAACTCATAGGGTTGTGGGTAGGTAGGGGCATTGTCCAGCATCAAAATAACTTTACAAAGCAGTTCCATACTGGCAAGGTACTTCCTGACTTCAGGAACACAAAATCAATGTAAACAATTTGGAAAAAAATATTATCATCATCCAGGCCTTCTTGTACAATCAAAAGATTGGCAGGTGGTGTTTATCATTTCCCTTCAAGGCTGGAGGATTAGTAGTTTTACAAATAAGGGCAGTCCTGATCAAGAACCCAATCACATTTTCATAAAACAGTAAAGTTAGCCTATCCCTTCCTGCCTGAAGTCCTCTTCCTTACTAATAAATGTCCTTTGTGGCATTTTTTTCCGGCAGAATAGGGCACTTTTATCTACATTAAAAACCTCCTCAGGCAGATCTCCTTTCTCCTCAGTAATTTTTGTGATGTTGTCCAGAAACTCATCTGCTCCCTCTTGGATGATAGAAACTGCTTCTCCTGCTTTCTTGATCTATTTTAACCCAAATCTCTTTCTGAAATTATCAAACCATCCTTTGCTGGCATTAGGTTCTTGAGATTTAGATCCTTCTCCTTCAAGTTTCATATCATGGCTTTGCTTTGTCATGAATCATAAATGAGTCTACACATATGCCTTTCTTATAGTGGTCCTACACCCACATAAAGGCGGCATTTTCCACACAAGATAAAAAGGCATGGTGCAAAAAGTGCAAGGTTTTCATGCCTGCTGGTGTAGCTGCAGTGACAGCTTCAGGGATTTCCTTTTCTTTTCTTCTTTTTACAAAGCTCCTTATGCTGGATTTCTGTTAAAGTGTCGGGTAATCACAGCCGCAAACCTCATATCAAAGCAGTTAACTTGTTCTTGTAAAGTCATAACTTTTCTCTGCTTCTGGGGAGCACTTCCAGCATCCCAAGTGGCACCTTGTATGGGTCCATTGGTATTATTCAAGGATTATGGTATTGCAATGGACATGATGAAGAATAGATGAGAACCATGAGAAATCAGTTTTTACTGCAGTATGCAATTTACTGGAGAGATGAAATGCGCCAGAGATGAATAGTATCACAAGATTCTTGTAACACTTGAGCTTACCTCAATAGCAATAGAAAGTGCCTACAGTTAATTTTATGCAGTTATGATTTAATACCGTACCTTTATGTTTGTTTACATTTCTCTCAACTGTGAACGGTGCCATATATGGTCTTTAAGTGTGTGCATAAGTTCTGATACATTTTAACTTTTTATTATAGATTTGTGCATATTTTGCGCACTCATGACATACCTAAAAAAAAAAAAATGTTTTCAACATTTCTAGGCTATGTGGTTTATCTGTAAGGTTTCTCAAATGGTCACAAATCTCCAAAAATTTTTCCAGTTTATTTATTGAAAAAATTCACATATAAGTGGACCCAGGCGTTTCAAGGGCCAACTGTGATCATTTCACCACTTGGTCCACAATTCTATCCCTGAATGGAAAACATTATATTGATTAGTATTAAATGTCTTTTACCTTTCCTATGTCTGATTTATTTATCCCTCGCCCCTAGAATGTGCCTACATCATAGTAGGTACTCAATTTTTGTTAAACTAAGCTTCGATTAATTAACTATTTTAAAGGTGAATACAAACGAGTCCACCACCTACCTATGATCTTAACACATCCCCAAATTGTACACACACACACAGACATATATGATTAGCCAAACCCATTAGCGCTAACATCTTTCAGTCATGTCTAAAAAAAAGTGTTCTCCTTTTAACTGAGATGCCTTAATGATAACTCTATAAGATTTATGAATTAGTCACATCAGCTTTTGCTTTGACATTTTTTGATCAATTCTGAGAGATTCTTGGACATAGGTTCTCATGTCTTCAGTTGCTTTACTTAGCATGTGATAGATCCTCCTTTTACACATATCTCAGTAGTCCAGTGTAACGCAGCTTTATCTATTTGTGGGTATCTTCCCTTCTTAGGTTCCACAAAGCTCTTCATGTTGCTTCTTTATAAAATAAGGGTTTGTGGCTATTTCTTTGATAAGCATTCGTTTTACAAAAATCAAATTTTTGTCCAGCTTCTCTGTTTTCAGGCCTTTCTACCTACCTAATAACATCTTGTTTTAGTGCTAAAGCATAGTGTAGTATTTTTTAAGTTGGGGTTTTCTTTTTTATTATTTTTATTTTAGAGAGAATGTGAGCAGGCATGAGCGGGGGGGTGGGGAGGGAAGGAGACAGAAAATCTTAAAATCCCACAACCCTGGGATCATGACCTCAGCTGAAATCAAGAGTAGGATGCTCAGCCAACTGAGCCACCCAGGTGACCCAAAAGCATAGTATAATCTTAATACAAACATTTTAAGTGACAATATATGTAGTACCAACAGTGCTTGTAATTCAAAGAGAAAACAATATAAGTAGCTAAGACACTGGTCAGTGGGTGGTAGTGGTTCCCATATCAAGACTGCCAACAGGTCAGTTACTACTGTAAAACACTTTTAATTTTAAGACACATCTCAATTTACAAGTTAAAATGTGGAAGAAATATGACCTTAGAATTAGGCCAGCCTGCCTGCCTTCATCCTTCCCTCCAATCTTTTCTGAGCATCCACTGGCTAAGGCTGGGGGCATACAGATAAACAAGTATGGAGCTTACAGTCTTGTGGGAAGGCAGAAAACTAGACAAGTTCATTCTAATAGTGGGCAGATGGGGAGTAGGATAGAAGTGGAAGGTACAAGAACAGCATAAAGCAGGAAGCCCACCCACAAGTGGTTTTGTGGCTGGGTCGTGAAGGACATAAGTAGTTAGACATTGATGCAAGAGGGAATGTCAGACAGAAAGTGATGGGAAGTGGAAGGACCAGCATATGCCAGAGCCTAGTAAGGCATGTCAGGGTTGAGGAATGAAAAGCATTTCTGTGTCACTGAAACTTATTGCGATTGAGGGAACCAAGTGACAGGATAAGATCTACATCTGAAGTAAAATACCTGATGCCCAGGGCCTGCTAACTCTGGCCCAGGTGCTAGCAATAATAAGCATCCAAGATGTGAGCATAATTCTGTGATCAGGTTTAATTAAACCAGAAGTCTGCTGTGTTTTTTGCTACAGTGGGGTTTGAACCCAGGGTACTGGTAAGTAGATTAAGGGTCATAGCTGGTTGGTAAGTAGGTGACTGAGAAGAGCCTCTTATGAGTGCTCAAAGGTTGTCAGGCTTGCCAGCTACTTCCTCTGCATCGGTTTAGATTGTAGAATTCACTGAAGTCGCTGAGCCAAATGTATGTAGCATCACCTGTCATGCTGGAGTACAAACTGAAGGGTTTGGAGTCCATGTTGTCACAAACGGCACAATCTCATCCTTTTTTGGTGGCTAATAGTCCATTATATACACATCCCACATCTTCCTTATTCATTCCTGTATTGATAGACACTTAGGTTACTTCCAAATCTTGGCTATTGTAAATAATGCTGCAATAAGCATAGGTGCGTATGGAGTTTTTTGAATTGGTATTTTTTTATTCTTTGGGTAAACACCCAGTAGTGGAATTGTTGGGTCACATGGCAATTCTATTTTTAATTTTTTGAGGAACATCCCTACTGTTTTCCACAGTGGCCGCACCAGTTTGCATTCCCACCAACAGCACATGAGTGTTCCTTTTCTCCACATATTCACCAACACTTGTTGGCAGGTGTCATTTGTTCATCTTTCTCAAGATTGCTTTGGCTATTTGGGGTCTTTGTCGTGCCCTACAATTGTAGCAGTAGAAGTTCTAATTTTGTGAAAAATATGGGTATTTTGTTAGGGATTATATTGAATCTGTAGATGGCTTTGGTTAGTACAGACATTTTAATATTAATTGTTCCAATCCATGAGCATGAAATATCTTTATATTTTTTTATGTTGCCTTCAGTTTCTTTCATCAATGTTTTATAGTTTTCAGAGTACAGGTCTTTCACCTGCTTGGTTAAGTTTATTGCTAGGTATTTTATTATCTAGGGGGCAATTGCAAGTGAGATTGTTTTCTTAATTTGTCTTTCTGCTACTTCATTATTAGTATATAGAAATGGAATTGATTTCTGTATGTTAGATTTGTATCCTGTGACTGCACTAAATTCATTGATCAGTTTTCATAGTTTTTTGTGTACTAAGATATCTTACATAGAGTGTCATCTGCAAACAGTGACACTTTTGGTTCTTCCACATCAATCTGGATGCCTTTTATTTCTTTATCTTGTCTGACTGCTGCAAGTAGGAGTTCCAAAGAGGACTGTGTTGAATAAAAGCAGTGGGAGTAGACATCCTTGTCTTGTCCCTGATCTTAGAGGAAAAGCTGTCATTAAGGATGATGTTAGCTGTGGATTTGTCATATTTGACATTTATTCTGTTGAGGTAGGTTTCCTTTACACCCACTTTGTTGATAGTTTTTATCATGAACAGATAATTCTGTCAGATGTTTTCTATTTATTGAGATGATATGATTTTAATCTTTGTTTTGCTGATGTAGTTTATCACATTGGTTGATTTGTGACTATTGAGTCAGCCTTGTGTCCCCAGAATAAATCCCATTTGATCATGGCGAATGGTTCTTTTAATGTATTTGTGGTTTTGGTTTGTTTTTGTTGTTGTTGTTGTTTTTTAATTTTATATAAATCCAAGTTAGTTAACATATAGTGTATTAATGGTTTCAGGAGTAGAATTTAGTCATTCAGCACTTAGATATAACACCCAGTGCTCATCCCAACAAGTGCCCTTTTTAATGCCCATCAGCCATTTAGCACATCCCTCCATTCAAATCCCCTCCAGCAACCCTCAGTTTTTTCTGTGTATTTAAGAGTCTCTTATGGTTTGCCTCCCTCTCTGTTTTTATCTTATTTTTCCTTCCCTTCTTCTATGTTCATCTGTTGTGTTTATTAAATTCCACATGAGTGAAATCATATGGTATTTGTCTTTCTCTGACCAACTTATTTCACTTAGCATAATACATTCTAGTTCCATCCACATTGTTGCAAATGGCAAGATTTCATTCTTTTTGATGGCCAAGTAATATTCCATCACACACACACACACACACACACACACACACACACACACACACACACACCACATCTTCTTTATCCTTCATCAGTCAATGGACATTTGGGCTCTTTCCATAATTTGGCTACTATTGATAGTGCTACTATAAACATTGGGGTGCATGTTCCCCCTCAAATCAGCATTTTTGTATCCTTTGTATAAATACCTAGTACTGTAATTGCTGGGTCATAGGGTAGTTCTATTTTTAATTTTTTGAGGAAACTCCACACTTTTTTCCAGAGTAGCTGTACCAGTGTGCATTTCCACCAGCAGTGCAAAAAGGATTCCCCTTTCTCCACATCCTTGCTAACATCTGTTGTTTCCTGACTTAATTTTAGCCATTCTGACAGGTGTGAGCTGGTATCTCATTGTGGTTTTGATTTGTTTTAATGTAGTGCTAAATGCAGTTTGCTAATATTTTGTTGAAGATTTTTACATGTATATTCATCAAGGATGTTTGCCTGTAACTTTCTTGTTTTGTGCTGTCTGGTTTTGGGATCAGGGTAATGCTTGCCTCCTAGAATGTGTTTGGAAGCTTTCCTTCCTCACCTATATTTTGGAATAGTTTGAGAGGAACAGGTATTAACTCTTCTTTAGATGTTTAGTAAAACATTAGATAAACAGGTTATCTTTTAAAGGACAGTGACGTTCTGTGACTCTTAAAACATTATGATGAGGAAATAGAACTGAACTCCTGTTAGTAAAAAGTAAGAAACATAAGCATATTATTTTGCTTTCTTAGATAAGGAAATTATTCTTTTAGGTAGTATTGTCTGAGTACCAAATATATATCAGGAACTCTCTAAGCATGGGAAATAAAGCAATTAGCAAGACAGACAAAAATCCTTATGACTATGGATATAATATTGTGCAAAGGTATATAGACAATATCTTTTTTTAGAAATCAACCCAAAGACAAAAAAGTAGGAAGCTTTCTATTAAACACTAAAATTTCCAAATTGTTCTTTTAAATTTTAGCAAAAGCTTTTTTTTTTTTAAATGTTCAAATGTTAATTCATAAAGAGGCCACAGCTGGCAATAACTCAATTGTCATTTCTCCTAGATATAATAAAATGCAAAAAAGACAGAAGTCCCTCCAGTCCTCAGCAATGTCCACTTTGCATGAACCCCAGGACCTCTAGAGGCAAGCCCTTAGCTATGGTCCCAGCTGCAGCTTTCCTGTGTGCCAAGCCAACCATCGACCCATCCCTGAAATTAAAGAATCTGAGTATTCTGGAAGACAGCAATCCTGTGTCCATCTCTCCCCAAGATTTCATGGCACCCTTTGGCTCCCTCACTTTGAATATGACAGACCAGTTTGGAAATGAAGCTAACATGGTCTGCAGTATCCAAAAGCCCTCAAAGACATCATCTGTTGTATTTGCTGAAGAAAATGACTATATCATGCTAAATACATCGTTTTCAACATTTCTGGTGTGTCACATAGATTACAATCACATTCAGCCAGTATGGCAAGTTCTGGCTTTGTACAGTGATTCTCCTCTGATTCTAGAAAGGAGCCACTGGCTCACTGAAACACCACAACGCTGCTACAAATATAAACAGGTGGCTCCTAAACCTGAAGACATCTTTACTGACATAGAGGCTGGTCTCAAAGCAGATCCCTCTTGGTTAATGCAAGACCAAATTTCCTTGCAGCTAAATAGAACTGCCACCACACTCAGTACATTGCACATCCAGTACTCCAGTGATGTTCAAGTCACTTTACCAAAGGCAGAAATAAGGCCAGTGAAACACAAATGGACCATGATTTCCAGAGATAACAATACCAAGCTGGAACACACCATTTTGGTTGGTGGGACCATTGGCCTAGACTGCCAAGGCCAGGGGGACCCCACCCCACATTTGGAGTGGATTTTGGCTGATGGGAGTAAAGTGAGAGCCCCTTATGTTAGTGAGGATGGACGAATCCTAATAGACAAAAGTGGAAAACTAGAACTCCAGATGGCTGATAGTTTTGATACAGGCATATACCACTGCATAAGCACCAATTATGATGATGCAGATATTCTCACATATAGAATTACGGTGGTGGAGCCTGACATAGAGACCTATCATGAAAATGGGGCTCATTATACAGTTTTCATTGGTGAAACACTTGACCTTCCATGCCATTCTTCTGGTATTCCAGATGCCTCTGTTAGCTGGGTTCTTCCAGGAAACACTATGCTTTATCAGTCCTCAGGAGACAAGCAAATTCTTAACAATGGCACACTAAGAATATTACAGGTCACCCAAAAAAACCAGGGTCATTATTGTTGTATAGCAGCCAACCCATCAGGGGTCGACTTTTTGATTAACCAAGTTTCAGTCAAAACAAAAGGGCAAAGGCCAGTGGAGCATAATGTAGAAACAGATGGATCTGGATTTGATGAGCCCAATCCCATTGCTCATCTTAAGGACCCACCAGCTGCGCAACTCCCTACATCTGCCCCAATGGGAGCTGAGGCTGGAAAAGAAGTCTTCAGCACAGGTAAAAAGCACAACTATCGTGGGTTAATACACCGTCGGCGAGGAGATTCACTAAATCGACATTTTAGAGACTATAGGAGGCCCTTCTCTCCCTCTTCTCGGAGAATTGACCCACAACACTGGGCAGCACTTTTGGAGAAAGCTAAAAAGAATACTATGCAAGAGAAGCAAGAAAATACAACGGCAAGGCCACCTCCAGTGGTCACCCAATTCCTGAAAATACCTGGTGAAGAAGTAGACTCTTCAGGCATGCTCCCTCCAGATGAGGAATTTATGGTCCTGGCAACTAAGGCTCCTAGTGTTCTGGCAAGGACATTGACTGCCGATTCCAGAAAAATACATGATAGTATTGTGACAAGTATAACTGCCAGCACTGAAGTCTCTCCAGTTGTGGGCCCACAGATACTACCACCTGACAAACCAATAGATTTCAAACTATTTCCTACTACTAAAACTACAGCCATGTCAAAGAATATAAACCCAACCATATCAAGCAAAATACAAAGCACAACCAACAAAAATTTATCCACGATCTTTCCTCTACCACCTGAAGCAACACAATTTCAGGAAGCTGACAACGTTGGGAAGAAAAAAGAGCATTTACAAAGTGTGCTCCCAAAAGCAGCAGGGGCTGGGACCAAAGATGTCAATATCAAAATGCTGAGTGGTACTAACAGCAAAGCTGATATAGTCTTAGGGTCTGTAAATGCCACTAATAGTCATCAGACATCTGTAACAGGAGTCAGTAAACCTAGGAACAATCACTTCTATCCACATATTACTCAAAAACTTAGCACCTCAAAGCTACCTTCGGGCACATACACTGCTACTCATTCTCAGTTACAGATTCCAAGAAATATTACAACTAACATCCCGCCAACATCCAGGCGCTTTGGAAGACGGAGGAAAATTTGGGGTAGGGGTCGAATTATCAGCCCGTATAGAACTCCAATTCTTCGAAAGCATAGATATGGCTTTGTGAGACCTACACTCAGAGGTGCTTCTGAAGAAAGCACCACTGCATTTTCACCCACAGAGCTTGATGTGCTGTGCCCATCCTGTTCTCCCAGAGAAAGGCTCACCACTACTGCAGCAGCACTGTCCTTTGCAAGTTCTTCCCCTATCCTGCTCACCAAAGCTGAAACTGCCCAAGTCACAGCAGAAGAGTTGACAACTCTAATCCACAATCCATCTTTTGAGAACAAGCCAAATGTAGATATTGAGAGAACAACACCCACAATAAAATATTTCAGGGCTGAAAGTATCCAAGTGACTCCAACTGGGCCAGTTATGACTCCTGCCCCAAAATCCTTATCTTTGGAAAAAACTCATATAACAAATAATGGTTACTCAAGTGTGTCTAATAACATTGAAGTTAAAAGAGATTCAATGATTATTTCACCCCTCCCAGGTCCCACCACCAAGTCATCTATGTCTACTACTACAGCCATGACAAGATTTTTAAGAAGGAACATTCCCTGGCATCAGATCTTTGTAAATAACCATGTCCAAAAAGAGAGGTTAAAGAATCAGCATCAATTTAGTTCACCAAAAAGCACAGCCCCAGTGTTTCCTAAAACATCTCCTGCTTTACCCACAGATAAAGTTTTTCCTTTCCATTTTACAGAACTCTCAGCAAATGTGATGCAAATTCCATCTATAACATCAGCTACAACTCACCAAAATACCACCGAAACACACAGTCCTTTAAGTCTTCCAACAATGAAGAAGCTTCCCTTTCCATCAGTTTATCCTACACCTCCTAATGTCTCAAGCAAAGAATCAAGTACCAATTTCATATCACTGCAGACAGCCAGGCTAACAATTTCTCCTACTGACCCTGCATCAGTCATTATCAGTAAAACCCAAATAGCCAGACCCAGGACACAAAAAGTACAAAGAGAAAAGGAGCCTCAGAACAACAGGAAGGAACCACACTATGCTCTCAGTCAGAGCTCTGGTCTCACTGCATCTACTACTATGATACCTCCTGATCTAACTGCAGCTGAAACTTCAACCAAGCCCAGTGTCTTTGCTTTCACTCATTCTCCATTGGAAAACACAAAAGAAATTTCAAGCACAATTGGTCTTTATCCAAGAACACTTACTCTGACAGATATAATTGAAGAACTGTCCCAAGAGAGTACTCAGACTTTGAAGAGCAGAATTGTTTCTGAAATCACTTTGCCCAGCAAACCATACCAGAACGCAACTAGGAACACAATCATTAAACACTCAACCGTGCCACAAATCCTGAGTAGCAGTGCTGTTCCAATGCCAATTCCCACCTCCCATCCCTTGAATAATCAAAGTACAGTCACAGACAACATGGCAACTCCCGTTTTTAGGATGATGACAAATACAATGGCCAAGCCACTTGAACACTCTAGGCATAATGATAATCCACAGCAATTAGCAACAGAGGTTGCAGCATCTCCCAAAGTTCACCTAAATGCCAAGGTCACGATTGGAACCACCCACTTTATCTACTCCAATCTATTTCATTCTACTTCCAAGCCAGCACTAGTAACAGTTAAATCACAAAATTCTAAACTGACTTCCTTTCCCTGGTTAGAAAACCATTTCTGGCACAAGTCAGACCCAGAAATTGCTGAAAAAGGCAAAAAGCCAGTAGTGGATATTATGGCCACTCCAGGCTTGCCAGAGGATACCACCCATGCATCAAATTGGGATATTCAGAAGACTGCAAAGAAAAATGGCTTTGATAAGACACCAGTTCAAAAAACAGCAACTTCTGAACTCCTTCCCTTTGATTCTTTGTTTAGGAATACATTTGAAAGACCCAGAATAGTTGGAGGAAAAGCAGCAAGTTTTACTGTTCCAGCTAACTCAGATGCTTTTCTCCCTTGTGAGGCTGTTGGAAATCCCCTGCCTACCATCCACTGGACCAGAGTGCCATCAGGTATTTGGAACTGTTTGTTTACACTTTGTCTTCTTTAGTCACGGAACAAGGAAAAGACTGTGTTATGTTTCAGGGTTACACATACAAAGAACACCAGTTTCAAATCTCTCCAACATACAGAAATGATTAATATCCTCATTTGACATTTGCAGCATAAAGTTTTTTGCTCATTAGAAGGTTAATATGTTTTAACATGTTAATTAAGAACAGTTTGAAATGTTTTGAAGGCAGATACAAAGAAATGTGATTTGAAAGAGAGCCTTCTCTTTTTCATTGTGTTGAACCATATGACTTTTAAATTAAAATTATGGAAATAAACTTCCAGGAACAATTTTATCAATCTTAACACTAAGTGGCCTAATTTTAATTTTAAATATATTTGTTCTCAGTAGCCTAACAGCCCCTCCCAAAGCTTTCCTCTTGAGACTTCCCCTTGAGGAATTTGATTTCTATTTAAACTTTGACGACCTATGACTATAAATTTCTTTTTTCTTATCAGGATTTGATATGGCTAAAGGGAAACAGAATAGCAGATTCCAGGTGCTACCTAATGGCACCCTGTCCATACAGAGTGTGGACATTCAGGACCGCGGACAGTACCTGTGCTCAGCATCCAATCCGCTTGGTACTGATCGCCTTCATGTCACCTTGTCCGTGGTTTCCTATCCCCCCAGGATCCTGGATAGACGTACCAAAGAGATCACAGTTCATTCCGGAAACAGCGTGGAACTGAAGTGCAGAGCTGAAGGTAGACCAAGTCCTACAATCTCCTGGATTCTCGCAAACCAAACAGTGGTCTCAGAATCATCTAAGGGGAACAGGCAGGCCCTGGTGACATCTGATGGAACGTTGGTCATCCACAATCTCAGCATTTATGACCGGGGCTTTTACAAGTGCATGGCCAGCAATTCAGCTGGCCAGGATTCACTGCTGGTCAAAATACAAGTCATTGCAGCCCCACCTGTTATTCTGGAGCAAAAGAGGCAAATCATTGTAGGGACTTGGGGTGAAAATTTGAAATTGCCCTGTACTGTCAAAGGGACTCCTCAGCCCAGTGTTCACTGGGTCCTCTCTGATGGCACTGAAGTGAAACCACTGCAGTTTATAAGTTCCAAGTTGTTATTATTTTCAAATGGGACTCTGTATATAAGAAATGTAGCCTCTTCAGACAGGGGCACTTATGAATGCATCGCTACCAGCACCACTGGCTCTGAGAGAAGAGTGGTAATTCTTACAGTGGAAGAGCGAGAAACCATGCCCAGGATAGAATTTGCATCCCAGAAGTGGACTGAGGTGAATTTTGGGGACAAATTACTACTGAACTGCTCAGCCATTGGGGAGCCCAAACCCAGAATAATCTGGAGGCTACCATCCAAAGCTGTTGTCGACCAGTGGCACAGGTAAACCATACCTTTGTGTTGAGATGATCTTCTGTACAGTTTCTGAAATGGAAAAAGCAATACGGTGAAGCCAGCAGCAGATTGAGAGAGCTCATAGACTGGACATACAAGTAACTCTTTCAGAAGAGAACTAATCCTTTTGAGGTTAATATAAAATAATATATAAAAATCAACCTTCTTACATATTTAAGTCTAAGGGCCAGCTAGCTATTCAATTCTTACTGAATTCACATAGTTAAAAGCAGATTAACAATCTCATTTGCTTTCATACTTGGGACAGCTTTAAGATGGTAACTATGTAAAAGTATTTGTAATTTCTCTATCCAAAAAGAGGGAGGAGGGAATTTTGTAATGCAATCAACTTTCTGTGTAATCTTGAATACAGTTTCCACCACTTGTGCAGAAAGCACAATGCAAGAAGGTATTAAATTCCTGATGGGAATAACAGCTAAAGTTCAAAATTTAGGTTATTAAGGAAAAGATCTAAAACACTTATTGGATGTTAAGTCAATTTTGGAAAAATGGAAATCTTATCCAGGGGCACTAAAAGATTTAAGTAAAGTCTTAAAAAATTAACTGAAAGGAAGTCTGGAGAGTGTTCTAAAAACACATTATTAGTACCTCAAAATAAATCTTGACCAGGTATCTACCTCCTTCAGAGGTAAACAGCAAGGAAATTAAGTACGTTATTTATATTTGGTTTTGGGGGAGTATTTATGGAACACAGATTGTTCATATTGTGGAAGAGGCAACTGAGTGTATAAAGATCACAGATGCTACCATGGGCCCATGAGAGGTACTGGCATTTTTTTCTTTTATAATGAAATTCAACTTGTTTGCTAACTAAACACCTCAATTATTATTTTGCAACTAATCTCAAAAAGGTAACGATACTCTTAGATGCTTTAGATATGTCAACTGAAACAAAAGGGGCAATTTATTGCAAAAAGAAAAAAAAAGTCCTTGCTGTTTCCACTTCTTAGCTTTAGAAGGTTCAACTTTAGAGTCAAAAAATGAGAAAACTTTCATCATAGCTGTGCTTATCTGCGACTCCTTCATCATGACCAAAAAAAGCAAAACCCTTTCCCTTTCTTAAAGCCTACTTTTCACCTGAACCAAAAAGCCTCTTCTGGGTTTTCAAAAACAGTTTTGATTCAGAGCACTACCAGTCTGTCTCCAGTACTTTCAACATATATGACTTGTTTCAGCATAGAATGGTTTCCTCTTCTTCAGAACCTCCCTCCTCATGACCTAAGAGCTTGTTGCAAGGCAGAGCATCTGGTCTCACCCCAGACCTGCTGAATCAGAATCTGCACTTTAAAAAGATACCCAGATGCATCACATGCTCAATAAAGACTGAGAAGCATTGCTTTAGAAACAATACAGACACTTGCTTGTACATTATTAATCTTCATAAAGAATTCTATTTCTTTTACACGGGGACCACTTCTACTTTCAAAAGTCAATTTTGTCTCTTAAAAATACTAGTTTACCAAAAGAAACCGCTATCGTCTCTTCTTCTATATTACAACTTGCAGCTGCATCCAGATTTGGGGGCAGGACAAGGTCACTCTAAAAATCAATGGTTCTCAAAGGACGCAGTCCCCCTGCCAGTATCATTAGCATTGCCTAAGAACGTGGCAAATCAGAAACTGAGTCTGTGTTTTAACAAGCAATCTGTGTTCTTAAAAGCCTTCCAGGTGATTTTAGTGCCTGCTAAAATTTGAGACTGGTTCTCAAACTGTTACTTAGGAGCTACAGTCACCTGGGATGTTTGTTACTCACTGGGTTCCCAGACCCCTGGCCAAATCTAGTGAATCAGAATCTCTGAAAAGTGAAGCCAGGAAATGCAGGTGATGAGAGAACTGTTTTTGAGAGCCAAGATTTAGAGCACTGTTCTCAGACTTGGCTGCATGAGAATCATTGGAAAACTAAGAATCCTGATGCCTAGGTCACACTCCACACCAATTTAGTCAAATTCAGGGAGGTGGGACCCATTTTATACTCCATAAATGATTTTCATATTCACCCAAGTTTAAGAATCAGTGCTTTTATAAAGTATTAGATAAGAATATCAGGTGGTGAAAAAGATAGGAATTTGAGAACTAGCCCTGTAACCCGAGGCAAGTTACTAAGGCTCTCTAAATATCAGTATTTTCAGCTGTATAGTGGGGAACTACTTAAAGATTTAAAAATAATACCTTTTGTAACGTACCACAACACTATCCATACTTGTTTGCTGGAGAATGAAAAGTGACTTGGGCTGTTTGACTTGCGTAGCGGCTATGCTGTGAAAGATTGTCCAAGCTTTCTTCTTGTTTCATTTGCCTGCTTGGCACGTTGCCAAAAAAAAGTGGAAGAAAAACATGTATAGATGTTCTCTGATGGATGATCTCGATCCCATTTTTAGTGCCAATTCATTTTCCACGGGCCTTTCTGAAAAGCTAGATTTGGTTTTATCAGGAAACATGTGCCACCTGGTGGTTCACTGTGGTAATGGCAGGCTGTGATAACTTCAGGGAGAAAAATAGTGTGGCACAGTTGGACAAAACGCAGAGACCACTTTTCAGCTGCCGCAAAGCACAGATCCAACAGCAGGCTTCTAATGAGTCTCACATTGACATGACATTTTCCTTCTTCATAACAAAGCATAATTTATTTTATAACCACATAATTCCGTTTTGTTACTAGTCTTTTTAAAAAATATAGTCTGGCATCTTTCCTGAGCAAGTATGCATGAAAGTTCTTTACTGACAGTCACAAGATAATCATTTGATATGTTAAAATCATTCAATATGACGAAGGTCATGTGTCTAAGGCATCCAACATTTCTAGCATTCTCAGCATTGTATTTCTAAAATCACGATTGTAAAAGACATTTGAAGTCCATCTGAGAAATATTCTTTGCACCGTATTGAATCTGCTCGATGAGATAATTTTATCTTTCAGGAAATGGCTTAGAAGACAGTCAATAAGCTAGAACTGATTTTAATTTCACTGCAACAGTTTAAGAAAATGTCCATAAAGCTAATCCTATGTAAATAAGGACAACTCTTTCACCCCTTGCTGATAGCTGCACACTCAAAATGTGTCTTCTTTCCTTAGAATGGGCAGCCGCATCCACGTCTATCCAAATGGATCCTTGTTTATTGGCTCAATAACAGAAAAAGATGGCGGTGACTACTTGTGTGTGGCCAGAAACAAAATGGGAGATGATCTGATACTGATGCATGTGAGCCTACGACTGAAACCCGCTAAAATTTATCACAAGCAACATTTTAAAAAGCAGGTATTTCATGGGAAAGATTTCCAAGTTGATTGTGAGGCTTCTGGCTCACCAGTGCCTGAGATATCTTGGAGTTTGCCTGATGGAACGATGATAAACAATGCAATGCAAGCCGATGACAGTGGCCTCAGGACCAGGAGGTATACCCTTTTTGACAATGGAACCTTATACTTCAACAAAGTTGGGATAGCAGAGGAAGGAGATTATACTTGCTATGCCCAGAACACTCTAGGGAAGGATGAAATGAAGGTCCACCTAACGGTCATAACAGCTGCCCCACGGATCAGGCAGGGTTACAAGACTAACATGCGAATCAAGGCTGGAGACACGGTGGTCCTTGACTGTGAGGTCGTTGGTGAACCCAAACCAAAAGTATTTTGGTTGCTGCCTTCCCATGATATGATTTCATTCTCTAAGGACCGATACACATTTCATGCCAACGCGTCTCTGTCCATCAACAAAGTGAAGCTACTCGATTCTGGAGAGTATGTGTGTGTGGCCCGAAATCCCAGTGGGGATGACACCAAAATGTACAAACTGGATGTCGTCTCCAAACCTCCATTAATCAATGGTCTGTATACAAACAAAACAGTTATTAAAGCCACAGCTGTGAGGCATTCCAAAAAACACTTTGACTGCAGAGCTGAAGGAACACCATTGCCTCAGATCATGTGGATCATGCCGGACAATATTTTCCTCACAGCCCCATACTATGGAAGCAGAATCACAGTCCATAAAAATGGAACCTTGGAAATTAGGAATGTGAGGCTTTCAGATTCAGCAGATTTTATCTGTGTGGCTCGGAATGAAGGAGGAGAGAGCATGCTGGTGGTACAGTTAGAAGTATTAGAAATGCTAAGAAGACCAACATTCAGAAATCCATATAATGAAAAAATAGTTGCCCAGCTTGGCAAGTCCACAGCATTGAATTGCTCTGTGGATGGTAACCCACCACCTGAAATAATCTGGATTTTACCAAATGGCACAAGATTTCCCAATGAACCTCGAATTTCTCAGTATCTGATAGCAAGCAATGGCTCTTTTATCATTTCTAAAACAACTCGAGATGATGCAGGAAAATATCGGTGTGCAGCAAGAAATCAAGTTGGCTATATTGAAAAATTAATTGTATTAGAAATTGGCCAGAAGCCAGTCATTCTTACTTATGCACTGGGAACAGTTTACTGTTTCAGTGGAGACTCTCTATCCCTGCAATGTGTGTCTGATGGAAGCCCTAAGCCAAATATCAAGTGGACTACACCAAGCGGTTATATAATAGATGGGCCTCAAATTAATGGAAAATTCATATTGCATGAAAATGGCACCTTAGTCATCAAAGACGCAACAGCTTACGACAGAGGAAACTATATTTGTAAGGCTCAAAATAGTGTTGGCCATGCCCTGATTACTGTTCCAGTAATGGTTGTAGCCTACGCACCCCGAATTACAAATCGCCCACCCAGGAGCATTCTCACAAGGACAGGAGCTGCCCTTCAGCTCCTCTGTGTGGCCCTGGGAGTCCCCAAGCCAGAAATCACATGGGAGATGCCTGACCACTCCTTGCTCTCAATGGCAAATAAAGGGAGGACTCATGGAATTGAGCCTTTTCACCCCCGAGGTACCCTCATCATTCAGAATCCCCAAACCTCAGATTCTGGGATATACAAATGCACAGCAAGGAATCCACTGGGTAGTGATTATGCAACAACTTATATTCAGGTAATCTGAAATGAAATAAAATTGAACAGAGTCAACACCTGGACAGAGTTTATTTTTTGGAAGAAGTTTAATCAAAGGCAGCCATAGGCATGTAAATGAATTTGAGTACATTTACAATATTAAATTCATAATGGACATGCAAAAAAACAAAAAGACTTGTAAATAAATGCAGTATGACGGATAGTGATTTTGTTAATTGATCTCCAAACAAACTTTTAACTTAAGGCACTTTTATTTTGCCAACAAATAACAATGAACATTAAGGTAAAACTGTCCACCATAAAATAACAAATGGCTAATGTATCTGAATTCTTCATTCAAGAATGGGCTTTTTCTCTTACTACCAGCTGCCTAGTGTCCACCTTCTATCAATGTTACAAGCATGGCACTAAGAAGAGACAATGGAAAAGATTAAATTTGCAGTCTTGATGTAAATTTATCATTTTGATGTGTGGATATTTTGTGGCTGGTTTAGAAATATTTTAGTAAAACCTAGAGAAAATAAGCACTAACTGTTTTTATTATGATTATTGTGTACACTGAAATTTTTCATTGATGGGGAACACAAAAATGTTTTAATAACTGCATTTAAAATAAAGGCAGCCTAACTTTTCCACAAGTAAAAAGCAACTTAACACCTACACTTCATAAAATGTGAAAAGGGGGGTTGACTACCTCTTTACTGAGATAAACTAATTAAAAAGCCTTCAAAAATACAACAAAACTTCTTTATCACTTCAAAATCTAACTCAGGCATCCTTGGTTTGGAACGCTTTATAAGGAAAATATTCTGAGGAGGAACCATTGCTTTAAGGAGCAAGTTATTTCATTAAGTGATAATCCTTTAGGGAAAAGGAAAATGGAAAAATCTCGATCTAAGACATAAATACATATAATGAAGTTTCATTGTACTTAAAATTTGATCAAACCTACATTAAATGTTGCTTTTTTGTAATTCAATGTGAATTGATTTGGGGGAACATTATGATTCATCTTTTTTTAATTCTAGAGGCTGGGATTTTCCAGCGTAATTTATTTTAAGTGGGAAAAAAAGGATATGCCATAGGTCTTGCTCAGATACCTCAGCACACAAAACCAAGAACTATGTTAGCCCCTGCTGATTGTGTTTTCATCACACCAACTTTCACCTGGCCCCACATAAGAGGGGGCCTGATTGCTACTAGCTCTGATGTTGGTACCCTGTGACCACAGGAGGTCAAACATACTCATTCTCCCTGTGACCTCCTCTACTTCGGGGCTAAGAGGAGTAAATAAAACGACAAATGTAAACTATTAGGAATGAGAGTATGGTGTAAACAGGTATATTTAAGGGATTCTTATGGCCAATTTCAAAGTCTTATTTTTACAAGGCCTGGGGGGGCGGGCGGGGGGAGGGTCCTCCATCTTATCCTAAGATAATTTCCTATCTTACAAAGCAAAACCACCAGGTTCTGGCAAAGGATACGGCTTTCCCTTGTGATTTTAATGCAAATTAATGCATTTGCTAAAAAAAAAAAAAAAAAAAAAGAAACCTCTTAGGATATAGGATTAAGTGGAAGGAAATATGCTAAGACTAGATTAAAAATTCCAGTTGCTCTCTTTATAATGCACAGGGGTAAACCAGGTTTTTCCTCAACCTTCTATAGAATCTGAATTACACCATAACTTAGCTTTGTCACCTGAAAAGAAAAGGACGCAACAAGAAAAAAGGTATACCCCACAGCTTTCATGTGCAAAATGATTATTAATAAATTAATTTCACTAACTTATGCAAACCATAAAGTGCATACAAATGCTATGCAATTATAACACTCATTCTTGAAACAATATTACTGCTGTTTGCGATACTGAACTATAAAAATATATGGTTCAAACTGAAAATTGGCATTTTAAATACCAATAATTCTTGAAAAGAAAATCAGGACGGAACATGACTCACTCACTAGGCACAACATTCACATTTCGGTTGTTTTGCCAAGGCAATTATTATATGGATATATTACTTTGAAGAAAAATAACTTCATGAAATCTAAGTATGATTCTCAAGAGGAAAAAAAAAAAAAGCACAAAACCCCCAAAACCTGATATACAAAACCAGTTGAAATGTAAAGATCTGTCTTCCGAAAGCAGATAGAATATGTTAATTTAGTGAAAAGAATGGTCTTTAATGTTTTGGCAAAGTCTTTTCCAGCCCAGAGTAAACATGAAATGAGCAGGCTGGAGTGAATTATTTCACAGTGTACAAAGCAGTTCACATGGGTGCTGCCACAGCAAAGTAAGCGGACATGTATTTGAGGTCGTTTGCATGAGTCAAACTTTGCAATGAGTAACTCACCTAGGAAGATATAAATTATTTATATAATGATCTGCAAAAGAAACGCTCTAAAGTTGTTCTAGCTACGTTTTAAAAAAGTAGTTCTACGTGGTTTGCTCATTATAGACAAGTCTATTCACAGTATGCTCAACTACATTACATGTAAAATCATATGGCAAAAGAAAATGAATTAACACAAAACATGGGAAAATATCCCCCACATGTTTTAAAATGCCCTGCAATTTTCACATTCAAAATTTTATGCATCTAAATCTAAAAAAATATTATATGGAATACTCTTAAGTTACACAAACTGATAATAATTTACTGTATTTTTTACTCTAATAGGAGCAAATTACCACATACTTGAACAAAGTTAAAATAGTTACTATTTCTTTATAATAAATTTGATGTATAATTTACTTGTGCTTTTTGCACCAATTTATAAATACAGTATATGCAATACACAACCAAGACTGACACCAACATTAATAGTTAAATTCAAAATAGCAAATACTTACCATACAAAATAAACAGCAAATACACCTTTATGAAAACCAGAGCCTTCTGGACTTGGGGGCCAGATTCTCTGGAAACCACATCAAGTTTGAGCGCTGTGGAATCTCAGGCCAGCGGCAAGACTGTTTGTTTTCAAGTTGGCATAAGGTTCAGGAGAACCAAGTGTCCTTTTTGCCAAATCTGGCAATAAATAATGGGAACAATTCCACTGTGGCTTGTTCGGGCCTTTAGAATTTTACATGTTGTACCTTCACAAAGACTCTGGTCAATGATCTTGTAACTGAAAACAAACTCGAGTACAGCTACTTCTAATAGGCTTCCACAGATCTTAGGGTGGCTCTCACAGAAGCCTGGGTTTAAGTTCTTGATCTAAGAAATTTAAGTCCTAAGCAACAATCTGTTTCAGCACCTTTTGACCACAACAAAAGCAAAGAAAAATCCTACATAAATAAGAACGAAGTTTATAAAGTGCTTATGAAATTACAAACATTTCAAATTAGAGCAATGCAAATAGATGTCCATTTCACCATCACAGGTGAAAGTAGAATAAATGGATTACTCTCCTGTCAAGATTGGACATGCCTTTCAAATCAGTAGTTTGGTCCAGCAGTTTGGGAAAAAAACAAAACAAAACAAACTACAAAAAAACCCTTCATCATTAATGAATACATGAATATTTTAAATCCACCATAATTCATTCTAGGAGATTAAAAAAAAAAAAAAGCACCAATTTCAAAAGATCTGCTACCAAGCTCTTCCTTGAATAGGCCTGCAGGATCCACATTTTTATAACTACTTTAAAGTTGAAAGTAACAAAAAAAAAAAAACCCCAAACCACACCTCCTCCTTTTCTCTTTGTTTAAATGCCTCTATATGAAATGTAGCACAAAATATAGAAAAACTTCAAAGAAAGAAAAGAACATAGGGACATTTCTAAAGATGACTGATGCATTAAATTTGATTTTCTATTTTTCAGTGCAAACATAAAACTTTAGGTCTTGTCCTCTTCCAGATTCAGAAGTGTGATGGATGCCCATAGGGAGTCACTCCTTGCTGTGGCTGGTTACCTAATGAGAAAAATAAATTCAAATAAAATTGCGGATGCAAAATTATACCACCGACAGATGCTACCCTCCTGTCACCGTTCTCAGTACCAGCTTCAAGAACAGGGGAACAGACTGGCCAGGGAGTGCACACTAGCCCAGAGACCTGAACGGTAAGGTCTAAATATGGCAACTGAATTCATTCCACACAGACACCTGCTCTACATCAGAGTCCTCCGCCTGCCAGCACAAAGCCTTGGGACACTAACTGGCCCATCTAAAGTCTCTGTCTCTGAACTAAGAAACAACTCAGTACTAACATATGGAAGGACTCTAAGTATTGTAAAATGTTGAAAGTTCCCAAAACTTTCACACTGACATTATAGTAAGTGAGAGAAAAGTGGTGTGGAATGGGAAAATCTTCTGCAAATCGCCGTAAGATACATAAAAGAGAAGTGTACAAGGGTGTATACATGTGTGAGAGTGGTTGTGTGTGTCGACTCAAGTCTGTGCCTATGCATATGTGTACATGTGTGCATGTACACACACACCTAGAAAAATAGAATAGTAGGGACAAAGTCTCCTACAGAGACTTAGAAACAGCTACTGCTGGGGTACCTGGGTGGCTCGGTCAGTTAAGCATCCGACTTTTGATTTCAGCCCAGATCTTGATCTCCTGGTTTGTGAGTTTGAGCCCTGCATCAGGCTCTGCACTGATGGTGCTGAGTCTGCTTGGGATTTCCTCTCCAACCACCCCCCCGCCACCCCTTCTCTGCCCCTTCAACCTCCTTCTCTCCCAAATTAAATGAAAGAAAAGAAAAGGAAAGGAAAAAGAAAGGAAAAGAAAAGAAAAGAAAGGAAAAGAAAAAGAGGGGGAGGGGAGGGGAGGGGAGGGGAGGGAAGGGAAGGGAAGGGAAGGGAAGGGAAGGGAAGGGAAGGGAAGGGGAGAAACAGCTACTGCTTCCATAACTCTGGTGGGACTATTCAAATCCAAAGGCTCCATTCACGTGAGTGAGGATACAAAAGGGGCCATCTGGAGTTGTACAGGGTAGAGTTGAATGATGTGTCAGCAAAGTGGCCATTATTCCAAAGTGGCCATTATTCAACCAAGGAGGCTGGCATAACTGCTAATATGAGGGAGCAGAGTGTGTTGTGGTTAAGAGGTAGGCTCTGGAAGGAGACCATCTGAATTCAAGTCCCAGTTCTGCCCCTTACTTTTAGCTGAATAACTTGGGCCAATGAGTCCAACTCCCTCATCTAGAATATAGGGATAGTAATACCTAAACTCACAGGGTGGTTTTTAAGGAATTAAGTGAATTAATACATGTGAAGTCACAACGCCTGGGCCAAAACAAGTGTTCCGTAAATGATGGGTTAAAACGAAAATGAGACCTGCATTTCATGAGTTCTGGGAAACAGGAAATAGAGGTAGATATGCTCCCAAAATAGGTGATACTGCATAAAAACCATAGGTACTTATTTCTAAAGAGAAGGAAAAAAAAAAAACCCTAAAATATAAGCATGTTGTCTCTGTGTTAAAACTTTACTCTCTCTTTAGCCAAGTGAAAGTAGGAACTCTCGAATAAAACAATAAAATTTTAACCTCACATTTGTTTAATAAACCACACCTATTACACAGTAGTTAGAAAAGAAGATGGATTTAAATGATTTAACAAATTAAATGAGGCTAAAAAAGGCAAATATTTTTAAAGGGAAAAAAAGCAAGGTATTAAAGAGGGGTACTCCCTCCACCAGGAAATCAACACGGACAGCAGCCAGGCAGAAAGTTAAGACGAAAACCAAGTTGCTCCTCAGTCACAAACTGACACTCCTCCTGACAACATCCTCCCAGAGTCACACAGCTGCCTTTAGGACTAGCTGGTCTCTAATCTGCCTTGAAAAGGACACAAACTGAGACCCAGAACAAACTGCCAGTCTCGACAGAGCTGGCACCGGAATTTAGACTTAACTTCTGGGCCAATATTCTTTGCATCACAGGGGTCTGGCTCCCATTTCTAAAAATATTTCCCATCCTGTGATGGCAACACATGGGTGATTCAATTCATGGGAGCACACTGCCGACATCTAGGTGAGGTGTGGTGAAATGAGTTGTTGGAACTGCTGTAGAGAGGCAGCACAATTAAACAAACAAAATTCACACCAGCAAAGCAGGCAGGGATTTCTCTGCCCTGTTATCAGGAAGGACGGGACGGTGCAGTGGCAAGAAGAGTCACAGTCTCAGTGCTGGCACTCCTCCAGGTCAGACTTTGGGGGGCCACCGCGCCTCCTTCATCAGCACACTTGAGGGCATCAGCCAAGTTGTTCTCCGAACCTTCCGGCTTGATAAAAAAGGGTACCTGCAGTTCTGCACAGGTTTCCCAAATGCAAAGAAGCATTTCTGGGTTCAGATGGAAGCAAGAGAAAACATCTCTGAACTCGAAAAAAAGATTGGGACTTTTCCAGGGCAGGGGGAGAAGCATTTGAACCAGATGGAACCCCAACAAAACAACAACCAGCCTGGACTAAAATGAAGATGAAAACGGTACCGAAGGAAGACAGTGCAGATTTTGCGGAGCCACCAACTTGTGTTTTGCCTGCTTGTTTTTAGTCTCCGGGGAGCCATCTGTTCTGGGATGCAGGGGTACTTACTAGAAAGCTGCTTCTGGAGCTGCCGCACCAGGGCGGCCGTCTGTTGCTGCTGCTGGGTCTGCTGCAAGCCTTGCCTGGGAAACTGTAATTGCAACAGAAGATAGGAGAGAAATCAGCCCGTGGCGCCTGTCACAGACAAGAACACAGACTCACTCCCAGGGCCGATCTGTAACATACCTTTCACGCGTTGAAGATCAAAGTGCCATGTCCAGTGGGCATATACTACTTTTCATCTACACCCTGATGTACACCTGGAGAACATCTCAAGTGCCAATCCATTCAAGATCCCACTCTCCAGCTGGTTACCAAGCATTTATTTGAAGAGGCTTGATGAAGGAGTGGCCCAGGGGTGGCCCAAGAGGTCAAATGTCCTTGGTATCTTACCCTTCACCAGTTGGCCATTTACTATTATGATATTATAAACCATTTGCATTGGCAACATGAAAGTTCCCAGGCTGGAGGATTTGTTCAAGCACCACAGGCCTTGCCTTGCACAGATAGAGACAAGGATCTGGTGAGACAGCAGTGCCCTCCATCCAGGATTCACTGGGGACTATGTCCTCCCATGGGATGCAGGATGAAGGGCAGGCAGTGTTACTATTTTCCTTGATACAAAGCGGGAAAACTGCACCTTGCCATTTTTTTTCTATTGCCCAAAACGAGAGGGAAAAATAAAACTCCACCTTTCATTCCTGTGGAAATGTTAGTAAACTAAAAAGTGGTTACTATTCTATTCAGTGGTTTCTAGGTTTATTTGGAAATATTACCGTATTTAACAAAACCTAATATGCTACTATGTACTGAGAAATATTCTAGACATCGTAGGTATACATTAGCCCATTTAAGCCTAATGAGGTACTACCTATCCTCAATCACTTATCCAAAGTCCTTGCATTTATGATTTACTATGACACATCCGTAATAGACAGACTAAGCAAGGCCCAGGACAGTACTACATAAATCACTCAATATCTGCAGCAAAACATACAACTAGTCCTATCAGCCAGGATAAATGAAGAGAGATTCTGTCTGGTTAGGTCAGCATTTACAACCAAAAGGGTTCAGGTCAGTTTTTGCCGTTCCATGAGTCATAAATAAAATATCCGTTTCCATTTCAAAGTAAAATATCAGGCGTCTGGGTGGCTCATTTGGTTAAGCGCTCCACTCTTGATTTTGGCTTAGGTCATGATCTCATGGTTCGTCAGTTTAAGCCATACATCGGGCTCTGCACTGACAGCATGGAGCCTGCTTGGGATTCTCTCCCTCCCTCTCTCTCTGCCCCTCCCCCAACTCATAAGCAAGCATTCTCATAAAATACATAAACTTTAAAATTTCAAAATTGTTTGAATTTTAGAAATGAATATAAGGGACTGTGAACCTTTACTGCTACTATTCTCGTTTACAGATGAGGAAATTGAGGCTTCAAGGTGTTCAGCCACTCACCCATGTTTCCTGTCAGAATTGGGGCAGGGATTCAGACAAAGCTTTCTGGATTCAGAACTTATTATTTTAACCACAATCCAGTGCTATATTTAATTGGGAATATTAGCTTCCAAATATTAACTTACTTGGAAATAATCACAGATTCTAAATGGTGGGCTGCAAAGGTGTCTAATTTTAACTTCTCATTTGATTAACTAACATATTGAGGTACATAGTACATAACTATTTAACATTCATTCATTCAAAAGATGCTTAGCTGTCTTCTTTCATGTTCGTTTAAAGTCTGTTCCAGGACCCCCCGGGTGGCTCAGTCAGTTGAGCCTCTGACTTTGGCTCAGGTCACGATCTCATGGTTTGTGAGTATGAGCCCCACAACGGGCTTACTGACATCAGCATGGAGCCCGCTTTGGATCCTCTGTCCTCCTCTCTCCCTGCCCCTACCCTGCTCATGCTCTCCCTCTCTCAAAAATAAACAAACACTTAAAAAAATAATAAAATCGGGGCGCCTGGGTGGCTCAGTAGGTTGAGCGTCTGACTTCAGCTCAGGTCAGGATCTCGCAGTTTGTGAGATCAAGACCCGCGTCGGGATCTGTGCTGACAGTTCAGAGCCTGGAGCCTGTTTCAGATTCGGTGTCTCCCTCTCTCTGCCCCTTCCCTGCTCATGCTCTCTCTTAAAAATGAATAAACGTTAAAAAATGTTTTAAAAAAAATAATAAAATCTACTCCAAATAGAGTAATTCCTAGAATGAACCATGGTAGTCCATCTTCTCAGAATCTTTATTTTGAGGAGCCTAGGCAGTAACTAATACTTAGGAAGCCTGTGTGCAGTGTGCATGGGTGTGTGAGTACACATGCACACGTACAGGAAGATAACAGGTGTTCTGCTGGGTGGCCTTAAGAGATAATTATTCTCCAGGGAACCCCATGACTATTGGGGGTACCTGCAAAGTCAAATCCATTTTCATAATAATACTAAGGCATTATTTGTTTTTGCTCTCTTTGTCTCAGGAGTGTACAATGCAGTTTTCCAGAAGCTATATAATGTGTGATATTGCAACAAACAGTATGTTTTCCATTTATCCAGACATTTAAATAGAATTCAAAAATGTAAACAATGTCATTCTACTCACTTTATATTTTGAAAAATACTCATATTTTTATTATTCATTCATTATTCATAAAAGTGTTATTTCTGGTTAATATGTAATGAGAATTTTAGAATATATTACCAAATGTTAGTAATATTTCTATTTTAATTTCTAATACAACAAATATTAACAGACACATAAAAGCTCTTTGGGTCCACAGTCATTTTTGAATGAGAAGGGGTTCCAAGGCCAAAAACTTTGAGACCAGCTTCCTCAGGCCCCCAGAAGGAAGTGGTGGGACAGGTCTCCAATCCAAAGTGCCATCAGTTGTAGTGTTTTCCTACATACTTCTCTCAAGGCCACTCTGATACTAATTTTTTTTTTTAATTTTTTTTTTAACGTTTATTTATTTTTGAGACAGGGAGAGACAGAGCATGAACAGGGGAGGGTCAGAGAGAGGGAGACACAGAATCTGAAACAGGCTCCAGGCTCTGAGCTGTCAGCACAGAGCCCGACGTGGGGCTCGAACTCACGGACCGCGAGATCATGACCTGAGCCGAAGTCAGCCACTTAACCAACTGAGCCACCCAGGCACCCCTCTGATACTAATTTTAATTTGCTTTCATCTGTATGTGAATGTCAGCAGGCAAGACTTACAATTTCCCTGGGCCCTGGAGCACTTTCCACCAGGGAAAGAGAAAGGGCCACCGGTTCCCACAGAAACCTCACTGGTGAGTGTTTCCAATCAAGTCACTGAACTTCTGTAAAACACTGGCTGAAGAATGTCAAGCCATCAGGGGAAATTTAAAGAGTCAGCCTAGTAGGCTCTTCCCCTTTCTTCCTGAATTAGAGTTTCTGGGGCAAAAGTGCTAGATATTTGCATTTGCAAATCGTTCCCCTAAGTGGTCTGATGCTTGGCTAGATTTCAGACCCATCCCTGAAGTAGGAACTGGAACTTTTTAGGACACACATCAACGTGGATCAGTTGAGGTTTCCTAGGGGTTCTAAAAATCACAGTCTGTGTACGTTTAACCTTTCCTGCTTAAATCTGATAAATAAAGAGGAAAGATTTTTCTAGACCCTATCCGTATAGGAGATGATCATGGTTTTGTTCACCTCTGTGCCTCTGCAGATGTTAATCCCTCCTCTAGAAACCCTTCTTTCCCCCTTCATCCTACCCTATGTGCTCCTAAAAATCTGCTTGTCCTTCGAAGATCAGCTCAAGTGCTCACCTACTCCCTTGGGAATTTGAAGAGCGAATCACTGCTCATGTATCCCTTGTACTGTGGAGATGCCTTTATTATCATATGTGGTGTAATGTGACAATCGCTTCTCTCCCTAGTTTTCTGGAGTTTGCTCTTCTTGGGGGCAGCGTGCTCTTGCTGCAACCACAAAACAAAGCACAGAGCTCAACAATGTCGGTCAGGTATAGCCAACTAGCCAACAGGACATAACTACTCTCCACTAAACACATTCTCTGATGAACTCAAAAAAAAAAAAAATTACCATTTTATTATGATGTATTCTGACTAATCCCTTAATCCCTATTTTGACAACACATGCTTATTCAAGAGTGTTTAATATTCCTGCTCAATCATTACTAAGGCACAGTACATATCTAAGTAGCAATTTCTACTTAAATAATTGTCATTGAGTCATTTTTGTCTCAGAAAAGCTGGCTTCTTTGGGCGTGTCTTTGCAGCAGCAGACACCGACTGGTCATAAGGAGCAGCAGGGCTGAAGAAAGAGTGCTGGGCCTTTCTACCCCCCCCACAGCTGGTTTAGACACTGTATCTTCTGAACGGGTAATAAGTAGGTGGGGCTTTTTTTTTCCTTCATTGCTACGGCATTCAACAAACAAGTCAACAACAGTTAACCAAATCCAGGCACATTTTTGGGTCCTAGGAACACCAAAGAGAGTAAAGCACAGTTCCTGACTCCTGAGAGCTACGTCCTAAAACCTATGACCACACTATCGGCGAGCAAAAGACAAAGCACCAAGGCAACATTTACTTGAAACCTGCACGGCCAACTGAGAGAGTCCAGACAGTTTTAGGGTACTCTGATGAATGGAACACAACCTTTCATCAGTACCAGTGCCAGCACCAGTGCCCACGGCACCATGAGGGCCCCTCCACTGAGTGCCTGGCCAGAAGTACGTGTGCTCCCATATTGCCATTTGCAAGGTGACACATTCAGAAAGGACCAGCAGCAACAGATTTCAGACTACCAGGCATGGGACTTATTTGCAGTTTAGCTACTAACTTTCATGCAGCCATTTTTTAAAAATCTGTATATAGTTTTTAGTGGGGAAAAAAAAAAAAAAAAAAAAAAAAAAATATATATATATATATATATATATATATATATATATATATATCTGTCCTATTACCAGAAATCTCTCACACGTCTTCCCCATCCTTCATCTGGAAACTACTCCTCCTTTCCCTTCAAAAAGGAAAAAAAAAAAAAAAAAAAACCACGAAAAAAAAATTCATGCAGAGGAAGGTAACATCGCTCGCTAAATTTCTCTGACCTACTTTTTTCCATTTGAAAAGGAAAATAGTATCTGGCTAATTTAAAATTCTAGAGGCATCTGGCTCAATGTCTCTGAATGGAACATATGAATTTTTTGAAGACTGTATGACAATTTCACACATGATGTTTGTCTACAAAATAATGCAGTTAAGTACTGCTGCCATTATGCAAATTTTCATAAGGCATTATATTCAATTCGATACTGACACAAAGATCAATCAGTTTAAATAAAGCCAACTTTTTAAAGCTTTGTATTAGCATGTTTTCCAGGCCACCCAACTAGGACACTCTGAGTTTAAGATGAAAAGAAATGACACGGCAGGATGATGCAAAGTTTACTTTCTTAAAAGCTAAAAGCAGTTTTAAAGAAAAGATCACAGCCTGTTAAGAGAGTCCATCAAGAGTTAATTTAATCATCATGACTCAAAAGCTTACTGAAGCTATTTTTCAAGTCAAGAACTATAATTTAGGTCAAAACCAGAGAGGCCAAATATAATCTTCCAGCAAGGGTGCTCAGCCTTTCTTTCCAGGTACTCTTCCCTCAGCAAACACAAGTCAGCCAAAGACTTGAGCAAGCGGGTAACAATACAGGCATGGATACTAAGCTGACACCGCATTTAATCTGTAAGCACAGGCCTTTCTAACACTTCCTCTTTTCACAGAAAAGCTGTTTTCAAATGATGCTTTTTGAAAAAGTACCAATTTCTGTTCTAAGTCAGTTTTGACTCCTAGGGTCACTTTTTATAGCAGTGACCAACTTGCCTATGTGGGTGTTAACAATCACTGTGCTGCACGTCCCAGCAGCTGCTGTCAACCAGGGGGTAGTCAGAGAGCAGTCAAAAACTCCCACGGCCTTCCCAGGTCTGCCGCACTCAACCTCCTGCCCATCAAGGCTTCCCAAGCTTCTCATCCTCTTCCTGACCTCTGTTATGGGCTGAATTACGCTGTCGTGAAAAGCTTTGCTGGCACCGTAACCCTCAGGACCTTACTTGGAGATGGGGTCTTTGCAGAGGGTAATCACGCTAAAATGAGATCATTAGGATAGGACCTGATCCAATGTGACTGGTGTCCTTATAAAGAAGGGACATAAATGCACACAGTGAGAGCATCATGAGAGGATGAAGGTGGAGATCATGTCTGTTTCGATGACCAAGGAATGCCAAAGACCATCAGCAAACCACCAAAAGCCAGGGGGAGACTCCTGGAGCGGATTTCTCCCTGATGGCTCACAGAAGGAACCACCTCTGCGGACACCCTGATCTTGGACTCCCAGCCTCCGGAACTAGGAGATAACAGACTTCTGTCGGTTAAGCCCCCCGGTGTGTGGTGCTTTGTTTCACGAGCCTTGGCCAACAAACACAGCTCCACCAGTACTTCTGCTTCTGCCATGCAGTGCCATTGCTCAACGGCTTCCTGGGATTCTAAGCTGTCTGGGGGCAGGGAGCATGCTACGTACTTCCTTACTGCGCTTATGACCTCTGGCCCAGCGCCGGCCTCTTCTGTCCACAACGAATAAGCACGAGCTGAACTGACCCGTGAATGTCACCAGATAGCAGGACAAGTCATTGAGAGGATGGTGGCTGGGCTACCGGTACCACTTCTCCCCTGTGACTGCATGAATCAGAACTCTGAATGAGTCAGAGCTGGCTTCTCGTCAACAGCCAGCTTACTGCTCAGTCTCCAGCAAAGAAACAATATAAAATTTTAAGAAATACAACTTTTTTTCTTAATACTGTTAAGGCTTTGTGCTACTGCTGTTCTGAAGATATATAATTAGAGGTAACTTTCTTCCTATGCTTCTACTTTCCTTCATTATAAGAAAACCAAAAAGAAAAAAATATATATATCAAAACACCCCTAGCAGCATTATTTTTGAAATTGGAAACAATATCAGTGTTCGGCAGTTAAGTGGGGTGTTAAGCAAATAACAGCAGAAGAATATAGCTGACTTCACAGCAATATAAAATTACAAACATGCAGACTATGTTAATAAACTTAAAAGTATATATATGGAAGCCAAATGAAAGTACACTGAAAAAAAGAACTAATTACAATAATGTAAAACTCTAAGTTCTTTGACATCCCTTTAAAACTTCTAATCCTGAAATCTGTCACTCTAAGTGGTATTCAAAATTTCCTAGCCTATCCTGACTTATGACATATATAATAGTTCTGCATTTGTACAAATAATTGCCGTCTAGATTAGAATACAGTGCTCTAAACATAAGACCCTGTGCTTCCAAGAGAACTTTTAAAAAAGACTTCAGGTCAAAAGAAAGAAAGAAAGAAAAAGGCTGAAAAAGCTTGCTGTGAATTACACTATCCATGAAGACTCTTTTTTGTTTCTCTGGAATTACTTTACTAGAACACAGTGGGGAAATATCATGGGCCACGTTTTGACTACTCTGCTCAATCCTTAGGATATATTTATTTTCAGCTAGTGAGTGAAATATAATCCACTACATGAAAAACTTCAATACTGTCTCCTTAGAGGTTGAAACTGAATAAATGTGATATGTATTCTTTACACATAATAAATATATTAAATATTTATGAGACTTTTAGATGAGTAGAAAAGATATTAAATTCCCTTTTATTAGATATGCTTTATTTCTACTGGAACATGGGGATAGAGTCTCTTCTCAACTCTGTAAAAGCTGATCCTCTGCTTTAAATTATAATTAGGAAGTTTAAAGACAATTTCCAACCAGCCCTATAAATTTAACTTTGTGATAGAACCAAATTTTTTTTTTTTTTACCCTACCCAAAATAATCATTACATTTCAGGCACTTGATATCAATATCCATCTGTGTTTATATAACACAATTCTCTAAGAATAAAAACATTTTATGCATTTAATTTTACATATTTCCTACATGCTACATTATAAACCAACTAAAATAGTGTTTAATAAGAGGGGGATGAAAGGCCAAAAAGAAAGGGTAATAAAGATGTTGTTACCTGCTTAATTGCAGGTGTCCATCCAACTCAAGTTTTTCAAAATTATGAACTATTTTATAAGGACACGTGACCACAAATTAAAGTCAACATTTCTGACAAGTAAAACAGTCTTAGGATGACAGTTGTGCATCTGTGTGATTCAATATATGGATTTTAAATATGTGGAAAAAGTACAGAGTTTAAATATTAATACATTTAAATATGTAGACTTAATATAAGATTTTATTAAAATCTTCATTTTAATATTAATAAAAATTTATTATATTTGTGAGCCACATATATGTGACTATGTCATGTATGTTTATTTACATATAGGAATTAAATGTCAAAAGCAGGTAAAAAGGTGCACTGTCCTCCTGTTACATATTCAAAAGTAACTGAAGCAGTTCTACACTTAATGTTTGCTCCTCTGGTACACTAGGTACTATGCAATCAGTTTCTTATTAGCAATGGCTAGCCAAAGAAGTTATAATTCTTAAATTAATGGGCTCCTTATAATTGTCAATTAAGTGTTCACTTATGAATTTGCATGAAATCTCTGAAAATTTCTATTAGAGTTAACTTCCCCAGTTCTTTACAGAAGCCTCTGTTGTTCACATGGGCATTATGGCATAAGAAGTCTTTGTTTTAAATGAGAAAGAAAGAAAGGTTAAAAATTTGCCAGGTCAACATCAAATATCCCCAATGCTCAACAGGATATAATTTGCAGATGTTATCATTTATTTCTTCGTGTTCTGTCAAAATATCACTGGAATGTTTTGTTGTATTTAGAAACAAAAGAGTGGGGCTACTTTAAGCTTTTTTACTGCCTGATATAGTAAGATGCCTGGTAGAAAGCGAATTTTCATAGTGGCAAATGTAATCTAATGGATGCCCTATGTAACTGTGGAATACTGGGTGAAGGGGGACAAGAAGTTAAACTTTCCCCAGTAGCTGTAGATTTTAAAATCAAAGCATCAAATGTTGGGCTTCACAATTAAACAATTTTATAAAGTTTATTTATTTTTTTGAGAAAGATAGAGAATGGGGGAAGGACAAAAGAAGAGAGGGAGACAGAGAATCCCAAGCAGGTTCCACGCTGTCAGTGCAGAGCCCGATGGAGGGCTCAAACTCATGAACTGCGAGATCATGACCTGAGCTGAAACCAAGAGTCAGACGCTTAACAGACTGAGCCACCCAGGAGCCCCTAGGCTTCATATTTAAAACACAACGTAGGGAGGGGTATTTGGGTGGCTCAGTCAGTGGAGTGTCCAACTCTTGGTTTCAGCTCTGGTCATGATCTTGTGATTTGCGAGATTGAGCCCTATGTCAAGATCTGGGCTGACAGTGCAGGGCCGTCTTGGGATTCTCTCTCCGTCCCTCCCCAACTCACTCGTGGGTGCTCTCTCTCAAAATAAATAAATAACCATTAAAAAAACAAAACAAAACATAACTTATAGAAACACAGAAAGACATATAGGGAAGAAAGGAAAGCTCTTCCTTAAATAGAATACAAACAGCTACATGCAGAAAAAACAAGAGTTATTAGCAAATCACCACTTTTGACTACCACAGTAAAATTTGACCAAGGTGAGGATAATTTAACAAATGCTGACATTAGTGGATAAAGGTCTGTGAGTAAAAGAACAATGAGACTGTATCAAGCTATCCCCGTAAATTACTTTTAACTACAGAAGAAAAATCAATTACCTTGTAGTAGAGATATCTATCATAGCACCTAAACACAAAGATTAAAGTAATTGCGCCGGTGCTGTATATCCTAATGTGACACCTGAGAAAGATACAGCACCACCTCCGTGATACTCCTGCCAGAAGTGCATGATCTGAATCTAATCATGAGGAAATATCAGACAAATCAAAACCTGAGTTACACTCTACAAATTCTATGTACCTCAAAATGTCACTGTCATGGAAACAAAACAGAAACTGCAAAGACAAAAGGGGGCCGCAGAATCGATCCAGATTAAAGGTAAGTAAAAAGACATGAAAGTATGATCCTAGACCAGGAAAAAAACAAAAACAAAACAAACAAACAAAAACACTGGAGTAAAGAATATTATCGGTGCAAATGGCACAATTTGCAAAAGATGTATAGATCGTAGCATTGTATTGATGTTAAATTACCTGATTTCACTAACTGCACCAAGTTTTTTAAGAGAATATCTTGTTCCTAAAAGACCACAATGAAGTATTCAGAGTAAAGAAGCACAAGCCTGCAACTTACTCATATGTACAGATCATGTGTGTGTATGTGTACGTGTGTATAGAAAGAATAAAGAAAATGTGGCAAAATATTAATAATTAGTGAATCTGGGAAGAGAATGTATGGTAATTCTTTGTATTATCCTTTAATTCTTCTGTTAGCTTGAAATTACTTAAAAATACTTTATCTTGTTCTTGGGCTAGAGGTTAGGGTGAGGTAGCAGTATCCTATGCCAAGGAGTCCTTTCCACAACATTTGTAAGTCAGTCAACCGATCCCTGCTAATACGACTCTGATGATGAAGAATGTAGGCTGTGAATGTATATATATTGCCTCTACCTAAGAAAGGATTTTTAAGATGGATTGCAATAAATGTCACTTATACAGTAACCAAATAAGTAAATGGAGCTAAAAAATGAAGAAAACTGATTCATGATAAAGAAGAATTGCCTTAAAAATGGGGATCAAACTGGCCGAGGCCGAGGCTTGTAAAATGCATCTGAGATGTCCTTTTCCAGTTGCCAATGCTCCCTTATCAGTTCTATTTGTACACTATCCGTCCTTTACCATGTAGCTCTACTGATCTTTCTCTACCACAAAAGTTGTGAAAGCAACCATCTCTTTGTAACCCTGTCCTGAAAAGAGTCTACACCAGGATTTCCAAGGGTTCACTAAGCCAGCTTATTTTAGATTGTACTTGCACAACTCATGTTACTCAGTTACCTTCAGAACAAGCATTTACTTTTACAGATATTTCCAATATGTAGCAAGTGATGTGACCATTGATGGTAGTGATAAAAATTCTTCTTTTTACAACATACTTATCTAAGTAAACTGAAAAAAAAGAAGCAATTTAAAGAAAAAAAATGCTTACATAATAAAGCAGGGATATGGCATTTGTGAAAGGGTGTTGTAATTATGGAAGTTCAGAAAACACTGATGCTATGCATTGAACATTTCATAATTTGACAAAGCTAAAGAAGTGAATTATGAGATTATGAATTACATGAAAATCTTATAGAAAATACCTGGCTGAAATCAGAGTTTCTTTATATCAGTAAAGATAATATTTCAGAAGGTACACTCAGTCTTTTTTGAAATTAAAGTAAAAACTCAAGATAACCTTGTAATAGATGTACTAAATTATCATCTTAATACTGTTTAGAAAAAAAAACTGCTGTCTCAACATAAATATTTTAGCCCATGGAAAAGTCTGAAAAAATTTACAAAGGAAAAATGGTGTGACTTACTGAACCCAGAATATTTATTTATACCTTTCTGGGAAAACAAACATACTATAATGATAAAGTTCTAGGGAACGATTCTAGGGTATATTCTGGCTACTTCAATTCTTAACAGTTTTATGGGACATGAAAAAGGCAGCCTGCCTTTAAAGAAGAACCCCACATATTTGGTTCCACAACACTAGGCCTTACCAAAGGCTGCTGGGGCTGCATCGCTTGGAGACCAAGGGTCTGACTCTGGGGCTGCGGGGGCTGCTGGGGCTGGGGGGGCTGCTGCATCTGGAACGAAACAGGATTATACTTAAACAGAGGGGTTAATATATTCCAATCTCTTCTCTCCCCCTATATACCTTTTATCTAATTATCTTGTTGCAACAAAAATGATACACACGTTCCTTCTGCATCTTTGTCTTAACAAACATTGTTCATTTGTCCAAGTCAAGACCTAAATTGGCTCTCCCCCCAGCAGCCTTCTTGGGTCAATACAACCCCAAGGATCTCTTCCTTCGGTAGAGATATACTGCCCTCTGCTGTCCAAGGACATCCTGCATACTTACTGTTTTGATGCCTTTCAGGTCATCGGCCTTTGCACATACTTTATCCTATCTCACACCAGCAGGTTAGACAAGGACCACTCAGTAATTACCTTTTTAGTCCCTATGACATCTGAACAAACTCTTGTAGTTTTGTTTTTGTTTTTGTTTTAAGAAAAATGTAGACCTCTCAAACAAAGGAAGACAGGAAGAGGAGGGGAGAGAAGAGTAATTCTTAAAGATTATAAATTTTTTTGGTGGGGGAGGGCCTGGGTGGCTCAGTGGGTTAAGTGATTTCAGCTCCGGTCATGATCTCACAATTCAGAAGTTGAAGCCTCGCACTGGGACTCTCTCTCCCTCTCTCTATGCCCCTCCCCTGCACTCACTCTCAAAATAAATAAGTACACTTAAAAAGAAAAAAGAAAAGAGTTTTTTTTGAGAGAGAGGGTTCAAGTGAGCAAGGGGCAGAAACAAAGAAGGAGAGAAAGAATCCTTCAAGGAGCAGGGAGGGAAGGAGAGAGAGAAAGCGGGGCTCATGCTCACTGAAGTGGGGCTAGAGCTCACCCAATGTGGAACTGGAACTTGAACTGTAAGATCATGACCTGACCCCAAAAGTCAGATGCTTTTAACTGACTGAGCCACCCAGGAGCCCAAGAAAAAAAAAATTAAAGCAAGATGTTTATGTGAGATGTTCTGGCATAAGATACTAGCATAAAGACAAATTCTCTCAGTGACCAAGTTGGCTTAAATAAATGGCTCTTGGAAAACACTTCCAAGTCACGAAGAAACACAGACTAGACATCCACTATGTGGGACACAGAGGAGAGGAAAATATTAATAGGTGGTTTGTCTTGGTGACTTTCAAAGTTTCCTCCATCCGGGCATTCATCTTAATGATGACACTGCTGGACTTCTTTTCATCCTCTGCACTTCCAACTTGGTGTGCATACTATCTTCCAAATTATTTGTCTTCTTTAGGGCAAGGTAACAAATAGCTATTACCAGATGGTATTACCCACTAAGTGCCAATATTGGTTGATATGGAATCCTACAAGGGGGTCTGGGCAGGGTTGCTCCCGACTGGAACAATGCAAGTGGGACCAGGATTATGCTGATTATAATATAAAGCCAATTCTCCATTTGGCCCACTGTGAAATCTTTCAAGAAAAACCAACTTAACTTCATCATTATTAATTAGTTCCTTTACGGAGGTAGTCAGTCACCACAAACAAAGTATAATCCTGATGCAAAAGTAAATCCCTTTTATCTCCAGGGAATGTGTGGTAAAGAAAACATTACCAGAAGGGCATACTATGCTAATTGGGATAAAAAAGCACATATTAACTAGTAAAGAAAGGCTTTGAAAATCTGCAGCCTTGAAAAGCAATGTAAGACAGGAAGTAGTAAATAATGTAATAACTTTCCTCAGTGATTTGGAAGTGAGAAATTTAAAGCCGAGGGAAATATAAAAATAATTATCAGTCCTATAAAGTTCTGAAAATATATCCTCAGAACCTGAGACAAAATTATTTAAGAACATATCACTATGACTGTTCATAATAATATTATCAAATGAAAGCTTCCCTTATAAGGAACCATGTTGGAGGCAACAACTGTACAGTAAGTGAGGCTGCCATTTGTAGGCCACACTCTCCCTAAACCAATTACCAATTGTTATCAATTTTGTGATACAACTTTTTCTTCACATTTGAACGGGTAAAAGTTGGGATGCAACTAACGACATTGTATAACTAATGACATTTTAGAATTATAAAACCCATTTTTCGGGAGGATTTGTGTCAGCTTCTGCCTATCACCTGGGAGTACTGTCAACCAGAATTTTTTGGGTCACACTGAATTCAGACCTCAATCCCACTTGAACTTGTGGTTCAAATTCTCAGGGGAGACGTTTTTTTCCCTCCAACCAGTGTCAAGGTTGAGACATGCGCATTACTTTACGGTCCCTTTCTGCACAAGTTTATTGAACTCATTCCAAGAGTATAGCTTTGGGTATCCCAGTTCTACTAGATTCCCTGTCTTTGGTGGTGTTTTTTCTTTCTTAATAACACACAAAATGTCAGTTGCATCTCAAGGTGAATTACTGATAAGAGTCCACCGCAGAGACTCATCAGATAATATCCAATCCAAAAACTTAGGATAAACTTGTGAATAATGAAGACAAATGGAACAGGTAAACATAAATAGCCTATAGTTCCTAGATGAGTAAGTTAGAAACAAGAATGTGTCAAGGGGAGGAATGCTTTATCTAAGGTACTTAAATATTTACATCAAATAAATGAAGGATAGCTCTCTGGATTCGACCAGAGACAGAATGAAATATCCCTCTGAAATATCCTAGCTATGTAACTCCAACTTCACAGCTTCATCAGACCAAAAGTGTCAGAGATAATTTTTTGGATAAAAGACCCCCTCTAGGAATCTGATGAAAGCTATGGACCGCTCAATTTTACTTGTTTTTTTTTCCCCCAAGCACATAAAAGAAAATTTGCCTTCAATCTGCATAGTCCGTAATTAAACAGTGAGTGGGGAAGCTGACACACACTTTTAGGATAAAGGCAGCCAGTCACCCTCTCGTGAACCTTTGTGAAAGGGGAATGACATTCCGCAAAATGCACCCTCCTGCCCATAACCTGGTAAAGGCACGGACACAGGAAGATCCTTGCCGAGTCGGAACTACATCACACCGGTTTAGCTCCTAGTGTCAACTACACGGGGCTCCTTGGAACTTGGCGATTCAAGTCTCGGGGCCTCTTATTTCTTAAGACGGCCGAGGGCCCCTCACGCATTGCCCCCATTCCCAGCCGCAAACCTGGAGGAGTCTCTGCTGCTGTCGAACCTGCGGCTGTCTGGTTCTCATTGGGTCCTGAGGCAGGGGCACCGAGGGGAGGCTTGGATGCGTGGGAGTGAGCACTGCATCGATTCCTCCACCTACCAGAGGGCTCTGCTGAAGCGACTGATGATTTAGTCTGGTAAAAAAATAACACAACTTGGTCTCACACCCAGGCAAATGCTTCAATAAGTAACATTAATTGAGCATTTACTCTGGAGAAGTCACAGTGGTGAGAGTCTGAAATGTATTATTTCATTTACTCCCCACAGCAGCCCTTTGAGGTCAGTTTTATTATCCCCATTTTATTTAAAACTTTTAACTGAAAGATAGTTGACGTTTATATTAGTACCACATATTCAACAATTCCATACATTATGAAATGCTCACCAGAATAAGTATAGCTACCATCTGTCACCAAAGTTATTACCACATTATTGACTATATCCCCTATGCTGTACTTTTTGTCCCTGTAACGTGTAACTAGAAATCTGTACCTCTTAATACCCTTCATTTATTTTGCCCATCCCTCTGGCCTTTTCCCTCTGGCAACTACTGATTTGTTCTCTGTATTTATTAGTCTGTTTCTATTTTGTTTGTTTATTCATTGTTTTGTTTTTTAGATTCCACATATAAGTGAAATCTTACGGTATTTGTCTTTCTCTGACTTCAATTAGCATTATACTTTCTAGATCTACCCTGTTGTCACAAATGGCAAGAATTTATTCTTTTTTATGGCTGAGTAATATTCCATTCTGTATACACACATTTTCTTTGTCCATTCATCTACTAATGGACACTTAGATTTTTCCATAGCTTAGCTATTGTGAAATGATGCTGCAATAAACATAGGTGTACATATATCTTTTTGAATTAATATTTCTGTTTTCTTTGGATACCCAGAAATGAAATTACTGCATCATATGGTTTTTCTTTTTCTTTTCTTTTTTTTTCTTTTCTTTTTTTTTTTTTTTTTTTTGAGGAACCTTCATATGGTTTTCCATAGCAGCTGCACCAATTCACATTCCCACCAACAGGGCACAAGACTTCCCTTTTCCTCCACATCCTTGCCAACACTTGTCATTTCTTGTCTTTTTCATACTAGTCATTCTCACTGGTGAGAGGTGATACCTCAGTGGAAGAATTTCCATTTCATTATCCTCATTTTAAAAATGAGAAAATGGAGAGCTAAAGAAGTGATTTCCCAAAGTTATTCAGACAGTAAATAGCACAGGTGGGATTTAAACCCAGAATGCTGCACTCTGAAGTTCAAGTTCATAGGCAATACACTTCGCTGCCCCTTACTAGAAAAAAAATAAATACAATGTTTTTCCAAATTTATTTATTTGCCCAAATGTGCCACCATCAACCATGCCAACGTTCTAAGCACTAACTACTTGGTATTGATGTGCAGCCACTGATTTTAAAACACGGAAGCTAAGCGGCTGTCTAGTATTAGTGCAGAATTTTGCATGAAAATTCTTTCAGATGAACGCTATCCGACAGAACTTTCCACACTGCCTGAAATGCTCTATTTCTGTGCTGTCCAATAAGATAGCGACTGGCCTCCAGGACCAGCTACATAATTTCTGGGTTTCAGTGTGAAACAGAAACAGAAGGTTCCTTGATCAAAAACAAGTAGGATTTTCAAGAACGTGACAGGAGAGCATTCAATTAAGCCTGGGGGCCTTCTATAGCACAGCCCACCATGTGACTGCACAGGTCACACACTTTCAGAGTTGGCTCTGCTTGGCGGCATGTGGCCACTGAACACTTCAAATGTAACAGGTGTGACGGAGAAATTAAACTTTTCATTTAACTTTGATTAGTCTAAACTTAAATAGCCATGCATAGCTGGTGGCTACCATGCATGATGTCTATGGGATCCAAGTACAGCAAGAATGGAGAAAGAGTCTTTCACCATCCTGTTTTGCCAACCATACCTGCAGCAGAAAAGGGGATGACAAGATAACAAAACTCTTACGGGCACCATGCACAACGAGTATTCCAATCACAGACTTTACAGCTCCAAAGTATCCTAGTCAGGCAATGCTAACAATCATCACCAATTTTTCATAGTAGGATATTGTTAGCCAAACATCTGTTTAAAAGAACAGAAACAATGGAGCTAACATATTAGCATTATCTAAACTATTACATCCATACTATGGCAGATGTGAGTTAAACCTCAGAGGCCTTGAATGAAATAAACAAGATGGGGCACTGCTGATTTTGATCCTCTGTCTGGATGCTACTAAAAATGAGATGACACAATGCAAATGATATGCAAATATGCAAGCTCATAAAAACAATTATAAAGCGCCATGCCCTAGACAATGCATAACAAAGACAAGAATTTGAGTGTCTACTATTGAAATCATTATTTCTACATGTATCACCTCTGAGAGCTGGTCAAGGGCTGCAGGTACGGTGACGCCTGCTGCTGAACATAGCCACTGGGCTGCTGCTGCATCTGTCTGAGTCTTTCCATTAGCGCCGGGTTGGAATGTGTGGCCGGATAGGTCCTGGAGTTATAGCTAGGAGAGAGGACCACGCCACCAGCCTGCTGCTGAGGGGTCTGCTGCAAAGGCATCTGCGTTCCATACATCGTATAGCCCTGGGGCATGGTCTGGAGGTATGGGCACAAGGAGTTAAATTAATGTTTCAGTAAGCACCACCTTTGCTATCACTGAGTCATAGGGGGCAAAAACAACCCCAGAAGGAGCTCCCTGAAAGCCACTGTTCTCTAAAGCTCTAATAACTCAACATATGAGGAAGACTACTCTGGAAGCAAGAGGCTAGCAAGAAAGCTATAGAATGAACTAGGTGGATAATGATTCACCAGAAATTTCAATTAAAAATAAAAATGAATCCTCATTTGGGTTAAGAGATCAGTTTTAGAATCAGTTGCTTGTTTTGAGGGAAAGAAGGATACATTTTTTTATAGAAATTATCAGGTAAGCATCCAAACCTGAAGTACACAGATGACATCAATGTTCAACAGATCCCAAGCATAATTAATTTCATTTCCAAAATTAGAAAGAAAAGCTATCCATGTCCAATGTACATTAAAATTATAGAGTACGCTTTCCTGATACGGAACTATACCTCCTTGGAGCTGATGAATTTGCCTGTAGTGACTAACCAGTTACCAAAACAAATAAACAAACAAAACCCAAAAAAACCCAGACCAACCAATACCTTAACCAGAGAGTAAGGTACAACTGGGGAATATTCGATATCCTCTAGACCTGGATGGGCTACACCCTTTTTTCAGCATTCTACCAATACTCTGAATATTTAATTTTTTTATTCAATATTACTATATGAGTGTTTATATCTTAACACCTAATGTAAATAAAAAATGTAATAAGGTTCTGCTGGGTGACTACAATTTATAGAATGGAATGCTGATTTAAGAAGAAACCTGCTCTTCAATCCTCAAAGAACCACATTCTAGTTCACGGCTCTGACTCGGAAGACACAGTAACGACTAATCAACTTCCAGCTGACAGGATGCAAGGATCTGGCTGTGGGGCTCGGCACGTCTGAGAGCCAATCTCAGATTGCCTTTCATCTGTGGGCATAGTGTGACATGTTAGCCCCACGAGCTGTCTTGCCAACATCCCCGGGCTCCTAATTATGAAAGGGACAAAGTAAAAGTATACAGAAGCAGAAACAACAAAATTACTAGAAAAAAAATAGCTCAAGAGTTGCATTATATTAAGGCAAGTCCATCATTTGTTGAGTGGCTACCATGGATCTGGTGCTGTGCTGGTTCCACAGGTTCTTAAATTCTCACAATGCTCATCTCTATTTGACAAAGAAGGAAACCAAGACAGAATAACATGCACAATGTTACACAGCTAGAAAGGTGTCAGGAATTGTGCCAAGGTCTAATTCCAAGGCCAATTACCTTCTCACTCTACCATGATTCTCTGCAAACCTATCTTTCAATAGGATAAATTCATTCACGAATTACATCAGTATTTATTATAAAGTAAAATAAGTACTCTGGGACTGTTAAGCATTTCAACACCTACCATCATCGTTAATAGAATGATTAGATTTTTAAATCAAGAACTCTTTAAAATGTTTTATGCTCTTCATTCAGTCCGAAGGTTTGTTCATCACTGGTGATGCATTTTTTTAAGATGTCAACTCCAACCTATAAGCAGAAGTACTACCTTCTAAACCCCGTAAGGGAGCTGATATCCTATTCACTTGGTTTCCCACTTCAAATAAACAACATTAAAAATCCCAGCAGCATCTACAAGGCAAATGTGGGTACCTGTGCTTGCTGCAGCCCTGGATACTGGGGGAGCTGAGGGGAGGGCCGTGCTTGTGCAGCAAAGAGAGCAGCCTGGTCCCCTGGCGGGCCCTGGAAAACAAAGCCAAAGCAAACTCTTGATCATAACAGCAAGAACTTGATTTGCACTCCTGGCTAAGAACCCCAATAACCCATGACACCAAATCTTATTAGATGACTACAGAATTTGGAGTTTTCCAAACAGCATTAAATAGAACTTTTTCTATGTGTGTAGAGACTATTAAACTTATCATTTCTGCCAAAAACTATAGATGTCCCAACAATAATACATACATTAAATACAAGCCAAAATAACCAACGGTCTACTTATCAGAGAGGCTCTGAAACAGCTCTGCTGTACACCCCAGGATACAAATGCCACTTTCGAGTGAAAGGCATGAGGCTGTGTGAAATCTGAAAGCACGGAGTTGTACCATTCTGTGCCCATAAAAAAAGAGAATACGAGGTACAAATTTCATTGCTTTTTAATGAAGGTTCTTCACGGTGACCTACCAATTGTCTATTTAACCATGTGGTCAAGAGATGAATTTGCATCTCCTATGACTAATCATCAATTAGAATAACTATCAATAAAAATTCACAATACATTAACTGCAAATGTAACTCTGACAATAATAAAATAAAACCAATTAACATCTGCTCACCAGTCTTAATTTAATACATGTTTTGCCCTTTGAAAAATAAATCTAAGAGCCACTGGATGTGTTTTATGTTATGGTGTCAGAAGCTATTTCATGGAAGCTTGCAGTAATCATCATGGAAAGAGGTCTAGTTTCCAACCATCCCTAGATTTTTACAGCACTTACTAATTACACAGAATGGGGTTTATTCCAAAATATTTTACTCTTGTCTTATAGATGTCCGCATTTTTCAAAAGTGTTAAATTATAGTTATATAAAACCATTTAATGTGCTTGGAAAGTAGTATAGATTTTTCTAGCAGGCAGAAAGTGACAAGCATTTAGCTTTAGAGGGTGAACACCAACAATTATCGGACATCTATTCTATTCCAGAGACTGGACTTCTTGTTCTCACCCCCATTTTCTCACAATAAATCTGCAGGGAAGAAAGTATCGTCCTCACTTACATTCTTCAGATAGAAGAAGCCAGGCTCAACGAGCTTAAGCAGCTTAGCAAGCTCATTGAGCTAGACCTGGCAGAGCTATTATCTGAACGCAGGTGAGTCTGATCCCTAAGTCCAGGGCTCTTTCTGTTAGGACAAGATGTCTCCATATGCAATATTAAAAATGGAAATATTTAAATCCTCACTTGGTACTTATTCTTTACGGATATATAGCCTTTAAAACTCACTCCAACAACAAAAAAAAACCCAAGATATCTATAAAGACTTCTTACTGAAATGCTGAAACGAAATGCATATATTATATAGTAAAATCCTTTCTCGGTTCCTCATATAAAATCACTTGAGGGCATTTATGAAACTTCAGCCTTTCCTAAGGTGACTATCCACCCATATATGGACCAAATACAAAATTTCTGAGAGTGCGTATAATAGCTTCAACAAGAATCTACATTTCCAGAATAGGGTACCATGAAGATATCCTCAGGCTTTAGCTGGTTAATCTAAGTGCAACTGTGTCTATATTTACTCTATATGCACTTGAATCTAAGGAAAATATCCCAAACTCCCTCTATGAAAAGTCATTCCATGGCAGTGTGACCATCCAGGCCCTACCACTATTCCCCTCCCAGACTATTTGAAAGGTTTTTGATTTTTCAAACACTATGCCTAGAAGTCATTAAATCAACCACTTCCTTAAATGCTAATCCTTAATTCAGTGCTCCCGGACACTGTCGTACAAGGTCCCTGCAAGATACGATTTTGCTTCTTTGTGGGGGACAAATATTTTCATATTATCATTTTTACAGAAGGGGGAAAAATAAGTTACTTATATATTTGAGTTAAAGTCATGATATCCAGAAGTGGTCTACAATTCCCACATCCTGCTTTGGTTTAAAAGGAAACAAGATGTGATCTGTATATGATGGCTACATGCAGATGCATAAAGATATTTTCAAATTCTTCACTCTTCCTTTGCTTAGTGAAGAACCCTATGAAATGAACTATGACTTACATGTGGAGACACCCAGAATACTAATAAGGTAAATATCTGAGTTACCGTGCAACACTTTTATTGACAAGTTACAGTTGCAATCATGGACATTAAAGAAATATGAATTTAAAACTATTCTACATAAAAAGAAAAATCACAAAATTAACATTCAAGGAAAACCACTAACTTTTGAAGAAGCAAAGAGAAAGGGATAAGAAATTTCAGAGACAGGTTTTACACTGTAAAATTCATGCATTCTTTGTTAATCATTTTTTGCCTAAAGGGAAACTATTTATTTATGGACATACTGTATACCTCCTACCTCCAATTTTTCCCCGACTTAAGTACAGTAGGTAATAATTGAGATACACAATATCATTCCTGGGAAAATCAAACACTCTGAGTTGGCCACCAGTCCCCACGTGCTCTGTGCATAGCTGTATCATCATGTTTCCTTGAATGAAAAATATCCCATTCTCTCCCACCAAACTAAAATGCCCTATTTTTGTTTTTCCTGAGAATAATGCTAGAAACATTATGTCAAACATTCTGTCAATTTGTAGAAATAGTTGAATGTGTTGAATAAAGAATGAATAAGGAAAGCTCTTCAGTAATTTGAAAGACTTTACAAATGCTAACCAAGGGCTATAATGTGGGAATAAGCAAGGATACTAAAGACGAAGATTTAGTAAGTTTCTTAAAGTTGGCAGGGTAGTTTTGCTACATCAAATCAAGAACAGACTATGCATTGTATCATCCAAACAAGGAGAGGCCAGGACAAGAGGTACAGAGTGGAACCATGCTTGGCAAATCAGGAAATATGGTCACCTTAGTTACACGTAATCTATTTATCTGTTATTTTCTGAAAACTTTCTAAGATTTATTTTTAAGCAGTTTCTAGCATGGTGTCTGGCATATAGTAACAGCTCAATAAATACTATTGAGAAAATCTAAGACTCAATTTAGTTTATCTGTTAACCAAGAGTTCTAGAAGTAAACTGGGATTTATATTTCAGCATATATTAGTTTACCAAGTGCTTTCCAATTGCTCCATATTTTTTAGCACAATCTTTTATTTCGAAAATTCAGTTTTAATTATTAGCATCTATCATTCTAATGATTACTTCTTGTTACCTGCATCAATATCTGAAAACTAGCTCCATTTCTCCCTCTTGATTTATTCTGTCTAACTTAAACAATCAAAGGTAACATTAACTTCATATTTTTGCAAAGGATAATTCAAGAGGCTGGTTTTTGACCGAATATTTGTGCCTAGCCAGCTGCCATTTGCCTTTGAGCACATTACTGGAAAAGAAAATAAGACATGTTTGTGCCCCTGTTCAAGCCCCCATGGCTCAGATACCCAACTTACATGTGCTAAAGTAATAAACCACAATTAACTGGGAAGTTCTGATAATCACATACACTCAACGCTACATTGCTCTCTGAGAAAAATTCCTACGTGTAGTCTCTCAAGTTCATTTCTATGCATTTTGCTTCACGCTTGCTTCTACAGAAGAAACGTAAATCCAACGCATTTTACAAAAAAAAAAACCCACTTTCTAAAAGCTTCTTAAAAAGCTGTGCTATTCAATAGTAACTAATTTTCCTGGCCTTTATAAGAACAACTCTCTCTTCCTGCTTTATTTGTAACTAGACAAGAGAACTATCTGAACTCAAAGAGGTGTTGACTCAAAGTCCTTTCGCATAATTTGAAATGATTTGCATAACTTGAAATAAATGCATCCAGTAACTTTAAAGTTCTTGGTAAATCATCATTTTCATTCTTCTGGGTCTTGTTCTCTTCATTTAGCAATTACTCCCCCTTAGTCAACTGAACAAATGTGAAGACCTCTTTCCGAAAGAGTTGGTTAATCCTACAATAGGCAGACAGTAAGCATTACAATCAGCAGCAACTCAGGAGCAGGGATTTTTCTGTTCACTCAGTTCACTAGCAATGATTTGAAATCCCTACTTAGTAACTTTTCAAGGGTGTTTCAGTGTCTCAGAGAGACAAGTTGTACCTGAAAAACCACAGCCAGATTTTGTGACTTTCTGATAATGCTGATTGAAGGATAATAAGTCAGTGGGTAATGTTTTGTGAGTCACCTAGCAAAAAGGGTTTTATTTGTTAGTACTAGTTTGGAAGATACTGAGTAATGGTGCCCAAGGCTAAAACAACACATGGTGTGAACCAGAAATTATGGTCATAACATCACACTGGTGTATTTTGATTACAGACAATAGACATAGAGAAAATTCTATAATTACAAGAGGTCCAGTTGACCAGTTATGCTTGATTCTTTTATAACGCTTTCATATAAAATTAAAGTTGGTTGGGAATCAACTAACAGTAACATTAATGGCTGGAACAAACTGAATCATTCTAAAATAAACACCTCACACAATAATGAACTTTTACAATATATTCTATTAATATGCCCATAAATGATGAATATATGATTGGTTTAGTATATACATTCATGACATTCTTAACCCTGGAGAATATTAAAGGAAAATAAGAATGGTGAAAAGGACAGCATAGATATATATACACATTTCCATTATTTTGAATGAAAGCATAGAACCTGTTGACTTTAATACTTGACAAATATTTGGTGTCAAAAAAAGTAAAATCAATGATTGATGCAAATTTTCTTTTATCCAAATTACATGATCATCTGAACAAAATGCCCAACAGCAAACATAAGCTATCTCCAAAATATTTTTAATTTGATAAAGTTTAATTCAAGTTTTTTCAATAAAAACCTCACCTGTTCTCTGTATACCACAAAGCGTCAAGAAAAATTGACAGAAAAATTGATTCTTTTCAGAAATCTCCAAACTTTGCTGAATAGCTATGAAAAAAATTGCCTATATAACAAGTATTTAATAACCTAAATATTTTCAGAGTTTGAATATGCATTACAGACATTTTCACCAACGTATAGAAAATGTTACCCATTAAAATTGGCAGTGAAACAAGTTGACTTACATTCACATCTGAGATGTGTGCTCTTTTTTATTCTAATGCTTCTTGGGTTTATGTTGTGGGTTGGCTACCTGATACAGAAACCTATAAGTAATTTAATGCAAAACATGCATTCTTAGCTAGCCCAGGCAAAGCAGCAGAGGTGAATGTCTTATGACATGCATGCACAAGACCTGTGCTCGAAAAAACACCTTCTCCGCACCGGAAAGAAAATAGAGATGATGCGTTCTGTTGAGAATTTCAGAATAGCCAGTGGGTGGGATGTGATGAGAAGGGTATGTTTCATAACCACAGTTTTCATTATCTTGCACTGGCCTATGAATCAGCATGCCATGCGTTCCTCTGCTAATGATGTGAATTACCACAAAGGGAAGCAAGAGCTCAGGAAAAGATGCGTTCAAAACTGTAACTGAGATGAAGGTGCACGAACTGGTCTATGTTCCCAAGCCCAGGTCATGAATGTCCATTGGTGTCTAAACCGTACACATAAATGATGAAAATCATGAGGCAATCAAAGGAGAAAACTTTCAGAAATAAATCCCATTAAATCAAACAGGGCCGATGCATTCATGATTCTGTGTTACAGTCTCAAACATAAACCAAGTGAATAACAGTGAAATGAAGACTGTAATTTTTACCAACTATAGAGGAATAACCCACTTCTCACTTTGATGTTCAAAGAGTAATGCTACAAAAGTTTACTTAAAAAAAAAAAAAAAGAAAAAGAAAAAGGAATGACAGCGGGGGTGTTACCATTATGTTGTCAAAGTCTTCCAGAAGGGAGACAGCAGAGTTACAGAAGTCCTACAGAAAGGGGACAGCAAGAAAACGGCAGACAATACAGATAAGATTTTTTTTAGCCTAGTGATGTGTGTAGCCACAATACATATGTAACAGTTCATTTTAAAACAATGTTTCAGGGAGTCAAGACTTAAAAAACCCAGGCCCTGCAGAGGCTTTATTAATTCATACACCAAACACTGTACTATAGACTGGACATAAATGGTAATATTCATATAATGGAAGAGCACAACCCAGAAGTTAAATGCAGACATAAAAGAAGCAGAGGAGCTATCAGACAGACACTTACGGTAACTAAGGGATGTTGGAACTCCACTGGGAGCAAAAGGGGTGCCAGAGTCCTTCCTAGCCTACAGTCAGTGGGAAAGCTCAGAACATGTGGGGCACATTAAATGCAAAAAACATTAAGTGAACAAGTCAGTGGGGTCATACATTGTTGGAGGATGAAATTAGCTCCATCCTCAGGAAGTACAAATGAAAACTGGGCATTATGTCAATCACTCATTCAATCAACCAAATCAGACAACAAATATTTACAGGGCCACCAGTGTTTACAAAGGAAGAGGGAATCTGGTTTAGAAAAATATCTGATTTGTTTCCCCAAAAACATTGGGGAAAATTCCTATTTCTCAGGAAAATAATTCACTTGTTTAGCCACTTTTATAAACGGAGTACAAGTGACATTTGTCTAAGATGTTAAACATTTTCTGCCCACTGAGTTTTAGAGATAAGGCAAAGGATTACCAACTCTAATAGGAAAAAGTATTTTATTATACTAAGGACTAAAAACTATAGGAAAAATTCCCCAAGGAAGTATCTCTTCTCACTATTTTAGGTGTAGGTATATAATTCATGGCATCTGTACATTTGTATTTGGATCCGACGACCATTCTATTAATCGTCCACTCTCATCACCCCCTAATCTTGTCTCCTCTCTCCTAATAATCAAGCTGTGTACACTATTTTCTAAACTATAGGGACCCAATCAATCATAATTTCAGCAAATAAAATGCACATCTTCCTCATCATTCAAAAAAAACGGAGAAATGCCAGATATTAATAACCAAAGCACCCACTTCCCTGGATGTGGTCGTTTTCCATCCAACGAACAAAATAATAGGGCTCAGGACATATTTACTAGTTCAGGGGTTTTCTCTGAAGTTCATTTTTGCCATTGAGATGTGTTTAAATTATCCACTCTAGGAGAATGCATTAAAGGTAATTACTACAACTAACGATTGTTTCAATAAGGCTATTCTGCGTACCTTTAGCAAATAAGAATAAAAGTATTGTGAAATGCGCTTATATTATCAGGAAAATTACAGAAGGGAAACCTTGACTAGCTAATACAGTTAAAAAAAAAGATGCCTAAATTCACAGATAATTGGGATATACAAATTTAAATGTCATAATATGGTACTGTTTCACCTGCTCTGAATGAGAAAGTTACAATCTGACAACATCAAGGGTTGGGGGAAGATATGAAGAAAGGAGAAAATTCATTTATAACTGAGGAGAATCATCACCACATTGGAAATCGAACCAGCATTTCCACTTGGAAACACATACCCTAGCTCTCTCCGCATGTGCAGAAGAAACGTAAAATATGTAACATAATAGGGGCGCCTGGGTGGCTCTGCGGTTAAGCGTCCGGCTTCGTCTCAGGGCATGATCTCAGGGTCCGTGAGTTGGAGCCCCGCATCAGGCTCTGTGGTGACAGCTCTGAGCCTGGAACCTGCTTCAGATTCTGTGTCTCCCTCTCTCTCTGCCCCTCCCCCGCTCTCGCTGTCTCCGCTCTCTCAAAAATAAAGATTAAAAAAAAATTTTTTTTAATGTAACATACTAGTAATATAGCATTAGCAGTAAGAAAAAAATTGAAAATAAATGATCATCAACAGGAGAATGGACAAATATTAGATCAATATCCATAATGGACTAGCATCAACCAAGACAAATGAATAAAACTACATGTGACAAGTAGATATTCAAAACTGGTCGAAATAAAAAGTTTTAAAACAATACAATAATATATGTGTGAAACCATCATATTAAGTTTCAATTCCGAAAGTAATATATGTTTATGTTGATGGTTGCAAAATATACAGAAACATAAAAACACTGATGAGAAAAACACTAAATTTACGATAGTGATTACCTCTTTATAGGAAAAAAGGGAAACGAGAGTACACATACTGTTTTATTTTTATTTTCTTAGAGGATCTAGAGCAAATATGAGCAGAATTTTTCAGGATTATTCAGTAAAGCTAGGTAGTAAATCCATTAGTGTTTGGTCTATTTTCTATTCTTGTATGTTTGAAATATACCACTAGAGAGGGAGGGAGGGAGAGAATAAAGGAAGGACTCAGAAATTCCAAGGTGATGCCACATCCCTAGGGTAGGAGATCAATTACCATATAAAGGGTGGTCATTCAACTTAAATGGGTTTCATCAATCCAAGAGGCAAGTTTTTAGGGTGTTACAAATTCACTTTTGCCAGGGAGCTCACTGCTCTGGGAGGCTCTGACTCAGTCATTGTTCTTTTAGTAAGTGATCTAATTCCTTCATTTAGATACACATTGATGGCACCTGCCCTGTGGTTAATAATGTAATGTTCTTAAAGTAACCACTAGCTCTAACTGGGCACACCATTTCTGTCCTCTGTCAGAAATCTTCCTCTTCTATCCATATGATTATCTGTAGCCTATCACCAATTGCCTTCTTCCAAATTTGTCTCAGCCAATTTAAACTACATATATTGTCTTTCTTTAAATAAAGACAATTAATCAAGAAAGCTACATGTATTGTCTTCCTTAAAATAAGTTGGCTGGTGTTGATTATTACAAAGAACAACAAAGGGGTTTTGTGCACTAAAACGGGGAAATTAGGATAAAGCTATACCACAAATCAAGGCAAACAATTAAGTCCTTTCCATGGATCAAAACTTAAGGATGCCTTCCAAAAGCCCCTTCCCTAGAATATTGATACAGTGGGGGTGAGGAAAGCAAGTTCCTCCTGTCAGAAGAAAAATATTGGCTCTAAAAAAGAGACTGGAAAACAATTTAAGCAGCATTTTGCATTATTTTCACCAATATTTTAGATTTTGTGATGCTTCCCATAGGATATGTAGAAAATATAACAGCGATATTTTTAACACTACAGTTGGAATTATCCCCTCGAAAGTTTGTATTACAAAATTAGACAGTAAAAATATACCACTTTAAGAAACCAAAATGGCTATGTGGAAAAGTAAACAACATTCCTTCTTACTGGCCTCTTCCATGGGCAGCCACTGAGCACCAGTCTTACTAGGGACAATTAATATGATGATACAAGTAAAGCATTGGATGTGCTCTTAATTCTCTTTTCATCTGTTTTTAGGAAAATAAAGATTTTTATGTGATAGAGATGTCCTTTGAAATAATACATCCATAAAATGATACTAACAAAACAGCAACGACAAGTATGACAGCTAACATTTTTTGAGCACTTACTATGAGCCGGCCACTGTTGTAAAGGGCTGTTACATGTATTAAAACGTTAATTTCACAAGAACTCTGTAACGTAAATACTGCATTGGCTCCACTGTATAGATGAGGCTCTGAGGCACAAAAGGGCAACACAATCACGGCACTGAGTCCCATTTAGATAAGGGACATCAAGTAAGGGATGGGAAGCAGATCACTTTTACTTTCCTGGATGAAGACTAACTAAAAACAATGAAAGCAAGTTTCCTTGCCAACATATCTTTATGCATACTGATAGGTAGTAAAGCTCTAAGAAAATACACTCAATTACAACCATTACATCAGATAATGTGATTAAAAAGACTTAACAATATCCATGCTATTTAAGCATTTGTTTTCTGGACACTATACCAATGTCTTAATACGTTCTTTAGGAAATATAAGAATGATCCATAACAGAAACTTCCATGACCAACTGAGGCTGATATTCAGTTTCTGCAGTGGACACAGAGTTAATTTATAATGGAACTGAAGTTTTCTTGTGCACCATCTAAGGCTGGATGACTCCTATATATATCACCTTGTTTCCATTAAGATGGGAAGAGGCAAAGAGGGTTCCATAAGGTATGAGACATATCCAGAATCCAGGAATTTACATCCTGTCATGCCCCAGCTAGGTTTTCAGAAGAACCACAGTAGAGATCACTGCTGGAAGCAGATTCTGGAAGCACTAGAAGGATGGCTGAGAGGAGTTTGTGGATAAAAATCAGACTGCTAAGGATTAAGGCTACTAGGAAGCTCTAGGATCCTGGAAATAGTTTCCCAAAACATACATTCGTTTGATAAGCCTTTCATAAATTTCTACCCTCTGCTCACTACCATGTAAACATGATACAGAGTATAAGACCTGATGTCTGAAATTCTCCAACATGTTTGTTACACTTAAGTTAATGGATTCCCAGAATTAGAGAATTGCTAAGGATAAGAAGATCAATGATTTCTATTTCACAAGAGAAAAAGATATCACAAGTGCTTATGTAGCTAGAGAGAATCACATTATGTGTAGGCATTTAACTGGGTCCTGGCCAAAATGAGAATGAACATTTCTCCATCATTTCTTATCACGAAGGACATAAGTGAGTACTTATTAGAAAAACAACTGCATCCAGAACCATACATTAAAGCAATTTATCAACATCACAAATATTCCAAATCATTCTGCTCTTATTCTAGTTTTTTAAGGATTACCACAGAATTTTTTTCTGCCACAATACCAGATTTAACTAGAATCCAGGTATATTAATAGTTTGTACATGAGAGGAGAGGAACTAACATTTCCTCAGGACCTCCTAGGTACAGGCACTCTGACAAATGCTATGTATAATCTCAGTGACTCTGTGTAGGACCATTCAACCATACCACTGCACCATGCATGTATGTCTCTTCCTTAAAAAAAATGTTATTTCCCCTCAAATATATAACACTTGAAGAATGGTAAAACAAAAAGGGTAACAGGAAGGGCGGGTGGCTTAGTGGGTTAAGCGTCCGACTTCGGCTCAGGTCATGATCTTACGATTTGTGGGTTTGACCCAACGTTGGGCTCTCTGCTATCAGCACAGAGCCTGCTTTGGATCCTCTGTCTCCCTGTCTATTCCTTTCTCCCCCTCAAAAATAAACAATCATTAAGAAATATTAAAAAAAAAATAATAAAAGAGTAACAAGAAAAAGAAAAAAAAGGGGGAAAAAGGAGTTAGCAAAAAGAATCAGAAAAAGAGGAGTGCCTGGGTGGCTAAGTCGGGTAAGTGTCTGACTCGATTTCGGCTCAGGTCATGATCTCACGGTTTATGAGTCAAGCCCTGCATCAGGCTCTGTGCTGACAGTGCGGAGCCTGCTTTGAATTCTCTGTCTCCCTTTCTCTCCATCCTTCCCTGACTCATGCTCTCACTCTCTCTCTCTCTCCATAAAAAGAAACAAAAAGTAGACATAAAAAAATAAACTTATTGGAAGGCAAGTTTTACTTAGTCATATATTAAATTAAAAGGGAACTGAATTCATGCTGTGGGGATGGTTACTCAATGTAGAGCAAGTTTTTTGTATAATCTTGACAAGGACTTGAAACAATACTATATTTTTGTTCATCCCCAAGAATAGCTAAAATCCTACTGAGGTTTTTAATGGCTCACGTTTTAAAATTGCTGCTTATTTAAACAAAATAACGATTTCTTGATATCCAATCCTCATCATTTCTGTGTAAGAAGCAACTCAGGCCCCTTACCTAACACCCAGGGAGTTTGAGCAATTGCTAGAGGTCTGAAAGAGAAAAGCATGCAGTGACTGGGCTTTGCATCCCCATACAATTGGACTAGTTTCCTCTTCCCTGTCCTTCTTATAATATAGGTAAAAAACAAAACCATTTTTAAGAATGTATAACTAACCCTCCCACCCTCAAACGCCCAAATCACTAAGTGGATGGACTGACCGCAAAAATGTCCTAAGTTATATAATGGACACATGCCTAGAAAGTTATCCAAAATACAAAGAATATTTGTAGAAGCATTAAAATTTCTTGCTCATCTGAAAGTTTTATGGTTTCTTTTAAAGCAGGATACACATGCAGATTGGCTACTTCCTTTGAGGTTCAAGAAAGTACCTAAATCACAGCGTTGTTGTGGGATATTGTGGGATCTAAGGTAACTAACACATTTAAAGGGCTTCGAAATGTTTTGGCAAATAGTAAGTGCTCTACTGGTGTTAGCTGCTATTATCATCATCACTAATATTTTTTAGCAAAATTGCAAAGTATTAAAAGTATGTAGAAACTGGCTTAAAAAAAAAAAGTCCCAATTTCACCTCCTTTTCTATTTTATTTATTTGTACAGACGTGTGGGCTTCATGAGCCAATAACTATGCTGTGTATGATGGCCACCATTGTCTTGTTAAACAATCACTGTCATCTCAAAAGTTAAAGACAATTGAGTTAGAAGGCATAAAAACAGCAGTATGAATTCAAGAATGAAATTGAAGGTATCTATACACTGACTATTATTTGTACTATATTCTTTGCTATAGGTCTTACTATTAAGCACATACTGAACGTAGAATCTATGCAGGGAACTACAGGGAGAAACCTAAGAACCATCAGGATTTTAGAGATACAACTTCAGGGTAATAAATCTACTAAAAATACATGAAAGTAAAGCTCGAAGGAGTACAGAATATGGTGCTAATTATAGGGAAAGAGGGCTCAGCGAGGGTCACTACAAGGATGAAAAACCTGCTGCTTCTAAGTGACTAGAAAGTCATCAGCCCTTGTTGTTGTTCTAAAGGCATACTTTTAATGAACTTAAGATACTTCCAAAGTTCTCATCTGATCAGTGATAATAGCAAAATACACGGGAGGAAAAGTATTTACAAGCCTGGAGGAGAGGCAAGCCTGCGTTCATATACGATTTCGGGGATACACAGGCAGGAGGGATATGCCACAGACCCCACACTCATCCCCAACTAGAGGCGCTACCAAAACACAGAGGACTCCATTGCTGGATCTGGACAAACCTGCTGGAAAGGTCGAGCCTGGGCTTGCCGGAGAAGCCGCTGCTGCTGCTGCTGCTGCAGAAGCTTCATCTGTATCAGCTGCTGCTGCGATGTGATGGCGTGGAGGGGCGGCGGCTGCATCATGGCCCCCGAGCGCCGCTGCAGCATGTTGGACAGAGCTTGTTTGGTATTCGTTGGGACGAAGGAGCCCGTGGGGTCCAACCTAGAACCACCTACCAAAGCAACCAGAAAGAAGGGCTCTCTGTGCATGTTAGTACAACACTTCTTCCTTGTTTTATCAAAACACAGGAACCTTACCTTCTAAGCCTTTGTGAGCAAATGGAAAATAGGCCCGCCTCACCCCCCATAAATATTAAAGGTCTGTGGAGAACTGCACAATTTCCAGATGAGGGGGAGGAGTGATGTAGGAGTGAATTACAGTATTTCAGTGACTTCATAGAAGCCCCACTTCAGCTGATAACCTGAAATCCCTGAAACAGACTCAAGGGTGTAACTTTGGAACCATGTGGGTTTTAAACCCTGCAAGGCCTTCAGGAACACATTACCTGCATAAAATGTACTGCCTTCATGGTGTATTTTGCCAGGTGTCCTAAGTCAGTCATAGAAACTCTTTTGTAATCTCAAATAAATTTAAAGCTCATGATATTTAAGTTTTGTGACGATAGCAAAATGAAAATGCCCCTTTTGTAGAAGAGACGCAAGAAATACTCTGAAAACTTGAAAGGCTTGGAAACTTCAAACACCATGACTCAAAGACAAAACACATCTTTTTTGAAGGACAGAAATCAAACAAGAAATGTTATTTGTAGTGATCCTTGAGAAACCAAAGGAAATCCTCAACATATTGGCATATATAATTTGTCAAATGCCTTTAAGAGTTTGGGAAAAAAATTTTCAACATTTGCTGGCTTCAAACTAGGTGCCAATCCTTCATTTACCAGATTTTATATACTTTAATATATGTGTAAGAAAACCTCTATATAAATATCTCACAAAAGATGTGTTACGTTTTTTCTTTTAAACAAGTTGTATGGTGAAAAAAACATTGTAAAGCTATTCACTTGAAAAACCCACATTCTTTTAAAGACACAAACCCACAGCCAGCAACATGGTTTATGAAGTCATTCAGCAGCATTTGAAGAACATTTGGTAAAAAGAGGAAAGTCAACTCAGGTAACATACGGCAAGGTAAATTTTATTGAAGAACTGGAACTATACTAATACGTAAAAACTTAATGAGCTCATTTTACAGATAAAGGAAACTCTAAGGACCAGACTACATTTCACGTTGTTTGAATTTTCCTAACGTTTCTATAATTTTGTACCTTTGAGCCAACTAAAGAAATAAAGTAACTATCTCTGAAGCCCTCTGCATATTCCTAATTACTTTTCTCACCTTCCTTCTCTCACCAAATGTTATTCTGAATATGGTGTTTAATATTCCCAAACATTTCCTTATAACTTTACCAAACTGGCATGTATACATGACAAAGAAAGACAAATTGTAGAAGGGTGAGTGGCTGGGTATATGTCTACACGTGTATACTGAGGGGGCATAATTCTTTGCATTTTAACTATATATTAATGAAAAGCATACTGTACATACTCTTCTGTAACTTCATAGGACTCATATTTTAAAAAAATCACACATATAAAATCCCTATGTGTCTTCATTTTCCTTAATATTTTTTCTTACACATCCTTAAAACTCACCTAATACCTAAGGTTCCTTAACTTACAAACCCTGCTTATAGTATGCTAAGGGAAAGAGAGTATATGTCATTATGAAACAGTGAACCTTTAATTCACACAGCCCTGGTGTTTAAAAATGCTACAAATTCACAAGAACCTTAGAACTGAAAAAATAAAGTTCAAAAGAGAGAACATGCATTATTTTCCACATTTATTACTGTCTAGTTCGCTCTTTGTGGTCTACATTCATTCACTCAAGAACCAATTTTTAAGAGCTTACTAAAAGCCAGAGGCTGCTTTAAGTTCTGAGGAGACTACAGTAACCTTAACAGAAAAAATGCCTGCCCTACCAGAGCTTACATTCTGAAAAGGACAGATAATAAACCAGTAAGTAAGTAAAATATATAGTGTATAACCAAATGCTAATGCCACGGGGAAATAGAAAGCAGAGGGAAACAGGGTTCAGGGAAGGGCTGTGGCTTACCATTTAAAACAGAGCGGTCAGTGGAAGCCCAGTGAGAAAATGGTATCTGACCAAACCCATAGGAGGGAGGCAGTGAGCCATGTAAAATACTTAAGGATGAGCACTACAGGCACAGGAGCCAGCAGGTGCAAAAGCCCTGAGGTAGGAATATGTTAAGATCTTTTACTGAGCATGTTTGCTGGGTTAGATCATCTTCTGTGTGCTACATTTTCAAAAGTTTACTTTAGGGGCTCCTGGGTGGTTCAGTTGGTTAAATGTCCAACTCCGGCTCAGGTCATGATCTCGCATACCGGTTTGTGGGTTCGAGTCCTGCGTTGGGCTCTGTGTGGACAGCTCAGAGCCTGAAGCCTGCTTCAGATTCTGTGTCTCCCTCTCTCTATGTCCCTCCCCCACTCACACTATGTCTCTCTCTCTCAAAAATAAACGTTAAAAACAATTTTAAGTTATACTCTGTGTGTATGTGTATCATATAAACCTTATTTCATCACTCAAAGAAGAATGAACATTTTTATCCATTTTCTTTACTATAGTCTCTTACCACCCAAAACAGAGTCTGGAACATTATGAAGTTCAGTACATTTTGTTGAATAAATAATTGAATCCCCTACCCTATGAGGGTATATATTAGCATATCCATTTTACAGATAATCAAGCTGATGCACAGAGAAACTAAAACCCAATGTTATACAGTAGAAGAGTGGTACAACCAGACTTGAACCTAGATGTATAACTTCCAGACCAGCCCTCTTAACCACTAATTTAGATGGCGAAATACGGATTCTCCCATGAGCCAAGAATAAAAAAATGTCTTTCCTAGGCCTCAAATGTCATACTTAAATTACAGTAAAAATCATAACATGCAGAGTAAGACCTCAAAATAAGCTACTCTGTTGAAACAAGCAAATTTTCTTTTAGAAAGAAAATTAAATTCAGTTCTAAGAGATTTTTTTATTTAGGACATGTTCATTTCAGATATAAAATATACTTGGGCTTGAATTAAAGCAATACTAAAATTAGAGAGATGGTAGTTTTCCTTGTTTGATAACTCAGTCTACTTGCTGAACTAAATTTCTGAGATCCTTCATGGTATAAACAATTTACAATTCATCACATGAGAAAATAAAGATGCTTCACAATATTGACTAATTACTTAAAACACTGGTAAGAATTTTATCTCATCAAAACATACACTAATTTCACAACATACAACTCTTATCAACTTTTTATCTGATATTGTACATTTTCATCAGTAGCTAATTTCCTTCTAACACTGAATGAAAATTCCCAACTCAGTACATAAACTAGTAATTAAAACCTTATTTTAACACTTGAGGAACACCCCCAAATTGGGCACATATTGGATTACTACTGTATACGCTCAGGTATTGTTTGATTCTTAGAATATATTCATCTATGTGACAATCAAAAATATATTAAAAGAAACATTAAAAAAATAAAATAAAACACCTTCATATTATTAGAAGAAAAACCACTCCGAGCGGAGAGGATTACAAAAACGTCAACGGAGTACTCAGTTATGGCATTTTCTAAGTTTTACAGAGATTTCCGGTTAAACCCCAAGCTACTTCATGTCTCAGAGGGACCCGACTGCACTCTCTCTTCACATACCTGGAGTAAGAGATTGGTTCTGAAGGAAAAAACCCGGCTGCTGGGGCTGACCCATGAGGTTATAGCCCCATAAGGTGGACTGCGGATGGTGCATCATCTGGGAGGAAATGGGTGAGTAGTTAGGAGGCACTCGGTATATGTTGCTCTGTGGATACTCCTTCAAAATAAAGAGAAAAGATAATAACAATAAAGTTATTTAACTCCACAAACTATAGGTAATTAATGCAAATTCCTCCTATCACATTCTTCAAGCCAGCTTCTATCCCAGTGGGCAAGGCTGTTTTTTATAGAGGTGAAGACACAAGGCAAGAGTGTCAACATATTCTTTTGCAAGACACTCATTTGGGTAAAAACTTTAGAATAAGAAAGTACTTGGCTTCGACCCCTAAATCCCCACAGGGTGGCCTGTGCAGAGGTCTATGTCCGGAAGTGCATCTTTGACATGTTGAACTTCCTGGCATCCTAGCACCTGATGCTCCCTGAGGGAGACCACCCGGGATGAGGAAGAGGATGAGGTGCAGCTCAGATCAACCAGACATGCTGCCAGCCTGGAGCTGCCCATGGCCATGCACTCAAGAAGACATCCAAAGAGGCTGTGGATGTCTACAGATATGCCATCCATGGGACGGGCCTATTTTTTAAACAAAACTTCGATGCCGACGGGATGGTCATTGAGTACACTGGTACTGTCATTCATTCTGTGCTGACAAGCATAAGTTTTATGATGGGAAGGGTATTAGGTGCTACATGTTCTCTATAGATGGCTTTGACACGGTGGAGGCCACAAGGCATGGCAATGCTGCCACTTCATCAACCACTTAGGTGAGCCCAACTGCCCCTCCCAAGTGATCCAGGCGGAGGGCCAGGAACACATCAACATCTTTGCCCTGCCCTGCATCCTGTGTGCTGAGGAACTCACCTATGGCTACAAATTCCCCGTTGTGGATGCCAGCAACAAATTGCCCTAAGACGATGGCACCAAGCACTTCTGTCGGTTCCTTAACTAAAGCCCCAAGGCTGCCCACCACACCCCCTGCTTCCATCTTGCCCCTAGTCTGGGGCTCCCTAGTCCCCTGAAGAACATGTCACCAGAACTATTATGTTCGGGGTGGGTATGGGCATGCAGGTGGCAAACACCGTGCCTCTACCCCTCTAGCCTACCCAGTAATCGCTCCCTTGCTTCCCTGGGGACCCAGGATGTAGGTATTGTAGCAAGTTTCCTAAACACCTTTTTGTCTATGCACTTTTTTATTTCAACCCCCTATAGTAAAGTTTGTCAATGTTTGGCAGAAAAAAATGTACTTGGCTTCAGTGGGGGGAAGATGGAAAAGGATCACTTCTGAAGTTTGTTTTTAAAATACTAAAAGCACGTCAATATTGACCACTGCCCACAGGTGAAAGAACATCTTCAGATGCTCATTCTCCAGATCATTTCATCTTAGGTCATTTTAGGAATCTTTCTCGATATGCTGGGTCTGGATGAGAATGAGGCCATGAAGACGCACAATACTTCAGGACCAGTCCCTGGCCTACATGGTATCTTATTTCCACTATTCAAGCCAGTACACAAATGAAGCAGACTCTCTGCCATCTGCCTGCATCCCATTTCCTGCACTTGGGCTTTGTCTTCCTTATGGTACATGCAAAGTCTCTAAGGATCACACCTGAATGTCCCAGTTACCTACCCACCCCGCTTCTTTTCATGTAGCCCTAAAGGATAAAGGAAAAACAAAACCTCAGATCCCTGAAATACGACCCACTAGAAAGGGACAGTTTCAGAAGTAGTATGGGAGGAAGGGATATTACCAGGGCTCACTTGGAAAATGAGAGGAATTTTCAGGCTTTTAAGAGGGTGTTATTCTGAAAATAACAGAAACTTATCCATGTAGACTAACAGCCTAGGAGTCCAGATTCTGGGGAGTGGCAGTCTGGACGTTATTAAGCACCTCTTCAAGACAAAGGAATATTGGTAGGAAGAATATTGGTAGAAGGTATGAGAAGAGGGCACTACCATTCAATGGTATCCAAAAGTGATGGTCGTCTTCCCTAGAAAAATGTTAATCACCAAGCTATCAGCTAGGAAAAGATATGTTGTGGTTCTGATATAGGTAAGTGATAATTATTAGACATGATAATTATTAGACATGATAATTATTAGACATAACCCTAACCCTATTAGATAATTATTAGACATACAATTATGAATATATCTTCCATGGTACAACAAGAATACCCTTGCATTATGTAGAAAAATGTTGTAAATTCTCTCTCAAGTATTTTCTAGGTGAATTAATTGTAAAGATACCTTACACATTCACTCTATAAATGTTATAAAATTATTCCCAAATTGCCATCTCAATGATTTCTGTTGTCTTCAAGAAAATGTTGGTAGAGGTAGGGAAGACTAATAGGAAAACAAGGAATAGGACTTTTTAAAATTGTGTTCATCTTTTATAAAGTCTGAAAATCTGTGAAAGAGGTAAAATATATAGGAAGTTAAGGTGAAATAGTAAAATATGAAATCTCAGAAACATCCTATTGGATATATTAGATGGAATGTTAGCTAGGGAAATGCAAATAGTTTTGCATATTAATCTACTACCATTATCAAGTGCTCAAAATACGATAAATATTTTAGACATGTCTTATAATAAAAATATGTAAGATGATGAGCTTTTACGGGTCTAAACAATTCAAGTTTCAAATGTGAGAAATGATGAGGCACTGAAACATTAATTAAATACTACTCACAATGGAAGCCCAAACTTAAAATAGTGAAAAGTAGAGAAGGAAAAAAATCACAAGCTATAATCCTGTCCTCTGTGACAGGTCACTATTCATGTGCCATTCTATTAATTAAAATAGAGCTTTGTGAAGATTACAACTGTTACAAGAAGGATGATAATGCTCTTCATAATGTTTCTAGGAAAAGAATCTGGGCACTATTAAATCTCTCACTAGATGCCAATGAGCCAAAGACCTCCCTACTTCTCACACTCACGTCAACTCTTGAGCTTGATTTCGTCTTGCGCTTCCTTCCCTTTGTTTTCTTCTCTTCATCTGTTGCAGTTTTTCCCTGATCTGACAGCTCAGCTGATTTCCGCTCTGGTTCCTGAGAGATGGGAGATGTGGGCTCCTCCTCTTCCTCCTCCGGAGGCAGGGGCAGCGGTTCGAGGTAGTAACTTCGGGGCTTGGGCATGGGGTGTGTGTGATACAACAGCAGGTGATGCTGCTCCTCGTACTTGATCACCTTTCGGTCCACTCGGACAGTCCCGAACCAGGCCCAAGACAGAGGAGCTGGGTTCTTCTGACCCTCAAACAAATCCCATGGGGACACCTTCTGCTTTGTAGACACCTGAAGACCCTGTGGTGAAATAATGCTCTGTGAACACATGTTCAGATCTTTCCCTGACCGAGAGCCCAAGCTTGCTTAGGACAAGGATACACAGAATATTCTGGCTGGCTGCGTACCTTAGAGAAACCTTGCATACAGCACATGGGGAAACACATTGATTCAGGGTTACAAGGCTACATCACTGGAAAGCTGCAGCTAGAATTCAGACCTTTAAAGTCAGTTCTGTGGTTCTTTATACATGTGATGCTCAACACCACGTGGTTGAGTATATATTACTGCAAATTGGTATTTTTCGGTGTACCTGGTGGCTCAGTCAGTTGAGCATCTAACTTGACTTCAGCTCAGGTCATGATTTCCCGGTTCGTGAGTTCACGAGATTTTTTGGATTCTCTCTCCATTTCTTCTCTCTCTCTGCCCCTCCCCCACTCACACGCATGCGCTCTCTCTCAAAAATAAACTTAATATGAATGAATGAATGAATAAATAAATAAATAAATAAACAAATAAAATGGTGCTTTTCATTTAGTATTTTTTGCTGCTGTTGTTTTTCAGGAAAAAATATTTTCTAAAAAATACTGCAATATTGATCTTACTGTATTGAATTATAATCAGTTACAACCATTTGCAATTTATTTTGTTGTTTTTAAGATAAAGCAAAACTTGAGAGTCAAGTTATTGTCAACCTCTACTTGGGCTCAAATTTACTTCAATCCAAACATGTATGGACTTGATTCAATACAGGAATCTTCCATGTACTTAATAAGCCAGTTTCTGAATAGTTAGGGAATATTCTTACAGACATAACTTGTGACAACAGGTACAAATAAAGTCCCTTCAATACAAGATTACCTCTAATGAGTTAACAAGAGGAGATGTTACTATGCTTCTGAAAACAAAGGTTTCTTATTTTTAACATTAATTGGTGATGTCTCTTGTACTTTCCCTGGGATACCAACTTGAAAATATTTTTCCTCAGAATAACCACAAAAATAACTATTCAGGCATTCCACAAGATATGAATGCTCCTGTTCTTATCTACGTGGATGGATTTATGCAAAATGAAGGCTCATTTATCATGTATAAATGGACTGTTTCCTAATACTTGCCTAGAGTTTAGACCTCTTTCCTAGGTGCAAAGACCATATATCCTAATGGGTTCAAGATGTCTCACCACTAGAGAGCCCAATGACACTGCAAAATCAACATGCCCACAATGCTAGCTTTTTCCATCTCTACAACCATACTGGTAGAAGTACTCTAGTTACTGTGTATTAATTAAGTATTGCCTTTCTCCTAGGAACCACACTCCTTCATACCTTTGCAAAAACTCTTCCATTGGCCTGTACCAGACTGTTCCCTACTTCCTAGCTAACTCTTAATCTTTCAAAATAATTCAATGGTCAGTTTTCCTGGAGACCCTATTCTGACTACCTTCTCCTTATCTGAGTGTGATGGCTCCTTCTCAGGGTCCCCTAACACTGTGTACCACATGGTAATTGTCTATCCACTTCTGCTTAAGGGCAGGAGCTCTGTCTTTCATATCTGTGATTTCACAAATTTGTGGTTGCTCAATGTTCATTGAAAGAATAACTGATCACTCTTCTTGTGTTTAAGGGAAACTTGTTTAATAGCATACATAAAACAAGTGTTTGTTAAAATATTGTTTAATTGATGAGAAAATTAAGTAACATTACTCTAAAAATATTTTTTACTCAAAATAGCTTACAACATAAAGACTTTATCAATTTTTTCTTATCTATATATATATACATTGTTTCCAATTCTAAACTGAAAGGAGAGTTTTGTTTTGTTTTTTTTTAAGCGAGAGAGAGAGAGAGAGAGAGAGAGAGAGAACAAGTGCAAGCAGGGGAGGGGCAGTGGAAGACAGAATCTTAAGCAGGCTCCATGCCCAGCACAGAGCCCAGGGCTTGATCTCATGACCATGAGATCCTGGCCTGAGTGGAAATCAAGAGTCGGATGCTCAACCCACTGAGTCACCCAGGCACCCCCTGCCTTTTTTTTTTTTCTTTTTTCTTTTTTCTTTTAAGCACTAACCTTTCACTTAGTTTTCCCTTGGTGGCTTCAGAAATTCACATAAAGTTTTTTTTTTATTTTTTTTAATGTTTATTTATTTTTGAGAGAGAGACAGAATTCGAGTGGGTTGGAGGCAGAGAGAGAGGGAGACACAGAATCCAAAGCAGGCTCCAGCCTCTGAGCTGTCAGCACAGAGCTCGACGCAGGGATCGAACTCACTAGATGGGAGATCATGACCTGAGCTGAAGTCGGACGCTCAACCAACTGAGCCACCCAGGTGCCCCTCACATAAAGTTTTAAACAAAGATCTATATAATAATGTCCATGACCAATGCATTTAAAGGATAAGAAAATACTTAAAAAAAAAAAAATCAAGAAACTGTAAAATTGAGATATTTCATATACCCTTTGGGAAAATAAGAAAAAATATATATAAGAAACAAACATTTACTCTTGCCTGTTTTTTATCTATGGAGTCGAATCCAGCAATTTTGTTTCCCTTTGTGTCAATCAAGGAACCCATAGGTTCACAAGTAATGACATCACATGTCTGTTTTGGCAAAGGTAGCAACTGTCGAACTTTGTCAATACTTTCTGATCTCTTGTCTCCTAGCTCTTTCTAAAAAACAAACAAACAAAAAAAACCAAAAAGAGACAAGCGGGACAGATATTACAATGAAGGCAAAAGTTAGCAAGAAGGAAGTTTCTCTCTGAAACATTTCCTTTTTTATGACAAGACTGTTCTTTAACCTTGAACATGGTCGATTATGCAGCCTTCAATTAGAGTAGTGAGTGTGTTTCATTTCTTCTATTTAAGTAGAAAATAGAACACATATAATGGAACCCTGGTTACACAACAAACATCACAGTGCTGAAGAGACAAAAATCCAGGGTAGTATTTGCCATCAGAAGGCAGAAGCAGCAGCACAGAACACATGCTCCAATCCAGGGTCAGACCTCAAGATACTCACTGGTTATTTTACTGGTAAGGTCGGCAGATATATTGATCTTTCTCTGCACCATTTGTTTACAGTTTATTTCAAAAATTGTGTTAGCGGTTAGTCAAATGAATTGGGTTTAGAAATATCAGTGCAAATGGTTATTTTTCAATTAGAGGCACCAGTCCAAGCATGGATTTATCTTAAATCCAACGGTGGCATTTTTCTTATATATTTGACTTACATTTCTAAAGTTCCTTAAAGAGTTAAACATTTTGTGAATATAATTTAAGAAATACCTTCAAGCTATATGCTTTTGAGTACCAGCAAGCTGAGGTGAGACAAATAGCAAAATAATCACATAATTTTAACTGAATGCAAAAAATAACATCTAATTTAACACATAATAAATTAAGATAAAATGCAGTAAATAACAAATGCATAAACTATTTGAGATCATGATATATAAGCAGGTCATAAGCTTACCTTCAGTTTCTTTACTAAATTCATGTATGCACGTTTGTTCTCTTCAGATCCCCCGGGGGATGCATTTGATAGGTCTGAGGCTAATGTTCCATTGATTAACACACCCAGCATGTCAAGAACTGTTGTGAATAATTCACTAAGAGTGGGAAGAAATAATTATTTTCACTATAAAGTAAAAGCCAAATACTCTTAACGAAGGAGCATTTTTATTTAAGGCACAGAGCTTTTGATGGTACCTAGAGAATAAGATGTGGCACAATTTGTAGTCACTATTGCAAAGCTTCTACCATGCACGTGTACAGAATAGTAAATTTGAAATAAGAACATACTTGTTAGTGTGCATGTCAACAGTTCCAGAAGTTATGATCTGAAGCAGGAGGAGGGCCCAGTCTGTTGTCCACTGGGTGCTCCTCTGCACCGTGTCAAACATTCCTCCTACCTAGCACAAAAAAATACAACAAAACTTTATTACAAATGCCATCCCCATCACTTTATGTAGCCAATTTTGATTTGTTTTTTTTAAAAAACAAACACACTCCACTTTATGGATTAACGTGTCTTCTCTCTTACCTAGCTACCTATTTCTCACTCTTTCTGATTCTTTTAGCATAGGAATTTGGTCATTGAACAAAAGGGGAGGGAAGAGGAGAGGAGGAACGTGAGTGTGGGCAGGAGGCCAATAAGAATCAAATAATAGGGAAATTACTTTTCTTTTAATCCTAACCTTTTGTGATACCTGGTTTTATGACATAAAATTAGTTAAATCTGAATAGGTCAAAATCAGGTAAGTTGATTATCTACACTTGATGCTGTTAAATTACTATTGGATCTAAGTCTGTTGTCATAACAACACTTGCAAATATCCAGTAACACAGAAGAACTGACAAGCAGGGGCTCGGCTCGGCCCCCAGGTCTACGCATTCATGTGTGGAAATTAAGTTTAAAAACAACTGCCAAAAATCAGGCAATCCTTCCTCCAGAGTAGCCTTCATTCAGGCTTGTCCAGTGGGAAAAGAGAAATTCAAAGAAATGTGCAATGTGTCTGTAAATGTCTATAAAACCTCCCTGTTGAATTTGTTTTTATGATCAATGTGATGGAAAGTTTGCCAAAAATTCAACTTAAGGCACATTTTTACATGATCTTCAAATGAGTGTAATAAAAGCTAATTCCTCTCAATTTAGTAGCCTTCTCAGACCTCCTCAGAGCACAAACTGACAAGAAGGAGCAATTCCTGGGGGGTAGGAGGGTGCAGAAAGCAAACCAATGCCCAAAATGCCTATTGCTCTCTAGAAGCCAGCCCAGACAGGAAGGTCAGCAGCCAGGAAAACAGTGCGCGTGAAAGGCAGGGAAGTTATGGCAGAGAGAGAGCCAATAGTGGAAGGCCTCACCTTGTGAGAAGACCATGACCACAGAAGAAGTGGAAAGCTAGAGTTATTTTCACATTTAGTTAAGTGGAACAGAGAGAAAATACTAGAAAAATGCCCCTTACCAAATTTAGGCGAAGTTGCAATGCTTCATGCATCATCTGCCGTGCTTTTATGTCATCCTGGTATCGTTCTTCTCTCCAATTACTTAAAATCTAAGTCAGTAAATTAACAAAAAAACAAAACTTATTTTCCCTATTAAAATTGATTTTTTTTCTCATATTGAAAGTTACATTGAGCTTCTTACTGTCAAAAATAACTTCTGAGTTTAAAAAATTAATTAAAAATGCTAAGTAAAATTTTAACTTTCCTTCCCTTCTTCCACACAGACAGAAATGGAGCTATTTCTTGTTCAATGCCTTTCTAGATGGAAGAAGAAAACTCTTATCAATTTACAATTCTGTTAGGAAGTCTTAGAAAAAGCTTTAAAGGATTATGAAGTTAAAGACTAACAAAAATAAAGATACTTAAAATGCTATTTCATTGATTTTGTAAAGTACTGGATAGACAAAATTACACTTTATATCAGTCCTGTGTTCTATTTCTAGGGACGTGCTATGACATTTAACAAGGGTCCTATTTTCATGTTATATTGAAGGGGGGCTTGCTATCTTACAGACTTATCTATACAGTGTATCTTCCTTGATAAAGGCAGTGTATAGTATTTTGAAAAATATGACATCTTTGATGTCAGTCCAGTGATGTACTGCTTTTCACTAAGTCAGACTACTGTTAAAAAGGGAAGGACTGCTTAGGAAAGGGAAGCCACAAGTGGCAACACCCTAGAATCAGATCGCAAGAGCAAAGCCCTTTCTCCGACTGGGATGCTCTGAAATACATTAACTACAGAGAATCATCTTAAGAGTTTAAATGAGTCACGTGCAGAAGTAACCCTGCCCAACACATATAAGGACACGGCATGGTGAGGGGACAGCATTCCTCGAATCTCATCACAATGGAGTCCTCTCCCAAACCTGACCTGACGGTGCAAGGCAGGGACACAAAGCTGTATGACAGCATACATTCTGGGAACAGGACAAATAAAATTAAGTCAAATGTAACAAGCTGTATGAACCAGGGCAAGGGGATACAAAATGACCGTGGTCCTTTTTTTGGCGAGTGATCAGGGACAGCCTCCATGAGGAGGGGACACCTGAGCAGAGACCTGAGGAAGCAAGGGAGCCGACCCTGATAACATCTGGGAGGAAAGCCTTCCACGCAAGAAGAAGAAAAGATGCAAAGGCGCTGCAAGGATAATCTGCCTGGCAAGTTGCAATGACAGTAATGGGGTCAGTGTAAACAGTAGAGGCATGACTGGTAGGAAACAAGACAGAATTGGGAGCCAGGGCCAAATCACCATAGGCCCTTATAAGCCCAGACCGAATATTTATCCTAGGTACAGTAAGAAACATTGGAGCATCTTGGGCACCAGACTAATACATGATTTACATTTTAGAAGGATCACTCCGCTGCTGTACAAAGGACAGATCTCTCATCTCCAAAGGGGAGAAAATGATGATAGGACCAAATGAGTTAAGTGTCCTTATTCATGCTCATCTACTATCATTCGAGAGAAAGACATGATGTCCTAGAGACACAGGGCCACAGGAAGTCTCCATTTGGCTTTGTAGCAAGATAAAACATCCCACATGACCAGTCTATCTACTTTGTTCAATTCCACCCATTACAATTTCTAGTGTGATCACCTGGTTTCTTTGAAGGACACAAAATGCAAGAGGCCCAAAGAGTGACCAGGAGCACTGTCGTTGGTAGAAAGCCAAAAGTCAAATTTTTCATAAAAAGAATCATCATGCCTTATTTATAAATGAGCTTCTTTACCTTTAACTGGCATTGGCCTGGCTCTGGCAAGAAAACAAAATTGAGTTTCTGAACCAACAGAACTCAAGCCAAGAGTCTCCAGGGAGGCAGGGGCCCAGCTAGAGAACCTGGATAGAGGTTCCTCTGGGTTACGGCCATGCCTGCAACACACACTGCCCCAGGACCTCTCCCACAGGGCGGGGGCAGGAGAAAAGCAGGTATGTCAGAGTTGTATGCAATGTACTAAATATTGTTTTTATAGTACACATTCATCCAAGGCATAATTAATATTATAAAGTTGTTAATTTTACAGTAACTAGAATGCCAAACAGCAGAATAGGGTGTGGATTGTGATGCCTTGCCTCTAATCAAAACACGTTGTATTCTTATTAGTTTAATCTCAGTATTTCAAAGAAAAACAAATTAATGCCATTAGACAACTACTTGACTGGCTTAATAATTCCAGTATACTTTACCTGATTAACCTGATTCTGAAGAGATGTTAGGAGGCCTTCCCGTTGTTCATCTTGTCCCTTAAGGCAGGTAAGGACCAGTGAGAGGAAAGGTTGTTGACTCAAAAGAGACATACTACAAAGGAAGTAGTAAGAACAGATCTAGTTAGAAAGAATGGATTACCTCCTGTGCAACATCTATCTCTTGCCCTTGAATTACTGGCTCTTATTTACTTTATTATAAGAAAAGGGAAGAGAGTAGGAAATAGCCAAACCCTACTCAAAAAGTTAAATCATATCTCTACTAATAAGATCAAAAGCCACTGTGATGCATCTAAACAATTTAACATGCTCTAGCCCTGGAAGGCATTCCCAAACTAGCATAAATTCACACTGCAGGAGCATGTTGGGAGAGTGCAGGCAGAAGAGAGTTTGTATTTTACAATAGTTGGCTGAATTAAAAGGCAAATATCTGCATGAGTATCACTTTACATACAGCATATGAGGAAAAATTAAACATTTCTGTCAAACAAAACTGTTATCTCAGGGTCAAGGAAACAGGCCTCTGTGATTGCTGAACTTGTTTTATTTTTCAGCACATTTTTTTTTTCTTAATGTTTGTGTATTTTTGAGAGAGAACGAGACAGACTGTGAGCAGGGGAGGAGCAGAAGTTGAAGGAGACACAGAGTCCAGAGAAGGCTCCAGGCTCCGAGCCGTCAGCACAGAGCCTGATGCGGGGCTCCGACTCACGAACTGTGAGATAATGACCCGGGGCCGAAGTCAGACTCTTAACCAACTGAGGCACCGAGGCACCCTCAGCACATTTCTGACCAAACAGGGTGGGTATTGGGAGAACTCAGATCAGCACGTAGGCTGGAAGATACAAGAGCAGTGAGCTCCTTAGTAACCCACCATGTCCTTAAGCCTTGTCTTGTTAACAGGTTTTAAGGCATTTGATTAAAAAAAAAGGTCTATTATAAATTGTCATTTTATTAATGTTTCTTTAATCATCAGAGAACTGACAAATCATATTGACAAACTAATTGCTATATTGCAAAAAAAAAAAAAAAAAAAAAATTCTTAAAGTGACCCAAATATTTCAATGTGCTTCATCATCTGACAGCAGAGCTGTGAGAGACGGACTTGGGAAGAGTCACCTTTAAACTCTGCAATACCATCTGTGGGAAGGGAGGCAATGTACATACATTCACCCTTGAGCAAACTTAACTCTCAGAATTAAAAGTGAGTCATCTGGTTGGTCAACTCACACTGACGAAGGTGACAGACATTAAACAACCAGATAACAAAATACATGCAAAGCTAGGTCTCTACCAAAGTGCACTTCATTTAAGAGCACACAGACTCTAGGTTTTAACTCTAGTTTTACAATTCCTTAGCTGTGTGTCCTTGAGAAATGAACTTTTCAATGCCTCCCTTTCTTTATCGTAACAAGGGTATAATGAGAACACCTACCATGTTTGATTGCTGTGAAAATTTTAAAGTTCACGTGTGTATGCGGTAAGTTTTATACAAAAGTTGGCATTTCATAAGATCTCAATAAGTGGTAGCTACTAAAATAGTATTAAGAGATAAGAACCATACATGTTCTTTATATATTTTTTAAATGGAAGAAATTATCATTATTTCCCTTTACTCCTGAGGTGCTAAATTTATATTTTCACATCAGAGGATGGCTTTGTTCTTTCTCAGTAACAGAGTCAGTTTGCAAATGTAACTATTTGAAACCTTTTATACGGCCTAAAATAAATTAAGAAAACATTAAACTAAGTGGCTTATAAATTTTGTATTTAGAACAAGAGCCCTAAATGTTAAAAATACTAGTAACTATTTTCAGGCCCAAGAGGACAGAATTGGAAATAATTCTATGTATTTTAAACAAATAATTAAAAGAATGAAAAGTAATTAAGTGTAGAATACAGGGACTAAATGGATATACAGATCTGATTCAAGAGGTCTGAAGCGAGGCTAAGAAGTATTTTCAATGGCTCAGAAGTGATGTGGGTCCAGAGAGAGCCCTGAGAACTAGCATACTAAATATAACCTAGAACTTTTTAGGAACGGAGCCTTGCCTAACAGAATATTGTCATTTCCACTTAAAAATGAAATTTCAGGGGCGCCTGGGTGGCTCAGTCAGTTAAGCACACGACTCCTGGTTTCGGCTCAGGTCATGATCCCAGGGTCATGGGATTGAGCCCCATAGAAGATTCATTGTCATTCTCATTTTCATTCTCATTCTCTCTATCTCCTTCGCCCTTCGTTTGCCCCTCCCCGCTATTTACATACTCCCTCTAAAAAATAACATTTAAAAAAAATAAAAAAGAAATGTCCGTGGACTCTGGGTACAGTGACTATATCTGCAAGATGCTATTTGTTCTCAATTATTCCTTAAGCCTCCACATTGAGACACACCTTGCAGCCGTACCTTTTCTGTTTTTGTCTGTCTCTTTCCTTTTTTGAAGAAGAGCCCAAGTGCTGTCCCTTCTCCAGTTCCTCTCCTGCAGCTTTCAATACTCTTCCTTGCACAGAGGTCGGCAGCCTGGCAATTAGGGGGGCCACCAGCCATACACCCCTGCGTTCAGAGGAACTGAAACCAGAAATAGGTATTATACACGAGGAGGCATCCTCTTCCTCTGCTCTCACTGTTATAACGGAAACCCCAGGGCAAAACTTCCATGCGTAACAAGCACCAATCACACTAAACCTTCCCTTTTATTTCTGTACTATCTTTCCTCTTACCAAAGCAGACAGGTGGATACACTTTTCCATTCTCACTGTGGAAAGAGATAAAACATCGGGTTCTGGGAGAATACTATAACAAAAGTTATTAATCTATGCTGGTGCTCTTCTATGATTCTGGCTCTCTGATTAGTCATAGTCCTGTACAATAGGCAACACACTTTTATGTCATGGATAAGATATGAAATGTGCTGATTATGTTTTAACACATTAATAACAAATTTTTTTAAACTTTTAAAATTCATTAGTTATACTTTCTACCCAAATGATGAAATGCAAATCAGTCTATCACGATTATTATTTGTGCAAAACTGGCAATTAATAAAGATGGCAGAAAGTGTTTCCTATATAATGAATTCTATGGAACAGAGTAGCCTTAAGGAGACAATAAAGAAATTAATCCACTCTGGGTGTCATATGTGGTTTCAAGATTCTGGACATGGTTAAAACTGAGACATCATTCATCCCAGAATATTGCCCTTTAATATATTATAAAATAACGATAATTGACACTTGCAAGTAATTTCTTCACATTGCTGAAGCTTTCTGAAAAATAATTGCATCATGCAAATAAAAATATACCATCACATAGGACAAAGTAATGGTAGCCGAATAAAACTGCAGAAAAACAAATACCTTAGAAATGTCTTTATTCCATTCTGCCTTGTGCTACCAGCATCAGTAGTTGCAATCCCATTTGGGTTGAAGAGGCCCATTCCAGAATTAGAAGAATTATTGTTCAAGTCGGCAGACTGCTGGAATACCTCTATTGTTGCCTTTGCAATATTGTCCAGTAAGTTGTTCATCTCAGCCACTGAACCAGAGCCCTGGAGAGACACAAAAGAAAACTAGCATGCATGTATTTTACTTCCTCCTCAAACATCATGTTCTTGCTGTTCATAAAATTGTATACATACACATGCTTCCAATATCTACTCACAGGGTCCTTCAAGCACTGTTTGATCATTAACTGAAGTTCTAGCCAGGACTGCCTCAGCGTCCACTGCTCAAGATTCTGGGGAAAACAATAAGAATTAACACATTAGGAATACTGAACATATCTGAAAATATAATAATTCTTTGCAGTATTCCCTCTCTCAAGAAACAATAATCAGGGGAGCATGGGTGGCTCAGCCAGTTAAGCGTCCGACTTCAGCTCAGGTCATGATCTCACAGTCCGTGGGTTTGAGCCCCACAATGGGCTCTGTGCTGACAACTTAGAACCTAGAGCCTGCTTCGGATTCTGTGACTCCCTCTCTCTCTGCCCCTTCTCCACTTACACGCACATGTGCTCACTCTCTCTCAAAAATACATAAATATTTTAAAAAAAGGAAATAATCATACATAATAAAGGGATTTGCCAAGATCAAATGGCTTCCGCGTCCATTACATATTTTCATTGTAGACACAAAGAAATAAGAAACAACATTAAAATAATGTGCAACACTCAGCCAGTCACTAGAAATAAAACAAGCATTTTTCTCTCAAAATCTATTTCTCTAAGCAAACCCATTACAAAATGATTTCAATATTTTTTGAATTATATATTTAAGACTATTCCTCCAGAAAGCTTATGTCTCATGTAAATACAGTAGACTAAAAAGATCAATATTTATAATGATTGTATACCATTTGCATTATCAACATTCACCTAGCAATGGAGTGTGACAACTATAAAGAAAAGAAAACTGAGAGAAGAAACATCAGACTTAACTGAGGTCAAGAATTAGCAATGAGAAAGGAAAAAAAAAAAAGGTTCAACTACTCTTGTTAAAATCACAGAAAATGTGTTACGCGATAGACACATAATCTTTAGACTCTAATCACTAACTCACCTGAAGAATGCGCTTAATGTGCTGTCTCTGCAGATTGTCGCCCTCCGTACATTCTTTAATACCATGAGGATAACAAATAAGCTGCAATAATTTCTGTGCTTGCATATTTGAAAGCACAGGGTCCAATATAAGCTCTTTGTCTGTGCACAATCTTTCAGGTTCTTTTAGGCAATGTTCTCCTACCCATTCCTAAAAAAAAAAAAAAAAAATCGGCAGTTAGGTTGATAGGCAGAGATCTCCCTTGTGTGAATGTAACATGCACTAAAACATGATACACAGATAAAGCAGACAGAAATCTAATTTTAAAAAATTACATGAAAAAAGTAGAGGGAAATTTTTTTTTTTTACTTTCTGGTATTGTGACTTCTTAAAAATACAAAGCAGGGCATTGGTTTAAAAAGTCTGAAGAGGGGTGCCTGGGTGGCTCAGGTGGTAAAGTGTCCAACTTCGGCTCAGGTCATGATCTCACGGTTCATGGATTCAAGCCCTGCATGGGCTCTGTGCTGACAGCTCAGAGCCTGGAGCTGTTTCAGATTCTGTGTCTCCCTCTCTCTCTGCCCCTCTCCTGTTCACACTCTGTCTGTCTCTCAAAAATAAATAAATGTAAAAAAAAAAAATTTTTTTTTTAAATCTGAAGAACAGGTATGCAAATAAGGAAAGAAAAGAAAGCTAAAGAGAGTAATGAACATTGGTGCGCATTCTCAACTGGAAAATAGAGCCTTACTCTAGGTATTGTTTTGTAATCATTTTCTATAACTTGGCATATAATGGTAATGATTCTATATTAAAACATGTCTTCATTTTTATATAATGCATACTATATCCCACTGCATAAAATATAGTACAACACTTAGAAAACAGACATTTTTTATACTATGGTAAACATGTGTGCACATCTGCTTTCCATACAATCATTTTCTCAGGATAATTTCATAAAAGTACAATTGTTGGGTCAAGGAGTATACCAAAATTTAAGATGGTAAATGCATATGGCCAATTGCCCTCCATAGAGTTTCAACCAGTTTGAACACTTATCACTTTTTCTTCATCATTGTTTCAAAAGCAAACTCTTATACTAGATGGGTAAGAGATCATCAACAGAGTCCAATTTGAACCCAGGTCTGTTTCAGAGGAAGGCTGTTTCTTAACTATACCGGTAATTCAATACTGAGGGTCTATTAAAGTCACCTATGGAGCTTGCTAAAATTCCATTGCCCAGGCTCCAACAAATAAATATCTGATGGTGGTACCCATTAAACAAACATTAAAACTGTCTGACCCTTGGTGATTCTGGTGGACACTCATAGTGGAACCAATAAACAACTGCTTCTCATTATCTATAAAACTATGTAGCAAACTTTTAACATAGTTGCAATATGCCCTAATAAAAACATGACCCTGTTAACATCTCCACTAAAATGGAAAATAGTATATATGGTATACTATACTTCTTATAAGAAAAGATAAATTAAAAGAAAAAAAAAAAAGGAAGATAAATCAGAAAATAAGAACACTGATCACCCGGGGCAGGAAAAAACCCAGGATAGAAGAGACAACAGACGAAGGACATATCACTAAGTACACCTTTTTATACAGTTGACTTGTAGATGCATGTTCTTCTAAAGATGGAGTTGAGGTGGGGAGAAAAAAATGGGAATCTAAACTGAATGCAAACAGAAACAAAGGAAATTCGTTCTATTTCAAATAAGTAACATATCCGTATTGAAGGAGAAAGTTCAAAAAACTTTTTAACACAATACTATAAACCTTGAGGGAAAAAAGAACTACCAACAAATCTTCAACTCCTTTTACGTTTTTCCTAGTGGTATAGGTGTAGCAATTCTGAAACCATTCCAGGTGTAGTGTAGAATTAAGCAAATGAGTAAATGGTTGATGTTACTGGAAAATACAAAATTAATACGGAATGGGGGAATGCAAAGAACTAAGTGGAGTTACTAATTCTAGACATATCAGTATGAACTCAAGAATATACACACACACACATTTATGTATACGGATATATTTCCTCCTAACTCTGCCTGCTGAAAGGGTCCAGAGGCAACGAACATACGTTGCCCATAGTAATGAGCACCACAGTGTCCATATCTTGGCTTCTAAATACCATACTTGATTAACTAGAATGAGAGTTCCTTGGAGGAATGATTAATTCCAGGTATGGGACAGGGAAAGTACAATAGGGGTCAGGAACTAAGAAAATATTTGGTGGAGGACAAGAGGGAGATGGAGACATGTCAAAATAACTTAAAAGCCAGGATGAAAAGGTTCCACTGGAAAAAGGTGGGACAATATGAACATGAAAATAGCTAAGGACAGTGTATTATAATACATATGGATAATAAATAAGAATAACAAGGGTATGTTTTCCTTAGAATAGAATGCAAACTGTTAACTGTAGAGGAGCTGTGGGAAAAAAAAAAAAACCACCATTTTGCAGCATGTAAAGACGGGTAAAGACTGGTTTGGGGAAGAATCAAAATGAATGATAGATGTGGTGGAGTTTGATGAGGGGCAAAATATTTGTCTTGTCTCACAGTGTCTCCCCAAAGACTGTTTACTGATTGCAAGGGGGGGAAAAACCACATAGCAGAGAAATCTCGAAACCATACAATGGAGACACCGTGATCAAACTGACTGCTGCCAGCGATGTGCAAATGGACATTGTGTGACTTCAAGTGTGATTACCTGAGAACACAACATTACTTCTGTATCATTTTGGCCAAGAATGCATAATCTAAAGCTAATGTATGGGAAATTTCAGACAAATCCAACATTATTGGGACAAATGACAAAACTGAATGTGACCTACAGGTGAGAAAAAAAGTACTGTTCCAAAAGCTAAATGTTCTATGTTTAAAAATTTTTTTAAATATTTATTTATTTTTGAGAGAGAGAGACAGCCATGAGCATGGGAAGGACACAGAGACAGGGAGACACAGAAGTCAAAGTGGGCTCCAGGCTCCGTGCTGTCCGCACAGAGCCCGACATGAGACTCAAACTCACGAACCGTGAGATCATGACCTGAGCCGAAGGCGGATGCTTAACTGACTGAGCCATCCAGGCACCCCTAAATTACCTTTTGATGACTGCATTTGGTTCTATTATAAGTAAACACTGAAATATTAAAGACTCAAGATTAATAATATATGCCATCTACTCTCAAAAGCTTCAGCAAAATCTTAGAAAGTATATGCATCCACATTCACAAATAGAATCATAAAGCAAATGTGGAAAAATGTAAAAAATTGGTGAATCTGTATACAAGGTATACACCAGAGTTCTTTACTATTATTGCAACTCTACAACAAATCTGAATTTTTTGCCAAACAAAGTTAGCAGGAAGAAAAGGACCACCGATGTGCAAGCTTCCTATAACAGTGAGCATCTCCACAAAAACAATTATATATTCATAGATCAAGTCAAATTAAAACTGAAAAATACCTGTTGACAGATAGTCCTCAGTACATATCTAGCATATTCTCTTAAATTGGCAGTTTCTATGGAAATGCTTTTCCCACAGGATTTTGAATTTTGTGAAGCAGTCCAGATATCATCAGCATTCCCATCACGCCGTAAACCTCTCATGGTGAAGTCATCATTCTTTAAAGAGCTGACATTGTTATTGCCAATTTTGGCATCTCCTAAATAATAGAATCACAAAAGCAAAATCACGGAAGTTCCAAATATTGCCAAATACTTGAGAAGTTAATGAAGCAAGCCTTCGGGGATTTAAAATATGTGACTGGCATCTTTATGGCATAGCCCAATGTTCAGCAAGAAAGAGAGTCGATCAGGAGAATAAATGCAAGGACCCAGAGAAGTTTCAATACACACGAGAAAAAAAAGGGAAATTCAAGACTTACTCCTTCTTTTGTTTACAGAATTAAGTATGCAATCACCAAATAAAAAGGCCATTATGAATCATATTTAATAATCATAGAACATTGATTTCACCAATATTTCAAGCATGAATGTATTCAATATTCAAATTCATTTCACTTATAGACAAGGAAAAAATGGGTTACTCACCCTTCTAGGTGTCCCTTTTCCATTTCTTCTCTTACAATGACTTATTTTCTATCCATAGGTCAAGAGAAAAGTTTTGCCTTAGCCCACCTTACTATCAACTTCTTGACAAGAGAGATTTATTTCCCTGGGAATGGAAAAGGGCAATGCATACTAAGGAAGCCCTAAAACATAGGGCATTCATTGAATAACCCAAGTCTCTCACTTTCCTCTCTGTAAACATCCAAATGAGAAAACCTCACCAGATCAACCTCTAATTTACTGAGTCAAATGGAACTAAGGAAAGGTTTCCTTCATAGCAAAGTTCCTGGGGGACAAAACGGAGCAGAATGTGTGAAAGGCTAGAATTAAGAAATCTTCTCTAGCCATGACAGACAAATCACTATTCTATTTTAAAAGTGAGAGAATAATATAATTTGGTAGTAAAGACTGCCAAATGACAACAGAGCCTCTAAACTTTCACCTGTTTACCCACAGGGATCATAAGCTTTGAACAAGAAAATTTCCTGGAAACAACAAATGAATTCAGATGAGTCCCTTACTGCCCACTGTGAGTAAAACGAAGCCCAGGTCAGTGCAAAAAGCTTTTTACAACCCACAGGTCAACCAAGAAAAAGTTTTGACTCTGCTGAAAAATTTGCAAAATCAGAATGGATTAGTAAGTATTTATTTATAAAATGGTAAGAGGATGGGAGGAATAAGCAATAATTTTCAAGTCATCAATATCTGATTATATGTTATCATACATTCCTTATTAAAATACACAAGAGTTTATTTAATTCAACAGAAGTCCTTGGGAGGAATAAGTAATAATTTTCAAGTCATCAATATCTGATTATATGTAATCATACATTCCTTATTAAAATTCACAAGAGTTTATTTAATTCAACAGAGGTCCCTGGGAGCTGAAAGATGTGTACCAAAATTTAGCATGCTTTCTCCAACGTTTGGTGAAATAAAACAACTATTTCTATACCTTAAGTTAAAACTACTACATAAATTAGAAACCACTTTCTATATAACAGTTTTATCACCCAAACTCAAAATAGATCCTGATGGACAGGACTTGCAAGAACACTGGTAAGAATAGGGTGAGGTAGATAAATTAAAACTTACATAAAAACAAAATCAAAGAAACAAACACCTCTGCCTAGGAAATCCTCATTCAGATTCTCATTTAGTTTAGATGTTAGGATGACAGAGAAGGTATAGGAGGCTGTTCTAGAACCTTCCGTAACTGTACAGATAACAGAACAAATAGAAAAGAGTGTTCAGTGACTACTTGGTCCAAGGCTCTGCTGACATCCAAATGACCTGATCCTGGCTTCTCAGACCTGAATCATCCTCTATTAAGAACGGAGGTCGATTAAAAAGGTCAAGGAGAGCCAAACAAAGAAGAACTGATTATTATGCATGGATATTAAAATACAATTATGTGACTCTTTATAGATGTTGGCAAATTTTAGTGGAACTAGACCACTCCTCCAAACAAAGGAGCAGGTGCCTAGATTGCGCTCATCTTGGTTTCAGCCATTCAATATCTATCCATTCTGCATTCACACTACCTATATTAGTTTGTTGAAAAGCTACAATTTCAAAACCTACTATCTAGTTTCTCTGATGGGTGTTAGAGATAACACGGGGTGGGGGGGGGGGGAGGGGGGTGAGCAAGTCCCTGACTTCATGGTCCCTACATTTTTATTCAGTAGATTGACCAGCCATTTTTTTTTTTCAAATATCATCAGAGAAGAGAAATTTTACTTACTGAAATGAGCATTTAATGCTGGATATACAATAGTACAAGCTCCTAAACTCAGAACAGAGGTTATGTCCCTCCATGTGGCTCTACTTTTCCCTTTTATTGCAAAATTCATGGGCATTTCCAAGGGCATCCTTTGAAATTTATGTGTGTGTGTGTGTGTGTGTGTGTGTGTGTGTGTGTGTGTATACACATATATATATACACACACACACGAAATGAATGTATACATATGCACATTTTCTTCAAACTTGAACTGTACATTAAACTATGGCAAAAATTAGAAACCATACGTAAATATTATTATGTATGAATATATAATATATATAATTCTTTAAGGTGAACTTTTATTAATTTTTTAGTGAAAATCCTGTTAATCCTTCATCATCACCCAATAATATTCAAACAGGAGTATAAAGCATTCAAATATGTTCTTTAAGACTCCTCTAAAACAATTCCTATTTACCCCACAGTCTCTGTCCTAATAAAAGAGAGCTCCTTCAGAACATAAGAGGTAACTTTTGTTTAGTCAAGGCCAAAAGAGGGTTGTCAACATTGTAATTAGGCAGTGGGGACTCAAAATTACCTACTTATTTAAATCCTCCACGATTTATAAAATAAAAATGTGTTTAAGTATTGCCCTAGAAATGAATAGAAACTGTAGTGCTACTACTCCAGGAATATATATGTCATTAAGAGTATAAAGGATGCCTTGGACATTACAGATTAAATGTTAAAAAATTCCGGTATCTAATACTGTTTTATCAATAATACCAATATCATTGCAATTATTACCTGATTCATGAAAAACCTAAGGTAGAAGTTTATAAACTTGTTCAGGATCACAATGAAAGAAAAATGCTAAGATTAAAACCCAGGTTTTCTTGTGTTTTACTCCTGGTACATAATACAAAATTTAAACCTTTGGTTAGATCATCATTTCATCTTGATCCATTACAAAATGTCATTTATGTCAACAAATAAAGATAAAACCACCCGATGGGTCTGAGAATCTATATTACATCAGAATGAAATATCTTCCAGTTAAAATAACATCCAACAACAACAACAAAAAAGTGTTATATTTAAATACCCCCAGAATTGTAGGTAAGGAGTAGACATCTCAGAGTCCAGCTGATCTTGGACTTGGAGAAAGCCAACTACTTTTGCCAGGAGAGCAAAACAGAATGATGTTTCTAATAATCTGAATTAGAGTTGAACATGAATACAAATTATTTTTCCTTTGTTTCTGGTGATTAACCCAGTTTAGTGCCAGGATAGTCTTACCAAGCATCATAATTGCTTTTAAGACAGCAAACACGGCTCCCACTTCAATGCTATTGTGAGCGGCGGCTAAGAGGTGTCTATCACAAGATGATCTTATTCCAGGGAAAGGTTTGCCTATGAGAACAACAACAACAAACCTTTAATGGTCTCATCACCATCGTTAACAATCTTTTGTAACCATTTACAATCAGCAGAGCCTGTCATTGTTAGACTATAGGTACTTAATTGTCCTTAGCTAGCTATAATGGATGCTTCCTGGATTCACTACAAAACATTGTCACTATTCCTTTCTTAACCTTTGCTTTTTAATTATGAAAACAACATCGTTGCTCCTTGGAGAGATGTATCAAAAAAATATATTAGAACTTTCATCTATTTATACTGATTGTCGCACACACAAACCCCTGTATAAAAATGATCTTCAGAAACACACTTCACTAACACCCCTCAAATTCTTACCTTATTCCTCTTACCTTAGTAAAAGAATAAATGAGTCACCATTGCCCTAAGCTGCTATGATGTGGTTTACAGGTTTGAGGATCATGTTGACCACCAGCGTGGCTTGGCCTCAGAGCAAAAGTATTTTTATTGTTTATTAACTCGATTTTAGTTTCTCAATACATCCTGATATTGCATAAATCAAGGGTGCTGACAGCCCTCTCGATGGCAGTGGTGCATTCCTTCATCACCCCCCAAAAGCAAGGTCACCAAACTCAGGGAGGAAATAGCAGAATGGACAGCCCACGTGGACATTTTAGAATCTGTACCTCCAAATGAACATGCAGTTGGGGATTTTATAGCTGTCGGCTCACCGGTTGCTTGAGGTAACAAGCAGGCCTGGGGAGCTCGGAAGAGATGAAGCAGGAGTCGGCATGTCATTCTCGCCCCCGGCTCAGCATCTGCATCTCCACAAGCTAGGAAAGATTTTCAAAGCAAGTTTTCCAATTGATTGACTGACATGTCTTCAGGTTTTCTCTGAAGCTAACTTTTCTAGAATAACTTAAATATAAATGCTCCTTACGTTAAGAAGGAAGGCACTGGCTATGCTTTCCAGAGGAGGCAGACTGCTTCCTTAAAAATGACCGTTTCTATAGGGATCCATAGGACTTTGTACAGAACAACACTTATAATCCTACTAACTTTACATCAACTCCACACCACTGCCCAAGGCATGTAGCCTTAAAAAGTACGTTCACGGTGTTGTTGTAATAGCTGGAAACCATCCCAAGACAACAAATAACAAGAGCCCTTCCGGATGTGTCGTACCTGCTGCTAGGAGAGAGGGAAGTGCGACGTGCTGCACGACGTCCTCCAGGGAGAAACACTGTCGTGCTATCAGAATAGCAATGAAAGTAGCTAATGAATCATGGAATGAAAGGTCACTCACCTTCAAGAAAAACATTGACATGTTTTAATACCCAACGCCCTTTCAAGTAATATCTAAGATTAATATCTAAGAAAATGTAGGCAATACCAGTAAGATCACAAATCCCAAAATGAACCAACAGAGGGAAATGATTACACATCAGGATTATCATCCTCTAAGGCCTATTTTTACGTTATAAGACAAAGGATGAGGTTTACCTACATCACAATGCCACAAAAAGATATTGAGTTTCTCCTTGAGTACACATAACTGAACAAAACAAAAACAAAATCACGAAATTCCTAATAAGATGTAGTATAAGGAAAACTTTTTAGAAGAACGCGGCATTAACATTTAAGGGTAAGATTGTGAGAGAGCAGGAAAAAAAACACGGAGATTCCCCTAATTGAAAAATAAGCCTCACTGATGTTTTAAGAGTTCTTTTCAGTGATAACTATTAGGGATTCTATAATATAATTAAATTAGTCTTAAAAAGCAACTCTGAAAATTTCCAACCGACTCCTAAATTTGAGAGAGAATGAAAAAAGAGAAGGAAAATAAATTCATTCAGAATGAATCCTCTACCTATAGAGACCTCATAAGACTTTGGCACAAAACAGTAAGAAATAAGCAGCAGCCCTCACGTTAAGTTGTACTATATGCCAATAATCATGTGTAGTGATTTACAAAGATGACCTCACTTAATAGCATATCACCATGAGGCTCATACTTTTAGTAATCCCAATGTTGCAGATGAGGGAACAAAGCAAAGGTAAGGTAAAGTATAACAGAAAACAACCAAGAGGTTAAAGAATTATGTTAACAATAAAAATTAGGATATTTTTGCCTGGAAAAGCAGGCCACAGATATGAGTTACATATATCCATGTGTGGTGTGTGTGTGTGTGTGTGTGTGTGTGTGTGTATCTTGGGTATCTACAGAATGGAGCAGAATAATCCATCTAGTCTTGAGATACCAGAACTAGGAATTAAGCCTCTAACTGGAAGGTGGGGTTTAAAATGCAAAGATACACCAACATGTAACACAGATCACTCCAAGATGGTGATAGGAAAAACAGAGAATCATGACAGATTTTTAAGAAATTTACACATCACAGGCACAACAGGATATGTGAAAGAAAGCAGTGACACATACTGAGTATCTTTTCACTAACTTTGAGGCACAATCACTAGGAAAGACATGCCAATGCTTCTGGGCCTGGGCATTCTTAGGCAACCTAGTGAAACCTATGTTCTCAGAATGCACCTTGATCTTTAAAAAACAAAGTGGTTCTCTTCAAAATGCAAACTCCTGTTGGTAAATTATGTCTTGTACCATGAGGAACTCAAGGCACTTGATAAATAATATGAGCCAATAGCTCTGAAGAGACTGTATGTAAGAAATTTCAGCGAACAAACAAGGAAACTCTTGGCATCTCTGCTGTTGATTAAGCTATTGTATTTATTTACTTTTTTCATTTATTTAATCCTTGGCAACCACATTCTTGTTTACTGCCTTTGGGCAGAGAAAGAAAAAAACACATTTCAGATAAGGGTTGGTTCAGTCAATCAAAAATAATTACTAACTAAATATTTAATTGCACAGATGAGTTTTTAAATGAAAAAGAAAACTTACATCTACAGTGCAAAGTACATCATTAAACCCCCACACATGATTTGAAGAACAACAAAGAGCCTTCAGAACTCCCAGCCATTCTGAACTAAGAACAGTGCAGCAAGCTGTCAGCTCAGAGGAGAAATTGGCTATGTCGTTAATCCTAGAAGGAGGAAAAAGAACAGAGTAGAACAGGATAGCAGCACGCAAATGTGATATACTTAATGAACCCATATCTCACTACCATCAAACAAGTCATTCATTTCTAAGATTCAAAGATTTAATAAATACCCACTTGTTAAATAACCTAGCAGAACCTGAAAGCAAAGATACAAGTAACAGGCTTCAGATACTGTTTAATATTTGATGCTGTTGAGCCACAAACAATAATCAGTACAGATGCCAATTAATATATTTTTGACCTGGGAACAAATCTGACTTCAGAATTTCCACTGTTAAGGGCAACGTAAAATTAAAGACTATGTAATTTAGGTAGGTGAAAACACAGTGTTTTTAAATATAGGGATTTTTTAATTTATGTTTTTATTATGTTTTTGTAAATGGATAGACAAGTTATAGTTTATATCTAAAGCATCTCATGCCAGAGCAATCAGCCAGCATACTCTGTCAGGCTAAGGAAATCACAGTACAGAGCAGAGATGAAATCAGGAATAAATGGGGGGGGGAGCAAACAACATCCAAATGTCAGCCCAGGCAATTACTAAAGACATTAATTTAAAAGTAGCACCAACGCAAGGACTAGACGGTTAACTGTGAATTCCAGGGTAACCCAGCTCACCTTCCAGCATCCTGATGGCCCATACATACATTCATGAGCGTGTTACAGACGAAGCTGTAGCGATTGGCTGCATTGTCACTAAGGATCTTGCCCAGCATTGAGTAATTGATGCTACGAGCTGAAGGATTCTCAATAAAATCCATCATGAAGTCCGGATCCCATCTCAAGTTAGAATTTGCAGGCATCACATTATTATATATGGTTTGCTTAACTTTTGAACAGGCACTACTGAGGTTACAAGGAAAAGAGTTAAAAAATAAAACAAGAGTAACTAGAAAGCAATTTCACTTAAGGACAGATTCAATGGCAGCAAATGTAAGGTATTCCTGGAGAAGAGTCACATTAGTCGTTTGTGATTCCACCTTCTTAATTGACTGGGAAATACCGGTCTAACAGACAGGACTAAAGCCACCCCCTAAGTGGCAGTAATTACAGGGTTCTATACTCTCTTTCTTGGCAGACGACTTATATAAAAACGTGTCAAATGTGACTGAAGCCTGTAAGCTTGCCATCTGGAGTATGACCTGTTCAAAATGATGAACAATGAACTGTCACCAGTGCTTTTAAACATCTCCCTTTTTACTGTCTTAACTCTTGCCACGCTTCGCACTCAACTTTTCATTCATTCTCACTCAGCAATAGTTCTTACTTTGTTTTACTTTCTCACTAGAAATGAAACAAAAACAAACTGTGCTTCGTTGGTTCCCTCAACCTCCCAATACCTTGAGTGTCATTTTAATGAAACAGACCTCAGCAAATAGTAAAGTGTTCTCTTTTCCAACTTAATTCTACCAATCTATCCATGTCTGACTTTAGAACCCAGAAGAATTCTGCTTTTCTTTCTCAATTTTTATAAGATTCAGCCCCCATTTTTCTTTCAGTCTAGACTTCTCTCAAGTTGACCCTCTGCTACCTCCAGCTGAGAGTGCATAATTTTTCTGAATTCTGTGGCTCATGAAGTGTCCTTACTCTTTGTTTCTAGACTTCCTGTATCATGTATTACACTCTGTCCAAATGCACTTCATTGTTTTAATAAAAAGGTAGCTGTCATCTTAGTCACTCTCAAATTCTTACCACCCTCTGTTGCAGGCATCTAGGGAAATAAGGAACCAACTCAAACATTTTCTTCTGAAATTGCCTGCATCCGAAAAACCTGACAGAGTAATAAAATAACACACACGTTGAAGCCAAAATGACTTATGCTCACATCTAGGTTTCATCATTTATTAACTTATGAATGAGGAATAATCATTTATTGTCAGAACAATCATTTCTACTTCCTGAGGTGGTGGGCAGATTAAAGATCTTGATGGCAAGGACCCAGAACAGTACTTGGCCCACTAAGTACCAGCACAATCAGGGCAAGATATCATCAGTGCTTTTTCTCCTAAATAATCCTCTTACACAACTTTATTATAAATGCTCCTACAGATATAATTATTAAAACTGTTTTTATTAGCATACTAAGAGAAATCTCACCAAGTATCTAGCTTTTGTTTCACCATTCTTCTTAATCCCAAGCTACAAATAATGCCTGACATCAGGGATTCCTGAGGGTTGCACCTGTCCTCCATTTCTTTAATTGAGGAAACGTTAACCAGCGCCACATCTTATGATGTAACACTGTACTGATCCTCAGCTTACTGTTGGTCTCCTAAATCTCCACACACTCACTGCACAGGACTTGAATTCACTGAGTTAACATACTTGCACTACCCTGAGGGAACACTAGGGGTCAAACAGGCTACTGGGGGTCTTGGGAAGTTCACTATTTAAATAAAACAGGGCGGTTGCGAGAACCAAATCATGTATGAGAAAGCCATCTGAAAACTGTAAACTGAAACTTAAAGCTCTCTGTAAGTAAGAATGTGAGCACGGTTATTATTATATCATTTCTGTAGAAACATATTTCCTGAGACCCACTCAAATGTTCTACGAGCAATTATTTGGAAACCTAGCTCATTTCATGATGATACTCTCCCATTCTTTCCCTATCAATACCATTAAAAATATCATGGTTTTTTTGGATTTATCTTCCATTCACCAGCTTTTCTGCGGTGCCTACTAGGAGCCAAATAAATGTTCTTCAAGGTATCATAATATGGCAGTGAAGAAAATATGAAGTTCCTCCTTTCATGAAACTTACAGTTGAGAAAGAAGCCAGACCATAAATAAATATGTAAGTTACCCAGTGGTAGCAAATGCTAAGATTCAGAAAATGACAGAGAGGAGGAGTAAGAGGTTGCTATTTAAAATAGGGTGGTCAGGAAGGTAGAGCTATGAATGTACTGTGGGCATGGACATCCAAGTAACAGGGGAGAGATTACTAGAGAGGTAACAGTAAGTGCAAAAGCCCCAAGAGAGAGCATGCTCAGAGTGTGTGAAGACCGGTCAAGAGGTCCATGTGGTTAGAATGGCATAAACAGAAGGAAAGAAGAAGAGATTATATATAGCAGATCCTGAAGGCAGTTGGGACTTTGAATTTATTCATGTAGATAAGCCGCCACTAGAAATCTGCAAGTTATTCTTGTTTGAAAAGGATGACTTTTGTAGGTATGCTGAGGATATGCTAAAGAGAGTCAGGGATGCAAGCAGAGAAACCAGTTATGACTCTGCACTAGTCCAACCAAGAGCTGGCAGTAGTGACAAAGCAATGGTCAGTAGTCACATTCCACACAAACCAGGAAGACAGAGCTCCCAGAATTCAGGAAAAAGTAACTGTAATTGATGGTTCTTTCCTTCCTTCTAGATGACAAATTTATTTTGCAGCCATTACCATCTCCTTCCCCCCACCCACAATTAATCATCAAAATTTCCTCAAAATATCATTAAGTATGTATTTTCTAGCGCCTGTCTACTGGTGGGGGCACAGCAGGTGCTAAGATGCACAGAATCATAGGCACTCAGGGATACCATCTGCAGTAAGACAGTCAAAGAGGCAGAGAAGCCAAGGCGGTGAGAAAGTAAGCATGCAAACACAAACAACGTTCCAGGTGAGGTACTAGCAAGTGCAAACTATGTTTACTCTCAACTTTATCTCAGAATTGCAATCAGAGCTAAACATGCATAGTAATTGGCAAAAGGAGGTTAAAGCTACAATGAAAGATAATTCAATATGAATTCTGGCAGATATGATTAACGTTCATTATTAACAAGGATGACAATATCACAGTCGGGTCACTAACAAATACAGGCATGATGCCATTCCTATTGATTTTCTTCTACCCACCTGAAGAGGTCTCCAAATTTACTTCTGAGGTGGCTACATGACACATAGAGATCGTAGAGGTAGGCTAAGATGCATCTCTCGGGGGAAGAACATTCTGAGGGGTTCACAACATGCTTTACCACACCACACAACCTGAGGAGAAAAATATGTGAAGACAGGAGACACGTATTTTGCTAATATATATGCTATTATTTGAATCTTTTAGAATAAGAATATGTGCAGCTATTACTTGGGTAAGGAAAAAGGTATTAGATTGTTGATACAATAGTAAATAATTGAATAAGGTATCATTTTTTCTATGAGGATAATGAAATACAAAATGATTTTTAAAAAGACTTTGGAAATACCATTAACAACAAGAAAGGAAAGAAATTCCTCCATACAGAAGGAATGTATGGAAGAATCCATCAATTAAGTTGCTATGACCAGAACACAAGAAGAAAGTTGTAGTAGACAATCTCTCTTCAGTAAAAAAAAAGAAGCTATTTGCAAAGATTCTTAAGTCCACTCCTATGAAAAAGAGCAAATCTCTACATCAGTAAATCTGCGAAATTCACTTTCAGGACCATGAACTGGTTCTAGCAAAAACTTGATGAATTCAGGATTTTAAGTCACATTCTCCTTCCTTATCCAAACTAGAAACAAATTTTAGTTTACCTAATGTAAGAATTTAAAACCCTTTCTTTTTAGTGACATTCCCTAGACGTCTTTCAACTCAGAAATACCATTACTACTCTATTTCAGTGCCCCTTTCCCCATATCAAAACGATGGCCCCTTTGGCCACAGTTCATTCAACATAATACTTCATATAACACAGAAGTAAACATTAGTGGTCCATTGACCTATTTATGAGTCTGATTCCACTATTACCACCTTGTATTCTGTTATAGGATTCAGTAATACCACAATTGCATCATCGATGACTCAGATTTTGAAGCTAAGTAGGGCTTTTGAAATCATCTGATTCACCTTCCTCCTTTTATAAAGAGGGCACTGAGGCTCAGACAGGTAAAGTAACTTGCCCACAGGCAAAAAGCTAGTTCACAGCACAAACAAGAGGGGTGTTTAGGTCTCTAGACTCACATCCAGAGTTCTCTCTGCGATTCAGGGGATGGGGGGGAAGCCAAAGAGAGCCTAGGCTTTTGAGGCCAAGAAGGATGCTACAATCAGAAATACCAGAGGTAGAACCCAGGAAACTGCAAAGAAATGACAATGCTGCACCCCAAGCCCTATGAATTGATATCAGCAGACACAGCAACCAGAGAGCTGATAAAAGTAGTCAATTACAGCAAAAGTATCCTGCAATTAAGAAGTAGAGGATTCGCTATGTTGATAACTAGATTCACATAACATAAATTCCAGACATATTCTAAAAAGCGAAGTATCATTTTGTGATTAAAGTAAACAAATGGGCGCCTAGGTGGCTCAGTTGGTTAAGTGGCCTACTTTGGTTCAGGGCATGATCTCGCAGTTCATCAGGTCGAGCCTCATGTCAGGCTCTGTGCTCACAGCTCACAGCCTGGAGCCTGCTTCAAACACTCTGTCTCCTTTTCTCTCTACCCCTCCCTCACTGGCACTGTGTCTCTCCCTCTCTTTTCAAAAATAAACAAACATTTGAAAGAATTTTTTTAATTTAAAGGTAACAAATATTTATTAAGAGCTTGGTAGGCATCCAGAGTATAGCAGTGTTGCCTTGATCTTTTTCACTTGTCAGAGATAAGAAAACATTTTGCATTGAAATCCAGCATATTCATATCAGTACAAAATAAGATCTTTGCGAAAACATTGATCCTTAGTATCCATGATAAACTAAAAATATAAGATCAAATATGATTCTATGAACATTTAATAAATAATAAATTTAAACTGTTAAAATAAATGACACAAATAAATTTTAAAATAACAAAATTTGTCAAAACCTATAATATTGATTTCATTACTGACTCATGGGTTTCCATACACAGTTTAAAAAGTACAGTATTAATCCAATAGCATGAAATTGCTCTAACTCAGAATGACTTTCAGCAATCTGGGAGATTTATTAGCCATGTGATATTGAGTACATCACTTCAACATACACTTCATTTAACAGGACTGAGTCTCAATTTCTTGATGTGTAACTGGTACCAATTATTCACTTTTCCATGGTAGTTGAGGGCTATTAAGTAGTCATATATTTCCTAAATTCAAAAATGTTTATTTTCAAACTTTTAAAAATATCTGGGATGTTTCAGATTTCAGTCAATAATCTACGTGTAAAATTAATGTGGTAGCATTCCCTTTTCCCCAAAAAACTGCTATTAAATGGATGTCACTCTAGAATAAATTATAAATTGATTACATGTGCTAATTTACACACACACACACACACACACACACACACCAAAAAAAACACTGTGAATCCAAAGAACCTCGTGTTTAAGTCTAGAAAGAAAAAAGGTAGAAAAAGAGGTTGTCCTTTTTTTATATAAAGCCCTGTAGAAAGGAGCCTGAAGTGGACAAAAAGGAACTCCATAGAGGACAGTTCTTTTTTTTTTTTTTTTTTTAATTTTTTTTTTCAACGTTTATTTATTTTTGGGACACAGAGAGACAGAGCATGAACGGGGGAGGGGCAGAGAGAAAGGGAGACACAGAATCGGAAACAGGCTCCAGGCTCTGAGCCATCAGCCCAGAGCCTGACGCGGGGCTCGAACTCACGGACCGCGAGATCGTGACCTGGCTGAAGTCGGACGCTTAACCGACTGCGCCACCCAGGCGCCCCGAGGACAGTTCTTTATGTTTCTCTCATTCCTGTAACCTCAGATTGGAATGGGGGATGTGAGGACACAGTCCAACATCATGAACAGCAGTGAAGAAAACTTTAGCCTACACTTCACACAAACGAAAAACAAACTACAAAACAAGGAAGTCATTTGTTCTAGATTAACTTTTGTCAAGATGTTTTTAGTTTACAAAAGAAATAAAACTGAAGAAGCAAATCTCTAAGGTAAGAACGCATGCAAAGCTTATTTGGTCTCGAATATAAACTGAAATGACATCAGCAAAGCAGCTGGCACGTATTCATCATTTGTAATAGGCCATGGTTCAGGGTAGCAAATGATGCAGTGCTCTGAATAACTGGTTTATACTTGTACAAAGTACGGGCAGGAAAGACTCATACACTACTAAGAGAACATTATCTTTCATGTTTACATCTCCTTCTCAGATAAACATTTTCTGGCAAAAGTAGTCTTTAACTCTATCTTTTAAACTGAAACCAGCACCTGTACTATTTTTCCTCTTAAAATCACTGTAATATCTCATCACCAATTATACATGGAAAACATTAATTTGAAAAAAAATAATGATATTTAGTATACCAACCCTTCAAACACCTGGGCTGTCTGATCAGGATTCAGGATCAGACAACTATGGTACCGCCTGAGAACAGCCACAATGCACACACACAGTCCCGTCGTGTAACTTCCTGCCAGGCTGGAGGATTTCAGGAGCAGTTCGGCTTCCACAACACTCAGTTCATTTAGCAGCTACAAAGGAAGAAAAGAGTGAATAAAAATGTAGCTGCCAAAATGATAGGAAAAACATTTATCTTCACAAGCCATGAATATATTGAGTTATTCTAACACCATCTTATCTCACCCATTATCATGTCCCCGGACCATATGCCATATAACTACAGTGTGAGAAAACAAGCCCCCTAGAATTAAACTTTTTTATGTTTAATCCCTTGCCAAATTCTACAGTTTTTCTTTTGTCTAGACATCATGGTATATACAGTCAGGAAGTATCCAACATTGAAATATCTACCAAAACTTGAGGGAAGCCCCAAGTTCTAGACCAGATGATTTCCCTACTTCTCACTTTTTCTTCTCTTTTCCCTTCTTTTTAAGAAAACAGATGTTATTTATCATTATTTTCTTGTTATAAACAAACTAACACCTCCAATAAGCAATAGAAAACAAGTTTAAATTCTACTCACTAATAACATAATAAATGAACTCAAGTATGTGTATAAGAAATCTAATGGGACACGAGCACCTGGGTGGCTCAGTCGGTTAAGCATCTGACTCTCGATTTCAGCCAAGGTCATGATCTCAGGTTCACTAGATTGAGTGCAAAGTCCAGCTCTGAGCTGTCAGCAAGGAGCCTACTTGGGATTCCCTCCCTCCCTCCCTCCCTCCTCCTCTCTCTCTCAAAAGAAATAAACAAACAAAAACACAAAACAAATGTTAATCCCTTAAAAAAAATGGAATGTGACAAATCAAATTATACGGTTTTATTTTTGTTCTTAACCTAAAATATACCCTACAATAAATGGTAAATTTTACCTTTTCTTAAGCAAAAGACAAAAATCAATCCTCAAAACCGCTCACATTTTTAAATGACTATTATATATTTTAGCCCCAATTATAATTATTTAATTGAAAATTATGGACATAGCTGCCATTAAAACGCTAGTTGAATACTGTTGATTCAGAAGGTCTCAATTATTCAAAAATACAGTGGTCCGCTCAATTTAAGTTGTACGATGTCTAGCAGGTTTGCTTTCCTAAAAATCAGACAAGCAGGGTCTCTCTGACACCTGTATTGCGAAGTCAATTAGTCCATTGATGTTCAGCGCTGGCTCCATAAGATCAAAGATGAGTTGAATATGGTGAGCCAAAGGGAGATGATAGGATGTTCCTGAAGCGAAGCTTGTGATTTGTTCCAGCACATTATTGGAGATCTGGACAACAAAAATGTGAAAATAATTAGAAAAGCAGTACTTAAAATTATTTTAATTTTTTAAGAAATTTGAATTTATATATTGCTCTTAAAATTTAAAACATATTTCCACAGAAACCAAATCAATATAAAAATCAAACAACAATCAATCAAACCAATATAAAAATCAAACAACTTCCTTCCAACTGTATTTTGAAGATACAAGGCAAGTTGTCATTAAGATTTTGACCTAACTATCCTAATGGTAAAACTGCTACAAATGCTAATTAATTTCCAGATAACATTTATTTGAATATCAATGGATTTGTAAAACAACACAGATCTGGTTTCTTCTAAGTAGTATTTTATTTCACTCGTTAACAGATTTCTCCCTTATCAATAGTAATGTAGGGCCAAAATGTATTAAGTATTGCATTAGGGATTATTTGACATAGTGTTGGTTATTATTATTATAAAGTAAAAATATTTGTGAAAAAAATAAATTTCTCTGAAAAGGGCAACCTGACACTTAAAACTGAACTACTTAAGAGTTTGAGATGATTGTGAATACGTTTAAAAAGCATATTTATAGGGGCGCATGGGTGGCTAAGCCCATTAAGCATCTGACTTTGGCTCAGGTCATGATCTCTTGGCTGGCAACACAGAGCCTTCTTTGGATCCTCTGTGCCCCACCCCTCTTTCTGGCACTCCCCCCAGCTTGTACTATGTCTCTCAAAACTAAGAATTTTTTAAAAAACGTATTCATAAAACCAAACAAAGCCAAAAGTATATACTGCATGAAAGAAATTGTTACGCAGTGCAAATGAATAACCCCAAATGCACAATACACAGTTTTAAATGGCTACCTGAGATGTCACTTGATGCTGATCAAAATATGAAAGGAGCTGAAGTTTTGTGAACACAGTCTCCAGAGTTGGAAATGCTTCCTGTTTGTTCTTCCTGGTTTTTTGTCCTTCATCTCCAACTAAACATACAATAGATACATTACTTTTCATTTCATAGAAGCTCTTGACTTTTTCAGTGGATACTTTCTATTGAAGTATAACATATATGAAGAGGCACACAAACTATGAATATCTACAAAGTAAAAACACTCGCATAATTGAGACTCAAAGCACAAAATCACACACCAGATCCCCGGAAACCCCTCAGTCTCCTTCTAGTCCTCTCTGCCCCAGGAAACCAAGATCCTAAAGTCTAAAGGCTTGGATTAGTAATGTCCAGTTTGGAACCATGAGAGATACTTTTTACATCCAGCATCTTTCATGCAACAATATGCTTCTGAGCTTGATCCATGTTGTTGAGGCAACTTTAATTTGTTCTAAAAGGAATTTGTTCTAAAAGGAGTAATTCTCATTCATGTATAGTATACCAATGTGTGACATACTACCATTTATTTCTTAATTCTAGTGAGTAGTTTCCATATTTTGGCTATTACTGGGAAATACCTCTATAAACATTTCTAACTCTTAAAATATGAAGACAGCAACAATGAAAGGGGGTAAAAATTACCGATGGTCACAGTGACAGAACAGGATACGTCACTGGCATCTTCTTAGGGCATTCACCAGGATATTAATCCCCCAAAATTTAATATGTAAAAAAGGAAATTTATACCATTCTAACATTGTTAGGGGTAGCAAAGAATTAAATCTCTCCACATAATGTTAAAGTGCTACATTTATCAATTTAGCATGAAGAAGTTTTAAAAAAATTCCAAAATAAAAAAAAAAATTATAAACACTTCTTATCCCAGGGGACTCTAGTTCTTATTAACAGTACTAAGGATAAGACCCAAAAGAATTAAGTCCTGTGTTAAATATCTTTAAATACATGAATTTATAAAGACAAATCTAAAATAAGAAAACAAAAAAACAAAGATCAGATTATATGCTTCCTAAGATCGTTTCCAACACTACGATTCTCAGGGGTCATAAGAAGGGAGCTCTACCACTCATATCTTATTTAGGAAAGTTTACTTTCAGAGCACCAAGGCCACTTTACTGATTTTTTTCTATTAAAGACACAAATATTTCACTCAACTCAAAACGATGTTGATAAAGGTAAATCTAATGGTTTTAGAAAATAACACTGAAAGAAAAGAGATCCTCTTTCAAATATAAGGAAGCATAGTCTAGATGCTTCATGCTTATGTGCAAACACACACACACACACACACACTCAGCAGGGTGTTTTATTTCCTAAAGCTAACAAACCCTGATACCAGAGTAAATAGAATCAAAAGGTGAGTGGTAACAAAAGGTAAGAGACTGTGCCACTTTTGTTCAAAACACCATATCTAACACAAAGAATAAGAACAAAGAAGTTCATTAAACCTACTTGTTTTTCAATATCTATTCTCAATTTAACTATGGTGGTTTGCCTTAAATATAGCTATTCACATGTAATAAGCATGTTTAAAATATCCAAGTTTTGAATTTTCCATTTACTAACATCATTGATCCAAGGCTGAAAACTCACATCAATGATTTTGGGTATAATGTACTGTAAAAGTGAAGTTAATATATTTAATCACTCCTTCCTGGAAACAAAACAAATAAACAAACAAAAATAACACATCTGAAGTATTGCCACCATGAGAACTCACAAATGCATCTTGTGTGTGTGTGCATGCACGTGTGTGTGTGCATGCATGTGTGTGTGTGCATGTGATTGTGGTTTATGCTAAATAGGATCTATTTACTTACAGGTAACTAACTTCTTAAAACCTCATATAAAGAATATACAGTTGATTCTTGGCAATTTACATTCACTTTCAAAGAAACATTTAAGAAATTAGGGGTAGTTCTCAATAGACTATTTTAATGATATTTACACGAATAACAATTTAGTCATAATTTACAGATTTTCCTCATTTACTTTATTTAATCTGCTTTCATAATATATGTTATTGTTCTTATGTTGCTTAACTTTGGTCTTCTTTTACAAAAAAAAAAAGTGTATGATCCTGACATTTGTCTTTATTCTCATGGTAAACTTCATTAATGTACTTAAAAAGAAAAAAAAAAAAAAAAAACACTGACAACCAAAGATGACCAGCCAATGTAAATAGAAAAATGAAGATTGACCATGTTCAACTGCAAGTGCCATTTAAACTCCTAGATAAGGCCTGGCTAATCTGAGACCACTTCTAATGATTTCCTCAAAACAATACGAAACCACTATATAGGCACAAATCAATAGACGCTAACACAAACTATATTTTCCTGCTTTACCAATTCTCTTCTTTGCTGAAACGATGGACAAATTACCATTAATCTGAAGTACAGCTAGCTAGCTTCTGGCAAGCATAGTAGGTTTTAAGGAGGGACTTAACCTTTGACTATTCATTATCAGAAGGCAGCTCACTACATCCCAAATTAACACATATGTGATTGAGGAATTTTATCTAAAATGAGGAAAAGACAAATATCCCCACTGCAAATGCCACTCCACAGTGGTGGTTCTATTGCTGATAACTCAAAAAGTAGCATGGAACAACAAAGATGTTCTCTTTGTGAGTTCAAAAGTGAGAAGTGCCTATTTAAAAGACTGGTACAAAGATAGGACAGACTGTAGTCGGGCATTAAACACTCACTGTGAAGGAAGGAAGTAGGCTCAACAGAAAAAGACACTGCATTGTTTCCTCCCCTTTCCCATTCTTCTCAACCTCCCAAACCCCCAAATTCCCTAAGAGCTGGAAAGACTCTCTACAATTAGTGTTGATAAAACATGTATTACTGACCCTTCTAAAGAAGACAGTGTCCACCCAGTTCCCAAGTACACAAAAAGAAGTTTCAAATCCCTTTGCTAGCTAGTTACAAGGCTTCTAAATTCAACCTTCTAAATGCAATCCATTTCCTCTTTTCTAAAACAAAAAGAAACAGCAAAACAACTGATCAACAGTTTTTCTTAGATCAGGTTCTTTGTTTCGGGGGTGGGGGTGGGGTGGGTGTTTGTTTTCTAAAACCAAGCTCAATAACGACAGGCCAACAACAACAAGGTTTCATTTCCCATCCACAATTCTTGGTTGTTCCCTCACGAAGCCAGTGTGGTACAAGGTCCTTCAGGGGCAATGGACGGGAAGGGGGTCAGGGAAGAGCTGTAAATCACATGAAAGTTAACCCTCCCATTATGCTCTAAAGACAACTGCCACAGACATCAGACACCTGCACTACCACATTCACACTGAAAACCATCTTGCCTTTGTACCTTGCTTCTGCATGTGCACATCTACCGATAGAGAGGACAGAGAGCTATTTGTATTAGTTCTCTGTACTTTTCTCTTGCAAAGATCTAGTGTGGACAAGCTCTAGGAAAACATCTGGTTGAAATCTAAAGACCAGAGGTCCTGGGGAGAGAGAGGTTCATAAAAATGTGTGTCTTTTGTATGGAACAACAACGTAGGGTTCCTAGAGGAGTCTGTGCCATGTGGAAGGAAGAATGCTGTATAAATAGGGAAAACCCAAACACTTTTTTTCTTTGATTATTTAAGTAAAAGAAATAAACACCAGTAATGGCAGTGAAGTATATATAATGATATCTTATTTTAAATCTTATGAATGCCTGATAAAATAAACAATCCTTGAAAAGAGTAATTAGGCAAATGTGAAGTGGATAATTACAGAATTCCAATTATGCAATGTGGTAACATAATATAAGGCATAGTTTCGTGTAAAAAAAACTATGTCCAAAGCATGGGGAAACACTTTTCCAAGGAAAGAAGGCATTACCGAGCAAAGAACCAAATTTCTGTGTAACTTGAAATCGCTCGCTGTTATAGGCAGCAACCTACTGCAAGTATCGTTCTAATGTAAGAAAAGATCAGCAACTACACTGTCATGCTTTTCAATTACTGTGCAAATGTGAGTACTCAGAGCAAACTACAAGCCTAAAACAGGATGGCAGAGAACTGAAGAAGTGGAACTCTTCCAGACTAAGGGTTTCCAATTCATTCTTCAGTACTTCATTTAGGTACTTCCCATACAGGAAATATGGGAAGGATTTAAAAAAAAAAGGGGGGGGCAGAAAATTAAAATTAAAATTAATATAAAGCTTACTACAAATGGAACCAAGGCCTTAAAATTTCAATGTGCTTATTCATATTTCAAGATGACAGTCATTCATGAGAGGAAACACTCTGGTGACAGTGACATCCAGGACTCTGATAAAGCCTGTGCTAACAGGAAGGCCAAAAGACAGCCCAATGGGAGCAAAGGCATTAAGGGTCTTTACCCCCTGTCTCTGTGGTGCTCTTCTTATTTAGGATTTTCAAAATATCTTTGGTAATCTTCTTCAGCTGATGCTTCGCTTCGTCACGCTCTTTGCCCACTCCATAAAGCAGGATTGTGCGCTGGTTACATTCATGACTTGAAGATTCATCCTGAAAAACAGAAAATGCATTTTGAAACCCTTGTTGGCAGGGGCGGGGCTGCATTTCCCATCCATGAAATGCACTAACCACAGCCTCTCGGTGCTGGCTGGCGGTGGCATCCCGCCCACCTTTCAATTCACCTCAACCTCCACTGGCAACACCCTTGTTTTTCCAGTTTGGAACTTGCTAAAGTAAAAAAAAAAGTGTCAACTGACCCGAAGTCTTAATAGAAGCATTTGATGTGGGCGTACTCTACAGAGTAAGTTTTGACTCTTGAAAACTTTTCATTGTTTAAAATTTAACATGGTATTAATTTCACATCATATTACATACTATTTAGTCACACTTTTTCCTTAAGGAAAATGTTACTTCTTAGTAAGCTTGGTTTTCTATATAAAGCATCACTAAATATTTCCTATTTCAAAAAATGATCTTGCTATGATCCTCAAATACTTTGAGAAAAACTGTTCCGTTGGCCTCCCACATGACTGGGTGAGGTGTATGTATATTTATTTCCAAATGACCTAACAACAAAGAGTCCAGGTCTCGTTAGGTGTGAGGTAAAGAGTTGCAAACGCAAACATGTTCAGTACCACCTTCCTCTAGGGGAATACCTCCCCACCCCTGTGCCGCAGACACAGTAAATTCAAGCACTATTTTTCCCACAAGGGAAAAGAAATTATGTCATCCCAACATAACACACACACACACACACATACACACACACACACACAAACACATTCCTTGGCTTAAGTGAAACAGTAGAGGGTGTATATTCTCTCCTAGGACTGGTTTTGAATTTTTCTCTCTAAATTCTCTCACAGATCCTATATTCTTCCATTTTCTTAGTAAGTTTCTATCCTTCGGTACAATCACTTTTCTTATCTTTCTGTATACGTTCATCCGTTACAGGCAAGGACCCTTCCTAACAGTACCTAATTCTAAGGAGCTTGAAGGAGAAAAGAGTTTCTTCTAGGGAAGACCAAGTGTAATGTGTTGCTAATGGCTAAAAAAAAGAGCAGAAGCCTGGAGACTTGGGAAAATCCCAATGCTTCATTTGAAGTACTTCACATGTGCACTTTGCACAAAGTCACATTTTACTCTTGAAACGAGAGCCCGTTTTCTAAGCTGCTGTCACCTTCCATCACTGTCCTCACACGCTTGCATTCAAGGCACCCCTTTTCTCCCCACCGATACCCTTTTTGTTATACTCCACCAGAAATATGCATTTGTATACCCTGCCAGTCCATCTTGCTACCCTGTCCAGAATTAGTAACATTTTATGTGTTCACATTTGCATCCTAAAAAAAAAAAAAAAAAAAGAGCTAGGAGCAGGTCTCTTCTAGAAACTGCTGTTATTAATATTCTGACTATCCCAATTTCCTCTCAAGTTTCAAAAGACAGACCTAATCACGGGATAAAGTCAACATAGAGAGTGATTCCTACATTTGGCTGCACTGAGGCATGACCTGAGCTGCTTATTAATTTCCAATTTTTGTTGCCATTACAGAGTACAGCTGTTGTATTTCTTTTTTGTCTGACGGGATGTGTACATAGGAGCCCTGTAAAGGGAACAGGGGGAAGGCACTAAGAACACTGTAAAAAACTCAGGCAGTGCCAGCCATGTGTCCTGACAAATGTATTTAGTTAAGGCACCTGTCAAACAGTTCCAATGTAAACTTCTGTGTGATGGGTGATGGAAAGATGTCATCAAAGTTACTGAACAAATGCTTTTAGAGGATCTACCTACCTTACCTACCTTGGTAAGACAAGATGGTAGGGACTCTGAGAAAATACAAGGATGAATGCTCCCTGTCCTCCATGAGCACAGATTCAGTGTCATAAAAGTAGCATTTGCAGAGCTTCAAGCCCAAATGGTGACAGTAAAAGAAGTTACCTTGGAAAGACCCATGTGCTCAGCACAAACACAGAGATACTATGGCTCCATACTGTACCAATAACAGCCCAAGTTCAGGGTAAGAGAGAGCTATGGCTGTATTCAGGTTGTGGCACTTGCGGACTCCATGGTCCTGAGTCTTTCTGTCCTAATGAGCCTTTCTGGGCCTTGGATGCTTCCCCTGAAACGTTGGCTAACACCACCTTCCTTGTAAGATTTTTGCAAGAATAACTGAGATGAAGCATGTAAAGCACTTAGCAAAGCAGCATATCAGAGAGCCCATCGCTGTCCATTCAGGTTTCAACACTTCCACTTCTCACTTGCATGCGCCCCAGATCCACACCGAACTGTATTACTCAACATCTCCTCAAGGCACCAGGATACTTCCTTCCTTTGCTCTTGCTCCTCCTGCCACCTAAAATACTTACTCTCAATAGCTTGACCCTCATGTGTGGAAGTGCTGTACACAATTACAGCATCAGGTCCCTCACTGTCACCTTAGTGTAGTGAATGCCCTTGGGCCAGGAGGAGGAAGGAGGGGAAGAGGGCCTTTGGAGCACTTGCCACAGTGTAATTCACTCACTTTCGAGGTATTTGTTTAATGTCTGTCTTCCCTGCTCCTCTGTCAGTTTTGTGAGGGAGAACTCCAGGTCTGTTTTATTCACATTTATAGTCCCCTCAGTGGCACTGTGTAGGCACTTAATTTATGACAAATACATTAAACAATGAATAAATAAGTGGACTAATGAAAGAACACATGACTCAAAGAATAGGGCAGGGATGAAAGTAAGAACAAAAACGTTCTGTAGAAAACCTAACCTGATAGCTAAGTGCTGATAGAACTGAAGAGGAGAAATGAGAAGCAGAGAGAAAAAGCCAAAAAGTCTGTAGGGTGTGAAAACTATCTCTCAGTGGCCTGAATAAAAAACAATAAGAAGCAAAACCAAAAAGTACTAAAGGAAATTGGGAAAGAATTAGGCATCTGAGTGAATGTGCATCTCACTAGATTTCAAGATGGACTCACTAGATAAAATTTGTTGGGGTGGGAGGAGGGAAGCAGCTTATAAGGACAGGGAGCTCATGAATTCACCTGTAGGTGAGAGGAATTGGAGGCACAGGTGGATACATATTATAAATGTCGAGTAGGTGGTGTGACGGGAGGACCTACACAGAGGTAACAGCTTAGAGGTAAGAGCAATATGTCCCTGGGAGGGGTGCAAAACCCCCAGGTTCTCTTTGAGGGGAGGGGACAACTAAGAGAGTAGAGACAGGAAGGAGATAAATAAGCCATCAAATGATGCACACATAATCTCCATAATTAACAAGATCAGTGGACAAGTGGGGGTCACATAAGTCGGGGGGGGGGACATTAAGAGGGCCATCGACAGTGTCAAATGCAGCAAGAAGTCTCAATGAATGTTGCCTCTCTGACTTATTTAAAAAAACAAAAACAAAAGCAAACTACACATCAACTTCAAAAGAGAAGTTTCTCTGTAGGGGCAGAAAGCCGGAAACAGGATTGTAGTAAGAGTAGATGGTGAAATGGTAAGGGTGAGGCAAGTAACCTGCATTTACTAGTAGTTGGTCAGGAAGAACAATAGCTTGAAAGGTGGAGGGGAATAGGTGTATTAGGAAAACCAAAGGCAAACTCTTGTTCCAAAGGTATGTTTCAATTAAAGGAATCTCCATGAAGGAAATCCAGATTGGAAGGTAGATAGCTGATACAGGAGATAGGAAACAATGGTTTGTTGTTTGGATTAGCTTGTAAAGAAAACCCAGGACAACTTTCTACTTCGGGGAAGAAAATGGTAAAACTATAGGGAAATTTGGAGGTAAGGAAATAAGAAACTTGAAAAAGCTTTCACCAGTTTACTGGCTCTGATTTGCTCAGGGAGGTGGACCAGAAGCAGCCAAGTCAAGAGTTTAGAGTGAAGGGATGAAATTAAAAAATCAAGAAAAATATGCATTTAGCTGCAAAAGAACCATTAGCCTCTATATGGGGCCTGAAGACCCTATTTGTGTCTGATAATTAATATTTTCAGGTAAATCATGATAGCTTTTACTAGTCTTCAAAGATATTTCAAAAGTGACTGTTTTTCATTAGCCCACAAGATTTGTTTATATCAAATTTTTGTACTTACAGAAAATCTACATCTTCAAGTAGCAATTTATAGTACATGAGAACAAGGTCAACCTAAGAGAATGGGCCAAATATTTCCAAAAGCACCAATGAGTTCTCTGTTCCTTCAAATAGGTATTAAAAAACCGTCAAGTTGAATAGTTGGTATCTGTATCAGATACATACTCCATTATTTATACCCTGAAGGTCACAACTTGCTGGGCAGAAAAAAGAATCAACTGTTGTGTCTCTGGAAGGCCGGCCACCCGTCTCCTGCTAGCCCGCTGCTGTGCTTGGGTTAAACAGGTCATCTCCCGTATAAGCTAAGTTCTGAAAATCTCATCCTCAGGACCGATTTTTCTTCTTCTTCAGACAATATCTGACACTCACAAAGACTTAAGTGAGCAACAAACTGGGAGGAGACATGTCCAAAAGCCCTAGAAGGCTTGGAGTACTGAAGAAATTAAAATAGGTATCTTGAGCTAAATACCCTTACTGGTAAGAATTTGAGTTAATTGAAGTCAGGTCTCCTCTAAGTCATCATCAAAACCTAAGTGATTAGACATGTTGCGGAAGCGTGTATGTGTGTTCATAAGATGGGATAACAGAGGTGATTATCAGAGCTGTGTACTCTCCTTTTACCTCATTCATATGTCCTGGTATTTCTATACTGACCCAATCATCAGAGAATTTTAAAATTAATAAATTAATGTTCTTTTTAGAAGGAGATAAAAAAGAATCCCACTCTAGATATACTTCCTTATCTTCCAAACACTCATGAAAAACAGATGAAGTAAATGTGATGGTCCTAAAAAAAACAAGATATTGCATTTGATACTTCCAACACTCTATAATTGTGTATAAATATTCAAATGTAAACCCAGCAGTCATCATGAAATAAATTGCACAGAGCGCCCTACCCCATATCCCAGAAAAGCAGAAAAACTACCATTTAAAAAAAAATGGAGCTACTTACATAAAGATTTTGTTTATCTATTAAATGAAAAACTCTTAAAAGAGGCCTCCAAATTATTTTTTCGCAGAATCTTTCAATACGTCACATTACTCTGTTTAGAATAAATGACCTTCCAAATAAGTGTGACATGAGGGATAAGCCTTGGGCAGAGGTGTAATAAGAAGAGAGCAGACATGCATGGAGAGGCTGTATCAAAGGAGTAAGAAATTAGCAGCTTCTTCTCATTTGTTACTCCACCTGAAATGGAAGAACTCCTTTAAATCCAAAAAAAAGGAGACTCCTTTCATTAGATTTATACAAGAAATTTTTGTTCTACACTAGCTTAAGGCCCATGGTATGGCTGAAATGACAGCTCTGGGCAAGAGGCTCAATGCATCCTGGGGGCACAATAAAATGAACAACAGTGCGTTTGACTATATTTACTAGTCCTCTGCTTTCAAGCAAAACAATCAAGCCAGGGATGACAGATAATTAGATCAAGATGACATTTTCTTTTGCAAAATACCCCACACCCAAGAATCTTTACTTGTGGAGAATGTCTCATATACGACCTCAATTTTTATACTCAAACGGGTAAAACCACTAAATTCTATGAGTAAGCAGTGCCTTAAAATGCATGTGTTCATTCAAAACATTCACTAATGTCAAAATGACCACACTTTGAAACCATGCAATGTGAGAACTAAAATATCCTAAGACCTAATCAAATGTCTCAATTATATCTCCATTCTCTTGCCCTAACCTGATTCCACAAGGAACACCAGGTCCTACCATTTCAGGACATGGCTCTCTAAGTTCAGAGTAATCCATTTGAAGCAAATATTTTCAGAGAAGCAGACTACCTTTAATAGATGTGGCAAAATAAACCAACCAATTAAATCACTTACATGTAAAAATTCTGGGCTACAAATTCATTTTGTGAAGTCACCTCAATCTTAGAAATTAACCAAATCCATCAAAATCAGTCCTGTTTCCAATGAGAATACATACAATTATAAACTGCATTTGCTGTTGTTTATTAATGACAGGCTCAAGTGTACAACTTGTTCTACTTCTCTGTACCATAATATAGCTGACCCCCAAAAAACGCAGGTTTGAATTGCATGGGCCCCACTTATGTGCAGACTTTTTTCCTTTGAAGATTATTTATTACTTATTTACTTATTTATTTATTTATTTATTTAGAGACAGAAAGAGAGGGAAGGAGGGAAGGACAGAGGGAGATGGGGAGAGGGGCAGAAAAAGAGGGAGAGATAGAATCCCAAGCAGGCTCTGCACTATCAGAGCAGAGCCTGACATGGGGCTTGAAACTCACAAACCATGAGATCATAACCTGAGTCAAAATCAAGAGTTGGACGCTCAAGTGAGTGACCGAGGTGCCCCTATGTGCAGACTTTTTTCAATCAATAGAGTACTAGAAGTGGACTGTTACATTTTTTTTCTCTAGCTAATTTTACTGTAATATGGTACATAATACATATAACATACAAAATAGCTGTTAATCAACTGTTTATATTATCGATTAGGCTTCCGTCCACAGTGGGCTATTATTAGGTTTATGAGAAGTCAAAACTTATATGCATATGTCAATTATACATCAATTAAAAACTTAAAATTTTTTTTAAGCTATAACGCGAATTTTTGACTGCTGTACCCCTAATTTGCACATTGTTCACGGGTCAACAGTATACTTTTTTTTTTTTTAACGCTTATTTATTTTTGAGACAGAGAGAGACAGAGCATGAACGGGGGAGGGTCAGAGAGAGGGAGACACAGAATCTGAAACAGGCTCCAGGCTCTGAGCTGTCAGCACAGAGCCCGATGCTGGGCTCGAACTCACGGACCATGAGATCATGACCTGAGCCGAAGTTGGCCGCTTAACCGACTGAGCCACCCAGGCGCCCCAACAGTATACTTTTATAACCTGAGATGATTCACTTGAAAGTGATCTACATGGGTAATTGGCAGTCAATTCCTAATGAGAAAATTACCAGAGAAGATTTACAGATAGGTGGTTGTGAGTTACAATCAAAGGAAAGTTAATTTAGATAAGGAGCTGGGGCCTTTTGATTTACCCCTCAAATCACTATTCATAGCCTTCTAGGAATTTGGAAATATAAATTCTTCATAATGTACTAAGATATCATTATCCTCAATTAGTGTTTCTTTAGTATGGCATATTAATTTGTTGAAATCAGTAATGCTCTTTTTTTTTTTCCACAAGCCTTGTTTCATCTGAGTACCTTAAAAACACTTCATAAACATCCTTTACACTAAAGTTTGCAATTGGGTGTATAGGCAAATATGACTTCTATTTTCTTGAAAACAGTACAACCATTCCATTCATGGTATTTACCTCTTGCTCCAGGGCCTCAACAAAGTGGACATGGGGGTGGGGGGTTAGGTCGAGCAGACACTGAGACAGGGAGGATTTCTAGGTACACAGTGGTTACAGGTACAGGCTCTGAGATCAGTTAGAATGGGGTCCCTACTTCACTCTGCTCCTCAATTTCCATCATACAGAGAACGGAAACAAGATGACTATCTACTTCAGAGAATAACAGAGATCATTCAACAAGTTAATTCACGACAATATAAGAAGTCAAATGTTGGCTCTTATTATTCTGAAGTGTACGTAGGCATAAAAGTGTTTTCCACAAGTATACTATTGTGTCTCCAAACCAAAAACCAAGTATTAAAATTTGATTAATGCAATACATTTCAAAATAGAAATAATGTAAGAATTCCCACTTTTATAGGACTCCACTATCACACCTCTAGATGACTAACAGATTGGGATCATTACATGACTCAAATTTCTGACTGAAATTACTAAGATATTTTTTAAAGTTTATTGATTGATAGTGAGCACACACAAGCAAAAGTGGGGGAGGGGCAGAGAGAGAGGAAGAGAGACAATTCCAAGTAGACTCCACACTCAGTACAGAGCACCATGAGGGGCCAGATCCCACAATCATGAGATCATGACTTGAGCTGAAACCAAAAGTCAGACTCGGTTAACCAACTGAGCCACCCAGGTGCCCTGAAATTACTCAAATTATAGCTTAATCCCAAACTCCTAATGCCAACAAAATTCTCAGGTTGGTTTAAATCAGTGATCTTCAAAGTTTACTGTTCATAACCCTCACTTGGAAGGTTCTTTAAACTATAGCTAAGGGGTGCAACCAGAGTTTCTGATTCAATGGAGCTAGGTTGGCTAAGTCCAAGAATGTGCATTTGTCACAACTTCCTAGGCGATGCTGGGCCGCTGTTCTGCACTTTGAAAATTGGGGGCGCCTGGGTGGCTCAGTCAGTTAAGCGGCCGACTTCGGCTCAGGTCATGATCTCGCGGTCCACGAGTTCGAGCCCCGTGTCGGGCTCTGTGCTGACAGCTCAGAGCCTAGAGCCTGTTTCAGATTCTGTGTCTCCCTCTCTCTGACCCTTCCCCATTCATGCTCTGTCTCTCTCTGTCTCAAAAATAAATAAACGTTAAAAAAATTTAAAAAAAAAAAAAGAAAATTGATGTTAAAGATTATTTAACATATGCAGAGATAGACCCACTCAAAATTCAAAAGAAAGAAGTAACCAAAACATACGTTCACACCAAAGGCACCAAGCCAAGTGGATCTACTGGAAATAAAGGGACATTACAGTTCAAATCTTGTATGTGTGTGAGAGAGCATCAAAAACATTTATGTAAAGGTAACAGAGAAACAGAGATCCCTTAATTTAATAACATATTCTCTGCCCAACCAAAAGCTAGATTACAAAATAATTGTTTATATTCAAATTCTATTTAAGAAAAGCCTGAAAGACACTTTATATAATAAGCCTGGCAATGGATACAACTGTTTTTCTTTTTTAATGTAATTTTGGAATCTTCAAATTTATAATGAGAGGAAACTGTTTCACGTACGAAGACTTGATCAAACACAGATTTAAAATAATGACATTATTAGCCAGGAAAAAAAAAAACAAGGGGCAAGAGACTTAACATCCGTAACAAGCACACATTTTGAGTTAATGTAATTACTTGTTAAAAGGCAATATATCACCCAGCTTGAGCACAGTATGTTTTCAGGTAAATAATCATCCGAGAAAGCAAGCTCGCAATCTTCTCCAGGAAGCAGACTTTGAAAAGCTTGATCTCAACATGGATTTACTGTGTACATGGGAAACAGCCAAAAGAACTCATAAAGTATCAAACTCTATGGGCAGGTCTCACCAAACAGAAGCAAGATTTTAAACTGCATTTTAAACGATGAATTCTTGCCCATCCTGCCCCACATTTCTCAGGGAAATAAAAGCAGAAGTCCTAAAAACGGCCAGACGGAAATAGAGTGTCTGCACAGCTTTGAGTCCAGGGCACTGGAAGGTAATTTCTGATTGTGAAGTCCTCTCTTCCTCTCTCTTTTTCTCTAGAACACTCAAGACTTTACTGATGAACACTCAGAAGATAAAGAGTTATAACAACTAAACTAAGACATTAAAAGGAAAATACCAGACGCTACTCCGCAGGTTGCCTTAACTGCCAATTAATGGATACATTTAAATCCTCCTGAATCAACAAAACAACCAGGTAATTTTATATCTAAAAGTATTTGACAAATACAGGTGTTTACATGATGATGAATGTGTACATGTTTGTCAAGTTTTCTTAAAATTGGAAACCTTTAATAATGTCAATGCATGAACTTATTTGGAATAAAATTTAAAATACAAGCTGTACTAATGGTGTCAGGAAAACCATTAACTTCTTCATTAAACACATACGCATACACACACACACACACGCAGCACAGAAATAAAATACAAATGGTCTTATTTTACCTGGAGTGCAAAATGAGATTTAAATATAGACAGATGGAAATAATAATCTTAATATCAAGAATACTCATTAAATAAGATATAGTCTATGCCACATTAGCATTCCCAATGCATAATTTCCAAAAAAAAGTATCAGTGAATGCACAAATAAGAGTACATAGCAGTAGCAAAGAAGATTAAAATCTATGATCCTATATCAATTTAATACTGGGTTTTGTTTAGTTTTTGTTTTTTTAAACAGGCGAGGGGGTGTTGAAAATTGAAGCCGTAATTGTCACAATATGAAACTTTTACTTTCAATAATTAGACAATGAAAAATTAAATTTGTGAGAATTTAATGTTATCTCTACTTGTCACAATTTAAGCATTTCAAATGGAACCTTTAATTTGGATATGTGTGCTTTTAACATCACCATGTCTTATATTTAGGAATAATATTCATAGAAAATCAATTGCATTTGCCTGTGATTTAAAAAAAAAATTACAAATTTCATTTCAAATGTCAAAACTTAAGGGTGCCTGGGTGGCTCAGTTGGTCCAACTCTTGATTTCAGCTCAGGTCACGATCCCAGGGTTCTGGAATGTAGCCCCCCATCAGGCTCCAGGCTGAGCCTGGAGTTTGGAGTCTGCTCTCTCGCTTTCTCTCTCTCTCTCTCCCCTTTCTTCCCTGCTTGTGTGCTCTCTCTCTAAAGTAAAACCTAAAAAAATTTTTTTTCAAAACTCAGATACCAGATAACGTATTCAAGTCAAGTGTTAGTTTTCTTTTATAGCCGTCTATTGTGGTATAATTATCTATAGAACCAGGCAACGACATGGCTCCAATATTTTATTTTAGCTACAATTATATACTCTAGATACCTAAGAAAGTATGCCCTGGCTATTTTTGAAGAACACCACCTGATGACCACTTCATTTTTTTTTTTTTTTTTTTTACTATTTTTGTATCAAATAGTATTCAAGAAAATGTATGTAAAAACTTCTAATACACTGTGACATATATATGGGTTAAAATATCTGCACACTTGTGTATGATCAAGATGTCCTTTAAGAGACAAACATTTAGCAAATGAGAAATACAAAGCATCTATACCTTCACATAATACATGTCAGACTATTTTATTTGTTGGAGATAGAGGATTTGCCATGATTAAGTATTCTAAGGTTCAATTTTCTGTAATGAGGATAGGAAACCCCAATTTTTAGAGAAGGCTGTCCAAAAATGTTACAGGGATAAGACAAAATCAATGGTCTGGGACTGAAAATAACCATCCCTTCCCTCCTCCCCTAGGTAGCAAAGAAGAAACACAAGCCATGGACAACCTCACCTCTGTGGCTGGGAATGGCAGCCTGTGCACCAGAGATTACAAAATCACCCAGGTCCTCTTCCCGCTCCTCTATACCGTCCTCTTTTTTGTTGGACTCATCATAAACAGCCTGGCAATGAGGATTTTCTTTCAAATCCGCAGTAAATCCAACTTTATTATTTTTCTTAAGAACACAGTCATTTCTGATCTTCTCATGATTCTGACTTTTCCATTCAAAATCCTCAGTGATACCAAGCTGGGAACAGGACCACTGAGAACCTTTGTATGTCAAGTGACCTCTGTCATATTTTATTTTACAATGTACATTAGTATTTCATTCCTGGGACTGATAACTATTGATCGTTACCAGAAAACCACCAGGCCATTTAAGACATCCAATCCCAACAATCTCTTGGGGGCTAAGATTCTCTCCGTTGTAATCTGGGCATTCATGTTCTTGATCTCTTTGCCCAACATGATTCTGACCAACAGGAGGCCAAGAGAAAAGAATGTGAAGAAATGCTCGTTCCTCAAATCGGAGTTTGGTCTGGTCTGGCATGAAATAGTCAATTACATCTGTCAAGTCATTTTCTGGATTAATTTTTTAATTGTCATTGTATGTTATACACTTATTACAAAAGAACTGTACAGGTCATATGTCAGAACAAGGGGTGTAGGCAAAGTCCCTAGGAAGAAGGTAAACATCAAAGTTTTCATTATCATTGCTGTGTTTTTTATTTGTTTTGTTCCTTTCCATTTTGCCCGCATTCCCTATACCCTGAGCCAGACCCGGGATGTCTTTGACTGCTCTGCTGAAAATACTCTGTTCTATGTTAAAGAGAGCACCCTTTGGTTAACTTCCTTAAATGCATGCCTGGATCCATTCATCTACTTTTTCCTTTGCAAGTCCTTCAAAAACTCCTTAATGAGTATGCTGAAGTGTCCCAATTCTGCAACATCTCTATCTCAAGAAAACAGGAAAAAAGAACAGGATGGTGGTGACCCAAGTGAAGAGACTCCAATGTAAACCAAATGAGGTAATATTTCAATCTGTAAGTGGTTGGAATACACAAAAGGAAAACACTGTGTAAAAATACTGACTAAACAGTAAGCTGAGTCAGTAACAATGACTCTTTAAACAAGTAGTAGAAAACTACAGAAGTAATTTTCATTTACTTTTCCAGTATGAAAAAGCTATCTTAAAATACAGAAAAGAAACCTAACATAGAGATATGGGTAGCAAAACAAACTGTATCTAATTACCACGGTTACAAGCCAAACTACAGAGAACTCATGATTTGTAGAGTGTTGGCAAAATGGGTAACCATATAATATCTACTGTAATCCTTTAAATACGTTACTGAGCACAATGTTATTATCAAGTTATAGTCAACTAAGGGAGAATGATAAATCTGATAAAAAATCTTCTGACCAAAAATTATACTAAGATGTATATACATCCGAGACCGTAACCAAATGCTCATCTACTGTGATACTCATTATAAAGATTTAAGTGGGACACACAAAGAATAGTTACTACTAACTTCTAATTATTAGCAAAAATCTTAGGAAACTTAAACTAATTGAAATGGTAATTGGACTGATTTTTTTAAATTTTCATTAAGATGATAGAAGTTTAAAAATACCTTTCCAATAAAGGAGCAGAAATAGCAAAGTTATTAAAATGGTTACTTTTATGACATTCTAAAACCAAAAAATCCTGAGTATTTCCTTAATACTAGAGAAACCAGTTTTATTAATATTTTGACAATTTTACTCAGTACAGTACCACCATTGCCACTTACCTTTATTAACTAGCTTCTAGAAATTAAGTACTAGTTGGGTTAATGAATATTTCCTTTAATGAGAAAAACAAATGTGATTATGTGGTTGCAAAGCATAACTAGTAACCAAAAAGTAGTTAAAATGTTTGTAATTACTGGTTTGTCATTTGTGTGTAAAAAAATGTATATTAAACTCTAAATCACACTTTGTTGGAATTTCTTTGTTCAAAGACATTAGATACCATGCCTCACCTCTTACATACTCCTACATCAAACAGCAAACCCACTTACTAAAGGGTAACTGCCAACACTATTTTATGAGACGTTATTGGGCAGTCTCTTCTGAAGGTAACCTATCACATGAATTAGTCCATAAGTAAATGAAATAATAGATCAGATTGATAACATACTGATTGTACATAAGCCACAGTCCTTTTTTAATTTTTTAAATGTTTACTTATTTTTGAGACACACACACACACACACACACACACACACACACACACACACACACAAAATGCAAGTGGGGGAAGGGCAGAAAGAGAGGAAGACACATAATCCGAAGCAGGCTCCAGGTTCTGAGCTGTCAGCATACAGCCAGACGTGGGGCTTGAACCCATGAACCGTGTGAGATCAAGACCTGAGCTGAAGACAGACACTCAACCAACTGAGCCACCCAGGCACCCCTTCACAGTCGTTATTTTTAACGTAAACAAAATATATAACACACTTGGAAGCCGATATTATTTACGTCAATTGTTTATGAACCTCAGGGATGATTCTCAAACATAAGGCAGTATCAAAATATGATGAGAGAGGAAATAAAAGTGAAGTTCAGTGTAAGGAAGGTCACTGAACTTCAGTATTCATCAATTTTATCTACATCCTCCAAGTTCTGCTGAGCTACATTCCAGTATCGAAGTCACTTAACTTCCTAAATGGTATCTACTCTCAAGTGGCTGCTTTTACTCGCATGGCACTGGTGTCCACCAGCACTGGATGACACTGGAGATGCACCAAGAGAAGATGCCTATTCCACATACTACTAGTCCACATTCCCGCCACACAGGCTAACGCAATTCACTCTAATATCACATGCATAAGGGTGCACGTTTTGTAAGAACAGCCCGAGAGCTGAGCTGGAAAGAACCTGGAGATCAGTTAATCTGATCTTCTCTTTTTGTATTTGGGAAAAATGGAAGGCAGACCCACCGTCCAAGTCAGGGGGTAGAGGGTGGGTTAAAACTGACACCGAGGTACCACGACCCCATGAGCTGCTGGGAGAAGGCAGAGTGGACAAAAACTTTCCCAAATAAACTTTCCCTTTGGATTAACTTAATTTACTGAAATGACATTTTCGACAAGAGAAAGAAAGCAGGAACACAAATAGTATTATAGAATTTTTATAAAAGAACTGTCAAGTGTTTGGAATCATTTCTGTTTTTATATATAATATGAAAAATTTACATTAAAATCTTAAGTCACATTTTGTTGGGAATTCCTTATTCAAAAACCTTAGCATACACTCCTGCATTGGACGTCAAACTGAATCCATTCAAGACAGGCTGAGAGATATGTGTTTACAGAACACTCATGATACACAGGACATGTCACTATTTTTACATGTCACTAGGAATTTTAATATACATAATAAATCCCAGATTTTATATTAAGAAAAAAAAGGAAAGCCAAGTTTTGTACTCTCAGGTCCAGATGTTGTAAAGTTCAGAAGATGAGACCAACAAAATGTAGTCTTGCCCATAGCCTTAGTAGCTAACAAGTCCTAAGGCTGCCGGTTAGTGGCAGTTTCTGGCAGTGGGTTTTACAGAAACAGTCTAAAGCAGGTGTGGCAAACTTTAGTCTGCAAGCCAAACCCACCACCTGAGACCTAAGAACGGTTTTCACATTTTCAAATATCAACAGGAAGAAAAAAGGAAGAATAAAATTTCATATTGTATTAAAGTTCTATGAAATTCAAGTTTCAGTGTCCCTAGTAAGGTTTATTAGAACACAGTCAAACCCCCTCAGGTTTTATCCAAGGTTGCTTTCCTGCTGCAACGACAGGGTTGAATAATTGTGATGAAGACTGCATGGCTGTAAAACCTAAATATTTACTACGTGGCTCTTTAGAAAAGATTGATTGCTCTCTACTATCAGTGCAGAGCCCAGAGCCCCCTTGGGACGGTTCCTTTGTCCTCCTCTCTCTCTATTCCTCCTCCATTTACAAGACACTCGCATACTCTTTCTCACAGGTGAACACTGAAAAAAAAATTCTATAAGAAAGGGAGAAATGAAAATTGACAATCCCTGGACTAGAACTCTGAAAACAGGGAGAAAATACACAGAAAAAGAACCCTCTATCCATGCATCTAGTTATTTCAGAAAACAACTACAGATTCCAGTGCCTGATCTATGTGATCACTATTGATTGGTAATGCCCAAAATGAGAATACACTGATGCCAGTTGGAATTAAATATGTAGAAATACACTTACGAGTCAATAAATAGAAACAGCCTGACTTTTTAAACGGGAAAAGAATATAAAAAATTAATTTCCAGGAGAAATACAAATAGACACTAAAAATATGAAAAAATCTGTACCCTCACTAATAAGCAAATAAATTTACATTTAAATTACATGGATTTTTTTTCATCTTTAAGTTTAGATTTGATTTAAAAGATTTTTCTAACAGTATTGGAAGAATCCCACTTGAGACTGTAAATTGGTATAATTTTCCTGGAAAGCTATTTGAAAATATCATTCAACATTTTGATGCAGAGCTTTGGTCCAGCAATCCCACCTCTAGGAAACTTACTACTAATATGTTGGAATTGAACGAAAATATACAGATATATGTGTGTCCTACAGTACTGTGCCTAAGAGACACTTTTTGAGAAAAAAAAAAAGCCAATCAGTAAATTCCTTAACTAAACTATGGTAACTTTACATAGTATAATTTTTTATTTATTTTTTATTAGTTAGGGGTGCCTGGGTAGCTTAGTTGGTTAAGCATCCAACTCTTGATTTCTGCTCAGGTCGTCATCTCATGGTTCATGAGTTCGTGCCCCGCTTCAGGCTCCCACAGACAACAGGGAGTTTGCTTGGGACTCCCTCTCTCTGCCTGTCTCCTTCTCTCCCAAAATAAATAAACTTAAAAAAAATAGGTAAATTGGGGCACCTGAGTGGCTCAGTCAGTTAAGCATCTCACTCTTGATTTCAGCTCAGTTCGTGATCCCAGGGTCTTAGGATCTAGCCCCACCTTCAGGCCCCCTGCTGACAGCACGGAGCCTGCTTGAGATTTTAGCTGTCCTTTTCTCTCTCTTTCTCTCTCTGCCCCTCCCCAGCTCATGCAAGCAGAGGCACGCGCTCTCTCTCAAAATAAACATTAAAAAAAAAAAAAATAGGCAAATCTTCATGTACTATCATGAAAGGAAACAAAGATCTGATATATCAATAAATATAAATATATGCTTCCACACACGATGGTATGTTCATGCAAGGGGGATAATTCTCACTTTCGACTATGCACATGACTATATTTGAACTCCTCAAACTTGTATTGTTTCATATTATAATAAAAATATGAAACTGATATGAACATGTTTCAGGTAATACTATGAACTTATCGCCTGTTTCCAGTTATCTGTAGAGGTGTTCTATACTGGCTCTACTTATAGACACTTTTACATTTAATGTTAAACTGCACAACTTATTTTAACTTATTATTTCTGCTTTCAGTTCATCCAGTGGGGAATTTTTTAAACAATTTTCTATCATCTGAAAACATACCATGCTATGTCTGATGGAAAGTACAGGCTCTTGTAAGAGTTCCCACTTTGACTTTCATTCCAAATGAAAATAAATGCTTCCTCATCTTTTCAGATTTTATATGGTACTGCTTAGCCACATCAACAGAAACCTTTAGACTATTAATTCTGATCCAAAAGAGAATCCCAAAAGAGACTACAGATGGAAAAAATAGTTTAGTGCCATTTGGCAGGCTTCTAATTATATCTTCTTTAATTCTTTGGCTGATCATACTACTTGGAACCAATTTATGTTTTCAGCCAGATACCTCACAGTAAGGAAAAAAGTTTCACAAATCCATTAAACTTTAAAGTTGATTGTTATTCCTCACTCATCAATCAGTAATACCCAGCTGAAAAACTCTACAATCTAGTAAACAATTCTAGTTCACCCTATCCATGATTGCCGACAGTTGGGAGCATGAGGCAGGTTCTGAGTATGGCCTCTGAACCAGACTATGTGGGTTTGAAGTGGGCTTGGGTTGATTTTCGCCAAACTGCTTAACTGCTTAACTGCTGTGCCTCAATTTTCTTATCTGCAAAATGGGATCAATCTCTGAGGATTTTTCTAAGAATTAAATAAGATCACATTATCACTTTGATCAGTATAATCACTAGCTATACTTATTTTATTGGTTTTGACTATCTCCTCAGCAAGTCTGATAAGATTTTAAATTCAATTTATTCCCATTTTGGCAAGCTTCTGATTTATGGAACCTTTCATTTCATCTTCGATTCTTCCCACCTGTCTTTTCTGATCTATCACCATTGGTATTCTACTTTTAGCTCCATTTAATAAGAAACACAAGAACACCTACAACCTAACATACATTATTCTATACACTTGGTGGAACTTCACTCATTTCATTTCCTTAACATTCCAACAAAGCAAATACTATTATTTATTTTCATTGTAAAGAGGAGACAACGGTTTCATAGAGAACATAAAATATCATGCCCAAAGTCACAAGAAAAGTAGAGCTGTAAGAAATTGAAACCAGGCACTCTGGTTCCTGAGAGAGTGCTCCTCTCAGTCAGGCCATCAAGGACCAAAGACACACCCCTCCCCCCTGGGCACCAGCACTAGGGTAAATCAAGGAAAAGTCAACGACTTCATACTAAACACATGGGCATATAGGAATGTGTGATCTGTTGGGATATTTAGTATGGTGAAACATCTTGAAACTTGCCACATTTAAAAGAATACACTTCCAGAACTCTAGAAATGGGCAGCATTAAGTCAGTTCCCCTTTTCAGAGTTTCCCACACTTCGACATTTTGAAAGTTGACCAAAGTGTGATTTCCAGTTTTCTAATTATGCAATTATTTTGTACAGCATTTCCCTGTTTAAACTGAAACTATTCCAAACCTCCATCTAGATAATGATTTTGGAGATTTCAGGAAATGTATACTTCATTATGTAGGTCACATCCCTCTACATAAAAAGTAAAACCAGTTGGTTATTTTTCCTCTACTGAAGTAAAAAGCATAAAGGTGTATATTTAAATTATGTTCTATCGCATAAATGAAATCCAGAATCTGTATCTTCAAGAAACAATTTGAGTCAAACTTACATGTTGTAAATTGTGCCATGATTGGGCAGTTCCAACAAAAGTATCCAGCATCCTACTGCCTCATATTTTCAAATGTCCAGTGGGACACGAAATTTTTATTCTTAGAATCCCAAACCAAGTCATCCCCAAATTGTTATTCAATCTAACCCCACAGTCTGCTCCAACTCTGTGGTGAAATGTGCAGGAGAAACTATGAAGTGAAACTCACCATGGAGAACTCAACATTCCCCTCATAAGGTCCACTAATTTCCTCTTTCCCTTTACCTATCTGGCAGGGACACACTTCTGTTCATGGACAACAACCGTCTCTAAACAAAGCGGCAATTACACCCTTTCAAACTTGAAGACATTTAAAGGATAAATTGTATAGACCTTGCCCAAGGTTGATAAAATTCCTGAGTCTTCCATACTCCGCATACGTTAAACAGAGAGGTTTCGAAAGATGATTTCCAATGAGCGAAATAGTATACCTCCATTTAAATCTACACTTCACTCACCAATGCAGTATGGGGTGAACATTTTTTAGTGCATCCTATATACCCAGCATAATTCTATATATTCGTTTTGTCTTCTCAATAACATATGAGGTAATATACTATCATTAAACCCATTACACAGATGAGGAAACTGAGAGAGCTATGAAATCATTTGTCTATTACCTAGTACTCAGTATTTGCTGGATCTGTGATTCTAACCACCCCCTCAAAAAAAAAAAAAAAATCTGGGTCTAATAGCCCTGAACTCTTAGAAAATATATCACTCTGTCTCTCTGAGATAGAAAGACCAAAAACTAAGGTACATGTAAAATTAAACAGGCCGGCCAACTGTACACAAATTTCTGGGAAAAGCAGTCTGTAAGTGAGATGATGATTCTAATTTTAAAGTCAACTCTTGCTCTTCTGTGTGGTTGTAACCTGGGGCTAATTTATTGTTCTGCCACCTACTATAATATACAAGAGGTACTCGAAAATTTCGCTGACCATGTAGACAGCAAAGATAAACTGCCAGAACGTTATTAGATGAGAGAATATAAAGAGAACAGCCTCTAAGCTAATTCATTTAAGTCACAGTAAGTTAACATCACCTAAGTTTGAAATAAAAGAGCTTTCCTATTAGATAATTTGCAAAGGTTTGAATATGAAGAGGTTCTAATTGATTACATTACACACATGAAAATGAGGAAGGAAACCCAGCATAAGAAAGCAGAACAACACTTGCTTCACATGCTCTTCATGGACTGTACTGATGGCTGCTTCAATCAGAAGACACTGAGCGCAGTGTCCTTCCAAACACAGGTGAATTTCAACTTTTCTTATGGGCGGGCTTGCTTATGAAAGACAGAATATATTCAAGGGGGAAAAACACTTTACGGTAAACATTCTAGAAACCATAGATTAAGAGTATAAGGAATGATATAATGTACAGCAAGCTGACATCGATTTTTACTTCTTAAATGGGTCTTGCTTCATTGCCATGTTCAAAGCAGCACTTGTGAAGGAGGTAGAACCTCTTATTTGGATTTCAAAAGGGTGTTGAAGTAATGGTACTGATAGGTACCAAAAATGTAGTACACATTTGAAAAAATTTGTGGCCAGAAACATGTGCCTTTTCAACTCATCTACTGAATGGGCTGAATAAATATAAGGTGTTAATAGGCTATATACCTAAAGCCTGTTTTTAAAAGTAGCACTTGGAAATCATGACTTCTTATTTGATTTTGTGTGTGTGTTTCTTTATAACAGCTGACCCTGGAAACCATGAACACCACAGTGATAAAGGGCTTCAATGGGTCTGAGCGGTGCCCCAGGGACACACGGATAGCACAGCTGGTGTTCCCAGTCATCTACACCATCGTTTTCTTCACAGGCATCCTGCTGAACACCTTGGCCCTGTGGGTGTTCATTCACATCCCCAGCTCCTCCACCTTCATTGTCTACCTCAAAAATACTTTGGTGGCCGACTTGATAATGACGTTCACGCTTCCATTTAAAATCCTCTCTGACTCACACCTTGGACCCTGGCAACTCAAGGCCTTTGTGTGTCGTTTCTCTGCGGTCATCTTTTACGAGGCCATGTATGTGGGCATCACATTGCTAGGCTTCATAGCCTTTGATAGATTCCTAAAGATCATCAGGCCCTTTGGAAAATATTTTGTACAAAAACCTGCTTTTGCGAAAATGATCTCGACCTTCGTCTGGCTCTTTTTGTTCCTCATCTCTCTGCCGAATATAATCTTGAGCAATAAGGAAGCAACACCATCATCTGTGAAAAAGTGTGCCTCCTTAAAGGATCCGCTGGGGTTGAAATGGCATCAAGTGGTGAACTACATATCCCAGTTCATTTTCTGGACTGTTTTTGTCCTAATGCTTCTGTTTTATGTGGTGATTGCAAAAAAAGTATACAACTCTTACAGAAAGGCCAGAAGTAAGGACAGCAAACACACCACAAAGCTGGAAGGTAAAGTGTTTGTTGTTGTGGCTGTATTCTTTGTGTGTTTTGCTCCATTTCATTTTGCCAGAGTTCCCTACACTCACAGTCAAATTAACAATAAGACTGACTGCAGGCTGCAAAATCAATTGTTTATAGCTAAAGAAACAACCCTCTTTTTGGCAGCAACTAACATTTGCATGGATCCCATAATATACATATTCTTATGTAAAAAGTTCACAGAAAGGCTACCATGTATGAGAGGGAGGAAGATCACGTCATCAACCCAAGAAAATCGTACTATCCAGACAGACAATATAACCCTAGGCTGATAACTTTATTCTGGTTACCTAATATTTAATAGGTAAAATTTCAAAAGTCAATTTGGAAATAAAGTTTAAGCAAGGAAAAAAGGATGGAGCAAATTATTTTTTTATCCTTTTTTATTTTTTTATTATCCTTGTGTACAGAAAGGATTCTATAAATTTTAATTGCACATAGATCAATTCATAAGCAGAGTGAAGTATCTGTGAGAGAAATGCAACAGAAAGCAAGTGGCCACTAGAGGTCACCTTTTTGCAAACACTCACTGAGATTTTGGAGAAGATATGGATAAACTTGTATTACTAAATACCTCCTTCCAGAACACCTTCTCACTTCTCACATTCTCTGACACACATAATTCAAACAACACTACTGCTTCTGTATCCCACAAGTGTTGATACTTCCTGGTTTAAAAACAAACCAAAAAACTTGAAAGTCCTTTGATGAAAGCTGAAGCCATTGGGTACGAAACATCAGGGGAATTGAAGTAGGTCAGAAAACCCTGAGAAAGCCTGGATGAAGGAGTTCCTCCTTATTAATTGTCAAGAGCCTCTTCCAGTATTAAGAGTACTGACATTGTTTCAGTATTCCATATGTAGCATTAGACCATTAAGCCACATAAAATATTGTACTATTGTACGATGCGTTCATCTTACGTGTGTATAATTTAAGGGCAAGAATACTGTACTGATTGATATTCTTTGGAATTCTCCCTCTGCCCAGCCAACACTCTAATGGTGGCTGAATATGCCACCAACACAGCAAAACCTTTCTGGGCCACAACCTCTATTCTCCTGCTTCACGCCTCTGGTTCAAAGCAACTACTTCCCCCACTGTTTGGTTATGCATTAGGGCTTTCATTGCAGATTTCCCTTTGCTAGTTACCTATATTCATGACTGAATCCCCCAAAGAGGGTCAGGATTCTTTAAGAAAGACATGTTTTGAAGACAGAAAACATGTCAGGTTTTCTTGGTATCTCCCAAATTACTCCCTGCAGACTGTGAATTACAAATGTTTTCAATAGAGGGGCGCCTGGGCAGCTCAGGTGGTTAAGAGTCCAGCTTTGGCTCGGGGGCCTGCGTGGCACAGTCGGTTAAGCATCCGACTTCAGCCAGGTCACGATCTCGCGGTCCGTGAGTTCGAGCCCCGCGTCAGGCTCTGGGCTGATGGCTCAGAGCCTGGAGCCTGTTTCCAATTCTGTGTCTCCCTCTCTCTCTGCCCCTCCCCCGTTCATGCTCTGTCTCTCTCTGTCCCAAAAATAAATAAACGTTGGAAAAAAAAAAAAAAAAGAGTCCAGCTTTGGCTCAAGTCATGATCTCGTGGTTCATGGGTTCGAGCCCCGCACTGGGCTCTGTGCTGACAGTGCAGAGCCTGGAGCCTGCTTCAGATTGTGTCTCTCTTTCTGCTCCTACCTTGCTCGTGGTCTTGCTCTCAAAAATAAACATTTTTTAAAATTTTGAAAAAACAAATGTTTTAAATAGATTATGTCATCATTGTGCCATTCTTTGTACATTTATAGATAGAACTGCTGACCCACACTGAAAAGCATCCATATTGGGAAGTTTTTCAAAGGACGATAACCTATTAGTAATTATTCACCCCCACATTTCCTCCTGAAATCTTTTGTGGTTGAAAAAACTAAAATGTGGTTATCTAGAATTACGGATGCGGATTTGTATCTTCTAGAGAAAATGCACAAAGGGGTAGTCATGCTCTGTAAATGCACCCTTGGCTCCAACAGGATCATCCTAAGGTTAAACCCAGACCTCTTCTCATGCTCCAAAAAGCCCTCAAGGCCCTGGAACTTACCCAGCTTTCTGGCCTTATTGATTCCTGAAACCTTACACTCTTATATACATTTGTAACTCTCAGCTCCATTTTGCCTCTGTGCCACAGCACACGTAAATTTTCCTCTGATTCACCAGGAAAACTCTTACCTGTCCTTGAAACCTAAGATGCCATCAGTTGGTCCATGCAATCTCATCTGGCCGAGCAATCAGGTGGTCCATGCAATCTCATCTCCCACCACCATCTCAAACCCAATCACCTCCTCATCCATATGTTGTCGCACCTCAATTACTGTACTTACCACACTGCTTTGTAATGACTTGCCCACACATGTACCTAACTCTTTTAATAATCTATGTATACATTTGACAGCTGGGATTGTGTCTTATTGAGCAATCAATAAATATTTGATAAAATAACCCAAACTGGTTTTATTTTCACATACTCGAAAAGCGAAGAGGAAGACACTTATCAGTATTTTTATTTTTCCAAATATGATATAAATTGACTGAATACTCAAGCTTTTCTTAGTTGCCTTCCTATAGCATGTACACAGGAGCCTGTACACAGGAAGTGGGATGTTTTGGGGTTCACTAGTAAATGAACATGAAGGAAGCAGGATTACTAAACAGTACGTGTATAGCTTTGGGGCTAATGTCTATCAACATTTCAGTTTTAAAGTTACAGACAAAATGCTTTAGCTATGGGCTGATGGCTTTGGTTAAGTAAAATTTTTAACAGTAGCATATTACAATCTCCAAAACTCCTTTAGAAAATACTCCTAATGTCTGATTTTAATTCTCTCAAATAAAATAATTAAATCATAATAACTTTCAGATGTTACCAAATCTACATTACCTTTACTGAGTACATTACACGATCACATGTAGACTCTAATAATGCATTATAAGTAACTGCATCTTGATACTACATACAATTTTTAGAAAGATCTTTCAGGATAAAATTTCAAAATTATGGCTTCCCTAAATACAAATATTTAATTCTACTATAATAACATTATAGTCAAAAGCTGGGTACCTGATGTGCAGAATGAAATAATCCACAAAGAACTTGGAAGACAGGCATATTAGAGTCACCTTTAAATCACACTCACAGGGGCACCTGGGTGGCTCAGTTGGTTAAGCATCCAACTTCAACTCAGGTCATGATCTCACCATTTGTGGGTTCAAGCCCCAGGTCAGGCTCTGTGCTGACAGGTTGTAGCCTGAAGCCTGCTTTGGACTCTGTGTCTCCTCTCTCTCTGCCTCTCCCTGCCTTGTTCTCTCTCTTTCTCTCTCAAAAATAAATAAACATTAAAAAAAAAAATACAAAATACAAAGCAACTATTTGAAAATAAATTCCCAAACTAGCAATCACAAATACCAAATTCTAGAATACTTACAGAATGAGATGCTCTACCACAGCCATTAATGACAGAAAAAAGAGCAAAAAGAAAAAAAAGTAAGTAGCAAGCTTTAACATAATATGTTAGCTCTCATCGCAAACAAGGGCTTCTGTAAAAAGTTAAATGTAACTACTTTTACTGGACGTCAGTAATATGGACATACGACTCGTGTTACATCTGCAGTTCTTAAACTGCAGCGGGTATCAGAACCAGCCAGAGGGATTCTTAACACACAGATTGCTAGGCGCACCCCCAGAGTTTCTGATTCAGTAGGTCTGGGGTGAGGCCTGAGAATAAGTTTCCGGTGGATACTGATACTATTGGTCTGGAGCACACATTAATAACTATGGTGCTAAATGTTCCTTGAGGTTCATGTTGCCTTAAACACTGATTCACAGCACAGCTCTCTTGGACACGAACGCACAGGAGTGGCATCTGTCAACAAGACATCGACAAAATTGTCATTAAGAGAGCAGATATAAGGCTACAGGTAATGGGGGAGGATGTGGCTACCTGAAAAGTCGTGCCCAACTTATGGGGGCCTCTACTACTCAGTGGCAACTATTGTCACAGGAGGGACTGGAAGCCCAGTGTTGCCGGCCCCGTGTAGCAAGAGCAGAAGTATGGACATCAGTGGCAACAAAAGCAGCACACAGTGCTATTTATTATGTACGAAGCAAGAGGTATCATTAGACTGTCCCATTTAATAATCCCAGCAGGTCTATAAAGTGCGATAGTTATCTTCGTTTTAAAAATAGAGAAGTTGAGAAACAGAGAAGTTAAGCAACTCGCATGGGGGTCACACAGCTTATACGGAACAGGACTAGGACTGTAATTCACTCTTGCTTCTGAGCCTATATTCTTACCCACTATATTTACCATCTCAGATAGTCTAATGTTCTCAAGAGAAATAACAAACCCAGTCTCCTACATTTCCTGCTCTTTTCAAAACTTCCGCAGCCACCTCCACACTCCTTGACCCCGCAAAAACAATACATTCATGTGTGGGCCATAACTAGCCCAGATACTGCCAGGTAATTAGCCCTGACCTAGAAGTGATCAAGAACTTCCCAGGACCTTACACAGACAGTCTGCAGTCATTCCTGAATGCTTGCTATGTGCCAGGTGCTATGCTATGTGCTTTGTAAGGATTATCACTTTCCCACTTCAACCCTATGAGGTAGATACCATAGGGTTTTCTGTTGAGAATGAGATAAAAAAAATTTGAGACACAAAGCAAGAAGACACCTTGCCCATGGTGCGCATGACCTGCCAGCAAGCAGAGGCAGAACTGTGGCCAAGATCCAGGCAGGCGGCTCAGGCACAAGGCCTCCATGGCTCTGCTACACCATCAGGACAAGCTAAATATCACACCCTAGCGGTGAGGATGGTAACGAGGTGGCTCCTGAAGAGGACGGGGGAGGTCTCAACACAAATGCTTCCGCAACATTAGGGGTTTGAGTGGTTCAGTCCCACTAGCACCTGTGGCACTTGAGAATTTCTGAGAGAAGTAAAATCCCAAAGAATGGGTTCACTGATTCACTGGGTCCGTCATTCCTTCATTGTATACTTCAGGGCAGGGTCCTTTACCTTTCTGGAAGCACACAACAGTCAGGCACACAACCCACAATGAAGCCGGATGTGGAAGCCATATGAGAGACATGATTAATTCACAGTAAAAATGGAGAGGAAAAGGTAGATAATTCCAAATGGTGAAACTGAGGAAGGGCTTGGATGAGATGACACCGTGACCAGGATCTTGGAGGAGAAAATAGCATTCAAAAAGGAACATCTCTACACCCCAAGCAGTTTGGAGGAAGGCTCAGCTAGGGGTGGGGACAGTGCTATGGTCGGAGCACAAGGGGCCATGGGGGCCAGAGGCTGCAGCAGGTGAACGTAGAAGATGAGCCTAGGGATGGAGCACAGGATCCTACAGAAGAGCGCTCTGGTGTCATGCTGTACTATGTGGACTTCTTTACAAGACACGGAAGGTTTCGGAAGAGAAGAACTACATGCTCTTTGCTGGTGCTTTAGGAAAATCAATTTACCAGTACTGGTAGGATGATTACAGATTGAAGGAAGAGCAATCTGTCCTTTAATTGAGGACAGATCAATTAAAAAAAGTCTTCTATCTATGCAGGCAAGAACTGAGGGGGGAAAAACTGACATGGACCTTACAGACATTTTCAGAGAGAGGTTTTGAGTCCAAGACCATCTGAGAGTAGGGGGATTAGATCTAAAATGTACTCATTAATAGCAGTATGTATTTTCAATGGGACCCATAATCCCCACCCTACCCCCTTCCAATTGAGATTCATTGCTCTGAAGATAGTTAGGTTGAGTGAGGTGTTGGATTCTAAAGGAAATACAAGAAGCAGACTCTGGGTATGATGAATTTAACGTGTCAGAGATCAGGGTCAATAAATTTAGCCAGTGGAGGCAAGATATGGATCCACAGCTCTGAAAACATGGCTAGATTAGAAGGCCAGGGGATATCTTTTTGAGACAGTGATGGAAAGAATGAGTTGAGCACCCCGGGGGCCATGCTACACAAGTGTTATGTACAGAACAGACAGAAGACATGCCAGAATGGGGAGTTTAGAGGGTGTGAGGTGGAGGGTGAATTAAAAGGAGCAACAAGGGATCCGGTATACTGGAAATCAAGGAACAAGAGAGATTCAAGGAGGAAGTAATAGTCAACAACATCAAGCGCTCTGGAAAGACCAAACATGATGAATCTGTATGTATGAGGTCAGTGATTAACACTGAGAAGGAGGTGGGGTAGAGCCAAATTTGTAATGGGCAGCGAGGGAGCAACACTCATCTTGCCATAAAGGGCAAGTCAGTTTGCAAGCGTTCCAAGGAGGAAAAAACAACAGCTGTTACTCTAGCTCAGCTTTCTCCAAGGATTTATAAGAACAGTAGAGTGGCCCCTTCCTCTGCAGTGCAGACTGACTGTGTTCCATGTGAAACAGCAAACATAGCAGAAGGGCAAACACATGCTGGGTATAACCAGGCAACCAAGAGCATCCAGCTTCAGCCAGAAAATGGGTACGCTATTTCAGACATTAACATTACCTGGGTTTCTGATTCCTAGCAACCCCACCCACTCTAGTATAAAGTATGTGTAGAGAAAAGCACAGAAGATGGGGGGAGGGGGGGCGGGAAAGACACCAAGTGATAGGAATGGGAGTTGAGAACGCAGGGAACGGCTATAAAAGAGAAAAAAAGAATAGAGAAGAGAAAGGAAATGGAATTTAACACTTAAAGTAAGGAGGTAAACTAGTTAAAAAAAAAAAAAATCCTGTGACAAAAATGTGAATTTTTGCCACTTCTGTAATAAAACCCAAATTCAAAAATGTAACATCTTGGGGTATAGTAATTAAAATGTGTATCTTTATTTTAAAAATCAGTGTAAACACTACATGCTTATATCTGATTATACTTAGTGGCATTCATCATGAACAATTTTAGCTAATGCATATCTGAATATTTCTACAGCTTTTTAAAAATACTGGCTTTGTGCATTAAAATTTACATCATATAGACATATAACACTCAACACTTTTTATCCTTCTTACTCGATTTAACTCTGTAACTAAAATTTCCTGCAACCAAAAATGCCTAAGCTGCAAGTAAATGAAGCATTAACCCAAACATGGTAAGCCTCCTGAGACCAGCTCTTTTCCCCTCCAACAAATACTGGTCTCAGCTTTTACACTTTCCCACAGTGTCAGACAGGCTACAATAAGCTATTCTAATTTCCTCCTTTTCAGAAGACAAAACGGTCAAGAAAGAATATAATGAGTGTTTCAAGTAATGATCAGCTCATCATTAAAGGAAAACCAGGAGCTTTCTAGGGGCAACTAAAACATTATGGACCTACTCTGACTTCTTAGTTGAGGAATGTTTTCAATTTTTGATCATTCCAAATTTACATTCAGACACTCCCATTCATTCACTTACTCACTTGGCCTCCTGGAGGGAGAAACAGAGGACGGAGACAGGAAAAAAGAAGCTACTGTTTACTAATACCAACCAAGGTATAAATAATGTAGGAATTATCCTGCATATGATCTCATTTAATCTTTACTACATTACATGGTAGCCATCCCAAACCTTATTTTCCAGAAGAAGAAACAGATTCAGCTATGTTAATTGTTTGTCCCAAGTAAAAAAGGTATGAACTGGAGGGGCAGAAATCCACATTCCAGTCTGTATGACCCTATAGTTACTAGCCTCTGGTTATGACCCAACACTGCCTCAAGCAAAATTTCCAAAACTAAGTAGCACAGCACACAGGAGAGTATCAATAAGAGGTCAGGAGTCATATGCAGGCATATCTCCACACTCAATCTCCAAACCATCTCTTCCCTCTAATCAACCATTACACATGAAGTTCTCATAACAGAAAAAGGTTAAGTGCTTTATTTAAAGCAGACTTGATAGATACAAATCATTTCAAATGACAGATTGAACACAGTAATTCAAGCATAGGGACCTAAAGATACCAATCTCGGCAAGGGAACATTAAAGGGTTTGTAATAATTATACTCCGCAAAAAATCTCAACTACTGGACGTGAGCCACAATTAGAGTGACTTTTGTGTACAGAGAGATCCAACGGTAAGATCTGCTGAAGATTTTACTACAATCCTTGTTGTATGTTCTGGCTCCATGGAAAAGATATGGGCAAGACAGAGCAATTTGAGCCATGTTTCCATTAAATCTCTGCCTCTTTTTGTTCTGTAATGAGTTAGTGTATTACAAAAGACTAGCAGGCCCTTTACATGGAAAGAAAAAAATCATATGGAAGGGAGAAATGACTAGAAGGCCAAGATAAGCCTTGGTAATACATTTCCCAATGTCTCCCACTAAAAAGGTGGTAAGTAGGAATAGGGTAAAGGATTCTTTCTAGGATTTAGAAAAACTTATCAATAATGTTACCTAATTTTCATTCCTTCTAAGATTCTAGAAACACATTCTTTCCTTGCATGCTTCTGTCTCTTTAGACTGTATTTTGAAAAATCAGTAAGGTTATGGGAATTCTCATCTAAAATTCTGTTAACTAAACCAGAATCCTCCTTTTATAGAACAATGAAATCAAAAAAGTTGAATAAGTCATCCTGTGTCCCTCCCAAAAAACAGAGTATGGATCGACCAATTTTGGTTCATGATCCATGAACCAGATCTATGTCCAAAACAAGATTCTAGATATTCCTATATAAATTCAAAATTCCAAACTCCAATATAGACTTTAGGCTAATACTTCCAAACTACCTCAAAAACATGTGAAAGCAGCCCCTACTACAAATCTCACAGAATGGAGTCTAGCAAATACAGAACAAACCAATTTTCAAAGTCCAAGGGGACTTTATTAAAAAGCAAAAGAGCAGAGAGACTGTTCTAAAGATTAAAAATCTAAAAGACAGTAAAACCCAGGCACCTGGGTGGCTCAGTAGCTTGAGCATCTGTATCTGGATTTCAGGTCAGGTCATGATACCAGGGTCATGGGATAGAGCACTCCTCCTCCCCCTACCCCCCTCTCTGTCAGGCTCCACACTGAGGTTAGAGCCTACTTAAGCCTCTCTCTCTCTCTCTATCCCCCTCTCCACCTTTCCCAGGCTCATGTGTGCTCTCTCTAAAGTAATTTTTTTTTAGTTTTCCAAAAATAAAATAAAGTAGGGGTGCCTGGGTGTCCCAGTCAGTTAAGCATCTCACCCTTGGTTTCGGTCAGATTTCATCAGGTCATGATTTCACGGTTCATGAGTCCGAGCCCCACATGGAGCCACACTGGACTCTTTGCTGACAGTTCAGAGCCTTCTTGGGATTCTTGGTCTCTCCTCCTCTCTCTCTCTGTCCCTCCCCAGCTCACTCGCTCTCACTCGCGCTCTCTCTCACTCTCTCTCAAAATAGATAAATAAACTTAAAAAACAAGGTCATAAGTAAATAAACAAAGATCCTAAAACCAAATGCAAGGTGTGACCAGCGATTGCAAGCCACATCAAAAAAATTAAAAGGGTATTAAAATTAAAAGGGAAATTGCAAAATTTTAATGCAGACAGTATATTTTAAAATATTTTGCTTCAACATTAATCTCGACTGATAATAGCACTGTGATTGGGCAGGAGAATATCTTTGTTTTTAGGAAATACATGCTGAAGCAGTTAAGGGCAAAGCATTCATCACGCTGACTATAATTTCAAACAGGTCCACCGAACATATTGGGGGTGGGGGGGGGAATGTGAAACAGGTTAACAATATGTGAATTGAGATGAAATCTATTTGAACCATTATTTCAAATTGTCTGTAGGTTTAGCATCTTTAAAAATCATATTAGAAAATGGGATGCCTGGATGGCTTAGTGGGTTAAGCGACTGACTCCTCATTTCATCTCAGGTCGCGATCTCACAGTTCCTGACATGGAGTCCCATGCTGGGCTCTGCACTGACAGTCAAACCTGCTTGGGACTCTCTCTCACCCTCTCTCTGCCCCTCCCCTGCTTGCTCTCCCTCTCTAAATAAATAAATAAATAATAAACAAATAAACAAATAAATAAATAAATATTTTAAAAAATACGAGAAGAAAAAACAATCATCTTTAGTAAAAAAAAAAAAAAAATGAAAAAAAAAACCCACATTTTTTTAAACATTGTGGTGGTCAAGAAACACAAACACATCCCAGGATGTCGTCCCGTATTCAAAATAAATTTGGGGTTTGTAAAGGCTAAAACAATGTTATTAAAAGAGCTTCCCTACATTTAATAGGATCTTCCAATGAAGCAGCAAGATAATTATGGTTATAAAGTCTCCTGTGGCTTTTATGAAATAAGAGACTTGCTATAAAAATCAGCAGAAAAAAAATTATGCAGGTTAACCTCTCGGTGATTTGAACAGTAATAAAGTTATGGGCTGTTTTTTAGCTGCTCTTTTCATCAAAGCTATTACACTTTTTTCGTGACTAAACGTGTACTATTTCCCTCTCTGAATGTTAAGTAAGACCAGTGTGAACGAGTCCCAACTTGAGACTGGCATGATACGCTTCAGGACACATACGTAAAGGCTGCCTCATGCTAACTTCTTCATTACTAGACTTAGTCTGTATCACTGGCCAGAGCTTCTAAATAGTACCATCTGACTGTTATGTTACTAAGGGAGGGGAAAGCCTATGCCATTCGGCCCCAGCCCAGCTCCAGAAGAGAAAGGGTCGCCTACTGCAAGTGGACAACGGGGACCCCAGCTCCCTTCCTCCTCTGTGAGCTTTTTATAAAAATCCCATGTGCAAAGTCAAGGTGTCTCATTGTTACAGGGAAAACCTGAGGTCCTTACAGGAAAAAGATTTTTCTTTAACATAAAAAGTTAATGTTGTTAGTTGGCCCTAATAGGACAAAGTCAACCCGGGTAAAAATGTATTAAAACTTAAGGTAGATAACAGAACTGCCTTTAGGCCTTTAACAGACACTTAGGAAGTATTTGTCCAGATAAAGTCCCTAATATGATTGCACACACATGACTGGAAAGTTGGGACGATAATCCCCAGAATGTGCAAAGAAGGCCTTTGCTCAACACATTTTTAAGGAGGCTACAAGGGATACACTCTTTTTGAATTGATGCTGTTAAGACTTGGCAGCTGGTTATTTTTATAGTTGGATTGATTTCATATCATTGATTACTTAAGTCTCACAGCAACAAATGGCAATGAACTCAACCCAAGAAGGGCAAATCTCTCCAACTAAAAGATCTCCAAGTGTAACCTTTCTCCTCAGGATGCAGTTAACTTGCTTTAAATGTAAAAAAGCAAAAATCCACGGAGAAGTATAAACTGGCATAAAGCAGAGTCAAACCTAATGCAGGACTATTTCTAAATCTGGCAAATTCTTTTAAGATTGAGCCACTATTAGGTTGCCTAATTTTTGTTCACAGACTTTCCCTAGGGCGGTCTACTCATCTATAACTTAATCCACCCTAAAGAGGATGGAATAGAAAACCATTTAAATTGTAGTTGTCTGTTTTTGTTTGTTTAGGAACAGGCAATAGAAGAAACAGAATTCTGAATTTTTGACAATTCAACTACTAGTATTATTTATTTATTTGAGAGACAGAGACAGAGCGTGAGCAGGGGAGGGGCAGACAGAGGGAGACACAGAATCTTTAGCAGACTCCAGGCTCTGAGCTGTCAACACAGAGCCCGATTTTGCAGGGCTTGAACTCACAAACTGTGGGGCTCCAACTCAAAAACCTTGAGATCATGACCTGAGCCAAAGTCTGCCGCTTAACTGACTGAGCCACCCAGGCGCCCTCAGCTATTAGTATTTAAATTAAACACATTTTTGTTTTTCTGTACTAACACAGAAAGAAAACCAATTAGAACATGCACGTATACAAACATATATATATATATATATATATATATATATATATATATACACACAGACATATAGATATAGATGTAGATATATAGTTTAAAATAATAAAACTTAAAAATAAATTAGTACATAAAGTTAGTACAGAAATTAGTACATAAATATATATATTTTAAAATAAAATTTAAAATAATATATATATATAAATAATTTCCTTAAGGTGTAAGTAAACACTAAATAATATCTATTATTGACGTATGACTTCAAAAAGATTGCACATTTAATATTTTCATTTATCTTCACCCATGATAGTAACAGGTTTTAATTCCATCTGGTGAAATTTCATTTATTTACTTATTTGTTTGCTGCAAAACCTTGCAATCTTTTGTAGATTTTTATCTGAAAGTTCTAAAATTAATTACAAATAAGAAAAGGTGATTTGAATATATAAATTTATCACTGTGGGAAAACTTTTACAAAGAACAAAGTTGTTTTCTCTTTAAAAATGGAATTCAAAGGATTAGGTGAGAACTCACCCCCAAAATAACTTTAAAATATTTTGAATACTGACATTTGTGTATATATAAAAATAGGTCCACAGAGATCATCAAATTATTGAATAAAACAACAGGCTTCCAATGTTATCAATCACTAGTAGAAACACATTTCAAGTTTAGTTTTTAAATAATAAGCTAAATAATATCTTAAAGGATTTGTCCTTCATAAAATACATTCTGATTCCTTTTAATCTAAGCTTTAATTGGCAGGAAGGTTATAAATGCATATTTTCTAATTAGCAATAGAAAGCCCCTCCATCCCTGCAAAATAAAATAAAACAAAGAAAAAGAAAAAAGAAAGAACCTAAACACTGGGACTAATTTAGTAGAGGCCAACCCCAACCTTAGACTCCATCCCCCTCTCCTTCAACAGTCCTCTGGCATGCTGAGCTCCAGCCCTCTGTGTTCCCTTCAGGTGAATCACCTTCTGATTCCTGCAGGTTCAGGAAATGCTCTTCCGCAGTCAACAGATCTCACCTACTCTCAGATGTGAGTCACTTACTTTAGCGAGAGAGCAAGTTGCTCCAGTTGTTCCAAGCAGGACAATCTGAAAGGGTGCCTCAGAGGACACTCTCAAGGAGGGTAGGGGAGAACCCACCTTCTCTGACAGGGAGAAAAATGCTTATTTTTCATGCTGTACCAGAAAACCCACCTCTCTGTTAACCATAGTTTCAAGGCTTATTCTTAATTAGAGTTGAGAAGCTTGTTCCAACTCGAAGACACCGTATCAGGTGAATGGACACCCAGACACCGCAATGAAAGGTAAATCAAAAAAACTTTTTTTTTATTTTCTTAAAAGCTGTGGTTGATAGGACACAGCACTGATTAAGACTGTAATTATCCTTCTGCTTAAATCTGAGGTCTGAAGAAAAAGTAGAAATTAGAATATGAACTGAATGAGATAATGTAACGACTCTGTGGGAGGCACCACAATCCAAAACAGGGGCCATACATGCTTCATGGGGCTTCGCGGTTTCCAACTCAGGCGGGCGGAAAATGTAAACTGTGTGTCGTGACTTCAAAAGGGGAAATGATGATTTGGAAATCACTTCTGTTTCAGTGAAATCTTTTATCACATTTACTTTATTAGGTTGAGTAAAATCCACAGTCTCTCTCATTGTTTCCTACGTCCTAAAATGTACATTTGTTTCATAATCCTTCATTTACATTTTTTTAAACAGAGAGACCAAAATGAGAAAGATGATTTTTCTGCCCAGATTGCCTCATTCTGATAAAAGAATCTCAATCTTCTCATTGTCCCACAAAGAACAGGGCGATCCTCATTCCTATTCCATTAAGAGATCATGTTAAAACATGTCACGAAGGCACTGAGGAAACTGCCCGGCTACTGACAAAGGGCTCGAGACAGCTTAGTTCGGCTTCACGTTCAGACTGTTGGGGAAGTTTTTGCTTCACTGAGGAAAACAAAAAGCAAGCATGGAGATTTGAACGTGTCAGTGTTATAATAAAGACTTTAAAAGATAGGTGAGCCTAAAGTAGAGGGACTTTTCATGGTTAACAACATTTAGCTGCTAGAGAATTTTATATTGTATTCCAAATTGAATCTGCTTTCGCGTTAGGCGTATTAACATTTTCAACAACAGCTTTCTTTCAAAATCCTAACTAGAGATGCCAACTTCCTAGCAAAATACACGGCAAAAACTTTGCTTCTCTATTACCAAAACTATATGGGACAGGGAGAGCCAGACATTGCTCATATTTTATATCATTATTATCTCTGCCAGCTTGGGGTTAACAAAAGTCTTTCCTTCTTGAAATTAGCAATCGAGGAGATTCTCTTAGTCCTTCAGCAAAATCCTTTGCTAAGACTATCATTTGCCACACCTACTTGAAAAGTCTTTTGATATATGTGGGTGAAGGCAGAGGGGCTGGAAGAATAGATTCCTGAATACTGTATTTAAGGATGTAGGCACAAAATCATAACTTTCATGAAGAGGCTTAGGGGAAATTTCCTAGCCAGAGACAGCGCGCTGAGAGGGATTCCTGCATTCAAGGAAGGGGGTAGGTGAATAGACACTAACTGAAAATTAATGTTTTTATTCAAGCTACTGGTGTTCACGCCCTCTTTGGAGTCTGCATGCTTTTCTCCCTTCCTTGCTATCTTAGGAGTTCACTTCCTTCAAGAACAAAAAGTATTTCATGCTTAGCCTGTACTCAGAAAATTCCACAGAAATTTAACATAGAGGACACAAGAACAGTCATTGGTTCTTTGTATGCCCCTAAACAGGAAAACTCATACAACTCCCTCAAAGCCTGTCCTGGTGAGAACAGAAGTGAGGTGAAATCTAAGGAAAATCACCTGGGAGCAACCCACAGTCTTGAGGACAGAGGTTCTCCACGGGCATGGGGACAGAAGTTTGGTTCAGGGCAGAAAGTCAAGGACTCACAGCAAAATGACCAGGGCTAGGATGCAGACTGTGCCAAAAGTTATCAGTAAGTTGGGCAAGCCTCTTACTTCCCTGGAAGCTCACTCCCATCCCTCACAATAAAATGAGGGAATCAGATTAGATGGTCATTAGAGGCCCCCAGCATCTCTACATTCCCACAATCCAGGTGATATGCCGAGGTACTAGGATTCATTATCAAGAACCAAGGCTTGGATCTAATAAAGGAATGTTGGAGGGGGCACTGGGTGGAGTCCAACAAGATAAGGAGGACTGATCCTCTCTCCATTTCTGTCCCAGCCAACTACATGATGTTAATCAAATCCCAACGTCTTTAGGCTCCATATTCTCCCTTTGCAAGATGGAGATGAGAACAGTTAGCTCCTTGCTTCCTCAGGTAGAAAGCTTTGCAGTAATACAAACACAAGGGCCACTTGCAGTTCTTATAGCTATGACCATCAAAAGCAGAGAGGGAGAGCCAAGGCAACCATGACCTTGTGGCTAAAAAGTAGATGAGATGAACCACTTGGAGAGTATCAAAGTGAATAAGAAACAAGACTCACATGTTCTCCATCAGGCCAATGGTTAAGTCTAAGCTCCTTTCTGGCCTGGAGACACTTTTAAATATTCTTCCTCCCTATGTGGCAAAAATGGGCAGAATAGAATGTTTGTTCTCTACCTTGCACCTAATTAGCATATTTTTATCTTTTATTAACATTCATATTAGCCAAAGATGAAAACATTTACACTAAAAGGCGCTTGAAGAAGAGTACTGATTAAGTTTCACATAGTATAAGACTTCACATTAAGCCATTCACATCAGTGACTCCTTAATTTGTCTTATAAGGCAATTTCTAATAATAATTTCTATCATTTTAGAAACAGAAGCTAACTCCTAAGTGACTTTTTATAATGTATTAGATAAAAGTCATGACACAAACTGCCCTTCTAGCCTTAATACTAAAATAACCATCATAAATACATTGATAGCTTAATATATGCCCAAGAGCACTGCATATTTCACCCATATTCAAAAAACAAATGGAGACAGCTGTAAATACTGTTATTACCACCATTTTACAGCTGAGGAAACTGAAGTTTAAAAGATACACAAGTAGCAGAGCTCTCATCCTGAACCATGTTTTTCTGCCGTCAACCATGCTCTTAGTCACTATTTTGCAATCTCTGGGTAAATGCACTATTTGCCATAGTGACCTCCCCCCCTTTTTTTGCATAGTTTATAAGCAAAATTATATAGATTTGTGATTTATTTACTGTGCTACCGGACTGCAGGAGATAAATGGCTATCTTGGGTACGTGATAGATTACAGTCAAGATGGAGCTACTTTACTTTCTACTCTTTCCAAAGGAGACATCATATAATAATCAGCACATGAACCCCCAATTCGTGGGGAGGCAGCAACAACAGAACAGTTATGAGCACAACACTCAGAGTGACTTGTGTTCAAATCCAGGCTCCATCACTTACCACGTGTGTTAACCTGGGCTCTTGTACTCACAGGTCTACTGAGGGAACCTCGCTAAGCCTCAATTTATTTGAAAAATGGTGTGGGGGTGGGGGAAGACTATTCTTACTAACACTCAGGTAGCATCAAAATAGTGAGTTCTTACTATATGCCAAGCTCCAATAAAAAGATCTCTAAGGATCCGATGAGGTAATACTGTGGTAATACCTCATTCAATCCTCAAATCAATCCAATGATGAATATTTTCCAGGAGAGAAAAGGGAAGCATCGAGGTTAGGTAACCTGCCCAAGTGAATGGCAGATCTGCAACTTGAATCCAATGTCTTTTTAATAAATTAAAGTGTATCTAAATAATTCACAACTGTCCTACATGCACAATAGGATTAGCCAGTATTTGCCAAACCCTTATGCTTCTTAATGCTGTTGCTGTGCCTAACAAGATAGAAACATAGACTTTTCCACTACCAGAGGAGGGGTTAGCCAATAGACTGAACATGCTCTCAGGTCAGAGATACTACTGGCCTTCAGCCACCAGAGTAACTCTCCAGCAGACAGACAGTAGAGCAAAACTCTGATTTTCAAGGCCATGGAGAGTACTAAATAAACCAAGATTCTGGTTGCTTCCAAAGCAGAAGTCAGTATAATAGAGGACAGCTGAAATAAAATAATCTAAGGTTCCTGAACTACAGATGCTTATGATCTAGTTGAAGAAAGGAAAATGCTAAGAGAAAATACTGGGCTGTTAGCACTCAGCTACATGGCTTCAGGCAGAGAGCTGACAGAGGAGAGGTAAGAAAATGACACATGGACATGAGCTGCCCCTAGGCTACAGGCACCACAGGGTCTGCCACACTGCTTTTGGGATGGATGGCCTCCCTGGCCACACCTCCTCCTCTTCCAACCTACCAGACTCAAAGCTTATAAACAAAACTGAAAACAAATCATCATTGCGCTTTTCAAAACAATGTAGATAAATTGGTTGAAAGAGAAAATTGAAAAAACTACAAAACTAATTGTTTACTAGATGCATTTACAAAGAAGACAATCCTTCATAACATGGGTACAATGTGGTTACCCACAGTAAGATATAATACTTAAATAATCACAATTATTTTGTGGTTGTTTCCACCAAGCGTTGTAATGATCTGGATAATGAAAACTTTAAACAAGATGAAGTATTGCACGTGTCAAAGTGTCTAATGTAGTACCTATATCATATGTAGCAAAATGAAGGAATAAAAAACAGTGGATGCCATCAAAAAGGTAACTACTGTATTAATGCATCTGCATATTACGGTCATTGTTTAATGGATATTTCCATTGTATTTATTCAACACCAATATTCCCTTCCCCCTAAAACATTCTTTCTAATTTCATGCTGCAATAATACATCCTATCAAAAATTTCTCAACTGGTAGGTAGGCATATGAAAATGCCATTTTCACATGTACAAAATATTATTTCCATGCGGTTCAATCTAATACACCATCATTAGCAGTAAGAAGAAACTTCAGAGCTTCTGAAGTAGTCATCCCAAATTAAATACAATGCCATTAATGTCTGAAATCCTACACATTGTCTCAAAGCTTGTCTTACAAACTCATCAATTTCCAAAAGGAAATTATGAAGGGGAAATTGGTAAAACTCAGGTAGAGCTTTGGAGCAAGCATCAGGTAACAAGGCTCTAGTCCCACAGGGAATGAACAGAAACGCTAAGGAAAGGCTTGGTGCAGCCAGTGTCACAAATTGTAACCCACAGACAAGCTTTATTGGGCCTACCCAACGTGTTAACAAAATTAATCTGTAACTTAAAATTCATGCAATTTTATAGAAAATCCATTTTTCTTATAAATCAGATAATCTGATAGCAGCTGACCCATACACCTGTGTGGCAACAATCCAGAGCCTGAGATTAGGGCAACATCCCCCCAGGACATACAGTCCTCAGCCCTGCTGTTTATCTACCCTGACGCTTTGGCTGTTAGCTGGATCTTACTAGCATACTAGTACTGTTGATGATTTCTTCTGATACCTGGCTCACTTTCCTTTGGGGGGATATTACCTATGGGGCTTTATTTGAATTGGCAACCCTCCACTTTAGTCCCCCTACTTCAGAGGGAGGTGTTCGGAAACATCAGAGGACCAGTGTATGATGACCCTTCTCCTGGCCTTTGTCCATGTCTTACATGAGATCAACTGCCAGTTCCTATTCTCTCAGCCCTTCCTGTGTTGTACTCTTCTACTTCAGATGGCAAAATAAGATACTCATTAAGGAAACAATGGTAGATCTCTGCTAAGATCAGTTTAGGTCACAGGGGGCAGCCACATTCCAAGAGAGCCTAACATGAAGGCAAATGTTTTTTGAGCCTGACCCTGTATCTTCAGGTACTCTGATGGATTCTGGAGATAGAAAGATTCAGAGACTCTCAAGCAGTCAGGCAAACAAGGAAAATGCAATAGTTGGAATTCTGGACAACGAGGCAGACAGGGACTGAGGAGCACTGACACAGTATAGGGGGAAGCACGGAAGGCTTTTAGAAGAGGTCGCAGAGGAGTGAGACTTGAAAGCTGTGTAAGGAGCTTGCCCTTACATAGTTGGGCAAGGGAGAAGCGGGATTTCCAGAACAAAAGGGCCAGGTAGACAGGCACTCTGGTGCAGCTGCGAAGTGGGCAGGTAGACAAGATCAGGTCACGAGGGTACCTACAGAGGGGCTTCAGCTGTATTCTGTACAAGACAGGAAGCTAGAAGAGAGGACTGTAATGGTAGAGGACATTAATCAAGGAAATATGACGGGGGAAAAAGAGAAAACACATATGATAAATATTATAATAATACAAACAGTTACTTATTTCTCCTAGTTGAGCAACTTACCATCTGTATACATCTATCCAAAATTATTTTGATTCAAATATTCCCACTAGTTTGAGAAGCATTGTTTTAAAAATCAGGTAATTAATGCCAGTGACGTTGATTTTAAGAATCACTTTAAAGAAAATACTATACGTGTGTGTGTGAGCGCGCACGCACGCATATATATGGGTATGTGTTCACACACACATACATGAAATCAATTATATATGACGCCAGATCCTTTTATTACATATATATGGGTGGGGAAATTTATCTCTTGTTTTTATAAGAGGACAAAGTAAGTAACAGGGAGGGTCTGATGCTGATAAAAATGTGAAATATCCACTAGTATTAAAGACCTCATTAGAATGTTTTCATTATAAATGAAGGTAAGGGATAAAAGTGAAGGAGGACTTGCCTCTTAGGAATCAGTCTTATTCTATTAAACAACGTAACGGTTTGACTAAACTGTGATCTGAAGATTTAAGGTAGCTGAGCTGACACCCATTCTACAGGTAGGTGTTCTGTTGAGAACACCTCCCCTTTACCCACAGCTAGAAAACTGTGATGACGACCTTCCTGGAATGGTGAGAAGACCCCCACCATCACAGCATGAAGAATCACGTTACCTCTGAAGTACAGTGCCTCCACCATGGAATGACCCTTGTGAAGTCAGGAACAGCCACTCCCTGAGCCTGTGCAAAGCACTCCTCCCTTCTTCAGGATGTGAATCCAGCAAATGAACACTCTACCTGGGACCTTAAATTCTGAGATATTTGTTTTAAGGAACCAGAAGTTACCTGAAATGTATTTGGTTCCACATAGTCATTTAAAACCATTACTCTGGTTACTGAAACTAGAACCCCTAACCTCTCTGACTAGCCTCCTCTGTTTCAATCATCCAGAATTGAGCTATATATCAATCAGACTTTGCCTAAAGAGAAAACAAAACTATACATGTCAATTCAGTCAACTCTAAAATTTAACTATATGATTAATAACAAATTTTATTACTGAATAGAAAAAAACCTACTATTTGCCATGAGTTACACCTTTATAATACTGTAGTACTTACAACATAAAATTGACTTTGTATATATTATCTCACAACTTCTCACAGCACCTTTGGGAACTAGTCCAGGCATGTGTTATTTTTCCCATTTCAGAAATGTACAAGTTCGAGAGCTAAAATGTTTTGTCTAGGGTCACAGACTTAAACAGAGTCAAAAACTTAATACCTGCCTATGAATTGAGGTATAAGACACTAGCCAGGTTACTTCTGAGGTTCCATTCATCAAGTCAAGTAGCATAGTAGAGAGGCTCTGGGGTCACAAAAACTAAAGCTCCTTTCCTGGCTTCGCCTCTCAGTGTGTGTGATGTTGGGCAACTTGTTGAATCTCCCTGGTAAGGTTCCTCTCCTGTACAAAGGGAATAAACAGGTTTAGGGAAGGTTCTAAAGAAGCATTAGACCCAAGCGTTGCCTTCATGGAGTTCACAATCCACTTTACACCACTCTCAAAGAAATAGTTACCAACAAGTGGTCAGAAGTCACCTGATAACTAATCTGCTAAATCTCAATGTGAACCAAAAGACACATAATTATAGGCTATAGATGTCAAGTGCAAGTCTGGAAAGAGAACTTCAGAGTAGCACCCGAACAACCTGATGGACTGTGCTTGGCACTCCAACACCTTTCAGATGTGACTCGAAGCATGCATTAACGAAGCGACCTATGACTACAGTGACCTAATTTCAATACAAAAAAAAAAAAAAAAAAGTAAACTGTATCCAGTGAGGTAACCTGTTTCTTTCCCAAGGCCTCCAGCAAAGCTGTTGTTACCAGCATTGGAAAACCCTCCCTCCCACCCTCCTTCCAGCTTAAATTTAAGGTATTCTTGGGTTACAGACGGTTCCAAAATAAGAGACTATTATCTTTCAACAGAAACTTCGCATTAGATGTTTTTTGTGAATGTTACATCTTTACCATTGAAATGTAAGGATACCACAACAGTATTCCCATATGAGTTACTAATTTATTATGGCTTTTCTGTAAGAGAATGACCAACCTGCTGCTAAAAAGACAAAACAGAACAAAACAAAACCCTCAGATCTGAAATTCTAACAGTTTTGGATGTGAGCCTCTAAAATTCAAACAAGAAAGTGGAAGACAAGTAAGAACCACTGCCACCAAATAATCACTCCAACAAGTGATGAATAACCGCATTCAGGGAGCAAGCACTTCACTGGCATTCATTTTTCCTATCTTGATCAGAAGGACAGTAACGAGACCCTGTGCAGCCAGAGAGGACATTGCTGGGTTCCAGCAGGCACACCTGCTGGCTCTTTCTGCCGAGGCAGGGGTTCCCCCAAGCTGGGCACAAGGGGCTCACCAACCAGGCTGAGGTCTAACACAGTGAATTCTAACTACAAGGCTATGTGCCTAAGGTAGCAGTTCACCAGTCCTGGATGCTAATCCTTCCCCTGGTCCCCCCATTACCCTTTCAGGGAAACAGGAGAGAGTTAGACAACTAACACGCCTGGGTTCAAGCCTCTACACCACCATTTACAACCTTTCCTTCCTTGGGACCCAGAATCTCAGTTCTCCCTCCAAGAAAAACAGTTTAATAATAACCAGCAGGGTTTTTGCTTAAAGACCCCAGCACAGGGCTGAACACAGAGAAAAGCTCAATTGTGACCATTAATAATTCTCAAGTGTGAACTAAGTAAGATCTCCTGACACTATTTTTCTGAATCGCTAAGAGGTACCAGGAAAATCATTTGGAAAGAATACTCTGCAATGGTCCTCAAAGCAAGAAAAATTAGGAGTCCATAGGCAAGGAGCAGAGGAAGAAGAAAAATACATTTATAAACCTAAATAGAACACTTCTTGATCCATATCAATCAAATGTAGTCACGTAAGATTAAACCACAAACCAAAGGTTATAAAACCAAATATCTGTAGGATCAGACAGTTAACACTCCCAAGTGAGGACACCCAGGATGCCAACAGAAAATGCTGGGAGCTGGCAAACTGGCGTGCACACTGCCCATTGGGAAGAGGCAGCTGATGCTGCTGGATTACTTGTGCTCAGTGTTTGCATATCTCATTCTTGAAAGTAGGATCCAAGTCTGAGTTCTTATATGCAATTTCCTGGTGTTTTCAACATTGTTCAGGCCAAACAAAACTAGATCTCCAGAAGATTAGCAGTTCCTTCACCAGCTGGACGGGAGAAAACAAACGCCCCCTCTGCCCTGTGCCCCCCCCCCCTCTATTTCCTGTCCTCCAAAATGAGGCTCCAGAATCGTTCTTCATTTTTATTCTTGGCCAGTATAATAGAACTCCAGCTTCAGCTTCTATCAGATCTGGGATGAATCCTGACTCTACCCATTACTCGCCATGTGAGTCAGGGCAGGTTAATTAACGAGTCTGAACCTCAGATCATCCCACCTGGGGGGAGGAAAGGGAACGAAGCACCTAGGTCATGGGACTGCTCTGAGGATTGTACGAGACATCAAACAACTGGTCCAAGGTCTAAAATAAAGGAGACACTGAGAACACAGTAGTCCTTTTCCACCACCCTCATTCCACCACCTCCTCAGTCAAAGTAGGATATCAATGGATGGTTAAAAAAAGAAAAAAAAAAAAAGAAACACAACAACAACAACAAAAACCAGGCCTCTAAGCATCGATACCATCTAACCTCAGGAATGGCTGTGAAGCTTGGGCCTACATCAGACATTACATTCTTGAGTGGTTTCATCAGCTCTCAGCTGGGGGAGCAGGAGGTGGCACAACAGGATTCCCGCCTGTGAACAAGATCCTGGAACCAAGCCATTACTACCGCTGAAGCAGCCCTCATTGCAACACCCTGCAGGCGCCGGGACATGCCAAGGACGCACAGCAGCCCTGCAGTTTATGTGCACACAGCAGTCAGATGAGGCTCAGACACAACTTAAAGGGCAAGCTCGCTGAGCAAAGAGATCAAAGGGCTGGGACCACAAACCACATAACACTATCAGCATCAACAAGGTGACAAGAACATGGTTCACTTTGTGTCCAACCTATCAAACACCAGATAAATTCTATTGTGTCCCTATGCTACACAACAGGAACCAGCAAGACGGCTCCTACCCTGTGCAATGGTGCCAGGTGGTCATAAATATTCTCATTTTAACCTGGCGGTCATCCCTTCGTGGACATATCCTCATATTCGTGTTTTTCATGAGGAAATGAAGGGGCAGAAAGTTGGAAGGTAACAGAAGTTGAAACCCCACACTCCACCACACTGCCACCGTGCTTGGCTAGGAGTAAGGGCAATGGGTGTTTGTTTTTTACGTTAATTATTTTTGAGAGAGAGAGTGCACACATGCATGAGTTGGGGGGCGGGGGGCCTGCAGAGAGAAGGAGGGAGAGAATGCTAAGCAGGTTCTGTGCACTGTCAGCACAGAGCCCAATGCGGGGCTCAAACTCAGGAGTCATGAGATCATGATGTGAGCCAAAATGAAGATTCAGACGCTTAACCTACTGAGCCACCCAGGCGCCCCACGGTTGGTTAAGGTTGACAGTTTCCAATCAAATGAAAATGATCTTTGAATTGCATTTAGGGAAGGACTACTAAAAATAACACAAAAACTAACATTTAACACAAACAAAAACATTTATAAAGCACTTATTTATAAATGTATATTCTAAGTTAACCTCTTAATGATGCTATAGAGCAGATAACATTATTGTACCCATAATTCAAAAGATTCATTATGGGAAATTTATCCCCAAAGCTTACTGGCAACTCTTAATTATCAAAATCCAGCTTCTTTTAACTTCCATCCTCTACGATCTTCAAAACAAAAATAACGCCTTCTATCTGATTAGGAACTCTAATGCAAGAATTTCCATACCATTTAATAACTCGAGTTTAGAGAGCAAAAGAAAAGCATGGCTACTTGGGTTATTTAGAAAAAAAAAATCTGCCAACAAGCAGCAGGAGAAACTTGAGAGGAAAGAAGCAGAGACCAGACAGGAGGTCAGTACAGCGACCCACACATAAAACTATGAGGGCCTTGTTCTAGAAGGGGCCTTCGGGAGTAGGGGTTGTAACAGCTTTCCTTCACAGCAAAGGAAAGATGTAATAAGACAAACAGGAAGATCAAGTAAGGGGCTGACCAGGTAAGGGGTAAAGCACTCCTTTGACCAAGAGATGAAGCAAATATTCAGAAATAGGGATAAAAGGAAAAGTGGTTTCCATGGACGAAAGGGAAAACAGTTCAAGTTCAGAGTTGTCGACTATGAGGAACATCCACATATAGCACATTCCATTGTGCAAGAAGGACTGAAGTTTAGGGAAAGGAAAAGAGGGATCAGGGAAGAGAGGTTATAGCTGAGCATCCGAATAGACATGAGCACTCCTGAAGAAAAGGAAATAAAAGAATGAGGAGCCATGACCTAAATTCGGGAAAGCATGTTATTTAGAGATGGTAATAAAGGAGATGGAGAAGGAGAGAGCAGACTCTCAGAGGCCAGTACAGGAGAATAAAGTATCTCATTTCCCATAACTGAAAAACAAATTAGATTCCAGAAAACACAAATATCTTATCAGAAACTAATTAAAACCCAACTCTTCTATATAATTTCAATAATAATTAAGAGAATGGAAGCATGGATTCCCCAGAAGTCTAAATCATCACCCATATCCAAGGTCTCTGGATTTGGGATCCAATTCTAAAGATTTTATTTTTTATAGTACTTTTTAAGTTTGTTTATTCATTTTTAGAGAGAGAGAGACCACAGGAGAGGGAGACAGAGAAAGAGAGAGACAACAGGTGGGAAGGGAGAGGGAGAAGGAGAGGGAGAGGGGGAGGGGGAGGAGAGGGGGAGGGGGAGGGGGAGGGGGAGAGGGGGGAGGGGAAGGGGAGGGGAGGGGGAGGGGGAGAGGGGGGAGGGGAAGGGGAGGGGAGGGGAGGGGGAGGAGGGAGAGGGAGGGAGAGAGGGAGGGAGAGAGAGAGAGACAGCGAGAGACAGAGAGAGAATATCAATCCCAGGCAAGCTCCTCATTGGCAGCACAGAGCCTGATCTGATGCGGGGCTCAAACCGACAAACAGTGAGATCAGGACCTGAGCTGAAACCAAGAGTTGGACACCTAACTGACTGAGCTATCCAGATGCCCCTGGGACCCAATTCCAAAAGAGGAAATTCATGAATGAATCATATATATTGCTAAGCAGCCCCCCCTCACACACTCCAAGAGATGCAACTCTTGCTAAATGTACTTTGCATTTCACCACCTGCTTTAACAGAAGATAGGGAATGTAACTGTTATGTGTTTCTCTTGGTCTTGAAAACTCATCTGTAGCGTTGGTCAGTTGCTAGCCTATTTGTAGGACTTTTCCTTTCTGTGTGCTCTTTTGTCCTTTTTAACTTGAGATGATATTTATATGCCATAATTTGTATCAATTTTGAGCATATGATTCAATACTTTTTAGTAAATTTAGAGTTTTGCAAACCATCACCACAATCCAGTTTTATCACCCCTCCCCCCAATAAAACCCCTCATATCCTCACAGTTATTCTCAACTCCCACTCCCAGCATTGAGGCAAACACTAATCTTTCCACTTCTATAGATTTGTTTTTTCTGGACATTTCATCTAAATGTGATGTAGTCTTTCACATCCAGCTTCTCTACCTGGCAAAATGTTTTTGAGGTTTGTCAATATTATAGCTGCATTTCATTCCTTTTTGTTGTGAAGTAATATTGTACTGCAGGACTATACCACATTTTGTTTATCCATCATTCATCAATTGATATTTAGGTTGATTTGACTTTTAGCTACTAGAAACAATGCTACCAAAATATTTCCACAGGAGTCTGCATAGGCACGTTTTCATTTCTCTTGGGTAGATATATATGCGTGGAATTGTTGGGCTGAATGATAAATTTAGTTTTACCTTTATAAGAAACTATCAGACTGTTTTCAAAGTGGCCACATCATTTTAACTTCCCACCAGCAATGCAGAAGTGTTTCTGTTTTTCCACGTCCTTAGCAACACTTCATTTTCTTATTTTTATTTACAGCCACTCTGGCAGATAGGAAATAACATCTCATTGTAGGTTTTTATTTAAATATCCCCAATGACTAATGATGTTGAACACCTTTTCGTGTGCTCTTGGTGAAAACGTCTACACAAATCTTTAGATCATTTATTTTCTCACTGGTTTTCTTATTAAGAAGTTGTAAAAGTTCTTTGCACACTCTGAATACAAATCCTTTATCAGAAATGTGATATATAAGTACTTTCCCCAAGTCTCTTTTCTGGGTCCTTCTTAATGGCTTTCTGCTTTCTCTCCCGCTGTTGCGTGTGGCTCACCCATATTAGCTCCTCTTCTAGTATGGGTAAGCCATATTGGAATTCTTGTTACTCAGTAAAGTATATTTGAAGCCAAAAGAAAGAAAACCATGTAACTTGGGAACAGAGAAATGTACAAATTAAGAGGTGTTTGTCAGGTAAACTCCATGAAATGTTTCCATCAGAAGCTTGATTCAAAAAAAAGAAAAAAAAAAGGCTTACTGAATCCAAGGGTTATCATTATGAAGTTCAGAAAACTGCTTCAATCATTCTTTTGAGTAATTTTTAATAATTAAGAACAAAGTGGAGTTTCACATTCTTGCCTTACTTTAAAATCCTGCAACACTGACACCAAAATAGGAAAGACTCTTAAGAGCCCGAGTCATTGTCCATGCTCTGTTAACAACAAAAAAAACCAAAACAAAACAAACAAAAAAAAAACCTTTTTGGTGCCCACCATGTAGTGCTTTGACACAAGGCATGGATAGGGTGTCTAAATTCACAAAGAGAGGATTCTGGTGGAGAGAGCGTTCACTAACAATATGGGAAATGTTTTTCCCATCTACTACCAAATCTAGCCCCCAAAGTTCGCGAGATACTAGGGAACAGAAAAAGGCAAAGTAACAGATAAAGAAACATTTGCTGCCCAAGTCTCCAATACGCTTCTGCCTGCAAAGTGCTCTTTCCCTGCTGACTCAGCAACTGTAAGTGCTTACACCAGCCAGAAATCTGCTTTGCACTTTTAAGGGGATGAGGTTACTTGGGGTCCCTGCAGCTGCACAGTCTATCAACAACATCAGTAAAAAGAAAGTCTCACATGGTTTCATGAGCAACAGTGTGACTTCCCCTGTAGCAAACCATTTAAAACATAAATGCATTGGACTTGACCAGCACACTTTTCAAAATCAGTTTCCAGGATTTCTGCTTTTATCAATACTTCAAAGAAGCCAAAAAACACAGGACTACTTGAAGGAGAACCGGGGGAAACGTTTTCTAGCATTTAATGTTATATGCACATATGATCTCAGCTAATCTTTTTTTTTTTAATTTTAATGTTTATTTATTATTGAGAGACAAGAGACAGAGTATGAGGATGGGAGAGATAGAGAGAGGGGGAGACACAGAATCCGAAGCACGCTCTAGGCTCTGAGTTGTTAGCCCAGAGCCTGACGCAGGGCTCGAACTCACAAACCGTGAGATAGATCATGACCCAAGCCACAGTTGGACGCTTAACCAACTGAGCCACCCAAGCACCCCGATCTCAGTTAATCTTTATAAAAATGTATGGAATCTGAAGGTCTGAAAAGTTAAGGTATTAAGTCATAATTGCACGCCCGTCACTCAAACCCAATTTAATTCTTCACTCCTAATCAAAACTTTCAGATTGAATGGAATTGTCACAGAGAAATACAGGGACTTATGAGGCAAACGTTCCAATGATGTTAAATTTTTAATGGAATTCTATGTTTGAGGAAAACATAGAAGCTCACACAAATTACAGTCCCAAAAGGGATTTTATAGGGCCTTCAGGGCAATTCCAGAAAGGTCAGGCGACTTACTAGAGGTCTCACAGCTGTTTACTGTAAACCCAGAACTAGAACCCCAGAGATGATAAGAATAGGTTAGATACTTGAAAGCATGTGAGCTTAGGGGTGCCTGGGTGGTTCAGTCAGTTAAGCACCTGACTCTTGATTTCAGGTCAGGTGATGATCTCATGGTTCATGAGTTCGAGCCCCACATAGGGCTCTCTGCTGACAGTGCAGAGCCTGCTTGGGATTCTCTCTCTCCTCCTCTCTCTGCTCCTCTTCCAAACATGCTCTCTCTCAAATTAAAGAAAGATTTAAAAAAAGAAGAAGAAGAAGAAAACATGTGAGCTTCTAAAACACTCTTACATACATCAGCACTAGATCTTTATAAAATTTTTTAATAATCTCCAACTGCATGTAAGTCTTGTCATAGATGCATTTATTATATGCTCAGGTTAGGTGCGGGGGGGGGGGGGGTGGGGATCTGGTAGAAGCAGGGAGAGGACTACATAAGCTAACACGTTCTGAGTGCATTCCTATACCCAGGTTCTGATAAATATCTTATATGAACTATTTCAAGTAGTCCTTATTACAATCTTGGAGTATGATTATTATCATTCTAATTTCAGAGATGAAGACACTGAGTCACAGAGACATTAGTAGCTTTCCCAGGGCCACAGAGTGGCATTCAGTAGACCACATACACAGAAATGGTCCTTGCTCCATGGCAGGCTGAAAGAGAACACAAAAGCAGGCAACTCTCATTTGGCACAGCTGTTCATATCCAAAGAGTATGCCTTTTCTGAATTGTGAAGGCATATATATGTATTTTTAAAGAAAAGGTAGAATTCCTGTGTTCAAATTCCTTCCTAACTTTTCCCCCCTTTTCCCCTGCCCAGGACTCAAACCAGGGATAGCCTATGCCGAACCCTCCCCGCAGTCATCCCCGAGTGTTTCCTGACACGTATTTTTGCTTACAGTCCATCACAACTGAAGAATGGGGCTCAACTTGACACTTGCAAAATTACCAGGTAAGCTGTAGAAAAAAACGCATAGAAAATCTTCTTTCATAAATAACTGTTATTTATACTGTGTGACACTTTGGGAATTTTATTGGCTACTGAACCAATTAACAGAATAAATCCACATGTAGCCTGGCCTTTCATTAAATATAAAACAGTGAACAGGCAGGACAGAATCACAGACCATCTCAAAAAGGACAAGAAAGATTACGTTATGATTTGGGGAAGATTTTTATACCCAAACTAAAGTATCTGTTACTTTCCAGATGTAATAGTTTAAGGTTCACCAACGCTTCCCAGGAGGTCAAAGACAACAAGTGCCTACTCTCCTATTTAGAAAATGCAACTATTTGGACAATGACCATACAAGGTCGGTCAGTTGACCGCACAAGGGCAGTTGTGCCATGGTAGTGACACCCTATAATTTGTATGACTTCTGTGTTTCATTCCTACCAGGCAGGTAGAGCAGTCACATATTGTTGATACTTTCACATTTTGGGCCAAAGAGTGACACACCCAATGAGCAATAACGCAGCTATACCAAAAGCAAAAGGACCAAGATTCTTCACTGCTCTATCATTCATCATGTGACCACTATTAATGAGACAAATTGTAATTAATGACTTAAGTTATGCAGTAAACGAACATCTACTAAGCACTAGAGACTGTCCTCGAAATGATGTTTGCAGAGCATTTAACTCTTGGAAGATCCAGCAAAATGGCTACTGTTTATTCCACTTTACAAAGTGTTGAAGTAACTAAACCAGCCTCAAGTGGGACTTTCCGCAAGGACAAACGTGCTCTTTATCTGCTTGGCCGGATACAGTAGCCATAAGCGCTGAATGCCATATATGGCCACAAGCCCCGTCCATTTCTTCAACACACACAACGCCCCCCCCCCCCCCAACACACACCAAAACGGCCACATCCCAATGGTCAACACATGGACTACAATACCACTCTCACAGAGGCTGGCACAAAATGTTAATTTACTATGGAATAGGGTTCTTATGTCAGTGTCTTTGTTAATCTAATTTAAAAGGAGTTGGAGAAGGAAGAGCAGGAGAGAAAATAACAAAGGAATCCTCACCCTCAATTATCACTCTGTATCAAGCTCTGAGCTAAATAATACAGGTAATAACATCTTAGTAAACAAGGAGTGTGTGAGAAAATAGCCTTTACACTGTAAAAACACCTTCTAATTTTCTTAATTGAATCACCAAGCTACCTGTCATTAAAAATGTTCCCTACCTTGGCCAAGTTTTTTATTGATGGTGAAGAACAACATGATAAAAGTAACTGGGTGAAGAGAGCCACACACGTTTAATGTTCATTGTTCCGGAGAGTGAGCTCTGTGCACAGAAATGCTTCTGAGCACACTCACCAGCTTTGGGAAAATCTGGGGCAAAGATACATAAGAGAAGAAATAATGGGAGTGGCTGGCAAAAAAGAACACAAACTTAATTCTTTAAAAAAAAAAAAAATCAATCAGACAAAACTCTATATCAAGTTTTGAGCCTTCCAGAGCAACTCACAGATGGTTCTTCCTGTTAAAGAACCATTATTTTTTCTTTCTACTACCATATTATTTCATAAAATAATTCATAACAAGTTTAACAACTTACTGTTTAAGCTGCATTATAAGTGTGGAATTTGTAAATGAAGAAATAGCCAAGCCTAGGCCTAGCCTACTGAATTAAATTATTCCAAAATGTTAATCTTATACATAAACAAAGGAAGTAAATACTATGAGGTGACATAATCAACAAGCTCAACACCAGACTGACAAAACCACCATAACCACTGTGGAATAATGCCACTCGCACTTGGTATCTGTCATTTATGAGACACAGTGTTTGTTAAGTACTATTTTTGACATTCTGATTTAAGACTCCATCTTTAATAATAACCATAATTGATCAGTAAATCATCATTTCATAAGAGTGCTTGTCCATACAATTAAAACTTTAAAATATAACGATATACTGAGCAGACATACAATCCCAAACCAACACTGGGATGTATGGGTCTTCCCAGTCCACAGTGTATATGCACAATAGATTCAGTGAGTCAACACTAAGGGCTGAAATATCCATGCCAAGTATGGCTACAGTTTGTGAACCATTCTATTTGCACTTACAATGGTTTTGAAAACCATTCATAATTGTTGTAAGCCAGAGCCATCAGCTGACCACTTTCAGTCTGTGTCCCTTGGCTGGACCACTTACCTTGATTAAAATTTACTTGCCCTCTCTCCATTTCCCACAGGGTTCTATTCTGGGTTAGATGAAAGTGATTGCTAATAGTTTAATTGCAGAAATTAATTCAAGCACTATCTTAACCCAGGTAAAACTGCACATCTTAGAAAGCTTCTAATAACATTGATGCTGATGGGGATCTTCTGGTGCAGAAACAGCCAAGATTGTAACACTTCGTTAAGTCAAAATAGGCTTGAAAGATACTGTTCAAGACAACATTTGAAACTGGCAGCAGTTAATATAGATGGCAGCTGAATCAGGCATTTTAAACTTATAAAGCCTAATAATACTGTGGGTCTCATTGTAACAGGCTAGTCCAGCTATAAATTACTAGCCTGTGTGAGGGTATTTCAGCCTGGAAAACCAGTTTTTAAAAACACTTGTAGCAGAGAATAAAAGGGAAAGAATTAGAAAGAGGACAAGGTTACTCAGGAAGAGCCCACACTTAAATTCCAGGCAGCAATTTAAGAACCTGTTTTTGGATTATAATCATCAAAACTATCTTCCCTGTTATGTTTCTTCAAAGAAGGGAACTAAACTACATACTACACTGCCTGTCATGTAGGGAAATGAGGCCAAAATTAATGCTATTACCTCTAAAACAAAATCATTCCAAAACATAACTGTAATTATAATAAACAATATTAATAAGAAGTAAAGGGGCACCTGGGTGGCTCAGTCGGTTAAGCGGCCAACTTTGGCTCAGGTCATGATCTCGCGGTCCGTGAGTGCGAGCCCCGCGTCGGGCTCTGTGCTGACAGCTCAGAGCCTGGAGCCTGTTTCAGATTCTGTGTCTCCCTCTCTCTGACCCTCCCCCGTTCATGCTCTGTCTCTCTCTGTCTCAAAAATAAATAAATGTGTAAAAAAAAAAAAAATTTATAAAAAAAAATTTAAAAATTTAAAAAAAAAAAGAAGTAAAAACTCAGTAATGACCTTCCTTGTAACCTTACATCTGAAAAGGTCATTTGAAAATTGTGTTAGTCCAGGTTTAAAAGACAGAAAACAAGGCAGATGACAAAACATAATGGATGGCCAAGGGATTTACTGGGGGAAATGCTTGCAAGGGATTACAGACTGAAATGCAGGTCTGACCACTGTGCAGGACAGGGGAGCAAGGAGGATGAGTGGGAAGATTCAAACTTCAATGCAGTTTGACCAAAGTTCTGACCAGAATGATGAGGCTTTCAGCCAAAGTCATTTGTCAGAGGAACTCTTCTGTCCCAGGAAAAGTCCTGTCTTAGCAACCTTCCTGTGGGGAGTTACTGGCTTCGAGCAGCCTGTGGGAAGTGTCCATCAGCAAGAAAACAGGAGTGGATTCAGAGCCCTGAGTGAGGGCTACCCATGGGTTTCACCCCCCTCACAGTAGGAGACACGAGAGGCCCATTTCCATGGCTGCCATGTAAATAAGATTCTCATATGTCATGGTACTGATTATGCGATAGAGTGGTACGGCATAGGCCTCTAACAACATGAACTAAAAATTCCAAAAATGTAAAAGGTTTAGAAATGTTATGTAAGTGCAATAGGTATAGCGTAGCCTTGTAAATAAAAATAGGTATCAGCCTAGAACTATTTTTAGCAAGTTGCTCTCCATGATAAGAAACTTCTATATTAACAACAATTTCTTTTTTGTTTCTATTCCAAATAATGGTCCCTAAAGGCTCTTACATTCTGTAAGAAAGTCAAGGGCAAAAACTTCAGAAATCACCGACTAGCTTTACTGTTTCTCAATTACTGATGATTCAACAACTGAACACCGGGAGAGATTTTAAAAAGTTATTTCAAAGTGCGTGCCAAAGGCTAACCTAAAAGAATAACTAGTGTTAGCCACTTTATTTTCATTAGAGGAAATTCCAATTTTCTGCCAACAGATTTTACTGATTCTGTTTGTAATGATTTCAAACACTAAATTAAAAATCAGAATAACTGCCATTGGTGGATTTCTCCTTATTTTCAAAAGACTGGCATAAAGAACCAGAAATACAACATTTTACCCAAGGGACCTGGGTGTGCATGTGTTCAGGGGGAGGGTGGGGAGGACTTGAGGGAGAGGCCACTAATGCCCTGGCCACTCAAAACATTAAAAATGCACTAAAGTAACTATTTAAAATGCCAAAGGCATATTTTAATTTGCCCAAAATAGCAAATAGCAGTAGCCTATCAAGGAGACTAGTAGTCTGTGGGGCACACATGTTAAGCTCTGACGTGATGTCTCCCCTCTTCTCCGACAGATAATGACCTGAACAGCCAAGGGAGTCACGCACCAAGTAACATGAGCGATGGACCCGGAAGGAACATCACAGTTCACAACGAATTTGACACTATTGTCTTGCCTGTGCTTTACCTCATTATATTTGTGGCAAGCATCTTGCTGAATGGTCTAGCAGTGTGGATCTTCTTCCACATTAGGAATAAAACCAGCTTCATATTTTATCTAAAAAACATAGTGGTTGCTGACCTCATAATGACACTGACATTTCCATTTCGAATAGTGCATGATGCAGGATTTGGACCTTGGTACTTCAAGTTTATCCTCTGCAGATACACTTCAGTTTTATTTTATGCGAACATGTATACTTCCATCGTATTTCTTGGGCTGATAAGCATTGATCGCTATCTGAAGGTGGTGAAGCCATTTGGGGACTCTCGAATGTATAGCATAACCTTTACTAAGGTTTTATCTATTTGTGTTTGGGTTATCATGGCTGTTCTGTCCTTGCCAAACATCATTCTAACAAATGGCCAACTAACCAAGGAAAATGTTCATGACTGCATGAAACTTAAAAGTCCCTTGGGAGTCAAATGGCATGAAGCAGTCATTTATGTCAACAGCTGCTTATTTGTGGCTGTGCTGGTGATTCTAATCGGATGTTACATAGCCATATCCAGGTACATCCATAAATCCAGCAAGCAATTCATAAGCCAGTCAAGCCGAAAGCGGAAACATAACCAGAGCATAAGGGTGGTTGTGGCAGTGTTCTTCACCTGCTTTCTACCCTATCACTTGTGCAGAATTCCTTTTACTTTCAGTCACTTAGACAGACTTTTAGATGAATCTGCACACAAAATTCTGTATTACTGCAAAGAAATGACACTTTTCCTATCTGCGTGCAATGTGTGCCTAGATCCAATCATTTACTTTTTCATGTGTAGGTCATTTTCAAGAAGGCTATTCAAAAAATCCAACATCAGAACCAGAAGCGAAAGCATCAGGTCACTGCAAAGTGTCAGAAGATCAGAAGTCCGCATATATTATGATTACACAGATGTGTAGGAGTTAAGGGGTCAGGAGGCCTACTCTTGTTTGCAGTCAAAGTGTACAGAGTGTAAATAAATGTTTCTTTTGATTATCCTTGCTTCAGTCTATCAAAATACAGATAAAAGAGAATTAAAATGATATGACACTTGGGTATCATTTGAAACTACGAAAAACATGCCAAAAAGTGAGCTAAGCGAGAGGTGGTGTGCAGTTGAGTGGCAGGTTCATGACTCGGGATTTCAGGAAGAGACTGCAGAGGCAGAGAATGCCATGGCAAAGCCAGGGCACTGCCAGCTAATACTGCTGCTGGGAAGCCACTTCTGAGATAAAAGAACACAGAGAGGAAATAACTCTATGTAGCTGTAGGGTTTAAGATTTGGGATCATTTTTGTCTGATATAATTAAGTGCGTATTAATTGCTAGGCCCTCTGACCTTCCATTTATGAATATGTAGGACCTCGGGCAATCCGCCCTTCAATGTATTCATCAATGTCCGTGCACATCAGAAAAAACTGTGTAGTGTGGAGGAGGAGGGAAGAGATTTAACTATATTTCTTAAGCAATGTATTTGAAAGGCTGAATTCAACTGACTGATTTTAAACTTAGGCTATTTCAAAAAAGAAAAACTAGCTATGAAGACAAGTGGATCTTGGCTAAAACACAACATTTGCCATTATTACATCGCTATGCTGCTAAATCCTCCTGGGTTAAAAAAAGAGAATATGGAAGCTTGGTTAATAATCAAGTATATGTGGCTTGTAAACAAAAACCATTTAATAGTCTTTATTTTAGAAAAACTTTTAGCAAATCATTCTTTCCTTTTAGTTATATCCTACCTTTAATAGTGTTATCATTAGTTTAAAAATATCACTTTAAGTTGAAGGATAGAGTTCAATAAATTAAGTCAAAAAAGGTCAAGGGCAATCTTTTAAATCTTACAAGATTTTCTTCTTCAAGAAAAACCCTTGAACCTTCATAGATTTCAAAGCCTTCAGCTGCTTGAGCATAGCAAGGGCCTGATTTGTTGCTCACACTGTGTGAGGAGTGGGGCAAGCATTAAAACAGGAGAACTGAAGGCACGTTTGTCAATTTGCTGACAAAGAGAGGACACTATGGTCACCAGAGACAAAGCACACACATGCATAATAAAGTGTGATGCTTTATTAGACTCTTGTAGACCATCTACACAATTCTAAAAGCTAAAGTGAGTGGAAATAAGGGCACAAGAATAACACAGACTGACAGCGACTACCATCACAAACAGAATTCAGGGACTGCTAAATTCCTAGTAGGTGAGTCAGATTTGGCAGAGGAATTGGTAGCAAAGTGATTAAAAAATTATCTGAGGACCTCTACTGAAATGTCCATCTGTCCATCCAGATTTCAATTCCATAAATTCCAGGGGCACTCCGGCACATGAATTAATAACCCCTCATTAGGTCATTTACATAGCCACCCCTCCCCGCACTGTGTACCACTAGCCAGGTTAAGATAACTATGTTTAGATCAGCTGATGTGAAAAGGCACTTTGAAAGGCTAATTTATTCCTCCATTCTCCCCATAATGTCTAGGTTGAGTTACAGTTATGCTATATAAAAAGGAGCAATACTATGGTTGTGAAAATTTTCTCAGAATAATGTGTCTTGTCCTCCCCATGTCCCATTTCTCTCCACTATATGACAACTCACAGTCAAAAACCTCAAAATGATATGACCCCGTTCACTGTAATTGTGTATGCTGTTAAATCCAGGTCACCACAGAATCCTCCAAAATACTAAAAACCTACCATCTTTAATAGCATCAAATTGTTCCATTTAGCATTCTGGAATTAACAAACACTTCTCTCCCCCAGAGTTTATTTAATCCTCTAATTCAGACCTCAATTCTAAGAGGACTTAAAATATTTTCAATCCCATTCTAATGTTTCTAAAATAAGACTGCTGTATAGTTAGTGGGCACATTAAAGTGATGATGGTTTTATTCTCTAAAATGATCTTAGTAAATCAATGGGACATCTTAACGCACAGGATTAGGAAAATAAATTGCAAGAAAGCATTATTCAGGTATTTTAAAGAGTCATGTTACAAAAAAATCAATATTATCATGTTTCTATTTTACATAGATACCCACACCGTGGACACAAAAATTACTTTCCAGGCCAACCAAGAATGAATCATCTACATTAGTAAGATAAACATCAATAGGAATAGTATGAAATATTGTGCAAGATTCAGAGATTAATAAAAAAATTACATTAATATTGAAGAAAACAAGAATCCGATTTGGCTGTTTTTACAAATTAACTGAAAATCATTTGAAATCTAGAATTTCTTACATAAAGTTTCAGGATCATATTCAGTATTTCAGGATTCTCTCAGGCTGCAGTAAGTAACATAGTTAATTCTCCTTTTATGCAGATGAGAAACATATTCAGATATTTTCTGAAAACAAATATTTCTATAATTCCTAAAACTTACATTCAAGAAACTGATCTTGTAGGAAATCTTCTGGTGTGTGTATTACTAACTCTGTTACATTCATTAAACTATTTACACTATTCAATTCTCATTTCCAGATAGTATTCCAGTATTTTCTCAGCGAAACAATCAAGGTAATAGTCACCATGAAAATCTATAAATTTGTATTAAACAGCTAAGGCAAAATTGTATCTCCACATGCACACACACTCATGCGCCAAAGACAGCACAGCCTAAACAGAAAGAAATGTATGATCACCACAAGGAAATGTGATCTACTAGGAAAAAATAACGAAAAGTGATATATTACAGAAAGAAAATTAGAAAACAAGTACAAAATAAGGTTTGGGGATCACTTCAATTTTATAAATACTGGTTTCCCTCAGACTAAAAGCCATTAAGACAATAGCTAGCAAATTAATAAATACTTACTAGGGAATTAGGGACATACAATGTTGAAAAAAATTGTGCAACAGGTTATTTAAAATAATCGTTCAACTGAAAAGATGCTCAACATCTCTCATCATCAGGGAAATGCAAATCAAAAGGACAAAGAGGTATTACCTCACACCTGTCAGAATGGCTAAAATCAAAAACACAAGAAATAACAGGTGTTTGTGAGGATGTGGAAAGAAAGGAACCCTCTTGTACTGTTGGTGGGAAGGCAAACTGGCGCAGCCACTGTGGGCATCAGTATGGAGCTTCCTTTAAAAATTAAAAATAGAACTACTTTATGATCCAGGAATTGCACTACTGGGTGTTTACACCAAAAATATAAAAACACTAATTCAAAGGGATACATGCACCCCTATGTCTATTGCAGCATTATTTACAATAGCCAAATTATGGGAACAGCTCAAGTGTCCAGCAAGAGATGAATAAAGAAGATGTGGTATATATACACAATGGAATATTAACCATAAAAACAATGAAATCTTACCATTTGCAACAATAAGGGCAAGCTACTAGAGACTATAATGCTAAGTGAAATAAGTGAGTCAGAGAAAGACAAATATCTATCTCACTCATATGCAGAATTTAAGAAACAAAACACATGAGCAAAAGGAAAAAAGAGAGAGCCAAGCCAAGAAACAGGCTCTTAACTACAGAGAACAAACCAATGGTTACCAGAGGGGAGGTGGTTGGGGGGATGAGGGACATAGGAGGTAAGGATTTAGAGTACACGTATCATGATGAAAAATAAAATAATCTTTCAACATTCAATAAAATTTGAAAGCAAATATTTCTTAAGGTCAACATTTTCAAATTTCAACATAATACAAGCATCTGGTAGAGGCAATTATTTAACATCACCTCCCCCCCAGCCCTCTAGTACCATCTAGTGGTTAACATTCATTAAACAACTGAAGAAAACCTGTGTCCTACATACAGCATGTATAAAAAGTGCCAGGCCTTCCCTAGAGTCATCTTTAGTGCTATGGACACGCACACCGCCCCCCCCCCCCCCACCACACACACACACACACAAAACAGTCCCAGAGCTGCCTAGAAAAATGTACAATGGAAATGTCTGAAAAGAGTAATTAAGACCTACAAGAAACTGTCTTAGAGATGTAAAAAGGCCAACAGTAAACGGTAAAATACACATGAATTTCATGGGGAGGAAAAATACAAAAATTGACTATTCTTTCCCAACTGACACACAGAAAATTTTTTAATTAAAAATAATTTTTCTCTAGTTTCAAAAGTACACAAAATCCTAGTAGAGTTGAAGTGGAAGAAATAAGACCTGTCTGTAAAATTTTTAATTCATTAAGAAATTCAGGTATTCAAATGGCAACTTACATTTTGAATATTCTCAGTTTATCTTCTAAACCACAATGATAAGAAATCATCTAAAATGACAAAAATGGCATAACATAGCTGTTAGACCACACACTTTTTTCTTCTTATTTAAAAACTCAAGATATGGACTTAAATTGGAAATTCCTTTATTTCACACCGTTTCATAGGCAAACGTTCTTAATATAAGTGAAGTGGCCAATTTCTCTCTGAATGATGCCAGAGAATACCCAGTGGCTGAGGCGTGGACAGTCTCCACAGCATCTCTCAGCAGTGAGCTGCATGTCTGATTAAATCAGCCTAACTTATGAACAAAGGACCAGAACAGTCACCAGATTTCCCAGAGCCTCCTGTTCCATGTCTGAGTTTAAATGTTATAAACGAGACTTTCCAATAACACTCTGGACTTGTTTACCTACACACATACGCAGACAAACACACAGCATGTGTAACCAGAGCTAATGGATTTAGTATAATGAATGTGACTCGGTCTCTTAACCTGTGATAGTTTTCTAAAATCACATTCCACCAAATACTGAGACAAAACAATGGCAACAATAACAACAACTCCAAATTTGACAAACTGGCCTCCTGTGTAGTATTGCCTACATTGAGAACCCTGATCCAGGTTCTTAAACCATCAGCACACAGAGAGAATATGTCCAAGGTTTCAAGCAAAATAAAAAACCCAGGCTTTGAGATACCAACAAGGCCTAAACAAATTTGGGAGGGATAAGGTATTAGTCATAAATAATAAGGCAGGTTTTTTTTATTCTCACCTCTTCCAAGTCTATATGCAAGCTTCATTAGATGCCTACTTTGAGGGCACCTGGGTGGCTCAGTCGGTTGAGCATCCAACTTTGGCTCAGGTCGTGATCTCGTGGTTCATGAGTTCAAACCCCACGTTGGGCTCTGTGCTGGCAGCTCAGAGACTGAAGCCTGCCTTGGATTCTGTGTCACCTTCTCTCTCTCTCTGCCTCTCCCCTGCTCATACTCTCTCACTCTCAAAAATAAACAAACATTAAAAAAAAAAAAAGGCCTACTTCGAAGTCTAATATGTTCTCTGCAAATGCTATTTGAAAGACAGCTATGTATACCCCATAGATACCCTTAAAATAGCAGGTTAAAAATAAACATAACATGGGAATGCAAGCTGGTGCAGCCACTCGGGAAAACAGTTTGTAGGTTCCTCGAAAAACTAAACATAGAACTACCCTACTACCCAACAATTGCACTACTAGGTATTTATCCAAGGGATGCACATATGCTGTTTCAAAGCGACACATGCACCCCAATGTTTATAGCAGCACTATCAACAATAGCCAAAGTTTGGAAAGAGCCCAAATGTCCATCGATGGATGAATGGATAAAGAAGATGTGGGATATATATACAATGGAGTATTAGTCAGCAATCAAAAAGAATGAAATCTTGCCATTTGCAACTACATGGATGGAACTGGAGGGTATAATGCTATGTGAAATTAGTCAGAGAAAGACAAATATCATATGACTTCACTCATAGGAGACTTTAAGACACAGAACAGATGAACATAAGAGAAGGGAAACAAAAATAATATAAAAACAGGGAGGGGGAAAAACGTAAGAGACTCATAAATATGGAGAACAAACAGAGGGTTACTGGAGGAGGTGTGGGAGGTGGGGATGGGCTAAATGGGTAAGGGGCACTAAGGAATCTACTCCTAAAATCACTGCTGCACTATATGCTAACTAATTTGGATGTAAAGTTATAGATAGATAGGTAGATAGCAGATTCTTTAACAGTGGGGAAAAAAAGAATTAATGTTATTGAGCACTTTTATGTGCTTAGTATGTACTAGTTATATTTTACCTCACTTAAACTAGGTCATTGTTTAAGTAATAAGTAGTAACCAATACATTACCATGGATACTTTCTGGTACAAAAACATGTGTTACCTGTCTTTTCTCTTGAAAGATAATCTTATAGTACACATTTCAAATAAATGAAATCCTAAAGTGAAAAGAAATTTAAAAAATTATAAAAATAAAGATAATAAAGGGTTGCAAGCGTGGCTCAGTTGGTTAAGCAGCCGATTTCAGCTCAGGTCATGATCTCCTGGTTCATGAGTTTAAGCCCCATGTCAGGCTCTGTGCTGACAGCTCAGAGCCTGGAGCCTGCTTCGGATTCTGTGTCTCCGTCTCTCTCTGCCCCTCCCCTGCTCACGTTCTTTCTCTCAAAATAAATGTTAAAAAAAAATATTTTTAAATAAAAAATAAAATAGAGATAATAATAATGATGACTAAGTCTTACATAATGCTTACCCAGTCACTGTCCCAAGGACTTTACATAAAATGTTTACTTCCCACAACAAGAAGTAGCTATTATCTCCACTTTACAGATGAGGAAACTAAGACATGCTTAAGGAAACATGGCTGGGAAGTGAAGGGATAGTAGCAGGTTAGAAGCCAGGAGTCCACTCGGCTACAGGGACTGCATCACTTTCTCTTCCCATGTCAGGAAGGCACCTTACCCTTAAACTCAATTAACAGCACCACCACCCACCCAGGCACCTGAACTAGAAATCGGAGTCATCCTACGAGCCCCTCCTTCCCTCACTCCCATTAACAACTCTGCACCCAATTCTGCCCATCCACCCTTAGATATGGCCAGTCCATGTCTCTTTCCCACCTGGCCCTGCACTCAGCTTAGCTCAGACCCAGAGGGAGATTGTGTGGTCTCAGGGACAAGCAAAGATTTGGGAGCAAGACAGACCTGAATCCCAACCGTGTGTCACACTGAGGGAAGAAAATCAGCCACTGCCAGGACTTTAAACTAATGGCATTACTGCTTGAGGCCTTGAGTTTTCTGCTCCTTCCCAGTCCCATGCAAACTATTTTCTAGTACTTTTAGCACTGAATGGTTATTTTTTTTAAGTTTCTTTATTTATTTTGAGAAAGAGCAAGCAAGGGTGGGGCAGAGAGGGAGGGAGAAAGAGAATCCCAACCTCTGTGTTGATAGCACAGAGCCCAACATGGGGCTCAATCTCATGAACTTTGAGATCCTGACCTCAGCCAAAATCAAGTCTGATGCTCAACCAGAGGAGTCACCCAGGTGCCCCAACACTGAATAATTATTTTCTAATGAAATAAAACTAACATTTATTGGGTACTCCCTATGCACCAAGCACTGTTCTTAGTCCTAAATCCACCCATTTCATCCCCAAAACACGAGGAAGCCCTAGCATTACCCCCATGTTAGAAATGAAGAGGTTCAATAATATTTCCAAGGTCACACAGTTCAAAAATGCGGTTTCTTGGGTCCAGACTCTGTCAGTGTGATTCCAGAAGCTCTGGTCTTAATCATGGCTCAATACTGAAACGAAATACCTCAAGGTTACTACTGATACTACCGAAATCCTTGCTAATTATTTATGCCACCAAATGTAATTAACAGGAATAAACTCCATTAATACTGCAAATAAAGCTTGGTTTTAAGTTGAGAAGGTCTCTCAACCAAAGCTCCAATAATTTATCTAATAAACATGAAAGACAAAACTATTGAGAGAACAGGATGTTAAGTGAAGCCCATCAATCATGCTTATTTGATCATTTCATTCTCTCATAATTAAGATGAGCATATAACTCACTGTCAAGACCTGGATACTTTTGAGAGTTTAAGTCTCACTTATGGAGCTGACACAACAGGTGTATACAGGCACAGTGTGGGCAAACCAGGACATATGGCCCCCATGCTAGTGACACATAACAAAATTTGTGTCTACATTATGATTTTGTTATGATTTTTATATTTTAGTTAAACAAGCTACTTAGGACAAGGGAAAAGAACTCAAGGAATCCAGTCATCACATCAACAAGAAGCCCCCAACGTGAAGCTTCTTCCACCAAGTTTACTAATGAAAACTGAACCCCTGGAGTCAACAAAAACTCTCTAATGGATGCTTCCTGGAAGTGCGGATGATGTTTTCTAGGTTAGTATTTGTTGCTAGCAGTTTTGCATAATGCCACAAGAAAGAACATAGCCTACCCAAATGGAGTATTTTTGTTTGCTTTTGCTTAATGAAGGAACACATTATCTAATTCTAGTCTAAATTCTTTCTTTCACAGCAAGACCACCATGTATCTTTCTTAGCACTATCAACTATTAAGAGCAAAATTTATGATTGGGAGGATTTCAACCCATTTGAGACAGAGGCTGCATTCGCCCTTCTCAGGCAAAGGCTTCCATGGAGACACTCAACAGGCTGGTCAGGAGGCAGAGCCACAAGAGGGCCCAGGTGTCAGCTAACTTTCACAGCAGGATTAGATCAACGCCACCTGCAGGAAGTCTGTTAGGCTTCTGAAAGAGGCTGATGAAGCCCCACCCTGTTGAGAGGAACAGAGGTTCCAAACTAGCCTTCAGGTCATGATGAAGTCACAGGAGCCTAGCCAAATGTCCTCATTTAACACGCCTAGTGATCCTTGAGGATCATAGGGTAGCAGCAAGTACAAAACACAGAAACTTGGCCACACTGACTCTTTTGTTATGATTACGCCGACTGGTCCACACAAAACAGAGGGAGAATCACTGCTGTGCTCAAATTATTAACTAAAGAGATATGCAGCTCCCTACAGCATGAATTGCCTAAAACCACAAAGAATTTCTCAGTCCTGCTGCTGAGGAAATTAAAGTGCCAGACAATCACACAATCCTCACACAATCCAGAAGGACAAACAAATATGTTCAGCTAACATTGGCGTGCTGGGCAGAGAAACTGACACGGCATACTTTCAGGTGTGGCCTACGCTTTGGGCGAAAACTGGAAAAAAGAAACTGCATGCGATCACCCGCAACACTTCCTCTGACTTCAGTTAGGCTCAAATTCTCTGAAGACTACCCACAAAGCCTTCCCCTAAACTGGCTAGGATGAGCTCCTCCCACACACATCACACACAGCATGAACAAGTACAATCGGTTTATCAGAACTCTGGGAAAGTTTATCTAACAGAAATGAAGTAATTCTCTACATTCTTAAGTCTCATTCCTGCTCGATGATTCCACTCTCAAGATTTCTCAAGGCTCATTTTCCTAACCTGTTCTAACAATTTACTAAAGAGCTGAGCAGTTACAGCACTAAATACATGGTCTTATAAATCCTCTCAATCACCTGACCTAGGATGAATCAATATACAGTTCAGGGGCTCAGAAACCTACAAAAAGGAGTTCAAAACCATGCAGAAGCAAGTACTTACACGATACCCCTAGGATAATATTATTAAAAATAGTCACAGTCCTTGTTTTAGATTAATTACATCAGCTAACTTTTTACCTACAGAATTAGAGCATCCTGTAGTGGATAGTCTCAGCCTCCCCATATTTTAGAAACACACATTCACTCAACACGCACTTCTGAGCACCTACTATGGTAGTGGGCACTGGGGCAACCCAAACAAACCAGCAAGTACAGCCACAGCCCATGCTAGCCGGGGCAGGTTTTAAAAACACAGGCCACATGGGATGAATACTACCACCACCAAGGTATCAGGGACACTTCCAGAAAAGTGACCACTGAGGCAAGTCTTAAGGGCAGATGGAAGCAGAATGATGATTATCAGAAATGGTGCATTGCAGAGAAGCGGAGATGGGGTAAAAAAAATGCCCTCTTCTACTTCCTCATTATCTTTCCAAGATATACAGAGAAGAGGAAATACACGCACCGAAGGTTTTGTTTTCTTTTAACAGTTAAAGTTCTCCATGTTGACTGTTTGCTAATAACATCAACTGAAATTCATTCCTTCTGATTCTTAAGGTCAAACACAATCTAATACCAGCAACACAGAAAACTCTATTTGAGCACTTCAACTAATTGGGACAAGGTATTCAACACATAACTCACCATTAGTGCCACCCCCAAGTGAGGTTTCATAGAGTATCTACACAGTATGTAAATATTGTGTATATCAATGCATGTTATAAACTGTCACTTCTGTCATCCTACCAGAAGGTGGACATATTGTACCCAAAGTCTGTTTCTCCAACAGAACTCTCAGACCTAAGTACACAACTGCCATCCAATTCACTCATTTCAAGAAGTTAAAAAATAACAAAAAGCATTGTTTTCAAATAAAACCAGCCAAGTATGTTTCGATGGCATAATTCCTACCACTCCACCACTCTAAACCAATTCACTGACTTGTGTCACTGACTTGTGAAGCAGGATTTAATGCTTCACACAGAGAAACACAAAAAGGCCATGTCTGTACTCACTTTTCCTGCCAGGTTATACTTTTTAAAGTACATCAACAATCATTTTACTACAAAACAAAAAATTCATGGCATTCGCAATTATGACCTCCCTCCTCAGCATGACAGTTAGAACCCTCCACATTGTGGCCCACTCCACCTTCGCTGACTTTCTATCCACGGTACCCTCGCTGTCACCATGTCTTTAAATCCCAGATTGAAATTCACCCCAATTTGTAAATAAAAAAGCCATTTAGTAAGAACCAAAGACCATCTCCTTCAGAGAGCCACTTCCAAACCTACTTCCTTTAAATATCTCTGTAAATTCATATAATGTTCATACAGGGCCTTTTACTAACATCCTCTCTAATTCTTATCTATAAATTTCTCAATGTCCAGTAGAATCCCACATGTATTCACACACCCCAACATGCACACACCACTATAAATCACTTGCCAGCAAAAACTTTTATTTTTTAATATTTGTTTTTGAGAGAGAGCGAGAGAGAGCGACAGTGCGCGCACAAGTGGGGGAGGGGCAAAGAGAGAAAAAGACAGAATCCAAAGCTGGCTCCAGACTCTGAGCTGTCAGCACAGATTCCAAAATGGGGCTCAAACTCATAAACTGACTGGAGCTCAAACTCATGAACTGTGAAATCATGACCTGAGCCAAAGTCAGATGCTCAACCAACTGAGCCACTCAGGCACCCCAACATTTTTTTTAATGATGTAACCCAGTAAATAGCTGCTATGCTTAAAATAAATTCATTGAAAATGTTCTTACTTATCTAAGGGCCGATCAACAGGGACCAAATAAATTATGGAATACTAAAGAGCTATGAAAAAACAAGGAATTTCTACCAGGCTAATGTGATTAAGTTCCCAAGACAGCATGTTGAGAAAAAGCAAAGTGCACAAGTGTGTGTTACCATGCAAAGAAGCAAATGAGGAAAATCTGGGATAAAGCACTAACAATAAAGTGGTTTCTGTACTTATTTAAAGATTTTCGGATAAGGAACAAAACAGGACATTTATGGAACCAAGAAGAAACAAAGTCAGCTTTTAAGGACAGCTGACAACAAGCTGGATGGAAACTGACTGGAAACAATAATAGACATATTTGGGGATTACGTTAATCCCACTCTATTTGTAGTACGAATACACAAGGGATATTTATATATAACCATTCTTAGTCCTGAAAAGACAGAGTCCAGCCTGGAAACAATGTTGGAGAAAGGAAATGTAAATGTGTCTGTGAGAATGTGGGTGGTAGTAGCCATCATCTCGAGGGTATGTGAAGAGTTCTGAGAAAAAGATTTATCGGGATGAAGCCATACAGTACTCTTTGGGTTCCAAAAAGGAAATGGGAGGGGGCTGCAGGAACACAGAATTATACAGCATAAATCAAACAGTACAGAAGAAAACATTTTTTTAATCTTTTTGTTTCTTTTTTTTTTTTTTGGTAGCAAGAATCCTGAAAGCAGGGAACATGACCTCTACCTACTTATTATTTTATTATTATTAATATGATCATTAATATTTGTATTGAGTCTGGTGTCTAGTGGTGCTGAATATAACAAACATCTAATTTTAAAAATACATAATGATATGATCAATAGTTTGTCAGGATAAAACACTTTTGCAAACCTTAATAATACACTTATTTCCAATTCCAAGAGAGAAATACCTGTACAAGATCATTTTCACATTTAAGCATATCCACAAAATGCCCGGGATACACCTCAAGGAAATACAAAATGGTGGCAGGGCCAATCTGCACTCCTGCGTTGAAATAGTGTGAGTCATCCACAAATGTGCCCATATTTCCCGTAACTCCACATTCTGGGATGGCTGGGGCCAGTTTCCAAAACCTAGGTGACACAGCGAGGTGCACAGAAAAAGGAAGACTCCACTCTTAAGACTTTTCTGCTAACAGGGAGTAACAGCAGACAGTATAAGAACAGATTTACATCATTCATTTGCACCCAGTGGAGAAAAAAAACCGATGAGAGAAGTGATCGGAAATATAAAACTATAAAAATAAAAATATAAAATATAAAAGGCCTCAGGAGAAGTCAGACAACATTGTTTTCATTGCATAAGCCTCCTTTTGATACCCTTCCTTCCTCCTTGGGTTTCGCCTCCTCTTTGGCTGCTCTAGTCTTTCTCTCTCACTATGTCTATGAATGCTCACCTCATTACCACCACCCTCCTGGTACTCTGATCATCAAAATTTCTGCTCTCAGGGCAGACATCTGCATGGGTGTCCAAAGCCAGAGCAACAACTTATAAGGGGACCCCAGCAGCTGGAGTGAGCTGAACAGAAAAACAGGTCTACAGGTAGGGCATCTGCCCAGAAGATGAAAGTTCCTCCAAGTGTTATATGATCAGAGGCTCCAAAACAGGAAGGCAGGGATGCTCACACTTGGCCACATTTCAGATTTACCAGAAGACATTTGAAAATATAGATTCCTCAACCAAAACCACAAGGATTCTGATTTGGTTTATTTGATGCAGTGTCTTGGAATTTGCATTTTTAAAGCTCACCAGGTGATGTTGATGGCCAGTCAGATATAGAAACAAACAATGACTTCAAAAGAGTCACAACTAGGGCGCCTGGGTGGCTCAGTCAGTTAAGCATCCACTTCAGCTCAGGACATGATCTTGCAGTTTGTGAGTTCAAGCCCCGCATCAGGCTCTGTGCTGAGAGACAGTGCAGAGCCTGGAGCCTGCTTCAGATTCTCCATCTCTCTCTCTCTCTCTCTCTCTCTCTCTCTCTCTCTCTGACCCTCCCCCAATTGCACTCGCCTCTCTCTCTCTCTCAAAAATAATAAACATTAAAACAAAACAAAACAACAACAAAAAAAGATCAGAACTTCTAGGTAAGCAGAGGGCAAATGGGACAGTCCAGAGGCCGGGGGCAGGAAGAGGTAGCAGCTCCAGGTATTTCCTTCAACAGTCTCCCAACCATGAAAAGATGAATCATAAGACCTGGCCTTGCCGCCATCAGTTGGGTCCCATGGCCCAAAACTCTACTAAGGCAATTTGTCTTGAGACATGCAGTCTTAAGAACACAAGATGAACAGATAACTCACCAAGTTCTTCTGGGATGCTTACATGTTCATCTTCCCTCAATTCCAAGCCTTACCCTCTGCCTCTACCACTGGCCCTGGCATCTGGAGTCTGCCATCTGCCTGCCATCACTCTCTTTGCGTTCCTCATCTCACACTAAAATGCGGTGTGATTACACTCAGCAGTTTTTGATGAGAAAATACACTTTTCTTGTGTTCCCAACAAGGACAGTCCCGGTGTACTGGACTCTCAGATGCTTCGTGAATTAACAAATCTGTGTTCTCTATTCATCTGATTCTAAAAAACACTCACAGGGCTGGGGAAGGAATCCTCGACTGTGGCTCTGAAGGCCAGCTGCAAAGTCCAGTCCTGCCACCTACTAGCTTGGACAACTTAAGTTTGCTGTGGCTCTATTTTCTCACTGTAAACACAGTCATGGTTACCCCTCAAATGGCTCCCATGGGAATTGGCTGTAAAATGATCTAATACAAAGAAAGTGCTTCTGAGCTGAGTGTGAGAGTGTGCATCTGTGGTTTGATCCAGTCTTTGGCAATGAATGTTCCACTTGAGTCCCCAGCTGTCCTCTCCATGCCATCTTGCCCTGCTACCTGCCAATACAAGTATAGACAAATGCCACAAACGGGCTTCCCACAAGTCAGGTTTTTTTTAGACTTACATTAATCTGAAAAGTCTTTGATTTAGATAACAACGTGCAAAATCAGGGGAGACCTAAAAGTACAGTCAAGAGCACAAGATCCAAGAACTGCTCTGCCGGAGTCCAAATCCCAGCTGGAAGAACTGTGGAAACTTACTTAGGATTGCTGTGCCTGTTTCCTCATCTATTAAGAAAAAAGGCGGGGGAGGGGATAGGAATGGAACCCACCCAGCTCACAGAGTTGTGAGAACTCAGCAAGTTGGAACACATAAAACACATTTAGAACAGGCCATACACTCAGCACTGGCTCATCCACAGATGAGGCAACACTGGACCCTGACAAGCTCCAGCCATGGCAGCTGACCCCATGGGTGGGCCACGAGCTCCCTACTTCATCATTTCTTCATCCCTCTGGGTCTTACACACCATCTACCTCACTTATCTAGACTACCAGCCATCACATGACCACCTATATAGGGCTATCTCCTTGGCCTTGGACTTTGCAAGACCTGGTACTGGGAGGAAAACAAGCAGGTCCAGTGAATTTAACTACATTTCCTCCCAGTCACCCTCAGTAACAGGTATGTAGTGCACTCCATGGCGATTACAAGCAGCATAAGAGAGCAAGGGGACAATTAATGGGTGCTTCTGGGACTGCGAGAATAAACAGTGCCTCCAGCTATAAATCAGGGAAGTCTTCAGAGCTGCAGCTAAGAGACTATTAGTGCCAAATCATCCATTTAATCAGCGTCATGTTTACATCCAAAGGGCTCTGTAGTGCGCCTGGTAATAATAACCAGGCTCTGAAGGCTAGTCCCTACCTCCATGTATTTACCCACCACAGCTCGTTGCAGCTGAAGCCAACGAGCCTGGAGCCTACACGCACACAGGTGTTCTTAGCCCCAGTAGTCCAGGCAGCAGCAAGCACTGCACAGGCCCCGACCGGCACAGAAGAATGGATCCCTCACGCAGACCATAGTGGGCAGTCTCCCTAAACCATGTGTGGGTCCCCTGGGGCCTCTGCTGAGAGTATGAAGGACCAATCGTTTGTGAGGCACAAAATAAGAAAAGAAACCGTGCGTCATGAGGGAAGAGACCTGGGTCTGAGTCACAACTCCATCTCCAGGGTCTGGGACACTGCTTACCACATAGTGCATACGAAGTATCTAGAACAGCACCTGGTTTATCAGAGGCATATAAACAAGTGTTAACATTTATTGTGACGGCTAATCTATACGTTTTTTAAGCAAACTGAACTTTATAAACGAAACCATGAGCCCATAATTTGGCAATAGAACAACCTGAGTGAACACACCTGGTATTCAGGCGTCTTATAAAGGACATTAGAGGTCATGGTTTTCTTTCTTTCTTATCCGGTACTGAGTCACACTTTGATAAGGGCTTTGCACCCAAACACTGAGTGCTTCTCAATCTAACTGCACACTCTAGTTCAATAGGAAAGGTACTGGAGCTCTCTTCAGGACATGACAAATTATACCAGGTAACTTGAACTAAAAATAGGAAGTGGGTCCTGCCTCTCGCCTTCCAAACAGCACAAGCCAAGCAAACCGTCAACAAGCGATGTGTTTACCTGAAGTACTACTCCTGATCTGTCAGTAATGCTCAAATATGGAAAAATTAATGTGGAGAACAAGTGACAACGGCAGCACCTCTTATCTAACACATGTGGCCACTGATGTCAAAATGCTTATTTACTCAAATGCTGATTCTGCATTTCCAGGTCACCCCAATCACCACCTATTTGTGAGCAGCTAGTTACACTGGGCGGCTGTCGCCAAGTTCCTCCTACCAGTGTATTTCAGACAGAACCATGTCTTACCCACCACAGCTGCCACCATGGACTACCACAAGTTGATCTGGCAAAGATTAAGAAGAAAATCTATTTAGATTGTTGTCTAGCTCTTCACTCGCCAAATGATGTGGTGATGTTGAAAAAAGTAGAAAATTTCAAGGGGTGGGGGGTGGTGGAAGCCAGGGTTACTTTGGATCACTGAAGGAAAAGAAGTAGCACAAAGGCCAGCCTGACACCCACAGAGATCCAAACATCTCTCTTCTGTTTCCATTTCCTGGCAGCAGTGAGTAAATTCTGACTGACCAATTCAGCTGTGACAGGAGACCCATTATTTTGTGGTTTCTGTCAAGTTCCTGATTCTCATCTGTTCTTCAAGATGAGCAAGAACTCTGCGTGTAACAGACTTTCTCTGGAGTGTATATTGAGACATATTCTGAAATGAATGCTGTTTGACTCACAGTCCAAGGGCTGCAGACAGGTAAGGAAACAGATTTTCTGTGAGATAACGTGAGCGCGTATGAGTGGTGTTATGAGAACAGAAATGATCTGTGCGCTGGGTGGCAAGAATGCCCGGTAACACTAGATGATTCCCCATTCTTAGTAAGTCACTTTTTGTTTGAGCACTGTAATTGGTTGCTATGGGATTATATTTGCTCATACTGAGTCTGGGATCCAAATCTGAAATTTTATCATTGATGACTACTTAGGATTTCCAATTTGGGTTATTCTGTGAAGAAGACACATCAAGGAGGGTGCCTAAAAGGTATTTATGCAGGACAAACATTTTTAAAGATTGTAAATGTATATCAAAATTGCCTCTAAGAACTATACAATCTATTATTACTACACATATAAGTCAGTGTGAATGTTTGTTTGTACTTGCATGAGTCCACAGATAACACAGTTATTACCTGTATGGGCATATACTCATAAAGGTAAAAGCCTGTGTCTTTGCTGGTGTTGGCATAACGTAACCCTACTAATATCTAGTAAGATATTTATTTGCCTTTAAAGAGTTATAAGCTACAAAAACACCTATGCATAGCAAAAAAAATGAGTTAATATGCTACTTACTATGTTTTATGACTAATCAGCTAAATTATTTCAAATATTTTAAACATTCTGAATTTAAATTACACAGAGGGCAATTCTACAATGTGATCGTATTCAACCAATCTCATGCAATCCATCTAGTCCAGAAATATTTTAAGTTTTTATTTCTTTTCATGAAGAGAGAGAGAAAGCAGGGGAAGGGCAGGGAGAGAGGGAAACAGAATTCCAAGCAAGCTCCACGCTGTCAGCGTGGAGCCCGATGTAGGGCTGGATCCCACAAACCCGGAGATCACAACCTGAGTCAAAATCAAGAGTTCAATGCTCAACTGACTGATCCACGTAGGTACCCCCAGAAATAATTTTTTTGGTAAAGTACACCTAATCCTATGGAGAAAATCAATCAAAAATCACACTGGTTTAAAAAAACACACACACATTGTAGTTCACATATTCTTCTTAAGAAAAACAGACTTGAAAACAATTTTAGCACTACAAAACTTAAATATCATTGATAAGTTATAAAAAAAACAAGAAAACATAATATACTCACCATAAAATATCAGAATAATATACTTTCATCATTTTTGAGCCTACAAATTTTATACTCCAATAAAATCCATAAATACACAATAATCGTATGCACACACATACACAACTGGTAACATACACATAAACTAAGTTATAGCATCCATTATAGTGTGCTAAGGAAGAAATGAGGGCACAAATGAGATACTCAAAGCATGAAGACCCAATAAGGGGAAGTGGGCAGGGTGTGGGGAAAGAATTGCCATTGACTGAGATATTATAGTGTCCACCTCACACTTGAAGAAGCATGTAAAGAGCATTCACTACCCTGACGAAGACCATCCAGCTGATCTCACCATGAGCCTGAGCCCTTGAGCACATGCAAGGCACTGGTATTCCATTCATGGCAGCTCCCAAAGGCCACAGGGTTTCAATCAGTCCAAACTTACCACTGCTACACCTGCTCCCTCCCCTTCCACCGCACCCTACCCAATCACCAATCAGCAGGTCCTAAAATCCTCTTGGACTGCTTTCATCCTCAACTATGCATTTGTAGGATAGTATTTTTTTAATTAATTTTTTAAATGTTTATTTCTTGAGAGAGAGCACAAGCAAGAGAAGGACAGAGAAAAAGGAGGGAACAGAGGATCTGAAGAGGACCTGAAGCAGGGAGCTGACCACATACAGCAGGGAGCTCCATGTGGGGCTCAAACTCACAAACTGATCACAAGATCATAAAATCATGAGATCACAAACATCACTACCTGAGCTGAAGTCAGTTGCTCAATCAACTGAGCTACTCAGGTACCCCTGGAGGATAGTATTTATAATTCTCTGGCTATAACAATGTTCGACCTAGTATCAGGCACACATATTAGGGGGGAAGTTATATTAAAACATAAAACTATCTCTGACATCTTTCTTTAAATTTGTTTTTAATGTTTATTTATTTTTGACAGAGAGAGAGAGAGAGAGAGAGAGAGAAACAGAGCAGGGGTGGGCAGAGAGAGAGGGACATACAGAATCAGAAGCAGGCTCCAGGCCCTGAGCTGTCAGCACAGAGCCCGATGTGGGACTTGAACTCACTAACTGCGAGATCACGACCCGAGCCAAAGTTGGACGCTCAACCAACTGAGCCACCCAGGCGCCCCTATCTCTGACATCTTTAAATAGAGTACAACAGTTGGGTTGGGGGAAAGGCGGCAATAGAAATTAAAGTCTCTCCTGGGGCACCTGGGTATCTCAGTCGGTTGAGTGTCTGACTTCGGTTCAGGTCATGATCTCATGAGTTCAAATCCCGCATTGGGCTCTCTGCTCTCAGCACAGAGCTGGCTTTGGGTCCTCTGTCTCCCTCTTTCTCTGCCCCTCTCCCACTAGCGCGCTCTCTCTCTCTCAAAAATAAAAATAAACATTTAAAAAAACACTAAGGAAAAAAAAAAAGTCTCTCAAAGGCAGAAGACTCAAGGTGGGGGGTGCCACATTAAAACAGCTAATGCATGGGAGGGGCGATGGGCTAAATGGGTAAGGGACATTACAGAATCTACTCCTGAAATCATTGTTGCACTGTATGCTAACTAATTTGGATGTAAATCAAAAAAATAAAATTTAAAAAGTAAATAAATTAATTAAAACAAAACAAAAAGACTTTCCACAAGGAAAAAACAACGAATCCATACACTAAGTAGCCAGTTACTAAGTAACTACCTTCTAGGAGGCCAGGCCACCAAGCTCCCTGAGTCCCATTCCCTGATGTAAAGCTGATAACATCAGTACAAAACTGCTATAGGACTCAAATAGATCATGTATGTCAAGTCTTTAACACAGTAAGACAGGAAGCATTGAGTAAATATGGGCTGACATCATTTTGTTTTCACTATCATAAAGACCTCAAGGTAAATGTATATGTAATTATATATAAGACCACTGGAAAACAGAAGAAGAGGGCATGGGAGGGAGGAAGGAAGGAGAGAGGGAGGAGAGAAGGAAGAAAAAAACAGTCAAGGTTATTTGCCACTAGGTCTAAGATGCTTCTGAAGTCAAGTGTGGACAGAGGAATATTGTTGCCTTCAGAGTGAATTTAGGTGTTGAAGCTTCCTAGGCCAATGCCTTTATGGTAAGAAACCATAAGTCACATTTATTTCATTCAGTTTCCGCATTTCCTTGAAAGTTAGCTGTCTCAACCTGCCAGCATGGTCAGTCTCTGGCATACCAATAACAGACCAGTCCAGAGATGACAGGCTGATGCCAATATGAGCTTACTCTGCCACCTTCCTCATGGGTATCTGCACTTGCATAAGACTGCCTAATAGAAGATGACTGAACAATAAGGAGAGTTTCTTTCAAATGAAAATTACACCATCAGTGCAAGAGTGCCAAGCTCTATTAGGTAGAACAGTTGTTCTTAAAGTGTCCCAAGACAAGATGCATCAACATCACCAGGGAACTTGTTAGATATGCAAATTTTTTACCCCAGAACTACTGAATTATGAAACTTTGGGAGTGAAGCTTAGCAATCTGTGTTTTCACAAGCCATCTAGGTGATTTTGCTGCACAATTTTGAATTCCACTGGGTAAAATGACCATACATCCTGGGACAGGGTTGGGCTTGATTGTAAATAGTACAATTTTGTACTACCTAAGTGGACACTTCCTACTTAAGTGACCTGGTTTGGACAGTAAATTATATGATCGTCCTCACATTTTAGAGTGGATACTATAAAGGATGGGCTCTATTTACTACTTGGGATGTCAAATTAGCTTCAAGTCTGCTGCCACATTCTGGTACTAAACCCAGAAAGTCCCTGAATGTTGAAAAATGCATTGCCTCATAAAAGTCTAGGGGGCAAGGATCCTATCTTTCCCCCAAAATTATCCACTAACAAACTATATAAAATTCTCAGCTTCCTGAGTATCATATGGGATTAAGTTCCCTCCATCAGGTCTTTAAAATTCTTTTAATTAAATCTTCTGGCTCCTCCACGGGGAGTTTTCTAGGGTGCTAGTTGGTAGAAGAAAAAAGTACAAACCTAGTAGGTAATTTACTAGCCTTATTTTTATCATAATAATAACTATATTAATTCCCAGAAAAACTAAGTTTACCACAAAGCTTCCCAATCCACCTGTTCTTTTAAAGGCAAAGTTAAATGTTGGTTATATACTTTTGGATCTGATCAATTTTTGACTCCTTTGAAATGCTCTGTCTTGACACAGCCTGAATTAAATTGCTGGGTTTTTATTCAACTCTGAAGTCTTCCTTCTGTTGTTTCTGAAAAGCATCAAAGGCCTCGGATATCATGTTCTGACCCTTCATCTCTCAGATAAGAAAATAAACATACAGGGACGGTGGCTTCTACTGAATTACGTAACATCTGTTGTCGAACTCAAGATGTCAGAGAAAAACCATCAGCTATTTGGCAGCTCAGACTTGGCCCAAAGGAGACTGTGTACTTTGGTGTAGTCACTGGGACAGAAAATCTGATTCTCAATTTTTCAGGATCACACGCACTGATTTTCATATAGTCACTATACTATAGCAACAATTTACACCAAGCAGACTTGCAATATGTCAAGTTCTCCTTTGCTGTGGGAAAGATACCTGGCTGGAAAGCAAGACTCACCCATTGCTTATAGGATCTTCCCAGTGAGTTCGGCGCTAGGGTCAATGGTTTGGTAGATAAGCTCATAGAAGGCTTCCTCTAAATAAGGAATGTTTCCATCCCGATACAGAGGGTAAATGAAATCTTCTTCCCATTCTGGACATATTTCAGTCATTCATTAATTCAGTAAAGACTCATTGCATACCATGTGCCCACCATGATTCTAGATGATGCTCAGGAGCTGCCCTACAGCAGACTCCCTGACCTCATGGAGCTTACATTTTAATGGGCACCAAGACAAGCCTTGACATCTTCAATGTTACAACAATCTTTGAACATATTGTAATGGAATAGATTATATTTTATTTATTTAATTTTATTTGTTTATATTTATTTGATGTAATAGATTATATAGATTATATTTTAATTTTCTTTATAGAGATCTGAAGGGCACCTAATCTCATCAGAAGCCAACCAATATTTATGGACTTGATCCAAATCCATGTCCTAACCCTGTTATAAGCTGATGCCCTACATATACTGATGACAAACACAGGATATGGAAAACAATACAAATTTCAGTTAAATATTGTAGGAATTGGCCTTAACATTTAATATTCTCTTTTTCCTGGCCCTGAAACTGCCTACCTATGTTTCTGCATAAGGATCTCACTGTCTCTTCCCCTACTATAAATATCTCTGCACGCACCATTTTTACAGAAGTGAAAAACGGGAAGAGAAAGGGTATACTGAAATTAAAAGAAAATCTAGGGGCACCTGGGTGGCTCAGTCAGTTAAGTGTCAGACTCTTGGTTTCAGCTCAGGTCATGATCTCATTGTTCATGAAGTCGAGCCCTGCATTAGGCTCCATGCTGACAGTGCGGAGCCTGCTTAAGATTCTCTGTCTCCCTCTCTCTCTGCCCTTCCACAGCTCATGCATGCACTCTTTCTCTCTCTCTCAAAATAAACAAATAAACTTAGGGGGAAAAACACAGAAAAGAAAACCTAAAATTGAAAGTTAGCTGTCTTGTTATCACTGAATCTATGAAGAGTCATACAGCAGCAGCCCTTATTACTAGTGCCATGGAGACAGGTAGTTTGTTAACAAAAAAAGGGAACAAAGTCAGAATCAGTGTTAGAAAAGGAGATCTCCTTTAAATATACATTACTTTAAATTAAAATACTTAATGTACCCCTACTGCCTAATCTTTTGGGGTTGTGGCCAGACTATTTTGTCTGGGGATGGGTCTGCTAATTTTCCTTCAAAAACCAGAACTGTAGCATACTGCCAGTCATGTCCAGTTTCTTACTTTACTTCAAATACTATGAGAATTTTTAAATTCTTGAGAAGCCATGGGAGTAAAATAACAAAATAAAAAACCGAGACCTAGACCTAGACTCTTAAGCCTTCGAAAGAACGGAGTGTGTCTTAGCCTTACAAGGAAATAGCACAGTGAAGTTTCCCCACAAATGTTCAGTGGATTGACGGCAATAAGGAGGATCTGAACAAAGTAACTGTTCCATAGAAACAACATTCTGCCTCACTAGTTTTTATCTAAATCCATTCCTACCCTACCTAAGAAAAGGTACACACTATGCTTTCACTAAAAGACGACTTTCACTAAATCCTAAGTCCTCAAGTCTACAAAGCCAAGGTATATAGCATAACAGTAAAGAGCAAAGATCATGCATTCTGGAATCAGACTATGTGGTTTCAAATCCTGACACCACACCACTTAATCTGATATCACCTTGATAAAGTTATTCATTCAGTGATTCTATGAGTTTCCTCACTGATCATGGAAATTAAATGAATATGCATAAAGTATCCAAAGAATGACTGGCATGACATAAGAGTACAATCAATGTTTACTGATGTCATCACCATCACCTTATTTCTCAGTAACACAGTACAGTAGTTTGATGACCACAAGAACAGTGGAAGCCAAAGAGAGATACTTGAAATTCTAGCTTGTCAAAACCTCTGTCTGCTCAGTTTATGCATCTGTAAAAACAGAAAAATGCCTACCTAAAAATAACTATTGTAACAGTTATCATAATGTCTGGTATATAGGTGACAATCAAAAAGGATAGCCATTAACACTCATATATATAGATGTAGCAAAGCTACGTTCCACCAGATGTCCTCTCCTGCACATCTATCAAACCTCCATCCAAAGTATCTTAACCAGCATTTTATTGTGGATTCAGCCTTTCACTTGGAGCATTGGAAGAAAAACTACCTTCCCTCAAGAAATAATTTTGAGAAGATACCCACTGAACATATAGGCTACAATCTAGGAAAAATTATGTGCTACACTGTGCAGTTATAATAGGAGCTCAGAAAAAGGAAAGAACACTGTGTGCTGAAGCATCCAGTGGACTGAAGAAACAAAATTAGGCCGAATCTTGAAAAAGGAAAATGACATACCAACAGAGGAGTGGGAAATGATACACTGAGTAGAGAAACAAATTCAATTAATATTTTTACTGACCTCTAAAAGCATGTCTTCCTTTATCCTTGTCTTGATCCCTTGACCTGAGATCTTGATCCTATTTGGAATTATTTTCCCTTCAATGGCCAATCTCTGACATTTCTCAATTTCCATCTTCAAAACACAACATAAACCATTTCTTGCCCAGAAAGCCTTTCCTGTTTGACCTGCCTTTTTCTGAGAGCTCGTGTGATGCATATTCCCCACCATCTTTCCAACATCCTACACCATTTACACATAGTTTACAATACGCTTTCAACATCCTTACTGCTCTACAGGGCCAGTTTTACACCATCGATTTTTTCCCCACTTAATTTAGGTTGGAGTGTAAACTACATACAATAAAATAGAAAGATTTGAAATGTAAGTTCAATGAATTTTGACCCCAAGTAAACACCACCCCAATTATTATACTTGAAAGCTCCCTTATACTTCTTTCCACTCCTACGTGTCCACTTACCTGATTTCTGTCACTAGAACTTAGTTCTACCTGTAGTAGAATTTCATTGAAACATAATCACACAGTACATACACCTTTTGTGTTGAATTCTTTTGCTCAATTTAACATTTTGAGATTTATTGTTGGGATCACAGTGTTGGCATCTATCATTCTTCTTGATTACTAAGTGGTATTCTGTAAGTATACCACAATTTCTTTACTTGTTTTAATCTGCTGATGAACATTTGAGTCATTCCTAATTTTTGTTTGTTATGAATAGGGTTGCTATGAATACTCTAGTAAAGGGCTTTTTATGGACATATGCTTTCATTTCTCTTAGGTGAATAGCCAAGGAATTAAATTACTAGCTCATTAGCTGTATGTTTAACTTGATTAAAAGTTACCAAACTGCTTTCCAAAGTAGATTTTCTACTTTATGCTCCAACTAAAAATTGTTCTATTTCCTTGTGTACAGTTAGTATTGTCAATATTGGTGTTTTGGGGTTTTTTTTGGGGGGGGGGTTGTTTTAATTTTTTTGGTTTTGTTTTGCCATTTTAATGGGTGTGAAGTATCTCACCATTCTAATTTGCATTTCCCTATTAACTCAAGATGCTGAGCACCTTTTCATCTGTTACTTGGTCAAACATCTTCTTTAGTGAATTGTTTCTTCATGTCTTTTGGCCATTTTTTTTTTATTGAGTTACAAAAATTCTTTAAATAGCCTGAGTCATTTAATAGAAGTGTGTATTGTGTATTTTTCCTCCCAATCTGTGGCTTGCCTTTCATTTTCTTAATGGTATCAAATGAAAAATGGAAGTTTTCAATTTTAAAAAGGTACAATTAACTTTTCATTTTATGGTTAGTGCGTTTTGTATCCCAATAAATTACTGCCTACCCAAGGTTGTGAACATACTCTATATTTTCTTCTAGAAGCTTTATGGTTTGTTTTACATTTAGGTATATAATCCATCTTGAATTGTTTATTTGACTCCTTATTTCATCTGGTAATAGATCTCGCAGAGAAGAAATGATCTATAAACACTGTTGCTCATTTACAAATGCCCCCATGGGTTAAGACAAAGCCTGTTGAAGAGGCCTATGCTTAGCCTACGGTATATCCTGGATGGAAAAATCTACTCACAGGAATAAAGTCACAAATGTGATCCAAATGGACACATAAGTCTCCATTTGAAAGTGATGGTCTGGCCCTGCCTTATGATAAGCTTTTCACTAGGATAGGGATAATCCAAAGTTTGCATTTTTTTAATGAACAACAGTTTAACCCAGCACAAAGAAACAGAGGACAGTTTGCTCACAATAGTTTCTTCCTCTTTGAATAGGCATTAGATCAATTGCCATCTCATTAGTATAGACGAAATTCTCTTTAATGAATTAGGCTTCATCAGTCAAGTGACTCTTAGCAGCTCCATTTTAAACTGACTTCTAAAATGAGTAATAAATGATTACTCAAAAAGATTACTCTCTGGGGACATTGTTTCTATAGCCTTAAACATATGATTATTTTATAAGATTTAGAGGACTTTTAAAATGTTTTAGTAATATTTCTTCTAAAAAACATGTCAAGTCAAAGCATAAATAGAATTATTCCTGCTACTCAAAGATTATTACCTAAGGCATCTAATATAAAGCATTTCAAGTTATTTTCTTGAGATTTTACTAAGAAAGCACAAGATTGGGAAGAGTAAAAATACTTTTTTCCACTTATTAGGGCTTGGAGAAATTAACAAATTAACTAGGATCATAGAACATTTTCTGAGTACTTAGCAATGAAGTTGGTAAAAATACTCCATATACTAAAAAATGAAGAGACTGTTCTGAAGAGTTGTATGTTGCCAGCTGCTTCCTTGATGATACTGAGCTAAAATGCACTCACTGTTTAGCAAGTCTTATTTCTTATTACCCAGCTGACATTTGTTTCCTCAAGTGAGGAACTGCCACAGGAAAACTATTCACAGCTAAACGAGAATTTATTTATTTGTAGCTTGCACGTCCCTCTATGTTTAATGACTACCCAAGATTCACAAGCTAATATTGCTCCAAACTATCAACAAGGGGCACCTGTGTGGTTCAGTTGGTTAAGCATCTAACTTCTGTTCAGGTCATGATCTCAGTTTGTGAGTTTGAGCCCTGCATCAGAACCTGTGCTGTGAGTGCAGAGCCTGCTTCAGATCCTCTCTCCCCCTCTCTCTTTTCCCCTAGCCCACTCACAAGCCTGCATTCTCTCTCTCTCTCTCTCTCTCTCTCTCTCTCTTTCTCTCAAAAATAAACATTGAAAAAAAATTTGTTAGAGAAACTATCAACAATAGTTGCTTAGAATTTAGGGCAAAATAGAAGAAAGTACCATATGAACCTGGCATTGTTTCTTTTTGAAGAGAAAAAGGAGTTTTCATGGCTAGCCACTTTAATGTGGTTAAGTTATGCATTTAAATTCCTTTTTCTCATCAAGTATTTCCATTATCACCATTCCCTTAATGGAACTCCATTACTTTTATGCCTTATTCAATGTATAACTTTTTCTAAAGGCTTAAGTCAGAAAGAATAAAAGCAGCAAAAAATAAACTCCCAGTAAGGAATATTGTCTTAAGCCATATAGTCCATGAAGTGTTTAGTTAATGGTTCCAATAACAGTCAAAATAAACTTTTCGTTTAAAGAATTTAAGAAACTCTACCATTCAGGAAATACGCTCTAGAATGAGCTCCCAAAATTTAATTTGAAAAGTTCTCTAGGACTTTACAGCACTGACAGAATTCACTAATGCTAGCTATGAAGTAAATCCTAGTTCTCCTGAACACCCATTTCAAATCACACTGAAGGCACCCCATGAGAGACTGCACGGACTTCACATCAGGAAGGAGTTTATACAAGTTACAGGATCCGATGGCATACGAGGACCGAGCACACCAGTCCCTCCCTAGGAAGAGGTAGCTTTTCTTTCATAGAATGGCTACAGCAATTTTTCTTCTCACTCTTGACTGTCTTCTTAACAAGCAGCCAAATGCCCCTGCGCACACGTTTTATTTTTCCCAGTCACAAGCCACCAAATCTCAAAGCTTTTCTCCTACGGCTAGAGTTCCTTGACACTGATTCGTTCATATCACTTACTCATACACTCCTTCATTTACTTAAAATCTTCAAAATGCTAGAAAAGATTATTCAAAGAAAAAATAGCTAAGACTAATGTGAAAGTCAAAAAACGCAACACGCCAAAAAAAGGACTATACTATTATACAAGTGCTTTTGTGCAAATATAATTTTCATAATGTCTAAAGTCTAGGCAAACTGTGTTTGCGGGGGGGGGGGGGTTGTTTGCTGTGTTTTAGACCAGTGAATTTATTTATTATTTTAGTTCTTTTTAACACTTATTTATTGTTGAGAGACAGAGACAGAGCATGAGCAAGAGAAGCAGACACAGAATCTGAAGTAGGCTCCAAGCTCTGAGCTGTCAGCACAGAGCCTGATGTGGGGCTCAAACAGCGAGATCATAACCTGAACCCAAGTCGGATGCTTAATCAACTGAGCGACCCAGGGGCCCTGCAGACCAGTGAATTTATTGATGAGATACTAAAATGCCTTTGGATCAGAGATCTTAGGTTGTACTAAAACCAGAAGCTGGAAATGCTCTAGGCCATACTTTCTTCCTCTAATCTGTTTTTGTCCTTGAGCTGTTTCATTCCTGCTTGTTTTGTTTTGGCAGAGAGACTTTACTTTTTGCAAATACAACATTATAATTCACATCTTTGTCTTTCACTAATGTCACTGGTTCAGCTTCACATTTCTGCGGGTCTTTCCACCAGCTACACAATCATCTCTGGAACTGTGGCCATGGGCATAGGGTAATAGAGTTCAGGATTCTTTCTGTTGGGTGACATTCTTAAAGGAAAAGTGTCATTGTGAACTCAGTGAACACTCCAAAAGATGTTAGGTGAAATATCATGCTGAGAGGCTGACATCTGTTATCTGAGTCTATTCTTTCAACAACATTCAGTTAGAAGGGTAAATCAGAAGGTTTATATGCCTTTAGGTAAACCGTTATTTAATGTTAAGTTCATTCACTCAACATTCACTCAACAACAAACAGCTTTACATTTGGGCTGGTACTATGAATATAAGCCTAAAGGTTTCTTCTACTTGGGATTTCTGGACACATTCAGCATTAAGTTTCAAATATTCAACAAATCTGTTTGCATTTTAACTTTGATCAAGTTCATATTCTCATTTTAACAGAGGCCTCTGAATGCCTCAAAAATTGAGGATGTGAAGAAAAATCTCCTCATTTAACAGGAATCAGATGAGCCTCCCCCAAACTCACTGTGCCAGGAGCAGCCATCAGCATGAAGTTTCCATAGCCACGCACACAGAAGCACCAAGGAGCAAGGAGGAACTGGAAATGAGCAAAGTACGATGGCAACAAAGCCAAAGGCACCTGTGTACATTGCCAAGAACCTACAGCAGGGGCTCTGGAACTCTGTAACTAAGTTCAGGGCACAGACAACAATCAAATGTCCCCTTGGACCAGAACTAGTCATACTCATCCAGGACAGAATGCCCTAGTCTTTGCCTGCCACCTTCAATTCTCAGAGTCACAAGGCCCTGTTCCAGTCCCTCCCATTAGTCCCTGGAAAGAGAAGAAATCAGAGACCCCTCTAAATCAGAGTTGTCAGGATTGTCATTTGTCAGGAAGAAGTTCTATTCAAACAAAATCTTAAAACACTTTTACATCAGACACAGAACCAGAAATGGTCTTCAGGAGGCTGAAGGGAAGAGACTCCCTCAGACTGTCTAAAACACACCTCTGGAAAGCTGTTGTGCCTGCCCAGAAGCCAGCCGGGAAGAAGTTTGAAACCACTGCCCAGACTCCTTCTCGCAGACGGCAATGATCTTGTGATTATGAACTAGACAAGTTTTTAAACATATAAACTAGGGGCACCTGAGTGGCTCAGTCAGTTAAGCATCCTACTTCAGCACAGGTCATGATCTCAGGGTTCGTGGGTTTGAGCCCTGCGTCTGGCTCTGTACTGAGAGCTCAGAGCCTGGACCCTGCTTCAGATTCTGAGTCTCCCTCTCTCTTCCCCTCCCCCTCCCCTCGTGCTCTCCCTCCCTCTCAAAAATAAATAAACATTAAACAAAATTAAACCTCAATTTGAAGAAGAACAATTTCAGGGAAAAGGCATTCTATCGAATATAAATGAGAACATTCTCCATACTGGCATATGAGCACTTTATACAATTACATACCAACTAATGAGTTCAGGTTTGAATTTCTGAAAGACTGGGCAGGCAAAGAAGTTTTCAGTAAGAGTGCTTAGACAGCTTCCTCTTTCTTCTCTGCTAAAACACACCCCTCCTGCCCTCATGGAAAGACTCGATTCTTTAAAACATAGCACAGTATGCCCAATAATGCCCAATAATGATTTAACGCTACACCCAACGAGCCCAAACCCTTCCTGATACCCCACCAAACAAGTGTCAGCAGAATAATGAAAACAATTATAGCAGTGGAACTAAAGACCAACATCAAACACAACCTTCAAAGTTTTAATGGGAAAGTACGAGGGAGTGAGGAAATAAGGTATGAGATGTTTATAATGATGAGGAAAATATGAAATAATCCAAACATCCATCAACAGGGAAATGGTTAAACATGATTCTTGCCTTCTGGTTTACAACTACTTGACAGAAAAATATTCAGCGTTAAAAAGCGACATTGGGAAGTCACCTAGATACACTGGGTCAGTAGGGGTTGGGAACAGTAGGAAGAGATCTCAACTTTTGCCCATGGTTACCTGCCTTCCTAGTATTTAACAATTACTAACATTTATTAAGTACTTTCCACACATTAGGCACTGCACTAATGCTCAGTGAATTCTTACAACAATCCTATGGGATACAGAGAGTAAGTCCCATTTAATAAATGAATTAAAGTATTTTAGCCATTCACAGCTGGTAAGTGGGGGAAGCCAGATTTGAATCCAGGAATTTCAACTTTGCAGTTCACAATCTTAGCCTCTAATTTATCTCTTAGAGATCAGTCCTTGTTCCCTGGATATAGTCAATCAATTCACTCTTAGATTCTTTACGTTCATGTAACAAGAAAAAATTTCCACTTACTGTTCTGGGAAATAATTTTAAGGAAAATTAAATAAATGATCTCACATGCAAAGCTCGTGACATTTTGAAAAGTCATTATGACCCAATCTGGCATTAAACTCAAGATCTAAGTACAAGGCAACTTTATAAGCAAGTATTATTTAAAGGCTCAGTGACCAGGGTCACTGGGTAACTCAGTCAGTTAAGCACCTCTTGATTCTGGCCCAGGTCATGATCTCGTGCTTCATGGGGATTGAGCCCTACATCCAGCTCTGTGCTGACAGCAAGGAGGCTGCTTGGGATTCTCTCTCCCTATCTCTCTGCTCCTCCCCAGTGTCTCGGTGTCTCTCTGTGTCTCTCTCTCTCTCAAAATAAATAAACTTTAAATAAAATATAATAAAGGCTCAGTGACCAATAATGATTCTGTCAGTCCCACCATAGTAGCAAATTGTGAAGGCCAGGTCATACATTTCCTTCAAGTTCAAGCTGTTTGCGTATGTTCACAGCACAGAAAATGTAATGTTTAAAATTAAACAGATGCCCATCACTTCAAGGCAAGCCGGGAAGGTCCCAATCAGCAGGCATTCTTTTAGCAGCTCTACATGTTGATGCCAGTGGAATGGGAGGTATTTCCAGGTGGAGCTGGTGATTAGCCGGGTCACTAACAGGTGCTGGACAGTCCTAAAATCATAGGAACTATACATGCCCACAAGTTGTTGATCCACCTCTGTGCCCACCTGACCCAGCAAAAATGCCCTACTCCTCACCCTCAACCCATTTACACGAGTCTCCTCTCCGCTGCCACCACCACACAGCAGTAATGACAGCAAGTGACAGCATGTGTTTTCCCATCATCCTAGAGGAGCAGTAGAAGGGACACGTTTAAGACCAAGAACTAAAGCACCCCCTGCTGCAACTTACATCCTTACCAGCTGTGTGTACTTGGGTATGATGCTTAACCACTCTGTGCCTTACTGTCCTTGTTTTATTGGGGTACATTTACGGAACTTCCTTCATACATTAGTTATTAGATTTTAATAAGTTAATACAGAAAATGAATTTAGAAGAGTATCTGGCATATTCTAAAAACTCAATGTTAGGTTTTGCTAATAATGATATTGCTACTACTATTACCATAGCACATTAAGCAGGAGATATAAACTTACTTCTTGTGACCCTTCTTTTCCTTATTTTACCATTTACAAGAAAATGGTTACCCAAGGATAAATTTCTCAATGATCTTTCTTTTCCTTTTTCCACTTTTCTACATTTTCTAATTTTCCTATGCATGCCTTAATAAGTCTTCTTTACTTAAACTGCTTAAAGCAAACAACTTGAAGATTAAGTCTTCACTAAATTCCCTTCCTACGCGCCTGGCTAGGTGCAACAAAAAGAGCCTCTACCCCATCAAGTCTACAGTTGAGCAAGCAGGTGTCAGGACCACCCTGCAGAGCCCAGCAATAATGTCTGGAAATTTCAGGGTGTGACCTTTCCATGAAGAAAATTGGTGGCAAACCACGGACCACAGCTACACATCCTACTGCAGACAAATTATTATCAAATTTTAAAAACACAAAACAAAAACTGGTGTGTGACTTAGAATCTACGAATTCTAGCAGGATACAGTCTGAAAATTAAAATACTTATGGGCACCTGGGCGGCTCAGTCGGTTAAGCGTCCGACTTCGGTTCAGGTCAATATCTTGCAGTCTGTGGGTTCGAGCCCCGCACAGGGCTCTGTGCTGACAGCTCAGATCCTGGAGCATGCTTCGGATTCTGTGTCTCCCTCTCTCTATGTCCCTCCCCTGCTCACTCGCTCACACACACACACACACACACACACACACACACACTCTCTCTCTCTCTCTCTTTCTCTCTCTCTCTCTCTCAAAAATAAATTAAAAAAATTTTTTTAATTAAAATAGTTTATATCAGAGTATTTAATCAGGGGTTCCCCAATCTCCCACTAATATATAAAATGTATTGTACATTGTGGCTTTCAACAAACTATGAAAGGACTTCACAACCTAAAGATGATACAAATTGTTGGTTTACTAGTGACCCTCAAACTTTAACACACCTGCCAGAACATGTATCCCTGAGCTCACCCACAGACCTTGTTTCAGGGGTGGGAATCTGGGGTCATTCCTGAGAATGTGCATTTCTATCAAGTCCTCAGACAATGCCAATGCTGCTGGTCCATGTCCAGCAATCAAACCAGTGATTTAAGGAATTATTTAAGAACCAGTGATGGAAGGAATTCTTGTGGGCATTTTGGCTTTATCCCAACAGGAAGCAACCAACCTCCTTAACAGAATGTAAGAAAACTAACGGCTACTTCTCCATTATTTACCAGTGAGTTGCCTACCAAGTAGTGGCCCTTCGGTTTGGCTTCCTCATCACCAACCATCCCTTCTCACATCTCTAGGTAAGCTATGCCTATCATTTTATTCAACTGGGCAAATATTTATCAAATTCCTTATTTCCAAATAGGTAGGTTATAAACTAGCTTTGGATATTGGTATAAAACAGTGACTGCCCATATATTTCCACCCACACTACAACCTCCATCAATTTGTTTTTTGTTTTCTTTTTCATACATATGCATTTTCAAATGAGAAGAAACAGTATAATGTAGTTTAGAATTCCACCTCTCCCCTCTTTCAGAATTAAATGTATAAACAAACATGGCTCTGATGATCAAGATGCTTCCCATAAATCAAAGCCAATGTCATGCAACCATTAAATACAGAGACCACCAGGCCATGCTTGACCTGCAACACACAGAATGAAAGGGGCCAGACACATAATTTCACAGAACTCAGTCTGTAGAGATGAACAGCAGCAGATGATGAACACATCATACATGTGTTACCCTCAGGATAAAGGTCAAGGTTGAGTATGCTACAGATGCCCTAGCTTTGAGTATAATTTAGTGTGAGTACAACCACAGCATAGATGGTATTCTGAATAGGGAAAAATGCTTACAGTCACTTAACACAAATGAGGAGTTTATTACTTTTTTAAGATTAGGTCCTAAAGCCTACATACTCAGGAAAGTGACCATCAGGGAATAAAGCTGGTCAATATTGAGTTGTACTTAGTCATTTAAAAACTAGTTTTAAAAAGATATTAGTAGAGCTAGGTAAAGGAGGAAATCAGAGGTGAACAGAAGTTCATTTTATCTTCTGGTAATATCAACTCCTTTATAAGTAACTTCCCCAGGCTGGATAAGATGACCTTTTGGCTCCTTTCTCCATGTTCAAACACCGTGTCCATTAAATCTGAATAGCCCTCATTCTTTTTACAACTGAAACACATTCCTACTCAGCCACCACACCCTTGCGAATGACCTCCCCAGCGTATCCATCAGTACAGTGAGAATCCATTGATGGTCGGTTGAATGCTATGGTTAGCCAAAAAATAGAAAATGCCAAGGTCCTCTTTGAGAGTGCACAGAAATATGAAATATTTATCGCAACAAAAAAGAGATTGGATTCCAAATAATTTGGAATTAAAATATAATATAGGGACTACGGAAGGGAGAAAACAAGATGAATTACCTCTGTCAGATTCATGAAGAAATCACTATTAGAACAGAGAAAACACAGAGCCTAAACTATAAGCAAAGACTCTTTAAATGTTTGTTTGGAAAAGCAATTTGCTCTTTTCAAAGGTTGGTCAAGAATCCTGGTAAGGACTAACTGAGTATTTATACCTCGAAGATGCTCAATAAATTGACTCATAGCAGATGCCATTCCTATCACAGCACCTCAAGGAGGGACAATGTAAAGGCCATTTTTCTTGAGGCACGTTTTAAGATTTCAGATAAGTCCCGAGCTTTCAGAAAACGGGGTATTCAAAATTTCTATTTTGTCTGTGCAGAGTGTGTCTATCTTAGGGTAAACATAGGTACCGATTGTCTAGGGCAGATCCAGATCATTCCTGCAGGCCTAATGTAAGTTTAATTAACATTGTGTTCAACTGTCAAAAGTGTCCCAACTTAAATAATAAATTCTAAGCTGACTCTATCCCAATCTGTTTTGGCTAAGTCTTTGGTAAATGAAATCTCTTCAAAAGTACCAGAGGCAATGTACTTCAGGTCAGAAAGTTTCTCCACAAATCTTGAAGGTAAGAAAAACACACCACAGTTCAAAAGGAGTGCCTATTTGTGAAAGCAAGCCAGATGATCACAGTACGTTAGCAAGAGCACTGATCTCAGTTCACTGGTTTTTAGTTACTGAATTATCTATGCAGCCCGTGGTTGCAACTTGTGGGACAGAATGACTGTAGAACAAACACATCTTCCAGAATGGTATGGTTTTCAAACTGTATCCCGTAACCACAGAGAATCATAGATATATTGTGGGAGAACAAGGTAGAGACTGAACAGGGAGGCTAACTCCTACCCATCTTCAAAGACACACTTCCATCTACTTATCCATTAGCTCTATTTAAGATTTCAAATACTGCAGTCTGCTGTTCAACACAAAACAAAGAAGTACACACACATACACGATTTTAGAACATATTGCTAGAACCAGGGTCTGGACAAACATTTTAAAAAAACACTACAGGAACCACACCACCACCCCACCCCACCCCCACCAAGAGAGAGAAAGACTGAAAATTTTAAAGAGACGTGGATTTTAGGTAACCCAATATGCTCATTAAAACTGAGGCAATGCAGGGGGGGATGTGAGGGGTGCCTGGGTGGCTCAATGGGTTAAGTGTCCCACTTCGGCTCTGGTTATGACCTCATGGTTTGAGTTCAAGCCCCGTGTCGGGCTCTGTGCTGTCAGTTCAGAGCCTGGAGCTTACTTTGAATTCTCTGTCTCCCTCTCTCTCTGTCCCTCTCCTATTCACACTCTGTGTCTGTCTCTCAGAAAGTGAATAAACATTAAAAAAAAAATTAAAGGGGCGCCTGGGTGGCGCAGTCGGTTAAGCGTCCGACTTCAGCCAGGTCACGATCTCGCGGTCCGTGAGTTCGAGCCCCGCGTCGGGCTCTGGGCTGATGGCTCAGAGCCTGGAGCCTGTTTCCGATTCTGTGTCTCCCTCTGTCTCTGCCCCTCCCCCGTTCATGCTCTGTCTCTCTCTGTCCCAAAAATAAATAAAAACGTTGGAAAAAAAAAAAGAAAAAAAAATTAAAAAGAAAAAAACTGAGGCAATGGGACACCTTGGTGGCTCAGTCGGTTAAGCATCAGACCCCTGACCTCAGCTGAGGTCACAATCTCACAGTTTGTGAGATGGAAACCACTTGGGATTCTCTCTCTGTCCCTCTCTCTGTGTCCCTCCCCAGCTCGTGCACATGCGCTCTCTCTCAAAATACACACACACACACACACACACACACACACACACACACACACACACACACCTGAGGCAATGAGAGGCACCTGGCTGGCTCAATCGGTGGAGCATGCAATTGGGCGTGGAGCCTACTTGAAAAGGAAGAAAGAAAAAAAACTGTCGCGTGAACTGAGCCGTAGAGGATAGGAGTAAAAAGCCTACTATCACAGTACCATCCCTATCCTCACTCTCTGCCTGCTTTTGTTCACCGTTCCCCCACAGCCAAACCTTACCACTGACATGAAGTGTTCAGGTCCTATCTGCACACTCTCTAAATGATAATGCAACTCCAGAACACACTCGGATGCCCGCGGAATTAACAATGCTCGTGTCTGTTTCTAAAATATGCCTACTAACGAGGAGTGGGGTTGAGAATACAACAATGTTAACTTGGAGAGATCAATAAAAATAGTACTAGAATTTGTTAGCTATACTTTGTGGCACAAACTGTTTGCATTGCATGTGCACAACCTCACCTAACTAACACAGCGACCCTGTCGGGGAGGTGGCAGAGGGGAAGAATGGCACGGACACATCTAACCCCAGAGCACACCTTCTCTACCACGCAGTAGGCAGACGTGGTCCTTGCCCCACAGGACTCTGTGAAAGGACCCAAGCACATCAGTTTTGGATGCTAGGTCGAAAGTGAACAAAGGTAGAAATAAAAAAATCCCCCAAGGGCCTCAGGATGTGTCACAGCTCTGGAGATTTGCCAGTCACTCTAAAAGCAGCAGCTTAGAAAATGAAAACTCCCATTCCTTGCTGTAAGGTGCACCTTGGAATTTAACCCAGGGCCAATCCTGGACCACACTTCACTAATCAATCTTGTGTTCCCCCTTCAGGAAGACAACAAGAAATTCTCTTCATCTGCTTTATAAGCAGCGCACTTAATGGAACACATTTTTATGACAGCAAAGCCAAGCAACAGAATTAAAGAAAGTCGTGACATTTCATTGTAAGTAATTATTGTGAGGCTCTCGAGTATTTGACCATACCTCTGAGCCAGCTACCACATAGCTTCCAGGTCTTCGTGATCCATTGCAGGTGCCTTAAGTAGTATAAGAGCTCTTATTTGGGCGTCTGAATGATGACTCCCAAAAGTCGGTCTATAAATGCCTCGGTGCACCACAGACCCACAGATTGGAATTGTATGGATACTGGGTCTGCATCTTCACTATTTTATAGATGCTTCATGTCAAAAAAACTGAACTTGAGGCCAAAACAAATTGATTCATTCATATATATATACATATATATATATACATATATATATATATATATATTTCTGAGACAGAGAGACAGAGCACGAGTGGGGAAGAGGCAGAGAGAGAGGAGACACAGAATCTGAAGCAGGCTCCAGGCTCTGAGCTGTCAGCAAAGAGCTCGACATGGGGCTCAAACCCATGAACTGTGAGATCATGACCCAAGCTGAAGTCAGACGCTTAACTGAATGAGTCACCCAGGCACCCCCAAAACAAATTGATTCTTATGCTGAGTACAAAATGCTTAAAGCAAATTAGAGGGGGAAGGTGGAAAAGGAAGCAGCAAATGTTAGTTACCATTCGAATGCTGTAGCATGGAGAAGAAACATGGCATTTAAAGGTTTGCATAAATCGCATCTGTGCCAAATGGTCCAAATGACACTTAGAACAGCATGGACAGGACAGAGGAATATTATGGTAAGACACAGACCCATAAATACTACAGTTAAGCTCAATTTCAAAATCGTGTTTTTTCCAAGCAATCATTACCTTTTAGAGATAACAAGAAACCCCCACATGCAAGTCTCCTTCAAGATTTTTTTTTTTTAATTCTCCATCAAGGAAATAATACTTATGGAAGGGAACATTAATTCACTGTTCTGTGTGCCAGGCACACAATACTATTTTGAAGTAAATATTATTACTGCTTTTGTATACATCATTCCAAGGAAGAGACTTCTGAGGCCCAGACAGCTTTAGTAATGTGCTCAAGGCTCCACAGCTAGTCCGTCTCTAAGGCCATCTATCCCAGTCTCCCCAATCAGATATGCCGCCTCTCACATTTCTAGGACTACAGGTCAACAAATGTTTCAATTGCCTAAAGGAAAAATATACAGTGGCAAGATCCTATAAATATTTAAACTAAATACAACATTGCAAGTGGCACACAGTGGAAAGAGCATTAAACAGAAGCTGTGGAATAAGAGCTACAGAGAAAGCAGCTACATAAGCATGCCTTCCAGGCAAGGTCACTTAGAAACCACTCCACATTCTGAGGAAACAGATCAAAAAGGTCTACAGTCTGTCATAACCATTTTCTTTTTAAAACCACACCATTTATTTTGAAGTTCAGAAGCATCTATATCACATGCAGCTTTCTTATTTTATTTTTTTGAAACTAAGCGCCTCCAATAGAACATTAAGCATCCTAACTCCTGGCAAACAGCACGGATTTCCTATGTGGAGTGATACGCAATATCTGGTTTTACAAATGGCAAGAAATCATTTAACAAATTCAAACATTACTTTTTCCCCTATGGCCCATTTATTTATTTATTTATTTTAATTTTTTTAATGTTTTATTTATTTTTGAGACAGAGAGAGACAGAGCATGAACAGGGGAGGGGCAGAGAGAGAGGGAGACACAGAATCTGAAGCAGGCTCCAGGCTCTGAGCTGTCAGCACAGAGCCAGATGCGGGGCTCAAACTCACGAACCGTGAGATCATGACCTGAGCCGAAGTCGGACGCTTAACCAACTGAGCCACGCAGGCGCCCCTCCTATGGCCCATTTAAAAAAAAAAATAAAAAAAATAAAAACAAACAAACAAAACACCTCTAAGTCACTTGCCAAAAAAGCCAGAATGGAATAAAACCACACAGCTGAACTAACAAAATAATTACAAAACGCTCATTCATAGGAGCTTTTGTTTTCCTTACCTAAGCAAAAATAAATGTTCCCTGCCTCTGCTATTATTTAACCACGGAAAGAGAAACTCATCAAGACAGTGCTAAATAATTCCATTAGCATAACAAGCTTTAGTCTCTCCTGTAGGACAGCAATCTGATGAGATCCATGGCAACGGAGAGGCTTTGGGACCACACTTTTGTCCACATTAATTAAAAACAGTGGAGCCCTAAAAATTTCTGGAGTTGACAACAGTGAAGAAGAGGGAGATAAAGAGGATTAAGAGATACGAACTTGCAGCTATAAAATAAGTCACAGAGATGAAAAGTACAGCATAGGGAAAACAGTCAACAATGCTGTAATAACAGTGTTACTGGTACAGATGGTGACAGTGACAACACTTAACATGGGAAACACTGGGCAACGTAAAGAATTGTGGAATCACTATGTTGTACACCTGCAACTATGTAACATCATATGTCAAGTAAACTTCAGTTAAGAAAAAAATAGACTGGGTGAGGTGAGGGTAGGAAAGGAGACACCCAACTTCCTCGCCACGGGGTTCAGGGAAGCGAGGGCACAGACGAAACCACTCAGGAAGCACTCTATCAGCTGTGACGGTCTTTAAAGGTGTGAGTTCGCTAGGCTCCTGCATATTATGTCCTCCTGAGAATATGTTTCTAATTCGGCAATCCTTTTCCCAGGGTTATGTATGGCCATGTCTTCTTAGAGAGCTTTCCCATAACCATGGTTATTGAGACAAAGACCTACTCTCAAATATGAATCTTTCCTTAGAAATCAACATTTACAAGGATGCCTGGGTGGCTCAGTTGGGGAGTGTCCGACTTCGGCTCAGGTCATGTTCTTGTCGTTTGTGAGTTCAAGTCCCAGTTCAGGCTCTGTGCTGACAGCTCAGAGCCTGGAGTCTGCTTTGGATTCTGTGTCTCCCTCTCTCTCTGCCCCTCCTCCACTCATTCTCCCTCCCTCCCTCTCCCCCCCCCCCCCCCCACCAAATAAGCAAAAAACATTTTTAAAAAAACCCAGCACTTATTAAAGGTGCAAAAAGCATAGCACTCTATCTATATCTACCATATATTCAATGACAGTACATTTTCAAGAAAATTGTAAGGTAACAGGCTACGATTCTATTAGTAAAAGCCCCTGCCACGTACTGACCACCTATTTTGGCTGGGGACTACAGTAAAATATAAAATATATATATACATCACTTCAATTAACCCTGCTGACAACTTTAATAAGGTAGGTAACACTAGACCATTTTCCTCCAGATGGAGAAAGATTACAGAACTAGAAGGTCCCCTGGCAGATCAGAGGCAAAGCTCCCTGGTGTATCCAAAGTTCTCTAACTTATTAGGTGGGAAACTACAAAGAATCACAGATTAACTATCTCCATGCTGGACAAATCTGCAGTAATTTCTACCTTATTTTATCCTGCATGAAACTCTAGCCAAAGATAGCCACTGTTTTCATGTCAAGGGTTGGCAGTGACACACTGTCTGAGATCCCTAGGGAAGGACTAGAAGGTTGCAGGAAAAGGGGCTGTGTTCAGTTGCAGACGTTTGTGAAAGGCACTGGTGGCAGAGATAACCAGCCACTGAGCATTCATTCACACCCACATCCTTCTGCGATGCATTATGAAACCACCATGGACCTTCTCTCTAGTAGATGCTCGTTATCTAGACACCCTCCCCTTTCAAACAAAAGTTTAAGTAGATATTTAAGTCACACTATTACATGAGGGTTACCAATTAGTATGACATACTATGATATTCCCCCTAATACTATTTTTACCAACAAATAAGGGTCACTGTCTTCCTCCTGCACCCCGTCAGTCATCTGTTAGATTCTCCCTCAGATTGTGTATTCTTACATGAACTTGGTTGCCCAACAGTCTCTTCAGCTCCACAAGCCAAACCACAGCTGGCTTTTATGTTCTAAAGGATTCTCTATATTTTTAAATGAGTAAAACCAAGAGCCTTGCTTATCAAATACAATATAAGGCTTCAGGAAAAACTACCAAAAACAAAAAACAACTAAACGATAGCAAGGTAACGGATCAGAACTTGATTAAGGCCTTCCACAGCAGATACACTTCAACTAAAAGAAAAAAAAAACACACACACACAAAACATAGCTTTGGAAATGTGTGTATATTCTACATGTGACTTTTCCCAGATAGCAGTGACTGCTATTATATAAACTGCCAAAAGCAAAATGCCTAAAATTGATAAAGCAGACGGCCTCTTGTCTGCAGTGCAATACGAGAGAAAATTATTAAGAACAAAGACTTGCCCACAGACATTTCCTCTCTTGAGCAATAATGCTACTAAGTATCTATCCAGCAAGGGTTGTATATATTAACACAGACCTGTACTTTACAAATGTCTCTAAATGCAGCTATTGGCAAAAATACTTTAAACCTATTCCTTCATACACATATAGCTAAGAACAGGGCTAAATGAGGTTTGGCTCAAATTATAATATTGAAGTAATGGTAAGAGCTAACATTTATATAGCACGTTTACATATCTTAACGAGCTGAAAATGGCAAAATGAGCAGCCTAAACCCTGAGGGAAACCTGCCTTCATTAGACCAAGAGGGCACAGTTTCTCCTGGTCACCAGAAGAGGCTAGGGAACTGTAATCCCTTTCAAAGCCCATGATGGGCTTCAGCAATAATAGTTACATAGCTTTCATTACAGGAGTAAGTGACGCTGATTTGTCCAGAGACTGGAGACGTAATTACTGGGTGAGAAGTGCTGGAGGGCAAGGGAGCTGAAACTGCATCTTCTACACAAAGAAGCCAACAGATGCTACTGAAAGCCAGATACTGTCATTTGTGTGGAAGTTTAAGGGTTAATGCCTAAAAACAATCGCTAGAAGGGAAAGAGGTTGTCATGAGGACACAGAAAAAGGGCAAGGACTGCTATTTTCCATTACAAACGTTATAAAATTATTTGATTTCTTAAAGTACCTAAATGCAGGGTTTTAATAAAAATTTTAAATTAGTTTAGTTTGAATTAAAGAAACACACACATACATACATGAAGTGATCTAAATTGCTTGGGCTAGGAAAAGAAGAAGGAAAAATAGTGGAGGTCCTCATTTATTAAATACAATAAATAAATCACCTTTTTGCACCTAAAAGGCCTTCCCTTTTCAGTGAGCTGGAGTGTTAGAAGGCAAGGTGGCTATGGATTGCTAAGCAAAAGGGGAATGTGCCAAGCACAGGAAGCCAGACTGGAGAGTCCTGGCAATATGGGGTGACAGAAACTGCAGGAAAATCACCTGCGCTCCTGGCAGACAGGTCAACTTACTCCATGAATAACAGACTCAGGGAACATCAGCACAAGACTCACCTTTCCCCAAACCAGGCGAGATAACGACTACCATCTGTAAAACAGTACAAGGTCTGAGAAGCGGCCAAGTCAGAATTCACATTAAGCCCTATAGGAATTCAGAGGGGTAACCCTTCATTCTCAGGGGTAAGATAAGGAGAAGCTCCATAAACAGTAGACTCTGAACCGGATTCCTGGGGATGCACAAGGGCTCAACAGGTAGAAATGGAAGACAGGCCCTGTTCCAGGCTGAGGAAACATGATGAGAAAGAAAGGCCAGAGGTGAAAAAATAAGATAGATGGTGCGTTTGGAAATGGGCCATGATCTAAGACACATCAAAATGCACATTACGTGTTGTCATCACCCCAAGAGGAGAGTGTGGGGCAGGGGTGGGAGACCCCATGACAGTTAGTTCACTGGTTTCTGGCAGAGTGTAAAACTACAGACATGATTGGGGTGCCTGGGTGGCTCAGTCGGTTAAGCATCTGCCTTTGGCTCAGGTCACGATCTCATGGTTCATGGGTTCAAGCACCGTGTAAGGCTCTGTGCTGACAGCTCAGAGCCTGGAGCCTGCTTCTGATTCTGTGTCTCCTCTCTCTGCCCCTCCCCCATTCACACACTGTCTCTCTCTCTCTCTCTCTCTCTCTCTCACTTTCAAATATATAAAAAAAAAATTAAAAAATATTTTATCAACTTAAATATAATTTTTAAAAACGGGTATGTTTCTAAAATTAACTCGTTTATGGGAATATACCCTCCAAGTTTAACTGATTTTGCTTATGACAGACTTAAATGCCAGACACTGATATTTAGCTCATTAGTCATGTCATGCCTATCATGCCCCCGAGTTTTCCCAAGTGCTTAGCTTTGTGCTAGTGAATTCCATCAATCCTTTTTCCTTATAATTCCCCAAGAGTGTTGAGCTCCTAACACCTAAAGATTCATGTTTCAGGCACCTTCAGTTCTCCCTTCAATTTACAAAAGGAATACCATCATAAATGGACAAATTCCTCTAAAAAATAATTTTTCCCCCATTGGCATCCACATGTAGTAAATGTTCCTTTCAAAACTGCAATCATAGGGGCGCCTGGGTGGCTCAGTTGGTTAAGCGTCCAACTTCAGCTCAGGTCATGATCTCACAGTTTATTGAGTTTGAGCCCCACATCGGGCTCTGTGCTGACAGCTCAGAGCCTGGAGCCTGCTTCGGATTCTATGTCTCCCTCTCTCTCTGCCCCTCTCTCACTCACACTCTGTCTCTATCACAAAAAATAAATGTTAAAAAAACTTGCAATCATAAATTGAACCAACTTTGACCCATATAATCCCAAGTATTGGTTTGGGTTAAAATATATACATCTGACTCAGGTTTCTGTGTATCTAAGCAAGTGGTAGCAGTTACTAGACCACAGATGAAATGATTCCTACAGATACAAATGACTGTTCATAGAATCCATTCATTTTTAATATAAATCATAAGCTGTCAAAAACAAAAGTGAGCCCGTTAACTTTTACTGTCCTTCATCAATATTTAAAAGTCTCATTTAGGAAACACACAAGTACTACAAGTAAATCTTGGATGGAATTAAGAGGTCAACACGTCTTCACTTTTAATTCTGTGAGTAAAAATGGTAGGTGCTGAAGATACAAAATTGACACAATATTGGCCCTGCCTTCCTCAGCTAAGGATCTAGCTGGGAGGAATAAAAGAACAATTAAAGAACACAGGTTAAGTATTCAAGGTTGTACCCCAGGGTCCTTACACCACCAGGCCTCCAGAAGAGGCTGACGACTGATAAGTATTAGTTGACTGATTAGATGAACAAACGGATGTAACAATTGTTGATGGAAGGACCAATGGTCTTTTTGGCTAACAGAGAGGAGGGTAACTTTACCAAGTGTGTGGGATCAGGAACAGCTTCCCAAAGTTAGAGTATGGGCCAAACGGCATCTGAAAGGAGTGTTTCCACACACCAGAAATTGTCCAGAATACACTGAACCCAGACAAATTTACTAAATTTGTTATGTTATGTAATTGTTTTAACATGATATAAAAAATAAACACATGATATCTAGGACTTCAAAAATATTTTTCGATAAAGCTAAACATTTAATTTTTTAAGATGACTCCATGTAAAAATCAGATATAAACAGAGCGGAGGATGTATGGATAAAGCAAAAACTGAGTAGCATGTGAAGAACTGAAACTTCTATAATTATTTTTAATGTTTATTTATTTTTGAGAGACAGCGAGCAAGCGAGAGCAAACGTGAGCAGGGGAGGGGCAGAGAGAGAGGGAGACACAGAACCCAAAGCAGGCTCCAGGCTCTGAGCTGTCAGCACAGAGCCTTACATGGTGCTTGAACCCATGAACCATGAGATCATGACCTGAGCAAAAGTCGGACGCTTAGCCGACTGAGCCACCCAGGTGCCCTGAGCTGAAATTTTTAAAACAGGGTTTAAACTTAGGATGTCCCAGGAAAAAAGAGAAGAGAGGTATTCCAGGGAGAGGGCAAAGCATAAGCCCAAGCAAGAAGACAAAGACCATAGGTATTGTAGGGAGTTGGAACAAGCAGACAGTAATATAAAGCTCAAGATAAGTAGTGGAAGAAGATGCAAAATGTCCAATCAAAGAGCACTAAATCTGCCAGATTCAACAGGATGAACTTACCTTGTAAGGGACAAGGAGCCAAGGGACGTGGCTATACTTGTATTTTAGAGAGATCCCTCTCATGGGTGACTGGAGGGAAGGCACTGGGGAGTAAGTAGACTGGGGTAGGGAATACAAGCTTAATAGGAATCATAAACAAGAAATATTTAGGTGTTAAGAAAATCATCAGGCTTTGGTGATTGGGTATGAGCAGAGGAGATCAAGCTATAATTTAATGGTTTATAGCTTCATTGACTAATAGACAGTAGTACCTAAAAAAAGGGCTTAAGTCAGAGAGAACTTTGAGGGAGGTTGTTTTATTTTTGTGTGATAATTAAAATAAGCATGATTGATAATGAGCCTGCTGCCCTAAGAAAAAGAGAAAGAAATCGGTAAAATGAGTAAATGTTCAAAGTGGATAGAATAGAGGAGACTCTGGCCCCCTTCCTCCTGAGATGACTGCATTAATAGAGAGTGCTATGTAAGAATAACAAATCCCAGCAACAACTTGTTAAATGACGAAGGAATCCAGAAATTGGGGTCAAACAGGGTGCTTGGAAACCAGATTTAAGAGGAAGGGGTAACGTAAAGAAAGATTAAAGTCACAACAGCCTCAATTCAAGGTTGGGAATGTGTGAGGATAACAGAGTAGACCAGGCCCCGCCAATCGACCCCCTAGAACTGGGTCCAGGTAGAATGGTCAATCACACAGGTCCAAAGGAGACGGCATCACCTTTCAATCTCTCTCCTCACTTGACAGCTATCTTGGCCTTGGCTGATCAAGACTCCTAGGTGATCTGCCTACTTGCAAAGCCCTCCCCCTCTCCCCTCTGCTAACTGAAAGTGGCAAGTGTTCTGGTCTATTTTACTCTCACTATTTTTTGATTTTCCAACAAGTTTCATGGAGTTTAGTTGAAGCCATGTGAAGTACAATTTGAAAATCCTTCCCAATAAACACAGAAGCTATTCTTACAACAGCTTCCCAGGAAGAGGTCACAGCTAGGCATGGGAAAGATCTAGCCTCCTGCTGACTGGAGCTCTCGCTTGCTCTGTTGCTCTCCCCTTTCTCTCTGTACCCAGTTTCATACCACGCCTTGCAAATTTGCAACCCTAAGCATAAAGTGCTTACACTTACACAAGCACACAGTAGAGCTGGGTTCCAAAGAGGACTGGGCATCTGTAGTACTTGACATTCAGGCCTTTGGCAAGATGTCAGCATTTCATAGAGTACTTTAAATGTTTTGGTCTGAGAGCTAATATAGCATTTCCTCACTGGTCAACACGAGCAGCCCAAGCAGAAAGCTAAATCTATTTCCCTCAACATCAGATGTTACACTCCATTGTTGATCCAGTCTTGCCTACGGAGACGACAGGAGGCTGGAAAAATTGGTAAGTAAAAACGGTCCATTCAGTGCAGAGTATATTTAAAGAATATTTGTGATTCCAATGTGAAATGGCTGTTTGTGCTCATGATGTCCTAAATTGTTTTTTTCTCATGGATGAAACGATAAGTGACAGATTTATCAGTGAGATCTGACTTTTCCAGGTTCAAAAACTAAACTAAGTCCAATTAACTTTTCCCTGTAAATGTGCCTTTTAATTGCATGGAGCAGGATTTTCTTCAATGGGCTCATGCATTAGACTTTAAGAAATCCCTGTTTTGTTTTGTTTTTTAATTTGTAAACTTATGGCTTGTAAAACATAAGACAGTGTGTGTGTGTGTGTGTGTGTGTGTGTGTGTGGACAGTGGGTTAAAATCCGTTCGGGATATGTTAAGGAGCAAGGATATAGCTCGGCTATGATGTAATCTTCCAAGCCAAGGGAGTCCGATAAAGAAATGAAATGCTGAAGAGAAAAAAAGGCAAAACAGCTTTGGTTTAAGAGAGCAAACTGCCACAAACTCACAAAAACTGAAACCAAAGGTAAAATACTTCATGCAAGGAAGGATGTGAAGTCTTCTCTGAAACCTAAACACCTGAGCTGCTCGTGTAGATTTAATGGTGACTCACAACTAATTTTCACAGGGAAGACACACGAATAAATAAGCCTCATAGTTGCTATTTTAGCTTTTTTTAATATTTAAGGTTTTGTTTTTCATATATTGACTCTTAATGTCTGGTTTCGTCTGAGATTTCCCAAACATTTAAATATCAAGTATTCAGAAGTTTTTTGGTTTTAAGTTGTGGATGGCAAGGACAAAGAACGTAATTTGTGCAGCTTATTTTTGCTTTTTTTCTAGAAACTGTGTAATAAATTTCACAAAATCTAGACTGACAGATAATTTTAAAACTAATGCTTAGAATAAGTTAAAACTTGTGCTGAGAACCCACTCCTTATACTTCCCAGCCAAAAAAAGCTTTATAAGAGCTCCATTTATTGGAGAAATTCTAAGCATACTGTAACTGAAAGAAGGCAGTGATAGGATACTTTACAAACCACAAGTGTCTCCCTACTCTGCCATCAAAAATATTTTAGAAGTCACAAAATTTAGTGATTTTAAAAAGCTATAATAATAACTCTTCTTAATAAATGACTCTCTAAATGAATAAAACGCAACCTCTTAAGTCTTCTTCTAATTCATTTTTACACCTACCAACTTTCTTGCCAGTTTTCCCTCTTAAAGATAGCATCCATGGGGGGGGGGGGGGGGGGCGGAATCTCTCTATATCTCTAGTTCTCTTTCTGTTCTAGACAGCTTTCCACATCAGCCCCACCCATTATAGGGGAAAACATTTCTTCACCTTTGGTGCTTCAACACAAAACAGTTCACTACTGATAGGGATTACCACGTGTAATCAAGATCATCTGAGAAAGAAAATCCAGAGTAAAAGTTGGTTTTGAAAAACATAACCAAGATCTAGACTTACTTACATTTGGCCATATACCCTATAAATTACATAGATTTTTTTTTGTTAGCCATTCATATGCAATCTTACTAATACCTATTAAATGTATTATACTAACCATATGAAACTTCCATTTTTGTAGGCAAAAAAAAAAAAAAGCCAATTATTAACAATTTTATATGACTCAATCTAATAAAAAAAAGGAAGAGAGACATAGTCTCAAAAGGCAGTCCCAGAAGTCAAGGGTGATGCAAAAAAACCTTTAATGGTATTTTACGTAACTTTTACATGACAGTGAAATCCAAGACTTGTAAATAACAATTCCAAGTAATGAACCCCCATAGATGCAGCCCTCTGCTTTTAAAGCTTTGCATAGATATTATCAAGACTGGATGAAATTAAACACTGGTGTCTCCAGCAGCCAAATTACACTGGGAAATACCTTAAATTGCTGGCTCTATTCAGTTAAGAAGCTAGGGTCCAGGGAGGTTCATCGACTCAAACGACACAACACAGCTAATGAAGGCCTACGATGGGTCTTAAAGGAAAAGGCCATCAGGCTTCAAATCCAGTACCCTCTCACCTATCCCATATCTTACCTCTGATCTAACAAGATGAATGTGCCCAATAAAAATTATAATTTATACATAAACATAAGTTGGAGATGTGAAAGAGCACAGGACTGCTGAGCCTCTTTCTAGCTGTTTACACAACAGTGGCAACAATCACACTGCATAAAATATAGTCAATATTATGGGGACTCAGATTTTTATAGAGGCAATCTTATATGGTACAAAAAGCAGGGCCTCTGAATGCAGCAGGCCAGCTGAATTTGAATCTACTGTGACCTTGAGCTACGCCTGCTTGTCAGCTCTTTTGCCTCTATGATCCTCCTCTGTTCCATAACCAATATAACATCACAATAAAGCCATCGCCCCACAGAGCTGCTGAGACAGTAATTGAGACATGTTCATATCTGGCACAGAGCAGCTATTCAAAAAAAAAAAAAAAAGAATCTCTCCCCCATCCTTGCTAATAACCTATTATGTTAGAGATAGTACTGGAAAGATTAAATAAAACCTCACAGGAAATTTCTTCAGTTAGTATCTGATACTCACAGGGCCAAATAAGAAATCGCAAATAAGGGAACATGAATACTTCTCCCAATTCACCTCCTATCACTTCAACAGAAAACCGGGTAATGTACCAACACACAAGTAGCAAGTATCTATTAATGTATGTCCACTGAACAAGTAAACCTGTCCTTCCCGGCCAGACCTGTGGGCCTCATAGCTAGAGACCTGGAGATCAAGGGACTCAGAGCCCTGAGCCACACAGTGGTAGTCCTAGACAGACAGAGGTGAGAAAACGACATGAAGGTTATTATTTGCTTAATTCACATACTTCATGGATGCATGAATAACCAAATAAATAGACAACCTTATCAAAAACCCAAGAAAAAAAGTAAAATTAAAGATATTCAATCTGTAGGAGTTACAATGATAGACTGTGGAGTTTTACCTATTTTTAAAATTTAATTATCTTTATAAAAGTGTGGTATCTTTTTTTTTTTGGTATTTACAGACCATCCAGTACATGATAAATTAAGGCCTAACATCAAAATAAGCAAACTAACCCCCAAAAATTCTTATTAGAAAATACAGTAAAATATATCTTAGCCAGGAATTCTCAACTTCTGGTCTCAAGATCCTCTTTACAATATTCAGAAGCCCAAAGAGCTTTCATCTGTATAAGTTCTAGCTAACCATATTTACTATAATAGATATTAAAATTGTTGAACTTATATTTGTAATTCATTTTAAAAGGTGTCAACTGTTAAGAGGAATAACACATTTTTTATAAAACAATAATTTATTTAAAAAAGCTTTAATTGGAAAGGTGGTATTATTGTACCTTTTTGCTTGCCTCTTTAATATCTGAACTAGGACAGATTCTCATATTCACTGCTTCATTCGATCAGTTTCAAAATGTAGTTTTAATTAAAGTATATTAAAGAAAATCTCATCTCACACAGATATGTAATAGGAAAAGAAAGAAGTATTTTAATAGCCTTCTGGATTTTTTTTCTTTGGTACCACAACAAATCTCAAAAAGTGGTTTTTTCTTAAAGGTTGTCTGCAATGTAGAACCTAAATCCTTATCAATGAATATTCTTTTTGCATTAAAATCCTTTAGTCTAACTTAGTCTTTGAATTTCTTTTTATCTTTATTTATTATAGAGAAAGACAGAGTGTAAGCGGGGGAGGGGCAGAGAGAGAGAGGGAGACACAGAATCCGAAGCAGGCTCCAGGCTATGAGCTGTCAGCACAGAGCCCAACGCGGGGCTCGAACTCACGAACTGGGAGATCATGACGTGAGTCTAAGTCTCAACTGACTGAGCCACCCACGCACCCCTCTTAGTCTTTAAATGAATCTTTGACCTGTGCTAGATTTTATAACATCACATAATCAAGTCATTTGGAGATGTACTGTCATTCAGATGTATACTCTTTATTATATAAAAATCAAAAAAATGGTCTTAATATTGACACTGATCTCTAAGTACTGGGCAGTGCTATTTTCTTCCATTGATGAAGGTTCAGCTCATCCAATTTTGAGAAAATGTCGCCAAATACCCAAGTCAGTCTGAATTACTATAGTCTGTGTGTCATTCTTTCAAGTAAAAAATGGTGTTCCAGCAAAAATCATCTAATTCAGTTCATGGCTCACATGGCTTAATCACTCAAGTGTTGTTCCTCTAGACAACCACCAAATAAGGCAGAAGCTTCATGAACAATTCCTATTCTGTCATGTACAATGTTTAAAAGACACATATTTAAAGGGTAAGATATAACCAAATTAACAATATATATGCCTTCATCAAGAACACTGTAAAGTGCACTTGGCCTTTTCTTCTCCTGGTTACTAAGAATTCATAGCAGTAAGGTATGCAGTGACTATAGAACAGATATGTGCATGGCCCTGATTGGTGCTCAAGTATTTTACATACCCTGGCTTTTGCACCATTCATACAAATGTCAGCACAATGAGTAAAAAAGGCAAGTAACATGTTAGTATTCTTTTCAAGATGGGTTGACTTCATGGCCCCCGTGAAAGGGTGTCAAGGAACCCCACGGTCTAACAGACCATATTGTGAGAACAATTATTTTAGACTTTGAGATAGAAAAATTTTCTTTGGATACTAAAAACACTAACTCAAAACAAAAATAATTTGACTATATTAAAATCTGTAACTTTTGTTTATCAAAATACACCTTCAAAGTGAAAAGACAAGTTATAATCTAGGAAATGTATTTCACCATATATACACCTAATAAAGCAGATTATCAACACTATTTGAAGAATTTCTACAAATCAATAATAGCATAAACAACCCAACATAAAAATGAGAAGATAATGACTAGACATTTCATGGAAATAATCATTATATGAAGAGATGCCCATATCATCAGTTATCATGGAAATGCAAATCAAGGCTACAATATAGTATCACATCATAAACAAAACTTTAAAAATCTGAGAATATGAAATGTTGAAGAGGATATGTATTGACAGGATCATTACACATTCTTAATAGGGGTATAAACTGGTGCAATCACTTTGGACCATAGTTGGCACTGTTTCCATTATTTTGACATTCCTATACCATATGAATTTGTAATTTCACTTCTAGATTTATACCTACAAGAAAACCTTTCCTATGTTCGTCAAGATAAACTATGGATATATGTCTCAGCCAAGTTTACAAGAGCAAAAGCCTAGAAACATCCTAAACACAGGAAATTAGTCATAGTCACCAAGACAAATAATTTACAGCAATACTCAATACCATGGATGATATGTGATATGATAAGGTTAAATCGCTAAAAGATAATATAAGGCTTTTAAAAAAAACAAAATCACAATTTCATACACATACATACCACAGATTCACACTTATTTTTAGGAACACAGACATTGCAGAACACTATAAAACAAGAAAGCAGGAGAATGACGAAAATAGGATTCAGGGTACATAATGGCCAGAGGTGGCATATGGGAAAGAGGACAGAGCATTCAGGTACATATAGCTTTTTACCCTCTCGCCTTTTGTTTCACTTATGGAGCTTAAGGAAAATTATTAATATGATTAAAAGTAACAAAATTAAAATTTATCAAGTCAAACTTGCATCAACTTTGCATAAGAATATTTCATAAATTAAAGATTATGTAGATCCAATTTTATTCCCCAGAGATTTAAAAAGCTATCTGTACATTTTAACCTCTTGCAGATAGAAACTTTAAAACTCTAGAGGTTCTAAACAGACTCATAATTTGACAGTTAAGTAAATCAACTCAATTTAACCAAAATTCATAAATTCACTAAGTATCTATTGAACTTTTACTGTCTGCCAGGTGAATAACTAATTTAGCAGTGAATAAGAAAATTAAGTCCTGTTCTCATGAAGGTTACCTTTAAGGGGGTGATGGAGACAGTAAGTTGAAAATTAAATATTATTAATTTATTTTTTTTAATCTTTATTTTTGAGAGAGAGAGAGACAGTGTGAGCAGGGGAGGAGCAGAGAGAGAAGGAGACACAGAATCCGAAGCAGGTTCCAGGCCCTGAGCTGTCAGCACAGACCCCAACGCAGGGCTTGAACTCACGAACCGTGAGACCATAACCTGAGCTGAAGTCGGATGCTCAACCGACTGAGCCACCCAGGCGCTCCAGATGTTATTTTACATAATAAAGACACGTATGAAGAAAATAAAACATGGTGGGCGGCTGGCAGGTGCTAGGTAGGAGCTTGGCTGTGTCAGATGTCATGAACAGAGAAGGGCCCCCCTAGAAGGTGATGTTTTAACGCGGACCGACAGGGGGCAGCCACACTAAGATGCTAGAGAAGGACAGCCACAGACAGAGCTACAAGTACTTCTGCCTCAGTGAGTTTTATATGTTTACAAAACTGGGCTACAACATCACTGTGGGGACAGCAGGAAAGCAAATTCACCCTGGTATTCCTGCTGGTCCTACGTAGTGCTTGACAAAACTCAGTCAGTGATGTTTGCAGACCCTTGCCAGTAGCCCCCACCAGTTTAAAAGGACCAGAAGCCATTTGGGATTTACTGGGACAGAGAGAAAACACGTATGTACCTAGCTCAGAGCTTCTTCCGGCAGTGAAAAGGAAAGGCACGGGCAAGGAAAAGCTCAAGGGGAGAGCTAAGTAGTAAAGCTTCCACTTTTATCTTTTTTGTTCGACTGGGCCAAAATATCTAAGTAGCACAATAATCTACGTTTATGATAAACATTGATTTGCCTAAGGCACCAAATATCTACTGTTTTGCCTTCCCCACGTTCCCCGCCCCATACACACAAATACACCTGCACTTTTTCCACAAGCTACTCATGTCAGTGACATCCAAAAACCAGAAGAAAGCTTGCTGGAACTTTTGCTACTGTAGGCCGGACACACTTATGTTCTAGGTAAGAGTCACACAGCTGAGGAGAGGCCTCTGCTCTCCACCAGGAGAGCAACAGCAGAACCTGGCTGAGAAAAGTGGGAGCAGGATCAGCTGTATTAGTTATGCTGAGGTAGTATCTATCTGCTAGGCCTCTCCCAGCCACGTCCTAGAAGGGAGGCCTGAAACCAAGGTAAGACCAGAAGGTTAAATGCTGCAGGCAGTGAGGGCTCGGAGGAGCTGAGCTGCCCGTGTGAGTGCTCTGGTTTCTACCTCAGGAATTTGCTCAAGCCACTAAGCTCCCTTCACCTGCTTTCTTCCTGTGCAATGTAAGAATGTTTTAGGTCATTCATCAGAAATTTATACAATTCACACTATGAAACATTTGCCAAGTCAGGTCAAAATACAAAGCTCTCTCTCCATGCAGAACAGACAAACCAACAAAAACAAGTCTTTTCAACAGGAAACAATACAACCCTAGCAGGTAAGGCCTTGGAATGACACTGACCTGGATTCGAATCTCAGTTCTACAACATGCTAGTTGTAACATCCTGGACAATTTATTCAGGCTCTCTAGACATCCGTTTCTTCAACTATAAAGTGGGATTACTTTTATCAGAACAACACGAGGATTTAGTCAAAAGTATATAGCTGTAGTTCGTTCATTCAGTGCTGCATAAAATTACACTATGTTTTTCTTTTACCCATTCTTCTACCAATAATCATTTGAGCCAATGCCCATATTTTGCTCTATCACTTTCTATGTTTCAAGAAACACTTGGACATGTTTCTCAATATGCTTCTATAAAAGGTTTTTAGGGCATATACCTAGGAATTAAGATGCTTGGCTAGAGGGTAAGTAAATGCTCATCTTTTCAAGTACTTCCAATTCCTTTTCTAAAGTGATAAACTTGAGACACATAATGCTGAGCTGGGGATTTTTAAAAAGTCCTGGAAGACAGTATATAGCATGAACAATTTTAGAATGCAATATATATGCTTGTATGGATTACAGTCATCTGTGTAAAGGGTAGAAATGAAAAACACAGAACTCAAGACAGGGTTCCCTCTGGGCAAAGGGAGGCAGACAGCCAGGGAGGAGCACAAAGGTAGACGCAGGTGGCTCTGGCTGTCCAGTCAGCACTGTGTTCTTTTTACTGTGCTTTACCTTAGGTTACATAAATTCTTCTCAAAGTAGGAAACAGTCCCTGAAAAAGAGAAAATACTTCAAAAAGCAATTAGCATCGCCTGTGTCCAGTACAAGGTAAAGTTCCCAATAAATGGCAGTTGTCGCTATAAGACGCGTGGAGAGGGAAAGGGATGACGAGGCACAGTGGCAGCTAACGCAAGGCACGACGGACTCGGGTGAAGGAAAAGCTCTTCCCGATGGAGGTGAAGCAACCTGCCTCCTCAACACCCAGGGCCGTGAGTGAGCCAGAAGTGCAGAAAGTGGGGGTCCACTGTGCAGAGGGGAAATAGATGAGGCTGCTCGGGGTCCAGGAGCAGACACTGAGCTCCAAGGGGGGCAGGATGCACCCACAATACCAACAACACTGCATGATAATAAGCGCCCAAGGAATATTTTATAGGCAGTTCGCTTTACTGATGATGGTTTTCAACAGTGTTCTAAATGAAGATTATTTTGGCTTAGAAAACTAGGTAGAAAGAGGAAAGAAGATGGCAAAGAATAGAATAAGAAAACCCAATTTAAGGATAGGTAGAGAAGCTTCCAAAGGTTAACAGAGGAAAACAGGCAGCAGGGTAACAGATGTGTCTAAGAGACTGTTGAGTACCTGTTGTGTGTCAGGCACTGAGCTCAGGATTCTTCCCTCAAAACTAATACACACACATATCAGATGCACATGTGCATATGCATACACGTGTGTATGCACATATACTATAATATATATCATCCTAAAAGTATAATACACAAGCATATATATACGCACACATATACTTTCTTTTCCTTCTACTGAACCTCTTCCAAAATGTGCTGCAGGCATTATGACCCTCCCATCCTAAATACTTCGATATGCAACTCAGAAGAGTAAGAATATTCTCCTGCTTAACCATACCATCATCACACCTAGAAAGATTAACTCAAAAATACTAACACAGGGCCTATATTCAGATTTACACAACTGTCCCAAAACAATTACTATAGCTCTCTCCTCTACTCCCTCAATCTCCAATCACAACCACACATTACATTATTTCTCTTTGGCCTCCTTTGATCTAGAACTGCTCCCTCCCACCCAATCATGTCTGTTCACTTTTCATGACATTCATTTTTTTAGAATCTAGGCAAGTTGTTTTACAGAATGATCCACATTCCGATTGTCCATCCATGATCAGCTTTTTGACAGGGCACGTTGTATACATCTAAATAAATCATAATGCCAACTTATCCCACTTGGGGTAAGTCTGATCATTCAGTGACAGCTAGATATCCCTGCTGAAAAGGATCAATTTTTTCCTTTAGTATTCTAAATCATCTGAGAGTGATACTTTTAGACTAGAACATCCTGTTCTCCCACAGCCTTTTACCGACTGGCTTTTTGTAACTACTGAAGACTGCGTCCTCATCTGTTATTACACTGAGGCTGAAAAATGGTGACTTTCTATCATTCATTCTACATTTTCTAGCTGAAATTATGTAAAGAAGAGCCTCCCCCTGTCTTCATCCTCCATTTGTCATCCTTATTCTTAATATCGCTCCCCCCCCTTTTTTTTTTTAAAGTTTAGTTATTTTGAGAGAGAGTGTGTGTGAGCAGGGGAGTGGCAGAGAGAGAAAGAAAGAATCCCAAGCAGGCTCTGCAGAGGCTCAATCCCACGAACCATGAGATCATGACCTGAGCCAAAATCAGGAATCAGTTGCTCTGCTGACTGAGTCACAGAGGCACATCAAACATGCACACTTTTTTTTTTTTTTTTTTTTTTTTAAAGTAGGCTGCACGCCCAGCACAGAGCCCAACTCAGGGTTTGAACTCACAGCCATGAGTTCAAGAGTCAGAGCCAACCAGGCGCCCCTTGCTTTCCTTTTCTTAATATCACTGTCAACTCCTGAATTTGGTTTGTTTTTCCAAGTACTTTGATCTCATCATTCCTGTTGATATCCAAATTGTCAAATTTAGAAGTATCTCCAATAGCAGTTTCCGTGTTTTGACATGTCCCTATCGGGCTGAGCAATTCCTTGCTTTTTGCCCAACTGGTTCATCTCAACTCACTTGTACTTTCCCTGTGCCTTATTAAAGTCAACCATTTCTCCAAGAAGCCCGGGGTCCTTTCAGTGGGCAGTGATACTTAGGAACAAGATGAGCTCACTAATACTGAGAATCAGTATTTCTTTGCCTATAGAGGGTTTTTACCTTTGTTATTGAAGGATGGAAAAGGCTTGAGCAAGTTTATAGCTTTGGGGCTATCATGACTTCTAGACCTACCAATTTTTAGTCTGTTTTATTAAGGACTTATGCAGGTTTATACCTCACAGGAAAATCACCACTAAACAGAGAGAGATACTAACAATATAAAACAATAATGTATGAAGATTAAAAAGAAGTCTAGAGTAGGCTGCATTTAAAAAAAAAAAAAAAAAAAAAAACATAGAGTAAAACCAAACCAGTCCTGGTCCAAGCAAGTCGTTAACATAAAACTGCAACGGAACACTTGTGAGCTGGTTATGATTAGACTTCCCACATATGGACATTACAGCTAAGGCAATAATGAAATGCCATCTAAGAGCTCCCATGCAGCATGGCAAGACATGACATGACTTTCTTATAACGTACTTGATGGACTCACATTGAATTCTATTGGAAAAGTGAAATAATCACAAATGTAATGGTCTAAAAGCAAAATACACATTCAACAATGGATCCCAACCTATAGACCTAGGGTTCACAAAAGGAAAGGTCTTTTACCTCACCTGTACTCTAAGCACCATCTTTAAGTTGCATAAAACTCCATCTTTTACATTTAAGTTCTACCCATTTTGAGATGAATATAGTTACTTCATTATCATATGTTGTATTATAAAAATACGAATTCGTTTACAGAATTGCCTAATTCAAGGAATTATCATGATGCATTTTATTAAAAGCAAAGGTCATTGATTCTTCCAAAACGGAGGAAGTAGATCAAACGTTAGGTTTTCAAATGCATGTATCACTCTTCTGCAGTATTCGCACTCCCACCCAAAGTCCTGGATATCCTTCTTCTTGGGCTATGTGAGGCTGATTCTTGAACAAACATACAGGTGGTTGATATTTAACTAAGTAGTTAAAAGTGTGGGTTTCCCAGAAATGAAAACCTGCTCCCCATTCCCATAGCAAAGGGATATGCATTAATGCCCTGAGCCCCAAGATCTTAACATCTGAGTACTGCATGCCTAACTGAGAAATGCAAACATCATCTCAGTGAGGCAAAAGGAGGTCAAAGATTCATTTCCTTGCCTGGCCCTGGGGAATAGAGCCTCATAGTTTAAAAAAAACAAAAAACAAAAAACAATGCAGCAGAACAGGCTGGAAAAAAGTCAGGAATCCAAGTAGCTCAACCTAATTCCAGACCTAGAAAGGAATCATTTCCCAAAATTAGCAAGACCAAAATTTCATAGCTTTATGCCACTTTCATCAAAGATTCAGGCTTCTGGGGATTGATTTGCTGAGTAAGACCGTGAAATATTTGGGCTTCCCTCATTCCCTATTGCCAAATGCCACTTCCTGTGAGGACAATAGGGGGACCATTGGAAGCACAGCCTTCCCCCCATCCTCCCCAACACAAGCACTTTTGAGCCAGATACCAGAGGAGGTTCAGAGCACTTAGCAAACAATCTACGGTGCCTCCTCTAGCTCTCATTCAGGTGCAGAGCATCAGCTGAAAGTGAACATGAGAAAGCAGGGGGAACCATGTAGATGCCTGACCCAGGGGAAGTCCTGGGCAGACTGAAAGTCCCAGGGACATGGGATTATTCCATTGTCAGCTGAGTCACTCCCTGAACCCCAACTGTTCCCTCTGAGTCACACACTACCAAGCACCAGGTTATTTGATTCTTAGAGGAACAGGAACCCTATGAGGCAGCAACCACTACCCCCCCCCCCCCATTTTAAGGGAAGTAAAGACAGAAACACGGAGGTACTTAGTAACCCACGGCTATTAAATAATCAAGCCGCATTTCTAACCAAGGTCCACTACATCCAACAGGCATGCTTTTAATCATTATACTGCACTGTCTGCCTGTTGCCCCACCAGTGCAGACAAGACAGTCCACTTCACATTCTGAGACCTAAGGATTTGAATTACCTACCGTTGATGAGCTACTCAACATAGAGTTAAGACTGTAAGTGTTAAGACAGCACCAAAGAGAGAGTGACTAAATTCTCTCTGTATATCAAAATGATATCAAATATACCTACCACTTAGAGGCTATTCCAGTGATTTTCAACTTAGGAACATTTAGAAATGTCTGCACACTTTTTGTTGTTGTTGTCATAAATCATGGGGTGCTACTGGCACCTAGTGGATAGAGGCCAGAGATGCAGCTAAAAACCTTGTAAGGCAAAAGACAGCCTACCTACAAAGGGCTGGAATTCAAAAAAAAAAAAAAAAAGAAGAAAAAAAAAGAAAAAAAAGTCAATAGTGCTAAGGTTGAAAATCCTTAGGCTATGCCAAAAAGTGTAGGTGAAAACTCACTAATCCATCCTGACAATCCAGACACTGTCCCATCACAGAGGCTAGTGACAGTTGGCCATTTTCATGGCCCCAGACCTTTGGCACCTGTGCTACACCTCACTGTCTACCACCTCCCGTAATCAGCTAAGATATGCAGACACACCTCTGAGCTCTTAGGTGTGCCAGGCATACACTTTGCTACTAGCTCTGCTAAAAGTATTTTAAGAGAAGTGGTTAGAATTAACAGTAAAAACTAGGTTTGAACATTATCAGTTTACTGTCCATACTAACCCACTGTCAAATTATCATACATAATTGAAGACTGGGTCTCTTTGCAGCAGAAACACAGATCTTTGATTCTCATGAGCGTGAGTCTGTGAATAGGGAGGCCCAGGAAGAAAGCCTAGCAGTTAAGATAAAACTGAGCGCAAGTACTGGAAGTTCTCAGGTGTCTGCAATTCAGCCCAAGAAGCGCATACAGCCACTTCTAATGTGAAAACTAATTAGCACTGTTCCTCATTTGAGGAATGTAACCTCAGCATTCACCCAATTAGAAGTTAAACTAAAGCATGTTTCTCATTCACCAAGACTCTAACTGAAGGTGAAGTGAATGGGCCATAGTGTCAGGAGTTAGGAGGATCAAGTCAGATCTAATCAAGACCTCATATCTACTACAAGAGAAAACTAGCTAAAGGTGACAAACAGGAACAAGCAAAGCCAGAGACCCCAGGGAGTCCTTTTGTGGCATCCAAACCATACACAGCAGCCCTGGGTCTTCCCCAGCAGCACAGTCCTTAGCACTTACTGGTTAGTGTCCTTGTTTTCATCAATGTAATGAATGCTCCAATTCTATACCTCCCCTGGCACATCAATGCAGAAGACAGAAAACTGAGTCAAAAGTCACCAACCCATTCATTTCTCAACACTTTCAAAAACTGGCCAAGAAAATGGAGGTTTCTCCATGCTGTGGTACCTGGAATCTAACTGGAAAAACTGAAGATATGTACACCTTGCAGACCTTCAAAATCTAGATAAAACACAGGACATGCATACTTGCAGACTCACACACAAGAGAACCGGCCCTCAAAAAAATGCTGGCTGAGTGATTCCTAAAGACAAGACTCCTGGGGTGTCTGGGTGGCTCAGTCACTTGAGAATCTCACTTCAGCTCAAGTCATGATCTCACGGTTTGTGAGTTCAAACTCCACGTCAGGCTCTGTGCTGACAGCTCAGAGCCTGGAGCCTGCTTCAGATTCTGTCTCTGTCTCTCTGTCCCTCTCCCCTCTCATTCTATCTCAATAAATAAATAAATTAAAAAAAAAAAAAAAAAAAGACAAGATTCCAGAAACCCACACCTAACATCATAATCAATGAGAAAAAAATTAAAGTTCTTCCCCTAAGGTCAGGAACAAGACAAGGATGTCTCTCTCACCACTTTTATTCAATATAGTACTGGACGTGTTAGCCAGAGCAACTGGACAAGAAAAAGAATTAAAAGACATTCAATTTGGTAAAGAAGTAGCAAAACTGTCACTATTGGCAAATGACATGATGCTATACATAGAAAACCCTAAAGATTCCACCAAAATACACACACACACACACACACACACACACACACACACACACAAATACATATGAGAATAAATGAATTCGGTAAAGTTGCAGAGTAAAAAATTAACATGCAGATATCTATTGTATTCCTATACACGAATAATGAAGTAGAAGAAGGAGAAATTAAGAAAACAGTTCTATTTACAATTGCACCAAAAAGAAAAAATACCCAGGAATAAATTCCACCAAGGAAGTGAGAGACTTGTACACTGAAAACTGTAAAACACTGATGGAAGAAATCAAAGATAACACAAATGGAAAGGTATACCATGCTCAAGGAATGGAACGATATTGTTAAATGTCCACATTACACATAGCAAACTACACATTCAATATAATCCCTATCAAAATGCAAATAGCGTTTTTCACAAAAGTAGAACAATGCTAAAATTTGTATGGAATCTCAAAAGATCCTGAATAGCCAAAGCAATCTTGAGAAAGAAAAACATAGTTGGAGGTAACACAATCCCAAATTTCAAGATAGGCTACAAAGCTATAATAATCAAAACATTATGGTCCTGACACACACAAAAAAGAGACATTATAGATCAATGGAACAGAATAGAGAGCCCAGAAATAAACCCACACTTTTGTGGTCAATTAATCTATGTATGACAAAGGAGGCAAGAATATATGGGGGGGGGGGGGAGGTCTCATCAATAAATGGTGCTGGCAACACTGGACAGCTACATGCAGAAAAATGAAACTGGACCACTTTCTTATACCACACATAAAATTAAAGTCAAAATGACACCTAAACATGAAACCTGAAACCATTAAAGTCCTAAAAGAAAACATAGGCAATAATCTCTTGGATATCAGCCTTAGCAAAATGTTTCTAGATACGTCTCCTCAGTCAAGGGAAGCAAAAGCAACAGTCAATTACCAGGACTACACCAAAACAAAAAGCTTTCACACAGGAAATGAAACCATCAGAAAAATGAAAAGGCAACCTACTGAACAGGAGGAGATATTTGCAAATAATATATCCAAAAGGGGTTAATAGCCAGTATGATAGAAGATGTAGACAATTCAAAACCAAAACAAAATAATTTAATTAAAAAATGGGCAGAGGATTTTTCCAAAGACGACATACAGATGGCCAACAGATACATGAAAAGATGCTCAACATCACTCATCATCAGGGAAATGCAAATCAAAAGCACAATGAGTTATCACCTTACACCTGTCAGAATGGGTAGTGTCGAAAAGAAATAACAAGTGTTAGAGAGGACGTGGGAAAAAAGAAACCCTTGTGTACTACAGGTAGGAATGTGAATTTGTACTGTGGAATGTAAGCTGCCACTGGGGAAAATTTTTTGGAGGCTGCTCAAAATTTAAAAATAGAAATACCGTATGATCCAGTAATTCCACTACTGGGTATTTAACCAAAGAAAATGAAAACACTTATCTGGAAAGATACATGCCCCCCCCCATGTTTACTGCAGCATTGTTACAATAGCCAAGATATGGAAGCAACACAAATGTCTACTGAACAATGAATGGGTAAAGATGTGGCGTTTGTGTGTACTCAGCCATAAAAAAAAAAAATGAGATCTTACCATTTGTGACAACACGTATGAACCTAGTGGCTACTATGCTAAGCGAAGTAAGTTAGAGAAAGATAAATACCATAGCATTTCACTTGTACGTGGACTGGTAAAAGTATTAATAATAAAAACATACCAAAAAAGGAGACAGATCCATAAATACAAAGAGGTATGGCTACCAAAGGAGAGGACCATGAGGGGATGAGCAAAATAGGTGAAGGGGAGTGGGAGGTACCGAATTCCAGGTACGGAATGCAGAATTCATGAGGAGGAAAGGTACAGCATAGGGAATATAGTTAATAATATTGTAAGAGTATTCTATGGTGACAGATGGTAGCTACACTTTGAGCCAGCACAGCATAACATAGATGCTGAATCATCATGTTGTATACCTGAAACTAATGCAACATTGTGTATCAACTATACTTCAATTAAGAAAAAGAAGACAAGACTTCAGAGAAATGCTGAAGGGCTGTACACATGCTCATGCTCAAATACCACAAAACATGGAGCCCCCACATTCACTCAAGTATAGCGGAGAACAGACACACGTTAGAATACTGTCTGGCCCCATGTTAGCTACCCAAATCACCTTTGATGAATTAATGAACCATTTTAAGCATCATTTTCCTCATTTGCAAAATGGCAATAATAGTAACTCACTGACAAGGCTCTATTACATTAACCGATTTGGGCAAGCCATATCTCCTAGCCACCCCCTCCCCCAACTATGCTATTGTCTCATGTACCTTGTGCATATATCTAGTAGCTCTCTCTGCCTAAAACTCTCCCCCTCTCCTTCTGTGACTGGCTAAAGTCAAGCGATTTATCAACCTTTATTATCACTTGATCCAAGAAGGTTGCCTTGATACCACCATTCCTGAAGGTGAGAGTTGCTCACTGCTCACTCTGTTCTTGTGCCTCCTCCTTCAGGAATAACCCCTTGTTGTATCCTGAAGCACCACTCTGCTCAGGCCCCCACACCCTAGGCTGGGACATTTCTGAGAGTTCCCTGTGGCTGATATATCTCCACAGTGCCTGGCAAATACGGTCTGATGGATTTAGTGAGCACATAAATAAAAGGTCTTGGCAAAGGAAGAACTATTGCAAAGGAAGGACCACTGGGAATACACAGGAGCCCAAGGCTACAATGTACCTTAAGAAGAAAAGATTTCAACAAGGAGAAAATCAATACCATTAACTACTGTAGAGAGGTCAGGATATAAGACAACTGACAAAAGAACAATAAACTTAGAGATGAGATCTCTGGCAGCCTATGAGAAGGTTGGTAAGTGTCGAACATTAAATCTTTAGTGACATAAAAAAAACCACAAGGGAGGTTCATACTTTCGGGTGAAGAATAAAGTGAGATTCCCACTGGCTGAGCCTAGAGAGAGCACAGGCCAGAAAGAGGCATGGGGAGAGCAAAAGGGTGGGACAACTACTGTTAGAGTCTGACAGAGAGCCCAACAGAAAATGGGTTTCTGGGTTGCCTGGGTAGCTCAGTCAGTTAAGCATCCAACTTCAGCTCAGCTCATGATCTTTCAGTTTGCAAATTCAAGCCCCGCATAGGGTTCTCTGCTGTCAGCGAGAACCCACTTCTGATCCTCTGTCCCCCTCTCTCTGCCCCTCCCCTGCTTGTTCTCTTTCTCTCTCTCTCTCTCTCTCTCTCTCTCTCTCTCTGTCTCTCTCCCTCCCTCCCTCTCAAATATAAACAAACATTAAAAAGAAAGGAAGGAAAGAGAAGGGGAGGGGAGGGAAGGGGAAGCGAGGGAAAGCGAGGGAAGGCGAGGGGAGGGGGGAGGGAGGGAGGGAGGGAGGGAGGGAGGGAGGGAGGGAGGAAGGGAGGAAGGAAGGAAGGGAGGAAGGAAGGAAGGAAGGAAATAAATGGGTTTCTGAGAAGGTGGGGGACAGTCAGTTACAGAGGAAAAACAGTAACTTCTATGAAATAAACTGGCATGCTTATAATGATGTCCTCCCAAACACATCTAAGACCTAGAAACAGAGGACACTGTTTACCCATCCCTAGGAGTCAACAATTATCCAATGTTGGAGAGAGAAGCAGGACCAGAATCAAGGTGGAAGACATTCGAAAATATCCAACCAACCATGCAATAAGAAAGGCCAGAAGCCTGATGACAGAATACAATTGAATAGAAAATATTTTTTAAATACAAAATATCTTACAAAGTATTTAATAACACAAAACCTACAAAACATGACTGCAAGACTGAATACGCAGACATTCATAAATCCCCTTTCTATTCAACCCACTCTAACGTCTTTGGAAACCATCTAGGATACGACATACTGGCACCAAAAAGGTGCGGGGAAAAGGAGTTACACATTATGGCAAAGGAGATAAAAGCTGCAGTCATAAGAAAATGGCTTTACTAAGTTTAGAAATGTACACAATGATTACACGCATCTATATTATTTCCATTGACATAGGCATCATTGAGAAAACAAAATTTTTGTCATAGGAAAATATGTGGGACACTCTGGGTTTCAATCTCTTGATGTTGGACAGGAAGGAGGGGGAAGGAAATAATCAGATTGTTACTTGGTAAGAATCGAACAAATAAGACAAGGATGATGTGCCTCATAGGTGAGTAAGCGCATGCTGATAAAACAGTAATTTGAAAGCAATCCATTCTCCATATACATTTTCTAACAATAAGATATTTTAAATATACAAAAATAAAAACACGCCAACCAATGTTGGTGACACCAATGCGCCCAGCTGCCCAGCGTTAATGGATAGTAATATGTACATAGGTTGTTTCCGAGTTTAAGAGATGAAATGCCATGAACACAGCTAAACCCCAACTACCCTGAGCCCTCCCTTGCTCCTCCAACCCTCCTCAGGAGTAAGCCTTGTCCTCACGTGCGAATATATCATTCCCGGGGCTCTAAGCTCGCCACACAGAGCCTGCATGGGATTCTCTCTCCCTCTCACAAACTAAATAAGCAAACATTTTTTTAAATGTTCAAAAAAAACAAACAAAAAAAGAATGTATCATTCCCAACCAGGCCATGGATCACATACAATATGACTCCACAGAGCTTAATCTCTGTTTTGCTTCTAAAGGAAGCTTCACGACCTTTTAGGGACATTCAAGATAAATATAAGGTGCTCTTTATCATTGTTCTCAAATAGATTTCTATAAAATAGCTATTTAAATTTCCAGGAGACTATATAGGATCAGATTATTTGTGACGAAATCTGTAAGAGATAAACTCGAAGAAGATCTTAGGTTTCAGGGTTACCTAAAATCAACTTTTTTCCTATCTAGAGTCCCAACTACAGCCAAGAAAACCAAATTTTTAACCCTCCTCACCAAATATTTACTAAATGTCTCCTACGTACAGGGCTCTCAAAAGTGTCTGCTCCTCAAAGAGAAATCACTGTCCTAGCAGCATCAGCATCACACCCAACCTCAGACCTACGGAATCGGAGCCTTCACTTTAGCATGATCTCCAAATGACACGCACGTACACTTGAGTTTGAGAGGTACTTGTTTAGAGAAATCAGGACGGTGGTAACACAGACCAAGGAGGAACCAAATCTAACCACCATGCTGCCAAACTTATTCTCGGCCTATTGGACAACACGGCTTTCAGGTGTTATATCTGCAAAGTCCACACATCAGTCTCATTAGACCAGTAGCTATTCAACCAGGGCATACTGGGCCTCCCAGGACACTGGCAATGTCTGGAGACATTTTTGTTGCGACCTTGAGGCGGGGAGGGGGGACAGTGTCACTGGCATCTGGTAAATAGAAACCAGGGAAGGCACTAAACACCCTACAATGCAGAAGACAATACTTCACAACAGATAATTATCTGGCCAAAGTATCAGTAGTGCAAAGGTGAAAGAAAAAGACGGGAAGGAAGGAAGGAAGGAAGGAAGGAAGGAAGGAAGGAAGGAAGGAAGGAAGGAAGGAAGGAAGGAAGGAACAAAGAAAATACTGCCTTGATATCCCAGCTAAAATAATCAATTATTACCTTCAGGAATCTGATGAACTGATTTGAGCATCTGTGTCCATGGGCGGGGGAAGCGGGGGGGTAACCAGTAACTAAGAACACTGTCTATCCAACACTCTCAAGAGTAAGTTTTCCCCAAAAGTTCATACCAATATTTGTCAACACTGACAACCAAGACCTATACAGCACAAGAAATACACATGTTGTAATATTTTGTAATTATCCAAGCTGAATTTTAAAAAGTACATTGCTACCATACGTACTTCTCTAATAAAAACACTTTGGTATTCACTCAATTAATTCTCCATTTTTCTCTCACCATACAGGATCATTAGGGAAGGAACACCTTGGCCACTTCAAGATGACAAGCACACACTGGACTACACTGCTTCATTGACAGGAAGCCTCCTATTCTACCAGCGCCCCCACCACGCCAAAAAGAATTTTAAGGTAACTGAAAAAATTCTCTAGTATTATCCACGAGTTTATTAATTTCACACAAATTATGAATAATTCCTCTCCTCCAGAAAAAGAAGAATTATGGCACATAATTGGAAGGGTGGTCCATATGTAAGAGAGAGATGGGTTGAGGTGTACAGGTACACAATAGAGGAGTAATGAACCTCAGGCCAATTAAGCATGTTTTTATTAAGGTGCATGTTTCTGGAGTGAGCATTGCTTTGTATGGCCTGTATCGACTAAATTCCGCCCCAAGAGAGAGCCCAAAGGTTAAATGTAATTCTCTGCACTTTGAAAATACTTAAAGTACCACAATCCTCAGACCCTACATTGCACTAAGGAACAAGGGCACTCACTTTAAATTAGAATGAATTTGTGGCACTTGACATTCTAGCTGTGCAGAAAAATGGAGAAAAAGCAATTCATGTGCTATTATTCCACATTAATAGCTATCTTTTGGTCTCATAAATCCCATTCCTCCATGTTCTTTAATTATGTTACCAAAGACCCAAGTGATGATATAAAACTAAAACATATCATTCCATTTCATGGTCCTTTACCTGGATTTGTAAGCCAAGGAAGAGCCTTACCTATGAGAAGCTGAAGACATACTCTTAAGCGTCCCTTTTTGAAAAGTTCTACCACATATAGAAATCTTTCTTCAACATAGTCTCAAGAATTTAGGGAGCAGTGCTTACGTTCTTGAAGCTTTCAGTACAGAAATTCGAGATAAAACTCAAAAGTAACTCCAGCCAGGCGCAAGGCTGGCTGCACCTCCACAAACTGGCTCACTAGAGCACCCACTTCTTGGCTAATCACCATCCTTTCCCCCTTGTTCTTCCTTTGCATATCTCTCATCTTTAACAGGCTGCAACAAGCTGCTTAGAAATAGTGAACCTTCCAAGAGCCTGGGACAGGAAAGGAAGAGTAGGTGGGCTACACCTAGACATTCTTTGTTTTCTTTTTGATTCACTTGGTTCTTACTTTTGCATCATTGTATAAAATCAGCATCTATATCTGACTATTTCCTCCATTTATGAAATGATTTGAAGTTTCGGTAGGTCCCATCATCAACACACTAAATCATCTCTACACTAAAGAGAAGGAGAGGAGATTGGACAGATGTTAAAAGGTCAAATTGATACAGGTCCCTGTTATGATCTTGTCCTGTTTTCATCCAACACATATTCCTATGTTTTGGGCTCAGCATGTAATTGTCCTCACTTCCTGTAGATGCCTCAGATAGTTCTATTTTCACACATCTTTCAATCTATCACTATACAGAAGCCTGGCTGAGACCAAAAACAGTAAAACATTCAGCTGGAGAACACAATGCCCTAAGAAAAACACTATTGCTAAAGAAAAATATTTAAGAGCTTAGATTATCTTGGGTTTACTTTCAGCTCATTACTCATGTGGAGTGTCCCTTTGTCTCTACTGTGTCTAACTAGTAACAATGCAGGCAACAGTGATAGTGTTTTTCCCCAACCATCACATGTCAAATCTTTCCATCCTAAAACAAAGACTCTTACCTGTGATTCCTTCAAAACAGGCCAGAATAGGAAGAAGGTGTCTGCAGGGAAAGACCCAAGCAAGTCTTAAGTAACTTTTCACTCCCTTTCAGAAGGCTTCCTTGCTCTAGAAGTCTATCTGGGTCAGTCATACTCTTCCATCAACCTCGAAGTGACGAGGGGTGCAGGGAGACAATGATGTACAACACAAGGGCATAATATGCTCAGATTCTCAACACATTCAGGATTCTAAGAACACAGTTCTGGACCCATGGCATCAGGCTATCAGGAGACAAGACAAACTATTTAGTAGACAAACTCCTTGCCACAGTGGACATTTAAAAATAGAAAATGTGGCCCCTTTGCTTACCATCTAAAATTCAAAACAGGTTACAGAAGACTGACGGGAAGCATAGGACTACAAACTATTATGATCAGAGCCAAGGGTGGCATGCATGAAGTAAGAGCACACAGAAGCAAGGTGTTCTTGTGTGAGAAGTAGTACACAAAGTTTGCATATACGACTGTTTTATTTGGAATGTGACTGAATTTCATATTCCACATTTCCAAATTTGACTTTCTCATACTTCCTTAATTTTACTGACAACACTCTTCACTCACTGTGTTTGAAACACTGTACTTGGCTCCAGGAATACAAAGATGAACAAGATACATTCTCTGATCTCAAGGGACCCATCATCCTCCACAATCATTCTTTCCCACGATCCCTGACTACCTGTACATTTCTTAAGAGTAGGGATTCATGTCTTCAATTCCCAGATTGCATGTTCTTTTATTTCACAAGTATTTTAACTATCTAATGTCCTAAATATAATGCTAGGAACACAATGGTAAAAAAAATAATACGATTTCCCTATGAAGGGGCTTACCATAACAGAAGAAAGAAACAGATGGAGAAATCAGTGTTGAGATGGGAGAAAGGCACAGAGCTAGGAGCACACATACAAAAGGAGTATAACCCACTCTGACCAAAGCACAGGAAGACAATGTTTTCTAAAGAAAGTGACATCCAAGCCTAGCTGCAGGGATGAAGAGAAGTTAACATGCCAAGAAGGTAGCAAAAAGGTTTTCCACAGAAATGAAAGGTTGCGCAAAGGTCCAATGTCAAAGAAATCATGGAACTCACGGCTGAGAGTGGAGGAAGCCGAGGTGAGACCAAGAAGGGACTTCAGTCGGTCAGCATTAAAGAGTTAGGACTTTATCCTGAGGCCAAAGAATGACCACAGAACAGTTTCCAGCAGGATGTTGATACATATGTAGAATGGACTCAGCATTTTTTTTTTTTTTTTGGAATTTTTGATTGCACAAAAATTTGGAGTTCAAGCCCCATGTTGGGTTCCATGCACGGTGTGTAAGGAGGGGAGGAGAGGGGAGGAGAGGGGAGGAGAGGGGAGGGGAGGGGAGGGGAGGGGAGGGGAGGGGAAGAAGTAAAGGAAAAAAATGAAACATTCTCTGTCTTTACAGTTTTGTTACTTTAATTTTTTTAATGTTTATTTACTTTTAAGAGAGAAGGAGAGGGAGAGAGACAGAGACAGAATGCAAGTGGGGGAGGAGCAAAGAGAGAGGGAGGCACAGAATCCAAAGCAGGCTCCAGGCTCTGAGCCATCAGCACAGAGCCCAATGCGGGGCTCAAAAAGATCATGACCTGGGCCAAAGCTGGATGCTTATCCTACTCAACCATCCAGGCGCCTCAGTTTTGTTACTTTTTGAGCCTTTATTTAAATGAGTACTTTCTCGAACTTTGGAGTTTTAAAAGGAACTTTTACCATTTTGGGGGAACGTTGATCCCATTACCTACAGTTCTCAGACTGTCCTGCTTCTCCCATTTTTCTTTCCTGTCATCTGTATACTCTAGTCTTCCCTTTCTAAAAGGAAAGTAGAGAAGAAGGGAAGGAGGGAACGAGGAAGGCGTGTCTGATGCAGAGCTAACACTTAATTTCAAGAACACAACAGGTTTGACTATATCCGCTGGCCTTTATTATTTGGCAAATTACTTATTAGATGCTGTAAGTCCCTTCTGAGTGACTACTTCGCATTGCTTTCCAGGCCTCCCCTGCAGAAGTTACAGAATGATAAATTCCACCACCACACAACCGCCGAACGAGGCCTGCTCCCGGAACACCCTCATAACTCAGAGTATCATTCCCGTGCTATACTTGGCGGTCTTTGTCGCGGGGATCCTGCTCAATGGTGTCTCTGCATGGATATTCTTTTACGTGTCCAGCTCCAAGAGTTTCATCGTCTATCTCAAGAACATTGTTGTGGCTGACTTTCTGATGAGCCTGACTTTTCCCTTCAAGATTCTTGGGGATTCGGGCCTGGGACCCTGGCAGATAAACGTGTTCGTGTGCAGGGTCTCAGCTGTACTGTTCTACGTCAACATGTATGTCAGCATCGTGTTCTTTGGGCTCATCAGCTTTGACAGGTATTATAAAATTGTAAAGCCTCTTTTGACTTCTTTCATCCATTCAGTAAATTACAGCAAACTTCTGTCAGTCACAGTGTGGGTTCTAATGCTCCTTCTGGCTGTCCCCAACATTATCCTGACCAACCAGAAAGCGAGGTACGGGAAGGCTATGCATATAAAATGTGTAGAGCTTAAAAACGAACTGGGACTTAAGTGGCACAAGGCATCAAACTACATCTTTGTGGGCATCTTCTGGATTGTGTTTCTTTTGTTGGTCATTTTCTACACTGCTATCACGAGGAAAATCTTTAAGTCCCACCTGAAATCCAGAAGGAATTCCATTTCGGTCAAGAAGAAATCTAGCCGCAATATATTCAGCATCATGTTCGTATTTTTTGTCTGTTTTGTGCCTTACCACGTTGCCAGAATCCCCTACACGCAGAGCCAGACAGAAGCTCATTACAGCTGCCGGTCAAAAGAAATTTTGCTCTACGTAAAAGAATTCACTCTAGTACTGTCAGCTGCAAATGTATGCCTAGACCCTATTATTTATTTCTTTCTATGCCAGCCGTTTAGAGAAATCTTATGTAAGAAACTGCACATCCCATTAAAAGCTCAGTCTGACTCAGAAACTTCTAAAACCAAAAGAGGAAATACAATGCATGAAAGCACAGACACTCTGTGAATTCCCACCTCCTTTCAAAAAGAATCCATGTACACATTTTGCAATCTTCAGTTACATACGAATACAAAAGAAACATGTCCATGCAACTAAGTATCATCTCTATGCATTACTATTCAATTTAGTATAATAATAAAAACAAAATATAAGTTCCCCTGCTTTTGTAACAGCAAAGAAAAAAGTAATACATGCATTGTTCAATTTTATTCCATCAAAACACAAGTTTTCAATGTATAATCACTCGTCTCGTCAGTTAATGTAGAAGTTTAAATACCATAAAGAAAATAGGAAGCAATCAAGACAATTCACTGGGGCGTGTTCCTTCTCTAAATACAAGAATTTAACTTATGTGGTTTTTTTTCACCAGGGTTACTAAAGACCAACCTAAAAGCAGGCAGAGTTTGATAAAGAACTGGAGACCTGTTTGGAGTGAAAAGGTCAAATTTTCTCTGATTTCACTTAGGAAATTCCCTACTGATTTATCTCCTAGCATTTCAAAGGGAAGTTGATATAAATTCTGTTCTTTGCAGTAAAAACAAAATGTAACACTTTGATAACATTTTGAAGATGATAATAAGATACATTCTGAATGTTTTGTATCAAGACTTATTAAGCTATGTCTTGAGCATGCATTTCTGGTGTTAAAATATTTTTAAGTGGACTCTATTGAAGGAAACTGGCTATTGGTAGATGTTGCCAGCAACTTTCCCTATCGAATGCTATGGAGGAAAAAAAAAATGATGCCCAGGACAAACACACACACACACAGCATGCACATACACACATACATCGAGGCACAGGGGAAACAGTTTTCTTTGAAAGCAACCGGACTTGAAAAAAAGGAAAATCTAAAATTTGTAATTTTGAGTGAGAAATTACACATAAAATGAAAATTTGTGACATTTTCTGAAAAGGAGATGGATTTAAAATATGTAGATAAGGGATATGGTTGCTGGCTTGTGAGTTACCAAAACTAAATTCTTTCTCTGCTCTTAACTGCCTAGAAGACATCCAGGCCATCTTCCAAATGTTATTCTCAAACATTTTTGTAAGCCATGTATATATACTTTTTTGCTTTACTGTATATGTACTAATAAAAATATTTTCAATAGTATCAGGATTTTTTCCTTAAAACCTAAGGTATGAAAAACAATGCCAAATTATTTCACAGTCAAGACATGGGTGGTTTCTTTAATATGCTCAATTACACATGAAGAAAGGAAGACAGGGGCACCTGGGCAGCTCAGTCGGTTAAGCGTCTGACTTTGGCTCAGGTCATGATCTCACAGTTCATAAGTTCAAGCCCCGCGTCGGGCTCTGTGATGACAGCTCGGAGCCTGGAGCCTGCTTCAGATCTGTGTATCTGTCTGTCTGTCTCTCTCTCTCTCTCTCTCTCTCTCTCTCTCTCTCTTCCCCTCCCCCACTTGCACTGTCTCTCTCTCTCTCAAAAATAAACAAGTATTTAAAAAATAAAAGTTAAAAAAAAAACTACAAAGACAGTTACATAGAGAATTAAAACTTTCATTTGCCACTTTTTCAAAATTAGTATTTCATATGCTCTGGGACCTCCTCAGATTTTAGGAAAAACTCAGAAAGTACCTCTTAAATTCTTCAAGAACTAGGAAGGTTTTCACTCTCTGTGTCCACCTTCCACCCTCATAAAAACTCCCTGCTCCTAACTCTGGGTCAAATATCCTCTAAAGAGAACAAAATCACTAATCTATGATAAACATGCTTGGAAAAGTTAAACCCGCTACATATGTTTGGCTAACTACATCTGCAAAGAAACTGGCTGTGTTTATTCTTCACAATTTCCAAAAGCCGGGACAAACTAGTAAACACTGGTGGTTTTACCATGCCCCCCACTGGGCCACCGGAGAAAATGAAAGCAAAGAAGAAACTGAGTAGCACCAAGTAATTACTGCCTTTGTAACCACTGTGCTAAAGTAGATGGGCAATGTGGAAATCGAGCTTTTTCAGGAAACAATGTGCAAGCCAGGTAAGGATACAGTAAAGCAACCATTGATTTAACAGTTACTGTTTATCAGGTCAAGAATTACAATAAAAGACATGGTAGAGCAAGGTCAACAGTGGATGAACACAGACACTTCCCTGAGATAACAGTACGATTTTTTTTTTTTTTAAATTATGCTATGGAACAATTTGTTTCTTTTCTGTAGCTAGCTTATGATAGTGTTTAAGATACGTATTCATCACAGAGAAGGTAAAAACAACATTTAGCCATATTGTAGAAGCAGTGCTCTGAAAAGGTTAAAGTATTTTAAAAAGCGGCCTTATGGGAAAGGAAAGCCACACTCTGTTAACGTGGTTCTTTTGCGGGGATGTCCTGTCAGGAAATGGTGATGCTCGTGTCACTAGCATCTTGCAGAGAATTGATGAGCAAAAGGTAGTAAGAGCTGTGACCGCTGAGGGCGGTGCTGCACCAGTTCTCTCCCCACCCCCACCCACACACCTCACAGTGTGGTTTACCCAAAAGGAAATCTCGTGTCACTCTAGGGAGATGATCTGCTATGAATGATAGTGTCTTTGGTATTTTCTGTATTAACAAAAATCCTTTTTTCTTCTTCTTCTTGTCCAGAGTCAAAGGAGACAGGTAGCAGCACGAGGAATAAGGACAGAATGGAGAGCTAATGGCACATACTTTCCTGTCATCCTCAAGCAGAAACAGAAATTAGCCTAAGGGTGTTTCCTAAAATTTCTGAGTTAATCTTCTAGGTGAAGCCAACTCAGAATTTTTTCATTTGCAGGTGACATAAAAATACAACTAAAATTGGACTTCTGCAATAAAAAGAGATTCACTGGCTGACAGACGAAATGTCCCAAAGTTGCGGGTATGGTTTTATTTAAGGGCTGATGTGGGGCCTCTGCTGATGTCACCAAGGCTGGGTTTATACCATTCTTCCAGCCACTTTCCATGGTGTTAGTCTCAACTCATAGGAAGCTGTGGGCTCTTCTGTGTGTGTGTGGTAGTAAAATAAAAGCAGCACTGCTAGACTATCTCTTCAGAGCCAGTCCTCCAGAGAATTTCCACAAACATCTTGTACTTGCTCTCAGGGGGTCATACGGGCTCATGTTCCACCCCAACCTGGAGACAGTGGGGTCAGACACACATGCTGGTTATCAGTCATGGTCTGAGCCTCCCATCAGGGGCAGAGCGGGCACTGTGATAGCACATGAGGAAGAACTGGAGAAAGTGACTTTCTCAAAGGAAAAGCCTCACTTTCACCGCCGGGAACACAGAGTCTGGAGGCTGAGGAGATAACTAACAGGTGAGCACCACTGGGGGCAGGCAGACTTTTGTAAACAAGCATTCCAGGACACATGCATCTCAGTGAGCACCTTTCATGGGTCATCTTAGGTGCTCGTGCTCTCTTTGTTTCTTGGTTCTTATCACGAAGGTTTCTTTTATGTTTAAAAAAATACTTCATGCAGCTGTGTCAATTATGCATCACAACAGAACCGCAGTTTGGTTAAAATGTGAGAAATCCTCTTGGTGCGAGATTTTTAGTCAAAGTCAAGAGCCACTTTTGAACACCTTTCTATTAGATTTCAGCGGTAGCATATGTGATCCACAGGTGTGTTTTCTTTTTAATTGCTCCCCTAACAATGAAAACTTTTGTGACTTTGTATCTCTTCAAAACACGGGGAAACAATCCGCGGGAGCTAAGAGCCTGTTACAAGCCTTTCTTAGGGACACACAAGCTCTCAGCTCTCAGCTCACTATCATCCACAGCTTTCTCCAAGTTCTACTTTTTCTGAAAACCGAGTGTATGTTGCCTTCTCTTTCACCACAGGCACCTGAGTTTATAAGCTGCCCTGGGTCCTCTAAGCACTTGAGGCCTTGCTCTACAGAAAGACCTGGAAAATGTTCCCCATTGCCCAGGTGCACTCCAAAGAAGTTTCAGAGTTGACAGGAAATATAGGAAGCCACGCCACTTGTGTCTCCCACCTCCAGTAGAAACTGGGGTGTAAGCGTGAAAAGCAGTATTACAGAAATAGGCCCGTCTCAACAACAGTGAAATATATGAAGAGTATTTTCATTGACAAAGTTCATGAGACTACTTGCTACCTCTTGAAGGTGCTCCTGGTCTAAGTCTGACTTCTCTCAGGGTCGAAATGAAGATCTCCTCATGACCCATCCTAACCCACTTCCCAAACATTACCCCCCTGCTTGGGGGACCCGAAACGCGAGACTCTGGACCCAGGGCCATCTTGTTCTACCTCCACCTCCAGGTGTCACCAGCTCTAACCCACGTATCAGGGGAAGCACAGAATTATACACCTTCCTCCTTCTCTCCCAGATCCCAGGTCACTGGAGAACTGCTAAACCTCCACCCAAAGCGCCTGGTAAAGTCCTAAGGGCTTACTGTCCCAATATTCCATCTTCTGACATAAAAGGGTATCGAAACATGGCTCTCATCATCCCCAGACAACACTCCACACTACTTAACATAATTTGACAATCCCTTTTCTAAACTAAAAGCTTCTCTACACTTAACTAGTAGCTTTTTTCAAGCTATTATTTACATTCTACTTTTTTTAACATTTATTTTTGACACACACACACACACACAGAGAGAGAGAGAGAGAGAGAGAGAGAGAGAGAGGGAACCGGCATAAGTGAGGGAGGGGCAGAGAGAGAGAAGAGACAGAGGATCCAAAGCAGGCTCTGTGCCGACAGCAGTGAGCCTGATGTGGGATTCAAACTCAAGACCTGAGATGAAGCTGGACGCTTAACCAACGGACCCACCCATGTGCCTCTACATTCTACTTTTTACACCACAGCTTTCTGAAGGACTACTAACTCTCTGACATTTACTAATTAAAATGAGAAGTTAATCTTCATTGTGTTTTGAATGAAAGGCCAATTTCAACTCCGTATTAAATTCACCTTCTAGTTTAAAAACCAATCCCACTATTAATACAAAAACAAAAGACAGAAAACTTGCAATGCCATGGCCAAATGTATCTTATCTGGTTGATACTATGAAAGTAATTAGATGAATAAAATAGAAAATGCTATTTTTTAATAGGAAAACCAGGACTTCCACCAACATTATTCAAAATAAGGGCTCCTTAATTGTTGATAAAATTACATTCAGAGTGCCCTGGTTACTGCACAGCAAAAGAAACCATCAACAAAACCAATGGCAATCTACTGAGTGTAAGAAAATATTCGCAAACAATATATCCAAAAAGGGATTTGTATCCAAAATAAAGAATTTGTAAAATCCAACACCAGAAAACACGACTAAAAAATGGACTGAATACCCATTTTTCCAAAGAAGACGTACGATGGCCAACAGACATGTGAAAAAGATGCTCAACACCACTGCTCATTAAAAGAATGAAATCAAAAGAACAACGAAGGGGGGCGGAGGAGGGACACTTGGGTGGCTCAGTCAGTTATGTGTCTGGCTTCAGTTCAGGTCATGATCTCACAGTTCATGAGTTCGAGCCCTGCGTCGGGCTTTGTGTTGACAGCTCGGAGCCTGGAGCCTGCTTTGGATTCTGTGACTCTCTCTCTCTGTGCCCCTCCCCTGCTCATGCTCTGTCTATGTCTCTCAAAAGATAAAATATTTTTTTTAATTAAAAAAAAAAAAGAAAAAGAACAATGAAGGGACACCTTGTTGGCATAGTCGGTTAAGCATTCAACTCCTGATTTCAGTTCAGGTAATGATCTCAGAGTTGTGGGAATGAGCCACCACATTGGGTTCCATGTTGACAGTGCAGAGCCTGCTTGGGATTCTCTCCCTCCTCCTCTCTCTGCTCCTCTCCTGCTTGCACTCTCTCTCTCAAAATAAACTTTTTTTAAAAAGAGAAGAAAATGACAAGTGTTGGCAAAGATGTGGCGAAAAAGGAATCCTCGTGCACTGTTGGTGGGAACGTAAATTGGCGCTGCCACTGTGAAAACAGTACAAGTTTCCTTTAAAAAACTAGAAACAGAAATGCCGTATGATCCAGTAATACCACTACTGAGAACTTACACAAAGAAAATGAAAACTAATTTGAAAAGGCATATACACCCTATATTTATTGCAGCATCATTTACGTTAGCCAATATATGAAAGCAACCAAAGCATACATCCACAGATGAATGGATAAAGATGACATGGCGTATATATACAATGGAGTATTACTTAGCCATAAAAAGGAACGATAGTTTGCCATTTGCAACAACATGTATAGACCTAGGGAGTATTAAGCTAAATGAAGTCAGACAAGACGACAAATAACATGTGATTTCACTTATATGTGCAATCCAAAAAACAAATGAGCACACAAACAAACAAAAGCAAAAGCAGAATGTCCTGGTGATGACTGATGAAGCACTGAAGAATATCTAATATCTAAAAGAGAAGGAGTAAAATAAAGAGCAATCTATACTTCATCAAATAATGAGGTAGCAGTAAAAACATAGTAAGCCAACACTCAAACTCGCCTTTCTACTTCCTACCTACATCAAAGCAGACCCTCTCCTCAGACTTCCCTAGCCGGAGCTGAAACCACAGTCTGCTCCCCTCCCAGCCCTACACCACAGCCCCACACCATAGTTCTGCAATGGTTCCAAGCTCCCATCCCTTCCCATGCATCTCACTGCAGCTCCTCATTGCTTCTCACTCAAAATGACCACAATCAGCCCCTACTTGGTTTTTTGCCTTCCGCTTTCTCACCTAACCCTATGGAATCCAAAGCCCTCAGACTTACTGAGCGTATTTACTGAGCTCTCCACTGTTAATGAAGCACCCGAGATCAACCACAGTGATCCAAGATTTGGTCTCAGCCTTTTCCTAACGTGGATCCTCCTCAGGTTCTCCAAGCACCCAGACTGCCCGAGAGTCAGCTAACACACCGGCCTACATCTCAGTCATCTGTACCACCCCCATGCCTGACACCACATCCTCACGCCTCAGAAGCATCTCTTTACCTCACCTCAGGACTGTACTGCCTGGACTCCTATGGGTTCTAACAGCACCACTGCAGGATCTCTGCATATTCCATATCACCCTCTCTACTCTGTAACCTTCTAAACAAATACTCTCTAGCATGGGAGCTAAGGGGGAAGCATGCAGTCAGTAAATGTTTGTTGGAGGGTCTCCTGGGTGGCTCAGTTGCTTAAGCGTTCGACTTCAGCTTAGGTCATGATCTCACAGCTCCTGAGTTCGAGCCCCACATCGGGCTCTGTACTGACAGCTTAGAGCCTGGACCCGGCTTCGGATTCCATGTCTCTCTCCCTTTCTGCTCCTGCCCTGCTCATGCTCTCTGTCTCTCAAAAATAAACATTAAACAAGTTTTTAATAAAAATATTAACATAAATAAATATTTGTTGGAATTTTCCTTAAGTACTTGATCAAAAAGCACAGACTCGCATGGCAAGGGATAGGGAGAATTTCTCCAGGAGAACCTTCTCTTGGAAAGTAACAACAGAGTTTGTAAAATGTATTCTGAGCTTTGAAAACATTACTCACAACTTCTTAAGAAATGGACCATAACCACTTAAGGGGGGAAAAAATGAACTTCAGTGACTAAAAAGAAACAAGATAACCTTTAAAAGTTCTTTCTTAGGGATTTCCCCTTATTAATTATTTCATATCCATGAATCAAATCTCCCAGTTAGACCTCACAAGTGAAACATAAAACGGACTGTAGGCTGACCCACTAACACTGTATAGTCAATAAAAAGGGAGAAAAACAAAACGACAGGCAAGGGGAATGAGTATACTCAGCTACTTTTTTTTTTTTTTTTTTTAGATTTTTTAAAAGCTGATTTAATACCATGTTAAGAGTCATGCATATTTTTTTCTTCTGTATCAATCCATATGTTGTTCTATGAACACTCAGATCCTTTCACATTTTTTTCTATGTAAAATCCTATTTTGCATTTTTTTATTTTATTTTTTATTTTTTAAAATTTACATCCAAATTAGTTAGCATATAGTGCAACAATGATTTCAGGAGTAGATTCCTTAGTGCCCCTTCCCCATTTAGCCCATCCCCCCTCCCACAACCCCTCCCATAACCCTCAGTTTGTTCTCCATATTTATGAGTCTCTTCTGTTTTGTCCCCCTCCCTGTTTTTATATTATTTTTGTTTCCCTTCCCTTATGTTCATCTGTTTTGTCTCTTAAAGTCCTCATATGGGTGAAGTCATATGATTTTTCTGACTAATTTCACTTAGCATAATACCCACCAGTTCCATCCACATAGTTGCAAATGGCAAGACTTCATTCTTTTTGATTGCTGAGTAATACTCCATTGTGTGTATGTGTATACACACAATTGTGTGTGTATACACTCTATTATGTGTATGTGTATACACACACACACATACCAAATCTTTTTTTTTCCTCCATTCATCCATCAATGGACATTTGGGCTCTTTCCATACTTTGACTATTGTTGGTAGTGCTGCTACAAACATGGGGGTGCATGTGTCCCTTTGAAACAGCACACCTGTATCCCTTGGATAAATGCTAGTAGTGCAATTGCTGGGCGTAGGGTAGTTCTGTTTTTAGTTTTTTGAGGAACCTCCATACTGTTTTTCCAGAGTGGCTGCACCAGCTTATATTCCCATCAGCTACTCTTATAATTGAGTTCACATTCCTCAAACACTGTTGCTTTTAAAACATTTCCAGCTTTTACTATTTCATTAAAGAGGGAAAACAGAGTTTAAGTAATACAGAAACAGCCACATGTTAGAAGCTCTGTATTCTATGCCTCGGTTTTAAAAGTACTCTTATCGGGGCACCTGAGCACCTGGGGAGCTCAGTCAGTTAAGTGTCTTACTCTTGATTTCGGCTCAGGTCATGTTAGCTTTTTAAGATCCCTGTTTGGGATCCCCTCCCTCCTTACCTCCTCTCCTCTCTCTCTCTCTCTCTCCTTCTCTCTCTCTCTCTCACTCACTCACTCCCCCTCCTCTGCTCATGCACACGTTTGTGCTCTCTCTCAAAATAAATAAATACACATTTTAAAAATAAAGTACTCTTGTCTAATCACATTCATCGCTCTCAGACTGGAAGCTGCCAGTCTCAGTGAGAGTCAGGGGAAAAAAAGTCTGAACTTTTTGGGGAAAAATGTCCCCTTTGGGAAAGGGAACTATGTACTTTTAAAAAGTTTCAAAATGCAACCCTAAAGCACAGTGGCTCCAGAGAGAAGGTAGACAGAGAGCCCCACACCCTGAAGGAGAAATATCTTGATCACCAGCATTTCTTAATTGAGGAACAGCCCCTTGCCCAAAGTTCAAAAAAATACTTCGGGATGCAAACTACTTCGAGTTGAGAACATCCTCAGTTGCAAACTCTGAAATTCAGCAGCACCTGAATTCAAAAAGTTGGGAACACTGAAGGGGGCAGAGGGGCAGGGGACAGCTGGAAGGACGTGCCGGACTACTGTGTAACCACTGTTGCCCAACATTTTCATTTAAGAAGCACATGAAGGGCCAGGACCCTGAAGTCTGTGCAGCTTTGGGCAAGGCCTTAGTTTCCCCACCTGTAAAGTGAGGACTCTCCTAAGATCTCATAGATTTCTTTGGAACAAATAAGCTCTCAGACCCGTGTCTGGCTGTGGCAGTGACTACCTACTCAACATTCATTTTCCCCTTCCCTTAAACATACTGTGCTATGTTTAAAAAAGAAAATTTAAGAATGTTAAGCATTAAAAATGACACTTCTACCAAAAGACTGCTTGATATTTGTGTTTGTTAAAATCAAAGGCATGATTTGTGTGCCTGGAGGAGCTGACTACAATAAAAATTTTCTATCTCAACTTGTGCGGCTATTTTGTTCTGATTTTTTTTGTAACATTTATTTTTGTGAGACACAGAGAGAGACAGAGCGTGAGCAGGGGAGGAGCAGAGAGAGACAGAGACACAGAATCTGAAGCAGGCTCAAGGCTCCCAGCAGTCAGCATAGAGCCTGACGCGGGGCTCGAACCCACAAACTGGGGTTTGTGACTTCAGCCAAAGTCGGACACTTAACCGATGGAGCCACCTAGGTGCCCCTTGCTTTTTATTTTAAACAACAAAATATCCATTAAAGTAAACAGTAAAGTGACCAGTCACTTCTTAAAAAGTACTTACCATGACCAACGTAAGGAAAAAATAACTTCACCACACTTGTCCCTACTTGGGTTTCTGAAATACTGGTTTAGTGATGACCTCTAATTTCCCAGAACACTAACAAAATACACTCTGACAAACATTTGTCCTTAATGAAACAGATAAAGAAGTAACTTCTAGAAATTCAAATGGAACTCATGTTAAAAACAAAAACAAAACAGGGACGGTAGCCACAAAAAAGTATATTTCCACTCTGAATATACTTCCACAAAATATCATGTTACCTCAACCTCATTCTCAAAAGGAAGAACATGGTTCAGTTTCACTATTAAAAGTTTGGTTGCTCACCATTCCAAAAAGGAAACAGAACAACTGAGAACAAGGGTACTTCAGTTCGTTTAGATCTGGAAATCCAGACACAAAAGCTGTGGCCTTAGACTTCTAATAATAGTTGAACAGACTTCTTAATTCTGTCTTTACCCCCAAAGTGGACAGGAAAGTAAACATAGATAAGCATTCCTTAAAAAAAGGAAAAAGAGGGGCGCCTGGGTGGCTCAGGGAGTTAAGCGTCCGACTTCAGTTCGGGTCACGATCTCGCGGTCCGTGAGTTCAAGTCCCGCGTCAGGCTCTGTGCTGACCGCTCAGAGCCTGGAGCCTGTTTCAGATTCTGTGTCTCCCTCTCTCTCTGACCCTCCCCCGTTCATGCTCTGTCTCTCTCTGTCTCAAAAATCTCTGACCCTCCCCCGTTCATGCTCTGTCTCTCTCTGTCTCAAAAAAATAAACATAAAAAAAAAAAAAAAAGGAAAAAGAAGCTTCACTACCAAAAACCGTTCATTCCAGTTTTGCTCCCGACCTTGTTAGTACCATTCACCACTCAGGTGGTGGCCAGCCCCATGTCACCAAATTCTCTCCATCCCACCCTCTCTGGACCCCAGCGAACATAAACCCTGAGCCTAACTGCCCACTTACTGGACTCTGCAAGGGCACCTTTTCTGACGTGTATTTTCAGTGAGTCCTATCCAACAACATTAAACACAAATCATAAAAGACAGATTATTTCCCAGCACTGTTATGATGAAAGTTAACGTTGGTTCTTAAGATGTAGGATTTTTTCATCTGATTTATAAGTGAATATATGTAAAAAGTTTTCTTTTGCAAAGTGATTATGATAATAACAGTGGTAATAATTATTACTGATATTCATATTAATCATCGTTATTAGCACTACATGAATTTGGAAAAACACCAGAAAATGTGAGACAGATAGCCACTATCATCATAAGCATCCTTACATTGTTGTGGTTTGTTGTTTTGTTTCAAAAGTTCCCTTAAACTCTCCCCAAATTCTCTAACTTAACATCTCATTTAGTATCTTGAGAGATCTTTTCTTTTTGAAAGTGAATACCGAAAGGAATTCATTTTGGATTCTGGAGAGGTTTCTTTTTCTTTTTTCTTTTTTTTTTTTTTTTTTTAATCTGGAAAACTAATAATTAGGAGAAAAAGAGACAAAATCAAAGCAACTACCAGAGCAATAAAGCAACACTAGAAAATCAGACCCTAACTGATGAAGAAATGGCTTTGCACTTACAAATCAACTTTGGACAAGCAGACTTAGAACTCCAGAAAATAAGGTTGACATATGAGCTCAAAACCTACCTTTATTCAAAGCAGATAACCTAGCAAAGCCACTTGATGATGTGGATGAGATAGTGACTTTTTTTTAGGTCCCTCACCACGCTGAGTTCCATTCCGACACTCAGTGAGCACGTGCTCACCACAAGCAGAATAAGCATCTAACTAAACAATTTAAATGCACAGGAAATGCACAGGAAGGTCCCATTACGTACAATGTACTGATTACTAAATACCTGTCTCAATGCATTAAGCCGTTGGGCCCAAACTGACAACCGCTCCTGGCAGGCCTACTCTTTTAACTTAGAAAAACAGATCCAGTATATCCTTGAATGAAAAAATTAAACCATACAACAGTATGCACAATATAATAACACATTAGATGGGTGTACATACACATAGAATTTTTAAATCTGTACCAAAATTTGTGTCACTTTATATACCAAAAATTTTAACAGTAATTATCTCTGTGCATATAATTTTCTTCTTATTTCCAGATTTTTCTACAATGACCAAAAAATAAAACATGAACTTTAACAGACTATGTCATATGACATCTTTTTGTTGTTTATTAATAAATGTCTCAGCAGAATCCCAACTACAATTGTTTTAATCCCAACTACAATTAACTTCCAAAGGCTGATGAGTATCAGAAATTTGGCTTCAAGATCTAATATATTTAACTTATAGCCCCTTTCAAGGCACAAAAAGTGATGTTCTTTCATATCATTATGATGGAAAACACATCTTGGGTGCTTAAGAAAAAAAAAAAAACTGTTAGATACTACAATGGACAAGTAAAAATCTTTCCTTTAGCAGAATACAGAAATCTGAATTGCTTCAGAAAGCATTCACAAAATTGACAAGAACCTCTTTGGGAGACTTTCATAGAGTTAAACTATTTACAAACCACAGCTTCATCTACGTCAATATGCAACACTTTAAAACCACACGAAAAGGAAAGGAAATTTTTAGTACAGCCAACGTTCGCGTAATGAAGCTGCTACTGCTGAGGCCAGGCCAACAGCTCATGCTTCTGTGAAGACCTGCAAGGAGCCCGCAGTGGCTCAGAGAGTATCCCCCCAGGTAGGTCTCTTTAAATACTCGGTATGTTCAAGTATCTTTTGGTAGAAAGGGAAGCTATGATTTTCAAAGCTTAAAACGTGTACGTTGGAAATGCCTACATATAATAAGGCTGCTGTGTAAGAAGGCACCCATTATTAAACTCTAAATAGATTCTCACTATGAACTTTCCTCTATCTGATGACCCCAGCCATCCCTCTCAAAAAAAAAAAAAAAAGTTTAATTGATACAAAACTGAATACTTACCTACAGGTGAACATAACTATTCAGTAAGTCAACGTTACATTTTATGATGGACAAACGCCATGTTGTAGGCTTTACAACAGGGTACAATGGGTCTTAAAAGGACTTTCCTCCGCAAACATTATAATAGGTAATTTCAAGAACGTTCTACTGTGACATTCATTTTTTAAAAAATGTAATGAGTTTATTTATTTTCTAAGCAATGGGCACTTTATCTAAACAAAGGAGCCACTTGAAATCTTTTCTTTGCTGTAGTACCTCTGCATACCTCAAATTTCCACAGGGTAAATAATTGGTTTACGAAATAATTAGCAAGCGCCTGGTTTTCTAATGTGTGATAAATAACACAGAATGTTATTATAGTATAATTAGACCTCTAATCAATGTACCAAAACTTTTAAAGGACAACATGTGTTTTTCACTGCAATCTAGACTGAGGTTCATGAAAACCAAGTACAAAGCACGTGATTCTCCAGCATCATCAAATAAATGTTACACTCTAATTATTTTTAAATAAATTACCCATAGGCGGTAAGGGTGGATGGCCAGTTCTAGTTACAGAGAATATTAATATATTCATCTATGAAATGAGACTTTTTTGTATAAATCGTATTAGCAACAGGAACGCTTTAAAAAAAAATACTGTGTTAACTGTTATTATATAACATTTGAAATACAAGAGCATAAGCCAAAATCCTAACACCCGGTAAAGGAATAATGAGCAAAGGTGGGAGACAGAGACAAAGATCAATTTATCCCAACACTAGCTTTGGACCCAGAGAAGGAAAGGATGCTCAGAGTGCCAAGGTTCAATAAACGGTTACTATCAAAAATTAGAGTCCTTGCCATCTGCAACTACATGGATGGAACTGGAGGGTATTATGCTAAGCAAAATTAGTCAGAGAAAGACAAATATCATATGACTTCACTCATATGAGGACTTTAAGAGACAAAACAGATGAACCTAAGGGAAGGGAAACAAAAATAATATAAAAACAGGGATGGGGACAAAACAGAAGAGACTCTTAAATACGGAGAACAAACAGAGGGTTACTGGAGGGGTTGTGGGAAGGGGGATGGGCTAAATGGGTAAGGGGCATTAAGGAATCCACTCCTGAAATCACTGTTGCACTATATGCTAATTTGGATGTAAATTTAAAAAAATAAAATTAAAAAAGAAGTATCAGAGTCCTAAGAAGCCAGTGAAGCCTGTAGGAGACTGCAGACATGAAGAACTTACTCCAGGCATTTTAAGGTAGGAAGGATTTGGACATAGCAAGGATAAGGGCAGAAAGCCTAGAATATGAGCAACATGGTCAGATTCTAGCCTGTTCTCACAAGCTGTTAAACCCTGAACAATACCCAAGTGTCAGAACTCAGTGTCCTCAACTGATCTGGGACTTGGACTAGACGCTATCATTAAAGGTTCCCTCCATCCTTAAAGTCCTATGATCCCCCAAATTTTATCACAGCTAAAAGTACAAAGGCAAGAAGGAGCAGGTCACAGAGTAGCGATCCCACAAATCTAGAGAATTGGAATAAAGACTGTAGGGATGGCTTGAAGCAGCTAGGTCATAGGAACTTTGAAAGTAAGGGAGGTTTAGATTTAAAAGATAGAATGTAGATTTGTTTTTTAAATATAAATATAGTGTGTGTGCATATATATGGTGTGTGTGTGTGTGTATAGCAAAAAGAAACATCAAAATACTTAAAGTCTAAATTTCCTTTATTAGTATTCAGGGACAAAGTTAAGAATGATATTTTATTTCTGCTCTTTTATATGAAAATTGCTTAAAATAGAGTTCCTGCCACATAGTAAGCACTTAGTAAGGCTGGCTCGATAATAATAGTCATTATCATCATCACTAGCATCATCATTACTCTTATTGAGAGTTCTAGAGTAGTATTGAACATAGCTTCTGAGATCAGACTTCTGAGTTAGAATCCTGGGTCTATAATTTAACAGCTATATAACCCTGGGTGTTACTTGACCTTGTTGTGCCTCAGTATTCTCATATGTAAAGTAGGGATAATAACACCAACATGACAGGAATAATGAAAGGTAAAATACTTAGCTCAGTACCAGACACAAGTAAGTACTCAATTATTTTCACTGAGTTTAGTACAGAATGAATTATCCATGAACTCTGAAGTCCTATGGCAAGTAGGAAAAGAAGAAGGACATGTACCCTTTTAAATGACATTTTATAAAGTTTCATATACATCTGCCTTGTCAGTCTGCTTGTAGATTGTTTCATCCCAAGATGTACACAGTGGATCATTAAATAATTAGGAGAATTAAGGATCAGAAAGACTTCAAAAATTTTTGTTTTACTTTTTTTTTTTTTTTTTTGAGGGAGAGAATTCCAAGCAGGCTCCATGCTGTCAGAGTCCAATGTGGGGCTCAATCTCACAAACCATAAGATCATGACCTGAGCCAAAATCAAGAGTTGGATGCCCAACTGACTGAGCCTCCCGGGCACCTCTGTTGTTTTACTTTTAAATGGAGGTTTCAGGGGCGCCTGGGTGGCGCAGTGGGTTAAGCGTCCGACTTCAGCCAGGTCACGATCTCGCGGTCCGGGAGCTCGAGCCCCACGTCGGGCTCTAGGCTGATGGCTCAGAGCCTGGAGCCTGTTTCCGATTCTGTGTCTCCCTCTCTCTCTGCCCCTCCCCCGTTCATGCTCTGTCTCTCTCTGTCCCAAAAATAAATAAACGTTGAAAAAAAAATTTTTTTTTAAATAAAAATAAAAAATAAATGGAGGTTTCAGAGAATGGGCTTATTTGGACTTTTTAGCCACTGTACTTATTTGCTATTTTTAAGAAGTTGTGTATCGGTTTTTTTCTGCTAAAACACAAAATCTTCTGGTCTTTGAAACAAAAGGCAGGCGTTTACTATGTATGAGGAGCATGCACACCAGAATCAGCACTAGAGAGATGTAACTATGGCACTAAGAGCATTAATTTCGACCAGGTCAGAGGGAGTAAACGAAGCCTAAATGGTTTAACTTGCACTTATCAACCTCCAATTGTTCCAGGAGGAGGAACAATTCCCTCCAGGAATGGAGGGAATACGTCATGATTTCAGCATTATCAGTGTCAATCACAATGGTCCTAAGAACATGTCCTACACTTTTCAAACCCTACAATGAAAGAAAAAAGAAAACACTCAAGTATGATAGATGTTTTCATGCTAACATAACTGAGCTTCTCCTTGAAAATTTTGTAACCAATGATCATATATTCTTGTTCTAGAAGCCTTTAAAATACATCCATGGTCTAATTTCTCAAAAACACTGACAGGCGGGGCGCCTGGATGGCTTAATAGGTTAACCATCTGACTTCTGTTGAGGTCATATCTCACAGTCCATGAGTTCGAGCCCTATATCAGGCTCTATGCTGACAGCTCAGAGCCTGGAGCCTGGAGCCTGCTTCTGATTCTGTGTCTCCCTCTCTCTCTGCCTCTCCCCCGCTCATGCTCTGTCTCTGTCTCAAGAATAAACAAACATTAAAAATAATTTTTTAAAAAAAGCACTGACACAGAAACATCCATCCAAGCACAGTTTAATAGAACTAGGACACAAACCCGAAAGATACTTTAGAATGATCTAGTACCTGCATTACAAAAGCAAAAATAAACAGGAGAAATTAATTTTAATAACGTACTTAACCTAATACATCAAAAATACCATTTCAACATATGCTGAATATAAAAATATTGAGATTTTATTAACTGTACTATTTGTATACAATAGTGAAATTTTACTACTTGTAATGTTTTTTATAGTATCTCCTAAAACATCTTTAAAACCCAGTGTGTATTTTGCATTCACAGCACATGTCAATCTGAAATGGCCACGTTTCAAGTGCTCAATAGTCCCATGTGGCTACATAGTGGACATCACAAAGTCTATGTCATTAGGAAACTGAGTGAGGGAAAAGGAAGGAATAAGCATCAAGACCAGACTCTAACCCTTCAACTCTTTCTGCTAAAAAGAAAAATGAAATGCAATTTTGACTGTGAAAATGTTCTAGTAGATGACACAACGAAGGGCCTACTTTCAAAGTAACTCCCTCTAAATTTCAGTACAATTTTCTGTCACCCATTACTTCCCCTCTCAGCCTACATTCCTCCAGCATGAAGAGCTCTTGTCAATTTACGAAAAAAGCAGGCCAGGAAGCTCAGTGAAACCTCTCCAGGCTTAGCCACAACCGAACAATGTTACCTTCATTTCCTTTCTTTGTTTCTCAGAATTTCAGTTCACTTACCTCCTCTGCAAACTAACTTCCAACACAACTGGTAGCAAAAGAACTACCGGAATACAAAAGTGTGATGTCAAAATATCCCTTCTAGGGGCGCCTGACCGGCTTGATTGGTAAAGTGAACTCTTGATCTCAGGGTTGTGAGTTTGAGCCCCATGTTGGGTGTCGAAGTTACTCAAAAATAAAATCTTAAGGGATGCCTGGGCAGCTCAGTCAGTTAAGAGACCGAGTCTGTATTTCGGCTCAGGTCATGATCTCGCAGTTCATGAGTTGTAGCCCACCACCCCCACCTCACAGGGCTCCATACTGACAACGCAGAGCCTGCTTGGGATTCTCTCTTTATCCCTCTCTCTGCCCCTCCCTTGCTTGTGCTCCCAGTCACTCACGCTCGCTTGCTTTCTGAAAATAAACTTAAATCATTAGTCTCTTTATGAAAATAAATAAAAATAACTTCTTAACAAAAATCCCTTCTAGAAGCAAACATACATGGGAATTCCAAAATCATGCAATCACACCAGGGAAAACCCAGGCTTCCTCGTAATCTCAGACGTTCCCACCAGTCCACACAATCTAGTAAGTTCACCAATAAAATTTCCTATAAGAATTAGAAAAATTGTAACCTAGCATTGTGAATATAGATGTTTTAACAGAAAATAGTCGCTAATTTTAATTACTAACGTCCCTACCATTTTTTTAAACAGATTCTTCGGATTTTTTTTTTTTTTTGAAGAGTCATCCTTCCTTTCCCTCAAGATGACAAACAGTTCTCTCTTCTGCCCAGTTTACACAGGTCTGGAGCCGTTCACATATTTTTTTTATTTAGTTTTTCTTGTTGGAATTATCGGAAGTGGTTTTGCAACCTGGGCTTTCATACAGAACAACACAAATCACAGGTGTGTAAGCATATACTTAATTAACTTGCTTACAGCTGATTTCCTGCTCACTCTGGCATTACCAGTGAAAATTGTTGTTGACTTGGGTGTGGCACCCTGGAAGCTGAAGATATTTCACTGCCAAGTGACAGCCTGCCTCATCTACATTAATATGTACTTATCAATTATCTTCTTAGCATTTGTCAGTATTGATCGTTGTCTTCAGTTGACGTACAGCTCTAAGATTTATCGGATACAAGAACCTGGATTTGCCAAAATGATATCGACCGTGGTGTGGCTAATGGTCCTTCTTATAATGGTGCCCAACATGATAATTCCCATCAAAGACATCGAGGAGAAGCCAAATGTGGGATGCATGGAATTCAAAAAGGAGTTTGGAAGAAACTGGCATTTGCTGACCAATTTCATATGTGTAGCAATATTTTTAAATTTCTCAGCCATCATTTTAATATCTAACTGTCTTGTAATTCGACAACTCTACAGAAACAAAGATAATGAAAATTATCTATATGTGAAAAGGGCCCTCATCAACATACTTTTAGTGACTACAGGCTACATCATATGCTTTGTTCCGTATCACATTGTCCGAATCCCATACACCCTCAGCCAGACAGAAGTAATATCTGACTGCCCAACCAGGATTTCACTCTTCAAAGCCAAAGAGGCCACGCTGCTCCTGGCAGTGTCGAACCTGTGTTTTGATCCTATCCTGTACTACCATCTCTCAAAAGCATTCCGCCTAAAAGTCACCAAGACTTTTGTTTCACATAAGGAGACCAAGACTCCAAAAGAAAAATCAAGTGGTGAGAGCAGTGCATAAAATATGGGATATTTCATGCTATCACTTCCTGTCTCAGTGACAGTAAGTACTGGGAAAGAGAAAAGATAGCCTAAGTAAAAGACAGCTACCATATGTGGCCTGCTTTACTCAGAAACTGTTTCTAAATGTAAATCGAGCAGCACCCTTGTGGTGCTTAAACCACGTTCATACAAAAACAAAACAAAAAACCTAAAAAGTACTGCTGAACCAACACAACACCTTGCATTATCCTTGAAACCTAAAGAAGTTTTATGACACAGACTCAGAGTCATTCATGAAGTATCTATTTGAATATTGGGAACTGACTTCTTGATAGAAATATGCAAAATGATCTCCATGTAAGATGCCAGAAAGCCCTTTGGCAACACGATTTAAAACCATTTAGATCATACTAAATAAAATCCAGCTTCTTTACATGAAACCACTTGTCCTGATTTATTTTTAGTCATCATCTAGCTCACTACTCCAATTTTTAAGATCTAATGGTTTTTCTAAAACAATAACTAAAACTGTTTATTTCGAAAAAGGCTTGAAAATACATGGATAGTTTTCAATGTACTATATATACTCATATTCTCATAGATTATAAAGATTTTCTAATGTTAGCGATGACAACTTCAGTGACTTCTTATTTTCATTTTGTAGTAACATGAAATATTACCCTATAACATTTCCAAGCACGGTATTAAACTATACTAACTGCTGAAACTACTGTTTTGGAACTAGAAACTCACATCAAAGGTACGGAAAAACAGCACTAGTCAAATGGCCTTAAAATAGACATGCCAGATCCACATAGCAAGGCCTTCTTACGAACACAACACGTGCTGGGCTGACTGGTGCCATGTCTGAGACTGACCCCACGTGGGGCCAACAGTTTAAAGAATGGGTGACTCTAGCTCTCAGGGTCACAATCCTTAGATCAAATTCTCTAGACTACAAGTAATGCAGAAAGAATTCAATAGATGGTATTAAATAAAAGATTTAGGAAAAAGAAGATTGAAAAGTTTAGATAACCAGACTTGAGACTATGTGGGGGTTTTTTCTCATTTCAAGAGCAAAAGCCCAACTTTTACAACAATTACAACAATTGCTAATACATTTGTACTAGCTGAGGTGATTAATAAATGGTGTTCCTGGCAGCACTCTCGAGAGACAGAGAGCTCGCCCACTCTCACATCTCAAAAGTGTACTTTCGCTTTAATAAACTTTCCCATTTATGTTAAAAACAAAAACAAAAAAAGAAAGAAAGAAATGGTGTTCCTGGAAGCTAACAAAACAGGTTTCATTCCGGGGCTATTTTTAGTACCGCATTGAGAGGAATTATTTTCTGAAGCTTGAACCCAAGACAATTCCTGTGTACAATTTCAGTATTCCCGGATTTTGAAGAGAATAATAAGTGAGAAAATGCACAAAAGAAAATGTCTGTTACCCTTCTAACATGGTAAGTGCTGGACAAATTCTAGTTAGCTAGTGGTAATGACAGAACCCCACACTGCATCACCTATCTGACACAAGGTGTAAAGGACACAATTATGTTACAGGCTGGTAGAATGGTGATACACTAAAACTTGTCCTTGTCAATAGTCTAACAACATGTTGTTACTGACAGGCAGATCAAGACATCATTCATATAGTCCTACATACAACTACTAGATTCTTTTCCTGAATCTTTTAGTCAAGGCCCTAGTAGTCTTCTTTCCTTGGTCTTCACTCACTAGAGCCACATCTTCAAGATCGGGGCTGGAGGGAGGAGGCACACAATTTTTTTTTTTCCCCAGCACATTCTCATATTTTCCTCACATGCATAATAAGTTAGTCAAACTTTCCCTTTTTATTAAGAAAGAGAGGGGCGCCTGGGTGGCGCAGTCGGTTAAGCGTCCGACTTCAGCCAGGTCACGATCTCGCGGTCCGTGAGTTTGAGCCCCGTCAGGCTCTGGGCTGATGGCTCAGAGCCTGGAGCCTGTTTCCGATTCTGTGTCTCCCTCTCTCTCTGCCCCTCCCCTGTTCATGCTCTGTCTCTCTCTGTCCCAAAAATAAATAAACGTTGAAAAAAAAAAATGGCAATATACCTTTATTAAGAAAGAGAACCAGACTCTGTACAGCATTCCTAATGTCAATCTCATATTAGCATATATGTTCATTTTCCCCTTACTAATATTTTATTCTAAATGACACAGTAAAGGGAAGTCTAGGGCAACTGGTGATGGAAAGCTATTAATAAACTGTATCCAATGATATCAATTTTCTAGCAGTTCTTGTATGAACGCATTACAGTTGAATTCTATCATAATCCATCATGAGAGACTTAATCACTGGAAATCATTCATGCTTCTTCCTCTAAGGAAGTGGACAGTCTTTAGAATGTTACATGGTGGGAATGACTGTGCAGCCAAGGATTACATGAACAACAGAATAAAGATGTCCATGTTTGGGTAGTGTCCTGCACGCCCAGATGCAAGGAAGAGGAAGGCCAGCAAAGCTCCACTTACCCAAGAGAGAAACACAGAATCTTCAACTAGTTTCAGCCATTTTCATCATTTTGTCATATCTGCTCTATTACCCCTCGCCCTTATATTTAAATTAACTTTCTAGTTTGGAATACTTTAAGATTTATAGAAAAGGTACACAGATGGTACAGAAAGTTCCCATATACCTTTAATGCAGTTCGCCTTAACGTTAATGCCTCATGTAACCATGACACGTTTGCCAAAAGTAGGAAATTAACATTGGTGCATTAACGGTTAACCAAACTCCAGACTTCCATATACTGCCTAACCCCACTCTTGACTCCCAACTATTTTTAAAGCAAATTCCAGGCACTGTAATAGTTCATCCATAAATTCTTCAGGACACATCTCTAAACTATCAGGCCACCCCTTCTATTGTTCTAAATGAACAGTGAGATTATTCCATTATGTTGAAAATGAGTGATGTATACAGGTAACAGCTAAAAAACGTATTCAGCCAGTGATGTGCAAGAAAGAATTGTGGCAACTTTTGACATAGCTCTGGACAGAAAAATTGTAATAAAAATATATATAGGTGTAGTGATTTTGAAAGTTCCAAAATAACAACAAAAATTAAAAATTAAACTATTTAGGGGTGCCTGGGTGGCTCAGTTGGTTAAGCATCCAACTTTGGCTCAGGTCATGATCTCGAAATTCCTGAGCTCAAGCTTTGCATCAGGCTCTGTGCTGACAATGCAGAGCCTGCTTGGGATTCTCTCTCTCTCTTTCTCTCTGCCGCTCCCCGACTTACACATGTGGTGTCTCTCTCTCTCTCTCTCAAAATAAACTTAAAAAAAAAAAAATGTTTAGTTTACAGACCAAAATTCCTCAAAGGTATCCAGAAGATAACAGTATACATTCCTCAAAATTACACTTGTTAAAATAATAATAATAATAATAATAATAATAATAATAATTATATTATTAGTGCTCAATGAAAGAATGACTCATTAACATTTCACTTAAAATTCCAGGAGAAAAAACAGTAATTTAAGAATATAAACACATTTAGATTTGGGCCCAATTTTTATGAATATCAGGAAACCGATGTTGTTCCCCTTCAGCAAAACGCAAATCACAAGTTCTGAGTCCAACACTAAATTTCCCAAGTATTTCTCATATGCTATCAATTCTTAAATTCAACAGATCAAAACCCAAGTCCATGTCATATACAACCTCTTCTATGAAGCCTTAACCCATTTCTCAATCAGATGTTCTCTCTCCCCTTTAATACTTATTCTCTGAGAGTGGAAGAGACCCAAGAATGTCAAATGGTTTATCTTCCAGAGGGCACATGTGGTTTCACTCAATCACTGCACTCATTTTAGTGTTGATCATTTTATATGTGTCTCCCTCCTATCTTATTCATCTTTCCTATGCCCCCAATTCTCATTCATCTGTATAATACCACAAGTACCTAGCACAATACAACGCACATAAGAGCTACTAGTAAATGAAGTTTCAAAAAATAGGAAAACACATTTAGACATCATTTACAGTGACTCAAATGCTCTTGATAAAAGGATAGTAACCTAGAAAATTCCATTAAATCTAGCTAGCCAGTAGTATCACATCACAAATTTAAACTACATCCGTATGTGTGCTATACAATTGTAATTATAACAAAAGAAGCAGTAAATGCAAAAACTCACCTCCTTTCATATGTGTTACGGAGGCACACAATGGAATAATCAATGGCTAATGATCCCATAATGGAACAATCAGGGTGCCAAATGATGGAAGCAATGACTTACCAGAGGTATGGGGAAATGTGTTGCATACTGCAGGTGCCGCAGAAGGTCATAATTAGATGGAAAAATCAACTCCCTGGGTTTTTCTCTCTTAAGCAACTTCTCACCATTAACCGACATTCTTCTGCCCAAGGAAGGGTTGGCATTCTCACAGGATTCTCCAGGCATGGGAGAAAAAATCTAAGTCATGTAAAACAAATGTTGGAGATTGTAAATGAAAGAGAGCAACACAACACAGTGCTACATGCCAGAACTTCACACACACGACATTCATACACTATCTTTTCCTTATTTAAACACTAAGAAAATATATAAATAAATTTTGTTAATTTCCACAAAATTCATATTCAGATCCAAAGGAGACCATCAACATCATACCCCATTTTGCAGATAAGAAAGTGACAACCACACACATGTAAGAACTGTTCAGAGCTGCACTCTCCAGAGGGCCAGAGTTAACATTGGACTTCAAGGTTAAATGTTTCCTCATAAGGCTAAATCTCCCACAAAAACATACACAAAGAAATAATTAACAACACTAATGAATAACAGTGGGGCGCCTCGGTGGCTCAGTTGGTTATGGTTAAGTGTCTGAATCTTGATTTCACCTCAGGTCATGATCCCACAGTTGGTGAGTTCAAGTCCCACATCAGACTTGGCTCAGAGCTGAGCCTGCTTGGGATTCTCTCTCTCTCACCTTCTCTCTCTGCTCCTCCCTCAGTCTCTCACTTGTGTGCACACACTCTCTCTCTCTCAAAATAAATAAGTTTAAAAAATAAACTAATGAATAATAAAGCTTTTAGTATATACCCCAAACAGTATGATTTTTTATAAAGGACCTCATTTGGATCCATGAGGAAGAAAATACTATAACCATACTGAGATATGGTTGAAGAAGTATAACAAGTCCAGAGCCAGGAAAGCTATTATTTAGAAACTGAACACATACATAGCAAGTCAACAAGGACTGTCACGATGAAACTACTATCTTCATGTATTCCTCAGAGACAATGGTCTCAAAATGAACAAAAGAGAAAAGACAGTCAGCCAGGAGGACAGAATGTTATAATTCACAAAGGAGGCGATGCAACCAAAACTATGAATGAGCTGAAATGAGACAATCACAAGATGAGTAACTGTACACTAGAAAGGAGTATGGAATGAGCACATTTACATCACAAGTACACAGGTCATTCCAGGACATGGGTCAAGGAACAGAAGGATGGAGACAAGCTGGGGTGCAGGCGGGGAGGAGGGGTTAATAGTCAATAAGAATTTGAAGGTTGAACCTACTGGAAACTCCGAACCAAAGTCAGTTTTAAAGTCATTCTTGTCTACTTCATCAAAAATATTAGTAGTTCCTGAGTCAATGCCCATATGCGCCATAATAGTCTGTTCCTGATAATTGCCAGAGAAAGAAAGTTGCACTGTAAATTTTGTAGTTCATTACAAACTAGCTAAAATATGACAATGATTTTTTAACCATCCTATGTCCTTTCTCTCCCTAGTATCTACTTTTCCCAAAAAAGAGAAGGAAGTTTTAAGACATTCACTGTTTTTACAAAGTCACATTCTTTATCCTCATGATAAAAAAAAAGATTTAACTTCCCTGATACTTGAAGGAAAAAGCACACAAACTTCCTAATTAAAAATCAAATTGGCCATAACGTCCCTCCTTTGGGCTATTTCCAGTCACATGCTCACCAACTGTACTTAGAAAAATCTGAGAGTATACCCAAGATACAAGATACCTGGACATCCAAGAATAGAAAAGAAAAAGCAGAAACATAGATGAAGCATCAACAGGTACAGTAACTTTAGTTTTTAGCCTTTAAACTTCTACTGTGGTCAAATTCGGAAACAATGGTGTTTACATTAAGGAAATGATTTTTTTTTTTTTAATTCCTGCACCATTTGATCACCAAATCTTAAGAGCACAAACTATGAATTCACACATGCAATTCTAACATCAGGTCTTTACAAGGATAACCACAGTTTTAAAAATACCATAATATTTTCATTATGCTTAAACTCCCACAGAACCAATTTGAAGCTTGATTTTAAGGAACTGTCACAATCTCTCACCATTTTCTACTCTTTCTCATCACCACCTTCATGTTTTCTGCCTTGAAAACTTCTTTAAGTATCTGGAATGATGTCCAAAACACCAGAAACCGGCAGAAAATGATAAAAGTCATACTCACAGTATTATAATTTGTTGAAAAAAAAAATTCCGCAACATTTGAGAGATAAAGTTGTTAATTTAAATGAAAATATGTGTTATGATCAAAACAGAATTCCCATTTTGTATCAAAGACAGAAACAATGAATGAATTGGGGTTAAAGATGCTCCTTCTAATGGGACCAAAACAAATCTGATTTTAAGTCACAACATTCAAGGAAACTGGAATTTAGAAACACATAAAATTGGAAGTATTTAATTCCTGTCCAGTAAAAAAATGTTACGGACTGTCAAACCTTTTCATTAATAGTTTTAGAGTATCCAAAAGAAACTTCTGGAATGTATCAATTATAATCCAATGTTGTTTTTTGTTTTGTTTTTTTTCTCCACAAGTTTGGGGTAGAGATAAACAAGTTCTGTAATGGGAGAATACAAGTAAAATGTAATCACCCTTCCACCACCAAACAATCCTTGTGAAACTAGTTGCCCAGCTGAGTGTGGTTTTCGGGTTTGGGGCACCACTCCCAGGGGCATACCTCCATTTTCATGTCATGGTCCTTTGGATAGTGCTCATCTACATTTTCTCCTGCTGGCGATCGCGGCCGAGTCGAGGCGCTGACTGACAAGTCTCCCCGAGATATGAGGGTACACATGTACGCATCATGGGAGAAGACATCGTGTCGGATGAACTCACAGAAGAGCAGCACCAAATTCACAAATTCTACTTTTTCACATTCACTGTTTGGATCCGCTATAAAGAAACAAATCAAGAATTGTCTCCCTGACCTGGCAGGAAAAACAAACAAACAAACAAAAAAAAAACCCACCAAACAGGAAGGCTTAACAATATTTTCATACATTTTTTTTTTAACACAGTGAAACATTTATTGGAAAATTCACTATGAGACAGAAGCAGTTGTGCAAAACTGGCACGGGGGTTTTGATTGTCCCCCTGTAATTAAAAAACAATATCCGATGTGCTAAGCTCAAGTTCAAATTTAAAGATAGTGGTCCTTGGCAAATGAAAAACCATTCAATTAATACAAACACAAAATTTCAGGTACACATGGGGTGGGCGGGAGGGAAGCAGAGCTAAACTGCTTTCCTCTGGTTTTACTACTGAAACAGCTCATGACTATTTTTATAGCTTGAGGGTGTCGATATATTCATGACGTGTGTGCACACTTTTTCAAAAACTTCACAACGTAACAACTGAAAAGCTACCTGAAAATAATAGTGAGTGGGATCTACTGGAAAAAAAAAAAAAAAAGGGAAGATGGAATAAAAAAGAAGGGCATAAAGATGGAGCTCTGCAGTCTTGCTCAATTCATAGCCAGTCTATTTAACTCACGTGGTAACTTAATATTGCAGTTGCATTCTACAACTTTGTACCCTCGACAGAGACTAAAAAAGGTTAAGAACAATCCTTCAGCACTCAGTCTGTGGTGCCATCGCACTCACAAACACCAACAAAGACAAACAAAATCTAGGCAACATGAAGCTCGCTCCCTAAAACTGAAGCCTAAGCATTTGCTGCTGTCCACCACCGAAGTCAATGACAAACAACAATGACAGAAGAGAAGCACAGCTTTCTCTGACAGCAGGAAACCAGATCTAGAACAAGCAAAGGCACAGGAGAAAGGTCTTCCCAAAGAACCAACAGGAGTGAGGACAGGATAAGGGGCACGAAGGGCAAATGTGTACCTTTCTCCTCCAGGATACAAGATAAGTTAGAGAAGCTAACATCCATTCCCGACAATCTATTTTCTACTCTCCAGGATCTCTGCTGTCCCTGCATTTTTCTGCTTCCTTTTCCATGTTTCACTGTTGCCCCCTACTTCCCAACCACCAGTATCTCTCTGGCTCTTGCTCTCCCTCTAGACCACAACAGCCACCAACTAACTAAAAGAACCTCAGCCCAAAGTATCATTCAACCCAAACCAAGGACTTTCTGAGAGGAATGGAAAGTAGTACTGTTTCTTGTTATGTTACCTCCTTCTTCACCACAAACCTGTCCTTCCCACCCCTACCACATTTCCTTGTGCCATTTTTGTTGTTTCATCACTATCCATCCTCCCTGCTGTATTTTGTCACACAAAAGCCTCAGAATAAGATCAAGCCCTGTTAACATGCATAAACAATTTTTTTAAGTGTGCACTTACTGTATAAACCCACTGGGTTTGTAATTCCCAAACCCTCAACTCCCCATGAACAACAGAATAAAAGAGAGAAGAATGGGAGATGATAGGGCACCTAGGTGGCTCAGTTGATGAAATGCCTGACTCTTGATTTTGACTCAGGTCGTGATCTGAAAGTTCGTGAGATGAAGCCTCACATATCAAGCTCTGCACTGAGAGCGTGAAGCCGGCTTAGGATTCTATCTCTCCTCCTCTCTCTGCCCCTCCCCACCTCTCAAAAATAAATACATAAACTTTAAAAAATTTAAAAAAAAAAAAAAAGGAAGAACGGGAGTTGACAGAACAACCCATAAAGTGTAGGCAAGCAGCCAACCATATGTACAAATTATTTCCTTGTATCAAGGACTTGGATACAAAGTACTTTTATTTTCTTATTAAAAATGTAGAAAATCAGATTATTTTGAAAACTAAGCAAAAACAGAAAATTCGTAATCACAATAGTGATTAGATAGCGAAACATCACAAGACCATAGTTCCTCTTGTTTGGTAAGAAAGATCTAGAAAGGGAAAACTAGACCACCAAATATTAATTAGACAATGAGGGGACTCATTTTTAAATTTTTGAAACTCTAGAAATTTTTAAATCTTTGAAGCTCACTTGATTTTAAAACTGCATAGAAATCTCCATTAAAAACACGCAACAAAATTTTGCGCAGTAAGATATACATTATATTCAGCACCAAGAACTTTTGATTATGATGTAAGCTAGGAAAAAAAAGAAGCATTAATTCCCCAAAACTGGTCAATTTCTTGTTTAAGATCTAGAAGCAAAGAACTTTACTTACATAATGAGGGGGCCTGTGTATCTAAAAACCTTAGTAGCACATTCTGGAAAACAGGCAAACTAGATCCAGCAAGAGAGGCTGAAGAAATGGACTCCTTCTCATCCAAGACCTCTGATTCACCACATCTCTAAGATTAAAAATAAACAAACATAGTTAATTTTGGAGGACAATGTAGTCACAATGGATCATGAATTTGTCAGTTTTTTATTAACAGTTAAATTCTCAGAAAAAACATGCAGAATTAATTGAGATTTCTGTACTTTATTTGAGCGCTATGCATCACAGGTAAATATAATTTCTGAAAGTGAGGGACAACTAGGGACACCTAGGTGGCTCAGCTGGTTAAGGGTCTGACTTCAGCTCAGGTCATGACCTCATGGTTCCTGGGTTTGAGCCCGCATGGGTCTCTGTGCTGACAGCACAGAGCCTGGAGCCTGCTTCAGATTCTGTGTCTCCCTCTCTCTCTACTCCTTCCCCACTCACACACTGTCTTTCAAAAATAAATAAACATTAAAAATTTTTTAAATGAAAGTGAGGGACAACTACCCCCAGATCAACTGAAATGATTCCAAAGGACACCCATGAAAAATATTATTGATGTAAATTACAAAGTCTGCACCATGTGGTATAAATACCTACTGAATACACAGCATAGTACAATAAGCTACTCGTTATCCCTATGCAAAACTGCTAAAATCATTTGAGGCTGTCATTTTTAAACAGCACATATAGTTAACTGTATATACCCCCTCTGAGAAACATTTGGGCATGTATACTGAGTTTAATATTTTTGTGTTTGTTTTTACTAGTAGAGTGTATTTACGATTGTCTTCGGGGAGTGTTGGGAAGTGTGGTGTCAAATGACAGAGCTAGGAGAACTCCTCTGATACATTTCTTTCACTCATCACATCACCAATTAAGATCTCTTAGAACCCGTGGAATCTCCATAGTTCAAGAAACCTATCTAAGGAAAGCTCCCTAACTTCTACATCCAAGACAAAACTTACTAGAAGACCAGGAAAGAAACCGTTGAAAAAGAATCAGAACCCTGTTTTCTATTCTTTTCAATATCCCTTCAACCTTCCCACTTTCATTATCTATTCCTTAATATATTATTTCATTAAGATATTACTTCTCTAATCCATCCTCTCTTCACCAAATTCTGAAACTGGTGATGTTCAATAGATATCAATTATCTTTTTTTTTTTTTAATGTTTATTTATTTTTGAGAAAGAGCAAAAGAGACAGAGTGCAACCAGGGGAGAGGCAGAGAGAGAGGGAGACACAGAATCTGAAGCAGGCTCCAGGCTCTGAGCTGTCAGCACAGAGCTCAATTAGGGGCCCAAACTCACAAACCATGAGATCATGACCTGAGCCAAAGTCGGATGTTTAACCAACTGAGCCACCTAGACAACCCTGGCAATCAATTATCTTAAACATCTCTGAAAGTATACATTCTTTAGATGTGGATACATTTACACCTATTAAAATTACAAAGTAATCTGTGGAAGCCTCTTCTGAAAGCAACTGTGTGTGCGTGTGCACACGTGTATATGCTCATTCTAGAACACGCTGGAAGAAGGGTAAACTAAATTTGAGAAATTCAACCTCAGTTACTCAAGTCTGACCATTGCAATTCACTGTAGAAAAGTCCATCTATTCATAGAAAAAAGCAATGAAACACCTTCCCTAATCTGCACGTTGTAAAATGGGCCATGAGTTTCACACCTCAACACCAGTATCTTCAAGCCCCAGCTTGAACAATGTGATCCTTTATATTTAGTGAACAGTGCTTTCCCAGCAAGAGGAGAGAAATGACCATGGAAATATTCTTCCTATTTCAGCTTCACAGGATATGGCCCTATTATCAGTAAGAGAGAGCCAGCTAAGTCCTCATCTGTTCATACAACACCTTTAGAGCATCTGCTGTGCACTGAACACTGTTCTGGGTGCCAAGGACAAGACAGTGAACAGGGTGGGCAAGGTCCTTATGGTCAAGCTTACATTGTAGAAGGTGATAGGCTGGCTTTTAAACAATAAGCCAATGAAACAGAGTGATATGAGAAACAGAGTGAAACCGAGTGATATGAGAAAGCGTGCCTGAGGGGGGGTGACAGAGGATCTTCCTGAGGAGATGACATGTGTTGAGGCAGGAATGCCAGAAAGAGACACTTCCTGCAAGAGGAAGGGCAGAAAGGAACTGGCCATGTAGAACTTGGGGAGCAGAGGGTGCCACCCAGGAGGAGCAGTGGGACAAAGTCCCCAAAGCAGAAGCTGGTTTGGTGTGCTGGAGCCACAGGACAGCCAAGGTGGCTGCAGCTGTGACCCAGGGGAGAAATGCACGAAATGAGGTGGGAAACGCAGGCAGGGGAGGCCCGTGCAAGGCTCTGTGGACACGGTAAGGAGCCATCAGGAGTCTGAGTAAGGGAACAACATGATCTGCTTCCAGGCTGCAAAGACTGCTCTGGCTGCTGTGAAGAACAAGGCGGAGGACGAGCCAAGGAGCCCAGAGGAGACACCGATGCAGCGGGGATGGGGGGGGGGGGGCACTCAGACCACGTGCACGGCTTCTCCTGGCTGTCCCTCCAGATCTCACTGGCAGATAAGAAGACTCACTTAAATTTTTTCCCCTTCAGCACAAGCTAATGTTTGTCAAGTTAGCTTTGGTTTTTTTTCCCCCTTTATAATCTACTTCTGAGGCTTTAATTGCTCTCTCTGGGACCAGAATATAATCTCAAAACTAACACAAATTGGTATCTGTAATCTGAAAATCAGAACTGCCCCAAAGAAATGTTTCCAGATCAACCAAAATATTACATGGCTTTAAAATTCACAAAAATTGGGACACCTGATGGCTCAGTCAGTTAAGCATCAACTTCGGCTCAGGTTATAATCTCACCATTCGTGAGTTCAAGCCCCGTTATCAGGCTCTGTGCTGACAGCTCAGAGCCTGGAGCCTGCTTCAGATTCTGTCTCTCCCTCTCTCTCTGTCCCTACCCTACTTGCACTCTGTCTCCCTCTCTCTGAAAAATATATATAAAAAAAAAAAAAAAAATTCACAAAAGTTGGTGTATATTATATATATTTGTGTGTGTGTATACATATAAATGTATATATGTGCATGTGTATCTTAACCTCATCAAGGGAGATGTCTTTGTTCTAAATCAGATGTTAAAGTTTTATTTTAAAAGATACAATTTCAGCGTGGATCAGTCAGTTAAGCATCTGACCCAATTTCAGCTCAGGTCATCATCTCACAGTTCGTGGGATCGAGCCCCACATTGGGCTCTGCACTGATAGTGCAGAGCCAGCTTGGGACTCTCTGTCTACCCCATCCCCCCCTCAAATAAATAAACACTAAAATAAATAAATAAAAGATACAATTTTAGGGGCACTTAGGTGGCTCAACCAGTTGAGAACCTGACTTGATTTCAGCTCAGGTCATGATCCCAGGGTCATGGGATTGAGCTCTGCATCGGGCTCCATACTGATTCTCACTCTCTCTCTTCCCCTCAGCTCCTCTCCTCTGCTCACTCACTTTAAAATTGATATTAAAAAAAAAAAAAAAGGTACAGTTTTAAACTAGTCCAGAATACAAATTATTGGTTTCATCAACTTAGAGGGATCTTGTATGTAGTCTTTAGGTGAAAGTACAAACATTCTCCCTTTTTCCTTGAAGAGGAGAAAAAAAAAAAAAAAAAACATAAGGAGTATTAAAAAAACAAAACAAAACAAAAAAAGAATCCTCCCCAGAACAGTTATTTTTAAATGATGGCATCTGACAACAGAAACAAAAGCAAACCTACCTCTGCTTCGATTTCCGCCTGCCTCTTCTCCAAGAGTTTTGCCACAGCCATGGCCCTGTGCTTGCCTGACCGTTTGCAGCTCACCGCCCATTCACACAGCAAGGTCACCACAGCTTCATCGTTGGGGGCGACCTACAACCAAGAGAAGAGGGCAGCAGCCATGTGACATGCAGCATTCACCCAAGGACGGGATGCAAGCCCTGGCATGTTTAAAGCTTTAAAGCTTTCTCGTATTTTAGTACAGTCATTTTAGAAAGCGTTCCTAAATCGTTTTCAGCTCAAGTATAAAGAGTAACACTTCAGTGACAAGGAAGGAAACCAGTTACTGGAACAGTCGAATCCAGGATGACTTCAAGAGAATTCGTGTCTCCTTGTATATGCCTTCATTGACACAGGACCGTAACCTAGCTCCACTGATCCTCCAGAACATCAAAGCCAGGAGGAAAGGAAACGGACCACTGAAAGTCAAGAGCAGAGGTTACCAATGCCAAGCACCCCCTCCACTGTTTACCCTCTCCCACTTTCACACTCACAGCCTCCCTCAGTACCTAATCCTAACATGCCAGTTTATCACACCACCCACTCCAACAAGGCTGGAATGCTAACCAAAGACTCACTGCATTAGAAAAGATAAACATGAAAAATGACACCCATGCATCAAAAAGGAACAAAAATTAATGCAGACACGGCTAATGGGGGATAGTATATCCTGGGTCTACGTAGGGCTCAGCACCGCCACAGGAACTACGTGCTGTTGTTACCAAAGCCTAGAAATGGGTACCACAGACTGAGGATCACAGGGACTTATGTTACATGAATTAAGGACAGGCAGGAGGAGGCAAGTTGGGAAGATGAACCATCATTTTATGCAACCTTTCAGAGGATCCAAGCCAACCAATGGAACATCAATTTCAAGTGTCTAATATTTGTGCAATTCTACAAACACTATGCCAGAAGAGTTAAATAATTGCAGTATTGGCATTATGTGTTATGTGAGAAGTTCTTAACTTTAGAATCCATAAGCTCAGGGCGCCCGGGTGGCTCAGTCGGTTGGGCGAGCGACTTCGGCTCAGGTCATGATCTCGCAGTCACGAGTTCGAGCCTCGCATCAGGCTCTGTGCTGACAGCTCAGAGCCTGGAGCCTGCTTCAGATTCTGTGTCTCCCTCTCTCTCTCTGACCCTCCCCTGTTCATGCTCTCTGTCTCAAAAATAAATAAACATTAAAAAAAAAAATTTTTTTTAAAGAATCCATAAGCTAATTAAGATTCGAATAGCTATAAACACACCCCCAGGAAAAACATGCATACATACACTCACATAAACCTAGCACAATTTTTCAGAAAGTCATGGACTCTGAGAAGAAACGCAAGAATCCCAGGATAAGAATCCCTAGTCAGATGGTAGATATTACCCCACAATTCAGATCATGAAGATCAGTTTATTACAAGATTCTTAGTCATCTACCCTAAATTTGGCTAAACCCATGTTGACTCATACCAAAGAAATATTATCTAGGACAGATCTCAAAAGCATCTCTCGGTCTCTTCATTTAACACAAGAGAAATAATTCGATTAAAATATATCAAGATTGAACATAACATTTAAAAAAGAAAGCAAACTAGAGGGAATGTCTGCCTGGATTCAGTCTAATTCAGAGAAAAGTAAAAATATCAAAATAAATTCAGTAAGCACCACATGCTTACATTTCAATTATTGAGAAAAGGGGTTACCGAAAAATAACTCCCATCAGTTTTTAATAAATCAATCTAGTCAGTAATGTGCATCATATCCACATTTATAAAGTTTTAAAATGTTCTTCTGCATCACTAAAATAAGATGAAAATATGCTACAAAAGAATAAATGACTCACCTAAGTAGCAGGCTCTGCGTGACCTAGAGATGCACAGAATTGCACACATAAAGGAAAACACTTTTTTTTTTAATTTTTTTTTTTAATGTTTGTTTATTTTTGAGAGAGACAGAGATAGAATGCAAGTGGGTTAGGGGCACAGAGAGAGGGAGACACGGAATGTGAAGCAGGCTCCAGGCTCTGAGCTGTCGGCACAGAGCCCGACGCGGGGCTTGAACTCACAAGCTGTGAGATCATGACCTGAGCCAAAGTCGGAGGCTTAACCAACTGAGCCACCCTGGCGCCCCAGGAAAACACTTCTTTTTAACATATTCACATATGACCACTGGTTTGGGGTAATGTGCTAAAAAAATAAGCCCCAGGAAGGAGTTAATTCACTTGCAAAAAGCACTTATTAAGTACCCATGGTAGGCAGTGAGGAAACAAAAATTTTTAAAGATCTGGCTCCTGTTCTCAAAAAGTTCACGTTCTAGAAAAAACAAAAACAAAAAAAGCAGAAAAGACAGCTATATCAAAGCTACAAAACCTGAGACCTGGCTGCCTCAGTCAGAAGAGCTGTGACTCTTAACCTCAAGGTTGTGATTTCAAGCCCCACAATGGATATGGAGGTTACATAAGTAAATAAATAAGTAGGTAAATAAACATTTTTATAAAAAAATGTTTTGACAACACAAAGGAGGAAGTAATTAGGTCCGGCTGCCTGCACCTTCCATTATTTCATAGGCAATGAGTATCCGTCAGTCTCACCTTACAGACATCTGAGATCCTAAGTTGGAGACAGAAGGGCCTGCAGTCTGCCTGCCAGAGCTGTGGTCCCAACATGTAATTTTTAGGAATTAAGTGAATAGTGTGCTAAGAAAATCCAAGGATTTAGGTTTTTGAAATATAAAATTTTATTATAGAAACTTTCTTGTACTCCCATCAATTACACCTATAATCTATTTTCAACCAGTAAGTATTTTCTGATACTGGCCAGATTCAATGAGTGCCAAGCCCACTCCTTTAGGAATGTCCAATAGACTGCCAAATAATGCCAGTCTTCCCAAGAGGTTCTGGGGCTATTTAAAAAAAAAAAAAAAACACTAGGATGTTACAAAAGATGTTTTACTACCAACTTCTCAGAAGATCATCCTGGAAAATCAGGTCACATTATACCCATTTGAAAGCACACTGTCCCTGCTATATGAATAATTACATACTTATGTATTTGGGGCATACTATACTTCATTAGTTCTTTATTATTAAAAAATTATTAGTTATAAGATACATTCTGATAATTTTATCATTTTTCAAGATAATTTCCCACTCAAAACTCTCCCTCCACCCCCCTACTAATTATTATGAAGTTTTGGTTCTCATTTTAACAAGAGGCCTTTTCTAGATTCCACTATCAAAAAAAAAAAAAAAAGGGAGGATATTCTGCCTATTTAACTCTAACCACCAGTTCCTGGGTATATGCCATCAGACACACTCAACGTGCATACAAAGAAACATCTATGGCTCATGTTCCTGACACGCAGATCCTTGCACCCCACCCCCAACTGCTCTGCATCAATCAACTTTTAGAAAATTAGAAGATCGTTCCCATTTGTCTGCCAGATGCTATCTTACAAATTAATTCAAATAACTGTCAATAGGACATCATGATTTTAAATATGTAAATTGAAACACATTCTCACCCTACCAACAAATCTCTAAAAATATTAAGCTCCATTTCTTTCAAACAATAATTGTTTGCTAAGTGAAATTTAATAAATATTACTTTAACACACAATAACTCAAAGGCAAAAACTTGGGGAAATTTAGGAGTTCAAGATATGAACTACAGTCCCTGCCTTCAGTGAAATGGCAATTAAGTGGGACATAAATGAATACAAATAATCTGGATGCACGAAACAGGAAAATTATCTCAGAAAGTCAACATTTAACAGGAGCAGAGACAGAAGACTGAGGGGAATTATTAAATACTTCCTTTTAGAAAGTGGCTTTCGGGAAGAATCTTGCATAAGGAGTTAAATTTCAAAACAGAGATTAACAAAAGGAGAAACAAATATGTGGGAGATAGAATAATGTCCCCCACCCCCAAAGATATCCATATCTCAAAGCCAGGACATGTGAGTACGTTATCCTAAAGGACCAAAGGGACTCTGTGGCTCCAGGAGTTGAGAGGAGGAATTACCCCAGATTATTGTGTGGAACCAATGTAATCACAGAAGTGCTTTCCAGGGAAGGAGAGGCTGGGTAACAGGAGGACACAGATTCTCCCCTAGAGCCTCTCTAGGAATGCAGCCTGAAGGACAGGCTGATTAGGGCCCAGTACGATCATTACCTCCACAACTCAAGAGAATAAATTTGGGTTGTTTTCAGCCACTAAATTTCTGATAACACACTACAGCAGCAAATAGGAAATTACTTCAAAGCAGTTTTAAACAAGCACATAAAAAGTGGCAAACACAGGTGTAGTTCAAGGAATTAGAGGACTACTGGTTAGTTAGCAAATATAGGAAGGCTACATACAGTTAAAAATCTAGGGGGTGCCTGGGTGGCTCAGTTGGTTGAGCGTCCGACTTTGGCTCAGGTCATGATCTCGCAGTTCATGTGTTCGAGCCCCACATCTGGCTCTGTGCTGACAGCTCAGAGCCTGGAGCCTGCTTCAGATTCTGTGTCTCCCTCTCTCTCTGCCCCTCCCCCCACTTGCACTCTGTCTCCCTCTCTTTCTCAAAAATAAATAAACACTAAAAAAAATTAAAAAAAAAAAATCTAGGAGGGGCTCCTGGGTGGCTTAGTCGGTTAAGAGTCTCACTTCAGCCCAGGTCATGGTCTCGCAGCTCGTGAGTTGGAGCACAGCCCTGCCTGTGCTGACAGCTCAGAGCCTGGAGCCTGCTTGGGATTCTGTGTCTCCCTCTCTCTCTCTGCCCCTCCCACGCTCACGCTCTGTCTCTCTCTCAAAAATAAACGTTAAAAAACAAAAATTTTTTTTAATCTGGGAAAAAAGCCACACTGAAAAAGAGTACCATGAGACAGGCAGCAGTCTCATTCATTCATTTACTTACGCATCAGTAATTATGTCCTGAATACCTACCACTGCTAGCCCCTTTTCTAGGCACTAGATATAGTCTCACATGCTACTTTTTAGGAATAAAACTTGGCAATTCCCTTAGAAGGTAATTCCTACTATCTAACAACAGTCTTAAAAATGTTCAGATCATTTGCTCCAATTATTCTGAGAATATAACCCAAGGAAATGATCTTCAAGTACAAACATATGAGGGTCTAGTTATCAGTGAAGCACGATACTACAACAATCCCCCATTCTAGCCCCAGCAACCAACAGATTCCCTCTGAAATGTGGAGACACATAACGGATCAAATCAGAGCAAACAGGGTAAGCTTACAGGAAAGAAAGGGCCACAGGGAGGGTTCAGAGCCAAGACAGTTTGTCTTTAGCAAAGAAACTATGGGAATTTTTACAGTGGTTGCTTGGTTTGTATTTCTGTTTTTCTGCAAAGTGATATTTTGATATCTAATTAAAGATGTATAAATATGGAAGGCAGCCTGGAGAGGCCTGCTCCTGAACCAAGGAAGGGGAAGTCAAAGATGCATGATTACTGGTAAGGCTCGAATCCCCTCCAACAGCATTGTCCCCTCTCAGAGAAGGTCAGCTCCCCTCCAGCCCACCCTTCTTCCAGGAGAAGCACCCCTACTTCTTCTAGGGTGACTGCTCCTCCTCCTGCCCCCAGAAGATTCAAGGAGGGGCACCCCATCCTCTCAGTTTTATTGCACATTCTGGATTGGGGTCTTCAATAGGCCATGAAAATTTCAGGCAAATTTTTGGTCACAAGGGGGGAAAAAAAATCACTCCATCAGGTACTCATCAGGTATACCACTCTGTGCTCAATCTTATAAAGCATTCTGGATACTAAGAGACTAGCCCTGACCAGATGAAACTCTGTCTATTCTGACCGAAAATCTATTTTTCAGAATAAGTTTTCTGTAGTACACATCGATTATTCTAGTCATTACTGAAGTCTTAGCACTTATAACTGACCAAAGCAGACACAACAAAAATCGAAAATTGAAAGTTCTTGACCTTAAATATAAATCTTTTCAGACACTTCTAAATGAAAATTTAAAACATAAAATAACATAGTATGGACTTAATCACTCTGAAAATCACAAAGATATCTTGGAAAATTTACAGGTGATAATATAGATAATTAACATTTATTGAGTGCTTACTCAACTTACAGTCAGGCAGTGCAGTAAGTGTGTTTTGGGAATTATTTCCTTTAATCTTTCCTGCCTATTAGCTAGTTATTATTTTTATCACCATTTTACAAATAAGGAACCCAAGGCAAATAGATGTTAAATAGCTTGTGCAAGATCACTCAGCTAATTAATAAAACTCTTGCCACAACATAAATCTTGGGAAATGAACTAAGTTAAGTGCAGCAACACAGTGTGTCAAAGGAACTCGGGAAGTCACCTTGACCTTGCTCCCACAGTATACAATGGCCTTTTGTGTGAGCTCCGAGCTTCTCTGGGCTCTTCTTCCTCCACTCCTGATGCTTAGAAAATCATAATATTCTGCTCTCTTGGGCTATAATATCACTTCCATGTAACATGCATCTTTCACAACATGGCTTCAAGGTTATTAGATCTCCAGCTACTGGTTTCAAATACCCATTAGGAAAAGGAGACAGACCTCTGAGAGGTATTACAGGAAAGTCCTTTACCACCTCGAACACTATAAAGGAGAGTTAGTCTTCAGAGGCAGTAACAGACAGCTTTTCATAATTGTACTTGGTAATAGAGAATAAGACTTTAACAGTCCATAGCACGCACCCCGCAGGCGACAACCACACAGAGACAAACAGGACACAGAAGAATGAGTGAGTGAGTGAGAGACAGAGAGAGAGAGAGAGAGAGAGAGAGAGAGAGAGAGAGAAAGTGAGCCACGGCACATAAAGTTAAGGCCAGAAAAAAAAGCACCAAACCAGGGCATCAAGGATCTGAATTCTAGCCATGGCATAAATTAAAACATGTTAATCATGGCCAGAATAATACTAACAGTTGTAAATTTCCAGCCACAGGTAGTAGCAGAAGTAATAATTGAAAATATTTACTGAGCGGGCAGTGGGTGTCTCACACATGTCATCTCTAATCTCAACAACAAACTCTGAAGTAGGTGGCGCTACTCCCCATCTGACAGATAAGAAAACTGGGGTGAAGACGGCCAACACAGATCTAAAATGGCAGGGCTAGGAAGCCTAATTCCAAAGTCCATTCTTTCTGCCACTCCTGTCATCACTGAATCAAGATCCCTGTGAGGACAAGCAGCACCGCGGTTACCTGGGAATCTCTCAAGTGGCTCACACACACACACACACACACACACACACACACACACACAACGAAGCCTGCTGCCCAGCTCCACTCCAACCAGCCACTGCCACCCACTGTTCCAGCCAGACTTCTACCTCTCTAGAGATAAGCCAGACTTGTCATTGAACGGACATGCAGAAAATGAAATCACAGGAATGAATTACCAAAGACTTTGTTCCTCCTCTAACACTTGCTAGACCAGATGCTCTTTTAAGTCAAAGATTTGTCTTTTGCATGGTTTTGTTTTCAGCATCTACCACAGCGTCTGGCACATAGTAGATTCAACAGTTATTTGTCATCATAGAGGAAAAGCAACTCTGTATAACATGAAACCCAATGCAAAAACAAGGTTAAGATGAGAGCAGACAATGGTGGGAGGAGTTTACTTTGTTCCCCTCCCCCAACCTACACACGTACTTACTTACTATGGTAAAAGTATCTGACAATCTACCAGCCGGTTAAGTGTGAAGTACCAGAAGTATTTTCATTCCTAAATTAATGAGTCAAGGATGTTGGTCCCAACATTATTATTTAGCATCATTCTGGAAGATTTAGCCAATGGGAAGAAGGAATAAACATTTGAAAGGATATGGCAACATTACTAGAGTTTGCATAGAATGATTATCTCCCCCCACCAACCCAGTGAACTAGAAAACTTTATTAGATTAAAAGACTGAGTATCATGACTAGAACAAAAACAAGCAAAAAGCAACAGACAATATTAAGCCGTGAGGGAAGAAAATCCTGCAGAATAGTTTGCAGAACGTAATCCATTTATGTCCTCTGACCTTTTACTAAGCATTCATGCATATGTACACAAATGCCCAGGAAAATATCCAAAGGATATGTTCCAAAATGAACAGTGGCTACTACTTATATATATATATAACGACTGCTTTCTATACAGTATGCCCTGTTCTAATGCTTTCACTACCGTGCCATGACTGAGCAAACTAAGGCCTGAAGGTTACATAACTTGTTAAACGTCTCCAAGTTACTAGGTCATAGACCTAAGAGTCAAACTCAAGCTATCTGCTCCACAGATGGAGCTCTTGCGCCAATATACTCCGGTTCTGAGCAGAAGAATGGGACAAGGGTCTAAACTGTGGCTAAAGGGCACTGGATGATATCTTGAATGTATCACATCCTATGTGTACAAAACTCACAAGACACCTGAAATTAATAACAGTGTATCATACTGCACTGTATTGTAATATCACACTTCAGCAAAACATAAAAATATTTCTTTAAAAAAATGAAAAGCAAATCACAAGAATGATTTCTATAATGAAGATAAGTAAGACAATGCATGGACACGAAATTCAAAACCAGTAATGTCTTCAAATAATAGCATTGTTCATCTAGCCTCATGAACTTTGGACACACCCACAGTGGTAAAATATTGAAATCATTATAAACTCTGTTGCAAATAATCTTCATTAGTGGTGCTATCCACATCTGTAATAAAGATATCCGAAATGTGAAGAGGCCCTCATCATCAGGGAGATTGGTAATATTTTTCCTTTCTGGAAAAGATAAACTTGATAGATTAAGCCTAATTCAATTTTTATTCAGTCACTCAATAACCTAATGGTTTATAGAAACTAACCACAGGTCTTCTCTAACAGACAAACAAGGGAAAATAATTGACAACTACATCTGAGAGCCAGGCTTCCTCTAGAAATTAGAAGATCCTGGAGATTGTCTATTTTAAGAAATTTCTTAATATACTACCTTCATTATATAACAACACCACAAAAGGGAATGGGAAAAACCAATGACTCATTACTATGAGCAACAGCAAACTAAAAGAACTTGAGATCATATACCGAATGAAGCTTTTCAACAGCTTTCTGAGACTAAAAGGACGTGTTTATAAATGTGATTAATCACTCTTAGTCAACATTAAACAAAATGGCCATATCTAGATTAAAAACAGTCATATTATGGCACCAATAAACAACAAGGGATAATACACAGAGGAGTGATATTGCATATGGCTTGTAACCTGAGGCACATTAAGAAGATCTGGAAGAATTTCAAGAGTTGCATTAAGCTAAAAAGTGGTCCAAACTGCTAACAGAACATAAGCCTGTTGTATATGATCACTCAGAATCACCATAAAAAGCACTAAGACTAGGCCTATTAACCACAAACTCAGAAGACTTAAATATAAATAGTATTCACTTGTGAAAAATCTTCATAAATACGAATATGAATGATTCCCTATGTACATTTCCAAGAGATATTTGAGATGGCTGGTTTTTGATGAGGAAAAAAAGGCAGGTTCTCCTAGGCTCTGATCCTTAGAATCAAAGTTGATAGTCATTAGGTTTTAAGACATCTAAGAAATAAAACATATACTATAACAGCAAAAAGACTTTTTTCTCTTTTTAAGCAGCAATTAAAAATAACACAGCTCTGAGCTCTGAGAAGGTAGTAGGTTAAGAAAACAAAATTAAAACAACTCCTCTGAGTATATAAATCAGCTGTCATTAATCTGCACTGTGCCAAGAAATGAATTTGCTATTCTTCAGTTAAATCATCAACATTTAAATACAAACGGAAAAAAAAAATAGAGTTTTGAGAACTATGAAATTGCATGATAACAGATGTCACACAGGAGGTGAATTATAAAGTAAATCCCTCCAAAAGTCTTTGAAAAGTGTCAGGTCTCTCATAGTGAATTAATATCCAAAAGTTATGACTGTAGAGGGCAGTAAGCCCTTTTTCTTACGAAAAAGGAAAGGAACCTACAGATGAGAAGAAGGACAATAAATTTCTAAAACATGGTACTAGGTTCAACCCACTTGACAATCAAAGTGATCCAGCCATGAACGTAACAACTGACATTTACTAGGTGGTACCCTATGGGACCAAATGAACTGGATTCTAGTAGTAAGGCCATTGTGCAGTGAGAATGACACTGAGGGAACAAGGAACTAGCCTGAGACCACCCAGCTACTCAACAGCAAAGCCAGGACTCAAATCCAAGTCTGAATCAACCTCAAGGTTGTATGATATACTCTAAGGGTCAGCTTTCTCAACTTGAATATTGGCATTTTCTAACATAAATATTGTTTACTCTGTTGAAGCTGTCACACTTTTAAAAACCAAAGATTATTCCTGCAAACAAATACGCCAATATTAATATGAAAACTCTTTGTGGCAATTACAAAGGTTTTTTTTTTTTTTCCCTCCTTCTTCCAAAATTTCATCTGACACTTGTTTATTCAACTAGAATTACCTGAATTAAATGAGTTTTTAAAGTGGTACAAGGAACAGAATGTGCTAATTAAAGGGCAGGGCACCTGGGTGGCTCAGTCAGTTAAGTATCCGACTCCTGATTTAGGCTCAGGTCATAATCTCAGTTGTGAGATCCAGCCCCATGTTGGGCCCCATGTCAGGTCCTGTGCTGGGCATGGAGACTGCTTAAGATTCTCCCTCTCCCTTTGCCCCTTCCCAATGCATGCACATATGCTTGCTCAAAAAAAAAAAAAAAAAAAAAAAAGAATGTATTAGTTAACAGTTGGGCTCTGGAACCATTTAGGATCTCAATCCCTATTTCCCCACCAGTGAGTTGGGCACTAGCTTGGACAATTCACTCATCTGCTCTACGCTTTGGTTTCCTCATCTGTAACGTAAGAATTAAATTTTTTTTTTGTTTCACATGTGTCTCACTGGCCAAGGAAAAAATAAATGAGATGACACAATACACTTAACACAGGCCTAGTGCTTAAGACGTACTCAGAAAAAGTCTGAAGAAAAAAGACTGGTACACAGGCTCAAAAACAATCTAATCCAAGAGGCCTACCACACTCTAAATGGATTCATTACCTTCTTTATCAGTAACAGCAAAGTCTAAATGTCTGTGCATGCCACCCCCCCCCCACTATGTTAACATAATTGCCCTGTGATTAATGGATTTACTTGAAGAAAGAAGAAAGTGGTAGCTCTAACAGCGACCAGTAGGAAACCGTGTGACTTCCACAGTACAACGTGCTCAGACAGGGGTGTGATCAGCATCCTCAATTCTAAAATTCGGCACACACATCTCAGCAGGAAGCCTGCCAGATGTGCCTTCCGTGCTGGCTTGACTTTTGCCACATTTGACTTTGTTATCTTGAGCCTTCATTAAAAAAAAAAAAAAATTTCAACATTTATTTATTATTGAGAGACCAAGAGACACAGAGCGTGAGCAGGGAAGGGGTAGACAGTGGGGGAGACACAGAATCCGAAGCAGGCTCCAGGCTCTGAGCTGTCAGCACAGAGCCCAATGCGGGGCTCGAACTCACAAAGTGCGAGATCGTGACCTAAGCCGAAGTCGGATGCTTAACCAACTGAGCCACCCAGGCGCCCCCTGAGCCTTAATTTTTAAAAGCAACTTTTTCTGGAAGGGAGGGAGGGAGGGAGGGAGGGAGGGAGGGAGGGAGGGAGGGAGGGAGGAAGGAAGGAAGGAAGGAAGGAAGGAAGGAAGGAAGGAAGGAAGGAAGGAAAAAACACTAACAACAACAACAAAAAAACAAAAACCAAAAACCCCTAAGCATTGAAATGAGCATCATCTCCTTTCCTACCTGGTGGTACTGCAGCCACCTCGCCTTGGGTTGGCCAGTCCCATCTGACTGCTTCCCTACTGTGGGTAAAGTCTTGGTAAAAATCAAATATAAAAAGCCTGATGGATCCTGGCTGTGCTTTATGGATGAATGGACTGTGTGATGGATAGTTGTGTGTGTGTGTGTGTGTGTCCACAGTGGTCCCAAGGAACCATATTCCCTCCATGTCTCCAGGGTTTAACTGCCTCCCTACATACATGAGTCAGTTATAACAGCAGCTAGAGTTTACTCAGTACCCATCCACGTGCAAGGCACCATTAACCTTTCAGTGTTTTATCATTCTCACACCATCAAGAGATAGAATGCCCTTTTTAAAAATGGGGAAATTTACTCTTACTCATCAAGAGTAAGTGAATTGTCCAAATACCACAAAAGAAATGCACCGACTTGCCGATTTTACACCTGAGAACTCTTCCGTTGGCCACGCTACTCCCTCCACATTCACCTATTTTCTTGCGCATCTGAACCTGTACCATCGTTAGAGCTAACAGATTACAGCACTCACCCCTACCCTTCCAAACCCAATCTTACAGATGCTTTCTTTCCAGTTCACTGTCCCAGCAGGTTTTAAGCGAGCCCCTAAAAAACAAATTCAGTAAATGCTTCCTGAGGACCTGTTGGGCCCCAGGCATGGTGTTAGACACTGGTGATGTGCTGCTGGTGAGCAAAAGGAACACAGACCCTGACCTGTGGGGCTACAGACTTGCAGGAAGAAGAACATGGAACGTGGCCAGCAAGGACAGAAACCAAGATTTTCTTTTGCATGATGGTGGGAGTTCTTCAGCCACACTGATACAAGGGCCGGTGCGGCCCCGGAGGCCTGTGCCAGGGGTAAGACAGCCGCTCTGGACTCTGGGCCTAGGCCTTTGAAAGAAATCAGGAGGAACTCAACACACCTATTCAGAGTGCTTCCTGACTATTCTGAGTAGGAAAGGAAGAGCAAACATGCAGATTCTCGGGTTTTGGCGTGTGACGGTTTGTTTTCACAGCAGGGCAAGAGGAAGTGCACATGCCTCCACCGCCACTCAGGCCTTTTCATTACTCAGGAGAAAGCTTGCTTCCTTGGGCACCAAAGAGAGAAGTGAAAAGGCAGCTCTTCCCGTCATCTTCAGACTTTCCCTTCTACCCGTGTCCCTGGGGGAGCCAACGATGCAGCTGGTTCTCCCTTCACACCCCACATAAACGGGGAAAGAAGCCAAGAGGAAGGAAGCGGTCTGGGTGCTGTGTGAAGCTGAGGGGCACCTCACCCTCGGCCTTCAGGTCAGCAATGTGGATCTTGCCTAAGGCTGCAAGTGACAGGCTCAGTCAGGACTTGGAATCAGAAGGTCCCCCCGCCCCCCAATCCCCAACAACAGTCCCTCGTGTGGCACCGGCCTCTCTGCCCCCATCAGCCAGAGTAGAAATGGTTCTGAAACATTAAACAGGCAAATGAGTTAGCAAATGGTGTACAAAACAGTCACCAGGAGTTGCAGAGTGAAAGTCATGTGGGCAAACATGGACAACATGCAGCTTGGCCTGCAAAGTGTTTTAAAATTGGGAGAGTTTGAGGGGCACCTGGGTGGCTCAGTCGACTGAGCATTCGACTTCAGCTGAGGTCATGATCTCATGGTTTGTGAGCCCGAGCCCCACATCAGGCTCTGTGTTGACAGCTCAGAGCCTGGAGCCTGCTTCGGATTCTGTGTCTCCCTCTCTCTCTGACCCTCACCACTTGTGCTCTGTCTCTGTCTCTCAAAAATAAATAAACATTAAAAAAATTTTTTTAATTGGGAGAGTTTGTAAATCTTGATATACATCTTCTCCAGAAATGTTGAAGGATCAAACAGTGGGTCTACATTCCCAAGGAGAATCTGAGACAGGCCACTCTACTTAGAAAGGGCATGCCCCCTCCCCAGTCACGTCCCAGGGGCCCTGGATACAACAGCCTACCATTCATTTGCACCACCTGCCTGGCCACTGTGCAACACGAGTCTCTGAGCCCTGTCCTAAGTAAGCACTTCACGTTTTCTATCTCACACTACACTGGATGGAAAATCAAGTAGCATAAATCTCGAATAAGCAAACATTGAGGGGGTTGAGGTTTATATTTGTGCTTCTCTGACAACAGTTGCCAAGCCGTAACACAGAAGCAGCAGCTGAGGATACGGGGGGGCAGAAGGGAAGGCGTGGGTACGGGAATAATGCAGTGCCTGTAGAATGAGCGGAAGCATGCCACAGGCCTAGCACAGCCCATCGTGGAGCACACTCTCACTCTCATGACCGCAGTCTAACCACAGGGCAGGACGAAATCCTCAAATGCCTTCATCCCATGCACTACGGTTTTCAGTGGGCTTTGGCCAAATACTGAGACTACTTAGACACGCAAATCTGAACTTCAGACTCTGCATCCCATCTGTACAGCTGCTCCTCCCCTCCCTGCAAGAAAGTGGAAAGAACTAGATTTCCTTTTAGTAGTTCCAGAGAAAAAGAAATCAAGGAGGCTGAAGTTCAAGTTGCCTAAGCAGATGTGGGAAACCAGGATGTGCAATCCAGGGCCCAGGCCTGCCTAAATACAACTTCAGCAAAAGTAAACCTCAAGCTCTTTGCAACTACAGAGACTGGTCCCTTCTTATATTATCTTTCATGCTAAGTCCTAACACAAATTATGAAAACAAAAAAGGGGAAACACATTTTCAAGAAGTGAGACATGTTTTTGAATCCTAACCACGCCACTTTATACAACTCCTTCTAATCAGAAAATTAGAGTTTCATCATCCTGGTTCTTCCAATATAATCCTAACCTACTAGTAATTATTGCTCTATTATCATCAACAGCAACATTTTTAACATATTTATAGAATGTTTCATGAATCTCGAAGTGCTCATGTCCCCTTAGAGGCAGACAAGGCGAATGCTCTATGCCAACTTAATATGTAAAGGCACAAAGGCACTAAGGCACAAAGCCTACACGTAACTTGTTCAAGGTCACACAGCTGATCACAGTTAATACAACTCCACAGCTCATACATGAATTCCCGGAATATATAAAGTGACTCGGGTGTCAAGAAAATAATAGACCTTGGTGAAGAGTAAACAGATGAAACACTGTCATCTGCCTGCATATACACACATACCTTGAAACACACAAACAGATGCCAATATAAAAATTAATTTAATTAAAATTTAAGGTTAAATAATTAATGTTAAATATGTAAATGTCAATATTTTAATGTTTAAAAATCATTCTAATGTTAAATTAACAGGATCTACCTAGTTCTTCTGATAGATTACTAAGAAAAGGTGACCAGTCTGAATTACAGGTTTAAAATGTAATTTGTGTATTACTCCTAAAAGAGTGTGATAACCACAAAGCAACCACTCACTCACAACACATCTTTCCATAGTTGATTCAACATTCAATGTAATTACTCCTAAATGGGCAACATTGTGACATTCCTTCCAATGAAGTATGTCACTGGAACGCACAAGACCCTCAACCCTGAGCACATGTCGCCCTCTAGTGGCAAGCACCTCTCAGCATCCCGGGTGGAGAAGTTGCTCACTGGAGACAACCGTGTTTTAGAGAGCTTACAGAGTGATTTTATTCAAAAATACAAAATGTAATTTCTGCCCTTGGTAAGAGATGTACCATGATCTCTTAAGAGTGCTAGTGAATAACTTTAGTCTCTGTGGATGAATGAGGCATGAGATTCTGAAGTTGGCCAGTTCATTCACTATAAAGTTGTAGAGTCAAGCTAACCACAAAACTCAAGGGGTTTGGGTACAGCTAAAATGCTCACAAGGGAACAATGCAGTCTTTACTCAACTCTCAGTGCAGAAAGCTTAGCAGTCCAAAAGGACACCTTGAATTTTAGGTATCCCTATTTTCCTTCCACGTATCTTAGTTTACGTATTGAAAACCTTAGTACTCTTGCAACCTTTTACCTAAGTCTTTATTACAAATAGACTTTAAGGGTTCCACTCCAAAAGAACACAGTAATACTCTAACCTGTGTCAATAAGCAGAGTATTATGCAGACTTTTATAATCCGTGTGCTCCACAGAAGCACCGAATGAAGCATTGCCACGAGACTTCACAATGAATTAGAAAATTCACTCGGGGCGCCTGAGTGGCTCAGTCGGTTAAGCGACTGACTTAGGCTCAGGTCACGATCTCGTGGTTTCTGAGCATCGGGCTCTATGCTGTCAGCTCAGAGCCTGGAGCCTGCTTCGGATTCTGTGTTTCCTTCTTTTCTGCCCCTCCCCCACTTGTGCTCTATCTGCCTCTCAAAAATAAATGTAAAAAAAAAAAAGAAAAGAAAAAGAACATATACTCAGTCTACCTCACTCAACATTCCAATATCCTACTTGGCAGCAGTGAACTTGAACCTTATCTTCAAGAAGCCAGGGGATGACACAAATTATTCCAGAAAGAGGAATAACCTAGAACAGGTTCACATCAGGTTCACATAAAGGTATATAAGGAAAGTCTGGGGGTTTTTGTTTCCATTGTCTAATCTCTCCTTTCCACATATGCATTCCCAAAAGCTAGTATGGAAATCAAAGATAATAGTAATCAGTTGACTAAGGTGTTCTTTGAAGGTAGGTACCATGTCTTAAAACTTACCTCTCTGTTCCTGGTGCCTAGCACAACCTGGACATACCATGGGTGCTCTCCATTGTAAAAATAAGACAAACTTCTTCATTCTCCCAAAATAAGGTTGAGGGGGGAAAAAACTGGAAAACCTTTGTTTATAGACAGTTCAATAATGAAACAATCTACTCTAAGAAAGCCTAAAATAATAATTGTCTGTGATGACAAATTTTATGTGTGAATTCAGCTAGTCCATGGTACCCAGTTTTTTGGGTCAAAATTCAGTCTAGATGTTGCTGTGAAGTTATTCTTCTAAATGTGGACACCATTTAAATCAGTAAACTTAAAGGAACGCAGATCATTCTCCATAAGGTAGGTGGACCCCACCCAATCAGTTGAAGGCCTTACAAGAAAAGACAGGTCCCTGAGGAAGAAGGAATTCTGCTTCCAGACTGACTTCAGACTCAAGGCTGCAATATCAATTCTCCCTAGGGTCCCAAGCCTACTGGCCTGTCCTTTACGTTCCAGACACGTCTGCTCCCAGAATCCTATGAGCCAGTTCCTTAAAGTAAATACTTTTCACTTTTATATGTATGTATGTAAACATATGTATGTACACACACACACACACACACACACACACACAGTTTTTTTCTTTGTTAGCTCTGTTTGGAGAATCCTAATACGGGTTTTTTTTTAAAAATATGATCACAGTATCCATTCACTGCTCTAAATATTAAAATATATTACCCCAAAGTTAAAGTTAAACCATTATATAAAGTCCAATCACCAGATAAAGAATATTCTGCTAAAACTAAAATGATGGGGAGTGATGATAAAAGGGCCAAGAAAAGTCTTTCCAGTAACTATACCTAAGTAAATAAGCCCAATGGACATTCTTTTTTAATAATTTGGGGGCATTTTAGTCCAACAATAAAATGATTTCAGGGTGTAGACCCCTTCATAAGTTATTACACTTCATAGAAAAGACTTCACCAGAATTTACTGAATGAAAAAAAAGAGAAAATATGCTGAGAAAATTTAAATGAAAAGAAGAAAAATATTAACTACCTCTTGGTTATCTTTGTTTTGGTTTGCCCAGAAAATCTTATGATAAAGCGTCTCCATTGAATTGCTGGAATCAGTTCGGTCAAAACAATGTCGATCCAACACTTCCAACGTGTGCAAAACCCGACTAATGGTCACCCCTAGATGTGGAAATTAAGCAAGCAGTTAAAGAGGTCAAACAAAGCCAAACAGCATAGTACAAAGCCATCATTATGTAGGGCAAAAGGAATTTCAAGAAAGTGTCATTCTCAGCATGTGAGAATTGCCAACAAAACCAAACCTGACATTCTAGACAGCGAGGAACTAAAGGGCACAGAAAGAGGAATGCCCTCAAAAGTCACTAGGTGCCTCTGTCAAAAAGCATCCTTATCCAATATGTTGACTGAGTTATAAGAATCAGAAACAGGGCATCAAGTCCCACATTCAAAAGTACTCCTTCTTCTCTTGGGTTCTGTACCTGCTGTTGACTCTTGGCACTTGTCAAAAGACCACCGAACTTCCACTGCACGGCCTCTTTGTTTTATCTGCTGTTCTACCTCATAAATCCTTGCCCGAACCTGAAAGATAATCGCTTCTAATTAACTTATGCCTGGAAAGCCACAGTGGCTGTCTAAATCACGTCAGGTTTTTCCACATGAGCAGAGCATCCTACAGGGAACTACAATCGTGACTGCACCGTAACAAATTTAGCCTGTTGTCCAAGAAGCGCATTTTAAAATTTACGAGGGGTGATTCAATGCCAGTTGTCAATAACAAACACTCACAAAAAATAAATGCTTGCTTTACAAGTAAAAATTTTTTAGGATATCCTCTATGGAAAGGTGAAAGCTCTCAAGTATCATTTTTGAGCCATTCTTCTATGTATGAAAATAGCTAGGCATGTTTTATGAATTTAAGAAAATTGCTTGGTGAAAAACAGGGATCTTACTCTCAACATTAGTCACAGTCCCGCGGTTTAAATTTCTTAAGTCTCTGAACCAAATAACCCGGCACTAATAAAAACAGTTACTAAATATCACAGACTGCCATCTACGGGAATTGTGTCATGTATGAGAGCCACCATCACAATTACCGTCTGGGTGGCAGGACTCTTTGCAAGAGCTACCCAGCAAGAGCTAAGGGAGGAAGGGAGCAATGTGATGAACTTCTGCGGTCCAGAGAGGCTAACTACTTCCCCCTACGTCCCTCAGAGAGATGGGGAGCAGGGCTGGGAAGGGCAAGCATCCAAGCATCTGAGAGGCTAACACCCATGCGGCTCGCTGTGTCGTGATGCCTCTCAATGAAAACACCCATCCAACCACCGTAACAGAGAGTCTACCTGCTGATTGAAAGCTGTGTTCCCACCCGGCATGGGGAGACTGGAGGGGGCCACCTGCAGCAGATCCAGGGGCGAGCCTGGGTTCGCGCTCTTATTGTCGTTTGTGGAATAATTCCACACCAAGGCACTTGGGCAACAGAGAGTGACAGTCTGGAAATGAAGCAGGAAAATCCAGATATTTAAGAGGAACAAGTATAACAGCTTAACAATAAAAACGAGGCCTCATCATAACTATATTATAGTTTCCTACAAGTACCCATTCTCAACTTTTCAAGTCTTAAGACAAAACTAAAATAGAATTATTAATTTGAAATGGAGGTGGTACAGCTACTGAGAAATTAAGGAATATTATAATTCATAAGCTAACATTCCAGCACAGAGAACCTAGGAAACTTAATAAAAACACAGTAATTATCACTTAAAAATTGTCACTTAAAACAATTTTTTCATGCAATTAGAAAAAGGAGAGATGGAATTAGAATGTGTAATTTCTAAAGTTATAAAATCTAAAAAGGAATTTGTTTTAATCTATGAAATAATCTCTGAGATAATGTAGTAAATAGCTTCATAAATGCTAGACAGACAGTAACCCTAGACCAGTGGGTGGCACATTTTCTATAAAAAGCCAGAGAGTAAATGCTTTAAGCTTTGCAGGTCACCTATAATTTGTCACATATTCTTTTTGTTTTAATAACTCACTGGAAATATAAAATATATTCTTAGCTCGCTGGCTGGCATTGGCCTACAGATTATAGCTTGCCTACCTCTACGTTACACCCTTGCAGACATTTTTTCTTCAACCAGCTTGCATGAAGCACTTTCTATGACCCCTCACTCACAAACCACAACGATCCCATGAGGTAGGTAATGCTATTCCCCCCACTGTACCACAGAGGAATAGGAGCCACAGAGGAGAGTAATAACCAGCCAAGTTGATTTCAGCACACGTGTCTAGAACCTCTATGCTATCGTTCTGCCTTCTAAACATAGAGTCGATATTATGGCTCCAGTTTAAATAAGTCCTTGCTCCATACTGAACACTGCATCATCACAACCCTAACCATGTGTGGTCACCAAGTAGGAACTGTCACCATCCCCCTCACACACAGGAAACAGAGCCTAAAGGTTACATTAGAAACTGGAAGAGCAGAGGCTAAAATCAGGTCTGCGAGTATTCTAAAAAACAGGTTTCGGGCACCTGGGTGGCTCAGTCGGTTAAGCGCCCAACTTCGGCTCAGGTCATGATCTCACGACTCGTTGAGTTTCAGCCCAGCATTGGGCTCTATGCTGACAGTTTAGAGCCTGGAGCCTGCTTCAGATTCTGTGTCTCCGTCTCACTCTGCCTCTCCCCCACTTACACTGTCTCTACTGTCTCTCTCTCTCTCTCTCTCCCAAAAATAAAAAATAAACATTACAGAAAAAAAAAAAAAAGTCTTAACTATCATGTTGTGCCACTCAACAACTGTGAGCTTGTTAGAGAAGGGATGCAATGTTTCTTCTAAAATGCAAAACTGAGTATCACAAAAACTAGATTCTGAAGTCTAGGAGACATCTCTGTGGAAACCAGGTGGCAGATATGAAGAACGTCAAATCCCTGAGCCCCACTACTGCATCTGTCTCCACTGGTCCACATACCCGTCTCCTTCCTCCTGTGTGTGAGGAGGTCAGGGTTCTCATCTCCTGTCCATCATGGAGTTCTTCCCAGTGTTCTTAAAATCACCAATACCCAGGGCACTGATCTATCACACACCCCTCTTCTCCTGTTTGCACTCTCTACTAGTTTAATCTCAGCTGAGAAATATGTTCAAATCTGGGGCGCCTGGGTGGCTCAGTCCGTTGAGCGTCCGACTTCGGCTCAGGTCATGATCTCATGGTCCGTGAGTTTGAAGTCCCGCGTCAGGCTCTGTACTGACAGCTCAGACCCTGGAGCCTGTTTCAGATTCTGTGTTTCCCTCTCTCTCTCTCTGCCCCTCCCCCACTCGTGCTCTTTCTCTGTCAAAAATAAACAAACATTAAAAAAATTTAAAAAAAAAAAAACGAAATATGTTCAAATCTGACCATCAAAAAAAACAAAACCTTTTAAAAAATCTCCACTCACTTAGCAGCAATCTCTCTCCTTTCCTTCCACAGACAGGTCTCTCAAAAGAACAGGTAGCATTATTTCTCCTCATTTTCATCACTCCTCAACCCGCCTTACAATGGCTTCTCAACTGACCACCGTCTTATCAAAGACAATCCAGCCATCTTCTTACCAGACTTCCCCAATAATGGGGGCACTGCCCACTACCATCTCCTTTTGGAAACTTCCTGCAGTAGCTAGAGAAGCAGCTCAGCATGGTGGGTAAGAGTGTGGACCCTGGATCCAGACTGCCTGGGTGTGAATTCCAGCTTTGCCACTTACTTGCTGTGTGACCTATGCCCCCATTTCATCATTCATGTTACAGCAGTAATATTGGTTCCAATCTCATAGGATGTTCTGAGAAGTGACTTAATACACGTTACAATTTAGAGTGATGCTTAGAACACAATAAATGCTAGTAAGATTATAACAGAATCGTAACAATAGCATTCCTATTCTCACTGTCCTTGTCTCTCTATAACAATAGTCTCTCCCCTTCCTTTTCTGTCCAGTCTGGCCACACTTTCACAGCCCCCTCCGTGGACTGCCCTTCAGCCGCCTCTTCACCACTCAGGCCACAGGTCGCCACTCACCGCTAACTCTTCAGGTAATCTCACCCCCTCTTGGGGGTGTCCCTGAGGGATTCAAATCCACACATCTGGCTGGATGTCTGGCATCAACTTCAAAATGAGACATGTAAAAACTTCCGGAACAATATTATTTAGAGATGCTAAAGGACAAATAATCCAAAACTGTCCAAAAGTGAACTTACCTAGAATCTCCCAAACTGACTTTTTTAGCCTTGTCTCTCCCTCTCTTTCCCCTCCCTTGCTAGTCCCACAAATCCTCCCTCTATTGTGGCCACAACAATCTAAATCAACGGCACAACTGACCATGGCACCTTCCTGCCTAAAACCCTCCAGTCTCATCCCAATCATAAGGCACCTAGGGAGTCTTATATGCCCACACCCCAACAGGCTTTACACTTGATGTTCCATTAATACCAACCTGCACACAAGATGACTGATCAACCCTCTGGCCCTTTTCTCATGCTGCTCCCTCTGCCAAGAATACTCTTAGCACCTTTTTTTTTAAAGAAAAAAAAAAAACAAAACTCTTATAATATGCAGTAGTCAGAACTGCTTCCTTCAGAAAGCCTCTCTGAATTCTGGGTTGAACTACAAGTTCCGCTTCTCAACTCCCTTAGTCCCCTGCGCATCCTTCCATTGGCCTTTGCCATAGTATATGGAAACTGTCCATTGACAAGCCTGTCTTCCCCACAAGACGATAAGCTCTACCTAAGTGGAGAACATGTCTTTAAGGCCAGGCCAAAGCCTCTTAGTAAAGAGCGGGACACCTTAAGAGCCCCAGAAATGGAACCTGAACACTAACTTGCGAGCTCCTCTAGTGGACGGGGCTGTATCTCATTCCTGACAGCATCGGCCCAGTGGCCTGCACGCAACTGGATGTTCAAGGACCACACAAGCAGTGATACTTGGCCGAACAACAGAGCCTGACAAATTACCTGGATTTTAAAGAAATAGAGAGGATGGCAACCAACTTAGGATGTAGACTGAGGAAGCTATAAAATGCTGCACTGAGAAACTGTCTTTCCAAAAGCAAAGTAATATAGCAGACTTATTCTGTGGGTTCCCTCAAAGATTTTATCATAGAGAGTGCTGAATGGTATAATAAAAGGTAACTACAAGAACTTTCTTCTACACAGAAGCAACAAATCTTCACTCAGCTTGATCCAACATAGAAAAATAAAAACATGAAACTTCAATCTGTAAATTATTTGGATGAGGAAAAAACTGGAATGTGACGTGAAAGTTGAAGGGGCAATTCTTAACTCGATTATCTCCTACGCTGAATTTTAACATAAAACAGCAAGGGCCAGGGACTTACCTGCAACATACAACTAAGTCCATAAACCAGGGGGCCATGCTGTGCACAGGAGAGGAAGTCTGAGAAGGCCAGCTGCACGGGACTCATGACGGGGCCAGGGGGGCCAGGGCTGGGGGCCCCGATGCTTGAGTTGTTTGGTCCTATCATCATGTGGGGCGAGTGGGCAGCAAGAAGGCTGGGGCTATCGCTCAGCAGCAAGGCAAGACGCCGGGCACAAAAGTAGGCAAGACGACGAGACAGGTAAGCCGACTGAACAAACTCGTCCGAATACTGAGAAGCACAAGGACAACGGGCTTCAGTCACGTCTGATACTACTCGGTGAAACAACTATTTTAACAAAGACTTTTTTCATTAAGAGGGGGGGGGGGGTATTTCACAAGTACTGTAGAAACCAGTGCTGTCCAATAGAAACAACACAAGCCATATGTGTAATTTTAAGGTTTCCATTAAAAAAATAACAGGCAAGTGGCACCTGGGTGGCTCAGTCGGTTGAGCTTCCGACTTCAGCTCAGGTCATGATCTCACAGTCTGTGAGCTCGAGCCCCACATCAAGCTCTATGCTGTCAGTTCAGAGCCTGCAGCCTTCTTCTGATTCTGTCTCCCTCTCTCTCTGCCCCTCCCCCACTCACACTCTGTCTCTCAAAATATGAATAAACGTTAAAAAAAATTTTTTAATAAATAAATAACAGGCAAAATTAAATAAGTAACGTATTTTATTTAGCCTATCATACCCAAAACACTATCATTTCAACAGGGAATCAACACAAAAAGATTTCATGAGACATTATACACTCTTTTCTGAACTAAATGTGAAATCTGGTGTGCGTTTACACTAAGAGCACATATCAAATTGCATTTGTCATAGCTCGAGGGCTCAAAAGCTACCTGGGGCTAGTGGCTACTCTAATGGACAGCATGGGCACAGACCATCACAGGGAGGATACACAGGACACCCGCACAGTGCAGTCTCCAGGAGGGTACGAGGGAGAGGAAGAGAATTACTTTTCACTAGATACTCTTTCATATTGCTTAAATGACCAAATGCATGTATTAACTTTCCAGGAAAACTTTATGTTTTCTAAGTAAATCGTAACCAAATAACCTAAATTTTTAACAGATCTTAAAGCAATCATTAAAACAGGAAGTTCCCACCCCCAGTGGCTCAAAGAATGTCAAATGAATATAAAAGATCCTCTAATGCTTAAAAAGAGATGATTTTGTTTTGTTTTCACAGACATCTGTGCTAATGGGGAGATAGTATGTAAAGAGCTGTCTGTTTAACTCACCGACGGGTGGCATTAGCACAGGTGAGAATACTTTAGAAGGACACGTGGTTAAAAACTATGAACGTGGCTGATACATGTGGAGTAGCATCAAGCCATTTTTCCCTTCTATCCCAAAGATAATGTTCTTCCTCTTCCACCTCTACATACTTAATCATCCTAATCAGACTCCTTTCTTGCCCATAAAATCAGCTGGCTCGTGGTCACATGTACTATACCTGCAGCATGAGTGGTAGCAAGAGTTTAAGAAGGTCATCATCCATCGGTCTGATCTTCTCTAACACATCCAAGATCCATGTCAAATATTCATGTTTTTCTAGCATTCCTTCCTTCAATGAAAGAGAAAGTCACACTGATGACGTTAAAGCAAGACCAATTCACATTCAAAAAGGAGCACTGTAACTCTTTTGCTGAAGTGTAATTTTACTACTGTTATTTGTGTTGTATGGTCTCCTTGACCACACCCCAAATTCTAAACGAAACAAAGTGCCAGTGTGATTCTGTATAATCGGTTTGGGGTGGGTTTTTTGGTTTTCTTTTTTTCTTGATAATCTGCTTCATTCTAAATTGAAAACAATTAATTCCTATGAGAAAGGAAATTTAGAAGCTTTCAGACTCTGAGGACATGTCAAGCATGTGTCCAGATTTCCAGGGAGTATGAACTTATGTCACAGGAGGAAACTTGTCCAGTGGTGATAATTATACAGAACAAAAGCCCCCATCACACTATCATCTCAGCAAGCATTTGAAAATCCCATTAGGTCTAATGCCCTCCCAATAACCCCTGCCTCTATCCTAAAATGAATTTCAGATACTATAACCTATGCATGAAATATAACCTTAAAAAACCAACATAATGGCCTAATTAACTGTTAACAAATGAAAAAAATTATAATAAAATAATGTATAAATGTTCCAACATAACTACACTAAAAATAACAACACACCTCAGATTTCCAAAATGTTCCAGAGGTGGTCTAGCCCCTCTTGCACCGTTAACATTTTCATTTACTACTTTCATATAAACACACACACACACGTACATATAAACCAACTATTCTTCTATGATATTCTATGTGTGTATGTATTTAATATCATGTTACAGTTTTGTATTATGACCTACATCATGAAAGAATCTTCAAAATAGAAACAAAAAGATACGCTTTCTGGGAAAGACACTTGTATCTTTAAGGTCATTCTGATAACCACCTTAGTAGTTAATATGAATGCCTACTCTACTCCTAGCAACTTTTTCTTATCACCAGTTATTTATCACCAGTGGTCCACTATCATGGTTATCAGCGATTTGTGTGAAAATAAACTGACAAATCATAGCTTCAGTATTTAAAAGATAACAGTGACACTGGCATGACATCAAGATATCTACTGGTTGCTAATTTCTAAATTTTAAAATGCCTTAAATCCAAGAGTTAAATGGTTAGTCACAAAAAGTACAATTAAAAATTTTAAGACCAGTGAATTTGAAGTTGATAAAGAAATGAATAAAATGGAATTTTGTACTTAACATATACGAGATAGCAAGTGCGAGGTTCAAAAAAGAGTCTTCATTAATATGACTTTCAACGGCTACACATCCATCCTCAAGATGCCTCTGTGTACATACCCACACCCTTATTTCTGCACATGTATCTGCAGGTGTATGTACTAAGTCAGTTTCACATTTCAGAATATGGCAAATTAAAATATACTAAACTTTTAAATTCAAACATTAGTGACCCAATTAAATTCATCCATTTAGGACCTGCTTCCTATAAAGGAGATACTGATTTCAATGTTCCCAATACACAAAGTAATCCTTCCAAAAACATTAAGCATGTTGACACACTTTTTCGAAGATGCAGACTAAATCCTCCACCCAGTCAAAGTCGTTAAAAACTCAGAGCAGGCACCAAGGGAGTCCTCTGCTAAATGGAACTTGCATTTGTAAGAGTTGTTTCAGCTGCCTTAAAACTAACAATGCTACTTGCCAAAAGGACCAGGCTTTTTCCCACTTTGAGCTCTTAGGAAAATTCTCTTATAGTCTGGAAATTATAAAGCTATGAAAGGAAAATTTAGAAACTACATATCCTTTTTACCCCTTTCCTCTTTGGTCAAGATAACAGGTAGTCAAGTCTCTGCTAGTCATAAAACTTCAGCTGAATACACTTCTCCCTCTTCCTCACTAGGAATAAAGACTGAAGCAAAAACAGCACAAGTGCCCTCTTCTGGTCAATATGATTTACATCAGCTTCTCGGAGAGAAGGATTCAGTCACTCCTCAATGGCCTTATTCATCCTCCTAACTACATTTTAAACTGCTGCTGAGCCAAATTAACATGACCCTCTTATGGAGAAACTAAGCCCTAATGGAGATCTACGAGACAGGAAATACCCACGCAAATATTTTCTGAATGTATCTAATTTTTGCAAAAGAAAAGGTTTACAGGGATTATATTTAATACAGCAAAGGCAAAGTAATTAACAGCATTAAAAGGGCTAAGACCATTGAAAGCTGGAGATCAATATATCCAATAGAAGCTGTCATGTCAAGGCAAAGGTGTTACCTTCAATACAACTCAAGGTGAGAAATGTCAGACTGTTTTCTTTCAACATATTGGTTCATATAAAGATATCACTTGACTCCTAAAAAACTAAACTATAAAGTATTTGCTCTCTTCTTAAAAGCAAGCTAGACAGCCTTGAGGTTCTTGGGAAGGTTACCTGGAACATGTGAAATGCCAACTTTTCGTTGTATTCCCATTGCTTCATGGCTTGCTCCACATCTGGTGGCACTGGGACAGGACCATCACTTGTGCTGGAAGCCATGTGGTAAAAGTCAGAAATCTTGGCCAGCTGCTCTCGAAGATATCTGGTAGATATTTGTGTCCACTCTGCATTTAAAAAAAAAAAAAAATTTTGTTTTAATTTCCAGACAAGATGGATAGAGTAATTAATGTTTTCTCCCCCTTTCTGACAATCTTAAGGGTGTACATATAAAACAAACATCTATTACAAAAAAGTGGTTTTGACACAGCAAGCACTGTGCGAAGAAGTACAACCACCCCAGAGCCTTTAAGTAATGCAACGTGGCCAGACCTAGTAGGAATGTTGGCCAGCTCTTGGGTGGAAAGGACGGCTCTCCCCTTGCGCCTCTGTGACCCCGAAGCTAGGAGAAGAGTTGCCCACACTTGAGTTATGTGCATTTAGTGATTCTCCGGGAGCATAAAAGATTTTTTTGCATACAAAAAGCCACAAGCAGGAAATAGAACTGTGGAGGTGAGTACTTCAAGAAATTTCAATTCTACCGAAGAATTCAAAACCCTTCAAATGCAAGTCTTAAGGTAGATTTTTCAGGCTCCAAGTTGGATTTCTAACATGCCTAATTAAGATCTGTTTTGTTTTCATCAGTCTGTAAGAGGAGTGGCATTTGCCGTGGGCTGGCCCTTCACAGCATTCCGACCTGCACTCTCCCCCTCCCCGCACCTGCCAGAAACACAAGCGCGGCTGCCTCTTGGACAGCCATCTGGACCTTCAATTAGTCTCCGCTCCACAACCAACACAGGATGCCTCAGAACTCAATCAGAAAGAGTAGTGAGCAACAAAAGGTAGGAGTACAGAAAGGAAATAGGAAAAGTACCATTACAAAAAAAACAAAAAAAAACAAAAAACAAACAAAAAAACCCACAAATTATTCAAAAATGTCTGCCAGAGGGGCACAAATTAAATCAGTGTGTTGCCTCTGGCAACCGTGAGGGATGTGATGCCAACTTTAGCCCATTCTGTGGATAAAAATGTAATAATTGCATGCTCACAGCCAAATTTCCCCAAGGATTAGTGAAACAGCATTTCAGAAGAAACCACCCTACTGAAACGTTACCACACAATGCTGTTTTCCCATTATCCAGGCAATTGGCTCTCCCGCCTTATTTTTTAAAGGAACCTATCTTGACAAAAGTAGGAGCAGAAACTAAACATCTGTTGGGGACTGAGGGCTTTGTTTTTATTTTTTAAGTACTGTTAAAAGTACTTGACAATAGTCCAGAGAGAACTACTGTTAAGTTTTGGTCTAAACAACTTATTCTCATTGTGTCTTATTTAAAATTTTCAGATGCACGTGTTAAACTGTAGTAATTAAGCCAATGCAAAAAGATGAACAGCTACTAGGTCAACATTCTGTCCCTAGTGTAACAGTATTTTAGAAAGCACCACCAATAACATACTAATATTCATCTATCAGCATTCAAGACATAACAATACATTATCAGCATCATCATCTGATGCCCCCATTATGAAGTAATAGTCTCATGACACTCGTTTGACAAAACAAAATGCCCACCATCAGATGAGATAAGTTTAGCTTGGCTATAATAAGCAAAAACAAAAATAACAGGGATCCAAATCCTAGCTTTTGTGTGCCAAGCCTTGCTATTAACTCTCTCAGCATGGTACCATCCTCAGTACCCCCACAGAATATTTTAGCCTCAAGAGCTAAAAATAACACACATATTCACACACCACCTACTTCATCCAGGGTATATTTTCTTTTCAAGATTGTTAAATACATAAGAAATATGTGTTCACTACAGAAAAATGTGTAATGCAGAGATGAAAAAAAAACACCTGTAATCCCATCACTCATAATTAAATATTCTAATATATATCTTTTCAGTCATTTTTCCTTTATATGTGCTGGGATTTTTTTTTATTTTATTTTTATTAAAATAAATCTTTAATGTTTGTTTATTTTTGAAGACACAGAGCATGAGAGGGGGAGGGGCAGAGAGAGAGGGAGACACAGAATCTAAAGCAGGCTCCAGGCTCTGAGCTGTCAGCACAGAGCCTGACACAGAGCTCAAACTCATGAACTGTGAGATCATGACCCAAGCTGAAGTTAGATGCTTAACCTTAACCAACTGAGCCACCCAGGTGTCCCTATGCTGGAATGTTTATATAAACATGCATTTCTTTTAAAAATTATGCTGAATAGGACATTCCACAATCTGAACTCCTTGTGGGATTCAAATGGTATGCAAATGTAGGTCTCTTGAGTAGTGTTTTTTAACACTAACTATATTTAACTGGCAGTAAGTTATCACATCAATCAGATAGATTCAGAGGTCTGGGACATAAGAGTCTACAGAGGATTAGTATAAAAATTAGGATGCACACAAAATGTTTATTAAAAACTGAAAACAGAAAATAACAAATGGCCCCCAGTCTTCCAACACCATGAAATTATTAGGATCCACTGACATCCCTCATGCTTAGTTAGGACAAATAATGAAAACCGAGCAGGGCTGGGTGGTGGGGGCCGCAGTGGCAAGGCAGGCAGTGGTTCTCAGCCCTGGGTGTGAATTCAGTCCCAGGGGGAACTTCGACCAAATTCCAGGGCCTTCGGTTCCTCCTGCCAGATCTAGACGTAACTGGCTGGAGGAGGGAGCTGTTTTTTATCAGGTGATAAAAAGAAAATAGGAATGGATAAAAGTCACAGGGAAGATGGGCGGGGGGTGGGGGTGGGGGTAGGATGTGCAGTGTTCAAAAGTGCAAAAGGTGCAGAAAGTGAACAAGGAGACCACTCTGAATGTGGAACAAGCAGCTCTAAATTCAAGCAGCTCCAAGGATACGGCCACATTTGCAGTTCACTGATGTCAAGCAGAACTCCAGGTCCGTGAAGCCGGATTATTAGAAAGTGTGTCCACATAATTCACATTGAGAGTGAGTGGCACCAGGAAATCAAGACTGAAAAGAATGACTGGTCCCTTTGACAACACTCCCCGGAGCCTCCATGAATCCCACAGCCACTTATTGCCTCTTTGTTAATGCCTAATCCCCAAGACAGAAGGGGTTTCGGAGGTCATACAGCTCACCCTAGCATTTTATAGATCCGGCACAGCAGGCTTATGCAAGGTCACACAGCTAAGCCAGAAGTACACCAACAGGTGTGAGATGCCCCACTGTAGTACATGAAAACATGTAAATCGACAAACACATAAAGGTCCTAACAGACATGCGCCAAGTTCCGTTAAAGATGATCCTCCTTGGCCTGGAATACCTGCAGTATTAATAAGAAAACTGGGAGCCTGACAGAGGAGGAATCTACCCTGGGGGCAAACACAAAGCATGCCAAATGCAGCAAGGCTCAAGGGGAAGGTATCCTGGCAGCAAAACATTAGTTGAGAAGCAATAGAGGGCTGCGTTTAGTGGTTTTGCTAAAATGAACTTTGGAACAGGATGGCCTTGGGTCCAAATTCTAATTCTGCTACTTGCCTGTGTGATGTGAAACAAGGTATCTAACTCCTGCTAAGTCTCGATTTCCTCCTCTGCAATAGGAATCAATAAAATACACACGCGCGCGCGCGAGAGTTACCGTAAGGATGAGTTACTTAGCATGGTGCATACAATGCAGAAACAGATCAATATGTTGTAGCTATCATCACTATTATTGGGATGAAAAGTTTCCTGAAAGGAGACTAAGGGTTAGATCTTGACTGTCAGAGGATAGCACCTGTTGTCACTGATGTTAGACCCTGCCACTGCCACAGCTGAGCTGCCAAGCCTAACATAATGCTCTGGATAAGGATTTATAAAATCAAACAATGAGTTTCATGGTTCCAAAACCTTCAATGGATCAGCAATCCTTAATGAATTAAGGCCAAACTCCTTACCTGGAACTTAAAATCATTTCAATTGCTACCTATCAGTAAGTACCTGAAGTTGCTTTCTGACTCTCATGCCCATGATGCTCTTTACCTACAATACCTCCTTTACTCACCTGTGTTCACTTGTGATAATTTTTCTGGACCCAATTCAAACGTGACATTGAATATGAAGCCTTCTCTAGTCTCTGGACACGAAGCCACCATGTAACGGGGCTCTCTCTGTTCTCTGATAGATCAGAATTTCTGTTCTTTCATCCTCTATCTCTTTCATCTCCATAAAACTATGTCTTATATAGTCAACATCAGAGTACTAATGTGAATCAATACACTATAAGGTGCTGCCCAAAGTAACTACTAAATTAAGTCACTCCCCAATTATTCTGCCTCCCAAATCTTCCTACAAACATCTTTGCTTTTTAGGGCTTTTTCTTTGTTTTTGTTTTTTGTTGTTGTTGTTTGTTTGTTTTTTTCTTTAGAGAGAGAACATTCAAGCAGGGGGAGAGGGGCAGAGGGACAGAGAGAATCTTAAGCAGACTCTATGCTAAACACAGAGCCCAATGCAGGGCTCAATCCCACAACCCTGGGATCATGACCTGAGCTGAAATCAAAAGTCAGATGCTCAACTGACTGAGCCACCCAGATGCCCCTCTGCTTTTTAGTTTAAACTCATCACTGCATACCTACCTTTCAACACCATTTAGGAAATGTCAAATTCCCTGTCTAGTATGCTCTGTCTTTGTTACAGCCAACACATCTAGAAGCACCTGCTAGTCAATGTACTGCAAAAGGCCCAACCAAATACTGAAGTTTCTTTCTCTTTAATAAACTTCCGGTAAATACATATGTGCGTCCTTTAATTTTGTGAGGCTCATTTTCCTGGCCAAATTCTTTCCTCTGATATCAAAGCCAGTGGGAACTCACTCTGGAAAATAAATCCAACAGAGATTATTTAAAACTTCAACCAGTCCCAGAGACTAAGGTGCACATTTTTAAGGTGATCCACTTGATCTAAAACTTAAGTCAAAGATGACAGTTTCCTTGAAGGAGAAACTCATATCCTAGAAAATTCTTCCTATGGCTACACCACTAAAACAAAAGTCCTTGCTTCTCCACAAAGGGAACAGCCTGCTTCTCAAAACTGTAGGATGTTGAGGGTTTAATCAGCCCGACTTTGGTGCATATTGATTGAGGAAAAAAAAAAACTTCATACATGTAAGACACAACACATTCCACTTCTAAATACTCAGTAAGAATGACTGAAAGATTTTCTACCAGTTTTTCTCATATTTTCTATTGTTAAAAGGCTTTCTTGATCCGAAAGGATACCACCAATCAAGTGAAAAGACAACCTACAAATTGGTAGAAAAATATTTGCAAGTCACCTATCTGATAAGAGACCTGGATCCAGAGCCTATAATGAACTATAACAACTTGATGATAACAAGATAAATAACCCATTTTTTTTTAATTGGCAAATGATCTGAATAGACATTCTCCAAGAAGATAAACAAATGGCCAATAAGCAGATGAAAAGATGCTCAACATCATTAGCTACCAGGAAAATGTTATTCAAAACCACAATGATATACCACTGGGGCAGTGATAAAAAGACACATAACATCAAGTGGTGGTGAGGATGTGTACAATTTAGAATCCTCATGCCTTGCTGGTAGGCATGTAAAATGCAAAACAGTTTGGCATTTCCTCAAAAAGTTAAAAGTGGAGTTGCCATAAAACCCATCAATTCCACAACTATATTCCCAGAAGAAATGAAAGCACACGTCCACACCAAGATTCATCAAGAAATGTTTGTAGTGGCATGATTCACAATAACCAAAAAGTGAAAGCCACCCAAATGTCCATTAACTGGTGAATGGATAAATGTGTTATATGCATACAACTACCATTCAGCCCTGAGAAGGCATGAAATGAACTACTGACACATACTACAACATGGATGAACCTTGAAAACATTATGCTAACTGGAAGTAGGCAGTTTCAAAGGACCACATATTGTAGGATTCCATTTATATGAAATGTTAAGAATAGGCCAATCTAGACGGGCTAATTAGATTGCCTAGTGTAGATGGGGAGGGAGGGCAAATGAGAAGTGATGGCTAAAGAGTACATGATTTCTTTCAAGGGCAACAAAAATGTCCTAAAATGTGGCCATGGCAAGAATATGCAATGAGGAAAGAAATCACTTCAATAAATGGTTCTGGTAAAACTGGACAGCTGCGTGTTAAAGAATAAAGCTGGACCATTTTGTAATACTACACACAGAAATCAACTCAAAAGGGATTAATGACCTAAATGTGAGACATAAAACTCTTAGAAGAGAACATAGGTAATAATCTCTTTGACATCAGCTGTAGCAACATTTTTCTACATAGGTCTCTTCAGGCAAGGGAAGCAAAAGCAAGAAAATTAAACTACTCGGACTTCACCAAAAACTTGTATGCAACAAGGAAACGATCACCAAAACAAAAAGACAATCTACTGAATAGGGGAAGAGATCTGCAACTGACATACCTAATAAAGTGGTTCACATGCAAAAGATGTAGAGAACTTCAACACCATCGAAATAACAATCTGATTTTAAAATGGGCAGAGAATCTAAATAGACATTTTTCCAAAGAAGACATACAGAAGGCCAACAGACACATGAAAAGATGCTCATCACTGATCATCATGGAAATGCAAATCAAAACCACAATGAGACACCACCTCACATCTGTCAGAATGGCAAGAATCAAAAGCCCAACAAAGAAGTATTGGCAAAGATGTGCCCTGTTGGACATTCCTCAAAAAATTAAAAACAGAATAACCATATGATCCATAATTCTACTACTGGGTATTTACCCAAAGAATACAAAAACAGTAATTCAAAAAGATATATGCACCTCTATGCTTACTGAAGTATTATTCACAATAGACAAATTATGGAAGCAACCATGTGTCCATCAACAGATGAATGGATAAACATGTGCTGTGTGTGTATGCTGTGTGTGTGTGTGTGTGTGTGTACACACACACACACACACACACACACATACACAAATGGGATATTACACAGCTGTAAAAAGGATGAGATCTTGCCATCTGCAACATGGATGGACTTAGAGGGTATTATGCTAAGTGAAGTAAGACTGAGACGAACACCCTAGGATTTCACACGTTTGTAGAATCTAAAATAACAAATGAATGAACAAACAAAAAGTAAAATCAGATCTATACATACAAAGAACAAACTAATGGTTGCCAAAGGGGACAAGGGTCGGGGATGTGCAAAATGGGAGAAGGGGAGTAGAAGACACAGTCTTCCAACTATGGAATGAATGAGTCATGGGAATAAAAGGTGCAGTATAGGTATTATAGTCGGTGGTATTATCACGGCATTTTATGGTGATGGATGGTAGCTACACTTGTAAGCACAGCATAACATATAGAAATGTTGAATCTCTATGTCGTATACCTGAATCTAATGTAACACTGGATACCAAATATACTCAAAAAAATTTTTAAGATTTTTAAGTCATCTCTACACCCAACATGAGGTTTGAAACCACTAAAGTATACTTTACATGAACTGCAAAGTTTGTTAATAACTCAATATAGCTGCTATATAATTTTATTAAATGTTTTCTTGAAATACGTTACTATCAGTAAGAAATCATCTGCATTGCATGAAGTAAAAGACTATCCCATACTGGTAAAAAGTAATCCACTGCAAGATGATACAGGACTTTGAGGGGGTGGGCAGTGGGGAGGAGAGGGGCAAAAACAAGGGTGTCCGTGGGTCAATGGTTAAACCTGGGTGAACTGTAATAGGGACTTTATTCTTCTGTATCTGTACATGTGTGAAATTTCCATAATAAAAGGCTTAAAAAAGTTAATCAGTTGTATCCTATAAAATGATTCACAGAAAAACCTGAAATTCCCTATTCAGCCACTATTCACTTGGGAAATGAAAGGGGGAAATCAGCATGCTGATTGGCAGGCTGGATAAAGAATAGTCCAGATGAAAAGTGCTGTCTCAGTGCGCCCGGAGACCGACAGCGTCAGCCCAATGGCTGGAATGCTGTGTTTTGCTGAATGGTCAGTCACTGAAATCAGGCCCTCTGGCTGGAAAGCTGAAAAGGGCGGGGGGGGGGGGGGGGGGGGTTGTAAATGGCAGTGGAGGGAGACAGTAGGAAGGCTGTGATAATAGAGTATGACATTTTTTTCATGTTTTAAAAAAGTTTTCCACTAATACAGAATTACCTGTAGAACACGGGTGTTTAATGGCAAATAGCCAGTATCTGTTTTTGTCTGGATGAGTAATTTTCCTATGTTATTTTTTAACTGGCTATTTCTCTCTGGTTTTATTTACTGAGCAACAATATGAAGTACTGTTAATTAAAAGATCAAGGTGGCTACTCAAAATAAAATAAAAATTATGGGTATTATAAGCAGCAAACATTAAGTGCCTACTATGGGCCAGAAACTGTCCTGGGCTCTGAGGCTACAGGGGGTTGAAGATAAAGCAGCCCCTAATTGGGGCAATTCACATAGGGATACAGATCTTGACAGCAGTGAGGTTAAGTGCTCTGACACGTCACGTGACCCAGGAGAGGAAGCAAGTGGACATTGTAGTCAAGCCTTGAGGGACAGTAAGTACAAAGGAGTTCCACAGACACAAAGAGCACTGTGCAATGTCCCAGGCAATGCAGAAAACAGAAAGGCAGAAGGACAGAAAGCGCCTTTGAGACCAGATTAGGTGACCCAGGCCAGAGGTCTTCAAACGCTAGTGCATGAAATGGTCACCAGAGGGCGCTGGTTCAACACACAGATTTAGCTCTGACTCCAGAGATTTCAACCTCAGAAGTCTGGAGTGGGGTCCAGAACTGTGCATTAATAACCAGCAGCCCAGATGACTCTGACCCTGGTAGTGATGACCTAAGGAATTTGGTCTTTCATCACAAATGATTAAAAGCCACTGAAGGATTTTAAGCAAAAGAATGGTAGGATCAGATATGTAAATTAAGACCTCAGATAGTTGTAGGGGAGAGAAAGTGAAAGGAGACTATCAAGTCCATTGGGGAGGTGACCAAGGAGGGAACGAAAAAGAGGCAGGTGACATGGTAACCAACCTGATACTGGAGAGAAGGAAAGAGAGGAGCAGGGCATCTTCCAGATTTCTCAGTGGGGTGGCTGAGCAGATCCTGGAGCCACTGATGGAGATGTGCAGTGGAGACAGGGAGCAGGGGGAGGGGTGAAAGGGCTGAGTTCATTGTTTGTTTTTATTAACTTTTTGTTTTAATTAAACTCTGTGCAGTTGTAACAAATACTGCACAGAGATCTGACATACCTTTCACCTACCTTCCCCAAAAGCTAACATCTTACAAAACTACATTAAAGTATCACAACCAGGATAGTGGCATTGACACAATCCACTGACCTTACCAAGGTTTCTCAGTTTTGCGTTCAACACCTGAATTTGTGGTCCCGGAGATACTCATGGGGAAACATGTCCGAGGCAGGTGGACACACAGGTCTGACACTCAGAAAAAGAGTCAGTGCAAAAAGACACAGGTATGGGGGCCGTTATCATGTGTCATTTCAATGCCTCAAAGAAAGTGATTATGACGATAGAAGTACCCAGCAGACATAGTCCAGGGGCAGATCGGTTTATTCTGCACAGTCAGAATATTAGTTGGCATCCAGCCCCACCTAGGCCCCCAGCATATGTTAACTTGCTTGGTAGTGGTTGGTCAAGAGCACAGGCTCTCAAGTCAGAAGACATGGTTCCTGTCTCAGCTCCAATCACTTGCCAGCTCTGAGATCTTGGGTAAGTCACTCAGACTGCGGGTGCCTCGTCACTTGTCTACAACACAGAGTTAAGTGTACTTAGCCCACAGGGTTGTTTCCAGAATTAAGAGATAAAACCTGCTTACAACTCTGGGGCATGCCCAGAAGAAAGCAAACACCCATGATTTACAGGCCTGGCAGGCGGGAGCCCACACATAGGAAGGAAGTCACCCTAGGTGAAAGTAGCTCAGTGGATGAGGCAAAGAAGACCGGTAAGGAGGCCTGGCTACTGTGGAAAAGTCTGTCTGGGTGTCTACCAGGATGGAAGTGAGCTAAGGAAAACAGAGAGAAGTCTCCTACTCTCTGAAGTTCAAGGGAAGGAAGGCTTGAGGGAGAGATGATTCGACCAACCGTTATGAGCAAAGGGCATCTTACCCAAGGAGTGAATGATGTAAATATAGGAAGGAGGGACAATACTCCAAACAAGATAAGGACCATTACAAGGCAAAATATAAATAACTGCACAGTTGTGTGGCAGACCGTTAATGTTTAAGGATTTCAGGGTAAAAAGAGGCCAGACTGGCCAATGAAGGAAATGGATGGCAAGGTCTTGGGCAGGGAAAGGAGGAAGTGGGGCTGACAGGGGAGGGCTGGTAGGAGCAAAAGAGTTGCATTCCTAGGAAGCAAGTAAACCCCTAACTGTGCCTTTCTGCATCCTAGGTGCTGTGGAGTATCTCACACCTGAGGAGAAGAGACTTTGACACTTCTCTTGGTTTGGCACTCTAGGCTATCAGGTCTCCCAGGTTTTGTTTCCATTCTGATGTATGCAATGTTAACTGTTGCATTTAGGAATTTTTTTCCAATAGTCCTTTTTCCCTATCAGCCCCATACAAGCAACTGAAGCCAAGGCTCTTGGCAACCACAGAATCCAATTTTAGCCCCCAGAACAAGACTTTCTTATTCACCACATCAATCACACCCCCAACTTCTCGGCAGAAGTACAGCTTCAGGGGTTTCCTCCTAACAGACGGGCTCATACTCAACATCTGCCAGAACAGGCCCTGCTCCTTCTCAGGAACGTGAGATGGCTCTCTGAAATTAATGCTATAATTATCATATGGTACATTTCTCAAAGCTTTTCAGATATCTGTGTATACCTGAATGAGCGGTGACCTTGGCCACGCTGAGATATTCCTGTCAAGGAATAACAGGCACACTATTTTCACAAATATTAAACTGGTGCATTTAATTAACCCCTTAGGACAGGTCCCCACAGTCCTCCACATCTGAGACTAAGCCTCAAGTTTTATTGCCCCAGGAGAGGAAAGCTACAGCTCGACAATAGACTTGGTAAGGAAACCACAGCTGTGCTTCCCTGTGTGCAGAACATACCTCTGTGCACCACTGAAACCTCAGACATACAGGGAAGCCTCCCCTGAGGACTTGGGTGGAAGGAGAAAGGGAGGAGCAGGCCTGGAGAAAGACATTTGCTGCTGGCCCCATGGAGACATGTGAACTACTTAAATTATTACACTGGACATTTCATTATCTTCACTCCTCTCTCAGTTTCTGCTACTGAGGAAGTGGTTGAAAGCCCTGATCATTGACAGAGCCACATTAACTACATTTTCACTTTACACTTTACATTGGAATTTAATTTCATAATGAGCTTGGTTTGAGTCAAGTCTCAACAGTAGAAGCACTGTGTTTACTACTTAAGACTTAAATGCAATTGCTGTGAAGTTCATACTTCTGAACAAGCCTTAGGTAGGTAAGAGTCTTTCATTAGAACACGAATACAAATACTACAAACATTGGGGCACCTGGGTGGCTCTGTCAGTTAAGCGTCCAACTCTGGCTCAGGTCATGATCTCACGGTTCACAGGTTTCAGCCCCACATCAGGCTCTGTGCTGACAGCTCAGAGCCTGTAGCCTGCTTCAGATTCTGTGTCTCCCTCTGTCTGTGCCCCTCCCCAACTTGTGCTCGTGGTCTCTCTCTCTCTCAAAAATAAACATTAAAAAAAAAATACTATAGACATCATATTGCCAAAACCAATGTAAAGCAACTCTAGACTAAAAAGCCCTGAAACACAAAATTGCTTACACACTGTACAGACCAAGCAGAAGCAGACCCATCCCCATTATCCTCTCCTCCAGAACTCACCTGGCCTTTTGTTTTTTTTCCTGGAGCCCAAGAATGATGCATGACATATTCATTTAATTAAATCTATTCACTTTTGTCCAAAAATTAACAACTCAAAAACAACAAATGTTGGCAAGGATGGGGAGAAAGGGGAGCCCTCTTGCACTGTTGGTGGCAATGCAAACTGGTGCAGTGTGGAGAACAGTATGGAGGTTCCTCAAAGAACTAAAAATAGAACTACCATACGACCCAGCAATAGCACTACTAGGAATTTATCCAAAGGATACAGAAGTGCTGATTCATAGGGGCACATGTACCCCCATGTTTAGGGCAGTGCTTTCAACAATAGCCAAATTATGGAAAGAGCCCAAATGTCCATCAACTGATGAACGGATAAAGAAGACAACTGATGAACGGACTATTACTGGGCAATGAAAAAGAATGAAATATTGCCATTTGTGACAATATGGATAGAACTGGAGGATATTATGCTAAATGAAATAAGTCAGTCAGAGAAAGACAGAGATCATATGTTCTCACTCACATGTGGAAGTTGAGAAACTTAACAGAAGACCATGAAGGAAAGGGAAAGAAAAAAAAAAAGTTACAAACCGAGTGGGAGGCAAACCATAAGGGACTCTTACACATAGAGAACTGAGGGTTGATGGGGTGGAGTGAGGGGGTGTGGGGAAAATGGGTGATGGACATTGAGAATGGCACTTGGGATGAGCACTGGGTGTTGTATGTAAGTGATGAATCACAGGAATCTACTCCTAAAGCCAAGAGCACACTGTATACACTGTATGTTAGCTAACTTGACAATAAATTATGTAATTAATAAATAGCTAGCTAAATCTATTCACTTTAGCTGTGCCACTCTCACAAAGACACTCCAACTGGTAATTTGACCCTTAATGTGTCTTCTATCCTGTCAATATAGTCTAGGTACCCCTGACTCCAAAATAATGGCAAGTTGAAATGAACTTTAGAACCACTTCATTCCAGGAATTTCATTTGAAAGATTAATATATACTTCATCTGAAAAGGACTCTGAAACAAAGTATGTTTTTAAAAAAAAAAAAAAAAACAACTCTCTATTCATCATGGAATTAACATTCCAGGGCAGATTGCAAAACACAAACAGCTTTCCTAAGTTATTAAAAAGTTAGTAGCCTGGGGCCCTTTAAAAGAACAGGGCCACTATATGCTCAGTATGGAACAAGCACCAATGTTCTTAAGAACATACATTAAAGATATACATGCAAACACATCTCAGAAGATACACAAGCAACCAGACTGGTAACAATTCCTTCTGAAGCATGTGAAGAGGGGTCTGGGAGACCATGAGAGGGGTCTGGGAGACCATGTACGGATCAACAGTACAGTGAGACTTCACCACCCTCTTTGAAAACTGTGTTTTATACAATGGATATATATTAGCTATTAAAAAATTTGTTTTCATCTCACACAAGAAGCCGTTTTGGGGTGTTTTTTTTTTCTTGAAATTCATTACACTTGAAGCAATGGATCTGCAAGATGCACAACAAATAAAAACTCGTTGAACACCGAGCCTTCTTCACAAGGCTCACCTCACAGCTCACCCCACACCACCCTCACGCCAGCTCCACGCTCATCCTTCAGTTGGTGTGACCAGCTTGGAAATTCTGTAAAGCAAACAAGATCAGGATGGAATTCCTAGTTTTCCCACTTTCCCTGGATTTTCTTACCATAATTTGTAAATTGGAGATACCGGCTACCTGAGAAGGATTTTGTGAGGAGTGCCCCAAATGAAAAAACAGAATATCAGTCTGTAAACTACAAAAACTTGTAACAAATACTTTTGTTGTATAATACATTCCAAGTGTAAATGTGCACGCATGTACCAATAGCCATGGAGAGCAAAAAACTACACTATTAATTAGATTGGGATTCTGATTAGCATTTTATCACACAAGACGATTAATCATTTCAAGCAGGAGTCAACAATAAAACTGACTAGAAAACAGGAACCCATTGCCATCCAAAGGTTCTAACAATAAATTCAAGCCTAGGTAATTCCCCCAAAACAGCAAACCGGAAGAAATGACAGCGGTAAAGACCAAGCAAATACAGTACCCAGAACTCTAAACCTAACTCATTGGCTCCCAGCTTGCCAGGAAGGGAGATAATTATCTAAGACCAAGAAATACTTTTCAAGATACAATAAAAAACTAAAACAAAACAAAACTTTCCTATTTTTACTTAGAAGACTAGACTTCCTTAAGGCCCAGCTCGTATTTCACTCCTTCAGAAAGCCTTCCCTAATTTTTCATCTCCCATCATTTCCTCTATGATTAGAGGTAATTATGAACTGCCGATTGCTCTGTTTGAGAAAGCCATTTTCTCTCCACCAAAAATGACAGCCCCTTAAAGGCAGGCACTTGGTTAAAATTCTCCACAGCATCTACCTCAGTGTATAAAAACTTAAACCTTTTTCTTAAGCTCCCCCCCCCTGCCTTATTCGAGTGAAATAGAAGTCCTTTTGGTGCATTTTGCTAAGAAATTCAAAAGGAATCATGGGCAGACATTACCTTTGATTTCATCAAAAATTTAATCACACACACACACACACACACACACACACCTCACGACCACCACTATCACCTGCCTGCATTCTACCTTGAAAAGGACCGTAACATTTTACTTTGGAAAATGTTTCCATAGAGCAATGATGAGTAATGCAGAGTTACACTGCAGCATATTAAATTTGATTAGAACTTTTTAAAGTAAATATAAAATGAAGAATAAAGAAAAATACTTAATGTTAAATGAAAATGTTAAAGATAAACTGGAAATGAGAATAGAAACTCTAGTAAGTACACACAACACACGCAGGGAGGCAGGTCTCCATCCACCCACTGACTAAGCCTAGATGCCATACAACCTAGTAGCAGTGAGCACCGTCAGCATTGGGGTCTTGCTTTCTAAATACTGTTCCCACTAGAAAGAAGTAGGATTCCTTTGAGAAATGACTGACTACAGACCTGAGGCAGGAAAAGTACAAGACGAGCCTGAGACACTTTCTGTGCCAAAAAGCAAAGAAGTGCTCTGAGACAAAAAGGTGTCATGTCAGAAAGGATACAAAAGAGCTTGAAACATCTTCTGCTGGCCAACTTTTGGACAATCTGAACACTAAAATGAGGAAGAGTGTAACTGGTTGTAAAATACTGGGTGAATAGAAATCCATGAGCCCATCACAATGACCAAAGATAACTTTTTTAAATAGGAAAAAGAAAGAAAGAAACACATTTACCACCACTAAACATGTCATTAGAGCAATTCTACTCAGAAAAACTGATAATCAAAGGAAAGGACTTTAATATTTACTGTCTTTTTTATAAAGAATTACAATTTATCACAGTTGGTAAGAGAAAGCTTGTTTTCACAGAAGAATTCCAACATCTAGCCATTCCTAATAAAATAATGACTTGGTGCCTGGTTCACCAACAGATGCTAAAACTTTTAGATAAAAGATTGTTGGGGAACAGGAGAGTTACAGGTGCCAAAGTCTTACCCCAATGCCTCTATTGCAGAATTTTTTTATCCAGGTAGCCAAGAGCTACGCCACCAGTTAAAACCTATTTTCAGGCCTAAATACAGCATGAGTTTAAATACAGTTATACAAGCACTTCTGTCCAATCTTCAGAGTTATTCCCAAAGTAATGAAAGCAGAGATCTCTTTTATGACAATGAGATACGAGGACACTGAAAATGCGGTGGCAATCTTGACTTGAAACTAAGAGCTTGTCCCTAGAATCAAAAAAGTTAGTATTGGAATGTCTTCAAGTACCCGAACTGAAAGTAAGCTGGTTGGCTTAGATAAGAAACCAGACTGTCAATTATGTGTTTAGCAGGGTTTATTTCTGCAGTCCAAATGGCTCAGTGAATATGTCACAAATTAATTAACCACTGTGCAAGAAGGGTAGCTATTCCTTCGCTGTATTTTGGGGCGATAAGAATAGTGGTTCCAACAGTATAGTCAACCAGGAAAAGTCTCTCATCCAGTACAGATGCCCAACCCAGCAAAACCTCAGGGGTACAGAGGAAACAACCGGAGGTAAACAGAGCAGCTCCCTGGGGAGTTTAACCACGAAGCATGCATTTTAAGCTTCTTCTAATCTCTCTGTTCCCCCCCCCACCCCCAAAAAGGCTTGAGGTCCATGATACATCTTGTCACTTTTCACCATACTGAACACCCAACAGTTCTTAGTCCGTATTAGAGCTGTTCATCTTGCAAACAATTTCATCTTTCTCGAGTTTCCACAGCACGCTGGACTTTGCTATGCTCTGCCTGGACCCCATGGTGCCCATGAGATTAAGGGTTCTGACTCCTCAGATGCTGCTCACAGCCCTGAAACCCCACAGCCTGTTCCCTGCCAGCACCTGCCTGCCCAGAGATGCATCTTGTCTTCACGGGGCCCACACCGCGGACTTCCCCCTAGCAACCACCATGTCACAGCAGGGAGGAAAGAGCAAACCCCTACTGAGTCCAGCTCCCTCTGTGCCAGCAAGTGACATAACTTCTGATGCTCAGGTCCCTCCTACGCAAAATGGGAAAACAGAACCTACAATGCAAGCTGGTTATGACTGCCTATAGTGTCTGTGAACTTCCCAGCACAAGACAATAAATACCAGCTAGTCATGATGGAATAAATGCTGGCTAGCAACTGTAGCAACTAGCAATAGTGGACACTTGCGTGGCCATTTACTATGTGCCAGCAACTGTTCTCAACTCTTTAGAAGCACTGACTCGTTTCATCCCTAAAAGGTACTGCCAATTATAACTATCCCCACGTTACAGACAAGAAACTTAGGGAGAGTGTTCTAACAACAATAGTACCCAGAAGCCCTCCCCTGGCCGCCCACCATCCCCCATAGAGTACTCACAGACCCTTAGCACACAAGGCTCCTCACAGCCTTTTATCACCACCCCGCTGGCAACTAACACATGAGATGAAAAAAATCCCAGCAGTTGCTCAAGTCCAACTATTTGATGACCCTCTTTCTCTGCAGACGCCATCCTTCTGCCAGAAGTGGCCTTCCCTGCAAAACATCCCCCAATTCTGTCGAAATACCTCGTCTTTCAAACTTCACTTCTCCTGTGGATCTCCCTGAGCTTTCCAAATTCCTTGGGACTCCCTGCACATTTTACTCATTTCACTGTGAGCACTTCCTTCCTTTTCTGATACTTGGATTGTTTGGATATATGCCCTACCCCAAGTGTGAACCCCTCCAGAGCAGCAACTACACTCTCCCTGACCCCACTGACCAGCAGTGTCCAGCCCAAGCGTCAGAACCCAGTGTGGACACAGCACACTGAGGGGCTTTGTGCACCCGTCTACACATCCGTATCCTCATCTGAGAAATGGGAATAAACTCGGTCTCTCACAGATCATCTGAATACATCAGAAAACCCACAGAACAGAACCTAGCAAGGAGGGAATGTGGTATCACAGCACACCACAGTAATCCTGGTAGATGTGGTGAGGGACAGGCTATTCTCACACGAGCCAACAGGAAACACAGCAACAGGTTCCAACAGCAAAGGGATGAGGTATGCCCAAGGCTGAAAAGCTCCCTCAAGTAACAGATCATTTTCACAGCACACGACACAAGCTGACCCGATCTAAGACCGCAAGAAGTGCCGTGCTCCTGCTTACCGCAGCGAGGCACATTCCATAATTGCTCAAGAGATGCTAACTACTACAGTGAGAGCAAACAAGGTAGTAAATTCAACGGTTACAATTAGTTGGCTCAGCAACAACAGGACTCCTCAGAGGGAAAATTCCTACAAATAAAGGTACAAAGTTCGCGTTACTTACTATAAAGTAGTATTTCCTAATCTGTTCAAAGACTTTCCTTAATTATGTAACTATACGTTTTACTTATTTTTAAATATTAGCTAGCCCATCTTAAATGCTTCCCTCCGGTGAGGTCAAACACTTAAGACAACTAAACATTCTCATCTTAAAAACAAAACATTCAACCCTAAAAAATTTCTGAAACCAACTTTGCATCATGTCTGGTGTTTGTTCCCATGAATCTGTAACACTCACCTATTGTGATAACATTTTCTAAATATCCTGTCCACCTGTAACATCTTATTTTTTAGCTCTCATAAGGACTGAAAATTATAATCTCCTCTAAACTTCCCTAATTTCACCTCTATTTTAAAATCTCTGCCCTGATGTTAAGATTTGCCCAAGTCAAATAGTTCTTTACCTGCCTTGAAATTACATGTGAGGGGCACGTGGGTGGCTCAGACAGTTAAACATCCAACTTCAGCTCAGGTCATGATCTCACGGTCCATGAGTTCGAGCCCCGCATCGGGCTCTGTGCCGACAGAGCAGAGCCTGGAGCTTGCTTCAGATTCTGTGTGTGTGTGTGTGTGTGTGTGTGTGTGTGTCTCTCTCTCTCTGCCCCTCCCCTGCTCACGCTGTCTCTCAAAAAGAAATAAACGTAAAACAAAAATTTTTAAATATATAAAAAAAAAAAAGAAATAAAGAAATTGCATGTGAAACCTCACCAAGAAACCCAAGGCCCCGCTCACTTTTAGGTACACGCCATACTGGGTATGTCTTTGCCTGCTGCAAGCTCTCTAGGACAGCAACCCATTTAATCCACACTTTAGATCGGTAACTCTTTGCATAATGATAGTGACAATCTCTGTGTTGCTACATTTAAACAATTTACACAATGGGGCCTGCTCCCTTGTTGCTGTTAGCCCACTTAACTTTAGGAAAAACTCTCTTCAATAAAATCAAACAGCAGTGCTTTATAGCTCTGTTCCAACACTGAATGTGGGAACTGAAAATAAAACATATGTTTCTATTACAAAGGAATAAAGGCCATTTCTGCTGAAGACACTTTACAGATTGTAAGAACAATCATCAAGACAACAAAAGTCATAAAACCAATGCCAGAAAAAGGTGACACTTGATAGTCAATCTTGCCCCAAATGTGCTGAATGATTCTTTTCACTGTCAAAGCCAGAACATAGAACCTATTACTGCAAGTTAATCTTCTGAAGTGTATGCAATTTAATCCAGTTCAACACATATATATGTGTGTAGTTGCTTGGCTGTAGAGCTTGCTTGGAGTGTGAAACTTGCTACATTATGGCTAGGTCCACACAGCCAAATGCTTCCAAATGCACTCTCTAATGTGCTTAAAGAAGCTGAAGAAAGTGCTGAAGACAAAGCAGAGAGTGAGACATATCAGGTGTAATGGGGTGATAGTAAACTAAGATCAGATCATTGAAACCACTGAAATCTCTCTGCAGATAATAAAAATGGTACGGAACATTCGCATTTTAATTTTTTTTTTTAACGTTTATTTTTGAGACAGAGAGAGACAGAGCATGAATGGGGGAGGGTCAGAGAGAGGGAGACACAGAATCTGAAACAGGCTCCAGGCTCTGAGCGGTCAGCACAGAGCCCGACGCGGGGCTCGAACTCACGGACCGCGAGATCGTGACCTGAGCTGAAGTCGGCTGCTTAACTGACTGAGCCACCCAGGCGCCCCAACATTTGCATTTTAAAACACATACAAGAACACAGAAAAATGAATTAGGTATCTACACAGTTAAATTACCTATTGGGGGGCGCCTGGGTGGCTCAGCTGGTTAAGTGCCTGCCTTCAGCTCAGGTCATGACCTGATGGTTCATGGATTCAAGCCCTGCATCGGGCTCTGTGCTGACAGCTCAGAGCCTGGAGCCTGCTTCAGATTCTACGTCTCCTTCTCTCTCTCTGTCCCTCCCCCTCCTCTGCTCACATACACTCTCTCTCTCTCTCTCTCTCTCAAAAATAAATAAACATTAATAAATAAATAAATAACCTATTAACCACAAAGGTTAAAACAGCAACCATGTAGTGAAGAAATCTGGGAGGCACCACCTTACCCAAAAGACCAAAGTCAGTGATCACCGCCAGCACTGGGACAATGTAGTATGATGTACTGAGAGGCTCACAGCATTGCTTCCATGGTATTCCTACCAAGAGTACATAATCCGAATCTAATCACAAGGAACTGGACAAATGAAAATCAAGGGACATTTCACAAGATAGCTGGTCTATCCTCTCTAAAACTATCAAGAAAATGAAACGCTGAAGAACTGCTCTGGATTAAAAGAAAATGAAAAAGACATGAAATTCGAGGTAACATGGATTAGACTGGATCCAAGCTGAGAAGACTGTTGTCTGGACAGACTAAGGTTTTGCTGTAAGCAACCAGTCACTTGGTGGCAGATCTGGGATGAGCAAAGACCAAAGCTCCTTCCAAGACACTAGACCTCAGAGTTTAGGGGTCAGCTCCTGAAATGCATGCATTTTTTAAAATATTCTCATTTGTAGCTTTAAGCATTTTTTTAGGTCAAAGTTTTTATATATCCTACCACCAAAAATGGTATAGTAGGCACTTGATCTTCATGGATTTGACATTTACACGTATAAACACACATGAATGACCATAAAAACACATCAACTGTAATACTTAATAGACAGAGTCAAAAACCAGAATCGTGTGTTATGTGGCTTACAAAAGAGAAAACACAGCTAGCGAGTGAACCTAATCAACCATCTGTCGTGGAAATAATAGAAATTTTAGATCCGGGGGGAGGGGGGGAGTAGAAAATAATTGCCCCCCCTCCAAAAAAAACAACTGCTTACACTAATAAGGAAATTAATGGTTAAAGTAATGAATGCAAGAAGTCTCTGATGTTCTTAGCTACAAAAGGGAACTAGGCTTCCTTCCATTTGGTAGCAGAAATCATACGGTTGTGGCGATACATTCCTATCTGAGATCCCTAAAAACTCTAACTACACATTCTCTGCAAATGATGATGGTGTATCAGACTTTTATTTATCCTAAAACTGTTTTATATTTCATTGGGCAGATGCATTCCTGCATGATTCCTTTATCCTTTCTAGGAGTGTTAAAATCAGATTAAACTGATCAAGGAAACCACTGACAGAACCAGTTACAAAAAGCCATGAAAAGAATCTAAGGAAAGGAGGAACGGTCTCTCCATTATAGCTGGTGATGATACAAGTTTCAAGGATTAGGAGCTGGAACAAATACACACACACACACACACACACACACTTTAGGCCTGATAATTCATTTATTTATCTTACTTACTGAGCACCTTCTGTATGCCAGGTACTCTTCTAGGAGATTCAGTACTGAACAAATGAGACAAAGTTTCTCATGGAGAAACATTATAGCTGAACGAGTGGACATAAGAAATCAATAAATTAATTTAGGGGCACCTGGATGGCTCAGTTGGTTAAAGTGTCCAACTTTGGCTCAGGTCATGATCTCCTGGTTCAGGGTTTGATGCCCTGCATCAGGCTCTGTGCTGACAGCCCAGAGCCTGGAGCCTGCTTCGGATTCTGTGTCTCCTCTCTCTGCCCCTCCGCCACTCGCACATTGTCTCTGTCTCTGTCTCTCTCTCAAAAATAAACATTAAAAAAAATTTTAATACATAAATTAATTTAAAATATAACATGAGGTAGTATTAACAGCTATGAAGAAAAATAAAGCAGGAGATGATGACAGAGTAACAGAGAAATGACCTTTTGGCTGGAGCGATCTGAGAAGGCCTCTCTTAGGAAGTGCCATCTGAGCTAACCCGCAGCACAGGGAGGAAACAGGCTACACAGACATCATTAAGCATCTGACTTCGGCTCAGGTCATGATCTCACAGTTTGTGAGCGAGTTGGAATCCCACATTGGGTAACCTTGAGCCCCGCTTCAGGTAAAACACAAGACCCCGGTAAGCCCCAATTCTCTCTCTCTGTCTCTTGCTCAATTACGCACACATGCTCGTTCGCTCTCTCTCTCTCAAAAAAAAAGTAGGAAAATACGAAGAAAGGAGAAAAGAAACTTAAACATTTATTGGTTCTACTTTGGCACCATTGGCAAATATTGTAATGAGAATGTATAGCTTCGGTAATTTCTAAAAGGGACATTTCTTTTGTTTCCCCCAAAAAAATAGTAAGTCAAAGATGAAAACGATTAGAAGTATGGAGTTAAGACTGCTACCAAAACAACACTCAGAGATAATCACTGTTAACTCTGGGGATTGTTTCCTCCCATTCTTTTTCCCTTGAATACTTAAATACATGCACAATACAGTGTTGTTTTAAGTACAGCTGACTTGTGCTTCTTGGCTTTAGCACACCTGAACTCAAAGGTGGAAGCCATGGAATCTAGCCATGTTTTCTGTCTTGTTTTAACTTTTCATGCTTTTAGAGTGGGCTCCAGTGACTAGTTCACCAGGGCCCCCGACCAGTCCCAACCACCTCACACCCTCACACACTTATTTAGGATCCTGCCTGCATCTGAGGACATTTGCACTTCCTGACCCTGCTCCTCAGAGCTTTGTAGCTGGGGTCTCCCTTTATAAAACACGCATGTTTCCATTTCATAAGGAATTATTTGTAAACCTGATCTTTATGTGGACATCTTTACATGTAATTTTCCGTGCACATTTCTAGTATATGTGCTGCCGAAGCAAGCACATTCCGTGCACATTTCTAATGCAAAATCAAATCTTTTATTAATCATGTTTAGCACCACCTCAGGAGTCACTGTCTAGTCATCAAGAATGAAAACTGACCAAACAGTTTACCTTTAGTTCTTTCAACAATACCTACCGTATTCACGGGCCAGTGCATGTGGCGGGGCGGGGGGGGGGGTGAGGGGGGGGGGCTACAAGAGAGACAGAATTTTTAAAGATAATTTCAGATAGTGAGACATGCTGTGAATAAAACAAGAATAACTGAGAACATAATCGGATGGAAGGGGAGAAAGGGGAACGCTATTTAGCTAGGTAGCCAGAGAAAACGTCCTGAGGAAATGGCACTAGAACCCAAGGCTCCAAGAAGAGGAGAGGTGGGAATACCAGAGGGAAGAGTAACCCAAGTACAAGCAAGAGGAAATGCATTCACCCTGAGAAAGGAAGGGGGCGTGGCAGGTCAGAGGGGCAGAAGGAAGACCATGTGGCCAGAACATCGTAGAAAGAGGGAGCAAGGTATAGATGGCCTCGGTGGCCACAGGAGAGAACCTGGATCTTGATCCTAATTGTAGTGAGAAACTATCACAAAATTATAAGTAGGGACGCGATATGATGTGATTCAGGCTTGGTGATTAGTGTGGCGGAGACTGCAGTGTAAGGAGCGAAAGGAAAGGCGGGAGCCCAGTTCGGAGGTTGCCCCTGTATCCAGCCAAGGGATGACGGTGGCACAAACCAGCGTTCCAGTAGCTATGCTGGAGAAAAGTGTCTAGATGCAGGACAGATTTTGGAGGTAACAGCGACATGATCTGCTGACGGAACCAGGATGCTTTCTGGGCCTGGGTGAACGAGGATCTACCTATGTGCTGTGAGCGATTTTCAGCCTCCCCATGGACCTTCCTTCTCGGTACTCACCTCGCTGGGCCACGGACAGAGCATGGAGACAATTACTTGTAGAATCAAAGATGAAATGTAAAACGTAGCATACCTCTCACTTACCCAAATTAGGATCAGTAGCCTGACGTTTCTTAATTTTAGCTTCAGAAATAGCAGAATAATAGGCACACGTCATCTTGATCAGCCACGTGGCTCGAACCATTGGCACTGAATATTTAGCTAAATATGCAAAAACATCTTCTTTTTTACTAAGGATTGGAACCTAAAAAGAAATAATATATTTATAAAACTCTCATATTTTCTTCATGAGACCAACCTAAAGAAAGGGAAAGCAAAACAAAGACACTAAATGCCTGCTACCTTTAACAAAGTATATTCTTGATGGCTTTTCAAACAGTACATTCTGCTTAAAAACCAAAAAAAAACAAAACAAAAAAGCCAATTTTCATTAAGAGAAAAGAATCAAAAATCTGTTCAGCACATTGACAACAGTTTCATCAGTTGTGCTTTCTTATTTATTTAAAAAAAAAAAACTTTACTTTCAGAGTCTCAGATGCAGGAAACTACTCATCATATCAACCAAATAGGGAAAATAATTTCCTGACAGTCCTCCAAGGAGTTTATCTCAAAATTGGAAGGTACGGATCAAATGAAAACCTGTCCCCATTCTACATTTCATCAAAGAACAATTTTTTTTTTTTATAAAGCTTCCTGGTTGTATCGTTTCACAATAACAATTTCCAGAAAGCTTCTAAAGTGCCTTTAGCCCAAAATTTAAAGTAGAGGCTAAAATGATGGATCAGTGAATCTCCCTAATGAACACTGAACTACAAATAGCTGGGTAATTAATTCACCGGCTGAAAGCAGGCACTAGAGGCAGTTTATTATTTCCTCCAGACCACGAAGGTATACTACTTAGCAAATTACTATCCCAATGTACCACCTGCATGTTTGAGAAGTTAACCCACTCTTCTAGAATTCCTCCTACACGTTCTAGGAACAGCCCAGTCATCTATATATAATCTATTCAACTTACGAATATAGAGTACAACAGTGAACAGAGAACACGGTACTCCATTACGGGCCCCCCAGCCAGTATAGTTAAACTCATCACTCCCGGGCTCTTCATTTATGAATGTGACACCAATCTAACCCTGACTACCTCACAGGGTGGTTAGAAGGGTAAAGTAAAAAAAGGGGCATCTGGGTGGCTCAGTCAGTTTAAGTGTCTCTTAACATCAGCTCAGGTCATAATCTCACAGTTTGTCAGTGCAAGCCTCGAGTTGGGCTCTGTGCTGACAGTGCAGAGCCTACTTGGCATTCTCTCTCTCTGCCCCTCCCTCATTCACTCAATATGTGCGCACTCTCTCTCAAAATAAATAAATTTTTTTTTTTTTTTAAAAAGGGTAAAGGGGCGCCTGAGTGGCTCAGTCAGTTAAGCAACTGACTTCGGCTCATGTCAGGATCTCATGGTTCTTGAGTTAACAGCTCGGAGCCTAGAGCCTGCTTTAGATTCTGTCTCCCTCTTTCTGTGCCCCTCCCCCACTCACACTCTGTCTCTGTCTCTAAAAAAAAGAAAAGAAAAGAAGGGTAAGGTAGAAGAATGACATGTATCAAAACTGGAATGGTTTTCATTTTGTTGCCAGTTCCAAAGATTTCTCCATGCCAGCCAAAGTATTTTCAAGCCATGGACCTGACCCTCTCCTAAGAGGGCCTTGGACACTACAACCACAGATATCAAGAGCCCTGGTTTCTATGCCCCAAAGTCTCGCTTGATTGTATATTGGAAACCCAGACTTCAAACCAGCTGATTCTGACAGCATGGCATTTTTCTCGTAGTCAATTCCTCCTTTAGACAGTGGATATTTTCTATCACTCATATGTTACAAATTTGAGTGTTCACACACTTGGTACAAAGTGTGAGCCTAGGATTAAAAGGGAAGTATTTTTTTGTACACAGCCCTTTAAAACAAGCTGTTACACCTGGTTCTTACCAAAGAAACACCCGGTTGGACACTGAGATGCAGCTGCCCGTATACTGTATGTGATGGGCAATTTAACAGACTTTTGATCATGGACAGTTCCAGCCCTGGGTGCTGACTTTAAACATAACCCCCATGCCAGAGGCAGCTACACTGCACAAACATACCTAAAAGGAAGATGAAAGTCTTATAAGCCAAAGCTGGAAGGCTTCCTTCTCTGCAGACCACAGTGACACACTTTAACATGAAAATTTCCTGAAAATTTCATTTATAAGACACGTTGTTCATGGAGCACAAGACTATGGGTTTACAGACTACTGTTTAAGCCAAGGACAAGAAAAGCACAGGCTTATACACTCCATGCAAGACTTGAGCTGCTGCCTTTCATTGGAACATATAGTCTGAGAAAGTTAAATTTTAGTTGCCAAGGCCAAGTTGCCTCTCAGTCAGATGTACCAAAAAAATTACAAGATCAAGGTCTAAAAATTAGGCAAATGCAAAAAAGTGAATGTACCATCCCCAAAGAAACATTACTAATAGCGTCTTTTACAGATGCCTAAAGGATTTCCTTTGAATAACTGACAGAAGGAAAATAAAAATTTGAACATGTTAAATGTTCAGATGAAATAGCAAACAAAGCTAAGTCACAGGTCTTCAACATGAACAAGCCAGGGCATACCTCCAGTTCAGTGCCCCTACTGGCAGAACCCTGTAAGAAATGGTTAGCTCAAATAAAAGGAATTAAAATTCAGAAGAATGTATGTGAAGGTTATTTAATTAAGGAAGAAGACACATTGATGGCTTTGTCAAATTCATAGTTTGGGCCAACTCAGGAAGGAAATTATGTTTACAGTGATTGACTTCCTCACAGGCATGGATTCCATTTTCAGCAAAGAAACCATCTGACTACAACTTGTAGCTGAACCTAGGCAAATACTGGGCAGCTGTTTCATTTCTAAATCAAGCTAGAGCTGCATCTAAGTACTAAGAGAAAACTAAGACACCTAGCATGTGATGGTTTTTCATCCATGGAAAGGCTGTACCACCGTGTATTGCCTTTCCCCTTAGATAAAGGTCACTGTCAACACCCTCTGTTCACTAAGCAGAGGTGGAGGCAAATGGAAATTACATAGACCACAGTAATCAACGTCACCTGAAGTGAAGAAGCCATACCTAGTGAACTGTTTAAGAGCCAGAAGGATATCCCTAGAGGCCATAGGTCTCTTTTTCCAAATCTAACTATGACCATGGTGGAGTTAAAAGTCCCTTTATAGGCCATTTTTTTACCTCTCTGTGGCTGAATACATGGGAGATCTGTGGAGTTGTACCATAACAGAAAACTAGGTTCAGAAACTTGATTGATCCCATATAGGAAACTATTTTGAACTCGAGTACACAGCTGGAAGAGGACCCAAGATCTTAGCAGGAAAATTAAGGTCTTCTGCATTAAATCATCTCAGAAATAAATACCAGAAATTAAAGAAGTATTTGAACTTTCTACTATGAAGAACATGTAAAGAATGAAATCTTTCACCCAGTTCTGAAAGAGCTTTTGCCTTTTTAAGAGGATGAAATGCTCAGGAAGGGAGGAATAGGGAGGGGCTCCTCAAATGCCCAAGAAATGAATACTTGAAGGCATAGTTAATGGTTTTATAAAGACAACAAGTTTATCTTCACAAAGAATTAATGTCAGGGCTTACCTGAGGAACACCTGACTTGGCCAGAGGCAGCTCCTAATAAAGAGAGAAGAACACTGGCTAATACAATGCACTGTAATTCATCTCCCTCCTCAAAGATGAGAAACCACTACCTACACACACCCCTCAAGCAAGGGCATCAATTCCTCACCATTATTTGCTTTCAGGAAATGTCCAAAAAATGGGATTCTAAAAACGTATTTAAAAAGGAAAACCTAAAAAGAAAGATGTCAGGCTGGCTACATGGAAATTGAAGGTACGACCCAACACGGAGGGTATGAACTATTGGTAGAAAGCCATCACAAAGGCTGTCCTTTGACTTAGGGGGCCTTCAGATCCAATTTACAGGTCATAGAGTACCCACATGGTAAATGTTCACTACTGGACAAGAAATGCTACACGGTTCAGCCGGTGATGAGACAGGCATAACCTGAGTAGCAAGGGGCGATTATGTGGACTGCTATGCTTTTCAAGGATTTCAGTTGCTCTGAACCACGAAAATACGTGAAAGGCAACACAATACTACGGAGGCACGAGGGCAAAAGAAAGCCAATGGTGGCGATAGGCACTATTTTCAAAGAGTTGCTTTAGAAAATAAGCAAGCAAATACAAAAAGGAGCTCTTCTCTAAACCAGGCCTGCGCCACACCAGGTAACGAACACTCACTATCAAGGACAGAAAATAGACACCCCTAAGACTAAAGGGTTTCAGGCAAGTTGAGGAAGACACTTGGGTTACTTGGAAGGTGTGCCAGAAGCCAGAGATGAAGACTAAGAGGTAGGGTAGAGCTCTCCTCTAAATTTCAAAAGACATTTGATAGGATTTGGACATTTGATAGGATTTGATAGGATGAGATTGTTGAATCTGTATTATTTCCCACTTGAGGAAAAATGATCAAAGGCAAAGATTTTAAAAGAACCCTCGCTTTCCACATCCCGTCCCCCAAAAAGGTAGAAGCTATAAATAAACCTGTCCATTCTGCTCTAAAATTTTTTCAAAGAAGTTTTCAAGCATGCACAGAATCACTACTGTACCTATTAGGAAGGAGACAGCTTAAAGAATTTGGATTGGTACTTTTCAAGACAAGGAAATAACATCAAAGCAAGAATTTCTGTGTAACAGATTTTGGACATCCTGGCCTAAGAAAATAGAAAAAAAAAAATACTGGAAATTAATGAACTCTTATGGTCTGTTCTCGATTTTAAAAACTTGTCTACCGGGGCGCCTGGGTGGCTCAGTCAGTTGAGCGTCTGACTTCAGCTCAGGTCATGATCTCGCGGTCCGTGAGTTCGAGCCCCGCGTCAGGCTCTGGGCTGATGGCTCGGAGCCTGGAGCCTGCTTCCGATTCTGTGTCTCCCTCTCTCTCTGTCCCTCCCCCATTCATGCTCTGTCTCTCTCTGTCTCAAAAATAAATAAACATTAAAAAAAATTTAAAAAATAAAAAATAAAAACTTGTCTACCTAACGTCCACATAAATTGCTTCCTGTGTGGAACATTTAGGTCAAGACGTCCTAGGCACCAGGTGCCATCACAACAAAGGGGCAAAGAGCATATATGCAGCACCTGCCAGTGAGGCTTTGGGTTTTGGAACGAACAGGGGGAAACAAGTACGTACTTGAACGTTAGCTCGAACATCGTGATTTCTAGAAGACCACAATTAAAGTAACATTAGAAATACTTAATACCTTTTTTGCCAAAATAGCAAGTGGTTTATTTCCTGCTAAGTCAGAGAACCAACTATGAATTGCACTCTGGGATCGAGCAGTAACCAGCCAGTAATTATCTTTAGCATTAACTTGTGGTTTCTTCTTTCCGGTGTCCTGGAAAGTGTTAAGCTTTAGTTTCTCAGCTAATATGCTGCTGAAATAAGCTGCAATCTGTGGAAACAAGAAAAAAAGAAAAAGTTTGATGACAATAAACAAGTATGTTAGTAATGTATATTCGTATTTTATTTTTGTTTTATGAGAGTATCTTCAAACAGCCGTCAGAAAATAAAATGGCAATTTAAAATGTGATTTCCTTATACTAACATGATGCAAAAACTCCCACAGCACCTTTGTTCCACTATTAACAAGTGGTTCAAGGAAAAAAGAAGAGCCTTTGAGAATCTCTGATAAGATGAAATTAATTACATCCTGAATAAATTTCAAGACAATGGGTTCTGCTTTAATCTTCAGCTGTACTTCTTTTTCACACTACACACAAATTTGGAAGAGAATATTTTTCCTGAGAGGTGTTACAGACAAAAGCAGAAAGCCTGGTAATCACACAGTAATCATTCTTTTTCTTGTTTCATCTTAATAGCATATATTTTTGGAAAGGAAACTCTGTATTTACACTCAGTGCTTTCTAAAAACGAGACAAGAAAAATTTGTTTAAGTGGAAAATTACAAAAGGTTCGATTAAATTAAGTATTCAACATTTTTGACTGGGCCGCCAATTTTAGGAGTACAAGTATTTCAAGAGAAAGCTACTGTTACCTGCTCTGAATAGAATAAAGTAGCAAAGGGAGCTTCTGTGAACGACTGTGGCATTTCGTAGTAACCGAACTAAAAGAGGACATAAGAAGAAAGGCACAAGAAGGAAAGGGATGAATACCTAAAAATCAAGTGAATCCACCTAAGACTTGTCGGAATTTCCAAGAATCATATTTCATTCCCTGGGAGTTCTTTAATAAGATACAAGCACAATTTCTAGTAAATATCTCTAGTAAGGTTAGCAGACAGTGGTAACCATGATTACAATAAAATACTTACCCTGAAAGTAAACAAACCCTGAAATACAAACCCTGAAACAAAATAAGAGTCACAGCCTTGGTTAAGGCTCATGAGTCAATAATTAGTCTATAGGCTGGAATACAGTTGTAAAAATTAGTAAAGTTTATCTATACTTTTTTATTTTTTATTTTTGAGATGGAATGAAATCTGGCCATTTGCAGCAACATGGATGGAACTAGAGGGTGTTATGCTAAGTGAAATAAGCCAGGCAGAGAAAGACACTCATATGTGGATCTTGAGAAACTTTACAGAAGACCACGAGGGAGGGGAAGGGCAAAAAGAAAAATTACAGAGAGGGAGGGAGGCAAACCATAAGAGACTCCTAAGGATTAACAAACTAAGGGGAAAGGGGGTGATGGGCACAGAGGAGGGATGTGCCCTGGGTGTTGTTGGGAATGATCACTGGGTGTTGTATGGAAACCAATTTGACAATAAATTATATTTTTTAAAAAAATAATAGAAGGATATATATTGTGCTCCTAAAAAATAAAATAATTTTTTTTATTTTTATTTTTTTAGAGAAACAGTGTGAGAGCAGGGGAGAGGGGTAAAGGGAGGGATGGAAGGAGGAAGGGCGGGGGAGACGGGTGGTAGAGAGAGAATCTTAAGTAGGGCTAGATCCCACAACCATGACATCATAACCTAAGCCAACAAAGAATCCGACACTCAACCACTGTGCCACCCAGACACCCAGCTGGTATGCTTTTTCTTAATGTGAATTGCCATTCCTTGATCTTTGTGATTTATGGACAATAAAAAAAAGTCTATTTTGGTGTGTTGATATAATATGGTAATAAAAACTTAGAAGAATTGGAAAAAAATTTTGAGCTTTCCTTTTTTTTTAAACAAAAAACTTCATAGTATGTTTTAAGTAAATGTTTGCAGAATGTTGCAACAGAAAATATATTAAAAGTGAAAATGTAGCAATTATAGTTGTCTAGATACAAGCAACCAATAGCAACAAATTGTTTAATTTTAAATTTCTCAATTAATATCTAGTCTTCACACCAAGAACTTAAAATACCTACTTACACAGATTGTTTCATATTTAAAAAGTCTCTTACTTGCAATTATGTATGAGTATTTAATCATAATAAATGTATAAAAATGTTTTTAAAAACTAGTCAGCGATCTGTTTTGTAACTATGTATTTAATAACAATGGAACAGGTGACTATATGTCTTATGTCTACATCTTAAACCCTGTGAACAACTGCATATTGTAAACTAAAATTCCCTAAAAAGAGAAAAAAGAAAATCAAAATGAACGTGCACTTAATTTTATATTCACATTATTCCAAACCTAAAAAACCAAATAGCCTCATTCCCAAGTCCCAATGCCTACCTCCAAGTAACCACTTTGCTTAGTTTCATAGGTCTTTCCGGTGTTGCTTCAGGTGAATACACATGAACACAAATAGGTTATTTTTTTTTTTATGTATGTACCTCTTTATGTGCTTTAGTACACGTCTAAGTCTTCCACATCTATCTATATATGGAGAATTTCTCATTTATTTTTACAAATAATGCACTGTGTGGGGTACCACATTTTATTGAATCAAGCCCCTGTTAATGGACACTTGGAGTGTTTTTTCCAAACTCTATTATAGATCACATTAAAATGAACAATCTTTCCTATTTGTCATTTCACACATGTACAGCTACAGATTTCAGATAAATTTCCAGAATTCAGATTGTATGATTCTGAAATTTTAATCAGCATTTGTTAAATTGCCCTCCATAAGCTTTATACCAATTTGCACTCCATCAGACAAGGTAGGAGAGATAAAGTTTAATTTAAAACTTGTTTCCATCCACCCAAAGCTATTTTGAAAGTAATTCATTTCATGCGAAAATGGAAAAAAGTTTAGGGACTACAGTATAGTTCATGTATTCCATATTTATAAGATCAAATTCCCTTCAGAAGGTTTGAATCCTTGAGTAAATCTCACAGGAAGGGTTGACAGCAGCAGAAGTTGTAATGGATGTTATTTCCATTTATTCAGTTATTTAAATTGACATAAAACTTGATACAACAGAATAGTTTGGCAGTTCGTATCAAGAGACACACAGCAGTCATACTTTCTGTTATGGACCGAATTGTGTTACCCCAAAATTCAGATGTGGAAGCCCTAATCCCCAGTATGATTGCATTTGGAGACAGGGCCTTTAAAAGCGGTTAAGGTCAAATGAAGTCTTAATGGTGGGGCCGAATCCAGTGGACTGGCTTCCTTATAAGAGGAAGAAACACCAGAAATACATGCACACAGAGAAAAGCCCATGTGAGGACACAGTGAGAGGCCAGCCTTGCACAAGCCAAGGAGAGGGGCCTCACAAGAACCCAGACCTACTGACACCCTGATCTTGACTACCAGACCCCTCAACTGTGAGAAAATAAATATTCTCAGAAAATCACATTTCTGTTGTTTAAGCCACCAGTTTGTGGTACTTTGTTATGATGGCCCTAAGAGACTAATACACCTTCTACCCAAGTGACATGCTTCTGGGAATTTACCCTAAAGAACAAAAGCTACATGTTCAAATATGACTACAACCTCTTCATAAATAACCTTAAGAAATTGGCAACAGGCTGGGGCGCCTGGGTGGCGCAGTCGGGTAAGCATCTGTCTCTTGATCTCGGCTCAGGTCATGATCTCACAGTTTGTGAGTTCGAGCTCCTCACAGGGCTCTCCCTCTGATAGCACAGAGCCTGCTTGGGATTCTGTCTCTCCTTCTCTCTGCCCCTTCCTGCTTGTGCGCTCACTCTAAATAAATGAATAAATAAATAATCTGTTTAAAAAAAGAAAAAAAAGAAATTGGCAACAGGCTAATTGCTGTATACTAGCAGTTTCAGGTCATTCTAGAACATAAACGATGGCATGTTCGTTATCTGTCCATCAATAATTATTAAAATGAATACTTCCGGCCTCAAGAAAAAATATATACTAAATGATGTTACTTTTTTAAAAAACATAAGGAAGACAAAAAAATTCTGGAGGTGGATGGTGATGACAGTTATACCACAATGTGACTTAACGCCAAAGAACTGTACATCTTAAAATGTTAAAATGGCAAGTTTTGTTTATTTTACCACAATTTTTTAAAAATGCCAATTACAGTATACACATAATTGTAGCTGTGATGTTAAAAGTGTATGAAGATTGGAAAAAGACAAAACTAAAATCACTGTGTTCAGTTGATGGCATGATCTGTAGAAAATGCCTGTTCTCTTTCACACTGTTTAAATATTTCAGTTGATTAGCAAACTGTCAATTACATGTGCATGTGTGTACATGTGCAAACAAAGAGATCTTAAATGATACACAAACCTCTAACAATGGTTATTTCTGGGTAAGGAGAAGAAAATACATTCTTTTCATTTTTATGTATGATGCTTTCAATTTAATATTTCAATATTCAGAAAATAAAAACAACTCAAAAAGGATGAAAAAAGCAAATTTTAAAAGAATACAAACAGAAACAAATAATTCCACCCATATACGTAATTGTTAACATAACCACACAGAAAAAAATTTTTAATTCAAAAAATTTTGGGAGCACCTGGATGGCTCAGTCGGTTGAGTGCCCGACTTCAGCTCAGGTCACAATCTCACAGTTCACGAATTCAAGACCCATAACGGGCTCTGTACTGAGAGCTCAGAGCCTGGAGCCTGGTTCAGATTCTGTGTCTCCCTCTCTCTCTGCCCCTCCCCTGCTCACGCTCTCCCTCTCTCTCAAAAACAAATAAAAACATTTTTTAAAAATTTAAAAATTAAAAAAAAAGAGGGGCGCCTGGGTGGCTCAGTCAGTTAAGCGTCCAACTTCAGGTCAGGTCATGATCTCGCGGTTCGTGAGTTCAAGCCCCACGTCAGGCTCTGTGCTGACAGCTCAGAGCCTGGAGCCTGTTTCAGATTCTGTGTCTTCCTCTCTCTCTGACCCTCCCCCGCTCATGCTCTGTCACTAAAATAAATAAACGTTAAAACATAAATAAAAATTAAAATTAAAAAAAAGAAAAATTTTATGACAACAATGACTCTATACCCTTAATGAAAATTAATCTAAGGACAAAAAGTATTACAGGAAAATTATAAATTTTACATAGTAACTTTGTTGTTGGAATAACATTGGTATAGTCTATTCTAGAACTTTTTTATGTGTATTTTAAGACAGAGTAAATAAATACATTGAATTTACTGAAAGCCAGGGTTCTCACTTTGGGAGAAGAGAGAGAGAAAGATGGAACATAAAACAGGAAAAACCCTGTGATATTGCATAAGAACTGGTGGATGGATGCAACGAAGGAAAGAAAAAGGAGAGAAGAAACAAATCTATGTGTTGTTTCCCATCTCTGTCCACTGAAATGACCTACACGTTATGATACTCTAGTAGCAATCAGCATGCCAAACATCCAGATCTGGGCTGGGGCACAGAAAGAACATGAACCTAAAATACATTATTATATCAAAAGTGAGGAAACGCTCAAAGAATGATGGAGGTGTCAAAAGCACCCAAGAAACAGGTTAAAGGTGCTCTCCCCCCACAAAGTAAGAGACAATTTAAACACCAAAATGAGAAAAGATGACACATCAAATATTAAAGAGTCCAAGGTTCAAAGTGATACTAAAATATGGGGGGTCAGTGCACCTGGCTGGCTCAGTGGGTGGGAAATGCAACTCTTGATCTTTGTGAGTTACAGCCCCACGTTGGGAGTGGAGATTACTTTAAAAAAAGAAGGAAGGGGCGCCTGGGTGGCGCAGTCTGTTAAGCGTCCGACTTCAGCCAGGTCACGATCTCGCGGTCCGGGAGTTCGAGCCCCGAGTCAGGCTCTGGGCCGATGGCTCAGAGCCTGGAGCCTGTTTCTGATTCTGTGTCTCCCTCTCTCTCTGCCCCTCCCCTGTTCATGCTCTGTCTCTCTCTGTCCCAAAAATAAATAAACGTTGGAAAAAAAAAAAAAAGGCAGGCAGGCAGGAAGGAAGGAAGGAAGGGGGAAGGAAGGAAGTGTTTGGGGCTCCGGGAGAAAGAAAGAAAGAAAGAAAGAAAGAAGAGGGGCGCCTGGGTGGCTCAGTCAGTTAAGTGTCCGACTTCAGCTCAGGTCACGATCTCTCCGTCTGTGAGTTCGAGCCCTATGTCGGGCTCTGGGCTGATGGCTCAGAGCCCGGAGCCTGCTTCCGATTCTGTGTCTCCCTCTCTCTCTGTCCCTCCCCCATTCATGCTCTGTCTCTCTCTGTCTCAAAAATAAATAAACGTTAAAAAAAAAAATTTTTTTAAATAAAAATTAAAAAAAAGAAAAAGAAAGGAAAGAGAAAAGAAGAGAAAAGAAAAGAAAAGAAAAAGAAGAGAAGAGAAGAGAAGAGAAGAGAAGAGAAAAGAAGAGAAAAGAAGAGAAAAGAAGAGAAAAGAAGAGAAAAGAAGAGAAAAGAAGAGAAAAGAAGAGAAAAGAAAAGAAAAGAAAAGAAAAGAAAAGAAAAGAAAAGAAAAGAAAAGAAAAGAAAAGAAAAGAAAAGAGAAATGGAAGTGTTTGGGGCTCGGGCTGGCTCAGTCGGTAGTGCAGGCTCTCTCTTAATCTCAGGGTGGTGAGTTGAAGCCCCACGTTGGACGTGGAACCTACTTAAAAAAATAAAATAAAACAATAAAAAATAAAGGGTAGGGTGCCTGGGTGGCTCAGTCGGTTGAGTGTCCGACTTTGGCTCGGGTCGTGATCTCACGGTTCGTGAATTCGAGCCCCCACAGCTCTGTCAGCACAGAGTCTGCCTCGGATCCTCTGTCCCCTTCTGTCTCCCTCAAAAATAAACAAACATTAAAATAATAGTAATAATAAATAAAAATAAATTCTAAAATGAGATGTCCATTTACACAAGAATGGCAATAATGTATGAGAAAAGACAATTGGAAAACCTGCATTTTGCAACTGCCAGCAAAATGAATCATTCAGCAAGCATCATGAACTGATGATAAAATCACACGACGAAATTTTATTGAAGAACAGCATATTCACTTGGTCTCAAACTATCACCCGAAAGAGTCTACAACAAGGAAAAGATAACTACTTTTACAATATAAAGAGAAGACACCACCTTTGGTGCTCAAACTCAGTATAACCAGTAATGGGCAAACTGGCATTGTATGACTGCTGATATACAATATAGTCTTCTTACCAAAAATATTTAACCTGAAACTTATCATGAAAAACAATCAGACAAATCTAGAATATAGGACTAGAATATAAGACAAATGTATCTTTTTTTAATGTTTTATTTATTTTTGAGAGAGTGTAAGTGGGGGAGGGGCCAAGAGAGGGGGCAGAGGGTCTGAAGTGGGCTCTGTGCTGAGACCAGCAAGCCCAATGCAGAGCTCAAACTCATAAAGTGAGATCGTGACCTGAGCTGAAGTCAGATGCTCAACCCACTGAGCCACCCAGGTGCCCCTGGACGGCACTCTTCTAAAATGGCAACTCTGAAATCCCCCAAAAAAACACCACCATGAGAAAAGGTGGAGCGCAATCCTGTACCAGGTTACAATAGACTGAAAGGACAGGACAACCAAATGCAATGCACGATTCCTAACTGGGTCCTACAGCAGGACAGTATGCAAGATATCCTGGGAATCCTGAATATGGATTGTGGTTTAAATAACACTAATTAATCAACATTAACTATCAAGAGTGTCACACACACTTTTTCAGAAGGTTTAGGAAATAGACAATTTGCATTACCTTTGATGGGTTAATTACAATATTTCTGGCTGAGCCATGTTCATCTCCAGTAAAGGCTGGCTGATTGTTGAAGCCTTGTTTCACATTCACAGCAGTAAGTTCATCCTGGTCAAGAAAAAGTATCAATTAATCAGAAGGACATAAAAACTCCAACTTAACCCGATAACACTGCAGCCTAATGACCGACTACACTATACTCTGGAAAAGAGAACTGTTGAACACACATCAAAGAGAGAGCAGAAATTCAACGTTTAAAACCAGTACACAAACATACAGAGAATGATGAAGTAAATGTGGCAAAATATTAACAACTGTTAACTTTAGGTAGAGGGTACGTGGGTGTTCATGACACTCTTCTCTTAATTATTCTGTAAGTTTAAAATGTTTTAACAAGTTAGGAAAAGAAAAAAATGAGCAAAAACCCTCCCCACATGCAGAAAACATAAAATCCCAGAATCTGTATACTGGAATTGTTTCTAGAGACCCTATAGTTGGGCTCTCCCTTCCCTGCCAGCCCCTATGCACATCTCTATTTTATGTTCAAGAAAAATGGCTCACTCCACTTACCTAAGACCCCATAGCAAGTTAAAGACAGAAATGAAGGGTTCATAGGCACAAGCTTTATAATAAACACAACACCATGACCAGCAACATGTGAAGGAAGTTTAGGGCTTGCAAAATTCTTCCGTACATGTTGGCTCACTTGATGATATTTACCAATTCTAAGGTAAATGGTAAGTAAGGATCTTCATGCCCATTTATAAACAAGAAGAATGAGGCTCCCTAAGCTAGCACAGTAACTGGACAGAGCCAGCACTGAAATGCTGTCTCCTCAACCCAAGGCTAGGAAGAGAAATCTCCACGACTCCATGCCACCAAAGTACTAATGCCATATGAAAATGTGGTCTAAAAATATGTAGCCACAACTCATACTCTCCTTAAAAACATCTCCTACTGGATATAGGAAAAATATTCTTCCCAAGGTCACATCAGAAATAGCCCAAGGCTTTAAAAAAAAAAAAAAAGAGAGAGAGAGAAGGAGGAGAAGAATACAACCACCACTTTATCCAGCCCAAATCATTGAGCTATGGAACTAAATCAGAGTTCCTAAAATATAGACTTGAAAGAGTAAAGGGGAAAAGTTGAGTAAATGAAGCTACCTTCTCTTCCCCTCACTCTAAACGAAGAAAAGTTCTTAGTTAACTGTTGGGGTAATGCTAGCCATAGCACAAAAATGAGAACATATACTTAACATATACTCTGTAGTTGCTGCAAGTAGAAAATGAAAAAAAAAAAAAAAAAAACTGATCAAAGTCACTGCTGTGATGAAGCAGAAAGCCTTAGGACAAAATAGTTTATGACATATAAGCACCTGAAAGGTCAGCCTGGCTGAGAGCCGAGGTCTCTTGGAGACGTGCCATGGAACTTAACTTAATTGTGTATATACTCTACCTAACATCTTGGCAAGCCACTGTTTTTGGCAAGCTTTCAAAAGACCCCACTACAGGAAGTTTAGCTCTATGATAATCAAGTCTCCTCCAAGCACGAAGGTCACTGAAATCGTGACCTGCACAGAAAATGAGTTGCATACACCTATCAACACTGAGTCTCAAACTGCTCCCACTTGTTCAAACTAATTATTTGAAAATCTAGGGCAAAACTACATAATGCATATTATAAGTCAGAAAGGCGTCAGTCAACTTAAAGCGAGTGCGCTGACAAAATTTCTATAGTCTCAGAGTCTAAGAAAGAAGGGGGACAAATGGGGTCAGAAAGGAAATGGGATGAGAAAAATGAATTTTTATCTTTGATTTACCATCAGAGTATTACAAGAAACATTAATTGAGTAACAGCATATGTTTTTACTAGAAACACATCTGGCTTAATCAAGAAGAAATGTGTGAGGCTTTCAGGACCAGTTAGTTCCATTTAAGGCTGCTTCGCATTCTATTCTAAAGGTACACAGACTCAGCTGCTCACCGTACTTGACTGCTAACTGCTAGCCTGGAGAGATAGGTTCTGCAAACATATGCATGCGTGCACACGTACACACACTCCTCAGAAGAAAAAGAACATGGAACCGTGGTTACTGGTCAACCACATCAGATTTTCCTCACACTAAGATCCACACAGGTACTGCTGGAAGCCTTGAGTTCTGAGAACATTTTATCTTGTATTCTAAGTGGCACAAAAACACTTCCAGAACCTTCATCACTACCAATGCCCTCTCCGAGTCAGGGCCCCCATTAATCTCATGCTTGGACATACCAATGGCTCCTAACTGGTCTCCTTGCTTCTACGACTGCCCCCTGGAAGGCTTTTTCAACACAGCAGCCACAGGGAGCTTTTTAAAACTTCAGGAAGACTATGTTACTCCTGCTCAAAAGCCGCATTAACTCCCCAACTCTGGGTATAAGCAAAGGCCCTACGATGTCCCACAAGTCCCTAATGCTATTCCCTTTCTGACCTCATTCCTCACCACACTTGCCTTAGCTGACTCGACTCCAACCACACTGGTCTTCTTGCAACTCTTCAAGCAGGCCTGCTGGATGGCCTCTAGCCTCCGGGCCACTGTGCTGTCTGTTCCCTCAGCCTGCATGGCTTTCCCTGGTATCCACACGGTCAATTCTATAACCACCTACGGCTTTGCTCAAATTTTTATATTCTCAACCAGGAATCGGTTGAGGAAGGAATAAGGATTCCTTATTAAAAGGTTGAAAAATTTCACATTGTACAACACGGGGAATAAAAGAAAAAAAAAAAAAGTACTTGTAGTTAACCATTGGGGAGAGGGGGACAACTATGCATTCAGAGAGTTTTTTAAATGTATTTATTTATTATCAACAGCATCAAGGGCAAAATATTGCATATGCAGACCAATGTTTATATGTGAGACCTCATATTTACTCAGCCAAGAGACGATGCTGGCTGAGAATATAAATTCACAGTCCTCACCTGGTGGCCTAGGGCAGCACTGCATCAGACCAAGGTACATATGAATTTCAACAGGCTCAACACAGAACCGGTCCGAACGTAGCCTCAACATGGAGAAAGGCAGACTCTCAACCTCTTGTCCTGGGTTTCTACTGAAATAATAAGCCTTAAAGCAATTTCAGGGAGACAGGCACCCAGAAACAAACAGAAACAAAATCCTAGAAATTGTCCCACATTCATATGGAAGACCAGGATTCACTCTGTACCTTTGCATTCTATACTGACACACAAACCAGATCTTCAAGGCCTTGGGTGAACTCTGAACGCACCCATAAATTTCACACATTTTCCTTGAACTTCATAGAATAATCTTATTTTTTGGATCACTTTCAGATAATCTTTTAATTTCAATAAAATGCTTCATTGGGAAAGTGAAAATATTTTGATACTAGTTTGTAAACTGGTTAAGCTCTTTCTCAAGAAAAAAACAATAAAGGTCAATTTTCAATGATCATTTCAAAGGCAGAAAATAAATGCAGACAAACACATACACAGATGCACACATACACACAAGCACACACATACTTAACCTCCTCCAGACTTCTCCTCTAACCCACAGAACATGTGCACACATGCCCTGTTTAGTCATCTACTCGTGTTGAACACACTAACTCAATGACTGTTCAATGAACTGGGCAGAAATGTCCACCCGGAATAATACCACAGAAGTAGAAAAAAGTCTCTCTATGCACTAGTCAGGCAGACTGTGTTCACTATGATTTTACCCAAACAAACAAAATCTTAAAACACAGCTTTCTAACTATTTTTCCTAGCCTTGTACAACTCTCCTGAAAAAAGCATTCTCTCAGACCCCTGAGGATGTCTGGGCACCCCATTTTGAGAAACAAGGCTGTTATCTCCAGCATGGGTGTACTTAATGGTCTTTGGGTAACACCTAGAGTTAGCAGGTATAAATGGCCCAAAAGAAAAGGGATTGATCTTCCTATCCTCATGCCTCATTCCTAACCGATTCTACTCAGAATTCTCTCAAAACATGTCTCACATTCACTCCTTCCTTTAAAATACTACAGTTCCCTCTGTAAACTGTGGCTGCTATCACAGTGGGTCCTGGCCACTGCTTCTCACGTATTTCCCTTCCTGTCTAGACTTTTACCTGAATCCATCCTGCCCACTGGCCTCCTGATGAATCTTCCCGAAACAAGTTTTCTTATCTGCCCTCCACTATGCAAAAGCCTCCAAAGGCTCTCTACTTTTTTTTTCTTCTGTTCCCCAGAACGGGCTAAAGAATAAAAGCATGTAACACGAGATTCTACAAACCCACAGTAGCATCCATGGGGCTTCTCTCCACTGAACTCGGGCCCCAAATCAAAACACAATTACCTTACACAGACATTAAATGCCATAAACAATCAAGTTCCACTTCTCAGTCCCACTTCCATCCTGAGCATCAAAATCACACGGATTTGAGTTTGAATGCAGAGCCCTTACCTGTGATTGGGAACGAGGTAAGCGACCTCTCTATACCTCAGTTGCTTTGTTTGAAATGCAGCAAGAATAACTCACAGGGTTGAGGTTATATAAGATAAAACGTACAAAGAGTTTAGCACAGTGCCTGGCCCATATTAAGTGCTCTATAAATGGTGGCTACTGTTAGAAAAACTTACAGCTATATTTTATTTTTATATTTTAAGTCATTTAATCTACTTGACTATTATATTCCTTCCCACATACGTCATCTTTTCAGCCTCTAAGCCTTACATAATGCCATTCCCATCCCCTGGAGTACATTATCATGAAATCTTCTGCCTTCTTCAAACCGCAACTCAGGGCTCCCCTTCACTCAATCAACAAATTAAATTAGTATACAGCACTGAGCTAAGTACTGGGGGTCCCAAAGTGAGCAAATTACAAGTGATAAATGCCCCAAGGAGAAGCATTACCTGCTCAGGACACACATTATAGCAGCTTCACAGTCTGAGAAGTCAGGCAAGAATTCCCTGAAGTGGCCTTTGAGCCGAGTTCTCCTGAGAAGTAGGAGTTAACTAAGAGGAAGACTTTATAATGGTGAGGTTGACATTTTGCATAAAGTGATACAATATTAGCTCTAAGACTGAAAAGTTAGGGATGTATATTTTACTTCCTAAAGAAATCACATGCACACACCAAAAAAACAAAAACAACACAATGTAAGCTGGTATAACTAAAATATCAATAGGTAAATTAGAAGAAACTGTTTAATAACCCAAAAGACAGCAGGAGACACAGAAAAAAACAAATAGTAAAATGTGATATCTAAATCCAACTATATCAAGTTTTATTAAATAATTAAATGTTAATAGACTACGATTCCAGTTAAAGGAGAGATATTGTCAGAATGGATAAAAAAGCAAAATCCTATGGAAACAGCCAAGTATCCATCAACCGATAGGTGGATAAAGTGGCAAATATATATAGATAGATATGTGTGTGTGCACACGCACACATGTGTATAATGGAATATTACTCAGCCATAAAAAAGAATGAAATCTTGCCATTTGCAACAACATGAATGGGAGCTAGAGAGTATTATCCTAAGTGAAATTAGTCAGAGAAAGACAAATACATGATTTCACTAATGTGGAATCAAAGTAACAAATGAGCAAAGGGGGATAAAAAAGGAGAGGCAAACCAAGAAACAGACTCGTAACTATGGAGAGCAAACTGATGGTTACTAGAAGGGAGGTAGATGGGAAGACAGGTTAAATAGCTGATGGGGATTAAGGAGTGCATTTGTATCGAAGTGTTCAATCACTCTGAGTTTTTGGTTGTGAGTTCAAGCCCCACATGGGCATAGAGTTTACATCATCATCATCATCATCATTTTTAAATAAATAAATTATAAAGGTAAACTGACAGTAAATGGATGGGAAAGATATCAACAGTGCAAACAACAAGCCTAAGAGTGCTGGAGTAGCTATATTAATATTGGACAAAGTAGACTTCAGTGCTCCCGGGTGGCTCAGTGGGTTGAGTATCCGACTCTTGATTTTGGCTCAGGTCATGATCTCAAGGTCCCTGAGATCAAGCCCCACGTAATGCTGTGCACTGACAGGGCCAAGGAGGCTTGGGATTCTCTGCTCTCTCTCTGCTGGCTCACAAGAGTGGAGTCTCTTTCAAAATAAACAAACATTTAAAAAAAAAAGACTTCATGGGGCGCCTGGGTGGCTTAGTCGGTTGAGCGTCAGACTTTGGCTCAGGTCATGATCTCACAGCTTGTGGGTTCGAGCCCCGTGTCGGGCTCTGTGCTGATGGCTCAGAGCCTGGAGCCTGCTTTGGACTCTGTGTCTCTTCTCTCTGCCCCTCCCCCACATGTGCTCTATCAAAATTGAATAAATGTAAAAAATAAATAAATAAAAGACTTCGAGATAAAGAGCATTATCAAAGATAAAGGAGGACAACTCACAATGATAAAAGGGTCAATTTATCAGGAAGGCAAAGCAATCTCGAGCATACAGGTACCTAAAAAGAGGGACAGGAAGAGCATGTATAAATAGACTGCAGGGTTGAGAAAATCAGAGAAAGAAGGCTATCATAGCAGGAGCAGAAGGGACTCGGGTGTGACCTGAGGTTAAGCAATGGGTGAGGACAGACTACACAGGATATTATGAACCAAGTGAAGACCTTCTATCTTTATCACAAGAATAGTAAAGGGTTTTATGTAGAGAGGTAAAGTCATACAACTTGAATAAATCTGCAGTGTGGTCAAGTGACAGGAGTTGGGTCAGATTAAATGGGAGGCTGCAGCAAGGGGATGGAAACTAGTCAGCAGGCTCTCCTAAGAGTTGGGACATCAGGAGTGCCTGGGTGGCTCAGTCAGTTAAGTGTGCGACTTCAGCTCAGGTCATGATCTTGTGGTTTGTGAGTTCGAGCCCCGCATTGGGCTCTGTGCTGACAGCTCAGAGCCTGGAGCCTGCTTCAGATTCTGTCTTTCTCTCTCTCTCTCTCTCTCTCTGCCCCTCCCCCACTCACACTCTGTCTCTCTCAAAAATGAATAAAAGTTAAAAAATTGAAAAAAGAAAGAAAATTCGTTTAAAAAAAAGAAAAGAGTTGGGACATCAGATGACAGTAGCTAGGACCAAGATGGTGGTGATTAGAGGTAGAGAGAAGGGAAATATAAAGGGCTATTTAGGAGGGCTACTCAACAGGGCTTTTATTGAAGTGTTAGATGGAATGACAGAGTGAGGGTGTCAAGAAAGAATATCACCCAGATTTCTGGAATGGTAATATCTCTTAAAATAGTATAAGCAGTGTTGGGGGCGGGGGGGGAAGGGCTGGAAAGAAGAGGAGCAGATCACAAGTTTTGTTTTGTTTTTATATGGGGAGAGAGAGAGAGCAGGGGAGAGGGTAGAGAGAAAAGGAAAGAAAATCCCAAGCAGGCTCTGTGGTGTCAGCACAGAACCCAACGAGGGACTCAAACCCAACTGTGACATCTTTTCCTGAGTCGAAATCAAGAGTCGACGCTTAACCTGACTGAGCCACCCGGGCACCCCCACAAGTTTAGTTTTAAACATAAGTTTGCGGTAGCAAACAGAACAAAATGTTTTTATAAGCACTTAAATATACAAGTCTAGAGTGCAGAGAAGTCTTGGCTGGCATTGTAAAGTTTGAGTTGTCTGAATATAGGTAGTTCCCGAGACCTGCAATGGCTGAGATAACCTATGGAGAGGGTAAAGTGAGAAAAGACAAGAATCTAGGACAGACCCCACAGAAAATCCAGTATTGATTTAATGGCTGGGTAAGAGAGGAAAAGTCTTCAAGGAGACTGAGATGGCACAGGCCAGAGAAGAGAAAAGGAAACCGAGAGTGCTTTACCTCAGAAGCTGAGAAGACATTGCTTCACCAACAGAGAGCTCAATAGGAGTAAGTGCTACTGGGAACGTGGCTATCACTTGTGACCTCAGTGAGGCGTGTCTCAGTGGAACGACGAAGGCAAAAGAAGCCAGACTGGAAGGAGCAGAGGAAGAAGTATGCAGTGAAGGAGATGGCACATGGAATGCTTTTGGAAAAGTTTGGAGAAAGAGGAGAGAAATGGGAAAATGGAGCCATGAGGTAGAAGGGAGACCTACAATGGGTGGGTCTTGTGCATGTTTTCACAGCACCAGCAAAAATCCACCAAAGGAAATGGTTGAAGATAACAGAAGAAAAGGGAGAAATGGCTGATGGCTTGAGGTTCCTGAGAAAACAGAAAGGGACACCTAGGACCTCCTTAACCAAGACCCAAAAGACAAAAATCTAGTACCAGACCAACTGGGGATGTACAGAGGAGGATCTAGATAGACACACTGTTTATACATTGACTTGTGTACCCCCAAAAGACAGGTCAGTCCTAAACCCTACACCTGGGATTATGGCATTATTTGGGAATTGGATCTTTGCAGTTGTAATTAAGGTCACAATGAAGTAGGGTAGGTCCTAATCCAATATGGCTGGTGTCCTTATAGGAGAAAAGACATAGAGGGAAGAAAGAGGCAGAGTAGAGCTAGGGGCTATAACACAGCAATGCCTGAGGCTACTACAAGCTGGACAAGGCACAGAACTATCCTCCCCTAGAGGCTTCTAGGTGTGACCCCGCCAAGAGGAGGATTCCCAACCTCCAGGAGAATAAATGTCCAGTTTTAAGCCATCCAGTCTGTGATACGTTGTGAGGGGAGCCCTAGGAAACTAAACACACCGGTAGGGAAGGTAGGTGGGGAAGCTCTGCTCTATCCCTCACAGCAAGACTACCCTCCAACATCAGGACACAGGAGAGGAAACCACTGTAGAGTCTACAATAGCTGAGAAAAGCAGCATCACTTGGCTCTATGTAAGTGGACACCCCGGCTGTCCCCCATCCCGCACCACAGAAATAGGGGCTGATTAATTTAGATCTCCTCTGAGTAAGGTGTCACATGATGCCTGTGTGAGAAAAAAAAAAAAAAGTCGGGGGGGGGATCCCCCATTGCACCCCATTGCAGCCAAAATGCCACTAGCCTCCTGAAGAGGGCCAAAGGAGGAGCCAAACTGACTTAAGGGATGCAAGACTCCCCTAAAAGGCAACCTAGCACTTCCTCCACCCTCACCAATGTCTCCAACACCAGGGCCACATTTGCATCAAAGCCGCATCTGAAACTCAGCTCTTTACCTCCACCCTCATCTACATTGCTATTAATATTTACCCCATCCAAACCACACCTGCAGGCCATCAATCAGCAACTATGGGGACCCACAAGAAATCAAAGAATAGGAGCTCAACACAAAACAGCAAGTCCTTCACACCTGTACACAGTAGCAGGCAAAAAGAGTACAAAAGAAAATCATGGCAATAATACTACCACTCCCTGGCCATTAAGTAGCACATTCATGTTGATCTTCATAAACCAGTGGCTTAGGCAGGATAGGTCCTCATTTTATAAGGTGAGAACTTGAGGCCAAAAGGTGGACAGAAGTGAAATGCTTAAGTGGCCACGTGAGGACCAGGTCCTGGTAGGGGCAATGTGTCCCCCAAGACAATGACATCTTTGAGAACAGTGTGGTTCCAACAAACCTAAATTGGAAGGAATCCAGGCTCCCTTTTCTGTGAAATGGACATATCTCCACCGACCTCACATGCCTGTTGTAAAGAATAGGTGACAATCACGTCAGACACTCAGCAGGGTAACACTTGAATCATTTGTATGGCCAGCACATATAGGCCCAAATCATACACATGACCAGGTACTCAGTAACTTGCCAATGAACTGGATGGGAATATCCACCAAGGATGATGTGTTGAACACATGCAGTTCTCAAAGGTGTGGATTCCCCATGATGAAAGCCCTCCCCCTCCTCATAAGTGCCCTAGTAAGGCAGTCCCTCCCCATTTTAAAGTGGGAGAGTCTTTGATTCAAATTGTATCTAAATATACTTAGCATTTACTCCACTCTTATCTAAATAATTGTATCCATTAATTCACATTCAAATCACATTCAAATGTACGTCATCATCCAATATCAAACACCTGGATGTAACTCTCAGAAATTCTGTAAGAAAACTGCCTGAGAAAAATACTTGAACTTTTAGATTTGCATAATCATAAAGGAGAAAAGAGGACTTGAGGTGTCTAGTAGTTTATCCCACCCAAAATTGTATTGAAGCCAGCCTCAAAAGGTAGTTTTGCCTTTAGAGCCCCCATTGCTCAGGTAAGTCACAATCCCATGCAGTTCTTACACTGTGATCACATCTCCAGTAAACTCTTCCTGTAAATCATATTTTTCACTTAGCACTGAGTCTGCCTCCCACTGTGCTAGGTGACTTGAGGGCAGAGAACATAACACAAGTCATGGTTTCTCTCCTCTGAAGTTAACCGGCCAGTGAAGTGATTCACACTTACCCCCTAACCTGACCCTTTTTGTTTATCATTCTACCCCACACCTAATGACACCCCCGACCCCATGCTAGGCACACACCTATAGGAAGGAGTGTTGTGCAGTTTCTACCAAATGAATTGCTAATCCATAAAGAAAAACTTCCCAGGTCATAGGGATGAATTGGGTATAGGAAAAATCAAAGTGACACTGCACATCATCGTTCTTTCTGCCTGGAAGAGAAGGGGGAGAGACTGGGAGTTTCTCTTTGTCGTTGGTAATGGTGGCAATTTTGTCCATTTGTTTTAGGTCAATTACTGGGAAAAAGAGAGGCTAACCTGCTATTTTGAGCCAAGTAAACAAATGTCCCTGGGTCCACCTCTGAAAATGTTGTCTGAAAGTTAACCTCTGTTAATCTCTCTCAGCCTCCACCCTTTTTATTTTCAGGAGGATTACTCATTCCCACTTCTTCCAAGGAGCCTAGCCAACCTTCCAAGCAATTCTGGTGATTAACCACCACTAAAGTAGCCCAGGAGTAGGTGAACAACAGGTAACAAAGGCAAGACTTAAAGCACGGGACAGGTAGTATAAACCACAGCTCCACAGGCCCTTTTAGTAAACCAGTTCAAGCCTGAAGTCAAAGGGTGAATGGGTAAGGGAGTCTGAATATTCACTACACTTGGCAATCAAGTAACTCTAGATATCCATCATACGTATCATTAAAGACAGCACAAAAATGTCACTTTGAGGTCCTCCAGCAACAGGACCTACCATCGTAGCTGAACAGTGTCCAAGAAATCTGAGTGTTTTCCACATTCCTCTCATTTCTTTTGACCAATTTGTCACCAACTGCCAATTCTTCTTCTCCTATTTAAAGCCCTGATCAGTGGGGTTCTTTTTACTTCATGCTTTGGTTACTACAGCCACCTCCCTCGCAGCCTCCCCGACTCCCACCAGATTTATTAGGCATGAGCTAGTGAGATAAATCCGACAGCAGGACCGTGTGAGCTCCTCACCAACCCCCCCCCCACCCCCACCTGCCAGGAAGGACTCCAAGACTGATCTTCAGAGGCACTAACCCTCTCTTCCCCTGTACCTCAATACTCATCCCACCTTCAGCTTTTTATTATGAAAGGGTGCAACCTGTCCCCATTCATTCACATCCTGCCCCTCACACCCTCCTCCCTCCACTGAAACCTCCAAGCATTCCAATCCTCTCTTTTCTGAACTCATGCAGCATTTTTAGCCTCACTATATATAGATAATAGTTTTACAGCATGGGCTCAGAAGTCCAGCTCCCAACTCCATCATTATGCAGCTAAACGACTTCAAGCAAGTTAAGTAAGCCCACCTCCCACCCAGTGCCTCAGTTTCTTCATCTATAAGAAGATTAACAATACCCACCTCAGAGGGGTTTGTGAGGCTGGCATAAAACCAAATCTGTAAAGCACTCAGGATAACCAACACAATCAACACTAGCTATCATGATATAATGTGGTACTTTATACACCCCACTGAATATATGGATTATTCCTCAATTTTAAAATAAATTCATACACCCGTCATTTTCAAATGTTTTATGTGGGTCAGTGAACCAGACATTAATTTCTTGTTTTTAAATATTTATTGGAGATTATTTATTTGAGAGAGACAGAGACAGTGTGCATGGGGGAGAGGCAGAGAGAAGAGGAGATAGAGAATCCCAAGCAGGCTCCATCCACACTGTCAGCACGGAGCCCAGTGTGGGGTCCGAACTCACAAACCGTGAGATCATGACCTGAGCCAAAACCAAGAGTCGGATGGATGCTTAACTGACTGAGCCTCCCAGGAGCCCCCAGATGTTAATTTCTTGAGCAGTGCTATTCAGTGTGGTCCATAGCTGTTACTGGCCCTCAAAAAGAAAGATGCAAAAACTAAAAGTGTTTGGAAAAATTTACAGCAATTTGACATTGCCTCTACATTCAAGCTGTATTTTTCTAGTAATTCATTTTAATCATATTTCTATCAGTCTGCAACAGATTGAAAATTAATTAAAAAAAAACTGGTCCCTCAACACAGATATTTTGAGAAGCACTGTTCTAGAGGGGACAGAAGCAGACTTCTATTTCTTTTCTACACCCCCACATCACCTAGCACAGTGGGAGGTATATATCAAGTACTAAGTAAATGAAAATATAATTTCAAAAACATTTTGATTACTTAATAATGATATAAAAGCAGATTTCATGTGAGTCATCAAAATGTAAATAGTAACTCCAATTCATAAAGAATCTTTTTTTCAAGAGGGAGCTGACATTTAGTCTAAAACTGACCAAGGAGTAAAAACAGCTCTGACCCCAAAAGTATTTTCCATACTGCCAACACAGCACTGTGTGAAGCTTTAAAAGAAAAAGAAAAAGAAAAAGAAAAACAAAAACGGGTGCCTGGATGTCTCGGTCAGTTGAGCATCCAACTCTTGATTTTGGCTCAGCTCATGATCCCAGGGTTTTGGGATAGAGCCCCGCATGGGGCTCTGGGTTCTGGGCTCCGGGCGTGGAGCCTGCTTGGGATTCTATCTCCCCTGCTCTGCCCCTACCCGGCTCGCACATGCTCACATGCTCATTCCCTCTCTAAAAAATAAATAAAATAGAATAAATTAAAAAAACAACTGAGTAATGTCAATATTAATCTTCCTCACAGAACTCAGGAGAAAGGTAAATTATTTAGCAATGCTTTGGACCTAATTTTGATAGGGCCTCCATGCTTCTACGTAAACCAGTACCTTAGCAAAAAAATCCCAATGACACTTCAGACAAAATACATTTTTATTAGTTCTTCACTGTTGCCAATGCCTCAAATGGTCCTAATCTCAACAACCTCATTAGATTAATCCATGAATGAAATGGCTGGAAGAGGAAAGCAGCAAATTCTACCAAATTTTAATTGACAATAAGGCAGCATTTGCATAGCTAAACTGTAGCATGCTGGATGTGGGTTGAAGGCTAAGTTTGTTCCTGCTGAGGAAAATCTTCGCACATTAAAACGGACTCTGAAAATGCCTGTAGAAAATTCAGGATAAACAGCAAGCCCCAGATAAATCCTGCCTCCTTTCCTTTCTCAGAGGCAGTAATCTTTAACACCACGCATAAGGTGTCCCTCCCCTTGGGACCTCAATCCCCTGGCCCCAGGACAAAGTCCGTCTCACTCAGCAGATACCCCTCTCTCTCCGGTAGTTTCAAGATCTACTTCTCTCTCAATCTCCCAAAAAAATCTATAGGCATGTTCAGCTTATTGACTGAATATACTCTCACCTTAGTGAACTATTTGCAATTGACCTGAAGATCATGTCCTATTTCCCATCTCTGTGCCTTTCCTCATACCATCTGCCCAGAAGGCCTTGTCATCCGGAAAACACCCCCATTCCTTGAAGACTTCTAATCCCTCACAAAAACTGACCCCTCCCTCATTTGTTGCCACCACCCCACTAAAACTTTCAGTGACTTTGCCACCCAGTGTACAGGAGTATCACCCCTCCAAAGTCCCTCAAGGGTAGAAACCATGTCTTACACTTCCTGGTATCCCCATGCCCTGTACCGGGCTTCTAATAACCATTGGCTGAATAATGACTGTCTGGTTGCCAGATCCTGTCAAGACATAGGTATTTAACTTTTACCATACACCAGACCCTCTCCTGACTTCTGGAGATCGGGGGGGGGGGGGGGGGGGGCGCGGGGGGCGGGGGGGGGGTGAAACGGACATGGTCCCTGCTTCATGGAACTTCTACTGGTTGGGAGACAGAGCAGATACGAAACAAATCAAACACAAATGGCATTGAGTGTTGAGGAGAAAACAAGCACTTCTCAGTGATGAAAAGAATAAGGCAACCAGACAGCAGAAAGCACATGTGCAAAGGTCCTGAGGCGAGAAACTGCTAAACTAAGAGGCTACCAACATAGCTGGAACCTCACCCTATGTTACCTCTCCTCTTGGGCCACCCATCACCCCATACCCATCTCCTTAACAAGTGCCCTCTTCAGGATGTACAGCCCTGAAAAGTTCCATCCTAAGCCCGCTTCTCCATCTCTGCACACTCAACAGGTAATCACTGCCATGACTTGAAATATCTACACACATAACACACCCAAATCCGTAATTCCAGCTTCAGCTACTATACATTTCAACCTGGAATCCCAAAAGAGTTCTCTCAAACTGAAAACATTCAGAAATGCTCTCATTCTCTCCACCCCCACCTTCACCACCCTTGGAAGAAAAATAAACAAGTTCTTTTGTTTCCTATGATGGCTTCGGGACCACCATCGATCGACTTACCCAACTGTGTGAGCCAGTGGACTCCAGGTTCAAGTCCTCTGTGGTTCCCAAGAACTTCCCAACTACCCATCCATGTGAGGCCTAATCTCCTTCATATCTTTCAACACAACATATTATAAGAGACTGAATGGAGAACTAGATTTGAGAGTCTAGACATTAAAGAGATTTGCAAAAATGTAAAACAATGCCACAGTAACAAGTTACTGTTCATAAAAAACATTTTAACAAGATGCTGGTTTATTATTGCAGTTAAATGGATATATATTTAAATTTTTCAGTTTTAATTTCTAATAAAGTAAATTTCAAGTATATCCTACACAAACAAAAGCTCTATGGGATTCTCAATAATGTTTAAGATTATAAAGGGACCCTAAGATCAGAAAGTGTGGGAACCACTAATCTAAGCTAAAAATGCTGGTATATTCTTGTACTCCTCTCTTTCACCTCACACATCCACTTTATCAATTCTGCCACCGAAATAATCTCTTAAATCCTCTCCTCCTTCTTCTCAAGCCCTGTTGGCCAAAAAAACAGACCCCTAAAGGATACCCACATCAAATCCCAGAACCTGTAAATGTTATCTTATTTTGGAAAAGGGTCTTTACAGATGTAATTATGTTAAAGATCTTGAGATGAGATCATCCAGGATTACCCAGGTAGGCCCTGAATGCAGCAACGAGTGTCCATATAAGGCACACCCAACAAAGAGACACACACTGAAAGGGCCACGTGAAGCAGGAGGTGGAAATCAGACTGAGATGTCCACAAAGAAGCCAAGAACACTGGGGCCAAGAGAGACTAGAAGAGGAAAGGGAGGATCTTCCCCTAGAGCCTCCAGAGGGAGCGCAACCCCACCAACACTCCCTTTGGACTCATGGCCTCCAAAGCTGCGAAAGAATACATTTCCATTATTTTAAGCCACCTGGTCTGTGGAAACTTGTTATGGAAGCTGCAAGAAAATAATACATCCACCCCCAGACATGGAATGTCAGTGACCACCTGGCTACTCAGTCTTGTTGCCTCAATAAGACCCTCAGAGCCACTGTGCCCTCAAACTGCAAACATTAGTCATCTCAGTCTCATCCGTTTAACTTCACACCCTGGAACGGCACCTCACCACCCCCGCTATAATATCCAAACGCCTTAACACAGCAAAGGCCCCCGTAACTTGATCTCACCTTTCTCTCCCACTCCAACCCAGCTTCCCCCAGCATATCCCACACCACGCCTCAGGCCCAAAGCCCACAGCCCATCCCACATTCCTTCTGGCCTTTTGCACAAGCTGCTCCCTCTACCCCAAAATTAATTTTCTTCCACATCCTCAGCCCCATCCACTCCTACACATCCTTCAAGTCCCAGACTCAAAAACCTCCTATAGTAGGTCCCATCAAAAAAAAAAAAAAAAAAAAGTCACTCCCACCTGTTTCCACAGGACTTTGTACATTCCTCTCAAAGAGTATCTGAAACATTGTATTCCTGAGTTACAGGTCTATCACTTCCTGTAGACCAGGGTTTCTCAGCCTTGGAACTACTGACATTTAAGGCCAGATAATCCTTGGTGGGGGCAAAGTATTAGAGAAGGTCACAAACAATCCTGGCTTCTACCTACTAGATGTCAGTAGCAGCATGTATATATATGCACTTGGCCACACAGAGTTATAACAACCCAAAAGTTGTTATGAAAACCACTACCCTATACTGAAGTCTTTGGAGGTCCAGGACCAATGCTCCTACCATTTGTTTATTGTCCCATTTACTCATAGAAAAAAGTTTGAGTCCTAGGTAGGGGCCAGGTGCTCTGTTCAAAGCCGGGAACATAGGCAAGAAGTTTTAGGCCCTACCCTCCCGGCTGGCAAAGGGCCTACAAAGTGCTCAATAATAATGGCTCAATTTGTTTGGCAGGCATATATATACAGCAACGCTTCCCTCAAAACATGGAAAATAAAACCGAGAGGGTGAAATTCTCCTCAAGGCCACAGCAGGTCATAACTAAGGGGGATCCATTTATATAGAACACAAGTGTGCTCCCTGGAAGCAGGCAACTGGTACACCTGTCTATACCTCTAACAGAGCTTACCCAGAAATAAGAGTATCTCAGCCAAGAACACGCAGAGCCCATCAATGCCAATGCCAGAGCCATCTACACCAGAGGCCATAGATACGCTGGGAACCTTCCACCAAAAAACACAGGGTGCCTGAACTTCCAGAGTATTCTTCTCTCTGCCCAGAGACCCCAATAAAGATTCTGGCAAGCTCTAAGATCAAATGGTGAACTAAACAGTCCCCAGCTCTCACAGAGATACTAGGTGCCCCCAAATGCAGAGTAATTTTCATTGCCAGGACAACGTGAGGGTGTTTACCAGAAGCGAAGACTGTGTACCTAAGGGAGGCCAAGAAAAGTTGCAAGAACAAATCAGGGCACACAAGTGCTTGGCCCAGATCTGCCTTAACAAGTCACTTTAACCTCCCTGGGACTCAATTTCCTTTTCTACTAAATGAGAGCAACCCATCTCTAAGTTCCCTGCTAGCTCTAAACATGTTTCCCCCAAAAATGCTATAGATCCATAGAATCTTTCCCTCCAAACAAAAGAGGTCAGGGCTCTTCCTTCTGCCTAAACACTTTCTGACACAGATGGAAATAAATGAAGAAGCCATTTCCACTTCCTCTAAGCTTCTGATAGGCATGGGGCAAAACTTACTGCCTAACAGACAAGACACAGGCGCTCTCTGTCCCTTGCTATATATACCCATTAAGCCAGAGAGTAGGAGACTTTGGGGATGAGCATTCTCTGGAGAGAGAGAAAATAAATAATAAACAAACAAAAGGAAGGGCTCACACTGTGATTATTCCAGGTGCCAACATATAAATGAAAACTACCATGACAACATGAGAATGCTTTTAGCTGCAGCAAATTGACAACTGGTCCATAATGGCTTGATTACTTAACAAGTCCAGGGAGAGGTGGTCCTAAAGTCAGTTCAGTAGCTTCACAATTTCATAAAGCCATTCAACTGCCTCCTCATGTGTTGGCTTTTCATTCCTAGGCTTGTTGCCTCATGGTCACAAGACAGATGCCCTAGCTCCAACAATCATACCCTTTAATTACTTTCCCAAAGGTAGAAAACTAAGGAGCTATCGGACCATTAAGAGAGGTCAGCTCCTCCTGTGCCTACACTTTTTTCAGTGAGAAAAAAATTCTTCTCCAGAAGTCCTAAGGTAGATTTCCATTAACTCTCTTTAGCCAAAATTAAGTCATATGCTCACTCCAAGCTGCAAGACAGGTTAGGTAAGTAAATGAGGGTCTGGCTTTGAAAAAAAATTTGTAGGTAGCAGACAAGGGAATCCCAGGATGAGAATAATCATCAAGTAGTCAACAAAGTGCCAAGTACAAACACACCCAAATAGTATGCTGATAAATGTTTAACAACTACCTTTAAAAAATGGAGAGGTGGGAGGGGTGCCTGGGTGCTCAGTTGGTTAAGTGTCCAACTTTGGCTAAGGCCAATCTCAAGATTCTGAGTTCGAGCCCCACATCTGGCTCTGTGCCGACAGCTGAGATCCTGGAGCCTGCTTCGGATTCTCTCTGCCCCTCCCCCGCTTGTGCGAGCACACGCGTGCAAGCTCTCTCCCTCAAAGAATAACATTAAAGAAACAAACAAAAAAAAAACCTAACTTGTAACATTTGCCCATTTCCTTGGTGTAAATACTCCCATTATGCCAGAGTTCAAGTTACCAATATATGAACCAGCTAATCAAAGTCCTAACATTTTAATCATCAGTTGGTACGTGCCTGCTCCAGCACACCACACTGAATTTATACCTCAACAGTTGATAACAATTTAAGTTTATGATGCTCCTTCACATTTTTTTAAGGTTAATTTTTGAGAGACAGCACAAGCATAAGAGGGGCAGAGACAGTGCGGGGGGGGGGGGGGGGGGGGAGGGGGGCGGGACGGAGGATCTGAAGTGGGCTCTGCAGGGACAGCTGAGAGCCTGATGTGGGCTCAAACTCATGTACTTTGTGAGATGACCTGAGCCGAAGTTGGATGCTCAACCAACTGTGCCACCCAGGTGCCCCATGCTCCTTCACATTTAAAACAATGTACATGTACATGAGGGGTGCCTGGGTGGCTCAGTCAGTTCAGCGTCCCAATCTTGAATTGGGCTCAGGTCATGATCTCATGGTTTGTGAGATGGAGCCCTGAGTCCGGCTGTGCAATGACAGCATGGGACCTGCTTGGGATTCATTCTTTCTCTCTCCTCGCATCTCTCTCTCAATAAACAAACTTAAAAAAAAAAACAAAAAACAGGAGCGTCTAGGTGGCTCAGTAGGTTAAGCATCCTACTTTGCTCAGGTCATGATCTTGTGGTTCATGAGTTCAAGTTCTGTCCCGGGCTCTGTGCTGTCAGTTCAGAGTCTGGAGCCTGCTTCAGATTCTGTGTCTCCCTCTTTCTCTGCCCCTCTTTTGCTCACGCTCTGTCTTGCTCGCTCTCTTAAAAAGAAACAAACATTTTTTTAAAGTTTTAAATAAAAAATGAATTAATAAAACAATCTAGATGATTAGGGATTCTCCCCAACCCATAGGTGAGGAAAATGACACAGCAATCCAAATCACACAGTTCAAGTGGTGGACAGAGCTGGAATGCTCACGCAAACAGCCCTAACCCCAACCTCACCACACTTTTGGTGGCATCAGATGTGTACATATATAAATCTACACCCTCCCAGACCCCTCTGCCTATGCATCAGCTGAAGGAGTTCTATCTTAGTTTGGAACCAACAACAAAGACCCACTCCTGTAAACCCAACCAAAGTTACCTAATTACTAAGTCATTTCCTCCAATGACAACAGCAGTACATACTTATCTTTATAGTTTGGAATAAATATTAGTACAAAAAGAAAATAATCACCTCTAATCCCATCCTTGAGAGATAACAACTGTTTGCCCGTGGGTGATAATCCTTCTATATTATGTAGATATAAATTTTTAGGTAGAAATCATGCTATTTTGTAATATAATGACATTCTTCTTTATTATGTAAATTTCCCAAAACACAGAAAGAGAATAATATAATGAACTTTCTCCTCACCATCGCCAGCTTCAGACATTATCTAAAGACAATTAGAAGTCAAGTGTTTTCATGTTCCCTTCTCAGGGAGGAATGTGTAGGAGGTAGACCCCTCCCTCCACACTGCCCTTGGACTTCTTCCCTCCACGTGGCTTTCCCCACTCACACCCTGAGGTCAGCTTTTCCCCAGGCTAAGTCAACTAGCTCCTTTCACCGCTGCTCAGAGAATGCTGCTAAGGAGAACTTTAATCGTGTTCATTCTTACAGACCCCTCCAACTTCTCTATTTCCTTCCTAGTCTGTCAAGAAGCCTCACAAGTGGGATTCAGAACTTCATTAAGGAAGAAGTGCAGAAGAAATACATCACAATTCTTGGGAGTTTCCACTTCCACTTACTCCCTCCTGCTTCTGCTTTGTTTTCATGTGTATATGCACACACCTACAAAAGGCACCTGCTCAACTACAATCCTAGGACTCTGTTCATCCTCATCCTCTCCTACCTAGTGCTCACCCAACACAGTTTGCCTTCCAAACCTCACTTTGTGGTCCTTGAACTTCACAGTGGCTGCACCAGAAATTAATGGTTTTACATGAGTCCCTAAAGAGCCCAGTTTAGAGTCCAGGCCCACAGTCAAACATAAAACTCCGCTGCCCCAAACAAGGTCAAAGAACATCCTCGTGGACAAAGCAAGACCTGCTCCCCTATGCCCCAGTTTAGCCAAGTGCACACAGGAGGGGGCTGTGGATACTTCAAGGGCAAGGCAGGGCATTCCACTCTGCTATAAACCGTGTACAGCAGATAGGAAACAAGCCTATGCTGGAAACCATGGTCATTAGAACAGAACTTTGGGGGTGGAGGAGGGTAGTGGCTAAACTCATTCTCACTATTTTCTATCAAAAGGTATTAATACTTCAAGTGGTATATTTGTCTAAAGATTCTAAGACATGAAATAGTGGGAAGCAGGTAGTAAATGAGGGGGTCTGGTTTACAACATTTTCTACAGATAAACACACAAACTAAAGCAACTGTTCTCAAACAATATACTTAGGAATCACCTGGAAAGCTTGTTTAAAATGCAAATTCCTCAGCTTCCTTCCCAGAAATTCTGACTCAGCAAGTCTTCGGTGGGGCATTATATCTGCATGTTTAACAAGCATCTTTGACGATTCTGCTGCAGGTGTTAGCAGACACTGAGAAATGACAGCCACATGGGTTCCTACTCTTTGGCCACAAAGTTTGGGTAGCAAAACTTCTGTAAGTAGCAGGAAGCAGCAGGGCCTCTGGCCCAGCGTTTCCTACACTGATTCTGGCCTAAGAGTCTCATGAGACCAGAGTTAAACATACAGATATTCCTCCCAGAACACTGGTATTCAGGGAGGTCTATGATGGGGCCATGCAGGCAGCCAATTAATCTCAGGAGAAAGCTGGAAGCTTTTCCCCTAACCTTCTCTTATGGTCCCCCAGGCAACTGGTCAACCTGTCCTCTCTTCCTAGGCAACTTCATCAACATCCTCCCTCTCATAGATTATAAAGAAACACATTTTCACCTCCCCTCACCCCCACCTCCCCAGCTGTCTTTACAATAACCATTTAATGTGTTTTAAGAGTTTTACATGCTAACAAGCAAGCAGGGTTTGCCAAAATAAAACAAGCATTGGGGCAGTTAGATGTTATAAATACAACTGCTTGTTAAGAGTTCTTTCTGGGGCGCCTGGGTGGTTCAGTCAGTTAAGCATTCGACTTCGGCTCAGGTCATGATCTCACCGTCCATGAGCTCGAGCCCCGTGTCGGGCTCTGTGCTGACAGCTCGGAGTCTCAAGCCTGCTTCAGATTCTGTGTCTCCCTCTCTCTCTGCCCCTCCCCTGTTCATGCTGTCTCTCTCTGTCTCAAAAATAAATAAACGTTAAAAAAAAAATTCTTTCTGCATTTTATTAATTTCTGCAAGAACTATTTACTAAGCACCTAGTCTAATGCCAGGCACTATGCAGCTCAAAACTGTAAACATCACAGACAAGACTCCAGTCTCATGCAGTCTACTTCTCATGTGGAAGACCATGGAGAAAATCAGCAACCATTTCAGACAGTAACCAGCACTGCAAAACCTATTAACACAAGATAATGGGCTAGCAAGGATGAGCAAAGATGGGTTACAAGGAGGGAGTCTCTAAGAGCCAAATGACAGGAAACACGATTGCAGGGGCAGTCAGGGACAGGAACATAGACACAAAAGACTTGAGCCCAGTGGAAGGAGAGAGCCCACCCATGTGGTCCCACTGCACGGCCAAAGGGAGAATGAGCAAGTCAGGAAGGGGTGACTCAAAGCCTAGAGGCCAGATCTCAAAGGGCAGGGTCTTATGGATATTATAAATACACTGGAAGTCCTGGGATCCTTTAAAAAGGGAGAGGTAATCCCAATAGTAGTGGCCTGAACTGTGCACTATGTGCCAGACATGGTTCAAATCTCATTTTATCTTTCCAACAACCCCATGTAGTAGGAACAAACATGAAACCCATTCCACAAATGAGACTGGAGTCAAAAAGGTAGTAAGTGACGAGGCCAGAACTCAAAGCCAGGTGGTTTAGCTACCGGCAGTGGTTGCAGAAGTGAGCAAGGACCAGATGGTAGGGCCTTGAAGGCCTAAGTAAGGAATCTGTGTTTTATTCCAAGCGTAATGGAAAGCCATTGGAGGGGGACTGAGACTTCCTGACTTGTCTTTGATGTACGAAAGGACACGACTTCTGAGAAAAGCCCACCAGACCCCGGCTGAGCCGGCTGCTAAACCAAACTCCCGCAACGTTAGCCATACCAGATGCCTAGTCCTGCCCTACCTGCATCAGGCAGAACTCTTTAGCCTCTGCAGAAGTGGATGTCATCGCTCTGGGTCAGGGTCCAGAGCGGGGACTGGACCAGCAGCCATCAGATCACCAGGCATCTTGTTGAGCCCTGGCTCAGAACTACAGGATCGGAAAAACCCAGCCATCAGTTTGTAACAAGCCCCTACAGGTGATCAGGAGAGGTCAAGTTTGAGAACAGCTGTTCTGGGCTATCCACATGCAGACACCACCCACCACCCACCTTCGTTAACTCCCTGCTCCTTCCCCAAGTTTTACTGTACTTGTCCTTTGGGCAGTCTCTGCACTGCACACCAGACCGTTCCCACCGCACCCCAATCTCCCCTGCCGGGGGGGGGGGGGGGGGGGGGGGGGGGGAGGGTGGCGCTCTATGGGTCTTCATGCCTGGAAATCTCACGACTGACCCAAACCGTTTTTCTCACTAATTTGACTTCCTGAAAACACTATTCAGCTGTTTCGGCCTCTTCCACCCCAGGGTAAACTCCTCTTCCTTCCTACTTCTAGGGTTTAATTTAGCTTTCAGCCTTGTCACCCCCAAGGTTAGGAGTCAAGGATAATTTCTCCGTTAAACTAGACTGTCCCTAACATCCCTCAATCACCAGATTTCCTCTTTTTATTCATTCATTCCCACTTTCATTCATACATTCCAAGAATGCATGCCCTCAGGATCCGAGGATCCTACACTAGGTGCCAGGTACTTTAGTGATGCTTAAAACAGCCCTCATCCGTGCCCTCAAGAAATTGACCCTTTAGTGGGGAATGGCAGCATACAAATAAATGCAAAATTACAAACTACATGCTTATACCGAAAAGGCCTCTGAGAAGGTCACTGGGCTGAGACCTGAAAAATGAAGAAGAGGCAGACTCTGACCGTATTTGGGTGTCAAATCTATGCCGGACTCTAGTCTAAATTCTTTACGTGCCATTACCCATGTCATCTTCCAACAGCACTATGGAGTAGACAGCATATTCGCATCCCCACTCTACAAGAGGGGATATTGAGGCATGGGGAGAATATGGAGTCTGTAAATAGCAGAGCCAGGTTTCAAACCCAGCCAGACGGGCTCCAGAGCCTACTCTCCTAACCACAGGCTAAAATGAGAAGAGCAGGGAGGAAGTGGGGGGGGGGGGGGGGGAAGGTTAGGAATGGATGGGCAGACAAGTGTCCAGGCAGACCGGTCACCATGTGTATGAGCCCAGGAGCAGAGAAAAGTCAGCCTGAAGCAGAAAGGAAGTCAAGCATATTAGTGAAACTCGGGAGCAGATGGATTGGAAATATATTTGGAAACTGGACCAGACACGATGTCCTGATAGATGAGTTATGGATAAGGAAGAAAGGGAAATCAAGGATGACTCTCAGTTTTCCGATTGTCTCAAGGCTTGAGGACAATCGGTTTCCAAAAGACAAAGTACTATAACACAACACAGAATAAAGTCCTATGGAGTGCTGATGCACAGGCAAGCTCTCAATCAAGCAGGTGAAAGCCTCCAGCTCTCCCCACCCGACCCTCCTTCTCCTTAGGGGACCTTCATTCAAGGGTTCCATCCTATCTCCCAGGAGCTGTTCTCCAGAACACTACCACCACTTGTTAACAATAATAAAAGTTACAGCTATAGTAATGAGAATAGCTTCCACCAGGAGGAGGGTTTTTCTCACACAAATGTAGCCAGGGTTTTGAAGGTTTTCTGAATAGAACAATTATACTAATTTACAAATGAGAAGTTATGCAACTTGCCCAAGGCCACACAACTGCAAAGAGGCTGAACCGGAACCCAAATCCAGGTCTGCCCAAGTTGGAAGCCCATACTTCCTTCATTAAATCAGCACTTCCCACAGCGTGGCACACATATCTCTGATGGAACACAACAACGGTCTTAAATGCAGAGATAAACTTTTAGAAGTTTCAATAGTCATAAGGCTTGTTTTATTATGTACAATCATATATTGAATACCCAGCAAATAAAAATTTAATGTCTACATATAACAATTTGATTACAAATTTTGCATTATATATGTATATGCGAATCCATGGCTTCATGCGTATTGCTGCCTAGAAAACAAAAAAGTTTCTTAAAAATTAACTTAAAGAAAATATTAGAATAAAAGTACAGGTGATACAGGGATAGGGTAAAAATCTTGAGTCAGTACATAAGTAACTGCAGCCTATGAAACACTGTTCACCACACCACCACGCAAGAACAGCCAAGCACCTGTTCCATATTGTACTCAAATTTGGCTACAGTCACTTGTAACTCTAACTCTGCTCCAGAGAGATGAAATATTGGCTGTCTTGGGGGAAAGGGAGTAGTATCAGAACCACACAATTTAGCATAAATCATTAACACAGTATCAGTCTTGACACAAGACTGGTTTGGTGGTCCAAATCCTCTGCTTCTCTATCATACACCTTGATTAAGTCGGGCAAACCTTCTTGGGCCTCAGTTTCACTTTGTCAAAAGAAGTTACATAAAATAGACTCTAAGGTCACTTCCAGTTTTAGAATGCCATAAAATGTTGTAAAATCCTAAAATCCAAAATTTTATTTTTTCCAGAATCACAGGGCCCCAATCCTAAATGAGCACTGACCTGAGGAATAAACACTTAACACGCCCACGTGGCATCCCAGACAACCAGGCCTTAACTAGAGAGATGCTATTAATTATGCTGCCTTCTGGAAAATGTGGCAAGGCATTAATTACAAGATGAGAAAGATCAGCCAATCAGTATTCCTGTCCCCACCAAAACTTTAAAAATTTCCTGGCACTGATCTTTTTTTAGGTTACTAATTTTCATTACAGTTGGCTCTTAGTGTCTGTTATTTGTAGTCCTTAACACTTAACTTTATTCCGGGTGGGAGGACCCCCAGGGAGAACAGGGAGCCGAAGAATCGGCCAGATCTCTTCAAACCATCCTTAGTGTTAAGCCTCAACTGAGAACCACCTGTAAAACCTTCCCAGCTTCAAACTGATTTACTCCAAAGATTCTCAAACATACTTAATGTGCTTATGCCTCTAAAAGGAATTGCCACTCCTTATTTTTCAGAAACATTAACAGAAGTTTAACCAGAGCAAGCATTCTTCCTTTATTACTGAAATAGATACATTTATCAAAAAGGAAGTCTTAAGGACCTCTCCTCGCCTTCTTTACAAAGCTGCTTCTGTGATGTCAGTGGGCCTCCAAACTTTTAATAGAGAGTTTTCAGATTCCCAGAAAGAAGTTCTGCAATGTGCTCACTTCGTTTTTAGCCGAAGAAAACAGAGGATGGGGTGGGCTGCAGCTGGCAAAGTCAGAAAGCACAGCTGGGTAGCAGGTGATCTTTAAAAAGAAAAAAGAAAAAAGAAAAAAAAAAAAAAGGCAAATCCCTGGGCAAATTGTGTAGCCAAGGGTGATCATTATAACCGGAGAGTTGTTACATAATTACTTGTTAACTACTGACAAACACATAAATGGTTATAAAACGTCATGGTTACTCTAGACATTGAAGCTAATGTACCTAAGGCAAGAGTCAAGGTTTCTCCAACTGCGTTCAAATAAATAAGAAATCCCCGGGACATATTTCCCTTCCAAGGTAACCCGTCTGCTTTTACGTATACAAAACAGCCTCCAGCAATTAAACCAATCGCCTCTAGGGACGAAAATCAGGTTCCCCTTGATATTGATTTTTTAAAGGGAAAAGAGGATACAGAAAGAAGTACGTTCAAAGAGCTAAATATTTATCACCTCGATAAATATGACTTCCACTCCCAAGTGGAAAATTTGAACAGAAAAGGTCTCCCCCTCACGCGACCCCCCCCCCCACCGTCCCTGCTCAGCTGGCGCAAAACGTAAGACCTGTGTCGGATGCGCTGCATTCCAACATTTTTCAAAAAGTTTACGCGGATTTACCGAAGCAGCGGGGAGAAAAATAAAGCAGGCAGAAGCGGGGGAGAGCAAGCAAGAGGGTTTCGGCAAGGAGGAACCCGGTGAAGCACCCAGCGGCGCCGTGCAAGGCCCGGTAACCGGGAAGCGACCCGGCACCCGGAGAGCGAGCGCCCCAGTGGAGCGCAGCGACTGACAGCCGCTGGGTCTCCGCCGCCCGGGGTCCCCCCAGCCCCTCAGCCCGGCCCCCGCCGCCCGGCCCCCCTCCCCAGCCCTCCCCCCGCCGCGCCGGCGATGCCCGCTGAGCCAACTTGGCCCCGGGTCAGCGCTGCGGAGCACGGCCCCAGTTGCGGGGGAGGCCGCCGGCGCCCTTACCTCCTTCTGCTTGGGGTCCTGCGGGTAGACGTCGGGCGGCCCGAGCCGGGGGCGTTTCAGCGGTCTCTGCTCATAGCTGAGAAGCCCGAAGGCGGCCATGATCTCTCATGTTAACCGGCGAAATGAATGAGAGTTGGAGCTGGAGCAGCCGCCTCTGAGCACCAGGGAGCAGCACTTTGCAGACAGACTCCCTCTCTCCCCCTCCTCGCTCGCTCGCTCGCTGTGGCGCTGCAGGCAGGAATAAAGCAGGTTGGATGCTGCCGCTGCCCGGCACGCAGACACGCACTGATGGGGGCAGTCTTCGGCGGGCACCCGGCTGCGCTTCAGCCCCGGGACGCACTGCTCCGGTGGCGGCGGCGGAGCGGCTGGAGGTCCGCCCGGGTCTCCCGCGGCGCCTGCCTCCCGCCGCCCCCCCCCCACCCTGTCCCCAGGGGGAGGAGCAGCTGATGGGAACGTGTGACTTTTTTCACCAATGGACCCAAACCCACCCCAGCCGGACAAGGGGTGGGAGGTGGGGGAAGGGCACGGGGGAAAAAAAAAAAAAAAAAAACTTTTCTTGGCGCCCAGGCGGGTGGCTCGAGTGCTCGCCCAACGTGAGGGTGGCCCTCCAGCCCCGGGAAGAGACTGCGGAGAAGCCCGCCCCCGCCCCTCTTCCACGGCAGGGATCCTTCCCGCGCCGCTACGCGCCCCGCAGACCCCACCACCTGGGCGCGGACCCGGCCGGGGCGGGGGGAGAGAGGCCCGGAGGGTTGGGGGAGGCAGGGATGCGGACTGGGGTAAGCGGCCGGTGCCTCCTAGACGCCTGCCAGGCTCCGGTGGCGCATCCGAGGCTCTGGTCCCCTCGGCGGCTCCGGGCAGACGCCGAGGCGCGCTGCTGGCGGTCGCGGCGGCTGGAGGGGGCCGTGCTCACGGTGGCGCGGGGCCGATTTAACCCTTTGCTGCCCCTCTAGGGGCTGGGGAAAAGGGGGAAGGAGGGAGGGCTGTGAGCGCCGACGGGGGCAGCCAGCCCGCGGGCGTCTCGGGCTCCTCCAGCCCGCCGCCACCCCCCGGCCGCAGCTCCTCCTCCCACCCACCCCACCCCCAACAGTTTACCTGTTGGTCCCCGGCTAGTGGGCAGGGGCCGGCGGCGGCGGCGGCACTCCGGCGGCCACAGCCTCCATGATTCGGGCTGGGATGGGGGAACTGGACTGGTTTTTATTTGTGAGATACCAGTCTCGTCCTGGCGAGCTCCGGGGACGCCGCGAAGTTTGCCACTGTCTGGGGGCGGCGGGCGACGCCGGCTCGCCGCCGCCGGCGTTCTCGCCCCCACGGCCCGGGAGCGCGAGCTTCCGAGTTGGCGGACGGCGGCGCGGCGGCCGCACTGAGCATGCCCAGCTCGGCGGCCGGACCGCGGAGGAGTTGGCTGCGAGCGCGCTCCGATCCGCCTCTCCGGGTTTTCGCAGCCGCAGAGCGCGCAGCCCGCGGGCCCCGGAGCCGGGGTTGGTCCTGGGGTGAAACTGGGCTAGGGAGGGGGTGCCCGCAGGACCCCTCTCCCGGCCGTGGGCCGCGCGGTCCGCCACGACCTCTCCCCGGGGTCGCTGTCCCCGTGGCCTGGGCCGGAAACCTCACCTGCGCCGGGCGTGTGGAGGGAGGGAGGCGATCCTCCAGGGGAGACCTTGGTCATCCAACCCGCCCGCGCTCCCCACTCGCTTCGGGGCGTGGGCACGGAGATGCTGGGCCACCTGCCGCGAGCACTGCGAGACCGGAGCCGCGGGGGCGGGCCCGGCCGGTCCCGAGGGACCCCGCGGGAGGCGTGCCCGGAGGATGTGCCGGCACTTGTCCAAGAATGATGGCTGCCATTTATGGAGCCCTCCCTTCGTGCCAGGATCTTGACAGTTTAAAGGTCTCTGATCCTTAAAGAAAAAAGCAAAACCTTGCAAGGTTTTACCGTACCCTTTTTGTAGATGGAGAAATTGAGTCAACGCAGTGAGGCCCGGTGACTTGTTCAAAGCCACAAAGCTATCTCCGCCTGATCCCAAGTTTCTGACCTGTTTCCCACGACTTGGGGTTGGAAGGACCAGGTTCCTGAAGTGCTCTTGCCTGCTTGTGTCACGTCCCCCACACCTCGGGGAATTTCCGGACTTCTGGTTCCATCTTCTATAAAATGGTATACGCGGAATCGAATCCAAAGCCTTGGTACAGCACCTGGCATATAGTGGGTGCTCACGTGTTGCCCAAAAAAATCCAAATAGCTACTTACCTCAGCTCACTTGAAGCAAAAGGGAAAGAAGAAAAGGTAGATGAGGGGATGGTATGTGGTAGAGGCCAGTTTCTCACTCCTGACCCCGATCTCGTAGCCCTTCTCCGCTCAGCCTAAGGTCAAGGCAGGCCTGTGGGTTTTGGGCGTCTTTACTCAATGTGAGTGCGGACTTGTAGAGAACAGTTACCCTCCACCAGGAGGCATTTCTTGACCACTTTCTGCACCCTGCTCCAAGGGTCTTTCTTCCTAATACCCTGGGTGTAACTTCAAAGCTGAACTTGCCCTTGTGATAAAGGCATCTATCAATCTAACTTCCTTTCTTGAGAAACAGGACAGCTATCTAACTTTATTAGGAAAATCATCAAAGACACCAAAAAGCAGGAGAATTGGTATAATGAACCCCCAAGTACTCATCTCCCAGCTGTGACTGTTATCAAAGTTTTGCCATTTTTCCTCCATTTACCCCACCCCAACTCGTTGACATACAATAGAGAGAACCTTGTCATTCATTGTTGCAACTTAGGAACACAGCAGGGAACACCACATGCAGGGCACTCAAAAAACAAAAACAAAAAAAAATGTTTGTTGGCTGGTGGAATAGATGATAGTGAGTAGGTGGGTGGATGAGTAGGTATGTGGCTGGATACTCCCCAGTGCTACTTTAGGGATACCTTATGCTGATGTGCTCCTCTGACAGAAAATGTAACCTAAATTCCTCCCTTGCAATACCTAGGCAAGAGTCTCCACCTTGCCTCCACAGAGGAAAAACTTTTGAAGTGCTCAAAATTGTATCTAACCGTAAAGATTTTATTTTTTTTAATTTTCTTAAATGTATGTTTAATTTTGAGAGCCAGCGAGCAGGGGAGGGGCAGAGAGAGGGGGAGACACACAATCCAAAGCAGGCTCCAGGCTCTGAGCTGTCAGCACAGAGCCTCACAAGGGGCTCAAACTCCTGAGCTGTGAGATCATGACTTGAGCTGAAGTTGGATGCCTAACTGACTGAACTACCCAGGCTTCCCCTAAAGATTTTATTTTAAAGTCAAAATGTGTTAGTAATGTGTCCCAAGTGTTTGTGAAAAAGTGTCCTTGTCTCCCTAATTCCATTGTCTTGAGACAATCTGGCATGGACGGGGAAAAAAAAAGCTTTAATGCGCTGAGACACTAACTCAAAAATCATTCTTTCACTACATGGACTTCCCATGGGCATTTTGGCTCCATCATCCTGGCACTTGTGTTCTTCATGATCCAGCCCCACCCACCAATCCAGTTTTTCCTCCTTCATCCCTCACCCCAGTTAGTCCTCATTCCGATTTCTAAGCATGGAATTCCCAGGGGCTTCAGTTTCCAACAGCCACCCGGGGACAGTCCTTACAGTCCAGACTCCTGTATGAAGCTCAGCCCAAACTCTTGAGGCACAGGATGATCCTTCGGTCCTGTCAGGGCCCTCAGCACTTAATTCTCATTTTAATTGCTCATCATTTACTGCCACACACTTAGATATGTCACAGAATCGTCTTGTTCTCCCATCCCCACCTTATCCTCTTGCTCTCCTTCCACTCAAGTTAGTCTTTAAGCTAAGGCCAGTTAACATGGAAGCCACCGTGATCTACGCTGTGCATGAATTTCCCATCTTGGTCGTGTTTAATACAGCAGATAGACACAAATTCTTATTGAATAAGGTGAGTTTCATTTGCTTACTGTTCCAATAAGGGGCGTCTTATCTTTAATTGGCTAATGACCTCCTGGGCCTGCGAACAGTTTGCACAGAACAGGAATTACTCAGAAAACCAGATGCTCCCCAGACAGGTCCGAGTCCAGACCTCAGCCTAGCCAGAAGTGAGTTCAGGCACCTGAGGAGATTTAGTACACCTGGAGAAAGAAAGGGATTGAAATGTGGCCAGAGAAGGCGTAATTATACACCATTTTAAGCATATAGGACTTAATCCTCCAAGTATGAAACTCAGTTTCTAGGGCTGCTTTTGTGGGTTGGCAAGTGTTTAAAAGCTGACCCTTTTTCGTAGGTCACAACCTAGGCCTCCTCAAAGATCCGTCATCCTCAGAAAACTCCTTAACTGATAATGTCCCTTCTGCAAGCCCCAGTTTCAGAGTTCTGCAAGGAGTCCCTCACAGCTGGGACTCCCTTTGTAGTATTGGACAGTCCCTTTAAGACAGCTCATGGCTGGCTTTCTCTCTCTACATTTGGTCTGCAAAAAATACATAGATGTCTTTGCCTCCACATATTCTAGTGTAGGCATTTTCTCACCAGCTTCCTTTCCTTACCCACCATGGACACATCCTGCAAGCCACACTTCTTCACCTTGAATGTTCTCCAGTCAGGGTCACAGACCAATTGCTGAAGTTCATACAAACTGCACTGGTTCAAATGTCAAATGCCAAGGCCAGTGGTCCCCTCAAAGCTCTTTTCACAAGGTTTGAGGTGAGGAATAAAATGTCTCTGGCAAAAGGCAACATACAGTCGTATTTTAGAGCAGGTTCCTACTAAAAAAGAGTGGAAAATGGTTAGGAGCAGAGGCAAGGTGTTGACCCACCAGAAAGCTGTGGTCCCATTTTCCCTATTTTACAGATTAACAGGTGAGGCTCCAGAGGTGAAGTTCCTGGCACAAGACCATTGAATTAGCAAGTGGCAAAGCCAGGATCAAACCTAGATCCCTCTGACTCTCCAACCTCTGCTCATTATTGTCAGTGTGTTCCATGTATTAATTATCATTTACATAACACGTATAAAAGTGAGCCTCGGAAGACAGATCGGGTATAAGAGAGGCAAAACTCCTGACAGCTTGCTCTGGTATAGAGCATGCTTCCACTCAAGTGGAAAGAAACAATTCTCAGTGTAGTGCCTGTAGGTGAAGTAATTACAGTTGCTGGGTTTCCCCATGGGACTGATGCTTGTCCAGGTGTATATATTACTCTGTTTTGTTAACAGTTTGTCTACAGGCAGTCTTGCTTACTTTCAGTTTTCCTTATATCCCCATTACATTTAAATGTATTTGTGTTGTGCCTACTTCTGACTCAAAAAAGAAAACTCTCCCCCTTCTTTTGGCCTCTTAAAAAAAAGGAGAAACGAGAATGACTTGAGAAGGTGGGTCAGGATAGAGAAAAGAGAAATAGGGGGTTAATTTTGGGATATTCCGACCAAATGGAATTTTTCATATAGTCTTTAGGCCACTTGTAGATATGTAGAGAATACAGACATTGTGACTCCCTAAGGCAGCAATGCCAACGGAATTATATTGCTAGCCAAATATGTACTTTTACATTGTTGAGTAGCCACGTTATACAGGTAAAAAGAAATAGGTGAAATTAATTTTAAGAATACATTTGCTTTGGGGTGCCCGTGTGGGTCAGTCGGTCAAGTGTCCAACTTCAGCTCAGGTCATGATCTCGTGGTTGGTGAGCTGGAGCCCCACATCGGGCTCTGTGCTGACAGCTCAGAGCCTGGAGCCTGCTTCAGATTCTGTGTCTCCCTCTCTCTCTGCCCTTCCCCTACCCGTGCTCTGTCTGCCTCTCTCTCAAAACATAAATAAACATTAAAAAAAAATTTAAGAAAGAATCCATTTGCTGTAACCCAATGTAGCCAAAATACTGATCATTTTTTAATGTGTTAATGAGATATTTTACATACTTTCCTTATCCTAAGTCTTAGAAACTTGGTATGCATTTTACACTTAAAGCACATCTCATTTCGTTTATTTAGTTAGTTTTAATAATCTCTACATCCAGTGTGGGGCTCAAACTCACAATCCCAAGATCAGCAGTCACACACTCCTCCCACTGAGCCAGCCAGGTGCCCCAAGCACTTCTCATTTCAGACCAGCCAATTTCATGTGTTCAGTAGTCACATGTGGCTAGTGACTACCACATTGGTCAGCCCAGCTCTCAGGGACATTTCAGCACTAGTGAACCTGAAACATAGGAGACCTTAATAAGATCACTGAGGAGGCGGTTGAGTTTCCAAATTAAAAAACCAAAAAGTAATAAAAGTCATAAAACAGGAGGAAGGTGAAGAAGTAAAGAAGAAAAGTAAAGACAACTTGAGAAAAGCATGGATACGCCCCCAAAACACTTAGTTGCTAGAGAAATGGAAGTGTCAGGAGAGACAAGAACATAGAAAAAAGAAATCTGGGGACTGAAAATCAAAGGATAAGATAAGAGAGTTTTGAATTACAAAGCTAAACCCATGGCTTCATTCATTCACCTGCCAATGGTTGTCACTGCATTTACAAAAAAAAAAAAAAAAGGCCTACTGGTTGATTTGGCGGGGGGGGGGGGGGGGGGGGGGGGGGGTTGGTGGGGGTGACACATAAATTTAGGTCACTAATGATCAGGGTCACATACTCAGCTTTTCAGCACCAGAATCTTATTTTGTTAGCTTACTCAGAGCTGTTTAAGGCTCCACAAGGCTCAAGCAAATTCTAAACACACTCAAGAAAGGATCAGTAGAAAATCAGAATGTTAATTTGTTGATACCCAGGAATTGGTCTTTCTGGGACTTAAAATAGGTATATTCCCATATTCAGATCACCCCCTTGCTATGTTGTAGAGGTTTTTTGTTTTATTTTGTTTTGTCTTAGTGACTTCTATACCCAGAGTGAGGCTTGAACTCACAACTCTGAGATCAAAAGTCACATTCTGTACCAACTGACCCAGCCAGGCACCCTACCCCCTTTCTAGTTTTAAAGAAACTGAAATAGTTTGTTGTAAAATTTGTTTGTTTGTTGTAAAACCGAAATCGTAAGTAGAGGTTTGTTTGGTGAGCATGAAATTAAAGCAAAGAATTGGATAACGTCCAAGGACTGTTTACTACTCAGACTGACCCATAGTGGAAGTCACCTTCCTTGTGACAGAAGTAGGACAGAAGCTGTGGGTTCTATTGGTCCCTTCGGTGGATATACAGACAGGTTGTAACTGTCCAATGCATTTTACTATTTATTATACCAGAGGTTCCTGGTAGTCCACAAACATGTCTTTTAGGTTTGTTTGTTTTGTTTTGGGCTTACACAGCCACTTCTGGACTCTAGAAAAATCTGCCCACACTGGGTCCACATTCTCAAGTGACATCAGTCTGCTGGAGCTGAAACGGGCCTGCCCCTTTGTGTGTGGCCTATTGTCACAGCACCATCTGCCCAGCTTACCTCAGAGAACAGGTTCACCTGACTGGCTCCTATGGCTCCTGACAGTGAGATTCCTATCATATAGAGACCTGCTAACCAGGTCTGGCTTCAGGTTTTCCTGTTGAGAGAGTGAGCGAGCAAGAGAGCACAGGACATTGATTCATGTTCAGTTACATGATTATTAGGTCACTGCTTCCTTATTGTTAACTAGTCTAAGAATCCAATCTTCATCATTTATTAGTTAATGGGTTGCATCTGATGAAAGTTGATCTTATATTTATTAATTATAAAATATTTCCATTTTGAGAGGAGTATTTATTTCCCAGTTTTAGGGACATCCTCTTACACTTCCTTATATGCCTGCTCTAGTTACACAGAGCAAGAAAGCCTAAAAAATATATTGGAATGAAGAATCTGGACATTACATAAAATATATTGACAGAGGCAAATGATCAAATTTTACATAAGAATAAACTCTTTTCCCTCCATCTACCGGATATATCAAAGACACTTTGGTATCTACTGTTTGCTAAATCTAAAGTTTAAATGCTAAGCAATAAAAAAATAAATGCTGCCAATCTTTTGGTCTCAGTAGCATTTGGGGAACAGTACATAAATCAATTATGTGATTCCTCTATATAATAGCCTTTTTAAAAGTATTTTTAAACGACCGCACAACATCCCCACCACTGTGCCTCCTCTCTGAGCTGTTAACAAATGGTAAAATTTACCAATTTGACTTTCATCTTTCTTCATTTCTTCTGCTCCCCCTCTGGCAGAGTTGCCATCAGGAAGCCAAAATGGTCAGCAAGAGAATGCAAGAAGACAGAAGCAGAATGCCCACTATCTCTTCATACAGGAAAACCAGGCTTGTCTAATCCTGAACGGACCACAAATAATTTGATAAAGGCAGTGGCTCAGGCCTCTCCTTCCACCTCCCCCAGTGTAATTAAACTCGGTCCTCACTCATTTCCATCTCTGCTCTCAGCCTTACCCAGCCAGTCTACTCTTACCTCTGTTGTAATGCAGGCTGCTCACAGCGTCTCCAGCCTCCACTTATGGCTGCTCAGACCCCTCTGCCTCAAGATGCCTTAACTTGAACCTATCATTTTCCTTGCTCATCACTGGTGCCCCCAGCTGGCCCCTGTTTCCTGCTGGCAGGACAGGACCAGGTAGCTGAGGTTCCAGGGATCAGGAGAGAAGGGAGAAACCCTCTTGGCCACAGCTGGGGCATGGGGAGCTGCAAAATAAATATAAAACTTATGTGACAGAGAGAATGTGGCACATGAAGACGGAAAGTGTGTCAAATAAGCAAGGGAGCCTGAAGGAGTTGGGCACTGTCAGTCCAGGTAAATGGGGAAGTGGTTGTGATAATTGTAGGAGACAATGGCATCTTAGTGCATATGCATGCCAGAGCAAATAGAGGGCAGACATCTCCCAACTTTACAGTAGAGAATCATCTTATATCTCTATCCACATGTAAGGCCTATTGATTCATTCTTGCCGAAGTTATCTCCAATTCTCTTCAGTAATCCCTCACCTATAGCTGTAGTCCCAGCTCTCAACACTTCTTGCCTTGGATTATCCTTGTACCCCAGCTTGTGTCTCTGCCCCAGCTACTTCTCTTTTTGGAATCCAATGCACAAGGTGTCCAGATTAATTTTTCAAAAACCCTCACTGCACTACACCATTCCTTGCTGAAACTCTTTGCTACATTCCCGCTACTTTAAATATATAAAATGTGAACTCCTCAGTCTTAAAAATCAAGGTTTTCTCATAATGCACTGAAGGGATCAGGGCTCATGTGGGCTAAGTTTGGGAAGTCAACCGAGCCATCATCCAGGACTACTTTCACCTCCTCGTCTTTAAAGTCGGAGAGGATCCCATTCTTGAACAAAGGGAGCACCACGGGGACAGACATTAAAAGTGGAGCTGCTTAAACCTGTCTGATTGAGAAGTCGCTTTCAACTCCAGCACCTCTTGTACTTAAGTAAGACTGTAAGTGCCCCAGAGATGGATGCTTCAGAAATTCTGAGTCACTGTGGGGTCAACCAATAGGTGGAGAGGAGCAGAAGTAATAAACATTTCCGTATCTGTCCCTTGGGGAGACCATCATAGTTCTGGCACAGCCTCAGTCACCACTCTTAGAAGGAACTAAGGACAGGATTGATGGGCAAAGCCAGAAACTACCTCTTACCAGCAGGCTGTGGCATTTCTAGGGAAAGAAATCATGAACAAAGAAGTGGTCATATGTGCCACGATGGGCCCATGATTGCTCCCCACTAATGATGAAGGAAGGAAGCAGGTGTCCCTTTCCCAACAAGCCCCAGTATCCCATTCAGAACAAACCACATCCAGCCAGGGCCGGTAAGCAAGAAGGTTTGGCTTGATAGCCTGTGATACTTTGACTCTAATTTAATACCAAGGTCAATTAAGTAGGCTTGGCTGCCTGCTTCATTCCTTAAATCTGTAGTGAGACCTTCCTGGATCTGTTTCTGGAACTCAGAGCATTTTAGCATCCTGGGCAAGCAAGTGGAATCTAATCACATAGAGGCCCATTCATCCCCAGCAGGCCAAGCCAGTAGACCTTTGGCTGCATCCATCTGGGGACAGATGTGGTCAAGAAACTCCATTTGCTTAACACATGTTTATGGAGCACATAACATGCAGGTATTTGTACTGGGGTTACAAAAGTGATATGACTAAGTTGATGGCACTTACAGAATATAGAAAAGACAAATAATCACACAAACTAATATAAAATTGTAACTATGACAAGACCTCAAGGAGGACATGAGTCTCTGAGGTTCTAGAAGGGGGATTTCTCACAGAAGAAATTCTTGAGTTAAGATCTAAAAAATGAATATGAATTAACTAGACAAAAAGGAAAGAAGAATGTTTTAAGCAGGAACAGCATATGCAAATACCCTCTGGCTACTAGGACTGAAAGAAAGACAGCATGCCCAGAGAGAAAAGAGTAAAGGGGAGACCAGTGTGAGGTGAGGCTAACAGGTGGAGAGGAGACAGACCATGTAGGACAGTATAGACTGTTGAGGAATTTAGTCTTTCTCCAGTAGGAAATGGGAAGCCTTTCTTTTTTTTTTAAGGTAGGCTCCATGCCCAATATGGGGCTTGAACTCATAACCCTGAGATCAAGAGTCTTATGCTTTACCGACTGAGCCAGCCAGGTGCCCCTGTACTTAGTGTTTTGCTTCTAACAAACAGAACAAAACAAAAGTGATGGGATTTACTTCTGAGATTAGGTTACAAAGAGACAGTGATTTCCATGTTCCTCACTCCTCTCCATCCCACCCCACCCCTCCCAACCCCCCACCTCCACTGAAATCCTTGTTCTGGGGAAGTAAGCTGCCATGCTGCAAGTAGCCCTATGAAGAGGCCCTGTGGTAAGGAACTGATGTCTCCCAGCAACAGCCAGAATGCACCTGAGACCCATCAGCCACATGAGTTGGCTTCAGAGTGGGTCCTCCCCCATTTGAGTCCTGACATGACTACAGCCTAGCCACAACCTTCATTGCAGCCTCCTGACTGAACCAAAAGACCTCACCATGCCACACTTGCATTGCCAGCCCACAGAAACTATGAGCTGAAAAGTGTTTATTTATTGTTATTAAGTAAATTCTACACCCAATGTGGGGCTTGAACTCAAAACCTTGAGATCAAGAGTCACATGGTCTACCAACTGAGCCAGTCTGGTGCCCCTGTTTATACTTTTAAGTGCAAAGTTTTGGGATACTTTGTTACACAGCAGTAGATAATTAATAGATAATTAATTATAAAGTCAAATATTTTATAAGAGGACATGCTAAGGTGGGGTGCTTGGCTGGCTCAGTGGTGGAGTATGTGACTCTTGATCTTGGGGTTATAGGTTCGAGCACCACATTGGGTGTAGAGATTACTTTAAAAAAAATCTTAAAAAAAAAAGAAAACATGCTAAGTTAAAAATTAGATGTTATAGGTCAAAAGCTCAGAAAAGTCTGAAGTGAAAATACAAACTTGAGATTGATGCCCACTTAGAAAATGTGAGGTAAAGGAGGAGAGATTCTTAAAAAGTCTTGAAAATCTCCATAATTGATTGGACAAGTAGAGCTGGATGAGTTTGCAAAGGAGATAGAGAAGGAGCAGCTGGAGATGTGGGAAAAAAGCCAGGAGACAGTTGAATCATGTAAGTCAGTAGAAGAGTGTTTCAAAGAAGTAAGGAATGATCAAGTAAGAGAAATACTGAAATACGGGTTTTAGGATCAGAGTAAGTCATAATTCTAGTAAAAGCTGCTAATTATGGTGGGACTAGAAGCCAGAACTGTGTGGCTTGAGGTTGGCAGATACAGAAATGAAGACAGAAACTATAGACTTCTCTACAAAATTTGACTTGTGATGGTGAGAAGAGAGATCAGGTAGACCCTGGACATAGACTATGATTGTGTTGTTCTTCTTCTTATTTTTATTTTAGAGAGAGAGAGAGTGAAAGCAGGGAGAGCGGCAGAAGGAGAAAGAGAGAGAATCCCAAGCAAGCTCTGTACTCAGCACAGAGCTCCATCCCACGATGCTGGGATCATGACCTGAGCCAAAATCAAGAGTTGAGTTGGACGCTCAACCAACTGAGCCACTCAGGCGACCCTGATTGTTTTGTTTTTTAATGAAAAGATATATATATATACATATATATATATATGTATATATATATATATATATACATACACATATATATATAAAATAGGAAAGATTCGGGGCACCTGGGTAGCTCAGTCAGTTAAGGGTCTAACTCTTGATTTTGGCTCAGGTCACGATCTCACGGTTCATGGGTTTGAGCCCCCACATCAGGCTCTGCACTGTCAGTGCAGAGCCTGCTTGGAATTCCCACTCTCTCTGTCTCTCTCTCTCTCTGCCTCTCCCCCAGTCACATTCTCTAAATAAATAAATAAATAAACTTTTAAAAAACTAGGGAAGATTTAGTTGAAAGAAAAAAGTGGAATAAACAACAACAAAAAGAAATAATGGTAGTGTAAGTTTCCTAGAAGACAGGAGGATATTCTCCTTAGATGGAAGGTGGGGCAGCTCTGCTATTAGATAAAAGACCACAGGATAGATATAGAGGTTAAGAGAGTTCCTACATGAGAGCTCCTATTTTCTCCCAACATGGTATGAGGTCATCTGCTCAGAGAAGAAAAGAGGAGAGGAGACAGGAAGCTTGAGGAAAAGAGAAAGTTTCCATAGTCACTATGGAAAATGGGGAAATGAGAGAGAACTATAGTAAGTGTTTTGTGTAGTATGAGAGGACCTGTTTGACATTAATGACCTGGAACTTATAGTGAAATCAATCTGCCCCATTGGGTAATGCTCAGCTGCTTGGTTGCCTGGCACAGAGAAACAGGTAGTTGGGTTCATCCAGGTTTAGAGCTGAGACAAATGGAGTCAACGGAGGGACAAGGAGGTTTAGGGGAGTAGAAATGGGAGTAGAGAAATGTAAGGCATAGAAGGAAGTTACAGAAATAGTACTCATGAAATCCAGGCTGGATAGAAAGGGCAAGGTTGATGGATTGGGAGATGGAGAAGGACAGGCAATGCCAATGATGCTTAAAGAAGAGTTGGTATGAGGGCAGTTGAATAAACACCTGGAAGAAGTGGTGGTTACAGTCAAGCAGAGGAGTGCTTGAGTTAGTCATTTTGGAGGAGTAGCATTACGGGTGGATGACAACATCTGGGGAGTTTGTATGGGAGTAGATGGCTGAAGTGGAGAGGAAATCACTAACGATGAAAAGAAGGTTGAGCTCCTATGTGGTCATGGTGGACAGGCTACCCACCTGGGTGTCATGCAGACTAATCAAGGCTTGGGTGAAGGGGGCAAGCAACTGGATTGTCCTATGGAACAATGGGGGTTTTGCTCATTGTCAAAGTACATACTGAACGGGAGGATCCCCAGTAGATGAAGCAGCAACAGGAGGTAGGGTAGAATATCTAAATGCCCTGAATACAAAGAAACAGGGGTTTTTTTAAGTTTATTTATTTATTTTGAGAGAGAGAGGAGAGCATGTGTGTGCACACGCATGAGCAGAGGAGGGAGGGAGGGAGGGAGGGAGGGAGGGAGGGAGGGAGGGAGAGAGAGAGAGAGAGAGAGAGAGAGAGAGAGAGAGAGAATCCCAAGAAGGCTCTATGCTGTCAGCGCAGAGCCTGAGGCAGATCTCCATCCAACAATCCTGGGTTCATGACCTGAACCAAAAATCAAGAGTCAGATGTTCAACTGACTGAGCCACCCAGGCGCCCCAAGAAACAAGGTTTTAAAGAGGAGAGTGGAAATACACTGTGAGAGAGTGAGGGTGACACTGGTGCAGACACTGCTTGTCCTCAGCCTGATATCTTTATCCTTTTTCTTCCTTACTGACAAAATTCTGATTTTGTTCTGGGGTGCAGGAAGCCTCCTAAATCCTCTGGATTTATTCCCTTGCATTTAGGCCAAGTGGCACACTTCTACCCAATGATATATAAGCTTCGTTTTCTTAGGGAACTTGAGAACGTTTTTGCTTTCCTGATGCAAACATCATGACTTCTGGCCTGGAATTCAGACATGATGGCTGGGTTGCAGTGGCCATATTGTGACTAAGCAGCTGTAAATATGAGAAAAAGGCAAAGATAGTCACTGCAATGTGAGTCCTCATGTTGACTGGCCACCAAGCTGATATCAGCAGCCACCTACATCCAGATTTCTGATTATATGAAGAAAGATGAACACTACTTCATTAAGCCAGTGTTAGCTGATTTTTCTATTATTTGTAATTATACTCACCATAGAGATATCAATCCACCTTGTTCTGAAATACAAGGGATATGAGAAAATAGCTACCTCAAGAGAGGGCTGCAAAGGAAATAGTGCCCTCAGGGAAGAGGCCAGCTTTAGCAAGATAAAAGGCAAGGGGTAAGAGAGTGATTTGAAGACACTTTGCAGGCAAGGCAACTTGCTGGCCATGGAGAAAGGATTCAAGGGCCAGAAGAGAATGGAAGAGGATGAGGAGGAGAGGATGGGCAGAAGACTGGGATAAAAGGATGCACAGAGATTCAGGGGAATGATTGTGGAAGCAGATCAAGTGGCCGCATGGGCCCATGGAGGCAGAGATTACACTCTGGACCTTGACAAGTGCAAACAGAAATGAGACGCATGATGGCTTTGATCTCCAAGTCTCCTTGAGAGTAGAAACCTGTGTTACCTTCCCAGAGGGATTACCAGGTTGCGTGTGTGGAACCATCAGCTACCCACATCCTTCGTTAGCAAGACAAGAGAAATGTCATCCTTTTAGCCTCTCTAGAGAATCATTGTGGGGGTTCAAAGCTGCATAATGAAACCTGGCAATTTCTCTGGATTCCCTCCAAATGTCCCCAGGGGCAGGAATGGAAGTGGCCCGGGGAGAAGGAGTGACTGCGGGGGGGGGGGGGGGGGGGGGGCGGCCGTAGGGCCTGCTAGGGCAGGGTTAGGGAGGCATTTTGCCCTCTCCTCTGGTAATTGGCCTACAAGGGTTGTTATCTCCCTCAGGAGGCTGGTCTTCCCCTCCCTGAGCCCTCCTAGTCCCAAAGCAGAGTGACAGCGTGTGCCTGGTAGATCTTCCTCGTTGCCATAGCAACAGGCTTGCCCCTGGAGCCGTGGGTTCATGGCAAAATGATCAAGCCTTTCTTAAAGGTTACTGATGTGGGTTTGACCAGGATGCAGGCCAGACATGTGGCCATGAAAGCTTGGAGCCAAGAATATTCAGACCAGGAATTTTACTCCAAGTGGTCAAAAGCCTAAAGAACGCACAAATGAATACAAGCTAAATTCAACAGGGAGCCAGGAGTCAAAACAGAAGGAGCAAAACTCAGTCATCCTGTCTAAGGGACATGCCCATGATATATTTGTGGGGAGAAGGGATTGGTAACGGGAGTAAAGAAGTCAGAGCCAATGGGGCCAGAGAGTCTATGATTCCTCTTCATTGCCAGCTGCTACATGATGTGATGGCTGAGCTGCTTTCATATTCGGGGACTCTGTGTGGACCCTGGCTGCCCCCAACCCTGTTCAGCCATGGATAGCTTGCCTTTCAGCCTCTCTGCAGATTATACCCCCATTCTTGCTCTGAGTTAATGAAAACCAATCTGATGGTATTAGGACTCCATCTTTGCCTCCTGCCTTCATCCTTTTACCTGGATGGACTCCTCAGCATCTCTCCGTGGGCCTATAAAACTGCAGATGCCCCCCAGGATATCTGACCAGTCTCTACCACCAAACCTGGCTGGTACTTTGTGCTATGGTTCTCAACCAGATTTAGAATCCAAAGACCTCGTGGAATATATGCTGCATAAGCAAAGTGTCCGTTGAGAGTGTATTCCTAGCAAGTGGCACAGAGTCTGTCACATAGTAGGATCTTGACAAATATTCACTGAATGAACGTTCATTGACAACCTTTTCAGCACTTGCCTACACTCCAGGTTACTGGACTCCTATGGGCACCTGCCAATGGCATGCCTGCTTCTTCCAGGATAGATTCTCTTACAACCAACATCTCCCAGGCACTTGTCACTGAGATTAACTGTGATCAGAGTTATCCACCTGGGCAGACATTTAGACACTAGTACCTGGGCTAGGATGAGATTTCAAATGTCTCTTTAGCCACTGTAGCGGCAGCTTTTATATCCCCTCCTTGATGATGGCAGCATTAGTCCCTTGGCCCAGTCCTGCTTCATCTCAGCCTACTTACTCCTCTTTATCACCTAAGAGGACTTGTCACCCTTTACAGTCAAGATCTGAGGAGTCTATGAGAATTGCGACAGTATTGCAGATGGCCTTGAAGCTCTCCCAGCTGCAATAACCTCGGACTAAAAATCAGGATTATGATAATGTAATTCTATTCTGATTCACGTTGAAGAATATAAAGTCTCTATCCAGATACACTATCTGGATACATTATCCAGAATTACGCACCCACACCCCTTTAATTATATATTTATTAAATTGGGTGGGTGTTTTTGTTGTTGTTGCTTGTTTTTTTTTTGTCTCTGCCACTGGAAGGTAAGCTCCATGATGTCAGGGACTATCCATTTTGTTTACTATCTAAACAGTAGATGTCTATAACTATTCAATGGAGGAATAAACTACTTCTGACTGATCTCAGAGCAGCCCCTGTGTGTACCTAGGAACCCAGTTCTCTTGCTGCCTTGTGAAATGCCCATTTTCCCCTTACCAGCTCTATGTTTCCATGGGCACATGTACAGCCATGGCCTCTGATGTTCACCACCATTACCAAGGCAGCAGGGCTCCTTCATTATCAAAGCCCCCAGTGCTGTCTCCCACCCATATCTGCCAAAAACACACTGCACCGAGGCTGCTCAGCTGGGTCCCAGCCTACACTACTACTGACCTTGATAATGTGCCAATGTGAAGATGCCTGCCTGGGCTCCCCACTGAAGGGAAGATAATCTCGTTCCCCACCTCTTATATTCCCACATCCCAAAACAAGGCTGCCTTGAACTTTCAGATATTTTTAGTAAAAATAATTCTTTTTGGTCTTTGCAGTAAGCCCCTTTGCCTAGGAATCTCGCATTTGCCCATCTCAGTGACAGGCACGGTAGTGTACCCAGGCACTGGTGTCAGACCAAGCTTCCATTCATTGTCTTTCCCCCTGACTTTCATCCACGGAGCTCCCTCAGTTTCTCCTTTTACAGTCCCTGGGAAGGTCTTTGTCACCACTAGTCCCCTTACCATGACCTGGTATGTCCGAATCCTCCTGTGGGCGCAGACAGAGAAGTTGGAATGGACACAACACAGGGAATTTGGATTTTATCCTGTGAGTTATGAGGAGCAAAGGAGGCTTTGAATGCAGAGAATGTCTTAAAGAAGCAGTGCCTTAGAGATGGGTATTTATTGTCCACATATAGAAGGAGGCACAGAGCAAGACTCTCGGATAGCTTTAGTCATTGTAACTCACTCCCCAAAGGTCCTGATTGAACAGAATTCCACTCTCCTCCTGCATGTCTGTAGGAGTCAATGGTTCTCTCCTAATATTTCTGGCTTTCTGGGCACACAGTAGGACATCACCTCATGGCCCTCCGTGTGCTTAGGTGGTGTCATATGACCAGCTGTAGCCAAGGAATTGTGGTGAGAAGTGACAAGTGTCACCTAAAGGCAGATGTGAGACCCTGCTGGTGTGATGAGAGAATGTGGGCGGGCATACCTGATTGAGAGGTCAGGGTGGCACAGGGAGCAGGTGTGATGACATGGGGGCTGTAGCTGGAACCTTCCCCCATTCCCAAGATCCTGAGATCCTGAGATGGTGGCTACTCTGCCAGCCTGGACCCCGAGAGGCCTTAAGGAGCAGCACCCTCACCACTGTCCTGTGAAGGACAAGGAGAATGAACAGGCTCCAAATCTAGCTTCAAGTCACTGAGGTTTGGGATTGTTGCCAGAGCCCAGCCCAGCCTGAGATACACCTCCACTCCTTTCTTCTCTGTGTTTCTTAACAAGTAACTTCCAGAAGGCTCTGAAACCTTCCTCCCTGGCCAGGAGCCTGGTGGGGCTCTGGAGCCAGGAAAAATTCTGAAACAAATCACAAGGGTGACACTGCAAATCAGGTGTAGTCTTGTGGTTACATCCTCATCGCTGTAACCACTGGCAGTTGGACTCATGCGACTATCCATTTAAACAGTCCTGATTTCCTTCCTGTAAAGCACGAAAATACCTCTAGAAACATCTTGGTGTTGTAGGGAAAGGGGCACCAGCCTTCTCTCTCCTCAGAGCCCACGAAATCCTCCTGCAGGGAAGGTATCAGTGATCCGGTCCACATTCCAGACAAGGCTTATGCACACATTCCCCCTCACTCTGGCTTGTGTTTCTTAACTGCTCTTTTCAGTGTGTTAAGCAGAGTTAGATAGGGCCCGGCCCTCAGAGCTGCCTAGCAGTTTTCTCCTCTGTTTCCCTGGCTCCCTGTGGCTGAGTGGGGCTGTAGACTTGGGGCCTTTCTACTCCTTCTTATTCTCTGGCTTGGTCCTTTTCTTAGACTCCCAGCCCTTGGGTTTAGAAGTACATGGTGGGGAGACGGAAAGCCCCATTTTGGCCATAGGCTTTTCACCTGAGCTCATTTTCATATTGTCAGCAAGTGTGGAAATTAGTGTTCCATTGGAACTGTCCAGACTTCCCTCCACTGCATACTTTTGAGTCTACATGGACTGCAGAAACTTTTTCTGCATGATTCAGATGCAGAGGTAGAGCACCCAGTACATCCTCTCTGTTCTTTGCACCCTCAGAAGGTCAGCGAGCTGCCACTCCCACTGGGGAGATATGCGGGCTCACCTTGCTGGCATAGCAGGGGCAGCCAGGCCCCCAGCATCTGCAGCTGCCACCAGATCCTCCTTCGGCTTCTCTGATTCCTGAGCCAGGTGCCTGTTTTGCTCTGTGACCGGCACCAGCTTCTCCTGCAGGACCTCTATCATCAAAGTTTGCAGGCAGTGGGAAACAACCTGGTTCCAGCTCATCCCTGTGGATTCCAGCTCTTCCTTGCCACTGGCCTGCCCTGTAATGTCTGGGCCCAGCACCAGAAGCAGAGCTAACAGCCTCAGACAGACGGTCACTCAGCCTCCACTATATATTGTGTGAGGACAGGTGCCTATAGTAAATCACTTACTAGATAGCACTCTCCATGCACCTGCTTCTCTGACCGACCCATTGTATTGTGCACAGGTGCTACTAAAATGGCTGGTTGACTGTTCTCTCCCATTTTTCACTGTTTGCCCAGCTTCCTTAATGATCACAGCATGGAGGATAGGAATAATTAGCAAGCAGGCCAGACATTCCTGGGTTCTCTTACTATAACTTCATCCATATTTATTCAGGTACCCCCTTGCACATCAATAAAAATAGAAATATGGAAGTCCTTAACATGGCTGAAATATCTCATGGCAATTCAGTACCACAGGATATAGAGTCCAAAACACTGTAATAATCCTTCAGGAAATAAGGACAGTAAGGAGCAGAGAAGCTAATCAAAGAGATGAGAAGACCACCTCCCCACACCTGTGATTCATCCCTCATTTATTAGATAATATGTGTTAGGAAGTCTGCTGTTAAATGAAATAATAAAATTAGCTGACATTGAGGATTTATTATATGTTATGCAGTTTTCTAAAGGCAAAGGACTTAGAACAATGCTTGGTTTTGGCACTCAAAACATGTTATTATTGTGCATTATATGTAATATCATGTTTAACCCTCATAGTGACCTTATGAGGTGGTGATTGAGGTGGATGCTGTTGGTCCCCCCAGCCCTTTTACCAGGCGTGCACACCCACCTCCCAGCTGCATGAATGTGGGTTGCTAAAGGTTTACAGCTCTCCTTTTTCTCCAGAGAATGGTCTTCCATCTACCAGGAGCCACTCTGGGAGATTAGACTGCATATCAACCATGGATGACTTTCAGTAGACAATGACTAAGGGACATCTGGCATAAAAAGTTAGCTCCTTGCCTTATGGTGGGACTAGCTTTGTGGTCCAACTCATGAGCTCCCTGTGAATCAGACTGCAGCTAGACACCAGCTGAGACCACATCCTGACTTAGTCCTGTCCCATCCCACATCCCTCCCTTCTTGTCTCCTGAGAGTATTCCCTCAATAAATCACATGCTTCCCAAACCTTTCTCCAGTTCCGCTGCAAAGGAACCTAACCAGGAGGGTACTGACAGTATCTCCATTTACAACAAGGAAACAAAGGCAAGGGAGGCCAAGGAACTTTTCCAGGAACCATCCCAGACCTCACAGTAAATAAAACAAGTAGCATTTGAACCTAAGTAGTCTGAGCCTATGCTCTTTGCCACTGCTCTTCATTTATAAAGAACTTGCTAAGTGCCAATAAATGCGATGTCTCAGCAAACATTAGTTCTAGCCCCTTTGCTCAGATACTCAGAAATGAAAGTCCATCATATTGGATCCTTATACTTCCAGGAGCTTATAAGCTCTTGGAAGAGATAGTCACCAGTAGAAGGCAGTGGTTGTAGGCATAAATGCACACACACACACACACACACACACACACACACACACACAAATCTATGCACATATATGCATACTCATACACATGTACCCATACCACACCCTTACAGTGAAATTCCCTATAGCTACTAAAAGAGAATGTCGTATGGGGAGCCTAGGTGGCTCAGTCAGTTAAGCATCTGACTTTAACTCAGGTCATGATTTTGCAGTTTGTGAGTTCCAGCCCTGCGTTGAACTCTGTGCTGTTAGCACAGAGCCAGCTTTGGATCCTCTGTCCCCCACTCTCTCTCTACCCCTACCCCGCTCGTGTGCAGTTCTCTCTCTTTCTCTCTCAAAAATAAACATTTTTTTAAAAAAAAGAATGTCTTGGGGCGCCTGGGTGGCGCAGTCGGTTAAGCGTCCGACTTCAGCCAGGTCACGATCTCGCGGTCTGTGAGTTCGAGCCCCGCGTCGGGCTCTGGGCTGATGGCTCAGAGCCTGGAACCTGTTTCTGATTCTGTGTCTCCCTCTCTCTCTGCCCCTCGCCCGTTCATGCTCTGTCTCTCTCTGTCCCAAAAATAAATAAACGTTGAAAAAAAATTAAAAAAAAAAAAAAGAATGTCTTATGTTCTAAAAACGTATCTTTTAAATGGGAGAAATAATCTTTAAAAACTTAACATTTTAAATATTTTAACCATCTACATATATTTCTTTGTGGTTTTTTGTTTATTTATTTTGAGAGAGAGTGAGAGAGTGCAAACGTGGGAGGGGCAGAGAGAGAAGGGAGAGAAAGAGTCCCAAGCAGGCTCCATACTGTCAGCACAGAGCCCGACTCAGGGCTACATCTAACAAATTGCGAGATCGTGACCTGAGCTGAAACCAAGAATCAGACGCTTAATCCACTGAACCACCCAGGTGTCCTTATTTGTGTGTTTTTAAACTTCCTATTATATAGAAACATAAAGAAGGAAGCAGAAATAATCCTACTGATATTTAAAAAAATAATAGGGGCTCCTGGGTGGCGCTGACTTTGGCTCAGGTCATGGTCTCGTGGTTCATGAGTTCAAACCCTGCATCAGGCTCTATGCTGACAATGAAGAGCCTGGTTTGGATCCTGTCTCCCTCTCTCTCTGTCCCTCCCCCACTTGGGCTGTCACTGTCTGTCTCAAAATAAATAAATAAAAATTTAAAACACACACACAAATACAGAAACCCAGATTTATATTAATTGGTCCAAAAGGATAGTTATGTATCCCTGAAAATAATAATAATGATGCATGTGTCAGGCTAACCTGTAGTCTGATTAACAGAAAAAATATAAAACTGTGGGTCATTTGAGGAAGTAATAATATGAACATTAAATCTTTAGATATTCATTTGTTCCCACATTATTAATGTTTTCTAATTACTGAATTCCCACAGAGGCTGCATTCTAAGGCTCTCCCTTCTAACCTTGTAAAGGCCTCTCTGTCTTGCTTCCTGACTCTCTGGCATCTGCCGATGGTCCCAATGTTGGGCCCCTAAGCCCTAAACTGAGGTGAAATGATCACCGGGCCTGGGGTCTTGGGTGGGAGTTACTGCAATAGCTTACTAACAATGATGTCCAGCAAGTCACTTAACCTCTTGGAATTTCAGTTCTCATCTGTGTAGATGGAGAAAACAATCTCTACTTCACAGGATTTTTTTGTGAAGATTAAATACGGTGACATTCGGATGACACCTCAGCCCAGCACAGGAGAAGATGAAAATAAAAGAATGGATTCTCAACATAGCTAGCTGATAAACAGCAAGGGGTGTAGGCTGGCTGCAAGAGCCCCTGACCATTAATGTGATTTGGCAACCACACAGTATGGCCAACAGCCAATGAGAAGGAACCACAGACACTCCTTCACCAAGATTGACCAATTAACATTTTGCCACAGTTGTTGTATTTATTATTATTATTAATGGTGGTAGTGAAAGTAGTGGTAGCAGTGTGAGTAGAAACATTTGAAGAAAATTGCAGACTCCATGACCCCTTGCCCCTTAACCTCGTTAGTAGCTGTCTCCTAACAGCAAAGACATTTTTTCCCGCAGAAAAATGTCCACATTCGGGGAACTTAACACTCTATATTCCAGTTGGCCAGTTGTCTCAATTATGTCTTTTATAGCGTTGTTTTCTAGTCCAGGATCACATATAGTTCTCATTTGGTTTTTATAGCCCCTATGAGAAATCTTTGTTTTATTCCAATATCACAAAGATTTCCTTCTAAAGGTTTTCTTCTAGAAGTTTTGTCATTTTAGCTCTTATTTTTGTCTATAAGCGGATAATTTGTTTAGTGGTAATATAATCTATTAATATCATTATTTACCTTATGCTCATATTGTCCCAATTTGACTTGTACAAGCCCCTCCAAGCCAGCTCCCATGTCCTTTTGACAGATTCTCACACTTGTTGAACGTATCCTTATTTTGTGGCATAACAAGATGACTCAGCTCACCTTGTATTTTACTGGTGCTAGCCCTGGGAATTAGCCATTTTTCCAAAGATCCTTGGTTCCTTTTAGTATAGTGACATTTAAAAATCATGATCTGGGTGCTAGGTTGCTCATTGCTGTTGAGGCATGATTGCTTTTGTCTGTCTGTCTGTCTATGTATCTACATGGATTACTCTAGATATTCCAAAGCAACACATACCTTGGTGTTGTTTTTAGTCTTCTCCCAGTTCATATCTCTATTTATTTCCTCTCACAGTGAGAACTCTGGCTCCTAACACATCAACGTATGACTTGCTTGCTTAATTCGACAATACATCAAAATAGTTTCAGAATTGCTATAACTGTGATCTATTTTAAAAAAGCTCTATTAAGTAGAATTTAAGATTTCTTTTTCACCATTTTTTGGGGGACTGAGGATATTTAGTTAAAGTATTGGTTCAAATGTTACTTGAATTAATTCTTTTCTTTCTCTTCCATGTGGTTATCCCCTTAATTTCAAATATTGTTAATTGGTTTCTGTTTGCATTCAATTTTCTTTTTTTCTTATACTTGTTGCTTTAATTTTGAATATGTAAAACATTAACAAGGTTTTAAAATCAAAACTATACAAAAAGCAAATGCAGAGAAGTGTTGATTCCTCTCTTGTTCCCTTCGTTCTATTCCAACCCACCATCTGTAGGTAACCAATATTATTAATTTCTGCTTTATCCTTCTCATGTTTCTTTTTTAAGAAATAAGCTTTTTTACTCATATGGCATACTTTATATATATATATATATATATACACACACACACACACACACACACACACATATATATATGTATATATATATATATTATTTTTTTTTACTTTGTATGCTTTTATGAGCTTTTTTCCCCCCAGTTAACAGCATGCCCTGAAAGTCACTCCATACTCATTCATAGAGATCTCCTATTTTGTTTTCATATCTTCAGAGCCCTCCACTGCATGGATAACATAGTTTATCAAACCAGTCTCCATGTTAAGGCATTTGGGTTATTCTTTATTTTTTGTTTTGTGTGTGTGTGTGTGTGTGTGTGTATGTGTGTGTGTGTTTGTTTTTTTGTTTTTTGTTTTTTGTCTTTGTTTCTTTTTTTTTTTTTTTTGCAATTACAAGTAGTACTGCAATAAATAACCTGTGCATAGGTATTTTTATGTTGTTAGAGGTAGTATCAGTCTGGACACAGAAACCACACCATAATTTAAATAGGAAAAGTTTAACATTAAAAATTATTAACCTATGATAGAAGAATAACAGAGTTGTAAAGAGAACTCTAAAGTAGGTTTGGCAACTGTTATTTAACATAGCACTGGAAGTCCTAGCCTTGCAATCACATAACAAAAAAATAAATAAAAGGCATCCAAGTCAACAAGGAAGGAGTCACACTTTCACTATTCACAGACAACATGATACTCTATATAGAGAACCCAAAAGACTCCACCAAAAAAATTGCTAAAACTGATACATGAATTCAGTAATGTTTCAGGACACAAAATCAATGTACAGAAATCAGTTGCTTTTCTATACACCAATAATGAAGCACTAGAAAGAGAAATCAAGGAATCGATCCCATTTACAATTGCACCAAAAACCTTAAGATACCTAGGAGTAAGCCTAACCAAAGAGGTAAAAGATCTGTACTCTGAAAACTATAGAACACTTGTGAAATAAATTGAAGAAGACATAAAGAAATGTAAAAACATTCCACTCTTATGGATTAGAAGAACAAATATTGTTAAGATGTCTACATTACCCAAAGCAATCTACACATTAAATGTAATCCCTATCAAAATACCACCAGCATTTTTCACAGAGCTAGAACAAATAATCCTAAAATTTGTATGGAACCACAAAAGACTCCAAACAGCCAAATCAATTTTGAAAAAGAAAAGAAAAGCTGCAGGCATCACAATTCTGGACTTCAGGCTATATTACAAAGCTGTAGTGATCAAGACAGTATGATACTGGCACAGAAACAGACACATAGATCAATGGAACAGAAGAGAAAATCCAGAAATGGACCCACAACTATATGGCCAACTAATCTATGACAAACAGGAAAGAATGTCCAATGGAAAAAAAGATAGTCTTCAACAAATGGTATTGGAAAAAGTGGACAGCAACATGCAAAAGAATGAAAATGGACCACTTTCGGGGCGCCTGGGTGGCGCAGTCGGTTAAGCGTCCGACTTCAGCCAGGTCACGATCTCGCGGTCCGTGAGTTCGAGCCCCGCGTCAGGCTCTGGGCTGATGGCTCGGAGCCTGGAGCCTGTTTCCGATTCTGTGTCTCCCTCTCTCTCTGCCCCTCCCCTGTTCATGCTCTGTCTCTCTCTGTCCCAAAAATAAATAAAAAACGTTGAAAATGGACCACTTTCTTATACTATACACAAAGACAAAATCAAAATTGATGAAAGACCTAAATGTGACCCTGGAAACTATCAAAATCCTAGAAGACACCACAGGCAGCAACCTCTCTGACCTCAGCTGCGGCAACTTCTTACTAGATATGTCTCTGAGGCAACAGAAACAAAAGCAAAAATAAACTATGGGACTTCATCAAGATAAAAAGCTTTTACACAGTGAAGGAAACAATCAACAAAACTAAAAGGCAACCTACTGAATGGAAGAAGATATTTGCAAATGACATATCTGATAAAGGATTAGTATCCAAAATCTATAGGGGACTTATCAAACTCATCACCCAAAAGACAAATAATCCAGTTAAAAAATGGGCAGAAGACATTAATAGACATTTTACCAAAGAAGACATCCAGTTGGCTAACAGACACATGAAAAGATGCTCAACATCACTCATCATCAGGGAAATACAAATCAAAACTGCAATGAGATATCACCTCACACCTGTCACAATGGCTAAAATTAACAACACAGGAAACAGCAGATGTTGGTGAGGATGCAGAGAAAGGGGAACCCTCTTATACTGTTGGTGGGAATGCAAACTGGTGCGACTCCTCTGGGAAACAGTATGGAGGTTTCTCAAAAAGTTGAAAATAGGACCACCATATGACCCAGCAATTGCACCACTAGGTATTTACCCAAGGATACAAAAATACAGATTTGAAAGGGTACATGCACCCTGATGTTTACAGTAGCATCACCAAAAATAGCCAAATTATGGAAAGAGTCCAAATATCCATCAACTGAGTAATGAATAAGGAAGTAGTATATATATATATATACAATGGAATATTATTTAGCCATAAAAAGAATGAAATCTTGCCATTTGCAAACAACATGGATGGAGCTAGAGTGTATTATGCTAAGCAAATAGAAAGACAAATACTATATGATTTCACTCATATTGGAATTTAAGAAACAAAAAAGATAAGCATAAGGGGAAAAAAGAGAGAAAGGCAAACCATAAAGTACAGTCTTAACTATAGAGAACAAACTGAGGGTTGCTGGAGAGGAGGTGGGTGGGGAGATGGGTTAAATGGGTGATGGGTGTTAAGGAGGACACTTGTTATGATGAGCACTGGGTGTTGTAAGTGATGAATCACTAAATTCTATACCTGAAATTAATATTACACTGTATGTTAACTAACTAAAGTTTAAAGTAAAACTTTAAAAAAAAGTAGGATTGGCAAACTTTTTCTTTCTTTTTTAAAAATGTTTATTTATTTTGAGAGAGAGAGCATGAGTGGGGGAGGAACAGAAAGAGAGGGGGAGAGAGAGAATCCCAAGCAGGCTCTGTGTGCAGTCAGCACAGAGCCCAACTCGGGGCTCAAACTGTGAGATTATGACCTGAGCCAAAGTCAAAAGTCAGATGTTTAACCAACTGAACCACCCAGGCACCCCCCAAACTTTTTCTATAAAGAGACAGTAAACATTTTAGGCTTTGTAGACTGTACTGTTTCTGGCACAACCATTCAACATTGTAGAGACAATACATAAACAAATGGACATGGCTGTGTTCCAACAAAAGTTTATTTATAAAACAGATGGTGAGCTGTATTTGGCCTACAGACCGTAGTTTACAACTGCTGTTGTAAAGAATGCACTAGGGCTAAGGGAGAGGACCCAAGGAAAGTCAGTATTGGAAGAGGAATCCTTCCAATGAGGTTGAAACCTAGTTGGAGAAGGTATGTACTGTTGCAGCCTACTGAATGGCAGAGCCCACTGGGTTCCCAGCGCCACACTTAGTGTCCCCACCAGGAGGTCTGCAAGGAGCCAGTCACAAGGCCTTGGCGGGGGCTAGGAGGTCACTAAGGAACCGGGTACTCTGGTTACCACCTGATTCTATCACCTTGACCCCTGTCCCCATATACATTGCACACCACTGACTATAGAGCAGGAGTAAATTTTTTAAAAAATGCAGCACCCGGGAACCACAAATAACCCCCCTTCCTCCTGCAATATCCTTCTAGCGCCCTCTACTGACAAAGCTTAACATCTGCTAAGGAGAAATGCTTGAGTCCAGTCTATGATCACAGAGCAGGTACTAAAGGATACAACTGAAGCTAAGAGGCTCCTAAGGTAAATTCTTCAAAGTTGGATTTGTGGGTCAAAGGGCAAATAGGTATTCCGCTAAATTTTCACAAAGTTATTTCCATGTGGGTGTATCATTTTGTATTTCCACCAACAATATATGAGAGTATCCTGTTATCTTACAACCTCATCCAACAAAGTATGTTGCTAAAGTTTTTACTCTTTGGCAATATGATAATTGTGAAATTTTGTCTGTCATTTTAATCTACATTTATTTTACTGTTAGTAAAGTTGAACATCTTTTCATAAACGTTAAGAGTCTGTGGGGAGCCTGGGTGGCTCAGTTGGTTAAACGTCCGACTCTTGATCTCTGCTCAGGTCACGAGCTCATGGTTCTTGGGTTCAAGCCCCATGTTGGGCTCTGCACTGAGAGTGCTGACAGTGTGGAGCCTGCTTGGGATTCTCTTTTCTCCCTCTCTCCACCCCTTCCCCCCTCTCTCTCTCTCTCAAAATATATAAACTTTAAGAAAAAGGAGTCATTGTTATCCTTTGTTGTTGTTGTTGTTCTTTTCTATAGGGGTATAAAATTGGTTCTTAACTAGCTTTCAGCAGGAATAAAATCAAGGCAGCTACAACTGCAAATTACTTGTGAAGGAATGGTTTTGTAGGGCTTTTTAAAAAATCATTGCTGTTTTCCCTTAACTTAGAAACTAAAGTTCAAATCTAAGTTTGGTTCATTTCAATACTTACTGAGTCCTCCCTGTGTGCCAGAAACCAGAGATAGAGTGAGACACGGTCCTTGCTATTAAGTGGGAAAGCAGATATGGGAAACCACTTGGGAGACAGAACTGTGATTAAAATATAAATTAGGAGATATATGGGTTTGGGTTCAAATTCTGCATTGCCCTTTCAACAATCAGCTGTGCAATACTGGGTAGGTGACTATCTTTCTGCCTCAGTGTCTTAAGATGGAAATAATAATAAGCACCTCACAGAGTTCTCATAGTAGCTATGTTAGTTATTATATGGAAACAACTAATATACTGCCTGACACATAGTAGGTATACAAAAAATGGTAGCTAATAACAACAATAAATAAAAAATGATTAAAATAATGGCAACAAAAGTGATGGAGTGCTATGGTAGCATATATACTAATTAAATTTTAAATGAATTTAAAATGTTTAAACCATATGCAGTATATTTCATTTACTAAGAGAATTTATCACATTTTTTTCATATAATTTGCTTAAGTATTGGTGAAATAAAAGTAAATGCTTAAGAAATAGTAAAATCACAAATACAAAACCCACAAATCTGGTGTTCTGAATTGTTAATTATATAAATAAAGTATTAGCATAAAACTCAAGATGATAGAATTCACACATTGCTGTCACCCATGGATGGTTTTGAAAACTAAGTTCAAGCAAAGAATTACAGTTCAACTGACAATTCATTTACTAATTTTCCATCAGTCTCTGTTTATCACATGTATGTTGTGAAATAAAACATGAATTCCAAGCTCCTGTCTACTTTAAAACATAAAATTTCTAAATATATTTAATAAAGATGTTTAATTTACTATGATATGATGTAATCTACCTCTTGTAATTCATAAAAGTTAGCAAAAATGTCCTAGCAACTGAAGCACCTGGGGAGCTCAGTCAGTTAAGTGTCCCACTCTTGATTTTGGCTCAGGTCATGATCTCACGGTTGGTGGGATTACATCTGTCTCTGCCCTGTCAGCATAGAGCCTGCTTGGGATTCTCTCTCTCCTCTCTCTCTGCTCCTCCCTGCACTTACTCTCTTTCAAAAAAAATAGATAAACATTTAAAACAATGTCCTAGGAACCATGATCTGAAACACAGCTAATAGCTATAAGAAAACATAACTGTTGGGGCGCCTGGGTGGCTCAGTCGATTAAGCGTCCAACTTCGGCTCAGGTCACAATCTCGCGGTATGTGAGTTCGAGCCCTGCATCGGACTCTGTGCTGACTGCTCAGAGCCTGGAGCCTGTTTCAGATTCTGTGTCTCCCTCTCTGTCTGACCCTCCCCCGTTCATGCTCTGTCTCTGTCTCAAAAATAAATAAACGTTAAAAAAAAAATTAAAAAAGAAAAAAAAAAGAAAACATAATTTTTTTCTTTTACCTGATTACAAATGTTCCAGCTATGCCTGGAAGGACATTCATAAAACACAGAAAAATACAGAAAAGCAAAGAAGAAGAAAAATCACTTAGAGATAAATTACATTCGGTTGTACCATATTACAAAAAAGTCACCAGGTATTTATTGACCTCCTACGATGTGCCCAGTCTAGTTTTAAACACCCAGACTGATTGTGCCCCAGGGAGGCAGGAAGCAACTCTGCATTGTTAGTCTCCCCCGTCCTGAAAGAATGATGGCTGCCGCTCCCTGGGTTCAAGACATGGCCTGCAAAATCTACTCGAAAACTTTGAGCTATGCTACACATGAGATAACAATGTGTGCAACGTTCTGGCAACTTAGATGAGGCTGTGCATAGCACTATTTAAAACACAGACTATAGGGGCACCTGGGTGGCTCAGTCAGTTAAGCATCCAACTTCGTCTCAGGTCATGATCTCACAGTTCGTGAATTTGAGCCCCATGACAGGCTCTGTGCTGACAGCTCGGAGCCTGGAGCCTGCCTCAGATTCTGTGTCTCCCTCTCTCTCTGCCCCTCCCTCCACTCACACCATCTCTGTCTCTCTCTCTCTCTCTCAAACAATAAACATTAAAAAAAATTAAAACACAGACTATAAATTCTAAGAATACACATGCAAATATCATTTTTTTCATTGGTTTTCATCTTTCCTTGATCAAGGAAGGCTAAAAACTATGGACACTTTGAAGGAACTTAAAGCCCTGCCTTGCTTAAAGAAATCCGAAGTACAAAACCTCTCCCCAAACATGAATTAGCAGATGATCATTCTTATTTAAAAAGTGATCTTCACAAAAGGAGTTGCTGCAATCACTTTTTAATTTTGCTACATTAGCTGAATGGGGGCTACTATGAGTTATTCTGAGTCCCACAATACATTTACATTTCAATTTAATTTACCAGAGATTTATTCAAAGTATGAATTTTTGAGAACATATTAACTGTAGATGCCTCTAAATATCTCACATTTTGGCTCTTGCTTGGGACTGTGGAGGAAACCAGCTCAGTAATGTGGGCATGTGCTATTTCTGCTAACATCAGTTCCGTTAGACTGCAACTCAATAGATGGGACTTCAAAACTTCTCCAAAATTGCACTGGGTTGCAGAATGGCTATGGTTGTGTTAAGATTCATATCTTCCATAATAGCTTCTAATATTAAACTTTAAAGATTCTAAATTGATTTAGATTTCTTGATAGGTTCTTAAATGGGTCTTGTCCTCATCATCCTTTCTCCTGTGCCCCTGTGTCATTATTGGTATCAAAACCATCTCAGGGACTTCTTCAAAAATCAAAATACAAGAACATACAAGTCTAAAATGTGTCTGTCACCTTGCAGGCTCATTCTCCAAGGACATTTCCTTCTGCTATATATATAATTAAATAAAAGGCATAGTGCTTAGCAATTGCCATTTTGACATATTCTATTTAAGGATTGATTGCTTTTTCTAACATTTGTGAATGATATTAATATTCAAAAAAGAATCACAAGGGACCATCTGGAGTTGGACAGAAAGCAAGTATTCAATGAATGACTCTCAGAAAGACTGCCCAACAGTTTTATATGTTGCTGGTGAGAGTACAAATTGGTAGAACTTTTCTAAAAAGAAGTTTTGCATCCCATGATTTGATTTATTAATTCCATCTGGGAATTTATCGTAAGGAAATAATAAAAGATATAAAGATATAAAGACGTTATGGTGAAAATGGTGAAAGATAAAGATATAAAGGTGAAAACTGGGGGGGGGGGGGAATGAAATACTTCCCCATAGGAAATTGGTTAAATAAAACACAGTGCCCATATGATGCTGTGGCAGAGACAGCTGGCTGCCCAATTTCTATTCTCCTCTTCTTTGTTATTAACAAGCCCCTATATTATTGTGGCCAGCAATGTGCTTAGCTAAAAATACTACATTTTACAGCCTTCCTTGCAGATACAGGCGGCCAATAAGATAGAAGCAGAAATCCTTGGGTGAGACTTCCAAGTGGCTGGATGTCTGCCTGGACCCAGCTGTCTTGATCACTGATATGATGGCTCAAGCTCCAGTAGCCATTTGGGGACCATGACAGAAAAGCCAAGAGAATTGTAGTGACTGCAATTCTGACATCCTTGAACCACTGTAACAAAGCCAGCAACTGCCTCCTTCCAGATGTCTCATTATATGAGAAAAATAAACCCTTCTATGTTTATGCTAGTCAAACTCTGTTCAGAGAAGCCAAACACAATTCCTAACTGACACAGATGAAACATTTTGCAACCATTTAAAAATATCTTTCTGAAAAATGGAATAAAATATTAAATGAGAAAGCCAGAATACAAAATCTTATATGTAGTATGTCCTATTTTGTTCTTAGATTATATGTATACATTTTATATGAATGGAAAAGACTATAAAATATATTAAAATGGTAACAGTGGCTGTCTTAGGATTGTGGACTATTTATTATTGCTATGATTTACATTTTACTATGCTTTCTAAATTCTCAACATTGTGATTAAAAAAAAAAGATGTTTCTGAGATTGCCTAGTACACCCACATGACTGGGGAGAATGTAAAGCGGTTAAATCTACACTTTTTGGAAAGCAATGGGTCAACATAGACCAAAAGCTTTTACAGTTTTCATGCTCTTTAACTCTCTATTTCTACTTTGACCTCTCTTGGTGTAATATTAGACTCAGACAAGGGATTATGCATGATGATGTTTGCTACAACACTATCTTTGATACTGAAAGAATGAAAACAAACTAAATTTCCATTAGGAAAGTTTTTTTTTTTTTTAATGTTTACTTATTTATTTTTTGAGAGAGCTCGTGCATGTGTGCGCGTGCGTGCACGAGTTGTGGAGAGAGACGGAGAGAGGGGATCCCAAGCAGGCTCCTTGCTGTCAGCACAGAGCCTGACAGGGGCTCAAACTCACACACTGTGAGATCATGATCTGAACTGAAGTCAAGAGCCAGAGGCTTCAACCGTCTGAGCCACCTTGGAGCCCCGGGAAAGTTTATAAATAAATATATAACAGGATATCCATCCTGTATTACAAATACTTACAAATCATGACTAAAGCAAGAAAAAGAACATTTTGGAACTTGTTTTAGAGTTATTTTCTTGTTCCTAAATCCCCCACCACTGAAGCGATGATGGACATCAATGGAATAGGAAGGTATCCCTGATCAAGAAGATATTTCTAGCTTCAACTGAAATTAGATTTTTGTCTGAGCCCACAGCAAGAAAACAGCTCTGTTGAGAAAGACAGATTTTTCTGTTATTGTTTCTGTGTCAAGAGCCAAGCCTTGAGGAGTCATTTCTTTAGGTTCTGCCTGTCTGCATGGCAGCAAGACCTTGCTGCCTAGAGAGGAAGAAGCTATGATGAACGGGTTGGAGAACATTTCTCCTCAGAGGAAGCAGCAGCTGGTTTTTGTGCTCGGAATCACATGGTCCTAGCTCACTCACGTTCAGCAGAGTCTACACGGAGACTTCTTTGCATGATGTCCACATCCAGGCGTTCATCTTTTTCTCTCCATTTTTCTGCAGCCAGGTGGGGAGGTGTTTTGAACATGCTTACATAGCAAAGGATGGAAGTTGGTGGATAAATGTCCCAGCCTCCCGTCCTTTGGAGGAACCATTCCGAGGGCATTCTACCAATTTCCCTAGAGGTTCTCCAGTGAGCCCGAGCCCTGGTTGCCCACGGCAACAACTAGCTCCATGATACACCTTGTTTTGCCCTTTCCTTCTTCTCAGTTCAGCACTGTTCCCTGAATCAATTCCTAAATAAATAACCTGCATCCCAACCCTTACTTCAGGCTCTACTTCTAGGGAAAACCCACTGAGACAGATGGAGTGTGGGAGGAAAGAGGAGAAAGAGAAGTACCAGCCCTTGTTTATCCAACTTTGGGAGCCCAAGAACATTAATAGCAGTAACCCATTTCCCCTGGCATATTAGACCAACATTTTTTGAAGCATTTTTTAAATGTTTATTTATTTTTGAGAGAGAGAGAGTGCGAGTGGGGAAGGAGCAGACAGAGAGGGAGACACAGAATCTGGAGCAGCCTCCAGACTCTGAGTTGTCAGCACAGAGCCTGATGAGGGCTTGAACCCACAAACCATGAGATCATGACCTGAGCAGAAGTCGGACACTTAACTGACTGAGCCACCCAGGCACCCCTAGACCAACATTTTTTGAAAATAAGACATTAAAGGGGATAAAAAGAAATATATCATAGTGCACAGTATGTAATAAGGGTAAGTACTGTTTTGTGCAACTTCTGTTTCAGGTGTGTGTGTGTGTGTGCGTGTGTACATGGTCACAATATATAACGTATTTCTTCCTGTGGATTGCAGTCCAAAAACATGGAAAACCACGGGTCAAGAGGATACCACTAAGTCCAAGGGGTCCCTGATCTGCTGCAGCAAAATTAACTAAAAATTTATGAAAGAATTTTAACGACATGGAAAACTAGTTATGATTGAGACTGAGTGTGGTGGGGGAAAATTACAAAACGTTGAATACAGTAAGACCTCAACTTCGTAAGAGAAAAATTACGAAAAGACCAGAGCCATTCATTCATTTCCAGCTTTATCCATCATGAGTAAATTCCTAGAACACCATGAGTAATAAAAAGGCACTTAATTTGAAAAGAGTGTGCTCACATGGAATAAGGGAAACGCAGGAGACACAGCGCAGGGACCCTGTGGGTCTTGCTCCACAGTGCCTGGAGTCCCGTTTGCTACACAGAAGACAAGAATGATTTGCTGGATGAAAGAATGAAGCGAAGGGGGCACATGTTCACAAATCCCAATCTTAGAAGCACACAGCCTTGCCTGGCCCCAGGGAGGAGGGGGGTGCTGACTGATGGCCCTGCTTTATGCAGCTACAACAGCTGTATACCTTGCAGCATTTGCTGTGGCCTCCCGGGCACTTCAGACATTGCAGTTGCCACAGATCTTGCTGTCATCATCCATTTAGGAGACAATTCTGTGTCTGCTTTGAAAAAGGTGTGAATTTTTTCACTGCTTTATTGAAAAAGCAGTGCAAATTAATTGTTAATAAGGCAAATGGAATGCTTATATGACAACATGTTAATCATGGTTTCTTCTGGATAATGCAGTTTATAGGGGGCACCGAGATGAGTAGGGATTTAAAAGCCAAACCCTGTGTTAAGCTTTTTACTAGACCTGCATCTTGTTCTCATGACCACCTGATGAAACAGGTACTGTTATCCTTATGTGACACAGGAGGAAAATGCTTACTATTAATAATAGTAAGTAATAGCTATAAAAGTAAGTAATAGCTATTGAGCAATAACTGTGTACCAAAAATTAATGCTGAAAGCTTTATGTGTATAATCTCATTTCATTCTCACAACCACCCTATGAAGGAATTCCATTTATATTCCCATTTTACAGATGAGGAAAAGGAAGGCTTTAGAGAGGTTACTTCTGAAGAGAGCATGAATGAAAAAGCACGTATGGTTGCCAGCTCCTGGCTGTTTCTAAGGGAATCATGATTGACCCTTGGCTAGCCCCTGGGAATGGTGGCCCTGGAGAGTTCTTTGTGTTGGTGATTAATGATTTTGCATATACACCTGGAGCAATGAACCGTGTTCTACTAGTTTGTCATGTTGTTTTGAATTAGTGTCAAGACTGACGATGTGCACCTGGTTTCACTGTTGGGTCCTGAGTTTCGATTGCCATGGCAGATTGCATAGCGAGATCTGCCTATGCAATCAGCCCCCACTTAAAGGTCTTGGACCCTGAGACTCAAAGAGATTTCCTGGGGCAGGGACATTCCATACATGTCCCTGTGCTTCTCTGCTAGAGGGAAAACACATCCTGTGTGTCCTTAGATGAGGAACAGCTTTGGAAGCCTGTGCCTCGAAGATGTACGTCTGTTTCCTGACACTTTTGCTTTGTGTCTTTTGCTACCAAGAACCGTACCGCAAACACTATTGGATCTTGTAAATTCTCACCAAGTGAAACACTACCCAAGACCATGCAAGTAAAAGGTGATAGAAATAGAATTCCAACCCAGCCAGCCACACTTCCAGGCTTGCTCTCATAACCATTGCGTTCCACCATAATACAGCTAGCATATGGTAGGTCCTGCACTGAAAATTGGTGCTGTTATTATTATTGTGATTTACGGTGCTTCCTTTGTTTTCTAAATTTTCTTTGATTGAATATACATGATTGGGTAATCAAAGAAAGAGAAAGCCTAGAAATGTACTTGGTTAGGAAATAGAAAAAGAGGAGTCGGAAAGGAAACAGACCACAAGGAAGTCAGTTAGCAGGCTCCAATATAACCAAGTAAAGGAGCCGTAAGGTTAAGTGGAAGACACTTTTACAGAAGAAAATCTTCTCAGTCTTGGAGTCGGCAACATTAGACAGGACACACAAAATGCAAATCACAAAAGGAAAACCTGATAAATTGGGCCTCGTCATTAAAACTTTCTGCTCTGTTAAGATGTTGAGTAAATGAGAAGGCAACTCACACTTTGGCAGAAAATATTTGTAATGAATATATCTGGCAAAGAACCACTGTCCAGTACATACAAGGAATTCCCACAACTTAATACTGAGAAAATGTTAGAAGTGTGTAAAATAGGGGCACCTGGGTGGCTCAATCTGTTGAGCGCTGACTTCGGCTCAGGTCATGACCTCTCGGGTTTGTGGGTTTGAGCCCCTTGTGGGGCTCTGTGCTGACAGCTTAGAGCCTGGAGCCTGCTTCAGATCCTGGGTCTCCCTCTCTCTCTCTGCCTGTCCCCCACTTGTACTGTTTCTCTCTCTCTCAAAAGTAAAATAAACATAAATATATATTTTTTTAAAGGAGTGGGTAAACTATTTCAATAGATACTTCACAAGAGAAGATGTAAGATGTAGGAATGGAAAATAAGCACAAACGAGATTCTTAATTTGATCGATCCTTAGAGAATAGCAAATTAAAATCACAATGAGACTGCCTACACACACACCACAATGGCTGAAATGAATGATGGAAAATGGAGAACTAGAACTCATATATTGCTACTGAGAATACAACTGCTTTGGAAAAACAGCTTGGCAGATCCTTAAACATGTACTTACTACGTAATGCAACACTTCCACTCCTAAACATTTACTCCCCCCAAAATGATAACAAATATCCACTCAAGTATTTGTATATTAATGTGCATAGAAACTTTACTCATAACTATTAAACCTGAAAACAACCCAAATGCCCAGACAAATAAATGGAAAAGGAAACTGTGGCTCCTCAATCCAATTGGATACTATCCAGCGATACAAGGAAACCGACCTGATACATACAACAACGTGGATAAATCTCAAGGACATCACATTGAGCAAAAGAAGTTGACACAAAAGAATGCCTATTGTAGGATTGATTATATTGATATGAAATTCGTGTGGTTGCCTTGGGATCTTTTGGAATGATGGGAAACATTCTGTGGCTTGATTGCAGCAGTGGTTATAGGAGTATGTATATGTATTGGTCAAAACTCAACCAACCACATGCTTAAAACAGGTACATTTTATTAAATATAAATTATCTCTCAATATTGTTGATTTAAAAATATATATATAAGGCAGCTCCTCCATCTAGCAGCTTGTGGCACTTGCTTTGACCCTGCCCCCCTGCCCCCAGACTCAACTGGAAACGCAGCCCCCAGCCACTCACTGGTATCAGGTGCAAGAGCCTGTGCTGGAGTAAGAAATCAGGCCTCGCTGGAGGCATCCAAGCCAAGGTTGGAAAACTGCTTTTCCAGAAGAAAAAGGAAACCTCTACATCAGAAAAGGTGACTAATAAGCATACCTGAAGGACGTGGTTGCACAAATACCAGAATCTGATCAGATAAAACAATTGTGGGGATTTCCTGGGACCTCCAATAAACTTACAGAAACTTGTTTTTTGGACTGTTTTTTGGACTTCACAAGAGAAATAAAACCTGAAGGTACCACCTATTCAGAACACTGCTTACAGAAATATTTCTAAATGACACAAAGAATATCCGTGAGACCCCAGGAAAATCATATTCGGGGGGATGAAGCCTCAGCGGCCAAAGCAGGACTCCTTGGCCGGCCACGACAGAGAAGTCCTCATGGATGGACTCTTGCCATCAGCAGTTACTCTAGAAATGAGGATTCATCTGACAGAATCCCCTGACAGCAGCAGCCACCATGTTAAACTGTCATGACTGCTTGGAAAATTGAAACCACTGGAGACACAAAATTGCTATTTACCAGAAGTAATCAGATAGAATGCCTTATTTTTCAATGAAAACAATAAGATGCAACATTTATGGAGGCCCTAAGATTCAGCAGCTTGGTCACTTTAGTAGAAAAATCATTTCTAATAGTTTCTTCAACAAATATGTACATACGGCAGTTTCGTTGAAAGAGGGGCCGTTAATTTTTTTCAAATATTGCAGAAAGGCAGGGAGAAGACAGCTGGAAAATCACCATTGGATCTATCAACTGGTGGTGACTAGGAGTTTCAAGACTACAAATTCAATAGCCCCGGGGGTCAGAAATCAGATTGTTGTACGTGAGGGGGGAATACTTGACATGTAGAACAGAGACGCTTTGGGTCCCTGGAGCCCAAGAGGCTAAGCTCACACATAGCATATATGCTAACTACGTAGCAATAGAGCCCAACCTACTGGAATACCAAACCCAGAAATCTACTCCGGCAACAGTCATCCTGTTGATTAAAGATATTTTGTAACCTTAAGTAGAGGAATGTCAAGAGTCTCTTCATCCCTGTAAGAGGTTTTTTTTAAAAATCAAAACATTATTTATCTTTTCAGCTTCCTTTACATTCTTCTCTCCATTCTCAGCAAAAGGCTTTCCCCTCCTACTGGGCTGAGAAGGCTTCCTCTCATGTGGCCATAAGACTTCTCATCCATCTTCTCATCTTCCGCCGTCCCTCTCCTCTGTACCAGGAAGACGGAGCCTCCTCCAGTTAAAAGCTCTCCCCTGCCTGTCGCGGGAATATTCTAACACCACTCAGCTCTTCCACGACAGTGACTTCCCTTTGCCTCTCCTGGGGGCTCCCAACCCCCAAAGCGATTTCTCCAATCTCTTCTCGGCACCAAAGCTGCAAACTTCTCGCGTTAGTCAAACCCCCCAGTCGCTATTTCCAGATCATACTTTCCCACAATCTGGCTTCTTCATCTGCCCCAAGAACTTTCCCTCATGTCAAATCCTGTAGGATTTTACAGACATAGCCTCCCTAAGGTTTCTACAATATTTGACGTGAGGGTCTAACCCTGTCCTTTTTAAGGGTCCCTTTTGGGCTTCTGAGAAGCCCTTCCTCCCAGTTTCCATGCTAGTGTTCCACCCTTCCTCTTCATCCTCCACTAATCTTCTGACCAATCAGTTTGGATGTTCCCTTGAACATCTAATGTTCTGCAACATTCCCTCCAGCCCTCCTCCCCTCTCGGGCAGCACTTCTCAAACTCTAATGGGCATATGACTTACCTGGGATTCCCGTTCAAAAGCAGATTCTGATTCAGTAGGTTTGCGGTGGAGCCTGAGATCCTGCATGGCTAACGAGCTCCCATGGGAAGCTGGTCCAGGGACATGCTAAGTATCAGGATCTTAGAGAACAGAGCCTGCATCCAGATTCAAACACTTTCAAACTCAACAACTTGAGATGTGATCAGTCCTACATGAAACATTCTGAGTCACAATTTAAGTGCCACAAAAATGAACATTCCATGAGGATTATCCATAACCTTATTATTTAAATTTTTTAGGAACGAGCAGTTTTCCTCAATATAGTAAAGATGGGTAGGAAGTATCAGCCCCAATGTTTCAGGTAATTAGAGTCAGGTTTCCATTAGCAAATAAGGATGGATGGTGCAATGAGAAGATCAAATTAAGTGAGGAGGAGAGGGTTCTGCCTGATCCTTAGGCTGGAAGTCACCTGAAGTGCAACAGTTTTTTCTAGAATATGTATTGATCACCAAGTGACAAGAAGATTCAGTCACTCTCATTTCTGAATAAGCCAAACTTATATCCCCTCACATATGATTCTTCAATTGCATCCACTGCCTTTCTTCATAGATTGTGCTCTTCAACTGGCATTTGATTTTAGATTCATCCTCCCAGACCCATTCAGCTAAGCCAGTAATTCAACCTTGATGCGATGTCAATGATCACCCGGGAAGATAACAGTCGCGGTCCCTCCTCGGGACAAAGCTTGGAAAGGCTGGTTTCTTTCATCTCCTTTCCTCCTGTGTATTAGAAAGATTTCTGCCGCAGTTGGAGGATTCATTCAATAGCATGATTTGGGCTTGGTGATTATGAGATGCCTAAGCTGCACTTTGTTATTTAATCATCTACAAAAAAAGGGGCCATTTATTGCTCCTGGTACTTCAGCAGTAGACAGACATTGGATTTCAATTCAAATCTTCCATGAGTCCACTGAAATTATGCTCTGAAGAAAATAAGGTGGCATTAGAACATGGGGTACTTGGGAGCAATTTCTTGATGAAAGGCCTTACCTACTGAGGATATTATTTCAGGCAACTAAAAAATAAAGACTGAATTATAAAGCAATTTGTGTCAAGATGCAAGTAATAGCTACTGGAATAGCAAATGAATGTAGTATTATCACTGCTATTGAAATGAGTCAAAATTAATTCACAGTGAACTATTTTTCTAAAGATGGAAAGAATTTATGGGTTTACTATCACGAACCCCCAACATTAGATGTTAGCATGTCAAATACTAAATGCAAATATTCAGATAATTAAATAAGGTCAGAAGAGGATAGGGAACAGAAATTTTCCTTTTAAGTTCATCAGGCAAAACCTGACACCTCTCTGAGTTATCTGATTGAGAATAATTAATTGTAGACAAAGATGAAATCAGACTTGATCTCACGGTAACCGAGCATTTCTCTTTCTGTTTCTGTGTTCCGAGCAGTTTGTCCGAGGAGCGGTTCCAGGCTTGGAAGAGGTACTGTTTAAGGCGTACCATGAGAGGAAGTACATCTCTTTTCAGCAGTAAATCTCTGCTCGATTCACCCGATGACAAATCTGCATTTTCACATTTCAGAGACCTAAGCATAAGAGCACAAATGGTCCAGGCATTGTCCTGTCCACGCTTCCTGTCATCACCAGAGTCCCTGAGGGAGCCCTGTGGCTAGTGGGAGGCATGGGAATTGCAGTAAAACACACCAGGGTTCAAGTCTTGGCTAGGCTGTCTGCTGACTGTGCGATTCTAAGTAATTTCCGTAGCCTCTCAGAGATACAGTCAACACAAATGGAGTTAATATCACCTAATCCGCAGAATGATGAGAATTAAACAAGCGAACACACGCAAAGCACTTCGTCCAGTCAATAAAGGGTTGCAGCTGCTGTCACCAGGGTCACTTCAACACTTCATAATTACCATGCTGAAAATCTACCTCGTTCCTCCATTATCTGTGGAGCCAAGCCCAGTGTGGCCTGACGGGCAGCAACCTCCAGATTAGTTCCACTTCCACCCCAAACTAGTTAACTCACGAATCCCTGAGTATCCTGACAATAACTCACTAATCCCTGAGAATCCTGATTAGTTAACTCACCAATCTGTGCATATCCTCTGACTAGCTAACTCACTAATCCCTGAGTATCCTGACTAGTTAACTCACCAATCCCTGAGCACCCTCTGGGCTTTCCTATTTCTTTCTTCACTCGTTCAATTTTTCATTAACATATTTATTAAATATTACAGAGTAACCCTGAGGAAATAGGTATTAGGATATGTGCAGAGGTGCCAAAGGTTAGTAAGACACAGTTCTTCCCCTCAAAGTGGGTCCAGTAGGAGAGACAGCTATCTGTATAAGTATTTATAATGTAAGGGGAAAGCTGTCGTAAAAGACAAAGTGCTGTGAGAGCACGGAGAAGGAAACGTTTAATTCGGATCTTGTTTTTTGCCTTATCCTCAATGTCCTCCTCTATCTCTATTATACAAATCTTATTCAACTTTCAAAACCAAACAGTTCCAAGCATTGATCTCTTCAGCACATATCCTGTGCTTTTCTGAATGTCTAGTCCTATGCTTTAGGCTGAGCAGTATTTAGAAAGGGTGTTTTACATCTCTGAATGGCTGCTTATTTATTATGTATCACATATTCTCTTGTATTCTCAATCATGCCATCATGTGTCTCTACTCTCCAATTTTTTGTGTTCCTTAAAATCAAGGACTGGGTCTTTTTGGATGAACGCCCACAGCAGCTAACAAAGCTGAAGTGGATAGTAGATGATCAATAAATGGTTGTTTATTGCTTCGCAGTCTAAATACCAAATTTAGTTTGAGGTTCAAACTAAATTCTGGAGAATGTTTAAACGAATGAAACTGATTTAGGCGTGCCTGGGTGGCTCAGTCGGTTAAGTGTCCGACTTGGGCTCAGGTCATGATTTCACGGTTCATGGGTTCGAGTCCTGCATTGGGCTCTGTGCTGACAGGGACAACCTGCTTGGGATTCTGTCTCTCTCTGTCTCTCTCTGCTCCTCTCCCCTGCTCATACTCTCTCTCAATAAATAAACTTAAATATTAAAAAAAAAAAAAGAACTAAACTGATTTAAAATGATGTGTAAACATGGGCTCTTGGTAGTGGACACCTGTACCAAAAAGCTGGAACAGATTCTGGTCAGATACCAACAAATTCAGCCCTATCTCTGCCATGGCATTTTTAATACAAGATGATTGGTTCCACTATTTGACACTGAGAACGTTTTGTCCTAGTATGTATGAATAAGATCTTGTCACCAGAATGTCATTCACATTAATGAATTTTCATCTTCAAAGAACTGATCCACAATTTTCTGGCAAATGCCATTATGATCGTTTAAATCCTTGATAAACTGTCTATACACTGTAGTGAGACCATTTCCGTTTTTGTTTTATACTCCCATTTCTATTTTACTGCAATTATTTTCATCGGGATCAGTTCTCCTTGATGTAAAGTTTCCGACCGAAGTTTGATTCACCATTCAAGGTTTTGTCCCTATCAAACTTCACTGATTATGTTTTTAGCACTTTGGGTTTTCTTCTGTTGCCCTCATCTTTACAAATTCCAATTTTATCTGGGTCAAACCGGACAGATCCAAACGTTATTAAGAAGGTCTAAAGTCTGGAGTTTTATGTCATGCGGATAATTTCTACGAGTCTAATTTTCCACATCAGCTTTTAGTTTTCGGCATCACCAAGAAGCTATCATTCCTCAGCAAGCTCTGTGCTTTGTAATAAATTTTACCTGTGAGCAGAATTAGCCATTGTCAGCTGATTATTTCACACAAGTCCAACGTTTTGCTAGTGATCTGGTCATATTGTCCTTGGGGTGAAAACAGCACAGTCCAAACAGTACTGTTAGTGGAGAAGGATCATGATTTCCTGCTTCAGAGGTTACACATTAGGGATGCAATAGCTTCCCCTTTCTACTCTTATAATACAAACACCCTTTGGAGGAGTAAGATGTTAAAATATTAGCTGGTGAGAGGCAAGCCACCGAGAGTGTCTATGCTGCGAGACTGCCAGGGTTCCAACCCCATTTCTGTCCTTTACTAGCTGTGTGGCTTTTGACAGTATACTTACGAATGTGTGCCTCAGTTTCCACACTTTTCAATTGGAACTGTAAGGATTAAATGAATGAATAAGCTCAGAACAACACCTGGCACCTAATGACACAGGTAAAAATTAAGTTCCATTATTACTATTAGAGTGGTTGCTTCAATGTCCTCCAAATAGATTGTTTCATATCTTTGTTCGACTGTGCCTCAGTTTCCTCTTCTGAAAAATGGGGTATTACCTACGCCGTAGGATTGTCATGCAATCTGAATGTGTAACACAGGGCTTAGAACAAGTGCTTCACCCTGGCACAGGGTGAAGTGTTATACAGTGCTATGTTTCTGCTAATGCTTTTTTTTTTTTTTTTTCCACCTTCAGATGAGTGGGTTTATGACATCCCAAGAACCCATGAGCTAGTTTCCATAGAGAATATTATGGAGACCGCATAAGGAGCCTAGGGCCGCAAGGCGAAAGGGTGCTATCAAATAAGTACAAAAATACATTAAAAGCAAAAGAGAACTATCCAGCTATTTAAAATGATAATCTCTACAATAATGTAAGCTTCCTAAGGGTAGGGGTTGTTGTCCTTTTTGTTCTTTGCTATGTATCCAGCATCTAAAACAGGGGCTGACACATCTTAGGCAGTCTATAAATATTTGCTGAATGAATAAATAAATGAATATGAAGACGGTGTGGCAACATTGGAAGTGTTTCTGGTACGATATTAAGTAAATAAAGCAAGACATAAAATTATATTACACTATGATGACAACTTTGCAGACATACACATGCATATGGTGACCATTAGACAGTAATGTGTAGAACTGAAAATGATTGTGTTGTTACTCTGTGATATTGTTAGATTGTCTTTTTTATATGGTAAAACAAAGAAAGTGAAGGCAAAAAGGTCCTAAAGAAAAATTACAGCTATGTCATAACTGTATATAATGTAGAGTACCATACCCCTATCCTTTTAAAGTTGGTCTTGAGAAGTCTAATTATGACCATACCCAAAAACAAAACAAAAAAAAAAAGGACTTAAACCAATGAATTGGGACCCTCGATTATTAGTATTATTTTTTTACTTTCTGATTTCAAGAGAAAAGCACAAAGGTACACAGACATAAATGAAATACATGTGATGTATATCAGACACAGACACACACACACTTTTTCAGATTATATTTCGAGCTGATTATCCATTCAACACAATCTCCTAGGCCGTCTACATCCACCATACAGTACAATGAGTATTTATGTTCATAATGATCTTTCTGGGGCACTGCAAGGACTTCGATCATCAAACAAAGATTCAATTACATTTACCACCCTACACTTCCTAAGGCATTAAAGAAGCTAATGCGTTTTAGAAAGATTTTTCTATGGAAAGATTTGAACAAAGGGTGTCGGGTTAATTTTTAGTTAACCAGAAAATTTAATTAACCGGAATGACTCGTCCCCTGAACATTCCCATTAAATGAGGTTTTATTGTACTTTGATTTCTGAAATCTTTGCCTAGCTTCTTCCTATTAATAGTGGCTGCTGGAAAAGATAGAATTCTTGAGTCAAACTGCTTAGGGAAGATTAGATTGTTCTCAGTATTAAAAACAAAAAGACAGCAGGTGGAAAAAACACCACATACTCTTCTTGAATGGCTCTCTGACTATGCTGGACTTTGACCCTTAGAAAGGCTGTGTGAAGAAATCAGCCCAGTAAGAGAAAAAACAGGAGTTTGGGGTCTTATAGTTTCTATTTAAAGCTATATTAGTGTTATAAGTCTCATTTTGAAAAAATATACATTAGCCATTAAAAATTAATTTATTTTTATTTGTTTTCTGGATTAATGGTCCTTCTAAAATAGAAAATTGAATGAGGACTTAGTTATTTCATTTGCAAAAGCTAATTGAAGCACATATTTATGAAATTAGACGTGGAGAAGTGAGCCACTGCCACCCACTCAACCACAACGAGAATGATTTTTTTACTTATGAGACAGGATAAAAGAAGAGAAATTAATATGCATGCAGTAATTCCTTCACCCTCCTTCTCAATCCTGCCAGTGCCTCTTAAGGAGTCTCGGTCTTTTGTGATGATAATGGAGATAATGGGCAGCACTGGAAATCTCTGATGAGAGAAGAGGCCCTACGCACTGGATTTTGTGCTTTTTCAAATATTAACTTTTAAATTTAGCAATGTTTGTAGGCATGCAAATAGATTAGGACAGTTATTTTAAAAGAGTTCATAAAATATATTCAACCTCCCAAGCTCCTTCCCCCCCAAGCTCCCCCCCCCCCCCCCCCCCCCCCCCCGCCCCAACAGCAGGCTTCCTTACAGGGTGTCGGTCAACAGTGTTCCAAAGAGGCAAACCCCAGAGCACATGAGCTTATCAAGTCTACAGTTATGTCATGTTTACTGGTGTATCACTGGCCAGATCAGGTCACATGGCCAAGCCCACAGCTAACATGAAAAGGGATACACAGGGCAGGAATAATGAGAAGGGTCCTTCAGTTATCACAATAATCTCCACCACGTGTTGAAACAACGTGATTCTCTCTTTTCGGTAATAATTTCCACCCTCCTAATTCAGAGCTGAAATTCACAGAGCTCAGTATTTTTATGGCTCCATTTCATGTTGAGTGAAATCTTCTCAGGCATGCCTAAGGGCTTCTCCATTCACAATGCGTAACACAAGTTCCTAGTGTCCCATGCCCCCATCCCCCATCTTTCCTTCTGCTTCTCTCTCTCACACACTGAAGAAGCCTCCCTGTATTTGTTTTCTATTGTGACCGTAACAAGTTACCACAAATAGCACGACTTTTTAAAGCCACCACTCATTATCCTGAGGTCAGAAATACAGCGGGGCTGGCTCGGTGCTCTGATGTGTGCCAAACTAAAACGGAAGTGTCAGCTGCCTGGCGCTTAGTGGGAAGCTCTGGGGAGAATCTGGTTCTGGCGCGATTGGTGGAGCATTTGGTGCCAGAGCTATAGGAGGGACCAGGGTTTGTTCCTGTCTTCCAGGGGCTGATCACATTCCATGCCTCATGGTCCCCTACGTCTTCAGAGCCAACAATTGCAGATCAAGCCCTTCTCAAGCTTCAGATCTCTCTGATTTCTCCTTCCACCTCAACTTTCCTGCTTCTCTTCTGCCTTCTTCCAAGTTTAATCACTTGGACCCATCTGGAAAATCCAAGATAATCTCCCTATTAGTAGCCTCAATTCCATTTGCAAAGTTCTTCAGAGCAATCCTCAAATCCGTGTTTGACTGAATAGACAAGACCAGAATTTGGGGAGTAAACCTTGAGGATTCTGCCTACCCTACCCACCAAATCTCTTTCCTATCTTATAACCCTCATAAAAATTTCTCTAAAATCTAGTCCAAATAAATAAATAAATAAATAAAGTCCAGTCCTAGGTGATGACATAAAGATGTTATTCCCACCCACTCTCCTCCCTCAAAATATTCCAAAACCACAAAAAGAATAATAACTCTGTTTTTTTATTAAAAGAGAAAACACCTTTCCTAATACAATATATGGACATGGAAGCAGTTGGAAGAATCATAAATTACTTAACAGAGAAGAGGAAATCCAAACTTAGTGCTGATGAGAAACAGGCCTATTTGCCTCACACAAGTCTCAGAAAGACTCACGAATTCAAGGTAGCTGAGGGTGAAAAGAGTTAGCAGAGTTACTGATATTTGGGATTTCCCAGTGAAAGTTCCAGCGCATCTCCTGACCTGTCTATAGGTCACCAGTGGTCATACGTCACTCATGCACCTGGAAGTTCTAGCCCACTTTCTACTGTTTGACTTTTCAATATAAACAGGGAGCCAAGAATCACCAGACAGTTGTAAGGACAAAGACCAAATCAAACCAAACGAACAGGAAGGAAGGAAGGAAGGAAGGAAGGAAGGAAGGAAGGAAGGAAGGAAGGAAGGAAGGAAGGAAGGAAGGAAGGAAGAAAGAAAAAGAGAAAGAACGACACAGAGGAAACTCAAGGAAACAGAAGGAAACTCAAAAGTAAATATAATTAAAATTCTTAGAGAGATACAAGAAATAACTTCCATAAAATAAGAAGAGCGGACCATGAAAGGAAGAATCAGAAAATAAAAATCTCTGATAAATTAAAAATATATTTAATCAAAAAGAAAAGTTAATATATGACTTGAAAGATGAAGTCTGGGAAATCCCCCAGAAAATGGCCACATTGAGTAGAGCAACAGAAAAGAGATGATGAGGACATTCAAAGATCATCAGATAGCACCAAATATTTAACCAATAGGAATTCCAGAAAGGGAGAAAAGAAAAAAGGAATGGTGGGAGGGATGTTATCAAGAGAAGAGAACAAGTTTCCTAGATTTAAGGACTAGAAAAGACCCACCCATGTGTTCAGCACAATGAATGAGAAAAGACCTTTACTGATATGCATTACTGTGAAATTTCAGTAAATCAGAATAAAGAAAAGATTCTGAAAAAGAAAGATAGACTGCATTCAAAGATCAGGAATCAGGGTGTTGCTGGTCTTCTCAACAGCAAGAAGAGAAACTCACAGAGTAGAGTGATGCATTCAAATGACCAAGGGGAAAATAATTTTCTGCCTTCATTCTGCACCCAGACTATCCATCAAATACAAGGATAAAATAGAGGCATTTTTAGACTTACAGGGTTTTAAAAAACAAAAATCTCTTTGTTCACCCTTTCTCAGAGTATTATTGGAGTAATATGTCATCCCCTCCTCATAGACAGCCTCTCCCCCCCCTCTCCCCCCCCTGCCCAGCCACCAGTGCAATAAGAAAATAAACTAAGGAGAGATCCAGGAGACAGGAAATGCAACAGAGAAGCAAAGACAATTCCCAAGATGCTGGCATGGGAGGCCACAAGCCTGCAGCTTGGAAAAGACCTAAAGAGTGTGACTTAGAGCCCAGCAGAGGGCTTTTGGAAGAATTTCTTCAATGAAACCCCAAACCAAACAAACTAGAAGAGGAGGAATGACAGATTTTCTGACAGATTTGTGTAGAAAACAGTTACTGAGGGGTATTTTATAAAGCAGTTACAGTGTGTAGGAAGACATCAACTATTTTTTTTAAAAACTCAAGTAAGTGTAAAATAACTCATTTTTAAATTCCAGGAAAAAAAAAAAAAAGAAAGTAAGTGCAATCTCAGTACAATACAAATGAAAACCCTGCATGTGGCTCCAATAATATAGAGATCCGATGATATTACGAGGCTGATGGGCAAGCAAGAGAAGGTGGAAGTGATAAAACTGATAAAAAGTAGAAGTGGTCAAAGCTGACAAGACAAGACTAACAAGGTGGGAAGTACTGTAGTTCTCTCCAGGGAACCGGAGGGAAAAGGGACACCTGAGGGGCCACAGGCTTATTGTAAACTTTTTAGAAATGATTACTTTTTTAATCTATTTGCATATAAAAACTAAAAATAGAACTACCCTACGACCCAGCAATTGCACTACTAGGCATTTATCCAAGGGATACAGGTGTGCTGTTTCGAAGGGGCACATGCACCCCCATGTTTATAGCAGCACTATCCACAATAGCCAAAGTATGGAAAGAGGCCAAATGTCCATCGACAGATGAAGGGATAAAGAAGATGTGGTGTGTATATACAAGGGAGTATTACTAGGCAATCAAAAAGAATAAAGTCTTGCCATTTGCAGCTACATGAATGGAGCTAGAGTGTATGATGCTAAATGAAATTAGCCAGTCAGAGAAAGACAAATATCGTATGACTTCACTCATATGAGGAATTTAAGGTACAAAGAAGATGAACATAAGGGAATGGAAGCAAAAATAATATTAAAACAAGGAAGGGGACAAAACATAAGAGACTCTTATATACAGAGAATAAACTGAAGGTTGCTGGAGGGGTTGTGGGTGGGGGGGTGGGATAAATGGGTAAAGGGCATTAGGGGGGACACTTGTTGGAATGAGCACTGGGTGTTATACTTAGGGGATGAATCACTGGAATCTATTCCTGAAATCATTATAGCACTATATGCTAACTAACTTGGATGTAAATTAAAAAATAAATAAGTAAATAAAAAAAGAACTGCTTTTGCCGTGTCCCCCCCCAAAATAAAAATAAATAAATCTATTTGCATGTAAACATTGGTAAACTTAAAATTACTATTTTTAAAAGCACAAAATCCAGTCCACAAGGTCTCTCTTCTTATCGATGTCCTAACTCCCTGGGATTTTCAATTTCTCTCATGAAGAAGAGAACGAGCTGACACCTCCCGCTGAACACCGTCTCATGAACAGCCATGAACAGGGTGGAACACAGAAATGCCCAGACAACCCACAGAACTGTGAGATATAAGAGTCAGTGCTCTAGGCCATGAGGCTTGGGGGGCGATTTGTTACACAGCAATAGGTGAGGAGTACAACATGTAACTAAACCCAGTAGATTTTCCCTCCACATATCCACATCACAGAGAACACTGCATGCTGGTCAAGTGTGTCGATTCTAGAACCAGACATTTATTAACCATTTTCTACCTGGAGGCCTTCAGTGAATTACTTGTGTCTCATTTTTCTCATCTGTGAAATGGGGGTAATAATAAAAACCTACCTAATAGGGTTGTTGTGAGGATTAAGTGATACTTGCAAGACAGGACTTGCTGAAGACCGTATGCATTCTCGATGTTGGCTATTATTTCGTTGTTATTCTTTAAGCAGATAAAAATGCTTAAAATCCAACTAGTTTAGTTATAAATATGAATCTGTGGGGGTGGGGCGTGCCTAGGTGGCTCAGGTGGTTAAGTGTCCGACTCTTGATTTTGGCTCAGGACATGATCTCATAGTTTGTGGGTTCGAGCCCTGCATTGGTCTCTGCACTGACAGTGTGGAGCCTTTTGGGGTTCTTTCTCTCTCCCTCTCTTTCTGCCCCTCTGTCACTCTCATTCTTTCTCTCTCTCAAAATAAATAAATAGACTTTAAAAAATTTAAACTGGGTAATAGTAAGATCTAGAGGCAGGAGCCCTAGGAACAAAATGAGAGTCCAGTCCAGACTTTCAGACCAACTGACTGGTCAGGCAGGCTGTTGTTTGCTTAACTTTTTATAATGGAAAAATTTAAATGAATACAAAAGTAGAGAAGATAGTTTGATAAAACTCCTATGTACTCAGCTTCAGCAGTTACAAACTCATGGCCAAACTTGTTTCATCTAAATTTCCCCTTCTTGTCCCACACTGGATTATTCAAAGCAAATATCAGATATCATATCATCTTTAAATATTTTAGTATGTGTCTTGAAGAGATGAGACTCTTTCTTGTAAACATAACCATATATCAGCATCACTGCAAAAATTGTTAATAATTCTTTAATACTAGCAAGTATTAGGGTCAGAGTCAAATTGCCCTGATTTTTTTTATATTTTGTTTGAATGAGCATCTAAATAAACAAGATCTAGATATTGCAATTGGTTGATAGATATGCCTGACGTATGGTTTGTATAGTAAGAGCAGGATAAAGGCTCGATTCTCTCCTCTTATTTACCACTTCTTAGCATCATTTGTGGAATCCCAGTTCCTCAAAAGTTGAGTAATCTTTTCATCCTTTCTAGTCCTCCTGTAAAATCAGAGGGGTGGGATTAGGTAATATCTAAACTCCTTTTCATCTCTATGATTGTGATATTTTGTCTCCAACATCTCTCAGAATTGTGTAAACTGTTACATCAAGGTAGCTTTTACTTGAACCCTTCTTCCCCTCTGAGTGCTCTCTTTTCCGCCCAGCCAACTCTTATTCAACCTTTAAGTCCCAGCTAGGATGTTACCTCATGTGACATACATTACATGGGACAAATATTAATTGGACTCCTGCCTTTCTACTCACATTGCTTAATCCTCTGTCTACCCTCCTCCCATAGCACCTTGCTCTCACCTCTCTTGGTGTCCTTATTATAATGTACCTTAATTATTTGTCCATATATCTGTTTCTGATGATCGATCACATGTTGGTTCCCTGGGTCAGTGAGACCACAAATAAAATGTGGGTCTTACTGGAGTGATTCAATACTGGCTTCAGGCCTTAGAGATAATGAGAAAATTTCAGAACTGTGTTGGTGAACTCCAAAAGGTCTCTTGACTTTTTGTTATTTCCATTCAACTTCCTATATATAGGATACTAAGTATGCTCAGTCTCATTTTTAAATTGTCTGTAGGGATGGTCTTTATCTGACTCTATGCATTTTGGAGTAAATGGTAGCCATAATCTCCCAGCAATTTTCATCAGCCTCTGAAACAGGTTCCGCTTAAAATATGGCAATTTGAGATGACTGGTAACACAACATTTTGGGGGATTTAGCAACAGTGAACCCAAGAGAATGGGATTAGTTTTCCTCATGCATGTGTGTTTGTGTGTGTGCGTGCACGCTGCTGTCATTTGGTCTCAGCTCATTTGATTTCAGAGCACAGGCTGCCAGTTAAATAACAAAAATAAGAATGAATTGATGGCTTATTTTGCAAACACGCTTTGCATAGAGTTGCAGGGTGGAAACTACCAAGGATGGGTTCCAATGCTGTCCTAATAGAATGAAGCTTGCCCTGTCTCACTTCTAGCTTGCTCTGTGAAAAACAACCAGAGGGGCTCAAAGGGACTTGGCCAGAATGTGTCTGATGTTTTAAGCAGATTTATGCTTCTATGTAAAAAAAAAAAAAAAAAAAAAGGCAGCGCAAGATGGGCCTGGCCTGCTGTTAAAGTGTTCCTTAAAATCTTGGAAAGTATCTTAGAAACTACTTGGGCAATAGTATGAAACAATAGCATTCCTATGACCCATGGAGAGCTAGATACTTTACCGGGCTATAAATATTGTAATGTCAGGATGCTCAGGAAAAAAAATTAGGTATTAACCATGCAAAGAGGTCTTGGTTTATGCACATGGAGCAATTCTTTGCTACCATCTTTTCGCATCTTCCAAAAGTTCCAAGAGTTGGGTGACACAGAAATGATGTCACTGGCAACGTGAGGTTGACATTTCTCGTTGTTAGGAGCCACATAAACATTATGATTCAAGGAGTATTTTTGCCCAGTATCCTTAAGTATGTTCTAGATCCTTTGGGAAATTATTTCCAACTATGAAGAGTGCTCCCCAGGACCCGTGGAAAGTAGGCAGAGGTGGCAGCCACTGCAGCCTCATGTTAGGAATCAGGCTGCTGAAGTATTTCTCTGCTCTCTCTGCCCTCCCCCCAAAAACAAACAGTACAACTGCACCAAATATGCCTTAAAAAAAAAAAAAAAGACCCAATGCTTTAAAAATGCACTAGAGATGGGCACCTGGGTGGTTTAGTCAGTTGAGCATCTGACTCTTGATTTCAGCTCAGGTCATGATCTCACAGTTCACGGGTCCAAGCCCTGAGTCAGGCTCTGTGCTGTGAGTGGAGAGCCTGCTTGGGATTCTCTCTCTCTGCCCCTCCTTTGCTTGTGCTCTCTCACTCTCTCAAAATAAATAAACAAAAAATGCTTTTGATATTACTTAAAATTTATGTAACACATTGGCACAAATCTAGTCCTGTTCCCCCAACCCCATCTCTTTCCCAAAGGACATTTTCGCATAAGGTGGGGGCTCTGATGGCTCCACATCATACCCACCGAGATTACTTCAGGCATAAAAGACACTTTGCAAGCATTATTTTGTTCAATCCTTCCAATAGCAGGCAATATAGTTATTGCCATCCAGAGGTGGTGAAGCCTTCAGAGTTCCACTCACAATGGCTAAATTTTCAAGGGAGTCACACACACACACACACACACACACACACACGCAGGGTAGACTGCCAATTTGTTAATCTGACTCAAAACTGAAACTACCAGGAGGCTGAGCTGGTCAGCTCATCCTCTCCCTCTTGAGCAAAGCCCCTGGGGAAAGCCAAGTCACTCACAGCTGGCTACATGGTATGATCACAGCCAAGAGAACCAAAGGCTCTTCGGGGGGAGCGTCAGGAAACTAGTGAGCCAGGCATGTGTATACCACCAGGCCTGTGGGCCAGTATCCGGCTCAGATGTGCCCACCCTCCAACCTTCTCACAACTTTGGTTCTTTTTTTTTTTTCCCCCAAGTAGGTTCAAGCTGGAGCCCAGCTCGGAGCTTGAACTCAAGACCCTGAGATCAAGAGTTAGATGCTTAACCAACTGAGCCACCCAGGTGCCCCTGAGAACTTTGGATAGTCCTACCCTAGAATCACCTCATTCAGCTAAAACAACGACTGATGACACATACTGTTCTGGGTCTTGAGAATAGAAGATAACCCAAATTGTCTAGCAGCTTCCAGGTCAGCGATCAACCGTGAGAGCAAGTCATCACTGTCTGAGTTAGCAAGTGCCACTCAAAGTGCCACTCAAAGTGGAATCCATGGGTGCATCCTCTGTGAAAGGTATTCCTCCATGGAAACTTTTTCGTGTATTCTCATTTCTATGATAATGTAAAAGGGGACATGAACATATGCTGTTTCGTCTGGAGGCCACCTTATAAATGAGAATTGAATCATATACAAGATAGCAAAGGCAGGCCAAACACTGAGGCTGCCCTATAGTAGGCAGTAGAGGGTCACATGGGAAGAAGCAATTTAGTTTCACTCACCACTTCAAATTAATGCTGTTAACTGGAATTTTATTGGTTTTGCAGTTTTGTTTATTTGCCTTATAATAATACAAGACCTATAAATATAAGGCATTTATATGTAGTTTTACATACATTTAAGAAACATTATAATAAAAATAATGGAGATCAACCCCGGGGCCATCAAAGAGTTTTCATTTTTTAAAGGGCTCTACACATTACTCAAATGTGAGAGTAATAGCTGACTTCAATTAATTACCTTGATTAGATTCTCTACTAGCAACACATTTCAGTTACTTATGTGGATGGATAAATTATCTCTCTTGTATTGAATTTTACTAATTGAACTCCAAGAAGCTATACCACAAACTCAGTAAATTGACAACACTATGAAAGTCATGTTCATTTCATGCATCATTCCCTTTCTTCCTTCCTCTCTTCTTTCTGTCAGCACACACAGGCATTGTGCTAAGGCCTACATTCGGTGGATACAAATATGAAAGGGATAGGAATGATCCCTGCCTTCATGGAGCTTATGGGTCTGAGCAGTGTTTTCTAGAGGCTCTGGATGATAAGCAATACATAGAGGACTGTTAAAACACACATTTCCCGAAGGGACTTCTGGGAAGATGGTAGAGTTGGGGGATCCCAACCCCACCTCATCCCATGGATACAACTAGATAGCACTCACATCAATGTATATAACCCAGAAAACAACCAGAAGACTGGCAGAACAGATTCTCCATAGCTAAATTTAGAGAAGGGGGTAGGAAGGGTGGAGACACAATGGGGAATTAAACAGACCCACACAACTGTCCATGGGAGGGAGGAGATGCTGGGGGCATGGAGAGGGGAGAGAAACAGACTATCACACCAGGAAGCCCACACAGGGAAGACAAATCCCCAAAACATGTGGCTTTGAAAACTAAAAGGGCATAATTTTGTGAATTCTTATAACAGCAGTTCTTAACACTTGGAACTTTAAAAATCAGTAGACTCAGATATGGGAGAGCTGGGAGGCCAAAAGGAAACTGAGTCTCTGCCCTTAAAGAAACAGCACAATAAACAGCTATTTTATTGAAGCAGCAATTTGAAAATTGCCTGGGGTACATAAGAGAGAGATTTGTTTATTAATCTCAGAGTGTGTGCTGAAGGGGCAGGGATCATGGGAGTCTTCTTCAGGGGAAAAAAAAAATCTGGCAGGCACCATATGCCTCCCTCACCCCCCAGCATAAACACATGGACACCTGTAGATTCCACTGTGGTGTCAGCACTTGCTGTTTAGCTTGCTAACAGTGCATCCTGCCTCTGGGTTCTCCTGAAGACCTGACCCCTCTAATATGCCTTTAGTGGGAGCCCATACAAAGCAGTGTCACAAGACTGGCAGGGTACAAGCAGGGTCCTGACAGGAGCCAGCACCACTGCAAAGTGACTCCTGCCCCAGGGAGAGGGGAAGATAACCACACACACCAGTCTGACTGTGGTCCAGCAGTGGGTTGGAGGGAGACATCTGGTCTGACTGTAGGCCCCGCATACCAATGAAAGCTTCTCAGGGAACAGACAACACATGGAAAATGCCCTCTAGTTTGGTGCTACTGCATTTCTGGCAAACACCTGGTCTGACTCAACTCAAGCCCAAGGTGGCCCCAGACTGGCCCATTAACAACAAAGGGACCAATCCTTGCCCACAACCGGCGAAGAGAGCCATTTCAGATGACAGGACTGAAGGTAGAAGTGGCACAGACACTACTACAATAGTAGGGCACATGCAACACACATAGGAGACATCCCTGAAGCACTAGGTTCTGGTGAACAGAGGACGCTGCACTGCAGGACACTATAGGACTTCTTAATAAGGCCACTACCTTCAAGAGCAGGAGACATAGCTGACATTCCAACCTCAAAAAATAGACACAGAGAGTTAGACAAAATGAGGAGACAGAGGAATATGTCACAGGACAAAATCATAGCAAGAAACCTAAATGGAACTGAGATAAATAATATGCCTGATCAAGAATTTAAAGCAATGGTCATAAAGATATTCACTGGACTTGAGTGGAGGAACTCAGTGAGACCCTTAACAAAGGATAGAAAACATAAAAAAGAAACAGAGATGAAGAACACAATAAATGAAATTAAAAATACACTAGATGGAATAAATAGTAGACTAGAGGAAGCAGATGATTGGATCAGTGACCTGGAAGACAGAGTAATGGAAAGCAATCATGCTGAACAGGAAAGAGAAAAACAAATTTTAAAAATGGAAACAGATGTAGGAAATTCAGTGACACTTTCAAGTGTAATAACATCTGGGTTATAGGAATTCCAGAAGGAGAAGAGAAAGAAAAGGGGGAAGAATGTTTATTTGAAGAAATAATAGCTGAAAACTTCCCAAACCTGGGAAAGGAAACAGAAATCCAGATCCAGAAGGCACAGAGAACCCCCAGCCAAATCAATCCAAGGAGGTCCACACCAAGACACATAGTAGTTAAAATGGCAAAAAGTACTAATAAAGAGAGAATTTTAAAAGCAGCAAGAGAAAACAAAAGTTACATACAAGTGAAACCCCATAAGGCTATCAGCTGATTTCAGCAGAAATTTTGCAGGCCAGAAGGGAGTTCATGACTTATTCAAAGGGCTGAAAGAAAAAAAAACCTGCAGCCAAAATACTACATGAAGCAAGACTATCATTCAGAATAGAAGGAGAGATAAAGAGTTTCCCAGACATACAAAAGCTAAAGGAATTCTTCAGCAATAAACCAGCTGAACAAGAAATGCTCAAGGGTACTCTTTGAGTGGGAAGGAAAGCCTGTAAGTAGGAGCAAGAAAAATAGGAAGCACAAAGGCAGAAAAATTAAGTATATCTAGAAAAATCAATGAAGAGATTCACAGAATAAGAAGATGTGAAGTATGACATCTTATGCCTGAAACAGGGTAGGGATAAGAGTGAAGAATGGGTTAAATCTTAAGCAACCATCAACTTAATACAGACTGCTACATACAGAAGGTGTTATATACAACCAAATGGTCACCACAAATCTAAAACTAGTAATAGACATGCAAAAACTAAAAAGAAAAGGGGTGCCTGGGTAGCTCAGTTGGTTAAGCATTCAACTCTTGATTTAGGCTTAGGTCATAATCTCATGATTCATGAGTTTGAGCCCCTCATCGGGCTCTGTGCTGAGCATGGAGTCTGCTTGGGATTCTCTCTCTCCTTCTCTCTCTGCCCCTCCCCTACTCATGCTCACTCATGCTCTGTCTCTCTCTCTCTCTCTCTCTCTCAAAATAAATAAACATTTTTAAAAAATAAACAGAAAGGAATCTAAGCGTATCACTAAAGAAAGCCAACAAACCATGAAACAGAGCAAGAGAAGAGTCAGAGAAAACCTGTAGAAACAACCATGAAACAAGTAACAAAATGGCAAAAAATACATAATCTATGAATAATTGCTTTGCGTGTAAATGGACTAAATGCTCCAATAAAAGGACATATGGTAATGGAATGGTTAAAAAAGCAAGACTCACCTAGATGCTGTATATAAGAGACTAATTTCAGACTAAAAGACACATGCAGATTGAAAGTAAAGGGATGGAAAAGCATTTATCATGCAAATGGAAGTGAAAAGAAAGCCAGGACAGCAAAACTTATATTGGACATTAAAATAGACATTAGAGGTGCCTGGGTGGCTCAGCCAGTTGGGCGACTGACTTCAGCTCAGGTCATGATCTCTCAGTTCATGAGTTTGAGCTGTCAGCACAGAGCCTGGAGCCTGCTTCAGATCTGTGTCTTCCTCCCTCTCTGCCCCTTCCCCGCGTGTGTTCTGTCTCTCTCTCAAAAATAAATAAAATAGACATTAAAAGAAAAACTGGGGTTGCAGGGGGCACCTGGCTGGCTCAGTTGGTTAAGCATCCAACTTTGGCTCAGGTCATGATCTCATGGCTGGTGAGTTTGAGCCCCATATTGGGCCCTGTGCTGAAAGCTCAGAGCCTGGAGCCTGCTTCAGATTCTGTGTCTCCTTCTCTCTCTGCCCCTCCCCTGTTCATGCTCTGCCTCTCTCTCTCTCTCAAAAATACATAAATATTAAAAATTTTCAGAAAAAAAATTCTAAAAAAACAAGAGAAAAAAAGACAAAAAAGAACACTATATAATTATAAAGGGAACAACCCAACAAGAAGATATAACAATTGTAAATATTTATGCACCCAACGTGAAAGCATCAAACACATAAAGCAGGGGCGCCTGGGTGGCTCAGTTGGTTGAGAGTCCGACTTCAGCTCAGGTCATGATCTCACTGTCCGTGAGTTCGAGCCCCACACCTGGCTCTGTGCTGACAGCTCAGAGCTTGGAGCCTGTTTCAGATTCTGTCTCCCACTCTCTCTGCTCCTCCCCCACTCATGCTCTGTCTCTGTCTCTGTCTCTCTCTGTCTCTCTCAAAAATAAACATTTTTAAAAAAGAATTAAATACATAAAGCAGCTAACAACAAACATGAAGGAAGTAATCAATAGTAATATAATAATAGTAGGGGACTTTAACACCTCACTTACATCAATGGATAGGTTATCCAAATAGGAAATTAACAAGGAAACAATGGCTTTGAATGACACACTGGGCCAGATGGAGCTAACAGATATATGAAGAACAGCCCATCCTAAAACAGAATACATATTTTTTCCTTTAATCTTTCTTCTTTTAGTAAATTCTACTCCCAGTGTGGGACTCAAACTCAAACTCTTTATCGTAAGATAAAGAGTCACGTGCCCTACCAACCGAGCCAGTCAGGCACTCCACATTCTTTTTTAAGTGCACATGGAACATTCTCCAGAATAAGTCACATATCAGGCCACAAAAAAGTCTCAAAAAGACTGAAGTCATACCATGCATCTTTCCCAACTAGAATGCTATGAAACTGGAAATCAATCACAAGAAAAAATCTGGAAGGAACACAGATACATGAAGGTTAAATAACTTGCTATCAAACAATGAGTGGGAGAACCAAGAAATCAAAGAAAAAATAAAAATATACATGGTGACAAATGAGAATGAAAACATAATGGTCCAAAATTTTGAGGATGCAGCAAAAGCTGTTCTAAGAGGAGAGTTTATAGCAAGAGAGGTTTACTTTAAGAAGCAAGAAAAATCTTGAATAAACAACCTAACCTTACACCCAAAAAATCTAGAAAAATAAGTAAAAAAAAAAACCCTAAAATGAATAGAAGGAATGAAATAATAAAGATTAGAGCAGAAATAAAATAGAAACAAAAAAGTAATAAAACAGATCAATAAAGCCAGGAGCTGCTTCTTTGAAAGGATTAACAAATGGATAAACTTTCAGCCAGACTCATTAAAAAAAAAAAGAAATAAAAGAAAAGAAAAAAGAGAGAGAAGACTCAAAATCAGAAATGAAAGAGAAGAAATAACCCCTTGACACCATAGAAATGCAAACAATTATAAGACAACATTATGGAAAATTATATGACACCAAATTGGACAACCTAGTCAAGTGGATTAATTCCTAGAAACATACAACCTACCAAAACTGAATCAGGAAGAAATAGAAAATTTGAACAGACCAATTACCAGCAATTGAATTGAAATTGAATCAGTAATCAAAAATTTTCCAGCAAGCAAAAATCTAGGACCAGATGGCTTCACAGGTGAATACTACCAAACATTTAAAAAAGAGTTAATACCTGTTCTTCTTAAACTATTCCAAAAATTAGAAGATGAAGGAAAGCTTCCAAATTCATTCTACAAGGCCAATATTGCTCTGATACCAAAACCAGATAAAGATGCTACCAGAAAAAGAGAATGAGAGGCCAATATTTCTGATGACATAGGTGCAAAAATCCTTAACAAAATACTAGCAAACTGAATCCAACAATACATTAAAAAAAATAATTCACCACAATCAAAGTGGGATGCAAGAGTGGTTCAATATTTACAAACCGATCAACGTGATACATATGATCATTTCAATAGGTGCAGAAAAAGTATTTGACAAAAGTGTAGCATCCATTCATGATAAAACCCTCAACAAAGTAAGTTTGGAGGGAATATACTTCAACATAATAAAGACCATATACGAACAACCAACAGCAAACACCATACTCAATAGGGAAAAACTGACAGCTTTTCCCCTAAGAATAAGACAAGGATATCCCCTTACCACCTTATTCAACATAGTACTGAAAGTGCTAGCCACAGTAATCAGACAAGACAAAGAAATAAAAGGCATCCAAATTGCTAAAGAAGAAGTCAAACTATCACTATTTGCAGGTGATGTGACCCTATATATAGAAAATCCTAAAGACTCCACTGGAAAACTACTAGAACCGATAAACGAATGCAGTAAAGTCACAGGACACACAATCAATATACAGAAATTTGTTGCGTTTCTTGCGGCGCCTGGGTGGCTCCGTTGGTTAAGCATCTGACTTCGGCTCAGGTCATGGTCTCATGATTCATAAGTTCGAGCCCGGCGTTGGGCTCTGTGCTGACAGCTCAGAGCCTGGAGCCTGCTTTGAATTCTGTGTCTCCCTCTCTCTCCTGCCCCTCCCCCACTTGTGCTCTGTCTCTGTCTCTCAAAAATAAATAAATAAATGTAAAAGAAAAAAAGAAATTTGTTGTATTTCTGTACATTAATAATAAAGTAGCACAAAGAGAAATTAAGAAAACAATCCCACTGACAATTGCACCAAAAATAATAAAACACCTAGGAATAAACCTAACAAAAGAGGTGAAAGATCTGTACTCTGAAAACTATAAAACACCAATGAAAGAAATTCAAGATGACAAACAAATGGAGAGGTATTCCATGCTCATGGATTGAAAGAACAAATATTGTTAAAATGTTCATACTACCCAAAGCAATTTACAGATTTAATGCAATTCCTATCAAAATGCCAACAGCATTTTTCACAGAACTAGAACAAATAGTCATAAAATTTGTATGGAACCACAAAAGACCCTAAATAGTGAAAGCAATCTTGAAAAAGAAAAACAAAGCTGGAGGTATCACACAATTCCAGATTTCATGTGATATTACAGAGCAGTTATAATTAAAACAGTACGGTACTGGCACAAAAATAGACACGTAGAAAAATGAAACACAGTAGAAAACCCAGAAATAAACCCACAATTATATGGTCAATTCATCTTCAAGAAAGGACACAAGAATATGCAATGGGAAAAAGACGTCTCTTCAAAAAACAGTGTTGGGAAAACTGGACAGCTACATGCAAAAGAATGAGATTGGGCCAATTTCTTACACCATACACAAAAATAAACTCAAAATGGATTAAAGACCTAAATGTCATACCTGAAACCATAAAAATCCTAGAAAAGAACACAGGCAGTACTTTCTCTGACATAGGCCATTGCAACATTTCTAGATGTGTCTAGAGGTAAGGCAACAATAAACTATTGGGACTACATCAAAATAAAAAGCTTCTGCAATACTTACCTGGCAGGGGAGATACCATGATCACGAAGGTGGTTTTCCCAGGGCGAGGCTTATCCATTGCACTCCGGATGTGCTGACCCGTGCGATTTCCCCAAATGTGGGAAACTCGACTGCATAATTTGTGGTAGTGGGGGACTGCGTTCGCGCTTTCCTCTGGCAAAAAAGAAAAGAAAAAAAAAAGCTTCTGCACAGGGAAGGACACCATCAACAAACTACAAGGCAACTTACTGAATGGGAGAAGATATTTGCCAATGACATATCCAATAAAGGGTTAGTAACCAAAATATTTGAAGAACTTACAAAACTCAATACCCCAAAACCAAATAATCCAATTTAAAAATGGGCAGAAGACATGAAAAGACATTTCTCTGAAGAAGACATCTATATGGCCAACAGACACATGAAAAGATGCTCAACATCACTCATTCTCAGTGATATCCAAATTAAAAATACAATGAGATATCACCTCACACCTGTCAGAATGGCTAAAATCAAAAACAGGAAACAACAAGTGTTTGTTGACAAGGATGTGGAGAAAAAGAAACCCTTTTGCACTGTTGGTGGGAATGCAAACAGGTGCAGCCACTCTGGGAAACAGTATGGAGTTTCCTCAGAAAGTTAAAAATAGAACTACCCTATGATCCAGGAATCACACTACTGGGTATTTACCCCCAAAATACAAAAACTCTAATTCAAAGGGATACATGCTCCCATATGTTTATAGTGGCAGCATTATTTACAACAGTCAAGTGTCCATCAGTAGATGAATAAAGAAGAAGTGGCATATAGATACAATGGAATCTTATTCAGCCATAAAAAAGAATGAAATCTTGCCATTTGCAACACAGATAAAGCTAGAAAGTATATTGCTAATCGAAGTAAGTCAGCCAAATACTATATAATCTCACTCATGTGTGGAATTTAAGAAACAAAACAAATGAGCAAAGAGAGAGAGAGAGAAACAAACCAAAAAACAGATTCTTAACTATAGAGAACAAACTAATAGCTCCCAGAGGGGAAGTGGGTAAGGGGGTGGGTGAAATAAATGATGGGGATTAAGACTACATTTACTGGGATGTGTGGGTGGCTCAGTCTATTAAGTGTCTGACTCTCAATCTTGGCCCAGATCATGATCTCACTGTTCGTGAATTTGAGCCCCACGTCGGACTCTATGCTGACAGTGCAGAGCCTGCTTGGTTTCTCTCTCTCCTCCCCTCCCTCTGTCCCTGTCTCTGTCTCTGTCTCAAAATAAAGAAATAAACTTTAAAAAAAAAGAATATACTTATCATGATGAAATAACACCGGAGCATCCTTCAGTGAGAAGGATAGTGGTAAGGTAGCTGGTGAAGCCAGTAAAGTGGGGCCAGAGGACAAATGGCAAGAGTCTCAAAGGGATAGGGTGGACCCATCTTCCCTGAGGGTGGAAGTGAATGGTGTAGAGACTCTGGGAGACTTGTAGGACAGGCAGCCTCCATTAGCCAGGCTGCAGCCTGAGGGACAAGTAACATCCTTTAAAATGAGGCTGGTCTCAAGGATATCGGATGGAGTCTTTAGGGAAGCAATGAGGATATGGGGGATTTTGTTCACCGGAACAAGGTTGTTGAGGGAGGTAGGAAAGAAGTGAAGGAGAAATCCAGAGCAGGATGGACAGAACAGACATGACCAGAAGAAATTACAGCTGCATACTGAGCAAGGATTACAGGGGGGTGTGGAATGGGGGGATTAGGGGGCCCCAAAATTTGTTGGAAGCTCTTGAGTGTCCTGGTTACAGCCTGGGTACGTTACTCTTCCCAAAGAATTTAAAGTCTCCGGTGGGTGAGAAGACACTAGTCCCTCTGGGAGGAGTCAGAGGAGATGTGACCTTGAGTGTAAAGACACAGAAGAGAGGCTTAGTCAGGGCTCAAGACTGAGGCAACAGGAATGGGGCTTTCAAAGAGGGATGGATGCCCAGGCTTGGGGTGGTAAAGTTCTTGCACTCTGCTCAGAGGGCTCCATGGGAACATCTGGCACAGAGCAAGTATGTCGGTCGACTTGAATTCCAATCTGATCATTTGAGTTGATTTTTTTTTAGTAATCTCTACACTCAACGTGGGGCTTGAACTCATGACCCCGAGATCAAGAGTCGCATGCTCTTCCAACTGAGCCAGCCAGACACCTCACAATATGTGATCATTTGAAAGAAATGGAAAGTCACTGAGCAACTGCTCTCTTGTTAATTGTTTCAGAGGTAGAAGGGCTCTGAGAGTGGAATTAAAATAATGCCCCCGCATGCTCACATCAGAAAAGCATAGTAGCGAGCATATCACACTGGCTTGCTATGATGCACAAAAAGATGGTTCTGTATGAGAAAAAACATCTTGTTGGTTTTGGAGCCAAAAAATCAAAGCTGTAAAGACCATATGATCTGTGGCAGCAGTTGCTCCTCAAAGATAGGTTTATAAGTAATCAGAGTAGGAGGCCTTGCTGGGTACGGCATGAATCTTTCCAAATGCTGTTAACTGGCACAAAAAGATGCCAACTTTATTCTACTTCAACTCCTATTCTGTTACCCTAATATGAATGAAAGAATTACAATAACATTTAGGATTAGTGTAGTACTTCAAGATACCTACATCTCAATGAAGTATTTCCTTGTTCTGTATTTCACGGAGATATTTTCTTATCTACTCGATATTCAGTGGAATGCATGTGAGCCAGAAACTTCAATAATATGAAGAGAATTCAAGATGCAAGAAAAAAAAAAGAGATTGGGGCGCCTGGGTGGCTCAGTTGGTTGAGCATCCGACTTCGGCTCAGGTCATGATCTCACGGCCCGTGAGTTCGAGCCCCAGGTTGGGCTCTGTGCTGACAGCTCGGAGCCCGGAGCCTGCTTTGGATTCTGTGTCTCCCTCTCTCTCTCTGCCCCTAACCCACTCACATTCTGTCTCTGTCTCTCTCAAAAATAAATATTTTTGAAAAATTTAAGAAGAAAAAAGAGACAATAATATGAATGTCACACTTTTTCTCTCTTTTTTTTTTAACAGTAGGAAGTTCTAGAGTATTATAGTGCACTGAGATGAACAGAGTATGTTAAGAGATACTAGTATGTTAAGTAAGATGTAACTCATGCTTCCATTTCAATAGTGCTAGTATCTCTGACGGAGTTTGATCTGAAAGCAGTTTTATTATTTTGCATTTATACATAAGCCTCAAGAGCGATGGATTTCAGGGGTACCTGGATGGCTCAGTCGATGGAGCACGTGGCTCTTGATCTCAGGGTTGTCAGTTTGAGCCCCACATTGTGTGTACAGGTTACTTAAAAATAGAATTAAAAAAGAAAGAGGAACAGATTTCACATGTGGCTTTGTCATTATAAGTAAAGAGGGGAGGGAGGAGCTATGGCATACCTCACTACTTTTGAGCTACTCTATATAAATAACTCCCTGCACTTTATCATGAAAGTGGATTTGACCTTTAGGGAAAGACCTTTTTTATAAGGCAATCGATTTTTGCCATTCCCTGGAGCGTTTACTTAAGAAAGATTTTCCTGTGATCAACCTTCCCTGGAAAAGACATTATGTCTAACAAACACCATTTCCTATATCAAAATTGGATGGCCTAAAATCCAAGCTTAGAGTGTGCTGTGATATTCTCTTAAGGTAGAGAGGCATCATGACTTGAATGGATAATTTCAGATTAGGCTACAGAAATACTGTATGGAGACATTGTGCTCTAAAAAGGAGTTTTTTTCTACCATAAATTGTTTTGACAGTTTTACCATCCATCACAGATCTCTTGATATTGCAAAAGGGAATTTATGAGAAAGAACACGGCTTCTTCTTTCTGACTGAGTGCTAGACTGGAGATGTCCTGGGGAAGAGAGACCTTAACAAGGCTTGGAGGAAAGGCATCCATAGAGTATTTATGATTCTCTCCACTTCCTTTCTTTAAAGTATTCTAATTGAGGTCATTATAAATCTTTGAAAGCAGCACTTCTGTCCTGTAGGCTATACCCACTACCAGCAGATATTTATAGAAATAAAATAGTAGCTCGCATCCCTTCAGTAAAGTTCCACAAAGTTGGTTCCAAATAAAAATGAATAAATAATGTTGACCTAAGCCTTGTAGATAATGTTAAAAAGCAAAAAAATTGATTAGGCCATCAGTTCTGTTATGTGCTGACACTAACACCCTCGCATTTGAGAAGTTGGCTTACTTTAAGAGAAAATGGTTTAGAAGATGCAAGGAAAAACAAACCAAAAAAACCCATTAATAGATATTGATTTTGTTACATCAATTTGATAACTTTGTGATTGCATTTTAACAGTGGTGAACTGAGTTAGTACGAGTTGGTAAAAAAAATTATTTATATATTTGTGTACATATGTTATAACCTATATTATACACAAATACATATACACACAGACACATGTACCTATAGATACATATACATATGTATGTGTGCATGTCAACTTTGTCATTTCTATTTCAGGGTCAGAGAAAAGATTTGAGATTCGAAAATTAACTGCAATGATACAGACGTGCATTAGAAATCAATTCTCAACCATGGCAATTCAGAGTGCTTATTCATGATAGCGAGAGAATAAATATGAAGCTTGACCAACTTTTAAGAATCACCGTTACCTCCTACATTTCAGAGGAGGAGAGTCCTCTATACTAAAGATACATGTTTGAAATAATACAGTTTTCATTGTAGTACTTTCTTTAAGTACCTGCGCTAACACATCACATTTAAGCTTACATTACTCCTAGGATTTCTTTAAAACACATACATGTCAAAGAGCCAGAAAGCTGTCAACTTACATTTCTTTAATTTCTGAGTTTTGAGGCAGTGATCTTACTGTGTTCATTACTACATCCTTGGTTCCATGGACAACATCATACACACAGTGGGTCTTCTATAAATGCCTGTTGGATGAAAGAGTAGAGGAATGAATGAAGCTTTAGGGTAAGGGGAAACTCTGTAAAAAGTCACTTCCCTTCCATTACGATTCAACCTGAAGCATTCTACAGCCTCTTTCAATTGACTTTCACATTCATATTCTGGTACAGAAGCAGCCCTGGGCTCTTATATTTCCTCCACAGGAGGGATATTAGCACACATCACATCATATTATGGTTTGCTGAATGTGTTAATCTCTCTTAGAAGATTCTGAAGTCTATGCCTTTCCAAGTTTTATACTTCTGGTGCCTAGCATGGTATGTGCTACATGATAGATTTTAAGTAAATATTCCATGAATGAACGGGAAGACTTCTGGAATAGCATCCTAGTCTTTTGTGGCTTGACCTTGGTCAAGTCATCGCACTCTGGGGATCAAAGTTTCCTCAGCCCTAAAGCAGATGTTTTTTGTCTTTCTGTGCCTCCTACTACAGACTAGAAATACTTGGCTGTAGGGTGGTACCAAAGGTTGAGTAACTTGCAAGAAATTTTCTCCCACATAGAATTTCTTAGAAAGGAGAAGGGGGAAGGAACTAGCATTTATTATGTGACTTAAATAATCAACTTTGTAGTCACATGTGAGATCGGATGCTATTATTCCAATTTTATAGATAAGAAAAATGAGCTTCAGAGAGGTAGATAATTTGCCCAAGATCACACAGTCAGTCAACAGTTGGGTCAGGATTCAAATTTAGTTCTACTGACTTTAAAAGCCCATTTATTTGCCTTTACGCACATGATCCCACCTGTTTACATTCTGATAAGAAAGAAAACTAGTTTTCACTGAGGGTAGGATATATTCTTTCCATTTTGTGCTTCTTTTCTTTATAATTTGAATCAAGGAAAGATGTGGGAGATTCTTGCTGGGAATGTATTCCCTAACTGCATTTCATCTGCTTAAGCTCCATGAAGGAAGTTGAAATTGAGGGCATGCCAAAATAAGGAAAAGACACCGTGTGGCACATCATAAGCAAGATGACACTACCAGCTGGACAATACTGGTGGAAAAACAAGAAAGTGACAGGACAGCCCTGGTCAGCTGGAAAGAGAGCCAAGGCTGTTTGCCTGATAGGAGCAAAAGGAGGAGGTCAGGTCATGGTCACTGACATAAGAAATGACAAGTCTGGGATGGTTTCACAGGAAAAGTCCCATAAGGTTCTCCTCATCCTGTGGTATATTAGATGGTGAGACGCCATGGCATATGCTATGATGGGCACAGACCACTGCATTAGAACGTCTGTCTGTCTGTCTGTCTATCTATCTATCTATCTATCTATCTATCTATCGTTTATTTATTTTTGAGAGACAGAGTGCAAGCAGGGGAGGAGCAGAGAGAGGGAAACACAGAATCCGAAGCAGGCTCCAGGCTCCGAGCTGTCAGCACAGAGCCCGATGCGGGGCTCCAATCCAGGGACCGCAAGATCATGACCTGAGCTGAAGTCCGACACCCAACAGATTGAGCCACCCAAGGCGGCCCTCTTTGTATTTATTTAAAAAATTTTTTAAATGTGTATTCAGTTTTGAGACAGAGGGAGACAGAGTGTAAGTGGGGAGGTACAGAGAGAGATTGGGAGACACAGAATCCAGAACAGGCTCTAGGCTCTGAGCTATCATCACAGAGCCCAATGTGGGGCTCGAACTGGGGAATGTTGAGGATCAGGACCTAAGCCAAAGATGGATGTCTAACCAACTGAGCCACCCAGCCACCCCTCTTTTTTTTTTTTTTAAGTTTATTTAGTTATTTACAGAGAGACAAAGACAGCATGAATAGGGGATGGACAGAGAGAGAGGGAGAGAAAGGATCCCAAGCAGGCTCCATGTTGTCACTGCAGAGCGTTACTCGGGGCGTGAACCCATGAACCATGAGATCATGACCTGACCAGAAACCAAGAGTCAGAGGCTTGACCAACTGAGCCACCTAGGTGCTCCCTAGAACTTATATTTCTAATCTAATGTTAGATCCCTCATAGGGATCTATTTAAGAACTATTCTTTAGACTTTTTATTGCTTGATTTTATCAGGTTAACTTTCTATGTAACATTTTTTAATGTTATAAATGGAATAATTCTAGGGATCTGTGTGTTAATGAGGTCAAACTGCCCCACACAATCATAGGAGCAGTGTAGGACGGATTTGTATCTGCTCTCTACAGGAAACCTGAAGCAGGTTGATGATGTATTTGACAGAAAATGTAAATGGTTTCTGTAATGCCCAATTTTCTTCCTGCTACCTCACCTTAGGTCTCCTCAAAAGTTACATATTAATTCACTATACTCAGGTAACCTTCCAAGCTTTTAAAATAACATGTCTTCAAATAGAAGTTTTAAAAATATAAATTGGACGGGAAGAAAGGGAGAGGAGAAGCTCCTATAAGTTTTATCTGTGTAAGAAACCAGGTGGCCAAGGGTCAGCCAACCAACACTGGTTAAGTGGCACTGGCTCCGCCTGGGATAAACCATATTAAGCTAGGGAATTTTTCTTTGCACTTTAGAAAAGAATATTCACCATCAGAATCTTTGTTTCTGACATAATTCTTCAATGAAAGGGACCAGGGCTCTTCAGAAAAATAGAGAATTCTAAGACTGGCACAGGAAATATACAAAATGAGCCCAGAGCGTCCTGAGGTGCCAGAACGCAAGGAAGCTCTCAAAGAAACAAAACACAACCAATGTTGGGGGCATGTTAAAGAAACACAGGAGCCAAGTACAGGGCTCCCACTGGGCAAAACCAGAACAATTTGAGCAAATAAATAAAGTAGTATTGGATCAGAGCCCAAAGTACAAAATAAATATCCATGAGTCCATACTGATATAGATAAATGATTTAATAAATAAATAAAGGGAGAGAAGAGACAAATCTCTTATGCAGACGAGTTCCAAATTATTTATGTAACACTTTTCTGTCTAGGAGGCGGAGCATAACTTCCCTCTCCTGAGTGCAGGCAATGCAGAGTAACTTCCTTACAAAGGGCACACTGTGGGGGCGCCTGGGTGGCTCAGTCGGTTAAGCGGCTGACTTCGGCTGAGGTCACGATCTTGCGGTCCGTGAGTTCGAGCCCCGCGTCGGGCTCTGGGCTGATGGCTCAGAGCCTGGAGCCTGTTTCAGATTCTGTGTCTCCCTCTCTCTCTCTGACCCTCCCCCGTTCATGCTCTGTCTCTCTCTGTCTCAAAAATAAATAAACGTTAAAAAAAAATTTTAAAAAAAGGGCACACTGTGGAAAGGGAGTCAGAAGAGAGGAGTAACTTTACAGTGGAGAAATGTGACAAGGACTACCTCAGCCAAGTGATGAAGGTCAGCACCAACACTGATAGGTCTTGTTTATAGGATGTACAATTTTGTGACTTAAGGAAAATGGAATTTCTTCTGTGGTTTTCCTCCTTAAATCCCATGCCCTGTATAATCATGAGAAAAATACCAGACAAATGTCAGTACATAGCATCGTACAAGGTACCTGACCAGTACTTCTCAAAGCTGTCAAGATCAGCAAAATCAAAGAAAGTCTGAGAAATTGTCATAGCCCAGAGGAGCCAAAAGACATGCCACTTAAATATAATGTAGTATCCTGGATGGGATCCTAGAACAGAAAAAACTGAGATAAAAAGTGAGGAAAGCAGGGAGCACCTGGGTGGCTCAGTTGGGTAAGCGTCCGACTCCAGCTCAGGTCATGATCTCAGGGTTCATGAATTCAAGCCCTGCATCAGGCTCTCTTGCTGTCAGAGTGGAGCCTGCTTAGGATCCTCTGCTCCTCATTCTCTGCCCCTCTCCTACTTGTGTGCACTCTCTCCCTCTCTCAAAAATAAATAAACATTAAAAAAAAAAAAACTAAGGAAAGCAAAGTAAACTACAGACTTTAATTAATGGCCACACTAATATTGTTTCACTAATTATAACAAATGTACCATACTAATATAAGATGTTAACAATAGGGGAATCTGGGTATAATGTAAATGGGGAAAAAGAAACCCAGAATATTTGTGAAGTTTTTTTCTAAGAGGTAGTGGGCAGATTGTGGGATAAATAATGGGATAAGGAGCAAATGGACGCTAAAAGGATCTCTCACTTTTTATTCATTCGATTCAAAAGCTCTTACATTGCAAATGTATAATTAAGAAGGTAAATCAAAATTAATTTTTCGAGATTTGTTCAGAAGTATTTGCTAGCTGGTAATCTGACGGGGTGGGATGTTTCCTAGGACATAAGGAGGCAAGATGCTTTTATCATGAATTGGAACCAGAACTGTGACATCACCAATGTCAAGTATTTATAGAATGTCTACAGAGTCTCACTGCATTGTATGGGTGTGGTGGCTAGTCCACAAACATGGCCACCATTAACTCTTCCCCTCCTGTATGTACGTTGTTCCTCTCATCAAGGGGTGGAACTTACTTGCCTTCCACTTGAATCTGGGCTGTCTTTATCACTGACTTTACCCCATGAATACAGAAGTGACTTTCTGAAACTTTTAATTCTAGGCTTTAGAAAAAAACAGCAGAATCCGTTTCCCATCTCTTGAAACCAGCCTTCAAACTATGAGAAACCTAAGCCAAGTGGAGAGCCTACCTGCCTGCTTGCCTTTCTTCATTTTTCCTTCCATTTTATGTAATAGTGTTCACTGTAAAATTCTAAGATTATTAAAGTATTTTAAGAACAAGAGAAAAAGTTTGCCATTCTCATCCCTTCCACATATCTATCCCAATCCTTTAGAAGTAACAGTATGATAGTTATTTAGATGTGTGTGTGCGTGTGTGTATGTGGGTGTGTGCCTGTGCGGCCGCGTGTGCATGCATGTGTTTATAAAACATTTTGAAATCCTTGTGTGGTGATTGCTAGGCCTCTGGTAGCGTTCTTCTCTTTGAGAATGACTCAAGATATGAAAAGGTGAGTCTGTGGAATATTCCACACATTTTCTGCCCTTCTTGGACATGGCTAATTGATCCCAGAATGGACATGCGATCTAAGCCAAGACTCCATACTCTGTCTCATGGAGTATCAGGGAGTCCGGGAGTTGGGAGCTGGGCCATTTCAGTAGTAGAAGAGATCTGTATACTGAGGAGAACATATGGTTCTGGTTCATTTCTTTCCCATTCCTGAACCTAAGCGGTCCAACATTAGCCACCAATCCATTAGCTATCTCAACACTCATCCAAAACACAATTTTATCTTATCTTTTGCTCAAGCTAGACAAAGCTAGCTTTTGTTACCTGCAATCAAAAAATCTTAGTGTATATATGTACACAGAGAGTATTCCTAAAATGGGATCATAGAATTCATTACGTTCTAAAGCTTCTGGTTCTCCCTTTGTACTATGCGTCATGAACGTTATTTTACATATTCCTTTTAGAGACGGCATTTTATGTATGGAGGTCCTGTAGTCTGTTTAGTCATTTTCCTTTTGGTTGGTTATTTCGAGTAGTTTTGCCCTGAACAACATGGCAAAGATGAGCGCAGATGGGATTACGAGAAGCTGAAGGAAGAGGACGTGGCTCCTTTCTTCTCTACTCTTAACTGCAATCTGTCTGCCTCTCCTGAGACAAACAGCTTTAGGAGGCTCTAGGTTTTGTAAAAATTCCAGCAAAGAGAATTTTGTATTTTGGTGACAGGGGAGGCCAGCTGGAGAATCCTTTTTGCCCACAATCTCCATCCCTGGGAGCTTTGTGCGAAGCAAGGAAGCCTGTGAAGTCTTTGGCCTCAGAGGTCGGTGGCCCTATGGGGTCAATGATTTTGGTCCTACGTAAGTGGGTCACATTTCTTTGGTTCCCAAGAGACCTAAAGGAAACTGACCCAGTAGGCAAAGTCCTCCTTCCTCCAGAGGCTAGGAGAGTGCAGGACTCTGGGGGAGCAAACATGCTTCCTCCAGGTGATCTACGAGGGGCCTTCTATACTGTAGCCTCATAGGAGAAAAGACTGCTCCATCTTGCAGAGATGCTTCCCCGAAGACCACTGCACAACCAGACAAGATCTTCAGGAAGTGAACAAAAGCGACAGACACACCTCCCAGGTGGCCTAGCAGTCGGAGAGAAGAAAGCTGCTCAGGTCAACCAGAACACATCCACTAAAGTCAAGCTTCTGGAAGAGACAGCTGGAAATTTGACCACTGAAAGAGCACTTCAGGAGGTGCAAGTAATTGTGTGTGTGTGTGTGCACGCACGCGCACACACACACACACTTTCTGGGGCTAAAAACATGGTTTCCCATCTACACACTTTGCTAGACAAACTGAAGGAGAGTTACTGATGGTCTGGCAAAACAAACTGAAGAGTCATCTCAAAACACAGAGCAAAAATTACAGAGAGGAAAATCATTAGGGAAGAGTAAGAGACCTGGAGGGGGCATCAAGGGTACCTAACCAGCAAATAATAATAATAGGTGCTCCAGAGGAGCTAAAGGAACAGATGGAGGAGAGGCAGTAATTAAACACATTCGAAGAACATTTCCCTGCAATGAATGAAAATCTGAGTCTGCAAATTGAAAGGGCTCACCAAGTTCCAGCCATGATTAATGAGAAAACATACACACTTAGACATATCCTGCTAAAATTCCTGAATTCTAAGGATTCAAAAAAATCTCACATGCTTCTAGAACAGCAAAAAAAGTTATCTACAAAAGAAAATGAGTAAGACTCCCATAGCACCTCTCATTGGCTGTATAGACAACTAGGAGGCAAAACAGCAGCCCAAGAATCCTATCTCCCCAAGTTCTCATTCACTTAACTCGGTGGGCGAGGGTGTTTATGGACGTGCCAGAATTCAGAGCATAGAGATCCCATGTAATTCACTGACCCCCACTATGGCGAAGAACAGAATCTCTTAACTCTAATGCACATCACCTGAGGATCTTGTTAAAATGCAGATTCCAGTTCAGCAGGTCTGGGGTGGAGATCGGAGATTCTGCATTTCTAACAAATTCCCAGGTGGTGTCTATGCTGCTGGTTCCTATACCACAGGCAAAAACTCTCAGGGTGACCCCTTGGGCCTGAATCTTTGGCTCTACCCCTTCCTGGTTGTGTGAAATTGTTCTTTAATTTTTCTATGCCTCAGTTTCTTCATCTGTAAAGCAGGGATAATGATAGTCCGTGCCTTATAAAGGTGTAAAAGTTAAGTGATCTAATACATGTAAACTTCTCAAACTGTGCCTGACATATAGTAAGCATTCAATAAATATTGGCTATTGACGTAATGAAACATTCTCTGGGAATATGTGAGTGTGAAACAAGACATTTTACAACAGAAGCAGAAGGACACAAAGGCCATTTTATTACTGTAACCGAAAACACTGAATGAGCTCAGCCAAGTCCCGGACACTGGGGTGGTGAGGGGAAGTGGTAACCCTGCCAAGGTCTCATCTAGGGAAGACAGAGGGGAGAGGAGGAAACGTGCATTCAGAACTATTTTAGAGTTTATCCTGTGGGGATAATTGCTGGCTTGCTTTCAGATTAGCAGAGAAGATGTCTTACCATGAGCACAGGAGTAGAGAAGGTGCCTATTAACAGGATATAAATGAATATTAGAATTTCCATATTAACACAGGAAAGTAAAATGGACTGGACAGAAAATTCATCAAACCAGCAAGAAAAAGAGAATAAAATCGAAGATTAATTTTAAGAATCTTGCAATAGGGGCGTCTGGGTGGCTGAGTCGGTTAAGTGTCCGACTTTTGGCTCAGGTCATGATCTTACGGTTCTTGAGTTTGAGCCCCTCGTCGGGCTCTGTGCAGACAGCTCAGAGCCTGGAGCCTGCTTTGGATTCTGTGTCTCCCTCTTTCTCTGCCCTCCTGCGTGCTCTCCCTCTACCTCAAAAATAAATAAACACTAAAAAAATAATCTTGCAAGAAAACCTAGGAAATTGAAAGCATAATCTAAGGGCGAGGGAGACCTTCTTGGTCAAGTCATGTTCTTGACACTTCTTGACACTTGTCAAGACCTTCTTGACACTTGCCCCACCCCAAAAGATCTGTTTGGGTAAAAATGGCAAATCTGGAAAATATTCATAAATACATGTAACTATAAGAGAGACTGGCGAGCTGTTCACAAAGCTGATTCCTTTTCTTCAAGGGACATACTTTTTTCCTCTATTATATTTTTACAGCTTTATTTATTGAGGTACAATTGAGGGTATAATAAGCCACACTTGTTTAAAATGTAGTTTGATGAGCCTTGCCCTATGTATAATACCTGTGAGACCATCGCCACAATCAAGGTAAAGAAATATTCATCATCCCTGAAGGTTTCTTGGTGTCCCTTTGGAACCCACTCCTCACTCCCCACTCTGCCCCCATGGGCTTTCATGTACACTACATTTCTCAACCTTCCCGTAGGGTATGGCCGGGCCCCTAGGTACCAGCCAGAGAGACACGAGCAGAGGTGAGGACACTCCTTTGGGCCCAGCCTCCCATGTGTGAGCTGTTTTCTCCTCCCCTATATCCTGGCAGGACAGCCAAGGTGACCTGGGAAACCACTGCGGGAGATGGCAGGGCGCTTAACAGCCTGCATCTCTGAATGACTGCAGAGCAGAGTGCCCCATCCCATTGCCAACAAACCTCCCTTGTGTGAAACCACAATGTGAGTGTTCATTGCAACAACTGGTATTACCTTAGCCAATACTATAATATTCACAGAGTTCTTACAGATTGACAAGAAATCATCAAACAACAAGGTGGAAAAGTGTTAAGAAGAATCAATTCACAAAAGAGCAAATCCAAATTGTGAACATACAAAACAAATGGAAAGCTGTGTACATACCCTTAAGTACAGAAATCTAAAGTAACGTATCAGACGAGCAACCATTAAAGAGACTAATCATACATACTCTCAGGGATGAAGTGGACAGGATACTCAAACACTGGTGGTAAAAATGTGAGTGGTTACAGACTTTTCAGAAAATCAATCTGGCCGCATGTACTAAAATAATAAATATAAATAGTCTTTGCTTTATTTAGTAGTTCCACTCCTGGGCGCCTATCTTAGGCAATAACAGAATGAAGATATGAGGATATCTGTGTACGAGGATGTTTATTGCAGATTGTGTATATGACAAAATCAAAAACAATGAAAACACAACTGGAAACAGAAGGAACAACTATCCATAAAAGAATGATTGAATCATGGACCCTGTGGGAAGGTATGCTGCAAATTTGAAAAAAAATAAATTAGAGCTAAATCAGATAACATGTAGGGATTTTCATGAGATTTGTAGAGAAAAGAAAAATGAAGAAAAGTATATATAACACAAACGATTTCCATTAAAAATCACCCAAACCTTCCAGTACATGTATGTGTGTATGAAAATATATGTTTGTGTGTATGCAAAATAAGCATGGAAAACTAAAGATAACATAAGGCATGAAAACATGGATTATAAGTATGGTTGGGAGGGGAGGTATGATAGGCTAATGGCCCCTACAGATGTCCATGACCTAATCCTCAGAACCTGTGAGTATTACCTTACAAGGCAAATGGAACTTCACAGGAGTGATCAAATTATGGACCTCATGGAGGGAAAATTATCCTAGATTATCACCACAATGTCATCCAATGTCACCACAGGGGTCATTATAAGAGGGAGGCAGGAGATCAGAAGGATAGAAGAGGAAAAGGCATTGGCATTGACAATGACATTGCTGTGATGCAGCCACAAGCCAAGGAAGGCTGGTAGCTACCCGAAGCTGGACAATGCAAGAAATAGATTCTCCTCTGGAACCTCCAAAAGGAACCAGCCCTGCTCACACCTTGATTTTAGCCATAAGACTCATTTCAACTTCTGGCCTGTAGAACTGTAAGCGAAAAAACTTCTGTTTTAAACTACTGCATTTGTGGCAATGTGTCACAGCAGCAATAGGAAATGATGTTGGGGAAGGGTGTGTTAGGCAGTAATGACTGCCACCTAAATAATCCCCTCCCCTTGAGTGCAAGTGGAACCTGTGGATCTGGTAGGATAGCACTCCTGTGATTATGTTACGTGGCAAAAGTGAAGGGATTTTTCAAGGTGTGATTAGGTTTGGCTTTGAGTTCATCAAAAAGGATGCTATCCTGTAAGAGCATGATTTAATCAAGTCAACTTTTTTTTTAATGTTTATTTATTATTGAGAGACAGAGAGAGACAGAGCATGCACAGGGGAGGGGCAGAGAGAGAGAGGGAGACACAGAATCTGAAGTAGGCTCCAGGCTCTGAGCTGTCAACCCAGAGACTGACACAGCTCAGAGCCTGACTCACGGCTCAAACCCATAAACCGTGAGATCATGACCTGAGCTGAAGTCAGATGCTTAACCGACTCAGCCACCCAGGCACCCCTAGAGTCAACTCTTTAAAAGGAGGGCTTAGGGCTTCCCTGAGATCAGAGATGTGGGAAGCAGCTGAGACTATTTCTCCTGCAGCCTTGTAGAAGTGCTCCATGAGTTCTACAGCCACAGGAAAGGGGCTCTATCAACAATCACATGAAATTAGGAGGGGAACCTGAATCTTGAATGAGACCATGACCCCCCAAAGACACCTTGACTGCAGCCCTGTGAGACCCTAAGTAGAGGATCCTGCTAAGCCATGCCCAGACTCCTGGCCAAGGAAACTTGAAGACAATAACTGTTATTTTAAGCCCCTGAGTTTGTGATCATTTCTTACACAATAGAAAACTAATACAGAGTGTGAAAAGAGACAACAAAGAAAAGACCAAGGGGAAGAAAGAAGTCACTGCACTAAAAAATAATATTGATTATATTTATAATCATGATAAACTGAATGGACGCATATAAAGTAAAAATGAATATTTTAAAAGTAAAAAAAAAATCCCTGATACACATTTGGAATTTTTAATTGTAGAATGAATTTAGAAGAATATGGGGGAGTTGCGTGAGAATGAGAAGAAAAGTGTGGAGGTATTGGTGCTGCTGTAAGTTGAGAGATGAGAAAGATATAGAGGGAAAGGATCTGAAGAAGTTTAGCTGTGTCTGACAAGTGGAATCCCTTGGATGCCTATTTGGGAGGTTCAATCGAGATTTTCAATGTAGTCAATAATTTGGCGACATCAATATTTCTTTTGGCTGTAAGATAGTGCTAAAGCTGTCCAGAAGGTGGTTCCTCTTTCTACAGATTATGCTCCCTAAAACTCTTTATGGCTCCCCATAACCCTCTGGAAAAAGCCCACACTTCTTAGTAGGACTTCTCAGGCTCTTATCTTTGGTCCAACCTGTGTGTACAGAGCTCTTTACACATATTTTATTTATTTATTTTTAAAGTTTTATTTATTTATTTATTTATTTATTTATTTATTTAATTTTTTTTTTTAACTTTATTTGAGAGAGAGAGAGAGAGCCTAAGTTGGGGAGAGGGGCAGAGGGAGAGAGGGAGAGAGAGAGAGAGAGAGAGAGAGAGAGAGAGAGAGGGAGGGAGAGGGAGAGGGAGAATCTCAAGCAGGCTCCATGCTCAGCGTGGAGCCCGATGGCGGGCTCGACCTCACAACCCTAGGATCATGACCTAAGCCTCAATCCAGAGTCAGAGGCACTCAACCCGCTGAGCCACTCAAGTGCCCCAGAGTTCTTTACATCGAAAGGTCACATGGTTACCCTTTAAAAAAGTTGCAACACTACTATCAAACCTATACAAAGCCATCGTATAGGGGTATATCAGTAAGATGGATTCTTATAGCGGAATTGCTGCATGAAAGAAGAGGCACATTAAATTTTGATAAAATCTTTATATTTTCAAGCTTGGTCTCCAAAAAAAAAAAAAAAAAAAAAAAGCCTGTACCAATCTATAGTCTGCTCTACATAGGGTATGAGAGAATCCATTTCCCCATATCTTGTTGTAACATCATGAATATTTATAACACCATTTATCAGAATTCCTTTTACTTTTTGCCCATCAGGCAACAAATGGTGGGAGCACACTTTTCTGATATGCATCACCCACTTGTATTATTTCTCTGAATTGTCTGTCCCTAACCTTCCAATCTGAAACGGTTGTTCCCAAATGAAAGGCAAACCATCTTCTATGGGACCTAATGGTAAAAAAACCTTTCCCCTTCCAGCAATATCATTATGGAGCAGTGAAGGACTGAGTATCGCACCATCAAAGCTATTCTGTTACTCTCAAAAAGCTGCCTTGGGAAAGCACTCTGATGAGTAAAACAGTAAAAATATTCCTGCCTACTAAGGTATGTGATGCAACACAAATGAATCATTAAAATCATTGTAAGAGGCTTTCATTTAACTATATAAAAGTCAGGAGGGAAAATTTTTTCAGGGTTTGCTACAGTAATCTACACCAACTTAACGTCTTCTCTCTTACTTGGTTCTTAGGCATTGCCAAATTTATCTTGTTCTCCTGCGTCACTCTACTAACTTTCAAAGGAGCTGGATCTATATTATTGAGGCTCTATTGGGTAAATTTTAGTTACCCTTATCTTCAAGATCCCTAGCTAAGTCATCAAGGATAGCTCACTTCATTCATTCATTCCATCATTCATTCACTCATTCAAAATCTAGTTAGCATGGATTTTGCATTAGGCATCCTGTAAGACTGAGGACACAGTGATAAATATACTGACACATACTCTCTTTTCATGGATTTGCAGTTTAAAGGAGAAGTCAGTTCAATAAATAGACCATCATTATATAGTACCATATGAGAGGAAGTTCAGATATTTGGAAGTGACTGACTTGGGATGGGCATAAGAGAGTTGTTCCAAGCAGAGGAAAACAGTATCTATTGTCAAAGAACTATCATCATCATCACATGCCATTATCTATGTGTGCACATCCAGGCATGGAATAAGTCACAGATTCTTGTGCAAATTTTAAAAACCTTGACACAAAATTTCAGGAATGTATTCAAAGTTTCTATTTCACTAGAATCTCTGCCCCTGCCAGTCAGGGAAGAGTTTTATCAGGATTGCTGGAAGCAATTGCCCGTGCTACAATCATTCATTTGACGTTGGAGAGCATCTTCTCCATACCTGGTATGTGCCAGGCATTGCGAATACCTAGCTGCATAAGACACCATTGCAAGTCTCAAGGGTCAACAGTCTCATGAGGGTGGGAGAGGAGATAGACAAATAACTATAATTGTAATTCATCATGATAAATACTATGGAAAAGGAAGTATGTGCATTATAAGGTGAGCATAAAAGGACGGAATGAATTTACTCCACCAGGGAGCTGGGGAAGGATTCATAGACCTTGATGAGTAGATGTCTACCAGGAAGTCAAATTGGGGAAGGTTTTAGGCTTTTTTGTTTTTCACAGAAAGAACACAAAGGCTGAAAAGGAATAATATATGCAGGAAGAATTAAGAATGTAGTTGTGGCCAGAGAACAGGATACATGGTAGGCAGTAGAGAGAAAGGGAAAGATGAACAACATCCAGTTTGAGGGCCTGGCCTGGGTGACTAAGTCTGGCAATAACGTCTGGAGTATTATCACCAAGAGGGGTAATGGTGTTACACTGGGAATGTCATGGTAACCTAGCATTTATGCAATGGGGGACTTATTTTCAGAGCCTACTCCAAAGAAGAAGTAATCCTTCAAGACAAAAGAAGTTTAATCCACTCTTTCCTACCCCCTCCCCCATTATAATGCAATCCAAATAATGCAATCTCCCAGGGGTACTGCATATCCAAGAAAGTCCAGAGACAGATTTACCTAAGATCAACCATTCCTGAGGCTAATGTTCAGAAGCTAGGGATGATCCGCCAAAGCTATAACAACCTGAGGTAAAAGGTGAACATCCCAGCACAGACACTCTAGGAATCAAACAGTGAAGCACACAGAGGAATACTGTTAAAGGTTATTACCAGTGTCTTAGTGAGGATTAACTAGAGATAAATAGAACAACCCATTATAGATTGCCTTTGCAGTTAGCTGAATGTGATAGAGTTCTCATTTCAGAGTATGGCTTTGGTCAACATCTTTTGCGACCTTCATACGTTCCAAAGTTAAGGAACCCCTCTGGGTATGGTTTTGTATGTAGATATCTCTACTGGGCAGACAGAGAAGAGTTCAGTGTCCAGAGTGAACAAAACCAGACAACAACGCCACCATCCAGAGTGCTGTCTGGATGTGTTACCTGACACACCAGCCTTAGCAGTTTGGACTTCTTTCTTCAGACCAGAGATTCCAGTGACTAGCAGTGAATGGGCTACTCAAATCCCCTTGGACCTTAGGGTAACTAGGCAAGACCTGGAACAATCATAGTCCTGGGCTCTTTGCTTCAGACACAAGTAATCTCTTCCATTTAGATCGATGTGAGCCTAAAAATATTACCATTTCCTGGGTGTTGATAGGTGAAAGAGCATTCCTGAAATGGGCAGCAATAATGAACTCTGGTCATTATCCCTCTACACCCTGAAATGTGGTCACCTCCAACTCGAAGCTTTGGATGCTTCTCTGGCATCTTCTGGATGCTAAAAAAAAATATGCTTGTAATATAGAAGACCTGGGACCTTCACACTGGAATAATGAAGATGGATTAGCAGGCAGGATTGAGAGCAAGGAGGTGAAGTCATCGTTAAATTACCCTTTGAGATGCAATTACGTGAAAGATAGTGAATAGCTGCTATCCATCTCTTCTTAGAAATGAAATGGACTTAGGCTTGAACTGCAGCCTGAGGAATTAATGTTAGATAAAAGGATGCAACAGGACCACTTCATACTCCCTAGTCGCTCATGTTTACATGTTTGTGTAGTTGTCATACTCCGCTTTGATTTGGAGTCACCAGTGTCATCATATGCCATGCTCATTCGTTTCTGTATCCACAATACCTAGTACAGTGCCTCATACAGAGTGGGCTCTCAGTAAATATTGCATTGCATTAACTTGTTAAGTGATGGTGCTCAGGGGAGACAGGCCAATGTTCTTAAAAGCTGTTTAAGACAGAACAGATGCTTTCACTTGGAGTATCTTAGGAATCATGGACCATGGAGCCGTGACATATCCTCTGTTACTTCTTACTTCTCACATCCATGTCTTCCAAGTTCTCAACTGAGAAACTCATGCTCCTGTCCATGGAGGTAGTTGACTTACCAAATTTTCAAGAGTGAAATGTTATTGGTTAAGTTCCTTTGGAGCTTAAATCTATGAGATGTCCTTTAGTATAGATACTCTATAGTTGAAGATTTACTGCTCTGTTTGCTCCATGTTATGAATTCTTCAGTTGCAAGTTTTTTACACCCCTGTGCTGCCATCTTGCTTCTATCCTGGCTATACACCCTGCCTGGGCTGGACAAAGAACCAATTAATAAAGTGTTTTGTTTTTTTTTTCTGCTCTGTGAACTTTCCCATGTTGAGTGATAAAAGGGCAAAAAGGGAAAACACTGTCTTTGCTGCTTGTCTGAATTTAAATAATCTCGTAGCTTTACTAAGACTTCTTTAAAAATGAATCACTGGCAGCGAATAAAACTCTAATCTGCATATAATGCCACAAGTATTAAAATTCACTATCCAGTCCATGGATTTTAAAATGCAGTCAGGGTCCTGGCAAGGAAGAGGTGACACACTCTAAGTATAACTGAGGAGAGTTTAATGAAAAGATTATTTCACAACAATAGGCTGGAGTTATGGGAACCAACAAGACATGGTGAAGAATTCAGGGACGAGTCACAATGGGGAGCTGCTACTATCCATAGAGTTGGAAGGGCAAAGTGACAGACCTGGTGAAAGCTGAGCCCTGGTACAGAGGCTGCCTGGCAGCAGCTGTGCTCTTAAGTAGAGGAACACAATTGCCAAACCGAAACCCAGCAGGGGGTAAATCACCCACTCTCTTTCCTCCTGCTCTCCAATCTCCTGATGGTGGTTCCCATTGGCCAAATCCAACTGGAGGTTCTCAGGGATCTGTTTCCAGGGATGTAGGACGTGGCAGGGGGCTTGGGAGAGAAGGAAGAATAGTTTTGGAGGGTCAAACAAAGAATACACAGCCACTCACTGCATCAGTTGGGGTTCAACAGGAACAAATGGCAACCCTTAGTTAGAATAATTCATTAAGAGCTCATTTACAAGAGGTCTATTTACAAAAATGTGGGCAGGCTAAGGGAACCAAAAAAGATTATGCAGTAACCTGGAGTTACTTGCAGTGGGGCTGTTACCATCTAAGGATTTTGGTACTGATTCCAATGTGTGGGTGTTTTCCCCATGCCACCAAGCAATTCTTCACCACCAGCAGAGTGTCCTACAATTCAACTCAATTCTGACACCGTCTACCAAGGGATACCATCAGATTGCAGAGGTTAAAGCTCAGTCCTACAAAACTGCCCCACTTCAGATGCTAATCACAAGTCTAGTTTGTTACCTGTGCTTCTACTGATTGGCTATAAATCCGAGTTTCCCACAATCCCCTCCTTGGGTTTGATTAATTTGCTAGAGCAGCTCGCAGAACTCAGTCAACCAGTTTACTCACTAGATTACTGGGTTATTACAAAGCATATTAAAGGATGCAAATGAATAGCCAGGTAAAGAGATACATAGGGGGAAATATCAAACAAGGGAGCCTCTGTCCACATGGAGTCTGGGGCCCAGCTCAGCGGCACATGGAGGCGAAGTGCTGATTCACCAACCTGGAAATACTCCAAATCCTTTTATTTTGGGTTTTTATGAAGTCTCTGTTACACAGGCATGCTTGATTAAATCACTGGCTATTGAGGACTGAATTCAATCTCCAGCCCCTCTTCCCTCCCAGAGACCAAAAATGATATATTATATACATAGGCATATGTATATACAAATACATATATGTTATATATGTACAAATCCATATACATGTACATATATATATATATGTATATATATATATATATATAATAAATCACAATATCATACCACCCAGCCTCACGGAGACAAGGGGAGAACACTGATATCAGAACCCAAAGGAGAGTGTGTATAGAGGTTGCCTCAGAGGAGCAGTGAGGTTTGGTGAAGGAATACAACCAGCCTAATGGAGGGCCAGGGGAGTAAAACCCTGACCTCTCCCTACCCCAATTCTGCCTTCTGGGCTTCCAGTAGGACTCCCTACTGGCCCAAACAAACTGGAGACCAAGGCAAGGGAGCTCTGGGGATATGTCCATATGGTCAACCTCTAGGCAGAAAGTAGGGTGGAGAAGGGTGAAAAGTGAATCTGGAGAGGTAAACCAAAGATATCTGGCATAGCAGTTTTTAACTAAGTCACTCATTAACTAACTTCCTTCTTTCCTCCCTCCCTCCCACTAGACTTTACTAATCTTTGTACCAAATACGGTGCTAAATGCTCTTATGTAAAATTAACACTTAAAATTTCTCAGGCAGGGAATATTGCCTTTCACTAAGCAAGCATCCTCTATCACATTGACCTCTCAGCATTTTCCAACTTTTTTAATACAAGGGTCTCCTTTTAAAAAATAAAACTCCACAGGAACTCTAAGCAGTATTTACTAGTGGAAATTAAAAAAACGTAAATTTACATTTCCTTACTTTTAGATTAACCAAAGAGAACAGTAACAAGATTTTTGATTAATGCAAAGATTTGAAATCAGTTTCTCTGGCCTACATTGGCATCAGCAACTGCCAATATTGATGTACTTACCTGAAACAGAGTTTGACAACCACTGCTATAAATGACTGGGAAAACAGGAAGCTTCCATTTTCCCATCCTACAACTCAGTGAGGCCTTCTTTTTGTAATCAAAATCTGACGACTAGAACACATGAGACAGGACTGACAGCTACACTTTTCCAGCCACCTGGTCAGGAAATATCTCATCTCTCTGAAAACTCATTCTTTATGCCTCAGTTATCAAACACTTTGGAGCAGCTTAGCCCAGGAAATGAAGGCTCTTGTTAAAAACATGGAGATTTAGGAAGCCAGGACTGTGATTAACCATGTTGGCATGGTGCCAAATGAGCAGTTAACCACCAGGGCTGGGAAAACAAGTGCCGATTAGTAATCCCTGGGTTTACAAAAGGGGTTTTAGACCCAATCCTAACAAACCACTGTGACCGACTAGAAAATCCCTAATCTATTGTAGCTGTGACTGTGCTGCCTTTAAAAAAAAAAAAAAGTATTAGTCTAATCAAAATTTATTCATCATTACCTCTACTTGTAAAAAAAAAAAAAAACCCATACAATGATTTATATTTAAATTTAGCAGCCTGGAAATCTCCTAGATGCTCTCTATAAAATGAAATTAGACTTTGAACCTACTCATGAGGTTTATAATGATCAATGTTTATTTTAATCTCAGTGAGCTATCCCAGAAAGAATGCTGGTTCTGAAGTTGATCAGAATTGGTGTACCAGTTTTTGAATGCACTTGAGTTCAGGAAGCAGAGTACCAGACTCACACTGGCCCAAACTAGCCTTTTTTACTTTCATCCAATTAGTAGAAGTCTGAAGGGAAGCAGTTGCTGCCTGTGGTTGAGGGGCTTGACCATGAGGGGCCACATATCTGCAGTGTTCCTGGCCTTCCTCTCTTACTCATCACTTTGTGGTAACCCAATATCTGTGAAGGAAAAAGGGACATGAGGGAATGCGTTGGTGTTGGTGATGTTGGAGGAGGGTTGGGGGAATGACACCTTCTGTCTGGGGAATTGTTGAGTCTGGGGACTTGGTGATGTGATGACAGCACATGTGTCCCATAGGCAATTAGAGATACAGAAATGGATTTGAGGACAGAAATCAGAGTTAAGGAGGATGAATTAGGAGTGAGAAGGCAGGAGGAGTCTAAACTGAGAATTTAGGGGAAGACTTTCTTTTCAGAACTAAGAGAAATGCTCTCTCTGTAAATGGGTGGTCTGAAGAGGAGGTGGTGCAGGTGTAACAATTCAAGTATAGCAGCCTCATTAAAGGGGGAAGAGAGGTCCTCTGGAGGGAGGGGGTTGGGGACACACTGAGTGACTGGACTGGAAACAACTGTAGGGCCATACAAAGGCTTCAGAAATCTGGCTCTGCTGGTAGAATGATAGAACTTGCCATGATTAAGGTCTGCAGATTTCCAAAGTTTCTATAGCAGCAGTTCAAGGCCTAGGAGTGGAAACAGAGCTAGAGGACATGGATGACCCAAGGCTGGTAATGGCCATGGGGTGAGAATGTCATGAGTGTTCATGATGACCAGGTAGAGGAGGCTGACTAGAACCCAGACCAGGAAGAGAGAACATTCAGAGAGTCAACCCTCTATGATTAAGCCTTGGGCTCTTTTTCCTGTACTCATTATCCCTCGAGGTTCCTCTTCCTATAAAACCAATGGCATGATCCCAGAGGTAGACTGGTTTTCAAGAGAAAACAGTCAGTCAATGGATAGTAGGAATCACAATTATAAAGAAGTTAGCCTGGGGGCACCGGGGTGGCTCAGTTGGTTAAGTGACTTCGGCTCAGGTCATGATCTCGCAGTTTGTGAGTTCGAGCTCCACGCCAGGCTCTGTGCTGACAGCTCAGAGCCTGGAGCCTACTTCAGATTCTATGTCTCCCCCTCTCTCTACCCCTCCCCTGCTCACACTCTGTGTCTCTCTCTCTCAATAATAAACGTTAAAAAAATTAAAAAAAAAAAAAAAAGAAGAAGTTAGCCTGGCTCCAGTTTCTAGCAAAAGGCTTGTGTAATAGAACTTTAGGTCCAGATCCCATATCACTTTTGAGGGGTTAATTCTAAGTCTTGCTCGACTGAGATATTTCCTCTTATTTTGATACTTTGTCTCTTATTCTTGCATATTTAAGAATGGAGCTCTTCAAACCTCCCCTCTCCTATGAGAGGGTTTTGACTTAGAAGGAGGACATGTTGGTACCTCCTTTAAGAGGTCCCTTCCTACCTAATTTCAACCAACAGAGGCACTGATGTAGAATTAGCCACCCTCTTGTCATAGGATGGTCATCTACATTTCTGTGGCCTTCCAGAGTCTCCTTGGTTCCTGGGGAAGTTCCTTTTATTCCTGTAGCACCACAGGAAGAAGTGGGGGACCAGTAAATCAAGAGTGATTGAAGGATCTATTGTGGGCAGACATTTAAGTCCAAGAAAAGTAGTGGGGCATGGTGGGAAAACACCAAGAATGCCAAGTGTGATTTCTAAACTGGTGAGATCAAATGATAAATTTTTTGTCTCCCCACATCTTCACTTGAAGAAAGAACTTCTCCTTTAACCTTCCCTGTAGGAAAGAAAGATGGTTTCTCTAGTCTCACAGAATTTTAGGCTCTTAGTATTGGAAAGTTGTCTACTGGTCTGGTCCAGGATGTCACCCAGTGCAGCAGGCACTGCTGAGACTGCCTTGGCAGCTGGCTGTTGGATGTTTCCTAAATACTCCCAGGAATAGGAACTGATTACTTGGTGAAATAGTTTGTTACTTTCTGGACACGCCTGATCCTTAGACAATCGTTTCTGACATGGGATTGTCATTTGCTTCCCTGTAGCTTCCATTTACTTGTCCCAATTTTACTCTCTGGTATCTCATGAAGTAGATATTTTCCCTCTCTCAGATAAGGGTCTTTCCAATGTTTTAATGCTCCTCAGGTTCACACTAATACTTTCGTTTTTTTTTTTTTTCTTGAGAGAAAACATCTCACACCATCCGTATCTTAGCTTCCCCTTCAGTGGCATGGCTTTGGGACTCCTTACTATGCTGGTCCTCATCTCTTAGTTGGTCATGTAAGCAGAAGGCCCCAGACCTGCACACATCAGTAGGATGTATGCTGACCAGGATGGAGAACAGTGGGACAACGCCCTCCTCTAAACTGGATACCCATGATACACTACTATAGTCCAAGATTGTATTCTTCTCTTTGGTCCGATGAGGCTATAACCCCATCTTCTGGGATTTCAGTGTACTACCACTTAGCTCTGTTTTCTTCTTGTGGTTTTATAACTATAGGTATACATAAAACTTGTCATAAATTCTTTGTCTCTGTACTCTTGGGCTAAATTCTACATCTCTTTCTGATCCCTGGGAAATTTCTCATTACCAAGTGTCATGAGGTATCATCTCGGTTTAGTTTAGCAATATTTACTGAGTTATTATGAGGTACCAGGAATTACATTAGATGGTAAGGTTAGGAGAGAGGGTAAAAATGATTTAGGTTATGATTTATACCTTAGGGCAGCTTGCTGGCTAGAAGAAGACATCCACATAAACACACCATTACAATGTGATATAAGAAAAACTGAAACATAAACACAGTGGTTGTGAGGAACCAGATGAGGGACTCTTGGCCCAAATTGGAAATGCAGGGAAGGGTCCCAGAAAGAGAAACACCTTTAACATTAGAATTAGAAGATACTGGGAAGAACGTGGGAAGACAGAAAGGACGAAAAAGAGTAAATTCAATGAAGCAGGAAGCACGTTGGCATATGTGAGGAGCTACAGGCTATTTATTTGGCAGTACTAGAGCACCACATACCAGATAAGTAGGGCAAGGTCACTAAAAACCTTACTTTCCACCTTAGGCTTGATTCAGTAGGCAATGGGGAGATTTTGAAATGTTTCAAGAAGATAGGATAGTAATCAGATTTACCTTAATGGAAAGAATCGATTTTAAGATGGCTGATCTGAAGGCAGGCAAATGGGTTCAGAATACTTAGGTGTCTAAAGGGTTAGTTCAAGCAAGAGATGTTGAGAACATTAATGAAGATAGCAGAAGGATGGGACAGAACAAGCAATGTAATGGGTACCCAATGTAATAGGTACAATTGGCAGGCCTATGGAAAGCCATGAATAACAGAGAACAGAAATAACAGTAAAAATCCAGATTAACTCCCAGAAATCTGGATAGAATGCCCAGGAGGATGGTGATACAACCAGCTGAGAGGGTGGAGGAGATGTCTGGGGAACCATGGGTTCAAGTTTAAATGTGTAGAACTTGAATCATTTATTGAACATGCAGTTATAATCTCCAGCAAATAACTGGATCTATGGATCTGAATGTCATGGAGATACCAGGCTGGGAGATGAGGATCTTCAGTTCATCAGATGGAGGTAAAATCATGAGAATAGATAAACCAGTATAAGGAGAGTATATAAAGAAATAGCCATGAGACCAGTATGTGACTGTGAAGTACATCAATATTTAAGGCAGATTTTACAAAAATATTCAGCATGTTTTCTTTGGTTGACACAGTCAAATTTGGCTTTGTTGCCAACATATAAAACTCAGAAAATTTTACCCAAAAATGAGGATATCCAGATTTTCTTAAAATCAGGAGCTCTGGACCCATTTCTGGGCTTGCATTTTCACATAACAACTTTCTACCAAAACTGAGTACTAGCTTCCCCTTTCAAACAGGATATATGTTCCCAGATCCTTTACAGTCTCCACTACTCCCCATTGTCTTTTTAAAACCAAGACTCCCATTAATCACCACCATGGTGCTTCTATTTCATATACTTGCTTCATTTATTTATATCACTTGCCTGGCCCTAGTAGGTACTTGAGTTTTTAATTTCTAGCTTAAAAGTTCAGTAAAGCAAAATGATCCTATTACAGACTAAGAAGCACAGTCATAGAAATGGAAAGAAACCAGGAAAGAAATACTCCGGTTGCCAAGAAATTTCAAGAATAGAAGTTCAATAGTATCAAGTACTATAAACAGGTCTAATAAAATAAGAAAAGTGCCTATTGGGTTTGTCAACGTGAAGAACATTAGAGATCTTTGACAGAATCATTTTCAACAGAGGGATGGATGATGGAAGTAAGATCTCACGGATGTGAGGAGTGAATGGGAAGTGAGCAAATGGAGAAACAAGTTAATTTTTCTCTTTCCAGAAACTTGACTGGAAAGGAAATCAGAGACCTATGCAGTATCCAGAGGTACTGAGAGGTATAAAGGGCCGAATAAGATTTTTCTTTTCCAGAAATGTCTTTGAACATATTTATGGATTATATGCAAAGAGCTAGTAGAAATCGGGGTGCCTGGCTATCTCAGTTGGTAGAATATACGACTCTTGATCTTGGGGTCATGAGTTCAAGCCCACACTGGGCATCAAGATTACTTAAAAAAAAAAAAAAGAGTTGGTAGAAAGAAAAACTGGTGATATATAAGAGAGATGATAATGCATAGAAAAGGTGCCAAAGATTGGAGGGAATGAGATCAAGAATATGGTCAAAGGGGTTGACTTTCAATTGAAAAAGGAACTCTTTATCCCTATGAGTGGTGAACAAGAAAATGATGGGAGAAGGCAGATCTGTAATGCCAAATCATTTATCCAATCACATTCTTAATAAAGTAGTGGGAGGGTCATCTGCTAAATGTGAAAGCTGTGGATGACAGGTAAAGATCTTAAGGAGAATGGTGAAGTGTCGTCAGGGTTCTTGTGTGGGAAAGGGAATAGGGGCTCACTGACGACCATGTAAAGGGCTGTTCAGTGGCCCTGAGGGCCCAGTCAGGGCTGGAGGTTGGGAATTCTGTGGCACTAGTCTGGATGGTTAAGTGATTTTCTTTAGCCCTTGAGGAATATGCTCAGGTATGCAATGTATTTACTATAGCACATGACAATACTATCTTTAGGAGTGGCAAATACTATAGCTAAAAATACAGACCTAGTGAAAAAGCATGTATCGCTGTTGTTTCTAAGGAATTAGTGCTTTAAACACCTCAGATGAACTTTTGGTATCATTTTTCTTTAATACATTTCCTAAGTTTTAGCAACAAGAGGAAGATATTACTATGCTCAAGAAAGCTCTCACTATAATTGGTTTTTCCAGTTTTCAGCTAACTGAAAGTGTTCAATCTGATCCAGAGTAGTTGACTATCTTTCAGAGAGATGTAAAGCAAAAGGCAGAAATAGAGTCCAAAGCCTAGCCAAGGAGAGGGATAAAACTTGAATCAAGAGTATGTTTATCAAGAAGGAGCTAGAGGCAAGGTGGTAAGAATTAAAGGTGGGTTAAGAGTCAGGGACGGAGGAAAAAAAGGTAGGAAAATAAGAGAGAAGAGAGGAAGAAGTCTGAAAGGAGAGCAAGTGAGAGAGAAACATTAAGAAAGAAAGAAATGTGAAGAATAAAGCAAAAAAGGAAGAGGCTAATTTCAACTATGGAACCAACAAGCCTGCTTGGAATTAGACCTTCCCTTCCATTTGCCTTGGGAGTTATGTCTGTGGCCCTACCTGTAAATCTTTCCTTGTTGGTACTATAAATGCTAGGGGACAGACCCATTCCCAACCATACTCTTTACCCTGCTACTGAAAGTCCATGCCTTAAAAAAAAAAAAATTAAATGGACAGAGAAGCTACAAGAAGATATCTCTGCCAAAGTTTTGTTGTTTAACTTCCATGTAAACATAATAAGGCACCACTAGCCTCAAAACCAGGTCTATTTTGCTGACAAATGTTAAAACAAATAGAGAGGTTTGAAACTTATTGACTGGTTATGTGATCACAGGTCCTCCACATAAACTGAGTCCCTATAAATAACAAAAAAAAAAGTCTGTAAATTGGGAAACCCCTTCAGGAACAAAGGAACTGGCAGGCACCATTTTCCTCCCCCATCATCCAGCATAAACAACAGCCACATGTAGTCACAAGTGCCACACCAACACTCCTTACCCAACTTGCTTGCGCCAAGTACCCCCTCCCCCCAGGAGACCAGAGCAAACCCTGCTACACCACACATCCTGATCCATGTGTTTTTCAGGACCTCAGTTCAGACAGCAGTAGAGATAGGTTTCCTTCTGCACACCTTGCTACCCACAACAGGCAAAGGGAGCCACTGCAGACAACTGGACTGAAGGAAAAAGAGGCTAAGACTCAACCACAGAGTGCACACAACACACACAGGAGACACTCCTTGAAGCATAAAGCCCTAGGGAATAAGGGACACTGCACTGCAAGGCACTATAGGACCTCTTCCTCACAAGGCTATTCCTCACAAGTGCCCTCCTCACTGCCCATCACCCACTTTCTCCTCCCCCACCCCCCATCAACCCTCAGTTTGTTCTCTGTATTTAAGTCTCTTATGTTTTGCCTTCCTCCCTCTCTGTTTGTAACTTTTTTTCCCCTTCCCCTCCCCCATGGTTTTCTGTTAAGTTTCTCAAGATCCACATATGAGGGAAAACATAAGGTATCTGTCCTTCTCTGACTGACTTATTTCACTTAGCATGATAACCTCCAGTTCCATCCATGTTGCTGCAAATGGCCAGATTTCAGTCTTTCTCATTGACAGGGCTATTATTGTTAAGAGATGTAGCTGACTTTCCTAACACACAACAACAGATACAGAAAATCAGACAAAACGAGGAGACAAACATCTCCTGAATGAAAGAAAAGGACCAAACCACAGCAAGAGACCAAAGCAAAACAGACATAAGTAATATGCCTGATAGAGAATTTAAAGTAATGATCATAAAGATACTCAGTGGACTGGAGAAAAAAGTGGAGGATCTCAGTGAAACCTTTAACACAGAGATAAAAAAGAATCAACCAGAACAAGAGCAAAATAAATGAAATTAAAAATACACTTGATGGAATAAATAGCAGACTAGATGAAACAGAGGAATGAATTAATGACTTGGAAGACAGAGTAATGGAAAGTAATCAAGGTGAGCAAAGGAGAGGAAATAAAATCAAACAAATTGAGAATAGTCTTAGGGAACTTGGTGACTCCATCAAATGTAAAACCATCCATGTTATAGGGATCTCAAAAGAAGGAGAGAAAAGGGGGCAGAAAATTTATTTTCAGAAAAATAGCTGAAAATCTCCCTAATCTGAGGTAGGAAACAGATATCCAGATCCAGGAGGCACAGAGATCCTCCCCAAATTCAACCCACACCAAGACACATGGTAAATAAAATGGCAAAAAGTACTGATAAAGAGAGAATTTTAAAAGCAGCAAGAGAAAAGAAGACAGTTACATACAAGGGACAGTCCTTAAGGCTATCAGCAGATTTTTTAGCACAAACTCTGCAAGCCAGAAGGGAGTGTCATGATATATTTGAAGTGCTGAAAAGGAAAAATCTGCAGCTAAGAATACTCTATCCAGCAAGGTTGTCCTTCAGAATAGAAGTAGAGAGATAAAGAGGTAATGCATACAAACAAAAGCTAAAGGAGTTCATGGCCACTAAACCAGCCCTACAAGAAATATTAAAGGGACACTTTGAGTAGAAAAGCGAACCATAAGTGAGAGTATGAAAAGTAAAAAACACAAAAGCAGTAGAAATAAATATTTCTGTAAAAATAAGTCAAGGGATTCATAAAATAAAAAGATGTAAAATATGACACCGTAGACCTAAAGTGTGGGAGGGAGAGGAATAAAGAATGGGTTTAAATGTAAACAACCATCAACTTAATATGGACTGCTATGTGCAGAAGATGTATTATACAAACCTAATGGCAACCATAAATCAAAAACCAGTAATAGATATGTAAAAAGTAATGAAAAATGATGCAAGTATATCTCCAAAGAAAGCCAGCAAACTGTGAGAAAAGAGAGCAAGAGAAGAAGGGAACAGAGAAGAACTACAAAAATAGGCACAAAACAAGAAACAGAATGGCAGCAAATACATATCTATGAATAATTACTTTGAATGGAAATGGACAAAACACTCCAATCAAAAGAGATAGGGTGATAGAATAGATTAAAGACAAAAATAAAAACAAAACAAGACCCATCTATATGCTGTCAACAAGAGACTCACTTCAGATCCAAAGACACCTGCAGATTGAAAGTGAGCGGATGGAGAAAAATTTATCATGATATGGATACCCAAACAAAGCTGGGGTACCAATAGTTCTATCAGACAAAATAGACTTTAAAACAAAGAGTATAACTAGAGACATAGAAAGACCCTCTATCATAACACAGGGAACAATCCAACAAGAGGATATAACAATTGTAATTATTTATGCGTCCAACATGGCAGGACCCAAATACATAAAACAGTTAATAACAAAAAATAATTGATAGGGGTGCCTGGGTGGCTCAGTTGGTTAAGTCTCTGACTCTTGATCTCAGCTAAGGCCTTGATCTCAGGGTCATGAGTTCAAGATCCACGCTGGGCATGGAGCCCACTTAAAAACTTTGAAAATAATATTATAACAGTAAGGGATGTCCACTTACATCAATGGAAAGGTCATCCAAACAGAACATTAACAAGAAAAAAGTGGCTTTGAATGACACACTGGATCAGATGGATTTAATAGACATATTCAGAACATTCATAAAACAGCAGAATATACATTCTTTTCAAGTGCACATGGAGTATTTTCCAGAATAAATCACATATTAGGCCACAAAACAAGTCTCAACAAATTAAAAAAAAATTGAAATCATACCCTGCATTTTTTCTGACCACCATGCTATGAAAGTAGGAACCAACCACGCGCGCGCCTAGACACACACACACACACACACACACACACACACACAATCTGGAAAAAGCATAAATACATGGAGGTTAAATAACATGCTTTTAAACAATGAATGGGTCAACCAAGAAATCAAAGAAGAAATAAAAAATTACATCAAAACAAATGAAAATGAAAACATAATGGTCCAAAATCTTTGTGATGCAGCAAAAGCAGTCCTAAGAGGGAAGTTTATAACAACACAGACTATATTGAGAAGTAAGAAAAATCTCAAATATCAACCTAATCTTATACCTAAAGAACTAGAAAAAGAAGAACAACAAAGCCCAAACCCAGCAAAAGGAAGGAAATAATAAAAATTAGAGCAAAAAATAAGTGATACAGAAACTAAACCCAACAGAACAGATCAATGAAACAAAGAGTCGGTTCTTTGAAAAGATAAATAAAATTGATAAGCCTCTAGCATGACTTATTAAAAAAAAAAAGAGAGGACCCAGATAAACAAAATTACCAATGAAGGAGGGAAATAACAATCAAGACTACAGAAATACAAACAAGTATTGTAACAGAGTATTATGAAAACTTATATGCCAACAAATTGGACAACCTAAAAGAAATGGATAAATTCCTAGGAACATATAACCTACCAAAACTAAAGCAGGAAGAAATAGAAAATTTGAACAGACCAACCACCAGGAAGGAAATTGAATCAGTAATCAAAAAACTCCCAACAAACACAAGGGCAGGACCAGCCAGCTTCACAGGTGAATACTACCAAGCATTTAAAGAAGAGTTAGTACTCATTTTTCTCAAATTATTCCAAAAAATACAAGAGAAAGGAAAGCTTCCAAACTCATTCTATGAGGCCAGTATCACCCTGATACCCAAACTAGATAAAAAACACTGCAGAAAAAGAGAACTACAGGCCAATATTTCTCATGAATATAGATGCAAAAAGCCTCAACAAAATATTAATGAACTGAATCCAACAACACATTAAAAAAAATCATTCAGCACAATCATGTGGGATTTATTCCTGGGATGTAAGTGTGGTTTAATATTCACAAAACCATCAACATGATACATCACATCAGTAAGAAAAGGATAAAAACCATATGATCATTTCAATAGATGCAGAATAAGCATTTGACAGAGTACAACATCCATTCATGATAAAAACCCTCAGCAAAGTAGGTCTAGAGGGAACATATTTCAACATAATAAAGGCTCTATATGAAAAACCTACAGCAAAATTCATACTCAGTAGGAAAAACTGAGACCTTTTCCCCTATGGTCAGGAACAAGAGAAGAATGTCCACTCTCACCATCTTTATTCAATATAGTACTGGAAGTCCTGGCCACAGCAATGAGACAAACATAAAGAAATATAAGTCACCCAAATTGGTAAGGCAGAAGTAAAACTCACTCTTTGCAATTCATATATATATATGCATATATATATATATATTGCATATATATATATATATATATGACAGTATATATAGAGAGCCCTAAAGACTCCACCAAAAGCTACTAGAACTGATAAATGCATTCAGTAAAGTCACAGAAACATAATTGTTGTATATATCTGTTGCATTTCTATACATTAATAACAAAGCAGCAGAAAGTGAAATTAAGAAAACTATTCCACTGACAATTGTACTAAAAACAATAAAATATGTAGGAATAAACTGAGCCAAAGAGGTGAAAGATCTGTACTCTGAAAACTATAAAACACCAATGAAAGAAATTCAAGATGACAAACAAATGGAAAGCTATTCCATGCTTATGGATTGTGAAAACAAGTAGTGTTAAAATGTCCATACTACCCAAAGCAATCTACAGGTTTCGTGCAATCCCTGCCAAAATACCAACAGCATTTTTCACAGAGCTAGAACAAACAATCCTAAAATTTGCATGGAACCACAAAAGACCCTGAATAGCCAAAGAAATCTTGAAAAAGAAAAACAAAGCTGAAGTTATCACAATTCCAGATATCAAGTTATATTACAAAGCCACAGTAATTGAAACAGTTTGGTAATGGCATAGAATAGACACATCAATCAATGGAATAGAACAGAAAACCCAGAAATAACCCCACAATTATATGGTCTGTTCATCTTCAACAAAAGAGGGATGATTATCCAATGGGGGGGGGGGAAGACAGTCTCTTCAACTGTGTTGGGAAAAATGCACAGCTATACGCAAAAGAACGAAATTGGACCATTTTCTTTCACCATACACAAAAATAAACTCAAAGTGGGTTAAAGACCTAAATGTCAGACCTGAAACCACCAAAATCCTAGAAGAGAGCACAGCCAGTAATCTCTCTGACATCAGCTGTTATAACATTTTTCTAGACATGTCTCCCAAGGCAAGGGAAATAAAAGCCAAAATAAACTATTGGGAATACATCAAAATAAAAAACTTCTGCATAGCGAAGGAAACCATCAACAAAGCTACAAGGCAACCTACTGAATGGGAGAATACATCTGCAAATATAAAGGGTTAATATCCAAAAAATAAAAAGAACTAATAGAACTCAATACCCAAAAGTCAAATAATCCAACTTAAAAATGGGCAGAAGACATCCAGATGGTCAACAGACACATGAAAAGATGCTCAATATCTCTCATTCTCAGGGATATGCAAATCAAAAGTACAATGAGATATCACCTCACACCTGTCAGAATGGCTAAAAAAAAAAAACACACAAGAAAAAACAGGCATTGTAAGGATTCAGAGAAAGGGAAACCCTCGTGAACTGTTTGTGGGACTGCAAACTGAGGCAACCATTTGAGGAATGGAGAGTCCTCAAAGAGTTAAAAATAGAACTACCCTATGATTCCGGAATCACACTACTGGGTGTTTACCCAAAAAATACCAAAACTCTAATTCAAAGGGATACATACTCCTGTATGTTTATGCCAGCATTATCTACAATAGCCAAAATATGGAAGCAGCCCAAGTTTTCATTGATTGATGAATGGATTATTCAGCCTTCAAAAACAATGAAATCTTGCCATTTGCAACAACATGGATGGAGCTAGAGAGTATAATAGCAAAGTAAGTGACTCAGAAAAAGACAAATACTATATGATCTCACTCATGTGGAATTTAAGAAACAAAACAAATGAGCAAAGGAAAAGAGAGAGAGACAAACCAAGAAACAACTCTGTTTCTATACAGAGAACTTACCGATGGTTATTAGAGGGGAGGTGGGTGGAGTCGTGGGGGAAATAGAGGTGGAGATTAAAGAGTACACTTAGCATGATGAAAAAACCCAAAGTGAAATATGATTTTTAAAAGTCTGTAAATAAGAATCCATTCATCCCATCATTCTACATAATGACCCTCTCTGAGTATGAGGTACAAAGACTTTGCAACACCCTGTCTTCAAGAAGCTTACTGATTTGAGGGAGAACATGTGTAGCTACATTTTTTTAGGTTTTTCCAGTGCCAGGGTATCCATTGGCTGGAAGGATGATAGTTTCCCCTAAACATTCCTTATGCCTTGCCCAGAGTTTTTTGTTGTAGTTATTTTTGTTTGCTTGTTTGCAGTAACAGCTTTATTAAAACCCATCCTCGTTTTTTATGTGGTGCTCTAAGCTACCCTACCACCATCTTCCACCTGTATTATCTCCTTAATCCCCTTGTTTCGAAAAACTCTGCAGTTCCCCACTGTGTCATAGGTCCCCAAGACCATTCCTCCATTCAGTAATTCACTAGAAGGACTCACAGGTCTCACCAAATAATCATACTTTTGGCTATGATTCATTACAGTGAGAGGATACCAAGCAAAGTCAGCAAAGGGAAAAAGCACTTGAGGTGAAGTCCGGGGGAAACCAGGCACAATCTTCCAGGTACGAAAGAACTTCTCCCAATGGAGTCACACAGGATGCACTTAATTCCTCCCACAATCACTTGTGACATCAAGTGTGAAACGTCTTCCAAGGAAGCTCATTAGAGACTCAGTGCCCAGGGTTGTTTTTTTTTTTTTTAAGTTTATGTATTTATTTTGAAAGAAAGAGAAAGAGTGGGGCAGGGTCAGAGAGAGAGGGAGAGAGGGAGGGAGGGAGGGAGGGAGAGAGAGAGAGAGAGAGAGAGAGAGAGAGAGAGAGAGAGGGAATCCCAAGCAGGCTCTGCACTGTCTTAGGGCTCAAACTCATGAACTGAGATCATGACCTGAGCCCAAATCAAGAGTCAGAGGCTTAACCCACTGAGCCTCAGCCACCCAGGTGCCCCATGAGTGCCTAGGGTTTTTATTAGTATTTTTATTTATAGACACCCATGTATAGCACATATCAAAATTCTAGACTACCAGAGGGAAAGCAGGTGTGCAGACAGTTTAAGCACAGTGAGCAGCTCTTAGCATTTTCTTTTCTTTTTTTAAAATTTATTTATTTATTTTGAGAGAGCACACAAGTGGAGGAGGGGCAGGGAGAAAGGGAGAGAGAATGAATCCCAAGCATGCTCCACACTGCCAGCCTGGAGCCCAACACAGGGCTCAGACCCACAAACTGAGTCATCAGATCATGGCCTGAGCTGAAGTCGGGCACTCAACCTGCTGAGCCACCCAGGAGCACCACCACTTTTTCTATCAGCATAGAGAACAGTTTACCATTCAATTTCCAGACGCCAGCCTATGGCCAACCTTCCAAGCAGCTTTTCTAAGCCTAGCAGCCTCAGACCCACTATGTTAATTCTTTTCTTTTCTCTTTTCTTTTCTTTTCTCTTTTCTTTTTTTTCTTTTCTTTCTTCCTTCCTTCATTCCTTCCCTTTCTTTATTTCTTTCTTTCCTTCCTTCTTCCTTTCCTTTCTTTCTTTCTTTCTTTTCTTCCTTTCCTTTTCTTTCTTTCCTTTTCTCTCTCTCTCTCTTTCTTTCTTTCTTTCAGGTAATCTCTATAGACACCCAATGTGAAGCTCAAACTCACAACCTCAAGATCAAGAGTGGGGCGCCTGGGTGGCTTAGTCAGTTGAGCGCCTGACTTCGGCTCAGGTCATGATCTCATGGCTCGTGAGTTTGAGCCCTGAGTCAGGCTCTGTGCTGACAGCTCAGAGCCTGGAGCCTGTTCAGATTCTGTGTCTCCCTCTCTCTCTGCACCCCTGCTCACACTCTGTCTCTCTCTCAAAAATAAGTAAACATTAAAAAGATTTTTTTAATTAAAAAAAAAGATCAAGAGTTGCATGCTCTTCAGACTGAGCCAGTCAGTCGCCCCTATATTAATTACTTTTTGCATGGCAACATTGTTAAAGTATTTATTGGTTGTAATAAACTAACGTTGTAATACTGCCTCGGGGTACTTGTCACTAACTAAAATTGTAATATACTGTATATGTCTGTATGTTCTTAGCGGTCTAGTTGTTTATTTTTCTGCCTCTCCTGCTAGAATGTAAGTTCCTCTGCAAGAAGGGTAAAGACTTTGTCATATTCAGTATTTTTAGCGGCTTAAACAGGGCCTCCTCCATCACGGGCACCAACAAATACTGGTTGAAGAGACAAAAGATCAACACTTAGGCCTGGACAGACTCAGGTGCGAGCTTCCTTGGAACATTCATGGAGTGCATCCTCTCCATGGTGGCCATGACTACCAGATGGGGCAAGAGCCTGAGGAATGCTTTTCATTTTTTTAAATGTTTTTTTTTTTAATTTATTTTTGAGATACACACACACACACACACACACACACACACACACACACAGCATGAGTGGGGGAGGGGCAGAGAGAGAGGGAGACACAGAATCCAAAGCAGGCTCCAGGCTCTGAGCTGTCAACACAGAGCCTGACCCGGGGCTTGAACCCATGAACCATGAGATCATGACCTGAGCTGAAGTCTGATGCTTAACCAACTGAGCCACCCAGGGACCCCCTGAGGAGTGCTTTTCAAAAGCAGTACTGTCACAGTGAATCCTGGTCTGGTGCACCTGTAAGGACAATCTCTGAAGATCTCACCTGTAGCTGTGTTGAAGAAGAAGACATAAGAATGTTCTAGATATGCTCATTCTTTTCCCTTTCTCTTAATAAAGATAAACATGGTACTGTTGAGTTTTCCCTGTGTTCCTCCCCACTCTCAGAAACATTTCTGATGTCCAGATTAAGTATTTCCTAAGGGTAGAAAAAACTATATTCCTTTTGAAAAACAGTCATCTGTGCAGCCTTGGAGAAACCCTACAGGACTCATGAATGAAAAGGGATCCCCAGATTGAAAATCAGTTCTCACTTAATGTCTTCTCTGGCTATTGCTCTGGCTGTTGAATGGGGTCAGGTTTTCATCTTATGTAATATGATGGGACAATTCAACTTCCAATGAATGTAGCAAATTTCCCTAGAGCTACATAGGACAGAACTAAGTGGTTACATAAACACATATGGAAACTTAGAAACTTTAAAGAGAGGCTAAATACTCTGAGGGACAGGCCACCCACAGGGGAAATTAACAGCTGGGTCAACAAGCAGAGCTCTTTTCCAAGTGACACGTGGATCGCATACAGCTTTATGACCGCACTACAGGAGGAGCAAATGACTTTAGGTACACCTTTTTCTGTGACTCACTCTGAGAAGAAAATAAGCAACACTTTTTATCTCAGGAAACCAGGAGAAAGAGAAAGCCCTACAGCCATAAACAACCACAGGCCATAGTATTTAGGGTCAGAGCAAGGTGTCTGTTGGGAATCCAGCAGGAAGCAGACACTCGGGAGGACTGACTGACAGGATTCAAGGAAGGGACTAGTTATAGAGGTGTGAACGGGTTAAGGAAAGCAACAAGGGATAGTGAGGCACCCAGGGACTAACAGCAGCAGGAAGTTTATACTACTTTTAGGCCTGTGGAGAGCAAAGGGTAGATGTGGCGTGATTGGGCCCAGCAAACTCTACAGTCCTGGGAGAGGAGCCACCCAATAGGAGCTGTAGCTGTTCGCAGACAGGGTCAGAACCGTAAGAAAACTGGGGGAAGGGAAGGTGATAAGTATCTTAGGCTGTCTTTCTTCCTACTCACCAATCCCTTGCTGATGGCTCCTGCTGGCCAAAGCCAACAGGAAGCCAGGGGCAAGGAAGTCTGTAAGGGCAAAACAGAGAGGTCATCGTCCTGGGTGTGGAGCAAGTCAGAGAAGGGCAGAGTAGGGGTGGGCGAGCTGGCGAGGGCATGAGGATGAGAGTCGGCGCAAACGTCTCGACCACGCTCGCTACCGCTCAACTGCCAATGATGGTTCTCGTGTGCTGGATGTGTAGGCACAGTCTTACATCCTTTCCATGAAGAACCTCACGTAATACTTGCTCTTTACCATGAAAATAACCAGGTTGAAGCTTCAGGGCCTCTTACCCGCCCAGACATCTTTCATGGTCCTTAGAGGGACGCTAAAAATGAGTTTCCCCAGTCGTACTTTTGGGACATGTGTAAACGTAAGATACATTTACCTCAATTAAGATCAGTATCTCTTTCCATTCAAATTTCCTTACCACCACGTTTCCCTTCTTGTCAGGTGGCACTGAGTACCTGTGGGACTTTTTGGATCTGGCTAACAAGAAGCTGAGTTGGGGTCATGCTTAATTTGGATTCAGTGGGATATTGCTGGGTGGCCTATCATCATCCCAGTGTAGGTAGGAATGGTTTCCAGGAATGTTCCTTCCATTCACTGTGCTGACCCATCATGAGACAAAGCGTCAGGACCGGAGGTCATATCATGGTATGACACTGAGCTACAGCACATCCCACTGGATATTGCAGATTGGAAAGAAACAGAGCCAGAGGCTAGTCTCTGGAAAATTCTTCCAATCATCAGCTGTGTAAAATGGTGAGGGTAGGTTTGAATTCTCAGTGATGCCTAGACACAATAGAAGTCCTCTCGTGGCAAGAATATACTGTGTAATTCATTGCCTTCAATTGTAACAGCATTATACTTTCCCCCTCTTTTTTGATGGGAATTGTGTGAAACCGAATAGTAAAATTTTGTGCCTCTGGGGCACAAAACAATATCAGCACTGCTTATACACAAGTTATTACAAATCCTACATATTTAAATGTACTTTGTGAGCCACATAGGTAAAACCTAGAGAAAAATATACATGTAAATATATTCGAAAATAATGTAATAATAGCTAATATTTATAGAGCAAGTAGTATGCGTCTGGCACTGTGCTAAGCATTTATAAATAATTCATTTAGTCTTCATAACAACTTTCTGAGGTAGGTATCACTGTCCTCTTTTCTGACTTGTATTTCCAAAAGGCTGAACCCATTGTTGAGACCAAAATTTGAGGCGAGAGATAAGTACTTTCCTGGGAAACATGATTAAAGAAGGACTTTTCTTAGAATAAAGCCTCAAGGACTGAAGCAGACCTCAGCGGCTGGGTCCCAGGCTGTAGCCATGACATGGCAAGGGTCAGCAAAGGCAAAGAGATAGCCGTTCGGGCTTGGCCTGGGATGTGCGTGCGTCAGCAGAGATTAGTAGAACACCTATCAGGATGGAGGCTTAACATATAAATAAGCTGATGTAGAGAAATTAAAGAAAAAAATATCTTGGACCTCTGAGTTTGAGGACTAAGATTTGTATCTGCCATCTAAGTCTGACTCCGAAAATTCAATCAAAGGAATTACACACCTTAGCTTCACTGCCTTCAAAATCTGGGTTAACCAACAGAAGGGATATTGGCTCTGGAGCCAGAAATAACTGGCTTCAAATCCCAGTCCTGCTATTTATTAACTCAGTGCCCTTGAAAATTTTCTAAAAATTTTCCTGGGTCTTGGCTTCCTCGACTGTAAAATGGGTATCGTTGTGGGAATCAATGTAAGATGATGTATCTGAAACTCCTCGCCTGTTACCACCTAACAGGCACTTAAATATCAGTTCCCTTTTTATATATTTTTAAGGGGTTTTTTTTATTAATTTTTTTTAACGTTTTATTTATTTTTGAGACAGGGAGAGACAGAGCATGAACGGGGGAGGGTCAGAGAGAGGGAGACACAGAATCTGAAACAGGCTCCAGGCTCTGAGCTGTCAGCACAGAGCCCGACGTGGGGCTCGAACTCACGGACCGCGAGATCGTGACCTGAGCCGAAGTCAGCCGCCCAACCGACTGAGCCACCCAGGCGCTCCTTTTAAGGTTTTTTTTTAATGCTTATTTATTTTGGGGGGGGAGATGGGCAGAGAGAGAGAGAGAGGAAGAGAGAATCTGAAGCAGGCTCCAGGCTCCATGCTGTCAGCACTGAGCCTGATGTGGGGCTTGAACCCACAAACTGTGAAATCATGACCTGAGCTGAAGTCAGATGCTTAACCCACTGAGCCACCCAGGTGCCCTCAGTGCCTTTTTTAAATGAAAATCAAATCTGAACACATTTTCTGAAAGAAGGTGTTGCAGAAGCACAAATTACATAGTCCTGTTTCAACACCACCTAGCTAATATGTTCTATGAACAAACCCAGCCATAATTTAAAAAATTTTGAACTCACCCAACATTTTGCCCCCTGCTTTCTAAAACTGGAAGCCAAGCGGGTAATGTGCACCCATCTGTTCACCCACACCCTGCTGAATATGAAATTGATATAAAAGCTTTCTCTGGCTGTTTATACAGGCCTCGGTGGCTTTGAGGCAGATAGATCTGCTTCAATTAGAACCTAATCCTGCTCACCTCATACTTGTAACGCTCTCTCTAAAACCAGTGAGAAAGAAAAACAATAGTCCATTTAATTAAATTATGCTAAAGCCTGAATTCAATCCACCGGTGTAGCAAGAAGTAAGATTTTGAATACTGATTACTGTTCTCTGCACAAAAACTCCACTCCCTGCTTCCTACTCTCTTCCTGGTAAAGAATGATTCTTCTTCCCTACCCTCACCCCAGCAGTTTTTATTTTACTTAAGAACAAATTAAATAGGCCCAGTTCTAGACAGAAAGGAATTATATTGCTTCCCCTCTTCCTTTCCTTAAGCTTACTGTTCCTGGCTTCTGGGACTTTCTCTCTGTCCTACCCTAACCATCCCATTTTAGTTGTCCACTTGCCTCCCAGTGCCCACTGTGACTTCCACTCTGAGCAGCATTCTGGGCTCCTAGTGTCTCTTTCCTCTCTGCCTGCTCTCTCACTTCTGCTTCCTAACCTGCAGGGAAAGCCTGACTGCCTGGGTTGTCTGAGCGACACTAGGCATCTCCTCTTTTTGCCCACCCAGAAGTTACACAAAGGGTTGTATATGGAAACCTGAGTTAACTAATGCCCTGCTTCTAATCTATGGGGATGATTTGGTGGCCCCTATAGAACCTGCACCCCAGCCCAGCTCTGAATAAACGTGCTCAATAAACTCCTGACTCCATACTGCTCTGTGTGAAAGGGTAAGAAAGGCCTGCTCCTAGCAGTAATTGGCTAAGCACCAATTGGGCAGACAGATGAAAGATTAGAGATTAGGCAGCTACTTGCAAACCTGATTATACCATAAAATAATCCAGGGAGCCTTTAAATAATATTGAAGTCCTAGCCCCACTCTACCTGAACTAATTACTCTGACAGGGGACCTAGGATATACATATATATATATATGTGTGTGTGTGTGTGTGTGTGTGTGTGTGTATACATACATATATATATATTTTTTTTTCATTGTGGTAAAAACACAAAACAAACTTTATCATAACCATTTTTAAATGTATAAGTTCAGTAGTGTTAAGTGTATTCACACTGCTATGAAACAGATCTCTAGAACTTTTTCATCCTCCAAAACTGAAACTCTATACCCATTAAACAACTCCCCTTTTCCCCCTCCTCCTAGACCCTGGTAACCACGATAGTACTTTGTCTCTATAAATTTGATTACTTTAGATATATCCTGCAAGTGGAATCATGCAGTATTTATTTTTTGTTATGGGCTTATTCACTCAGCATAATGTCCTCAAGGTCCATCCATATTGTAGCTTCCCTCCTTTCTGACACGGAATAACATTCCATTGTATGTACGTACCACATGTTGCTCATGCATTCATCTTTTAATGGACATGTGGTTTGCTTTCACCTCGTAGCTATCAGGAATAATGCTGCTATGAACTTGGATGTGCAAATACCTCTTCAGGACTCTGCTTTGGATTCTTTTGGATATATATCCAGAAGTGGGATTATTTGTAAGTTTTTTGAGAAAACTTCATACCATTTTCCATAGTGGCCATACCATTCCCATCAATAGTACACAAGATTTCCAATTTCTTCATATTCTTGCCAACACTTGCTATTTTCTAGATATTTTTGTTTTTTGTCCATTTGTTTGATAAGAGAAATTCTAATGGATGTAAGGAATTATGGTGGTATCTCATTGTGGTTTTGATTTGAATTTCTCTGATGACTAGTGATATTGAGCATCTTTTCATACGCCTGTTGGCCATTTGTATATCATCTTTGGAGAAATATCTATTTCAGTCCTTCAGCCATCTTAAAATCAGGTCACTTGATTTTGTTGTTAGGTTGTAGGACATCTTTATATATTCTGGATATTAAATTCTTATCAGATATACGATTTGCAAATATTTTCTCCGCATCATTGCTGAGGCTATGACAGTTGTGACCTTGATGTACAGTCCAGGTGGTAATCTCTAGGTTGCTGTTGTTCGCCTTTGGCTGTTTGAAGTGTCAGGTATCAGAGAAATCATTGCAACGAAGCTGCCTAGTTAACCATTGAAGGTCTGTCTACTTGATCGTTTAGTCAGTTAGAAGGTCTTCGGAGTTGTATCAGTTCTGGAGGTTGCTTCTCATTTAGGTCTTTAATCAATTTTGAGTTAATTTTATATATGGTGTAAAATAAGGGTCCAACTTCATTTTTTTAAAACACAATACCCAACTTTCCTAACACCATTTGTTATGAGGAAAAGACTTTCCTTTCTCCATTGTGTGGTCTTGGTACCTTTGTTGAAGATCAGTTGACCATGGTAAGAGTATAGTAGGTTTATCTGTCGCTAGGCTCTCTGTTCTGTTCCACTGGTCTATGCATCTTCCTTTATGCCAGTTTCACACTATTTGGATTATTATAGCTTTGTAATATGTTTTGAGATCAGGAAGTGTGAGTCCTCCAACTATGTTGTTCTTTTTCAAAATTGTTTTGGCTATTCAAGGTCCCTTTAGATTCCATAGACATTTTAGGATGGATTTTTCTATTTCTGAAAAAAATGCCTTTGGGATTTTCATAGGAGTTACATTAAACCTATAAATCACTTTGAACAGTATTGACATCTTAATAATATTAAGTCTTCCACTCCATGAACACAGAATATCTTTCCATTTATTTGTGGCCCTTCAGAGTTTGTATTTCCCCTGGCTCAGAGCACCAAAGATTGCTTCAAGGTTAGGCAACAAGCCCATGTTATAGAGACCAAAATAGGACACAAGGAATATATTATATATATATATATATATATATACTAGTATTATATACTATATATATCATATATACCTTATATATAATATATATTATTATATATATAGTATATATATATACTATATATAGTATATATATATAATATATATATATGTCTATATATATCAATATATATATACTATATATTTGATGTACATATATTGAAATTTCCAAAGCAAAAGTGAGCTCTATTCCTATGCCCCTTGAACCTGAGGGGATGTAGACACTAAAGCTATTGTCACCATCCATCTATGATGCCTGGGTTGGAGGTCAACCCAGTAAAAGGCTGAGACAAGGGATGGAGTGTGAAACTGAGCCTGGGAATGATCCCCTTTGAACCCTGAAGCCATGACTACTCCTGATCTTTCCAGTTATATGGGCCCAAACGATTCCCTTGATGCCTAAACTAGTGTTTGATTGGAATTTCTGTCACTGGCAGCTAAGACCCTCCCTTATCTGGAAAACAAAACAGTTTGTCAAAGAGTAGAGGTGGCTAGGCATCCAGAACCCAGGCCAGCAGTCCTGGGCATGAGCTCTCAGCAACCATAACAATGCTGTCCCTGAACAGAACCCTACCTGAGACCAGTCTGCACTTTAAGAAGTTGGCCCACCTTGCCAGCCTTGCAAGAATGGCTGCAGACTCTGAGCCAGCCACATCTGACAACTCCTTGCAGGCTATTCTCCTCTTCATCACTCTATCCTGTAGGCCCCACGGCACAATGTTACTGCCTGTCAACACTGCTCTCATTCACTCTAAGGTTTCCATGACTCATATGTTCCTACTTGTTAGAACATCTAACATTTCAAAGGGACAAAGTATTCCAATAATGATAACATTTCCAGTGATGGAATTCTTTAGACACATAAGAGTAGTTGCTTTGCATTTTAAATTGCCTTGGTTCACTGTACTGGTTTTGAAACCCAACTCATTGCAGACAATTGAATTTGCCCATGCTCGTAAAGCTCTATATTGATCATGTAACACAATGATACAGTGCTTTATGAATCATTATAGAATGCAGCAATTCACAGCAGGCCTTATAGTTTACTTCTCCTCCATGGAAAAGTACAAGGTGCCCTCAATAATATCAAGGAAACGTCATCACCGTCATCAATGTTTATTGAACATTTATTACATGTTCCATACGCTAGGCATTGTTCTAAAAACTTCGCATACATTATCTGATCTCAGCCTCACCAATACTTGATGAGCTAACAGCATCATGAATCTCTTATTGCAGCCAAGGAAGTTAAGGTGCAGAGAAGTTAAGCAACTTTTTCAAAGCAGCAGTCACTAAGCTGAAGGCAACTATGGAGCGAAAAAACCATTACAGGTGGCACTGGCCTCCAGGGTTCCTCCTGGGCTCCTCATAACCACCACATGGTGTTTAATGAAATCAGGAGCTGAAACATTATTATTTTAGAATCACATTAGGGGTGCCCAATGTGCCATTAAAAAGAGGAATAAATAAGATCTAGCCAGAATATCAGAAATGAAATTTATCACATGTCAGGGACTTTCTAATTTCTGCTCTCTGCATTCATTCATTCACTCACTCATTTATTCAGCATACACGTTCCATAGAAAATACTCATCCCATAAAAAATGTTGGGGATGGCAAAATTAAAAATAGAAGCATATACGCAAAATAAATAAGTTCTTTGCTCTCAAAGAAACAAGAGTGTTGGGAACAGGTGTTAAATTATTACCGTAAAGTGTGATAATGCACTGATCAGTCACTTAGAGAAGGAGGAGCCGAGTCCACCTGAGGGTGTCAAGAGAATTTCATGGGAAAAAGGAGAAGTAGCTTTCAAAGGAAGCCAGATCAGGGAGCAGTCATCAGGGAGACAAATGAGACAGCAGGTGGAGGGTCTGGGGAACGGCAGGAATCTGGTTGTAGGAGGTGAGGCTAGGAAGGTGGCGCAGACAGGATCTCAGGTTTCTCCTGCCAGGCTGAGGAATAATTTTTTGGGGGGGTCACAGGCGTTCTTGGTCAGATTTGTAATTAGAAGCAAATCACAATTTTAAAGGCGGAGAAGGGGTTAGGGCAGGGTAGGCTTGCTGGGCAGGGGGTTTTAAGCATTTAAGTGACCTGGTCAGATATGCTCTTGGGTTAGGATGTGGTAGGGGTGCCTCTGAGGAGCTGAGAGGACAATGGATGGGGTTGCAGGGAGTCGAGCTCAGGGCCCTGTTGCATCAGAGGAGAGCTCATGAGCACCTACCTTAGGGAGGCCTGCGGAGATGGGGAGCAGGGGTGTATTTGAGAGAGACTTAGGAAGTAAACCTACAAAGCTTGATCACACTGGTCAGGTATGGGGAGTGAAAGAGAAAGAAAGGGCAAGTCTGCCTCCCTGGTTTCTGAGCTGGCAGACAGAGTGGATGGTAAAGCCTCCCACTTCTCTTCTGCAATAGATGCAGGTTGTAAACAATTCAGTAATGCAGAAGTGGAAGAAGTAACAAGTGAAAGTCCTCAGGATGCCTGGGTGGCTCAGGAGGTTGAGGGTCGACTTCAGCTCAGGCCATGATCTCGTGGTTCATGAGTTCAACTCCCGCATCGGGCTCTGTGCTGGTGGTGTAGAGTCTGCTTGGGATTCTCTCTCTCCCTGTCTCTCTCTGTCCCTCTCCCACCTGTGCTCTCTTTCTCAGAAAAAGTCCTTTATCCTTTTCCTCCTTCGGCCCAGTGCATTCCCTGAGGCAAAGCCATGGTTGGAGAGGGTATTGGGGGGTTCCCCGCGATCGTGTTCATTTAGACGGTCTTCTGTGTCCATGCCCAACTCAGTTGATTTTTTAAACACAAAGAGCACTTCTGCTACAAAGACATCTTGCCAAATCGTTGAAGTTTCTAGACAGAATGTTTGCAATCAACCGTGCATATCGCAGCAGTGGGCAAAGTTCCAGGAAAGGTTTCAGGACAGTTTCAGTACAGTTTCAGCAATGACAGGTCTTCCAAAAACCACATCTCTGGGAGTTCGTTCTGGGCTCTGTCACAGAACTCATCCAGCACAATCACTCACAGAACCCCAAAACTACTGCACAGCATCCAAGTGTTAACATAGCAGCAATGAAACTGATAAAACTTCATTAAATAAAACGTTCTTATTAATGATATATGATAATGATATGATACGATAATGATATAATGATTCCCCTATAAATACAGGTATGTCCATCTCTAAAGTTAAATATAAAATATATTCTCTTATGTATTCAATGCTCTGGAAATGCCAATAGCACTGTTTGTATGGACATCAGCTTGCAGTTGGAGAACTAGCTATGGAGATTTTTCTTTCTCCTGTCACCTGGATAAAATTACTGATACAAATTAAAATATAAGGCAAATGTCGCAGGATGTGCAGAGCATGATTTCAATGGCATATGCAACTGACAGTTGAACTCGATCACTCATACACACACACACACACACTCATATATATCTATATATATATATATATATACACACATATAATATATGTATATATGTATATATACATATATACATACATGTATATTATGTATATTACACATATATACATACATGTATATATGGTATATACACATATATACATACATGTATATATGTATATATTCATATATACATTGTGTTCATATGATACTTTACATATATACAAGTGTGATGTATATCAATATTTTATATAAATATAATAATTCCTATCAATATATATATTCAAATTTTCAGATGGAAAACAAAGTCTACCTTTTTATGAAGGCAAAATAAATCCTATTGCACACAGTAAGGTGTATTGGGTAGTAGAGATTCAAGCACTGCTTAACCGGGGTGTTGCTTTAGAGTGACAGAATGAAGGATTTCAAAAATATTTGAGCAAGGAAGCCCTAAGTCATGTATGTGGAGCTACTCCATGGCTGAGAGTAAACTGTCCAGGTTGGTTACAGAACAAAGTGGAACTTCATTAAGCTCTTGGTTCTGCCCTTGGCATACAGGGAGTCCAGACTTAGAGACATAGCCTTTTTGCATCTTGGACTCGTGGTTGCCAGGATAGGGTGTCCGATGTGGAGGCACAGGAGAACTGCTTCTAGAACTGGGATTATGGAGAGAATCTGTACACACTGGGAAGGTGCAGTAGTGACTGTGACTGCGTGCATGGACAGGCACATGCATCGTCAATGAGATCCCATCCCAGAGTCATTAAAAGTTGAATCTGTTGCTGCCAAACAATCAGACAGATTAAATCATACACATGGTCCCATTAGAATGCTCGCAGAGACGTTTTATTAAGTGAAAAAAGCCAGATGTAGAAGAGTTCTCATGGTATATATCATTTGTTTATAAGGCAGGTGGTGGAAGGAAGATGTATTTACACCTATGCTAAGATGATCTGGGGATGTAACAGCAAAGTTTTACAAGAAATTGCCTTGTAGAAGAGAGCCTGGGAGACTAAAGGTCAGGGATAGAAAAACACTGGTTTTCACTCTTGATGGTTTTATCACTTAATTTTATAAACCATGTGTATGCTTTACTATTTCAGATAGGATAGATGATAGGTGGATGGATAGATAATTGATAATCAGTAGAATTTCTTACATTTGCCCCATTGACATCCATTTTACACTCTTCTCCGCCCTGCCCTATGGCCTGAGAGGCTAACCTTTGGTTTCCAGTTGGATTTGGCCAATGGGAGCACCAGGAGCTGATGAGAGGAGAGGAAAGGAGGAAAGTCAGGTCAAGGTAGTTATTGTCCCATCTTTTTTCCTGTGGGCCCACGGCAGATTCCAGAAGTCAGCAGAAGGACACTGTTGCTGTCAGGTGGCCCCCTCCACATGGACTTCTCTACCTGTAGATTCCAAAAACTATGCCCTTCCCATCTCTTTCAGTTCTCATAGAGGACTGCATCATCCCTTGTAATTGCCCTAAACCCTGCCCATAGTTTTGTAAATCGTCCCTTTATTAAACTCTCCTGCTCAGATTGCTACATCTGAGTGAGCCAAAGATTCACTCTGGGATTCTAAGAAACAGAGATGATGATGATGATGATGATGATGATGATGATGATGATGAGATAGATAGATAGATAGATAGATAGATAGATAGATAGATAGATAGATAGAAGATAGGAAGGAAGTTGGAGGGCGGAGAGAGGGAGAGAAGGAGAAAGAGTCATAACTAGAAGAAAATAAATGTGAAGGGGCTGGTCCAGAGCTGGGCCTGACATTCCAGAGTTGGACCCCAGTATTGCTTGATTTTGCTATGACTCTGAGAATGGAAGTAGACTCCCAAAAAGGTCACAAAAGACTAAAGAATAAAATCAGCACACCAGTTTCCTTATTTAAAGCAAAAAGACTAGAACTTCCAAAGGAACCAGTCAATCACCTGTGCTGGACAGCACCTTCCACTCAACAGAAGAATCCACACATAAACTAGATTACAAATGGGAGCAGACAATGTGGTCAGAGCAATGGGGTTGAGTGAGTCTCTCACCTTTAAAGGATCTAGCTGCCCATCAAGTCAGGTGTACCTGTGTCAGGGACCCAATACATCAGATTTAAAGATCAAAATCTCCCAGGAGCTGAAGGTACACTGCTACCTTTTTTCTCTGACAGTTTCTTAAATTTTCTTTGCTGATTCGTCTGACTGACACATATTCTCTTTAGACATCTTAATGCCATTTATTCTGCAAAGGCTTTAGACAGACTATCAGAGCCAGACTTTGCTTGTTCTTCCCACTTTTGATCTGAAAAACATTTTGCCTTTAGGACTTAATTTGCATACATACATTCACTAATTCTGACAGCTAATGGTATTGATTGATATTGAGGGTCCACCCTGTGTCAGGAGATATGTGTTTCCTGCCCGGCAGCTACAATGGGGAACAAGAAAAGTTCCCTGTAGCCACAGAACTCATATTTTAGTGGAAACAACAGACAATAGTCAATTTGACCGATAAGTAAATAATATAACACAATTTTAAGTGGCAATCTGAAGAAAATGAAACGGAGCAATGAGTTAGACAGTAGCTGGTCAAGGTGTGCTGTTTAGGTAGGCTGGTCCAGGAAGTACCCTCTGAGAAAGTCGTATTTGAGTTGAGTTCTGCATGGAGAGAAGGGACCAATGATTGCAAGGTCTGGCAGATAATCATTTCCGGCAAAAGGAAGGGCAAGGGCAAAGTTCCTGAGGCTGACCCAAGCATCGAGTGTCTGAGAAACAGAAAGCTGACTTGTGTACTGAGCCTAGGGAGTGATAAGAGGAGATGTCTTAAGTAGATGGGCTGGACCACAGAGGGATTTGTAGGCCACAGTAGAGTCCAAACTGTATCACCAGCATCCATCCACTAGCAGTTCAATGGGATCTGATTTACATTTACATTAAAAAAACTTTTTTTACATTTATTTGTTCTTGAGAGACAAAGTGAGACAGAGCACAAGCAGAGGAGGGCAGAGAGAGAAGGAGACACAGAATGGGAAGCAGGCTCCAGGCTCTGAGCTGTCAGCACAGAGCCCGATGCAGGGCTCGAACACACGGAACCATGAGATCATGACCTGAGTCGAAGTCACACACGTAACCGACTGAGCCACCCAGGCGTCCCTACATTGACATTTATAAAGGATCATTGTGTCTCCTGAGTTGAGAATGAATTGCACAAGGGGGAGAAGTTAAGAGGCAATTGCAGGAGTCCAGGCCAGAGACAATAGTGATCAACAGGACGGTAATAATAAGGGAGACAGTAAAACACGGTCAGGATCAGATACATTTTGGAGGCAGCAGTGAAAGAAGGTGTTAATGGATTGAATATGGCAGGGTAGGAGGGGGTGGCAAAAATCAAGAACAACTCTGGGTTTTGGCCTGAGCTGAGAGGTGACGAGGGTGATTAACGAGATGGGAAAGGCTCAAATTGGGCAGACGAAAGCTCTTCCTGCAGACAGTGTTCCTTATTTGCACCCATACAGGAAAAGAAAAGGTTAAGAAGTAGGAATCATGTCAAACCTACTGTGGGAAGCAGGAAAAAATAAACACCAAAGAGGATAATTACTTGCCATGGTCATTGGGTAAGTTGGTCACAAGACCTACAGAGTCCAATCCAGGTCTCCTGACTATGCCACGTCTGCCAAAACACATCAAATATTTATAGCAGAACAAATTTTGAAAGAAATATATCTGGAATTAGAATCCTTTTGGAAGCAGTGATCCCTGTGTGTAGTGGTATATGTGATAACTCTGTTAAGCAAAATATTAAGTTGACTAGAATATCCTGTTTTTCTATTCTAAGAAAGAGGTTAATTCATGTTTAACTTCTTGCAGAAGAAAATATCTGGAGAGCTACATGCTGAGTGTTGGCATTCCAAGATATTTTAATTGTGTTCCCTTTTTTAGGGTTTAATTTACATGTAGCAGAATTCTCCCTTTTTAGGTATGCAGTTCCAGAAATTGTAACAAAAGTTTGCAGGCATGTAACTCCACCACAATTTCACCCCACAGAGTTCCCTCCGCCCCCTTAAGAGTCAATATTTACCCACCTTGGCCAGCCCCTGATAATTATTGATATAACTTATGTCCCAATAGTTTTGCCCTTTCCAGAGGTCATATAAATGAAGTCATACGCTTGAGTCTCTCTTCTTTCAGTTAGCAAACAACATTTGAGATTCGTCCATTTTGGTGCGTGTGTCAGTGGTTTGTTCCTTTTTATTCCTGACTAGTATTCTGTTGTACAGATGTACCACAGTTTGTTTATCCGTTCACAGTTGGTGGACATGTGGGTTATTTCCATTTGGGGGCAATTATGAATAAAGCCACTATAAACATTTGTGTATAAGTGTTTATGTAGCCATATGCTTTCAGTTCTCTTGGGCAAATATCTGGAGTAAGATTACTGGGTCATGTTACGAGTGTATGTTTACATTTTTAAGAAACTGCTAAAACTCTTTCCTTGGCTGTGCCATTTTGCAATCCCATCAACATACATAAGAGTTCCAGTTGCATTCTTGCCAGGACTTGATATTGTCAGGTGATTTTGTTTTGTTTCGTTTTAATTTTAAACATTTTAATAAGTAGGTTGTGATAGTCTATTGTGGTTTTATTTTGACTGATATTGAACATCTCTTCTTCTTTCCTTTTTTTAAGTTTGTTTATTTTGAGAGAGAGCAAGAGAGAGCACGAGCAGGGGAGGGGCAGAAAGAGAGGGAGAGAGAGTCCCAAGCAGGCTCCACGCTGTCAGCACAGAACCCAACGCGGGGCTCGATCTCATGAACTATAAGATTATGAAGGAGCCAAAACCAAGCGTTAGACACTTAACCAACTGAGCCACGCAGGCGCCCCTTTGAGCATCTTTTCTTGGGATTGTTACCCATATGTCTTCTTTGATGAAGTGTCTATTGAAATATCTTGTCTGCTTTTTAAAGTTGGGGTGTTTGTTTTCTGAGTTTTTAGGTTTCTTGTATATATTCTGTACACACGTCGTTTATCAGATATGTATTGTTTATGTATTTTATCCTAGTCTATGGCTTACTTTTCATTTTTTATGATGCTTTTCAAAGAGGAGAAAATTTTATCAATTTGTTTTTAATTTTATCATTCATACTCTTTTTGTCCAAGAACTCTTTACCTAACCCAAGGTCACAAAGATTTTCTCCTGTTTTCATCTAGAAGTTTTATCATTAGGCTACACATTTAGATCTATAATAAATTTCTAATTAATTTTTGAATATGGTTTGGTTTTTCTAAATGTCTTTGTTAAAATCATCTTTTTCATAATGATAAAACATTTCTGTGTCATTAACATCAAGAAGTCATTGGCTAGTCTAGATTTTGTTTCAATAGAAGTGCAGGCATGGGGTGCAGCTTGGTTTTTCTTCATAAAAATCCCAGATCCACTCAATGTTCATGCGTCCTCAGTAGTGCCCATGGCTCAGCACCTGGGCATTTTACATCATTTAAAGACACAGTGTCATGTCTGATCTGGCTTACTGGTGATTTTCAGCACATGACAAGTCAAAGAGTTTTGGCTCCCAAGTATGGTGATTTCTCAGGCTACTCCCAATCCAGCTTGGGTTTCCCAGCGCTTACCACCCCCTTCCCCATCTGTGGCTGCTCATCTTGGAAAGAGACTTTACAGATAAGGCATTCATAACCCTCTACATTGCCTTGTCTATAATATGCCTTTATTATTTTTCAAATAAGGACCATGCACAGAGAATATATGCACAGGCGCTGGAAAATTAATAGAGATCTTATATTCATTTCAATCTGAATTTCCTGGAAAGGGATTTTTAACCTTGAAATTTTGCCTTGCTTTGTAAGTACTTAGTGAAGTGTCTTGGCCACTGGGCTTAAAACGTTTCGTTTTAACACTTCATGCCCTAGTGACTAGCCTATGTTTTGCCATCCAAGGAGATAGTGCTGGTTTTCTAAGGTGCATAAATACGCACTTCATTCAGGATCTTCTCATGGATGGACAAAATATTTATTTTTGCTAATTAGGCTGAGGAAGAAAGAGAGACAGAGAATATGAGTAGCTATGGTAGAATGAAAGACATTTGAAGGATTAATTCATGTGTGATCTACCCTGAGTGGGGGAAGAAAAAGATCTCAGTAGGGCATGTATACATATCACTTGCAGATTTGCTAAGAGACACTGCTGTCTGGGAAAGTGAAGAGGGAGGGACACAGTACTCAGGAAAGGGTGTACTGGGAACATGGGCTGCAGCTAGGGCCCAGAATGGAAATCAAGTCCCATGATCACACTGTTACGCCGTCCTTCTCATGGCGACTAATGAAGCTCCCATGGGACAGCAATCAGCACGCTGCCAGCATGCATGCATGCACAGGAGTCTCGCCTGTCTTTGCTCCAGGACTCTGTTCAGGCCTCCCCACCCCCTTCTGTTGAAGTCAATCCTAGGAAGTTCAGCAGTCTAGATTCTTGGGGGTCCTCCCTTGGAGGGTGAGACCTTGGGCGCCTGTGAGGTAGTGACCACATGTAAGGGGAGTGTCCATCCCTGATGAAAGAGGGATCAGACAAGACCAGCCTGAGGGGAAGCTCCCATAGAGCTAGGGCACTGGTGGACACAGAGGCTCTGGGACAGGGGACGGGTGGCACTAATATGCATGTGCTCACAGACCACACGTGGGATCTGCGGCAGCCACTGCTCGTCCTTCACTCACGTGACTGTCCAGCCAGTCTCACCTGGGGCGCTGCACCCACAACCAGATAGATGGTGGGAAGAACTGAAATTGGCGCTTCCTGGGAAAGTTCTCAGCAAACAAACAGGTAAAAGAGTAAGAATGCTTTGAAAGCAAAGCCCGCCTTTTGACTTCTAGGAAGGAGAAGGGTGACAGGTGGTAGAAACACTGAGCAGTCAGACTGGGGAGAGAGGGCAATTCAAGGCCTTCTTTATGGGAAGAGACTCTCCCTCCTTCTCTCTGCGGACTGGCCTCCAATACTTTGACCTTGTGTCTTTGGGTACCACTTCTCAACCCTCAGCAGATGGATTCTGATTAGTCCGGACATCTATTCCTAATCACAGTAGACTGGAAAGCATGAGTCATAGTGCAAAGGTGGCTGCCATAGAGTTTTCTATCAGGGTATTAAAAGGAATTTCTCAAAGAAAGGACCCAGAGCTGGGCAATCAACCCAAAGGCTGATGATGCCTCAGTGCAGTAACACTTGGAATTGTCATTTCACACCGTTGGCTCCTGTGGAGCTCATTGTCTAGCTAATTGTCTTCTCACATGAAGGCCTGCCAACCCAGATTTCCCCAGGCAATTATATTTTTAAACCTGAGGATATCTTGTTGCTTTGATCCCATCCTTGGAACATGAAGATAATCTTGAATCTCTTTTTGGTCATCTCTTATTTTTAACTGTCTCTGTCCATGGTCAGTGCTCAAATAAAGGTTTGATAGGAAGCTAAGTGTTTGGATGAGATACAACCTCTGTTTTTATGTGAGTCTCTGATAGTAATGTCTGGGTGAATCAGTCTAAAGGTCTCTCTTGCTAGCATAGCTCCATAAGTCAATACTCGTTATTTCTGGAGACTTGATAAGATATAAATCCACCCAATTGTACTATTATTCAGCTCTTCATTATGAGAATATTTCAGGAGACTTTTTATCTGTCTGGCTAAAAATTGAACTATTGTATTACTTGGAATATCTTAACAAAGGAGGGGCAGGAAATCTAATAATTGCCCCAGTGTGTCTGAAAAGAAAGGAGTTGACACATGGAAGGCACATAGGATAAACCCCAGTAGGAATTATATTTTTGTTAACATTGCTACTATTATTTTGATGTAAATCATCAAAGAAATTGTCAGTATTTTAAGTGTCACACACCCACACAAAAGAAAACATTTATACAACAATAGTAATGGCAGAATCAAACTGCTCCAAAGTTTACCATTGCAACACATCTACCCCAGGTTATATCAGTGAGAATTATTGTTGATTTCTCTGTACTAGGAATTCAGTCCATCTATGATTATTTTTTTAAAGTTTTTTTTTAATGTTTATTTTTGAGAGAGAGAGAGAGAGAGAGAGAGCAAGCAGGGGAGGGGCAGAAAGAGAGGGAGACACAGAATCCAAAGCAGGCTCCAGGCTCTGAGCTGTGAGCACAGAGCCCGATGCAGGGCTCGAACTCATGAACTGTGAGATCATGCCCTGAGCTGAAGTCGGATGCCTAACCGACTAAGCCATCCGGGTGCCCCTCCATCTATGATTATTAAAGGAGGGGGTCTCAATTGGTGCCTTCCTTCTTCACTTATTTAGGTAACTTTTCCCTCCTTCCCAGAATAGGTCAGGATTCTGCTAAATTGAGGCTTAAGTATCACCATAGTCTCTGTACGAGATACCAACAAGAAACAGAAAAATCAGAGGGTGTGGTCACACGTCTTCTTTGACAGGATCACAACCTTCCTCTACTTAGGCTTTCTCTGTGGCTGCTCTCTGTCACAGAAGCCCAGCTCTTGCACTTACTTTAAATGTCCTCATAACCATCATCAACCCTGAAAATCCCTGCACTGAATTCACCCTCTCAGTCCAAATCCACTGTGACTTCATCTGTATTCTGAAAGAACTTTGTTTTCTTTTTCTTCCCTTTCCTCAACCCTTTTAATCCTCTAGTTCAAGCAATTAGCTCTACAAATATTAGCTGCAATCAAGGTCTAGCACATGTGGTAATTTCCCCCCTAATAAATCAATCAGTTCTTTCTGTGGAGTGTGTGTTTTTTTTTTTTTTTTTTTTTTACCCCTTTCAGTCATTAGAGAATTACAATGCTACTTGAGGATCACCAGCAACTTGAATCAGTCAAGAAACGTCAATCAAATTTGCCAGATTTTGCTTTAAAGATGAGAAAAATGGGATAGATTCACAAAGGCCTCTTGTCTTAGAATAGGAAGCTTGATAAACCCTTGTTGAATCCCTCTCAGAGAGGCCTTGGAGTATAATGATCCATTTGGAAGAAAATCAAAATCAGCTTTACCAGCGACAAATTGGACAAAACCCAGAAACTCTCATTAAAAAAAAAATCTAAAAATTAATAATTGGAATAATCAACCACCTAGTGTCTCTAGGCAATACAATATTCTATAATAGCTGACAGGTGAGTACAGCAAAGAAAAAAATAATCTAGCAAATGGACATATTCAAATTCTATAACTGGCAAAAAAATTTTAGTTAGAAGGCAACTCAAGGATCGCCTGGCCCATGCCCATCATTGTCTCTGAGCTGACTCTAGGGTTGCAAGTGGAGGCTCTTAGGGAAAAAGGAGTGAGGAGAGTCCGCAGCAGACCTCCTCCATCCCCACCCCTTCCAGTATAGAAGCCCAATTTTTAAAAACATTTTTAATGTTTCTTTATTTTTGAGAAAGAGACAGAGTAGGAGCAGGGGAAGGGCAGAGAGAGAAGCAGACACAGAATCTGAGGCAGGCTCCAGGCTCCAAGCTGTCAGCCCAGAGCCCGACGCGGGGCTCGAACTCACAAACCTTGAGATCGTGACCTGAGCCGAAGTCGGGCGCTCAACCGACTGAGCCACCCAGGCACCCCTAGAAGCTCAATTTTTATCTCTTACTCCACTCAAAAGTTCAGTTGAGGAAATGGTTTCTCTGGCTAAAAATAATTTAAGAATTGCCTATGTAGCTAAGACCATTCTTTTCATAAAGGAGTAAAATGAATGCCAGAGTAATTAGGGAATTCTTAATTTTAGTGTTGGACCCTGGGTCATATCTTCCTCTCCACCCAGTGCTCTTTCCTCATGGTGCCATGCTGTCTCTTACTCTTAGGGAGCAAATCAATGAGAATTCCCATGTCTTTGTTATTGGGCCTTTTTTTTTTTTTTTTTTTGCTTTTGTTTTTGAATAACCATAAGGGAAACCCAATGAAGCCAAATTAGTATGAGAAGACTCATAAACGATATACTGAAAGCAAAAGCATAGTCTGCAATTGTACTCTTTTGTCTATATGGTTTCTGGTCTCACTGGAGAATTCTATCATCGACCAGCACCTGGAAGGGGTCAGGAGGGAGGGTAGAAAAGGCCTAGTTCCATTTTCATATGTTACCAAATGTACTGCTGTTAAGATTGAGAGAAGTAAAGATTTCAGTAGGATACTTGGTGAAAACTTGCTGACATTAATGACTCAAATTCTCAGAGAGACTGCAAGGAAAATGGTGTCATCACTGTCATTCAAGACATTGAAGATGAAATTTCAAAAGGAGGCTGTCAGGCATAATGACTGCCAGGTTCTATTCTATCATTCTCAGAGGGTGGATCACATACACTACTATGCAGCCGGTGGGTGGTTGATATTGAAGTTTGAAAGGAAGCTGCAGAGAGGAGGTGGGGTGGGCGTAAGACCCGAGAGGGACTGCTTCACAACCAGGAGACATCACCGTTGACATTCTCATGGTGATTTGGGGTAAATCTGTGATCTGGGGCCGAGGCTTTAGTCTGAGATAGGCTGAAACCTGACCCATCGGGACATTTTGACAAGATCATGATCTTAGTGCGGAACAAAATTCAGGAAATTTGAGCTGTAAATGGTTGTACCAATTTATTAATTTACAGTAAGGAAATTTCTCTCTGGTGTCTGAATGTTCACGTGTGCATGCACTCCAGCACTGAGATACCTGCGAACCCTAGTCAGCAATCAGAAGGCAGCTGTGTGAGAAGAGCCCTCGTTCTCAACCTTGGCTGCCCCCTGCAACTCCCCAAGGTGCTTCAACACTGAGGCCATCCCCTAAAATAAATAAATCTGAATCTCAAGGATTAGGGCCCAGACATTAGTATTTTAAAAGTCTCCTCCAACGATTCCAAAGGGCAGTCAAGGCAGAGAATCACTGGGTCAGAGCAGAAGACGTTGTCTATGCAGGTTGCCATGAGCCTGAGGCCTCATCCTTTCCACACAGGGGTCCATGCTTTTGCATACTATAGACCGTGGGTTGGTTGGTTGTTTAAACTCGGAACAGATAGAAGTTTGCCATTAAAAAAAATTGTTTTAATGTTTATTTTTGAGAGAGAGAGAGAGAGAGAGAGAGAGAGAGTGCAAGCAGGGGAGGGGCAGAGAGAGCGAGAGAAAGAGTATCTGAAGCAGGCTCTGCACTGATAGCAGAGAGCCCAACGCGGGGCTGGAACTCACCAGCCGTGAGGTCATGACCTGAGCCAAAGTCAGGTGCTTCCCCGACTGAGCCGCCTGGGCACCCTGCCAATTTTTTTTAATTTGCCAAGTGAGGATGTATTTAATGATCACTATTCATTAAAGAAAGGAAATTTTAACAAAGATTAAGAAGGACATAATTTTACAATAAAAGAACTATGTTGTATTTCTTTTTCTTCTGTTTCTACGGATCAGGGAAAACCCCACTGTAGGCTGAGGCACACTTAACAACTGGTGTGATCTAACTGCTCTCTATATCCAGTCAAGGCTTATCTTCCTGGATCGCTTACCATACCATGGGTTGGGTTTTGGTTCACATTAAACCACTGTCCCATGCTAACGACTCCTCTCTTACCACAGCCTTTCCATAGATGTACTCATAGTACTGATTACGTTGTAAATAATTTCTGCCCCCAGGCTTGGAATTATTCTGCCTCTTCCAATTACAGAATATGCTGATTTAATTAGCATAGCTCTTCTTCGACATCTCAAACTAAGGTTTCTAGAATGGGTGTAGCACATGTAACCCCAGATAACCGCTTCTTGGGGACACTGCTGCTCCCTTGTTTCATTACTGGACAATGATGACAATTATTCTAAATCCAGGGAAGAATTCATTGGGAGGGCAAATAACCTGTGGTGAGTTGTTTATTGTGGGTGTCAAGTTACATGAAATGAAAAAGCTTACTTAGACTGGAAACTTAATTTTGAGTGCCTCTTTGGAATCTAGTGTGTGCTCTGTTTTTCTGTGGTCGTGGTTTATGTTGCCCCCTTCCTCCTCTGAAGGGCCACGGGCATTTTGGGATCAGTTCTATACTTACTTGTCTATCTTTCACAAGACAGCCTCTGGGGGTGCCTGGGTGGCTCAGTCGCCGAAGCATCTGACTTCGTCTCAGGTCATGACCTCATAGCTCGTGAGTTTGAACCCTGAGTTAGGCTCTGTGTTGACAGCTCAGAGCCTGGAGCCTGCTTCAGATTCTGTCTCCATCTTTCCATCTTTCTCTGCCCTCCCCTGCTCTTTCTCTAATATAAACCAACATTAAAAAAAAATCAAAACAACAACAAAATAGCCTCTGGAAGCTACTAAGAGAGGGTAGCTGTGCCAGGAAGTCCAAGACTGTACGTAAAGTCCCCCTCAAAGTGCACATAACCTTGAGATTCACTTATGCTGACAGTGGCATAAAATACATCTTCTGTTATTAACTTCTCTTAAGCTGACATGCTTAAAAGTGGATCAAGAGAATAGAAACTAGCATCAATATGTGCTTTTGACCAAGTGGGAAAATTCTGTTCGAAGATACCTGTGTTCTCCAAGCATCCAAGATGTACAATTAGTGAGGATTGCTCTGCCCTTATTACTCCCAGCCCAATACAACCCAAGATGAAGAGCTTATCTTCTCTTCAAGGCCAAGGGCTTTGCTCAGGATAGCAGATAAACCTCAAAATGAGAACACCTGGATTTGAATCCCAGCTCCATTACTCTCTTGGGCAAGTTGCTGGGTCTCTCTGAGCCTCAGTTTCCTTATCTATAAAATGGAGATATCATTTTCATCATCACTTCATACAGTGATTGTGAGGACTAAATAATATAATTTAGGTAAAATACTGAGCAATATACCATGCATACTAAGTTCTCACTAGAAGTTAGGCTCTGGGTCAGAGCCTAGCACAATAATGTGCCATACAATAGATACTCAGTAAACACACACACACACACACACACACACACACACACACACACACACGTTCTGTGTCTGAAGGGAAAATCTCAGTAGAAATGCTGAGGTAAAAATTTGTTACTAAGTTCTCAACGTTAGTTTTCAGCATTAACAATGTAACCTGACTTACTTGCTATTTAATCTTGCTCATGAATTTGTCTCTTGTCTCTCTGATGACTTCTCCTAGGACCCTTGCTTTTCTGTGGTAAATTCCTTTTTTTTTTTTTGAGTTTACTTGAGAGAGAGAGAGAGAGAGAGAGACAAGCAGAGAGAGAGAGAATCCCAAGCAGGCTCCATGCTGTCAGTACAGAACCCAATGCAGGGCTCAGACTCACAAACCATGAGATCATGACCTGAGCCAAAATCAAGAGTTGGACACTTAATCGACTGAGCCACCCAGGTACCCTGTGGTGAATTCTTAGAGCAGACTATATGAACACAATCTCTTCTTTCCATGACAGTGCCCTTCTCTTCTTTATAGATTCAGATATTTCTCAGACCCAGAACCTCATTTCCTTGCTAGAGTCCTGAAGCAGCAAAGCATTTTGAAGGAAAGCTTTTAGAAAACTAGATATTTGCACCTGTGCCCCAGGAAAAATTGGAATGAACTTTTCTATGATTCCAAATCATGGATTGGGAAGAAAAGGAGTTAGGGGGACAGGCCCTGATGGTTGGTCTAGGGCACTTCATATTGACCCAGAACCCAACTCAGTTCAATGTTTTATCCTGTTACATTAACATTTTCCAAAATCAATTAATTACCAAGAAATACATATATGTTCTTCTTCTGTCCACACGCCTCTTCAGCCCCCATCAAAAACGAAAACAGAAACACATCAAAAAATGCACTTCTCAGGTTGCTGAAAATCTGCCATAGGAGCCAAGCCTGTTTCTGAAAGTTTCAACTCATCCAATCAGAAAAAAGGCTGAGGAAAGGGGAGGCATTTATCAAGTTACAGGGAGGACTCCATCTGTTATCTTAGACCTTTGTTACCAAGTGACACAAGAGGAGATTGTCGAAGGCAGCATGAAAGAGTTTTATTTTACAGACTCTTAGTCCAAAGCTTCCAAATTAGAGAGAAGCAGCAGCAGAAAAGAAGTCAAGTAAGTATGATGAAGAAGTCTCCATATCCTGCCATTCTAGTGACGAGAACCACCGTTGAGGGTGAAGGTGCCTCTGTGGCCGGGATCTGTCCGTTCAGCTTCTACAATAAATGCAGCCAAAGGGGCAGTCACTTCTCATCAGTCACAAAAGTCTCCTCTTTAGACCTCACTCTCACAAAAGCCATTTCTCATCATGCCAAACCAACAAAAGAAAGTCATTTTTTGTATGGCTGGGGTGTTAAGCTTCGTGTGCGCCCTTGGAGTTGTGACAGCCCTGGGGACACCGTTGTGGATCAAAGCCACCTTCCTCTGCAAAACAGGGGCTCTGCTCGTCAATGCCTCTGGGCAGGAGCTGGACAAGTTCATGGGAGAAATGCAGTACGGGCTTTTCCACGGAGAGGGTGTGAGGCAGTGCGGGCTGGGAGCGAGGCCCTTTCGGTTCTCACGTAAGTAACAATTGCATTTGAATTATTTAATACTTTAGGCGCGCTCTCCCAATTGTTACAAGGAATTACTTTTAAGAAGGAATTATTTTTAAGAGCCTTGCCCTATTACAAGCCTCTTAAAACAGACGTGAACCATTTGAAATACCTAGGACTCTTGTGAGCAATTTCTTCCTCCTACTTTTTACTATTTTGTTCTTATTATTTCATTCTGTTTTTATTATGACAATATATAGTTAATGAGTTGGTATGGAATTAAGCTTTTTGAGAAGGTAAGCAATTAAATTCTCTTAAACATTAATATTTATGCTAGAAATGTTGGTATCTTTTTAAAGGGGGGGGCAACTTGGACAAATAGAAAGCTGTAAGAGACGATCTTCTTTTTGTTCTTAAAACAAAACAAAAAGGTCAGTGTCATGGGCTCCTTAAGCAACTCTAACTTCTTTTCCACCTTGCTCATGACTTTGTACCCCATCTATCCCTCTTTTATCCCTGCTAGCACCTTTCCTGCTGCTAATATTTTTTTTTTCTTTTTTCACCAATGTGAATCACTTGGCTTTTGGAATTTAAAGCGGATCTGCTATGCTAACTGGGAAAGAAACAGATGCCTATTTAGGATAGAAAATTTGCAACTGATTGACCTTCAAATCATGTAGAGAATATGAGATGGGTTTTCTGTTCGATTTTTGTGAGATGGAAGTGTTACCCACAGTATTTATAACCTGTTTATCTTAAGAAGAGAATTTTTAAAAAATTACCATGTGAATAGGCAACTCATTAAATGAAAATTAATAAGAAGGCATTTGTTATATCTCTCACAACACACATTCAGAAATTATTATTATTTCAAAAGGGCTGGTTTGGAACAATCTTATGAAGAAACAGCCAGTAAATTACTGCATAAATCACTCTTCAGGAAAGGAGGTTACCAAGTGAGGCATTTAAAATGAATTATTATTTTGCCTGGGTATTTTTTTTTCTCTAGCATAGGTAGAAAGCTAAATTAATTGAATTTATTATTAACATATGCAGTGTCTAATTAAATTTCAGTGCTGGCCTATTTATATTTCTGCAACATTCCTTCTATCTTCTTCGCAGTCACTGGACACCAACTTTCACTCACATAGGTTATTAGGTGATACAAATTGTCACAGGGCTCCAAAAAATCCTCAAGAATTAGTCTTTAGCTTTTCGGAAAATTATCATCCACTAGATTTGATGAAGTGAATACCAACTCTTTTCGCTGAATGGCTTCAGTTCATTAAGGTAATGGGGCTGTTAAAGTTGCTTAGCTGTCCTTGGGGGGAAAAAAGAACAAAGTAGATCACATGATTTGCAACTGTATTAAAAAATAAAAGAGGAAAAAAGATGAGTGGAATTAGGTAACTCTCATTCATTGACAGCTAAAAAGCGAGAGGAAAGCTTCTCACACATGAATTTAGACAAAAGCAGGGACCATACAGTGAGTTTTCTGGAGCCTTTGCATTTTGTACAGTGAAACAGAGATCAGCTTTACTCATACCATAGGACAGGTTTCAAACGGTAGGTTTTGTGAACACTTACAAGACATGAAGCACGAAGCGTGTTTTGTCTTATTTAATCCTCACAAAGCCACATGCCTCAGCGGTTTGATGAATAGTTTTCATGGCCGTGTCCTCTGCTAGCTCTGTCTGTGACGCCGTTGTGTTAGTCAGGTGGCCTACCCTTTGCTTTTGTGCGGACTCATAGAGTCGTGGGGTTTAGACAATACCTTCACCTATGACAGAATTTCATTTGTCCTTGTGATACTTTGAACATTTCCCCCCACCCTCATTAAGAAGATCTTACATTTGTTAGTCTGTTCTGTGGTGACCAGCCTCTCTGTGTAACCTGTCTCTACCCCAGACGTGTTAAAACCTCATTAATTTCTTTTTTTTTAATGTATTTACTTTGAGAGAGAGAAAAAGAGAGAGAGAGAGAGGGTGAGCTGGGGAGGAAGGGAGGGAGGGAGGGAGGGAGAGAGGGAGAGGGAGGGAGGGGGGGAGAGAGAGAGAGAGAGAATGAATCCCAAGCAGGCTCCACACTGCCAGCATGGAGCCCGAGGCGGGGCTTGAACTCACAAACCGTGAGACCATGACCTGAGCTAAAATCTAGAGTTGGATGCTTAACGGACTGAGCACCCAGGCACCACAAAACCTCATTAACTTCAATGAGACCCTGCAAAGCATACCTACAGTATCACTTTTGCTGCCTAAGCTTAGAAGTATCTCTTTCAATGGAACACAAAAGAAAGTTAGGAAAAGTGAATACTGGATTCCTTAAAAAGCATAATGCTCATTAATTTTCTTAAATGTTTGTTTATTTTGAGAGAGAGAGAGAGAGGGAGGGCAACAGCGGGGGTGGGCAGAGAGAGGGAGAGAGAGAGAGAGAGAGAGGGAGAGAGAGAGAATCCCAAACAGGCTCTGCACTGTCAGCACCGAGCCTGATAGGGCTCCATCTCATGAACCAGGAGATTATGACCTGAGCCTAAATCAAGAGTCTGTCACTTAACTGACTGAGCCACCCAGGTGCCCTGCATAGTGCTTATTGAAACAAGCAGACCTCTCAGTGATAAAAACTTCCTCACCAATATGCCTTTCGAACATCCTGCACTGAATTGACACTCCTGCTACAGGAAGGCTTCACGGTCCCTATCTTCACGTTCAAAATGCCATCACCCTGTCAGTGACGTTCTAACAACACATTCTTGAAGGAAGAGAGCCCTCAGATCTTTTGCCTGAGAGAAAAGTGTAGTCCTGTTACTGTAAGAGAATGGGAGGCCTAACCCTGTTTTCTCAATAATGGCATCCTTCGAGCAAAATGTAGAGCCCCCAGAGAGCTCAGGGTAGATGATTCTTTCCTGTTTCTTCCAGAGCCCAAGTTATGATTAGGGCACAACTCACTTCCCAGAACTTTTCCCTTCCTCATATTCCCCTTAGAAAAGTTATTAAGCAAACATTTGGATTGAAGGAACTTTCCAATGTAGGAGGAATGGAAAAGGCAGCTCGTCCAACTATCAATCGCTTCGTGACCCGGTTCTTCGCGCTGTGGAGGCAGCATCAGTTAATACAGATTTACATTTCGGTTCTGTGGGATTGCTAAATGCTACCTCGCTGACCAAACTTTTCATTTAGATCAGCACTGGTCAACAGAAATACAATGTAAGCCATAAACGCAGGCCACATATGTAATTTTAAATGTTCTAGTAGTCATACTAGAAAAAAGGAGTAAAGGAAACAAGTGAAATGAATTGTGATGACATTTTTCTTTAACCCAAGAAACCCAGAATACTGTCATTTTAACATGTAGTCAACGTAAGAGATATTTTACTTTTTTTGTGCTAAGTCCTTAAAATCTAGTGTATATTTTAACTTACAGCACGCCTCCATCCAAACTAGCCACATTTCAAGTGCTCACCAGCCATTTCAATGTGGCTAATAGCTATCACAACTGGACAGTGCAAACTCAGCTAGAGATTTACTCTGAGTAAATTGGGCGTTGACAGTGTCCATATTCTAAATGAATTTTTGCTTGGTTCTGCTGCACAAGTGTACGTGTTATTTTTATGGGCAGTGCCATGTGTCACTTTTAAAACCCAGATATATAGTGCAACATGAGGATAAGGAATGGAGCAGAAAAACCGTCAGGCAATGTTGTCATGTTTGTTCCTATTAAACGTTCCCTACTGACCACTCTATCTCTTTTAATTATAACAAGAATCTTCCCTGCCAGCATGCACAGTTATGCCGGGAAAACTTCTGCCTCGTTTACTCTGGCTGATTCTCATCCACTTATGGGTCAGCGCTTCATTTTCTAGAGGTCACTAGCATTCATACCTAGCACACAATTTCATTCATTATGATGAAGGGCTGTTTTCCTTTCAAGGAAACACAACCGGTGGGCTTAATTTTTCCTGATATGTCACCTGTAAAATTTTAATGATGATGTTTCAACTCGTACTGTAGCCATCAAGACAAAAACTGCCAGTTTTGAGCTTAGTATGTGCGGGTGGGTTTCTGTTTTGGTGCTTGGAAACAGTGTAGAGCATCATCAAAATAGGATACCCAAGAATCATATGGTATCAATCATTCCTAGATATGCTGGTCTATTTATTGCCAAGATAGTTCAATGAGCTGGTAAAAACATATGGAAATTTTTTTTTTTTTTTTTTTTTTGGAATGTGAAAAATAAGATCTCACCAATCACGGATCACAGATTGCAACTTTAGTCATACTTTTAAAAGCATTTTAATTGAGACCTTATGATTGAAAATGTGTTAAAAAGCTTAACAGAGATTTAACTTACTTCATATTTTTTTAAGTTTATTTATTTTGAGAGAGAGAGAGAGAGAGAAAGGCCACACAAGTGGGGGAGGGACAGAGAGAAGGAGAGACAGAATCCCAAGCAGGCTCTGCACCATCAGCCCAGAGTTCGATGTGGGGCTTGACCTCACGAACAGTGAGATCATGACCTGAGCCGAGATCAAGAGTCAGATGCTTAACCAACTGTGCCACCCAGGCGCCCCAAAAATCTCATGCAAATCACCTTGGATTATAAGTATTTGAGAAAGTGTATTTCTCTGCAAGGAGACCCTCAGCCCCCAGAAGGCAGGAGTTCTGTATCATTCATCCCGGAACTCCCTCAAGCAGGACCCACACAGTGCACGTCACAGAGAGGTGCTTAATAAATGCGTGGTAAACAGACACTATCGGGATTAACCTGGGTTTGTGGCAGGTCTGTGTCACTCACCGAGGATTGGATTTGGAGCACATCACATTTCATTGGTTTTCAGTTCTTGCATCTGTAAAATGGGGGGTGAAACCAGGTGATTTCTAACATCTCTTCTAGTTCAAACGCTTTATGATCTATATAATGAGGGGCTGGCTGTTCTCTGCAAGGTCCTTCCGGCTTTAAAATTGCTTGACCCTTCTATTCTGTCGCTTGAAGCCTCCACTGACACATTGCAGCCACCATTGTCGGAAGCTGTGAGTTTTGTGTGCCTTTACTCTTTGGTCCTCAAATCTCATGATTTTTAAAGTATTCTGAAATACCTACCATGTATCAGGACCCAAATGAATTTTATTATCAAAGTGAATGCCCCTCTTCTTCCTGGTCAAAAGCTTTTACTTTTTGTGTAGAAAACTACGGGTTAATGAAGGAGAAAAAAAAAATGGAATGTTTTGGAATTCTAAAGAGGTGCGTTGCTGGGGTTGCAGCGAGCAGGGGCAGCCACAAACACCCAAACAGACTAGATGGGGTTATTGAGAAAGCAAAAGGGAAGTCAAAATACAGTGAGAGGCTGAACTCCTATTTCCTCCACTTTTCCCTTTCTCTATTTTTCCTAGAAACTTCTCTGCCATCCTCCCTGAAAAACTCCTCTTTCTTGCATTTGGTTTCATCAACTGATAATGGCAAGAAATTAGGAACGACCAGCGTGTTTCGTACTCTCAGGGGATTCTTTACCCAAAGGAGGAAGTGAAGCAGAAATCATCCTCCAATTGGTGAGAAATATGGGAAGATGCTGTTGAGGAAAGGAACTTCTCTCCTTGCCTAGGCCAGGAAATGACCTTTTTTCCAGGCAAAGACATAGAAAAGACTATTTACCAGGAAAAATCCCTCACAGAATTAGCCTCGTTTGAGGACTATAGTTTTGCACACATGCATGCATACAAGCACATACACACACACCCCTTCCTTTACTTTAAATTACTCTCTACTCTAATAGCCAGTAAAGTCATCACCTGGGCTCTCCTGAGCCATGAAGCAAAGGCTGACAGGGCTGCATCTGAAGCTCGTGCAATAGGTCCCAGGTGGGGCTTCTGGAACTTAACCCTGGTGTGTGTGAACTTCACCTGTCAGAGCAGGACTCCAAATCATTTTTACAATTTGCTCTTGTGCTTTCTCTTTGACTAGCTGTGGGTATCTTCCCCAAGGACGTTTGGACAACACAGAATTAAAAACACTTATTTCCGCTGCCCATTTACTGGGTGCCTGATAGGTGCCAGGCATTTTGCATATATCACCTCCACCCCTTTGGGACGTGTTCTGATGCCATTCCCCCTTGAACAAAAATGGAAACTGTAAACTCAGGTCACAGGACTTCTCAAAGTCACAGATCTAGTAGGTAGCCAGCCTGAGACTAAAATTCAGATGCATGATAGATCGCGATCATTCTTCTGCCACGTCTGTCTCCTTACAATGTGCAAAAAGAACACAAAGCAAGGAAGAAAATATAAGAGCAAACTTCAGTTTCACCATCCATTTCAACAATGACATCGGGACATCACAAGAGCTAAATCTTGTATATCAATATGATGATGGTCCTTGGCCTAGCGACTTGGGCTCATTCACTGCCTCTTTATTTCACATTCCAGTGGCCCTAATGTCTCAGCCTCGATCTCTGACGTTTGGAAGGTAAAACAGTCAAGCCAAGTCTGTTTAATAATCTAGGTTGAGCGGGTCACATGCTTATGGCTAATCTTTGGGTTATGAAATTATATTACATTAATGTTGATAATTTATGTTGAAAGCAGAGTGAGCTGACTGCTCCTGTGGCTGGCTGACTTAAGATCACCGCCAACGAAACCCTTCATGGTATGATCTTCAGAATTACTTACTTGACCACAACAATTATTTCACCAAAATGGCAGGCTCTTTTCTGAGGTGTCTTGAGTGTTGAAAACAGAGGCAGAGATAAAAAGAAAAGCAGGTACATAGCCTTTGGTTAACTTCAAAAACTGGTATATTATTAGGAGCCAGTGGATTAGAATTAGAGCATAAATTAAAATCTCATTTTTAAAAAGTGAAAAATAAAAGCTCGTTTTTATCTCTGAAGTAGATCAGGGATTTCATAAAATTAAGGACTTCCTTTTTTTTTTTTTAAAAAAAACTTATTTAAATTAAACAATGACAAATAAGTCTTTCACCCGGTCACGCCTGTAAACACCCAGACTGGTTGGGAGATGATACACTTTTATTACAGGTAGGATAGAGCTGACTAATAGCAAACTGTACCTGGCAGACTAATTTATGCAGGATTCGTATTTCGCTCCCTCTCAGCGTGTTATAATTGTAGCAAAGCCATTCTCAGGAGTTATTACCCCAACATAATCATACCCTGTGGATTAGGAGCAGTCAAATGGGTTCTGTTATCAGAGACACATATGCGCCAAAGCAGCTGTCATCCCTCAGCCACCGTGGGTGATTAAGACTCACTGACGGGGCTGCCTCTGAATTGGGTTGAGTCAGGTAGATACACTTCAGCTGAGAGGAATTCAGGCGCGGTACTGAAAAGATGGCATATTAGACGGTTCTATCTTACCGTGCGGTCTCCTCCTCTTAAGTGCTGGGGTCACGGATTTCATTCTCCCTGACCACGGCAGCTGTCAGAAAGCAGCCTGGCTCAATACCTAGGCGTGAGTTTATGGGGGATATTAAAGGAGGCGAATGCACTGAGCGTATGTCAAGGAATGCCTTTTACTGGATTTTCATAATGACCGGCCGCAGATGGGCTGAGGCGAAAGTCAGATCAAGAGCATTTCCGGAAGAAGAAAGAAACCTTCTCTCTTACTCCCTTTCAAGAAAATGAATAGCTGAGCACCAAGGGGCCAAATACAACGGTTTTTACGCACCTTTTATGTGGAGGAGGACAAGTTGAGAAGGAAGACAGGACCTCTGAAGCTACCACATGGCTTTAATCTAGGAAGAGGTTGCTGCACCATGGCTGACATCATTATCAGAGCCTGCCTTCGTTCTCAGAGCTCCACAGATGGTGTTACCTTCATTCTGCACCCAGCCAGATAAAGGCGAAAAGGGTTGATGAAACCTAAGCCATCGGGTCAGTGATCCATAACCCTGGTTGCACCTTAGAATCACCTGCACCATAGAATCACCTAGGCTCCATCCTAGGCCAGTCGAACCAGGATCTCGGGAGGGGGTGCCTGAGAAGTGGGATGGCTGAGAAGCTCCCTGGGAGATTCTGATGTGTAGCCAAGGCTGAGAACTACAGAGGTGGCCAGTGGCCAAGACAGGTGGAAGCAGATGAGGCATCAGAAGTCCCCCAAATAAGGGAAGGACAAGACCTCCAGAAGGAGGGCAGGGAAGAGGAACAGCAGTGTTTAGCATTGCTTCCACACAGGTGGGAGGCTTTAGGATCCTTAGTTTCCACTCCTTCAGCTGTTTATTTCCATGAAGGGTCTCACAGTTGCCCTACACCTGCCTGGCCTCAGCAAGAACGTGAGATCTGATTGATGAGTTTGAGTAAGGAACAGCATACTTGGCTCTCAGCCCCAGAGGCTTCTCGTCTTTCTGAGTCTGCCCACCACTTACAGGAGCCTGTTTTCTACCTGATCAGGATAAGGGAAACTGCTCTGCCCTGGACTGGGAGGCTCTCAGGTGTCCAGCCCCACCTGTGACGAGGTGGGTGAGGCCGCCGAATTCAGCAGAACTTGGTGGAAGATCTAAGCCACATTCTCCAGCACTGTATCCAGAAAGAACGCTAACATTCTGACCTTCACCTGCCTGTCTCTTGTGGAAGGGTTCTGCTCCTTCCAAAGAGACTATCAGGAGACTATCACCTCCTTAGAGATGTGCCATCGGCCCAAAAATTATTTTAGAGAAGTCATTACAGAGAATGTGCAAGAAATTGCACAAGGGAAATAGAAATGAGAATGAGAACAATATATCAGATGCTGAGGAAAGTGTGTGACAGGTACCAAATAAGTAATTAGCTATAAATCTAAAGTTTCTGGATCATTTACAGGAATAGTCACCCACCTGGTCAGGGAGGGGGAGAAAAGTAAAAGTGTGGGCTACAAGATAGAAACTTTGCCTGAATTCCATGTGTTCAGGGGTTCCATGTCCATAGGGACCCCTATGGGGGAGGGGAATCGTCCGTCTCAATGTACAGTTAAGTGCTCTGACCACCTGTGAGCCCAAAATTCCCACCCACCCACAATGCCTGATCATGAGACTTGAAAATGCAGATGCTCTCTAGACATTGGGTTCTTATATCCTCCACTCCTCTTCGTGGAAATATGACTGCCCTACCGTTCTCATCGTGTTAAAAAAATATTTAAGTGATTACTTAAAATCGACATAGAGCATCCACGTAAGTGATCTCACTTGTGTGTCTCAAAAGTTCTTTGACTTATTTCTGTCACTACTCACATTTACACAGAAGGGAGCCAAGGTATCCAGACGCCCACATGAGCAGTGAATGGCCAAATGAGACTAATCCTAAACTTTCCTAACTACAAAAGCTATGCTTTTTTTCAACCTGCTATGTTACCTTTCAGTTAAGGCCTGGCTATTTGTCACTCTTCCCAGCAGCATCTCTGTCCTTCTTGCTTTGGTGTTGGATGATATTCTAACTAATCTTCTTGGTAATGCCTAAATATAGGTTTAGATTGGACTTACTAAATTCCTGTTCAAAACCTGTAGGATAAAAGATAGGACTGTCAGACTGGAATCAGCAATAGATATAAAGGAGAACAAAGTTTCAAGATAAAATATAACGGAGGAAACCAGCAGATAGAAATAAATTTTAAGGCAACTGAAATGAAAGCCATGCATTTAGAGACAGCAAATAAAACACGAATTAATGGCAAGTAATAAAGGAACATACTTAGCAGTTGGTAAAAACAAATAGTTTTTTTATCTTATTCTTATTACTCTCCAATGATCTATTGAAAACAGCATGACTTTACATGTAAGACACAAATTCTCTGTAAGTTAGAGTCTATGCGCCCTCACCCCCACGCCGAGGAAAAAAAAATCACTGGGGCCTATACTGTGCCTAAGCGTTCTTCTAGACTCTGCAGATATGAAGGAATGAGAGAGGGTACTTGTTCACAAACAATGAAGAATCTAGCAAGAGTGTTTTAAATAACTGGCAACGTATAAAAGTTGCACCAGTACGTCAGTCAAGATGGACTGTTACGTTTCAACAACAAGTAAGTTCAAACATCACAGGTAAATCAGCAAAGATTGATCTCTTGCTCAGAGAACATATTTGTCAGAGATCAGCTGTAGGTCCAGTCCAGGGTGCAGCCACCATCTGGAATGCCACCAGTTGTTAGAAAGAATTGTGGAGACTCTCACACTGGCAAGTAAACCCTCTGACCCGTAACTGACACATGCCACTTCCACTTAGACTTTGTTGACAAAGGTTGTTACACAGCCACATCTAACTTCAAAGGGGCCAGGACGTGCAATCCTATCACGAGCCCAGAATCGGGAAGAACCAGAATTGTAGATAGTTGAATAGCACTAATTACTATCACAATTATTGTTTTTATTCACACAGCCCCAAGAAGTAGAATTATTCTTTGTCAGGGCAAGGCACAAGGAAACTGGAAGAAAGTTCTTAAGAGTTAGATTTAGATTTCACTAAATGGCATGGAGGAAGCCATTCTGAGCAAAGGAATAGCGCGAGCCAAGGTATGAAGAGCCTATTGTGGTCAGAGTACAAAGGACGGGAGACAAAGGAGAAGGAGGATAAGGCTGGAGAGGAAGGCAGTGACCAGCATATGGAAGACTTTGCTGTACCAACGCAGTTCATTTGATCTCGAAGGCAGTGGGAAGCCACTTAACAGTGTTAAGCAGGTATGTGACAAGGTAGAAGATGGACTGGAAAAAAACCAAAAGAGAGGTGAAGAGGCCAGTCCACAGGCTCCTTCATCCAATATTTGGTGGCCCAAACCAACATTATCAGAGGGCTGCAAGCGAGGGGAAATATTTCCAAAATAATCCGAAGCAAAAATCTACAGACCTTAGCGACATGAAACGAACCCCAGACTTCTGCAGGACAGAGAGCTGTAGCAAGTCACTGAGAAAAGAAACACAGAGGAGAAGATTTAGAGGGAATAGGGCACTATTTTTGGTCATGTTTAATGAGGTTCACTTATAGGCCAGCAACAAGTGATGTCCATCAGTTGCACAGATGTGGAGGTCATGGGAGCAGGTCTGGAATAGGGGCAGAGAAGAAGGAATCAGCAGATTAGAGGTGGCAGTGGGATCTACAATGGAAGGAAAGATTTCCAGGGAGGGGAATCAAATGAGAAGGTGAATAAGAGTGGGTTTTAGAAAATACCAATACTTATGGGTAGAGAGGAGGGATTGGCAAGGCAGGCTGAGGAGGAGGGGCAGTGAACTGGAAAGGAAATGAGCAGAGGGGAAACCGAGAGAGGGGAAACTTTCAAAAGGAAGTAATGGTTAACAGTCCCAAACACCACACAGGTGCCAAACAGAGGCAATTAAAATAGTCCTTTGAAATTTAATCTTTTTCTTTCTTTCTTTCTTTCTTTCTTTCTTTCTTTCTTTCTTTCTTTCTTTCTTTCTTTCTTTCTCTTTCAGAGAGAATGAGCGGGGGAGGGGCAGAGAGAGAGGGGGACGGGAGATCTGAAGCGGGCTCCATGCTGACAGCACGGAGCCCGATGAAAGGCTGGAACTCATGAACCATGAGTCATGACCTGAGCCAAAGTTGGAAACTTAGCCACCCCGGGTGCCTCAGGCCTTTGAATTTTAACACCACAAGGTCATGGGAGACCTTTCTAAAGCATTCCTGATAGAGTGGTGGAGAAGAGAGGTCCTTGTGAGAGCTGAGGAGGGAATGGGAGGCAAGGACTCAGAGAAGGGCTTCAGGCTTACCTGCATGCATGCCTGTGTGTGCATGAGCGTGTATGGGTGAGTCCACGAGTACGTTCACAACAGGAGAGGCTTGAAGAAAGCGCTGAAGACAGACGGGAGAGGTAGGTAATGGATTGAGAAAGGACTCTGTGAGGTAGAAAAGGATGAGTCTGACAGCACAGGGAGAAGGCCAGGCCTTGGACAAGAGGAAGAAAATGTCACTCAGAATGGAGGGAAGGTGGGGCCCAAACCAAAGAAAACATGGCAATGGGGAACTGACAGGTGAGAGAATTGCCCTGATAGCCCCTGTTTTCTCTTTGGAATGGAAGAGTTCAATTCACTGGATGTTTTCAAGCCTTCTGTAAGCCAGGCACACAAACTGACAGAAATGGAGGCAGGGGGTGGGCGTGATAGATGCTTAAGAGTCGGGGAAGGGATGGAATATCTGACAAGGGCCAGAAGGGGAAAAGACTGGAAAAGACTCTGCAGGATGGCCGGGGGAGGGGGGGAGCCCACAGATCAGAGGCCCAAGTTGCAATGGGGGTACAGAGTCAAGGGACATGGCTCAAAGAATAGACCCCCCCCCCCCACCAAATCATTGAGGGAGGGACAATTCCCCACAGAAAGTTCCCCTATGACTGTATTTTCACTGCAGATCCTCTGCTTAGGACTCGCTCAGCTCCGTTTTGTGACAGCAGACTGCACTAATGAGGGTATGACAGCCTTTCTCTGTTCGCTGAGCTAGTTATGCGGTGCGGATTTCCTTCCCGTCCCCCCACCCCATGACAGGTGCTTTCTATTCTGCTATTTGGACAGTGGCCTCAATGGCTAGTATCTTCTAGCTCTCGGTTTCTGACTAGATAATCTTGTCAGAAATCTCTGCTTACAGACTGCAGGGAAGAGAAACTGAGCTCTGAACCAGTAGTTTGTCATGTATGTTACAAAACATAACTCACCTTCCTTAGGTTACCTTGGATCTATACATATACAGCATTCTTTCATTTTTTTTATTATTTTTTTTAATATGAAATTTATTGTCAAATTGGTTTCCACACAACACCCGGTGCTCATCCCAACGGGTGCCCTCCTCAATGCCCATCACTCACCTTCCCCTCCCTCCCACCCCCCGTCAACCCTCAGTTTGTTCTCAGTTTTTAAGAGTCTCTCATGGTTTGCCTCCTTCCCTCTCTGTAACTTTTCTTCCCCCCTCCCCTCCCCCATGGTCTTCTGTGAAGTTTGGGATACAGCGTTCTTTTAGAAAGCACTCTGATCCAAGTCACTCCTTTCCTGGAAGTTCATCCAAAAAAGTTAGTGTTGCTCATCTTCCACGCCCATAAAAGAAAGAAGAAGGAATGTGCTTGAAGGGGGCCATTACAGCCTCAGCTGGAATGCCGAAACCATGGACGATAACCTAACAGACAGAAGTGCATCAGCTTGATGGAAAATCCAAGTTGTTATCTGTATGACAGTTGTGAAGACAACACGTATGACATGGAAAACGCTTCTATTCCAAATAAGACGTACAGAATAGAACCTCAAAACTCCATTACGAGTATAACAACATAGGAAATAAGTATTAAGATGGACAAAGATTTGAAACGACTAAAATAAAAGGGAAAACCTTGCTTTTGTATTGGTAGGACTGTGGGTGAGATTTTTATCTTAATCTCCACTTCATTGTTATAATGTTGTTCATTTATTTTCAAAAATTCCTCTATAAACAGTTGGACATTTGAATAGAAACACAGTGAGGAGCAAGTCCATCTTTTCCTAATCTCCCTGCCCTGCTAATGAAAAAGAGCTTTGTCATGTTTAGGATTGAGATGAATTTTTTTTTTTTTTTAACATCTATTTATTTTTGAAACAGAGAGAGACAGAGCGTGAGTGGGGAAGGGGCAGAGAGGGAGGCACAGAATCTGAGGCAGGCTCCAGGTTCCGAGCTATCAGCACAGAGCCCGATGCGGGGCTTGAACTCACAGACTATGAGATCATGACCTGAGCTGAAGTCAGACGCCTAGCCAAGTGAGCCACCCAGGAGCCCCTTGGATTGAGATGAATTCTTTTACAAATCTCAGACCTTAAACCTTGCTATTAAGCAGCCATCAGTTTCCATGTAACAGGTCAACAACCCCCAAATATGTTGGATTAAAATTTTTCTTTTAATAAAGAGATTTGAGATTCCATTCCAGTTACCAACCAGGTCTTTCAACTTCTTTAAAAAAAAAAAAAAAAAAGGTTCCTATCATCCCTCTGGTGATTATTCTATTTTATCTCCATTGCCCCAGATTCTCTCCCAAAACTCTCTCAATCCAGCTTCTATTACCACCAGTAGGTTACATCAAGGTCAACAGCGACTGCTAAACTCCACAGACAAATTCAAGTTCTTCTTTTTAAAAACTTTTTTTTAACTTTTATTATTGAGAGACAGAGCATGAGTGGGGGAGGGGCAGAGAGAGAGGGAGACACAAGATCCGAAGCAGGCTCCAGGCTTTGAGCTGTCAGCACAGAGCCTGACGCAGGGCTCGAACTCACAAACCACAAGATCATGATCCGAGCCGAAGCTTTACCAACTGAACCATCCAGGCGCCCCGACAAATTCAAGTTCTTAACCAGAAACTCCCATCACACTAGAAGCTGCTAACCCCCCTCTTCTTCTCCTCTAGCCCTGGGGTCACCAAATGGACTGTCTACTCCTCTTTTTTCCTTCCCTTTTTTTTGCCTTTGTGGAAGTAACTCCCTTCAGTATAAACCACTGACTTCTGCCAAGAAACCCCACACCCGCTAACCACATCAGACTCAATCCCTGCATCCTACTCCAAGCAAAAGGTATCCATCCAACATAAACATGTCTAACAGCTACATCATGCATTCTTAATGGCTGCTATATTCCCTGTAAGGGGATGAAAATTGGTTCTTGGGAGCAGGAAAAAAACTCTTACTCTTTAAGAAGTGTCTATGAAAATAATAAATATAAATAAAAAGTGTGTATGTGTATAAAGCAAATATATAAATATAATACTGAAATCAATACACAATATATCTGTGGTATTAAGATGTCATTGGGAAAGGGTGATTAGGAGAAATGTCTGAAAAGACTCCTGGGGTGAGGAGCAGTAATGAAAAAAAAAAGTTGAGAAATACTAATCTACACTGTGCCAGGCATTCTTAGGTGCTAGGGATATAGCAGTGAATAAAATAGACCAATGCACCTGCCCTTGTGTCAGGAGAGAAACAAACAAGTAAAAGTATAGACTTGGTCAGGTGGTGATAATTGCTAAGGAGAAAAGTAAAAGTAAGGAAAGGAGGAGAGTTGGAAGGGGAGGTGACTGGGCAGGAGATGACAACTTTAAATATGGTGGTCAAAGAAGGCCCTCTGACAGAGCATCTAAGTAAAGACATGGAGGTGAGGGTGCAAGCCATGGGAATATCTAGGGGACTGTCCAGGCAGAGGGAGCAGTATGTGCAAAGGCCCTGTGGTAGAAGTGCTCTTGGCATGTTTGAAGTACAGTAATGAGTCCAGTGGCTAGGGCACACTCCTCAAGGGAATGGGTAGCAGATGAAGTCAGAGGTCTGGCAATGAGTCCAGCCACATAGGTTCTAGTAGGCTATTATAATGACTTGGCTTATCCTCTGAGAGCAGAATCCACTAGAAGTGTTTAAGCAGGGGATTGATATGAACCAATTCACTAAAAAAAATTTTCTTTTAATGTCTATTTATTTTTGAGAGAGAGAGAGACAGCATGAGCAGGGGAGGGGCAGAGAGAGAGGGAGACACAGAGTCTAAAGCATGCTCCAGGCTCTAAGCTGTCAGCACAGCTCAAACCCTCAGACCACAAGATCATAACCTGAGTGGAAGTCAGGTGCTTAACTGACTGAGCCACCAGGTGTCCCAGAACCAATTCACTTTTTTAAAGTAGGTTCCACGCCCAGCATGGAGTTCAACGCAGGGCTTGAACTCATGGCCCTGAGATCAAGACGTGAGCTGAGATCAAGAGTCAGACACTTAACCTACTGAACCACCCAGGTACTCCCGAACCAATTCATTTTTTTAAAGATCCCTCTGGCTCCTGGGTTGAGAGTGGATTGTAAGAAGGAGGGATGGAACCAGAGAGACCGGGTAGGAAGCCCTTGCAGCCATCCAAGTGAGAGATGACGCTGGCTTAGACCCGGTGGGGCAGTGGGAATAGAGAGGAGTGGTCAGATTCTAAAGGCAGTGCCCACAGGTTTTCCTGGTGGATGAAACATGAGAGTCAGAGAAGAATCAAGGATGATGCCAAGGAAGAGTGGAGCTTCCAGCCACTGAGATGAAGAAGGCTGAAGGAAGCAAGTGTGAGGACAGGAAAAGCACGGGTGCGGTTTGGGACACAATGAGACTCCTATTTAAGATCCCAGTCAAGATAGTCAGTAGGAAGTTGGGTGGAAACTTCCAGGTGTGGGATTCAGGGGGAAAGTCTGGGCTGGAAATATCTGTTTGAGAGTGTTTCTAGTAAAAGCCATGCCACCGGATGGAGCACCAAGGAAGTGAGGGAAGAGGGAGAAGAGAAGAGGTACAAGAATGGGGTCATCCCCTGGATGACCCCAGGGAGAAGGATGAACCAACATCGCAGATCCAGATAGCCTGTGAGGTGGCAAAACCAGGAGAGTGTAGTGTCTGGGAGCCAGGGGAAGACAGCACTTCGAGGAGGAGGGAGGGAGCCACTGTGCCAAATGCAGACCAAGGAAGATGGGGACAAAGATTGACTATTGGGTTTGGCAGCTCGAACCTCTCTTGGGAAATGCTGTATCAATGCAGTGGGTTCAACAGAAAAAGTGGAGAGAGGGAGTTGCTGCTGAGAATATAGCCAACTACTGGAGAGGTTTTGCTTAAGGGAAATTGAAAAAAAAAAGGGGGGGAGTAATAGCTGGAGGGCTTAAGTGATTTTTTTTTTTTTTTTTTTTGAGAAAGGGAGCATGCGCGTGGGAGGGGCAGAGAGAGAGGGGGACAGAGGATCCAAAGCAGCTCCACACCGACAGCAGCCAGCCCAATGAGAGGCTCAAACTCACAAACCGGGATATCAAGATCTGAGCTGAAGTCAGACACTCAACCGACTGAGCCACCCAGGCGCCCCACATGAGAGTTTTTTACGATGAGAAAACGACAGCATGTTTTTTGTGTGCCCAAGGGGCTGATCCAAAGAGAGGAGGAAATTGCGTGGCAGAGACAGAAGAGAAATCCTCAGCAGTGTGCTTGAGGAGGTGAAAAGGGATGGCTATGAACAGTGGTCGAGCTGGCCTAGGGGCACAGCACGGAGAGCTCCTGACCACCTACCTTGTGCTAGCTACTCCATACCCTGAGGTCATGGAGTCCTCACAGTTTTGAGAGAAAGGCAGAATGGGCCTTATTTTTCAGATAAGGAGATCAAGATTTAGAGACTTCACAGACTTAGACAAGAAGCTGACATGTGGACCTCCTCTAATTTCCAATGCCTGGTCCCTTCCCAGGCTGCCTCACGGAACACCTTCATTTTGCAGAGAGAAACAGGGACTCTTTGACCTGCTCAAGGTCACATGGTGGACTAGAACCTGGCGCTTGGCTCTTGGCCTGGGCTCCTTTTCTTCCCTTCTACTGAGCTCGTCCTCCTCCGTGCCAAACTGTCACCTTTGCTGAGGCCCTTGCTCACGTCTGGAAGAGCCTACTCATTCCGGACCTTGCCCTCATGCTCTTTTTTAGTTTTAGGCAGGTTTATTGAGGTAGAATTACGTACAGTAAAATTCATGCTTTTTAGGAGTACCGGCCTATGAATTTTGACTAATACATAAAGGCGCGTAAATACCACCACATTCAGGATGTACAGCCTTCCATTACCCTCCAAATTACCCTTGTGCCCCCCTTTGTGGTCAGTCTCCTCTCTCACTGCCAACCTTGGGCAAAACCTGATCTGTGTGCTGTCCTCATCATCTTGCTATTTCCAGAATGTCACGTGTATGGAATCATACAACATGCAGCCTTTTGAGTGTAGTTAATTTCAGTTAGCATAATGCATTTCAGATCCATCCGTGTTATTGTATGTAGCAGTAGTCCATTCCTTTGTATTACTAAGAAGTATGCCATTCTGTGGACAGGCCAAAGCTTGTTTATCCATTCACCAGTTGATCGATATTTAAGATGTTTCCAATTTTTGGCAAATATGAATGACGCCACTATAAACATCTCCATACAGATTTTTGTGTAGACATATGCTTTTAATTCTCTTAGACAAATATCTAGAAATAGGATTGCTGGGTCATATGTTAAGTCTATGTTCAGCCTTTTAAGGACTGAAACTATTGGATATCCATATGCCAAAACAAACAAACAAACAAATTTAACCATGACCATATACAAAAAATAACTCAAAATGGATCACAGACTTTAATGTGAACCTAAAACTAAAAAATGTCTCGAAGAAAAACATAGGAGAAAATACTTGTGACCTTGCATGAGGCAAAGACTTCTTAGATTTGACATCCAAAACATGATACATAAAAGAAAAACAATTGATAAACTAGAACTCATAAAAATCAGAACTGCTTTTCAAAAGGCACTGATAAGAGAATGAACAGACAAGCCACGTACTTAGAGAAAATATTTGTGAATTACTTATCTGATAAGGGGCTCGTATCCAGCATGCATAAAGAATTCTCAGAACTCAGTAATAAGAAACAATCCGATAAAAAATGCACAAAAGATATAAAGAGACACTTCACCAAAAAGAGATATACAGAAGGCAAATAAACTCACAGAATGATGCTCAATATCATTAGTCATTTGGAAAATGCTAAGTAAAACTACAATGAGGTAAACGACACACCTATTTAATGGCTACAGTTTTAAAAAGCTGCCAAGTGCCAGCAAGAATGCAGAAGGCTGGGACTCATACTTTGCTGGTGGGAAGGTTGTGAAATGACACAGCCACTCTGGACAACAATTGGCAGCTTTTACAAAGTTACACATACAGCACGAGGGGGTGGGGGGTGGGGGCAGGTGGACTATAAAGGAGAAATGGGAAAGTTCTTGGAATGGTGAAATTGTTCTATATATTGATTGTGGTGGTGGTTACATGACAGAATGAGTTTATCAAAATTCACAGAAGTATACAGTGAAAGGGGAGAATTCTTTACTGTGTTAATTTTACTTTAATCTAAAAAATAGCAGGGGAGGGTTAAAAGCAAAGGCACAGATGCCCCTGACTGGGCTAGTTTACTTCTTTGTGCCTCAGGGTTTTTTGTTTTTTAAGTCTATACATTGAGAATAAAATGGCACCTTCCTTATGCTGTTGTAAGACTTAAATCTCCCTCATTTATGTTTTATGTTGTGACAATTAAAAGATTTAGATCTCTCATCTATGCTTCAATTTATTAATTTTTTTTCTTTTCAAATTAGTGGTTTTGCTTTTTTTCCCCATTAGCTCATTATTTATTTATTATTATTTTTAATTTATATCCAAGTTAGTTAGCATATAGTGCAACAATGATTTCGGGAGATTTCTTAATGCCCCTTACCCATTTAGCCCATCCCTCCTCCCACAACCCCTCCAGTAACCCTCAGTTTGTTCTCCATATTTATGAGTCTCTTCTGTTTTGCCCCCCTCCCTGTTTTTATATTATTTTTGCTTCCCTTCCCTTGTGTTCATCTGTTCTGTGTCTTAAAGTCCTCATATGAGTGAAGTCATATGATATTTGTCTTTCTCTAATTTCGCTTAGCATAATGCCCTCTAGTTCCATCCACATAGTTGCAAATGGCAAGATTTCATTCTTTTTGACAGCTGAGTAATACTCCATTATACATATATATATATATATATATAATATATATAGTATAAATATAATATATACATGCATATATATATACCACATTTTCTTTATCCATTCATCCATCTGTGGACATTTGGGCTCTTTCCTTACTTCGGCTATTGTCGATAGTGCTGCTATAAACACTGGGGTGCGTGTGTCCCTTTGAAACAGCACACCTGTATCCCTTGGATAAACGCCTAGTAGTGCAATTGCTGGGTCATAGGGTAGTTCTATTTTTAGTTTTTTGAGGCACCCCATACTGTTTTCCAGAGTGGCTGCCCCAGTTTGCATGCCCACCAGCAGGGCAAAAGAGATCCTCTTTCTCCGCATCCTTGCCAACGTCTGTTGGCAACATCTGTTGCCCGAGTTATGCTTCAATTTATGTTGTAAGAATTAAAACACTTAAGTTTCTAATTTATGCAATATAGGTAAAGTACCTGGAACATAGCAAATGCTATGTAACTTTTGGTTGTTGATTTTAGTCCTGTTGGTACTACTCATGTATTGCTCTTTGAGGAAGTTCGGTGATGAAATAACGGTGAAGAAGGGCACTTGGGGGCTGGGGTGGTCTGAAGATGGGGAGAGGCAGGCACATGGACTCGCGCACAGAGTGGAGGAAGTCCGTGAGAAGAGAACGAAGGACAAGGAGAGTGATTCTGAGTACAAGCCTGCAGTACTAATGTGGCATCAGCTGCGGGCTTTAATAAGTAACTCCCTTTCACTTGCAAAAGCTAATTAAGTAATTTCTGGAGGCCAGAAGTGACTTGGGCTGGATTTAATGACAGCCCCTCCACAGATCAAAACACAGTTCAAATCCTTTGTCTGTGTTACAATCCCAAACCTAAAAGGAAGGAAAGACCAAACATACCTACCTCCTAGATACACAGTATCCAATCTCGCTGAAGTGACACCTCCCGGTATTTATTTGAACGGTCTGCTCTCAGCTTCAGCCACGCAAAAGTCCTGTGAACGTTAGTGTGAAATGGAACGATGTTACCAGAGTTCTGGCCGATTGTTACAGACTCAGGGAATTTTCATCAAAAACAGAAACCTGAGAAAATGTAAATAACTGTGTAACTTGCAGGGATTAGTGCCCTGCTGGGTGACTTTTCTCACAAGGGTGGAAATTGTAAGAGACTTCGTAAGAATTAGAATGCTCCATGTGACAATTTATTTTAGCTCCTAGCTTTTCTTTCCAGGGGGCAAATCAGCGCAACTTCTTTCAGCCTTTGTTTCATTTGGGTCACAAGCCGCAATTTTCAGACAGGCTTCACCTAGCCACCCTATCTGAGACAAGGAGGTTGCCACCTCATTGAAAGGGTAGGTAGATGGAGGCAGATTTTTTGATAACTGCTAGTAAAAACCAAATCAACAGCTGATGGAGCTAAGCACAGCAGGTTGGATCGATTGTGCGGTCTCAGCAGTTGGAGGCTCAGGAGGGCAGGGCATCCGCAGAATAAGGCTAGCTGGTTCACTGTGTGCCCCTAGAACACAGGGCAGGGTGGACCAGCAGAACACCCGTGAACTTTAACATCCATATTGCCGCTACGCCACGCACATGAGGAATTGTTGTACTGTATCAACCTACTCACCCATATGGTTTCTAAATGATGATGACTTTCAAAGGTACAACTGCAACACCATTAACACAAACAACAAAATCAATGATAGTTACGTAATATTATCTAATACCCAGTCCGTGTTCAATTTTCTCCGGTTATCTCAAAAGTGACTTTTATAAAGTGTTTGTTCAAATCACAAACAATATCCATACACTGTATTTAGCAACAAGTCTCTGAAGTCTCCCTTAATCTACAACAGTCCCAGGAGTTTTGTCTTTATCTATCTACTATTTAGCTTTTCACTGAATAGAAAAGGGCTTCCTGAGAAGTAAAAAAGCAACAAATCCAAGTTTCATAATGAAATATCCCTCAGTCTCTTTCTCCAGAAGCAATGTTACCAGTTTCATGTGTAGCCTTCTAGAAATAGTGTGGATAAGCATGCCTGGCCCTGAAGCTACTGTAGCATGGTGACTTACAGTGAGGACAAGAGTTTGAATCTCCACCACTTACTATGTATAAATCTTGGGTATGTTACCACACCCCTGAGCTCTAGTTTTCTCCTGTGGCAGGTGGGATGTTGAAAGAATTAAATCAGATAAGCACTTAAATTATTTGTTATTATATACAGTCCCCTTTGGCTTTTTCCCAAATGATAGAATGGTGCACACTTCTATTTGTTTGTTTTTTCCATCTAACATACTTTGATAATAACTCCATATCTGTTCTTTTTTAAATTGAGAGAGAGAGAGAGAGAGAGAGAGAGAAGCGAGCATGTGCAAGCAGGGCAGGGGAAGAGGGAGAGAATCTCAAGCAGGTTCCACATTCAGCACAGAGCCCAATGCAGGGCTTGATCCCACGACCCTGGTATCATGCCCTGAGCCAAAATCAAGAGTCGGACCCTCAACCAGCTGAGCCACCCAGGCACCCCCATACCTGTCCTTATAGATTCACATCATTGTTTGGAACATTTTCTTCCCTTGGCTTCTCTGCCATCCCATCCATGGATTTGTTCCTAAGTCACAAGCTCTCTTTCTCAGTCTCCTTGGCTGGTTTCTCCTCTCTCCTGTGCAGGGAAATGTAGGGGAGTCCCAGGGCCCTCCCCTTCTCTAACTACAGTTTCTCTGCAGGTGATAGCCATTCCTCCGGTTTTAAATACCAGGGCGAGGCCATGGAGGCCCCTAGTCATAAAATTTAAGGAGACATTCACTCTCAGGCTCAGGAAAGTGCAGGGTTAGCCCCGGAGAGTGATTATCCCCTTAAATTGCATGCCCTAAGCACTTTGCTTCCTCCCCCTTGGTTCCACCTCCCTAAATACCTCCACCTTCTCCCCAGACCTCCAGACACATGAATCCTATTGGCATCTCTAATTGCATATTTTAAACAGGACTTCTGCCTTATTTCCCACTCCCATGCCCAAACCCACACCTTCTCCTTGTCTATGTCAGTTAATAGCATCACCATTTATTCCGCTGCTTATCCTTGAGTCCTTTCTTTCGACAAGTCCTATCTTCTATCTCCAAGATATACTCCAAATCTGATAACCTGTCACCTCCCCCAGCTGCTATACCTTAGGCCAGCCTCCTGCCTCTTGCTACTGCGAACACTCCCTGCCCTGGAGTCTCCCTGCCTCCACATTTGCCTTCTTTCCTCCCCCTACCCCCTTATACACACTAATCAGCAGCCAGAGTGACGTGAAGGAGATTGTGCCACTCTCCCATTTAACCCCTCTCCCCTCCCAGTGGCTTCCTAATGAATTTAGAATTAAAAGCCCACGCCTTACCATGGTCACATGGTCAGGAGACCAAGACCCAGAAGGTGCAACAATCTGATCCCAGCCTAGCAATCTCACTTCTGCCCCCTCTTGCTTGCCAGGTTCATTGCTGCCCCAGTGGTGTTCCTTCTCCCTGGAATGTTCTTCCCCAGATCTTATTATAGCCACTTCCTTCTCAGCATTCAGATGCCAGGTCAGGTATAACTCTGCTGACCACCCACACCCTTTCACTCAACCACTCAAAATTCCATTACCTTGTTTCATTTCTTTATAGCATTAGCACTACTACTATCTGAAAATGTCTTATTGTTACCATTGCATAATAGCCTCCCAAAGCTCAGGGGCTTAAAACAAAAATTTATTAGTTCAGTTTGGCGGTGCTTGATTGGGTTGCAATTAAATAGCACCTGGGGCTGGAGTCATCTAGAGGTTTTTCTGGGTTGGATGTCCAAGACTCTTCCCTCCCATGTCTGGTGCTCCTCTGGGTCGCCTTTTTCTCTAGCAGAGTAACTTGGACTTCCTGCATAACAGCTCAAGCCTCCAAGAGAAAAAAAAAAAAAAAAAAGGAACGGCTGGTCTTCTTATATAGGCTAGGCCTGGAATTGGCACGCTGTAGTTCTGCCATATTCAGGTGGTCAAAGCAGTCATAGGCCAGCCCAGGTTCAAGGGAATTGAGGAATGAATTCTACCTCTTAAAGGAGAAGTGACATGTGCGTAGAAGGAGAGAAGGAATTGACGGTGCCATCTTTAGAGATAAGCTATCACATTTGTTTGTTCACTTGTTAATTATCTGTTTACTCCCATTAGGTTATAATCTCCATAAGACAATGGGGACCCTGCCTATCTTATTTTATGGCTCTCTTTCCAGCAGTCAGAACAATGCCTGGCACATACTAGGTGCCCAGTAAATAAATTAAGAAAGCACTTGATAAATGTTGGGGAAACTTAAATGGGCTGCACTAAACTTCCCCAGATTGGTCTCGCCAGGTTTGCTGATGCTGAGCATACTGATGCCACATCAGATAAGAGAAACCCTACATTTATAAAGTATTTCATTTCCTCTGCAAACAAGAAAAACTTGCCCTGAACACAAAATCTAGAAATAGATTTGGCATGTTTTCTAAATGGAAAATATTTCTCGTATCACCAGAAATTATTTTCCCACAGCTTGTACTACATGAAAATATTGAAGTTGACTGAAAATACCCCATTTTTTAATCTTGGTGTGGACTAGAAACAATTTTTTCTTTTTTGGTAGTAAAAGAAATAGAAATACTTCCTGATGTTTGAACTCCCCCAGATATTCCCAAACCAAAAATGTCATTTCAAGATAGATTAAAAAAAAAAATGTCTACTGAGAAATGTCATTAAAAGTTTGGTCATCAACATGCACAGTTTGGGGTTGTAAAGCCAGCACTTGTTTATTCAAATAATTACATATGACCAAGGGTAGAAAAAATTCCTTCAACTCTCCTCTTTGTTGGTCTCTACTGGTGAGTTCTAGAAAATAATCCTGTGTTTAAACCTTTTTCTAAATCCCTTGTAAATTAGTAAGTGAGAATGTATTCATCGGAAGGATTTTAGTGATTTTTGAGGTTAAAAAGAAGAAGGATTTAATTTTTGAAATTACATTTGCAGACTATCACTAATGAAAGTTCTTCTAATCTTTGTTTTATCTTTAGTTTTCCCAGATTTGCTCAAAGTGATCCCCTTGAGCATCCACGTCAACGTCATTCTCTTCTCCACGATCCTGGTTGTTTTAACCATGGTGGGAACGGCCTTCTTCATGTATAATGCTTTTGGCAAGCCTTTTGAAACCCTTCATGGCCCACTAGGGTTGTATCTTTTGAGCTTCATGTCAGGTGGGTACAAAATTCTCCTTCTGAAGACAAATGTGCCTTCCAGTGTGTCAAAAGACAGGTCTACCTAAATGTAGAGTTATAGTACATATAGATGGATGTCCACTGTAGTGTTATGTATGATTATGAAAGTAGAGAAAAATATAATTATCCAACAATGGGAAATTTGAGATACACATTATGATACTCTGTATGAATAAATGATGGTGACATTAAATCACATTTTGAAGATGTAATCAAAAGGATGCATGCTTGTATCAAAAGTGAATAAAACAGTATATAAGATTTTATAACTATATATAAATATGGACAATATATAGGAGTATATATATATTGTACATATACTCTCTCTAGCCTCCATACAGATACAAAGAAAGAGAGAGAGAGACCATTATATTTGCGGTAGTTACCTCTGAGCAGGGAAATTATGTGTGATTTTCACTTTCTCTCATGCCTTTTAATGTTTCCAAATGTTCAATAGTGTGTGTTTATTTATTCACAATCAGAAAAACAGGAGTACCTGGGTGGCTCAGTTGGTTGAGTGTCTGACTCTTGATCTCAGCTCAGGTCTTGATCTCAGGTCATAATCAGAAAAATAAATACAAATCATGCAAAAGAAGTGAAGGGCCAGTGTTCTGCCCACATGAGTTGTAATATTCAAGCCTTTAGGTACTTTATGTAGCCTAACGATGTATGTATCTGGGAAAAAAATAAACTCTAAACTCAGCAATCAGTTCATCAATAAACATGTCCTACTCAATAACCAAGGCGGATGGAAAAGAATACAAACTCAAGGTAGTGCCTCAGGGTGTTTAGGATATAGTTACAAGGAGAAGAGAAAGATGAGAAAATAAAAAATGTGTACATAACTCGTATGTAGCGTTTCTGTGGAAGCCCTCTCATTTCACCACATTTCAGACTTGCAAAAAGATGTAGTACTTTGTCATAGTCCCAGGAAGCATCCATAGTTCTGTTAATGATTCCATGTAGAGATGCGAGCTTACAACTCACACCAGCCAACAGTGGATTGAAAATCCCTGTTAGAGGGGTCCCTGGGTGGCTCAGTTGGTTAGGCATCTGACTTGATTTTGACTCAGGTCATGATCTCACGGTTTGGGAGTTTGAGCCCCACGTTGGGCTCTGTGCTGACAGGGCAGAGCCTGCTTGGGATTCTCTGTCTCCCTCTGTCTTCTGCTCATGCTCACTCTCTCTCTCTCCCAAAAATAAATAAATAGGGGTGCCTGGGTGGCTCAGTTGGTTGAACGTTTGACTTCAGCTCAGGTCATGATCTCCCATTTTGCGGGTTCGAGTGCCTCATCGGGCTCTGTGCTGACAGCTCAGAGCCTGGAGCTTGCTTCAGATTCTGTCTCCCTTGCTCTCTGCCCCTCCCCCACTTGTGCTCTGTCTCTCTCTGTCTCTCTCTGTCTCTCTCTCTCTCTCTCATGCGCGCGCGTGCTCGCTCGCTCTCTCTCTCAAAAATAAATAAACATTTAAAAAAATAAGTAAATAAACATTAAAAAAATCCGCATTAGACTGTTTCCTTCCCTGACGTTGCCCTTTAACTGTCGGCAGGCCCCAGGCCCTTCTTTGTCTGGACACGGCTCCCTTTCCCTAGCACAAATCAACTCTGGCCACAAACCTGCAAAGCTCCTTCTCTATGAAGCAGAGCCTTGTGGTTAACAGGGGCTCAGTCACCTTGCAACAACACCCCAGCCTCTCTCCATCGGTACTTGAGCGCCCATCTCAGAGTCTTGCCTCATCCACATCTTGCTAATCAAATAATTCACTTAACCAGAGCAGTTCTCTCTCTTGTGGGGGTTCTGCTAATATTTTCCCCACGCCTTTCACCAGCAGATAGCGCAGTTCTAAACTGTGCAGCAACAGTGACCCTAAGACGGCAGAGACCAGCCTTTCTCATCCTGGCATCTCCAGCAAGGGCATCCAGCGTGAGGCTGTGCGCACAGTAAACACTTCAGTACGTGTCTGTGGACTCGAAACCTCAAACCCAGAAGGAGGTGTTAGCTGGGGCACTTAGTACCCGTTAGAGAAATCGGAATTCAAATGGATGGGATTAGCAGAGCAGGCCCACAGAGGCAGAGGAAAAGGGCGGGGGAGAGATGGGGTGAGATATGTAAAGGAAGGCTGAGGGCCTCGAGATCAGGGCAGAGGAGCAAGCACACAGGGGCAGGGTGGGGACAGAAAGACCGACAGAGTGATGTAATCTCACAGGTAGGGCCAGGTGAGAAGTGGATGTTGGCTTTACCTCCGTGCTCCCCCAGCATAACAAACCAAACCGGTAGATCTGGGTGGTGTGCTATTTTAGTGAAGGCCATTAACTCAATCAGAGGCTAGCCAGAAAACAGAACACGCGCTATTTTCCCGGAGGGAACATAATGTTCAGCAGTGGTTCTTAGAGTGGGGTCCCCCGACCAGGAGCCTTTCCTTACCTGGGAACTTGATAGAAAAGCAAATCCCCACCCCAGACCTGCTCCTGCACCGGGAACTCTGGAGGGGGAGGGGTGTGCCCAGCAATGTGTTCAACAAGCCTCTCAGGTGATTCTGCTGCAAGCTCTTGGGGACCAGGGCCGTCAGGGACTGATTGCACAGGTGTCAGAGGACCAGCAGCACAGAAAGGAGCCCCTGGGGTAACTCCGAGATGGCGCTCTCAGAAAGCAGCCGCCATTCCCAGGGCTTAAAGATCTGAAGAACAGTCTGGAGTTACCAGAACCTGGCGGCTTGAGAGAGGCCGGGGCACTTGGTCTCAGCCCTCTGAGGAGATGAGAGTGTCGCGGGACACCCGCAGCCGCTCTGGGAGGGTCGAGGGGCCTGGGAAGTCCCCCAGTGCTCCGTCCCGCTCGTGTCCCCTCCCCACAGCTGTCTGTTGACAGAGCATAACGGGAAGCAGCTGACAAGGCAGACTAGAGACGGGGGAGTCTTGACCCAGCATCACAAAGCAGAGAAAAGACTCGTATGAAGCCCAGACACGGCAGCTTATTAACTGGCACAGCCATCTCGCACTCCAGCCTCTGAACGGAATTCAGAAGAGCAGCCCATTTGGAAGACAAATTATTTGACAGTTCTAACGGACGACCAAACTAACGGTATTTGAAAAGCGAGATGACTCCGAGAATGCAGCATTTAATCCAAGTCCCAGATCTTATCTCGGCCCTTGGCCAAGTCTGATGCGAAGAAAACCTGAGCACAGAAATATATGCGGGAACACACAGACCCTGCGCTTACATTATATCTTATTTATCTTTGAACTTGTTGCAAAAGCAGGCCCTCAATAAAGGTTTGTGGATGAGGGAAGGAAGAGACGGGGAGGAAGGGAAAGAAGGAGCTGGCTCCAGATCTGTCTCGCAGAAGGTAAAGGACAGGTGTTTTGCACATCATCTGCTTTTTAAAGCCCCCAATCCGTATTTTTAAATAGCAAAACTTTCCATCACTTTTTAAAACAAAACACGTGTCAGGGTCAAATGGACTGATGGTTTGTGACCTTTGGGGGTAAACAGATCACTCTTGAATCGCAGACTACCTCATTCAGCTTCAATATACATACAGTAAGCAGAAGCCCCTGGAGTTTTGGAAATGCTTATCCGAAGTTATAATATTCATGGAGATCCCAGCTCTAAACCCTCATCGTGGAAGGATGGGGATTACGGTCTTATCACAAACACTCTAACTATGAGCCAACAGATAAACACACAAAGAGGGGACAGCCTGTGTTAGGAAGTCATTTTGTTCCCGTGGGAGTCACACTCCATTAAAAACCCCTCTGCTGGCCGGCAGTGGGGGGTGTGGGGAAGAGCCGCTCTTTTCCACTGAGTCTCCTCCCCTGTTTCTCTGCCCAGGCAGCCCTCCTCATAGTCAGCAGAGAAAATTTCTTCCTCCTCAGACCTCCTTTCTCTTCTTCTCCCACTCAGCCCTGGGTTCCCCAAGATGCCCCCTTTCCTCATACCGATATCATTTGGATCTGTCTACTCCCTTGCTGGATGGGGACCCAAGGCTTGGCATCCTGAGGCATGAAGATACAGGAGAAGGAAGGAGAAGAGGTCTTCCTTCCACACTGCTGGGGTAACGGAGCTATGAGCCTTTCCTCATATGTCCCAGTGCACATGCCAGACCCTGGAGACAGAGAAGGAAAGAGAACAAACCTTTGGATTAGGCCACCAAAGGTTTCAGGCACCAGTGCTTGCTCATGCTATGGCCTGATAGCCTGTCGCCCTCTCTGACCAGATGCTCCTTCTACTACTTATGGCTTCCAGTTTGGTTCATCTTACTCCTCAGCCCTCTTCATGTAGCATCTCTGTCCACCATCACTGTTCATGAAACACAGGCAATGCAGCCCACATGCTCTTTCTCATCTTGTCAGTTATAAACTAGATTTGAGAAACCATTCCCCAAGTTAGGATTTCAGTAATACCTCAATGGGTTCCCTTAGTTCATTTTGGGCAGTGATTCTCTTTCTGGACTCTACATTAAAATCACTCGGAAAACTCCCTAAAAGTGCTGATGCCAGGCCCCGTGCTACACTAATTAAATTGGGGTCTCTGGGGGTGGGGCCTGGGTACAGGTGTTTTTGTAAATCTCTCTCGGGTAATTCTAATGCGTGACCAGTATTGAGAACCACTGATTTAGGTGCATACGTGTCCCTTATTTAACAAACCCTGACTGAATGCCCACTATGTGCCGGCCATCATAATAGGAACTGGTGATGCCACAACCAATCAGGTACACAAAGTCCTACTTTCGTGGAACCTACAGTCTAGCAGGAGAATCAAACAAAAGCGTACATAAGCAATTAGAGATGACACTCAATCCCATAAGGGTGATCAACATGCTGCTCTGATAGAGAATGGAAAGAAAGAAGGGATGGGGCTTTGATGCACTGGGCAGCAAGTAGTTCTAAGGATTCAAAGGAGCTGAGGACCCCTAGAGACTTTCCCAAGGAGAGGAGAAAGCATGAGTGAAGACTCTAAGGAAAGAGGTCGGCTTGCTGTGGGAACTGAAAGAAGGCCCAGGTGGCTAGGGGTAAGTAATGAGGGGGAAATGAGAGGAAAAAAAAACAAAAACAAAAAACACCAACATTATTATCAAGACCTGTTGATGGCAGTTAATGTCAGACCTCAAAAGTCAGCCAGGGTAAATCTTTCAGAATTGATTCTAATTACATTGAGAAACTTGTGAAAGAGTTTAAGGAGACATGAGGTTGCTGATTTACCTTTTAAGAAATGTCTGGTGAAAGACTAGGCTATATTGCCTTGATGGAGAGAGATGAATGGATTCTAAAAACATTTTGAAAGTAGATCCAAAAGTAAAGCCTTTTGCCGGTGGCTGAAGCAAGTCGACAGTGGTGGCATTTACCAAGACGAATAAGACAAGGGGAGGAATAGACTTAGAGTTCAGGGCAAGAAAGATGTGGAAGGAGGAGCTTAGCACTAGAAATCAATGTTCTATTTGGGGCATGTCAAGTTTGAGACCCTAGGAGGTATGTGAGTAGAGATGGCAAGTAGCCAGTGGGATATATGAGTCTGGAGCTCAGAGAAGAGGTCTAGACAAAAGACATAAATTTAGGAGTTGTCAGGATATAGATATTATTTAAAGCAATGGAAATGGATGAGATCATCTGGGGAGAGAATGTAGACAGAGAAAAATTGGCCTAGGACCAATCCCCAAAGAACACCATCAGTTCACTTTTGGGTTGAGGAGGAGCGGCCAGCAAAGGACACTGACTAGGTGTGTCTAGAGGGGAGGAAGGAAAACCAGGAGGTCATGATGTCTGTGAGGCTATAAGATGGGCGTTTTTCAAGAGTACTGCTGAACAGTGAGCTTTGTGGAAGCATAAATGGGAGAGTAAATGGGAGGGGAAGGCAGGATGGGGAAAACAGGGTCGAAAACACTTCCCTCCAGGTTTCTAATACAGTGGGAGAGAGAGAGAGAGAGAAATGTACACAAATTAGGGAGGTAGAGAAAGAGAGGGAGCCAAAGAAGAAGCGTCTGGGCATGGAAGCGACTGGATCCACAGTTTCACACTGGGGCACTGATACATGAGTGTCTGCCTTTCTATACTGCATTCTAGAAGTTTCCCAGTTGATGGCATAGTCCCAGATCTGCAAGGAGAAGAGGAGAGGCCAGGTAGAAGACTTTCCATGGATCATGCATAGAACATTCTAGATAGTTCAGTGAATACTCTCTGAAGGTGATATGAGAGGTATTGGCTCAGGCCTTTTGGAGGTGGTGAAAACTTCCAAAATGTGGGCTTATTGCAAATTGTATTTATTACGTCTTCTCTTACACATAGTATCATGTTAGGAGTTATACCAAGCAAGGCAAACAAATACAACGGCTGCCTTCATTTAAAAGGGAGATGTTCCTGATACGGGCCTAATTAATTATGATAATTACAACTATGGCATGGAACATAAACAAGCACAGTCACACATGAAACACACAGACAGGAAAATAAAGAGCAGTACAAAAATAGATGAAGGCTTACATTACATATCAATTTCAGTACTCCAAATATCCTGGCCTCTGTAATATGTCTAGGACATATTATTCTGTAACTGTGGTCAGAAACTCTCCGGGTCTTGTTTCCACTTCAGTCCTTATGGAGGAGCTGTTATCTAAAGTCTGAGAAGGGAGATACAGGGATATCCAGGCATCAAAGCCGCCGAGCCTGAGCAAAGCTGAAGGACGGGATTGGGGTAGGAAAAGTCGGCGACGACAGTATTCTACTGGCTTCTCAGCATAGACTTTAGGAAGGAGGCCACAGAAGGAAAGAAGTAATATTAGCCAGCCCGTGATGGCAAAGGACCAGAGATTCTGATTTGAGGTGCTGGTGGCAGCAGGGCAGTGACAGGATTGCACTCCAGGTTACTCATGTCGAGGGTGCTGGAAAAGGTTAACGCACTTTGCCCTGTACCCGGCCATGACCTCGTGCAAGGAGATGTTCAATCTTGTTCTATCACAAGCGTAAACAGACTCCCTTCCTATTCAGAACACGCAAGTGTGTCTTCCTTTCTGTTTGTTTTAGAGTCTCAGCGCAAGTCCTTGCTATGACCTCTAAAGCACCACTTGACGCGCCTACCCCAGGACCCCGCCAGCCCCTGCCCCCACACACGGCTCACCTCTTACTCCTCTCTGCATGGCTCTCTGCCTCTCTCTGCCCAAACCGCCCGGGGCCTCTGCGCACACTGTTTCCTTACCCCAAAATGCTCTTCCCTTCACTTACCTTTCTCATTCCTTGACTTTCTTCAAGAGGCACTAAAACATCATCTTCTCCCTGAGGCCTCCCTGGCCACCCCCTTCCCTGCTTTATTTTATTCCCCTTAGTGCAAATCACACTCTGATAAGTGACAGAATGTCCTCGCTTATCTAGTTATTGCCTCTTCTCCACTGTCTCCACCACTGACAGCTCCATGAAGACAGGGATTTCTGTCGGCTCATCCAGGGCTGTATCCCCAGGGCCCAGAATGCTGCAGTAGGCACCCAACAAATATTTGTTGAATAAACGAATAGAGCAGAAGTAGCTCTGTGTATTTTCTGAAACAAAGGATATTCTCCTTTTCTGAGAGTCAGTTCAAATTAGAAAAAAGATCATTTCTTCTTTGCACAAATCACTGCTCTACTGACATGACATTTGTAAAACTTAAGTTAGATGTGGGTTCTTCAACTCTCCAGTACAGGAGATGAGGAGAAAAAGCTGAACCTAACTGGTGGTGTTCTTTCATCCACACCTTCTCTTTGGAAACACGTGACCTAATTTCTCCCCATCAAGACCTCAAAATCTACTCTTAGGTATTAACTTGTTTTACTTGTCCTGCTGTCCCTTTTCTAGATAGCAGCCACTGGTCTCTACAGCAGGGTGAAGACAGAACCGCTTTCATTTGCGGAAGAAATTATTGCTGGAGACCTCACCTTTGATAACTGGCTTTCTACTGAGATTGCATAATTTCACAGAAAATTAGTACCTACACCTGCAAAGCTGTGGCTTTTCCACCTCCATTTATCATCTTTCAAGACTCCTTAAAGAAGGAAATTATCAATTTATCATTCTGCAGAGGCAATGGAATGCCTCTAGTATTTGTCATCTGTAAGAGAGCTTAAAGATGACGTGCTAGCTTTCTGGAAATGTTGGCCATTACTTTAAATGGAATTGAAATTCTAATTTATTATTTCCCACAATACAATCTTAGTGATAATAGGAGAATGTATCAGAGCTTTTTTTTTTTTTTCACCTTTGAGGACACATTTCCCCTGAAGCCCACGGTACCCTGGACTCACAGAGATCCTGGCAGGCTGTTCTCACCCATCACGGCATAGTCACCCTCACGATCAGCCAGGGATGAAGAGGCAGCTCTCTTGTTGGCCGTGACCTTTGCTCCCTGTATTGTAAGGACTGGAGGAGAGAGGCGTCCAGCTCTGCAGTCCCAGAGAGCTGCCAGAGGACAGTCATGAGTGTGCAATGTCTAGCACATTACAAATGTTTGTTAATTGACTGGTAATTCATTGTGTGACAGCTCTATAACTCAGCTATCCTTTTCAGTCAGGGATTAACTCAGTAATCAGTCATTAAAGGGGGAAATAAATATTACAGTACCAGCCAGATGGCAGGGCAATCAAACACATAAAGGAAAATGGCTGGTCTCTGGGTAAGACGCATGACAGCAAAACGTGGGTCCTGTGCCTGGTTATGTCCCAAATTCTAGCTGGAGCACGTCTTGGCAGGCTTTCCTACATCTAATGTACTCGAACCTTCCTCATGAGCAGGAGCGGTGTTGGTCAGACAAACACGTGAGGCATCTGTCCAAAGGGCCCCGGCTGAGTTGGGGCTCCTGGGGAACATGGATAGCTGGGGAAAGGAAGAAGGAAGCACGCAGGCCTGATCCTAACATTTGTGAGGCCTTGAGCAAGACTATTAATAACAGTCCACATACCACATGTCTGAACATTTGAAAGTCATAAGCTAATAAACTATTCAATGAGACATGCTCTATCCTTCTGCCTTGACAACATCTCTCCATAAGGACCTGGAAGGCCACATTCACATTTAAAATTCTGGACCTGAATGCGGTGACAGAGAAGAGCTGGCCCCTGTCTGTCCACTTCCCTCCTCTTGCTTGGTTCTATCCACACTGCAAAGGGCCCCACGTGTACACTCTACTGTGTATCTGAGCTCTGACTGCACCCTCACAGTAGCTGTTCCTTGGCCATCTTCAGGCCTCAGGGCTGTGCAACACCAGCCACAAAGTCTGCCCTTAGAGCGACTGCTCCAAAGAAGACAGATACCCATGCAGCCCTGGAAATGCACTCAGGGCCGTTTGGGGAGGGAAGTCCCAGGTCCCAGGAGCACGAGCTAGAATGTGGGTGAGGGACTCAAGATGGGCTCATCCCATTGACCCTCACCGGAGGGTGAGGAAGGGTCTTTCTAGAAGAGAGAGAGCAGCACCCTCTAAATGTGGGACCCAGAGCAAGGAGCCCCCTTGCTGGGGACTAAGGGCCATATTGGAAAAGTGCTAAGCCCTATTCCCACCATCACCCCCATCCCTTACACACCTCTCCCCGTGTGCCTGGCATCCAGGCCACAAAGAGAAGATACGTTTCATGTGTATCTTTTGGTCCATAGGTTGTAGTTATCCTTGGTCCCACATCTCTTTTAGATCCATGGACAGAGAGAAGCAAAGATACCCTAACACCACAGTAAGTTGTTTCCCTTCACATCTCTTCACAGTCACAGGGTTGGCAAAAATTCAAGCGAGGTTATTGTGCTCCGACTCTGAAATGACAAAGTTGACCCCATGGTCAACTCCAGAATCCAGAACAGAATCTCAGACCATCCTCTCAACTACTGGACCATGCGCTCTGTTTTGGGAGCTTGCACGCTTGGATGACTAGCTATGGTGAAAGGCTGCGAGTCTTAAGATACCCCAAGCAACCTTTACTTCAGGAATTTGAAATGCAGTCTCACTATGATGCTGTCGCCCTAACAAAGTAGTACCTCTAAAATATTTAACAACTCGAAAAGGAAACCTAGCTTGAATTTTCCTGTCAAGCAGGAAGGAAATAACAGTGTTTCGCTTCTGTCTGAAATTCACCATCTCCTCAGACAAAGAAAGTTCTTCTGGTAAAAGCAATGGCATTTTCTCCACAATTTTCAAATGAAAGATAAAGAGAAAACAGCATTGCAGCCTTTTTGTTGGATCTAACAAGAAAGGAATAATACGATTTTGCCAGGGGAGAGCTCTGGTTTTAAGTTCCGAATACAAAAATAGGCTGACGAATTTTACAAAGGAATGCTCTCAACTACTGCGCTGAGGCTGGCGAGAAGTGAAGTGCATCATTTGATTATTTGGGGGTATATTACGATGATGATCAAGCGGATGGGCCAGCCCTATGCAAAATTCTAAAATGAAAGAAATGGGATAGCTCCTTCCCTGCTCACCCCACCCTTCACCTCTTACTCCCACAAGATCCCGTCTCTACCTCGATCCCAATGCAAACCCGACCTTTGGAAGAGGAATGGGGGCCATCATTTGCATTATAGCCCCTCATGTCCAGACCACTCCCCACACCGGTCCAGCCTCCCTTTGCTCAGCTAACTTTTCCTACAGCTACTTCCAGGGAACCTTCCATGATGCTGCCCACCCTCTCAGTAATAGCCACCTGTACCTCCCTTGCTATTACACTCACTGAAATCGGTTTACAATTGTCTTATGTGTGTTCCCTACCCTATTCTATTCTCTGTTAGAGCAGAAACCATATGTATTTTCTTTAACGTTTACATATCCACCATTATCCCTGAGCTTGGCACATAGCACGCCGAGTGGAATCAATGAATGAGTGAATTAATGAATGGGTACTGAAGCCAGTATATTGCTGCTCCCAGGGTATCTGAATAAACTTTAACTGAAGGGCAAAAAGCACTTACCCATTCTAAAGGAGTCATAAACCTGATGGGAGAGTAATTGGAGGAACAAGAGCCTGTTCTATATTCTTTTGGGGGGCTTATCCGAAAGAGTCAGGGGTTTTTGGTGTGTGGTGGGGTGGGGGTGGGGGGTAAGGGATTGTGGCAAGGACTTGCAAGATGAAAAGAGTACATAAAAAGCGTAGGAATAGCTACTGATTAGTAAGCATTTATGTGTGTCAATTCTCATGACAAGTGCTAATCGTGCATCATCTCCATTATTCACATTTTAGAGATGAGAAAATTGAGACTTGGAGATTAAAATTGCCTAATTTCACAGAGTAAGTGGAGGAATCAGGGTCCGAATCCAAACTGGTTTGACCCAAGTTAGAAGACCATCTCAGCAAGTCTCCTATTAACTCGACCCCCACCGAGGTGGCCTGGGATGCAACACTAGCTGTGGAAGGCCTGGGCACCTTGTTATCCACTTGCCACCTGCTTCTGTCCTCTGTGCCACCCACCCATCTGGGGGTCTCCCATTCTCCATCTTCAGGGAGAGGGCCTCTCAGAACTTCCAGGCACCACTCAGTATGGAGTGCCCCTGTCCTGCAGGGAGATCACCCACACCACAGCTGCACCTTTAAGATTAGATTAGGCTACCGATGAGTAGTACATGAGGGAAAAATAATAATAGTGGATTAAACAAAATAGATATTTATTTTTCTTCCACATAAAAACCTAGAGTTTGAAGTCTAGGGTTGGCCTGGTAGCTCCAGGTGTCTGAAATCCATACTCCTCCATTCTTGTTTTTCTATAGTACATGGCTTCCATTTCTGAGGCCACCTGGTCCAAAATGTCTGCTGGAGCTCCAGCCATTGCATCCATATTTCAGCTACAGGAAGGAGGAAGGGGGAGAAGACAGGGCAGCCATCTGATACATGCATACTTCAAGGAAACTCTCCTGCCCTCACCCCGCCCCTCTCAACCAAACAGTGAGGCCTTTACTCAAGGCAGCCACACACACCCAGGTAAAAATCCCGAGTTTTGTTAGACACAAGGAGAACAGATACTGTCGCTTCAATGCTTTATGTATGGCTCCCTTTGCTCAGGGACTCCTCTGGGCAGCCGTGGCCAGGTGGGAGCTGGAGGAGAGAGGAGCCCTTCTGAGGGAGAGGTCATGGAACTCTTCTGAAGGAAGCCCTAGGCCCTTTCATAAGGGGGCTGCATGGCTGGAATTTTTTCTGCATGGTCTGTGAAGTACAGAGAAATTTGTTCTCTTAAAGTCACATCACAGCAGTGGCTGCTTTGTAGCTGGATCCCACCATTGTGCTTTGAAGGTGCCCAGCCAGCCATTCAGCCCACTCATCACACAGAGAGGAACATCTCCCAGTCTTCGTGACATCAGCTAGATTCTACCCTCCCCACCTCCACCAAATCTTCTTTGCTCACGGACATAACTCAGGCCCCCCACCCATCACTTGGAGAATCAGGCTCATGATTACAAATGTGAAATGCTATATTTTTGGAGAAGGATGCCAACGAGGGTGATGGTAAAGGCTTTCTTTAGTTTCCACACTGACCCTCTTCCCTGCCCCTTACAATCGGAAATATTTGTGACAACAATTGCTCCTTCTGTTGCAGGCTCCTGTGGCTGTCTTGTCATGATACTGTTTGCCTCTGAAGTGAAAATCCACCACCTCTCAGAAAAAATTGCAAATGATAAAGAAGGGACTTACGCCTACAAAACACAAAGTGAAAAATACACCGCTTCGTTCTGGGTTGTTTTCATTTGCTTTTTTGTTCATTTTTTGAATGGGCTCTTAATACGACTTGCTGGATTTCAGTTTCCTTTTGCAAAATCTAAAGACACGGAGACGACCAATGTAGCTGCAGATCTAATGTACTGAAAGGCAACTATTCCTGTGATCTGCCAAGTAAGGGAGTCGACTTGCTCTGGTCACTTGGAAATGGTTAATTTTGTCCGTCCTTTCAGATGCACAAATGAAAGCATCCAAGCCCTCCGTGGCAATGTTTACAGATGAGGTACTAAGGATACAGGCTCAGTAAGGGGAGCAGAAGGAAGGTTTGAGAAGGTTGTTTTACTTCATGGGAACTGCTTGCTTAAAGCTCTTGACTAGAAGGGACAAATTGTTACCCTATGTACGCATCAAAGTGTAAAATGCCTGCTCCATCAGGAAGGAATGAAAAGGCACGGGGACTATGTTTTAATACAAACAAATACGATTTCTGATACATCCACACATTTGTTGCCAGAGATACCAGGAAATAAAGCTGGAATCGCTTTCCTAAAATGATAGTGCACTAAGTGAGCATTGATGAAAAGTATCCACATGCTTTTTTTTTTTTTAAGTTCGTTTAAAGCACAGTCTTATTATCCATGCCTGTTGGTCAAAATTTGCAAACCTCTAAATGGAAAAAAAAAAAAAAGGCGGATGGGGAAACACAGTACTTTAAACAGACATACTTGCTGGGACCACTGACGAATCATGCAAAATGACTCTTCTTAGTAAACTTAATGCAAATGACTCACTGGGGCTGTTGTTTCTAACTTTAGTGTCTTTAAGCACTAATTCCCACTTATGAAAATTACATTACATTCTGGGATTGTGATGGTATCACTACATCTCGGTTTTGGGCCTGGCTGTCACAAAGCATGACCCAAGCCCATTTTCTTTTTCCTGAATTACCCATGAAATTGACCTGCAGCTGACCAAAGACCACAAGTGAGTCCAAACAGACACTTCCTCTGTCCCTGACCTGCTGCCCTCAAGAAAGCACTCAGGAAGCAGAGAATGACAGAGAATACACCACCAGGCCCCTCGCCACTGGGTACTTAGCCGCCATGCAAGAGGTTCTGAAAGTGCTCACTTAAAAAAAAGTACTTTTTCCCTTTTGGAACAATTTACAAGAAACAAATGACTGCTTATATCCCTGATAAGCAACTTGCTCTGTTGGTGATCCGTGGCCCATAGGCTGACATCAGAATACACCTTTACTTTCCAGATGCCTGTCCCCACACCTTCATTCAGGAAATACACCCGGAGAATTTCTAGAAGACCACAAGTCAGTCTGGCAATGAAAGGATGTTAATTCTAGCTCAGGCTAGTGGAGTCCAGTGCTGGAAGTCTTCACGCAACAGTTAAACACAGAAGCCTCCGTAGCTGGGAGGGGGCAGGAAGGCCCAAGGACCTTCCCCACGCAGTAATTGGCCTGAGATCTTGGAAAGCCAGGCCCCCACATTCTCATTTGACCTCTCTCTCTTCTCAGAGGTTTGAAAAACTTCTAACACCACGCTTTCTTCAGGAAACAAGTCCCCAGTTGTTCTTTCTTCTGTAAAAAGAGAAAAGTCGGAGCAGCGGCTGAAAATCTAATGAGAACCTAATAGGCGAACTAACAATGGTCCCTGGATGGGAAGTCGAGGCAGGGCTGCTGGTCCCTGCAAATCGTGCCACACACAAAAATAAAACAAGATACAATCTGGGCCCTCAGAAGAGTGCCCTTACATTGTGTCCCTTTCCTCTCTCCGATGAAATGTGTGGTTCCAGTGGCCTGTGATCCTTAGAAGAGGGATCTGGCCAGGACTCCTTTTGTGGCTCCCTCTATGGGGATCAAAGGCGCCGAAGAGTGACACTCATTATGCTGTGTCCGACCTCCCTCCCCAGGTGGCAGCCAGCATCCTCACATTCTCTTAGGGATGCGGGGCCCCCTGCTGGCTCTGGGGCTGCAAACACAGTTCCACGGTCTGTTGGTCGGTTTCCTTTCCACTTGTCTGCAGCCGCCCTCATCAGCTCGGAGAATACCCACGCTCATCACGCCGGGGTGGGGGTGGGGGTGGGGGTGGGGGTGGGGGGAGGAATGGGGAGGAGCTATGAAAGCCGTCCCAAGTCGTTCGGGGTACCCCCTGCAGTGAACGTGCAAGACATGTTCACGGCCATAGGAGGAAGCTTCGGGACTAAACAAGTGCAGACAGGGCGGGCTGCAGGAGGAGGAGGGCGCCTCACCTCTGTGCGCTTTCCACAAAGGTCTTTTGCTCTCATGGCCCCATCTGCTCCCTCAGAACAGCTGCTCTCTAGTCACTTCACAAGCATTCAGGGCGGATCAATCTGGCTGGTGGCTCACACATTACACAATCTTAGGGCGATTCCTCTCCTCTCCCTCTGCCCGTTTTTTTTGGGAGAGCCTGGTGGGGGGCTGCCCCCTCCCAACTCTGGTGGAGGGAGGATGGGTTCGCCGGGGCAGTATCAGGGTGCACCAGCTTCGAGGGAAGCACGACTTGCCATTAGAACGGATATGGTCTGGACCATTTACTGATGCAAACCTGAGCAAGAGGCAAGGGAGAGACTCTGGGGGCCGGAAATCAGGGCGCTTTAACCTCTCTCTCAATTGTCCCCAACTTCTCCCCTTCCAGCAAGATCCAGTACAGGTAAAAGTGTGGTTGTTACAGAAATGCTTCGTCAAGGCCAGTCCCAAGCCATCGGCCTGGTTTTTCTAACTCCCTTGCTGTCCCCCACCCTTCTATTTAGATGTTTGGATCCTGCACTGTGTGGGTGCTCAGTGTTTGATCTGGTGGCATACCAGTTCTCAACCCCTTTCAACATGTGAGTCGTTTCTGGATCAGGGGTGATGGCTGGTTCAACAGATAAGCCGCCTCCTCCAAGTGGCAAGTGGACAAAGCAATGCTGGTCAGTTTAGAGAAACAGGTACCTGCTCCTTGAAACTAGAGAGAGAAAGACTGGGCAGGCGTGGGGCCCTGGCTTCTGGGATGAAGTTCCCCCTCAGGAAACACTTTCTTGCTCCTAAAAGTGCTACTGTAAATTTAATAAATGTATGCTCTGATTTACAGACTTCGTGACCATCCCTCCCCACCCCCCACCCCCACCCCCACCACCACTCTCCCTTAGATAACATATAAGTGTACATCTACAGATACGTCTATAGTGTCCCGCCCAGAGCTGGGACTCACCAGCCTATTCGGAAAGGCTGAATGAGTCCGAGGCTGAGCGGACAACCTAAGTTAGAAATCGCCAGAGAGTGTTGCCTACAGAGCTTATCCGACAGTATTCGGCAGTGGTTGTAGAGACCCCGTGGGAATAGCCGTGCTGTGGTGAAAACCACCCAACAATGAAAAGGCAAGTGTCTCAGAGGATTATGTCTCTTTGCTAGAATCTTGGTGTAAGGGGCCTCGATCTGCTCTGAAACTGACCAGAACGGTAGATGTGTCCTTCCGCTGCGAGCCATGAGTCTAATTCTGGAGGAGAGTGAGACCCGGGGGGCTCCCACTAGCCTCTGTCCCCTCTGTCCTCCAGTTGGCGCAGTAAGCAGGTGCACCAAGCGGTGGCCTGGGCGTCTCAAGTAATTCGGGCACCGGCCCTATGGGAACATGCGGTCTCGGTGCCCACAGGCGGCTCACCCCACACTTGCCACGTCCCCGGGTTCCGATTTGTCACTAACTGTACCTATGCAAAAAAGGGTCTCCTATCTAATTCGCAGGTATGGATTCCAGGATGCCACAGCTCACTAATTTGCACTTAAGTCGCTATCCTTCCATTTAGCCGAGTAGAATGAAGGATTGTGTCGGTTGCACATCCCAGGCCAGAAGCCCCTAGAGAAGCGGGCATGTACACTTAGTTCCCATCCCACAGGTGCTCTTTTCCTCCCACTCCTTTGCTGTCACTCTTCCCCCTGATTCTCTGTGGCAGACAAATGCTACGTGTCCTCCCCCACATTCTTCGTAGGCACACAGCCGAACCACATTTCCCAGCCCACTTTGCGTTGCGGTCAAGTGAGTCTGGACGGATAGGGTATAGGCTGAAGTGACTCATGCCACTTTCAATCCTGGCACTGAAGAACATCCTACACCATCCTCCAGCTGTGTCCTTGCCCGGTGCTGTAGCCTCGGGGGTCATGGGATCCAGGCGGTGAGCCTACGAAACAGAGGCAGGCTTCAGGACCTGTACCGGAGTGTGACAAGACTGGTAAAGAAACTTCCTATAAAGCCACTGAGTTCGGATGGTTATTCGTTGCTGCAGCCTAGCTCACCTTGGCCAGGCCACCAAGGCTCTCTTTTCTAGCAAAGCTCTTCTGCTTCAAGCCAATGAAACATTCTCCAGGCCTCTTCATTGGTAGCCTGGGGTCAGGAGCACCCTCCACCACCACCACTAGGTCCTGTCTGGCCACTGTCCTTTGTGAAGCTGTGACCCTGTGGCCATATTACCCACCACCAGCTGAAATGAAGACTTGAGAGTGAATTTTCTGCATAAATATCTAAAGAGGAAATGAACACTTTGCTTATGCCGATATCCTTCAGGATTCTTTCCAAACAATGATTAATAAACCCTTTTTCAATCATTCAAAACCATTTTTATCTCACATCTACAATGGATCTAGCTGTCTATGAGGCACTGAGGATTGTGGGGAGGAAATGTAAAAAGAATGAGAAAAAAACATTAAAAAAAATCCTTTGTTGAGAGAAGAATATCCATGAACACTCTCTATCCTTATTTTCTTTTCAAAGCTTCAATTTATTATTAAAGACAGAGTTTTAAGTTTGCCAGTAAAAAAAAAACCCCAAGTAGTCCAATGATATCCCTTAACTACATTAATTACCAAAATTCAACAATTATCCTAGAGTTTCAATCTTCACAAAATGGTAAACAACTGCATACCTAATCAAAGAATGCCAGGGACCCTTGGGTGGCTCGGTCGGTTAAGTGTCCAACTTCAGCTCGGGTCATGATCTCACAGTTTGTGAGTTCGAGCCGCACATCGGGCTCTCCTCTGTCAGTGCAGAGCCTGCTTCAGATCCAATGTCTCCCTCTCTCTCTCTGCCTCCCCCCGTCCCCCACTAGTGCTCTCTTTCTTGTTCTCTCTTTCTCTCTCTCTCAAAAATAAACATTAAAAAAAACGAATGCCAAGTGAAGTTCTTTAATGTATCTGAAGGAGCTGAGAGGGCAGTTCTGTCACTGTGCGCATTTGGAGCTGTTATGTGGGTGATGGTTAGTCCGGCAGTCATTTTCCCTTCCACACCACTACTTCCCCTCGCTCTCCCCGTCCTGAGGGGTCAGGGTATTTGGAGGAAGGATAGTTCACAGTTCTGGGTCAGACAAAGCCTTAGTGAAGTCTTGGAGCCCAGAAGAGTGTCCGTCCTGCAGGTCGGTTGGCAGGAGACCTCCTCCTGGCTGTCATCTTGGGCTTCACCTGAGCAGCAACGAGGATGACAAGTAGGAACCAACTCAGTTTCCCCAATGTTCTCTGGTGCTGGAAGAAGACGGTATGTGCTCCAGCACAGATTCTAGATTTAATCTAGGAGGATCTCCTCTCTCCCTCCCACCCATTCCCAACCCTAGGAACTTTCTAGCTAGTTTGGAGACAAAAGCAGACATATTCCACAAGAATGTCTCAGACTCTATTTCCCATCTGAACTAGTGACTCTTGAACTTAGCATCACCTTTGTAGTTCACCATAGTCACCCCCTTTCCCCAAAGTTTATGTGCTTAGATTGGGCAGAGGTCTCTGGAGTACAGATGAAGAAATGAAGTGAGCACAGGGGAGCAGAAAAACACACCAGACAGAAACAATGAAATATCTCTCCACACATATCAGCACTAAACCGGAAGCTCTTTGCTTCAGATTTTTTTTTTTTTTACTTTGTATCAAACTTCATGGCTGCCCCCCCCCCAATATTTCCTTGGGGCATGGCTGCCCCTCCAATATCGCTATTTCCTTTTTCAAATACATAAATATATAAGATATAAAATATATTTATGCTATATCCCCTAATCCTCTATCCTGTACATCAAAGGAAAGAAAATCTTCCTAGTTTACTTAGTATCTTGATCAGGGAGCATTTAATATGAGAAACAAAAATCACCTAAAACATCTTTTTTTTCCTAATGTTTTATTTATTTTTGAAAGAGAGAGAAAGAGAGAAAGACAGAGTGTGAATGGGGGAGGAGCAGAGAGAGAGGGAGACACAGAATCTGAAGCAGCTCCAGGCTCTGAGCTGTCAACAGAGCCCGATGCAGGGCTCGAACTCATGAACTGTGAGATCATGACCTGAGCTGAAGTTGGATGCTTAACTGTCTGAGTACCCCCCCCCCCCCACCCAGGTGCCCTGCCACTTAAAACATCTTAAGCAAAAAGCAAGAGAGTGAGAGCAAGAGTGCATGGTGGGGGGGGGGGGGGCGGGGAGAGAGAGAGAGACAGAGTCAGAATGGTGCAGTCCAGCCTCTCGATCCCCTCTCTCGGTCAGATGCCCACCCATGCTCTGCACAGCTGAAATGAGGGAGGGATGAGTCACAGCCGCCATGGACACGTATGTGTGCACATGTGTGTGTATCAGGGGAGTTCTAACAGAAGAACGTGCGAGTTTGGCTGGTACCCGAAAACTACTCGCCATGATTGGTTATGTGATTCTGTATCCTATATATTAATCTTTACTCCTATGAGTCCTTTACTCTAGTTTCTTGCTTTATGAGTGACCATCATTTCTAACCCATTTTACTGTTTTCTAAAATCAGAGACAGACACTGAGATACACTGAAAGAAACACACGGAGGCCCAGCTTAACTTTTTCTGTGTATCTCATGCACAGACATCCAGTTGACTGAACAATACTTCCTTAAAAACAAACAAACAAAAAAAAACACTTGATGATTTTTACTGATGAGGTAAAGTAGTTTCATTTCTAGATTTAGTCATCCTATCAAACACAACAGAATGTTTCCATCCTTCCTCCCTTCACGGATGCCTAAGGCCAAGCCCATACACGTATAAGGAGCTGTATAAGCAAAATGGCTTGAGCTGAGATATTCTGATTATGTTTACAAACACACATTTCTCTGCAAGGAGCTAAAGTCAAACCTTCTTATCTCCATCCCACCTTGCTTCCAGCTATTCTGGGAATCACATTAAAGTTCTTTATCTCATGAAACACGTGCAAGATCGATAGCCACACCTTTCCCGCGTGTCTAATATCTGCTGAACAAAACTGCGGGGACTGACTTACCGCGGGCATCCTTGCCCCTAGCTATTGCCTGGAGATGGAATATGAACTCACAAGGACTCAGCCATTCAATCCAAGGTGGCAGCCCTCCCAGTCTCCTCTGAGTCGTGTTTTGCTTGTTACCTTAGTTCCATAGCTCAGCCACAGAGTACCCTGTTTGGGAAAGATTCTTAGAGAGAAGTTTCTTTCTGGTCTTTATTAGGATTCATGATGCCTCCTCCAAAGAACTGAGGATGTTTACTTGTTTCAATGGTATCATCACCCACTGCAGGTTAGTCACTGGAAAGCCTAAAGCTACATCTGTGGCTCATTTGGTGCTGTTTCTGGGATTTCAAGGGTGCATGCCTCATAACTAGCCTTGTTCCTGCTGGGTTTGGGGTTCCAATGCTTTTTAAATTTTCCAAAGTTATTTACTGATCTCTTCCACTTCCTTTTGAATCTTGATGAGTTTTATACTACTTTATAAGTTGCTTTAAGTTTTTAGAACAAGGCACATACATTTTACAAATTCAAGACTTTTTATCATCCTAGGACTACAAGGCTATGAAGGAGAGATGTAAATAAATATAATCCCATCCTCAACATGCTTTCACCTTAAATCAGTTCTGTGTTGTCCACTGCTAAATCCTCGGTCCCTAGAATAACCGCCGTTGACGTGCACTAAGCAATTGATAAATATTTGTTGAATGACTGTGGCCAATTTTCAATCCTTCTTTCTGCTCCAGAAAGCTGACTGCTTCTAATCTTTGCTGATGTCCCTAAACGGAGTCCCCCTTCCCACCATCATGCATATACGCTTCTTGGTTTCGGTCTAATCATAAATCTAACAGGGTCTTCACTCCTTCATGTTGAAGGGGGTGATGCTTTTGAGACATAAGGTCTATTGTACTGCCATACCTTCCCCATCTCTTGCCAGCAACTGCCCACAACACGCAAGAGAAGAAGCTGATGTCCGTTCTCACGAGTGAATCAAATGATTCATAAGCTAATGATTACGTTTTGGCCCTGTGCCCCATAGGAAAGAGAAGCACAGGGCATGGTCCCTGTGCTTAGAACTTAAACCCGTTTTCAATAATCGCAGAAGGTATGCTGCTGCTAAAATACAGATCATTTTCTGAGTAAGTGAATGCAAGTTGAACCAGTTACTGAAGGTGAAGAGAGACTTGGTTCAAGCCCAAGCTTCTGTTCTCACCAGTTCTGCCATAGCAGAGCATGCCTAATTTTCCTGACCTTTGTGGGCTTATCTGAAACTAATCTAAACGTCCTTGGACTTCCCCCAGTAGATTAACATAAATATAATCATACTAGATTTAATTCCCAAATCTTGATGGCTTTTTTTAAATGTTTGTTTATTTTCGAGAGAGTGCAAGTGGGGGAGGGGCAGAGAGCGGGGGACAGAAGAGCTGAAGTGGGCTCTGTGCTGACAGCAGTGAGCCCAATAAGGGGCTTGAACTCACGAACCACCCCCCACCCCCCCAGCCGAAGTTGAACGCTCAACTCACTGAGCCACGCAGGTGCTCCTTTGATGGCTGTTAATAGTCAGCCCCCTGCCAAATAAAGAACCAAGGCCCTCTCTCTCACATCCCTCCCGTTTCATTCTGGGGGCGTCTAAGTCCTGTTTCCTCAGAAACAAGTCTGTCTACACCAAGACAGCTCACAGCCTAGCTGCCTCCAAGGCCTCCAAGCAAAGGGATTGTTCCATGAAGGGTACTCTGCAACCCCAAGGATCCAGAGTGCACTCAGGTCTGTAACAGACTGGGGGTGGGGGTGAAGAGCCCCTCGTCAACCCTGTGACACACTTTGTCATCTGTTCCCCCGACCAGCCTTTTTTGTGTCTGGGAGCTCACGTATCTTCCAAAAAATTTTAAGCCAGACCCACAGGCTGAGTATGACACAAAAATGCCACACACATGGCTGCATCCTTTCCTGTCGCAACCCCCTTTTCTCTCCTCTCCAGACACCTCGCTATAAAGTTTTCTTCTCCAACCCAAAAGGAGAAGCCTCGTGCGCATCAGCTCTCGTCAAAGTCGTACCCATGCGTCCAGAACACCCCCCAAGTGCTATAGAGTCAGGATTCAATCCACAGCTGGAGTATTCGCTACATGAAAGATGATCCCCCTGAAAGATCTCTAGGATCCCTCACAACTAAATCAGCTGAAGACTCAAGGGAATCTGGCTCTTCTTGAGGGCACAGTACTGCCAGGCCGGGCAGCGCACATCATTGCAAGCACCACTTGGGGGGCACAAGGGTGAGCGGAGGGTACCAGGGCCTGCCATAACCCGGTGGCCCCACCTCGTGGTCATTTGGGAGTCTGTTCTGTGCAGAGTTCCTCTACACAGACCACAGAGACAAGCAGGTGGACAGTCAGCGATTTAAGCCGTTGGTATTCCTTGCTCATCCAGTCTTCGAGGTTTCTTCTTCCCTTGTGTTTCTTCTTCCTTTCTGTTAGTACTACTTGCCATTTTTCTTTAAAAGGCTCACTTTGGAAACCGGAAGTTTCTGTGTAGGGCACCTTGGGGGCTTTCCAAATCTGTTCCCTGCTCAGAAAGTTTAAAGCTGTCTCTTCAGCACCTTGTGAACTGTAAACACCCCAGATTCCCAGTCAAATTAATCACTGCCTTGAGCCGAGGTTTCATTCACCCGCTGAAGGGAGGGAGGATCGTGTCGGTTTAGCAAGCTGAGCTAAGAGCGCGAGAAGGCAACCACAATACTGATTAGATGCACCCTGTGGCTGTGGTTTGGGGGTGCGCGGTGTCCCTCGGAGGCCAGCTGCACAGGGGCGGCGTGGAGGAAGCAAGCCCTGATCCTGGTGAAGGGCCACACGTGCTGGCAGTTTCACCGGCCGGTCACCGAAGGGAAAGGACAAAGTTGGATTTCTACAACAGAAGAACCACCTGCAGGGGCCGTTGAGGAGGGATAGACACAGAGATCGGTCAACTTGCAACAAGACCATTTTGCAGAAACTCACCCAGGAGGAGAGAGGCTGACACAGATAGTGGAGGATGCAGAACTGTTTATGAGGCAAAGTAGTTGGGATTCAGCATTTGGCCAAATGTGAGGAGTGGGGAACTGGCTGTCACTGCCGTGTTCAGACCTGAGCTCAGTCTCTTTCCCTTTCTGCAATAGCTTGAAGAAACTCTCCTGTCATTGGGTGAAAGTCTGTTCTATTGTACCTCAGACAAGCCACCTGAATGTCAGGAGGTGGGTGAGGGGTGAGAGGCCAGAATGCAGGACTAGAGCCTCAGAGGTGGGGCCCACAGGTCAGTGGGGGCAGTGGGAGAAGCCACAAGGAGGTCTAGATGCCTGAGGGGTGCCTCAAAGGGAAGCCGAAATCACCCAGTAAATACATGAGGAGTCAGGTCACCTGTCTTCAAACGCAGGATAGCTGATCTTGCTTGTGGTCACACAGTGTGGCACGGATGTGTGCAAGTGTGGGGGTGCACACAGGTGCACATGCACACACAGTCTGATCTTAAGGAGAAGTGGAGAGGGTTCAAAGATCTTCCCTTTCTCCAGAAAGTTCCACCCTCTTCTCTTTTCTGATACATAAAATCCCTTTATTGGGGTGTGTGTATGTGTGTGTGTGTGTGTGCGCATGTATATGTGTGTGTGTGTGTGTATAATATACTTAATAAATAAACTTAAATATATATATATATATATATATATATATATCTATTATTTGGAGAGAGAGAAAGAGTATGCACAGCAAGGGAGGGACAGAGATAAGGAGACAGAGAATGCCAAGCAGGGTCCTGACCATCAGCATAGAGCCAGATGTGGGGCTCGAACTCATGAATGGTGAAGTCCTGACCTGAGCTGAAATCAAGAGTCGGACGCTTCACCTACTGAGCCATCTGGGAGCCTCAGGGAAAAATATATTTTACTATGTAATTAGAATTAAGGATGACATGGTCCCTCTAGGGGAGGTGTATATCCAAAACCTCTTCATGTTTTTTACAGCGTCAGTGATAGCTGTTGGAGGCTTTTCTAAATGGCTGATTTTGACTGGGGGAAAAGCATGACCCCAGGAAGAACCACAACTGACCTTTGACTTTGTGAGAGGGTGAAAGGGCACAGATTTTTAAGATGAGGGTGCCAAATGTTAAATTTTGCCAGATTTCCCAATAATCAAAATGCTTAGCTAAGAAGAGAAACCACTGTAACAAATTTAAGCAAAGAAGTGAAATGTATTGAAGAAATAAGGTATCTCCCAGAGTACAAAGGCTTGCTGACTTCCAGGGCTCAGAGAAGACTCCGGGACCTGAGGGACTGTGGAAAGTCCCTACACACCTCGACCACTAACTATCACTATCACCTGACCCTTGAGTCCAAATGCATGTTTCCAAAGGAAACAATCAAGCCTATTCAGGACAAGATTCTGCGTCAGGATCACCCAGCTGTGACTGGGATGTGTCATGTACGACATATGGCCCCTAGAGGCTCCCTCTGTGAGAAGGTCGGTGAGATCAGATTCAGGGAAAGTACAGTGCACAAGGGTTCCCTCCATCCATTACTTTCCAGTAATGTGGCTTTTTCTTTATTAAAGCCCAGGCACTTCTTGGGGCGCCTGGGTGGCTCAGTCGGTTGAGCATCCGACTTCAGCCAGGTCACGATCTCACGGTTTGTGAGTTCGAGCCCCGTGTCAGGCTCTGGGCTGATGGCTCAGAGCCTGGAGCCTGCTTCCGATTCTGTGTCTCCCTCTCTCTCTGCCCCTCCCCCATTCGTGCTCTGTCTCTGTCTGTCTCAAAAATAAATAAACATTAAAAAAAAAATTTTAAAGCCCAGGAACTTCCTCATGACGCTTCACATCCTCAGTCATCACAGAAGGGAGGCTAGGCAAGGGTTCTTTCTTGTGACGCGATGATGCTTTCTTCCATGTGAGGAAGATGAGGCTCACAAAGCTGAGGAGACCTACCCAAGGTTACATACGGACTAAATAACGGAGGCAGGACTAAAAACCCATGCCTCCTGAACTACAACACCAAATATGTGCCTGTGGGCGTGGGTGTGGGTGTTGGGGGGTGGCAGCAGGGGAGATGAGTGACTGCATGGATAGGAATGCATGAACAACGGGAGGGTGGGTGTCTGGATCAGAACCAACAGACCTGAAGGAATGTGGTCACATGGATTCCCACACCAAGCTGTTTCCAAGAAGATAGGGAGGAAAAGGGAAGAGAAGCCAGAATGCAGATGGAGGTGAGGGAAAGGCAAAACATTAAACTCAGAGCCGGAGGGAGACTCCTGGAGTCCACATACAAACATAAATGTAAACATAAACAGCCATGGCAGAAGCTAGTCACTGTGCCCCAACAGCTATTCTGCCCTAACCGTGTAGTAAAAACATTCCTAGGAGAATGAATGGTTGCCCAGCTAAGGACTGTATTTCCAAACTCCCTTCCAATTAATGGCCACATGATTCTGGCCTGTGGAAGAGAAGCAGAAGTGACACAGGGCAAAATCTGTGTCATCCCCTTAAAGGGCATGTCCTTTACCTTTCTCCCTCTCCTACACCCTGGAATGCAGAGTTGACGGCAGGAGGCGAAGCAGCCGTCTTGAACTATGAGGTGCAAGCCAAGCATGAGAATGGCAGAGCCACACAACAGAAGTAACTGTGGCCTGAGGCCCAGGTGCCTGATGATTGAGAAACCACTAGACTAATCACGGAGAACCCAGATTTATTTTCAGGTCCAAGAAATAATTTTACAACAGTTATATCAAAGAAATAATAAAATGCCATGTATCATGCATAGTATCATAGTAGGCACCTGGTACATGGTAAATGTTTCCATGATGGATGCATAGGCTTAAAAAAAAAAAAAGTTGGGGGCGCCTGGGTGGCTCGGTTGGTTAAGCGTCCGACTTCGGCTCAGGTCATGATCTTGCAGTCCGTGAGTTCGAGCCCCGCGTTGGGCTCTGTGCTGACCACTCAGAGCCTGGAGCCTGCTTTGGATTCTGTGTCCCCCTCTCTCTCTGCCCCATTTTTAAATGCTTGGAACTTTTAACACAACCATTTCTCCCCAAGGAGTTTTTTTCTCATAGGAAAGTTTGCTTCGAAGTATTTCTATTACAAATTACAGCTACAATGGCTGTAATTATATACTTTTGGCACTTGTATGAGATTTTTCATAAACGAAATTCCTTTTAGGTACAAATTTTTGATCACTGGTTATAAACATTAAATATTTTAAACTTTTATTATAGAAAATTTCAAATAGATCCATGATTAGAGAATGTAATATAATGAATCCCTATGAGCCTATTATACATTTTCAGCTACTGACTCCTGACCATTTTTTTTTTTAATCTATACGCCCTCACCCACTTTCAACCCTCCCCAACTGGATTGAGGCAAATTTCAGACATCACATCATTTTATTCATAAACATTTTGGTACAGATCTCAGGATAAGGACTCTTAAAAAAAATGATCATAATACCATTATCACACCTAAAAAAAATCAACAATTCTTTATTATTTTTAAACATGCAGTGTTTAATTTTCCCAATATCTCATAAGTGTTTTTTGCAGGATCCAGATAAAATCCATAGACTGCAATCAGTTGATGTCTTTAACGTATCAGTTACCTGGAGTTTTATGAAAAGACCCTTGAGCTTCTGGTTCGTTTAAGCCACAATTATTTGGGTTCTCTGTCATATCAGGGACATCCTAGAAGCCCATCTCTTCACTAGGCCTGTAGGAGTCTTTGAATCCAGAACCACTATAGGTCTCAACTCCCAGGACAAACCTGTGACTCCTTGCCCTGGTCCCCAGACCTGGACCAATGCCGAGTGAGGGCAGGGCCAGAGGCCAGCGCCCCATCCTGTCTTGGGCCAAGACGTTTCTAGTTTTTTCAGGGCACCCATTATCTAGGGCAGTAATCAGGATTCATTGAAAGTGCCAGATTTCCTGTAAGAACAGCCCAAGTGTAGTTCACCTGAAGCCTGGAGTTGCCTTCCCAGGATAAGAGGGAGCTGTGCTAAGAATTAGTCAATTTGTAAAATGGAGCTACAGGGACCTAGGAGACAACCTAGCTCAGGGGTCAGCAAACTTCTTCTGTAAAAAAACAGATAGTAATTACTTTAGGCTTTGCAGTCTTCATGGCCTCTGCCGAAACCATTCAATTCTGCTACTGAGTGTGAAAGCAATCACAGAGGACAGGTAAACAAGTAAGTGTGTTTGTGTTCTGATAAAACTTTATTTGTGGCTACAAATTTGAAAATCATTATTTTCATGAAATAGTTTTGTATATCATTACATATTACATCTCACAACTATATATTGTTATACTATGATACCATATGTTTTGTGTCATGAAATATTATTCTGTTCATTTGTTTTCACCCATTTAAAAATGTAAAACCACACTCTTAGCTTACAAGCCACACATAAACAGACAGCAGACCAGATTTGTTGGCCAGTGGGCCATAATTTGCCAATCCCTGACCCAGCCGACCTTCCCATCTCTTTTACTGGGACTTCAACTGAAGACCAGAGAGATGAATGGATTCACCTAAGTCACACAGCATGCTGTTGACAGAGGCCAAATTAGAACCCGAGCTTTGGTCTCTTAAAAGGCACAAACGAGTTGAATAATATGCACGAATAGTATCCTCAAGAACCATTTGAAAGGCCAAAGACAGGCAACCAGAGCTTACATTCAATGCCATATGGATACGTAATGACAACAGCTAGCCTGACAGCAGTGCCCGTCTCCTAGTAACCACAGCCTCTCTGATGAAAGATTGCTCTGACTTGTTATTTATAACTTATTTCCCAATAGGGAGGGTGAGTGATTTGTTTATATTTAGTTACAAGAGCCAAGGAAATCCTGATCTGCCATCTTCGGATAGACACAAACCTTATAGCCACAGCTGCCAGGAGATGGGTGAAAGCAAAGAAAACTGCAAAGCACAGTGTTGTCCCTGTTACCAACAACAAGGGTCACATATAGCAATTACTGACTGCCTGACACAAATAACAGATGGTGTGAGGGGAGACGGGGAGGGAAGGGATGCATTCCTATTTATACTCTACGGAGGCAGTCATTATGAAAAACCTTTCTGCACCTTGCTCATTACTCGGAGCATCTGTTAATTTTGCCTGGCTTTTGATTTCGTTAGCATTGCTTTGCTTCTGGTTCCTGGAATCACATTCCTGAGAATCAATTCTGCTGTCTCTGACGGGGTTTTCTTGGTTCCATAGAAAACTGAATCATCCCAAGTCCAGGGAAAGAGTACAAAGTATCACCAAACCCCAAATAGCCTATAAATAAAGAGGGCGCATGGACCTGAGTCAAGAGATTCTGGGTGGCATTGTGTAGAATTGACAAATCAGAGAAGGTAAGCGCTGAAGGGGTTATCAGGCGATTATCTAGTGTTGTCCATCATCTTATTTTGCCTCCTCAGGCCCAGGGAGGGGTAGTGACTTCCATAAGATCACACAGCAGATTCAGCAAAGCCATATATCATTATTCGCTGTTCCATGACCTTTCTGACCCTGAGCAGCCTCTAAAACAAGACAGAAAATATCTCAAAGCAGGCAAGTGTGAAACACCAACAAGATCAATTGATGTGGAACCTCTACTTCCACAAATATAAACAGACAGTTATGTGTCATTGCACAATTGTAGGGAAGTAGGTGAAAAGTTATGTTTGTTAAAGAATGAGGAAAACAAGGGGCACCCGAGTGGCTCAGTCGATTAGTCATTCAACTTGGGCTCAGGTCATGATACCATGGTTCATGAGTTGGAGCCCTGCATTGGGCTCTGTGCTGATAACTTGGAGCCTGCTTCAGATTCTGTGTCTCCTTCTCTCTCTGCCATTCCCCTGCTCGCACTCTGTTCTCTCTTTCTCTCAAAACTAAATAAACATTAAAAAATAAATTAAAAAAAAGAATGATGAAAACAATAATCCATCTCATTTGTATGGTGTTTTTCAGTTTACAGAGATCTCTCCTCCCCCTGAGTTTTGTAACAACCCTAGCCAGGTGGCCAGAGGTACTAGAAATTGGCAGCAATCGTCCCCATGGGAAGAGAAATGGCCCAAAGTATTAAATACTTGCTATGTGGTGCTATTCTAAATGTTTCTTAGGTATTAATTAATGAATCCTCATCATGAATCAGTGAGATAGTTAATATTGTACCTATTTTACAAGAGTAGAAACTGAGCACATAGGTGAAATGATTGACCCAAGATCACTGCCAGCATGTACATGTAGTGGACACACCCTAGCATGACCCTCTCCCCCCTTACAGGTGTATTGTCCCTCCCTTGAGTGTTGGTGGGAACTATGACTTATTTATCAATGGGACATGGGATAAAAAAGGCCATAACATAATGATATAGGGATCAGTTCTCCAAGAAAACAAAAATAGTTCTTATGCACCTAACAACAGAACATCAAACTATGCAAAGCAAACACTAATAGAACTGTAAGGAGAAATAGATGAATCCACTATCATAGTTGGGAATTTCAATACCTCTTTCTCAGAAATGAAAAGATCTAGTAAGCATAAAGTCAGTGAGGACATAGTTGAACTCAACAGCACCATCAATGAACTGGATATAATTAATATCTATAGACTGCTTCATACAACAATAGCAGAACACATATTCTTCTCAAGTTCATATGGAACATTCACCAAGATAGGCCACATTCTGGGCAATAAAATACTCCTGCCCAGTTAACTGGCTGACCTCTCAGAGTTGTTACAAAACTTAACAAATTTAAAAGAATAAAAATCAGGGGCACCTGGTTAGTTCAGTCAGTTAAGCATCCGATTTTCTCTCAGGTCATGATCTCATGGCTCATGAGCTCGAGCCCCACATCGGGCTCTCAGCTCTCAGCACAGAGCCTGCTTTGGGTCCTCTGTCTCCCTTTCTCTCTGCCCCTCCCCGCGCCCCCCAAATACATAAACATTTGAAAAAGAAAAATTATACAATGTCTGCTCACAGACCACAATGAAATTAAACTAGAAATCAGTAACAGAAAGATAGCTGGAAAATCCCCAAATATGTGGAGATTAAACAATGCACTTCTAAATAACACATGAATCAAAGAAGAGTTTTCAGGGATGCCAGTTGGTTGAGCGTCCAACTTCAGCTCAGGTCCTGATCTCACATTCATGGGTTTGAGCCCCCATCAGGCTCTCTGCTGACAGCTCAGAGCCTTGAGCCTCTTCATATTCTGTGTTTCCCTCTCTCCCTGCCCCTCCCCTTATCACACTCTGTCTCTCTCTGTCTCTCAAAAAATAAAATAAAATGTTTTAAATTTTTTTAAAAAAAGAAGAAATCTCAAGAGAAAGAAAAATATTTTGAGCTAAATGAAAATGAAATGTAACTTACATGTGGGATGCGGCAAAAGCAATGCTTAGAGGGAAATTTATAGCACTAAATATACATAGATCAGAAAACAAGGAAGATCTAAAATCAATAATCCAAGTTTCACCTTAGGGAATTAGAAGAAGAAGAGCAAGTTAAATTTAAAGTAAGGAGAAAAAACTAAATAATAAGAATTAGAGCAGTTGAAAACAGGAAATCAATAAGGGAAAAAAAAATCAATGAAACCAAAAACTGGTTCTTTGAAAAGATCAATAAAAGCAATAAATCTCTAGCCAGGCTAACTAAGAAAAAGGGAGGACACAATGGCTGATATTAGAAATGAAAGAGGCGACATTACTACAGATCTCATGGACATTAAGAGGATAATGAAGGAAGACTATGAACAACTCTATGCTCACAAATTTGATAATCTAGATGAAATGGACCAATTCCTTGGGAGATACAACCTGCCAAAACTCACAAGAAGAAAGACAATCTGAATAAGCCAACAGAATATGTATGGCAAAGGTGATGGGCTATCATCTCCATGATTATGTTACCTTATACAGCAAAGGTGAAAGGATTTTGCAGACGTAATTAATGTCCCTAATCAGTTTGACTTTGAGTTAACCAAAAGGGAGATTATCCTGGGTGGGCTGAACCTAGTCAAGTGAGTTCTTTTTTTTTTTTTTTTTTTTTAATTTTTTTTTCAACGTTCATTTGTTTTTGAGCCAGAGAGAGACAGAGCATGAACAGGGGAGGGGCAGAGAGAGAGGGGGACACAGAATCTTAAACAGGTTGCAGGCTCTGAGCAGTCAGCACAGAGCCCGATGCGGGGCTCGAACTCACGGGCCGTGAGATCATGACCCGAGCCGAAGTCGGACGCTTAACTGACCAAGCCACCCAGGTGCCCTTCAAGTGAGTTCTTTTTAAGGAAGCTGGGGCTTTCCCCAGAATCAGAGACTTGAAGCAGCAGAGACTCCCTTTTTCTGCTTGTCTGGAAGAAACTAGTTCTATAATCACAAGGAAATGGCTTCTGCCACAACTATATGAACTTAGAAGAGGATCCTGAACCTCATGGGAACTGGAGGTCACCTTGATTGCACCTTTGTGAGACCCTGAGTAGAGCACCCGTTTATGCTATGATGGGGCTCCTGATGCATAGAAACTATGAAATAAAAAATGAGTGTTGTTTTAAGCTGCTAAATCTATGCTCATCTGTTAGTCAGTAATAGAAAACTAATATAGTAAAGAAGCAAAAATTCCTACCCAAGCAGCCTGACTCCAGGATATGTACTTTAAATGCTGGTTGCCAAGTTGTTTTTGACACCAAGTGAAAGTTTTTTTCCCCCTGACACCAACCAGTTCTCCAATTCTCCGACTAGGTGAACTAGGTGTCCAATTATAATTAACTCAATTCTGATATTAACTAACTAGAGTTCAAATCTGTGGGTTTGACGGGCTCAGTTCCACAAAAATGTTTTCACTTCAGGCTCCAGTCACAAGTGTCAGATCATTCTCATTAACTGGCTATAACCAGGGCTTCTCATGACTCCCTCAACAGAATCAGTAATTTGCTAGAACATCTCAAAGGACTCAGAAAGCATTTTACTTACATTACTAGTTTATTATAAAGAATATAAATTAACATGTAGGTGAAGAGGTACATAAGGGGGGGTTCAGAAGGGTCTCAAGTACAGGAATCTCTGTCCCTAGTGGAATTGGGGTATGCCACCTTCATGGCAAATGGATGCTTAGGAGTTTTACAGAAGTTTCATTACACAGGCATGATTGATCATGTCCTTGGCCATTGGTGATCAACTTGATCTCTGGCCCATATCCCCTCCATGGAGGTTGGAGGCTAAGGTTGAAAGTCCTAGACTTCTCATTAAGGCTTGGTCTTTCTGGTGACAAGTCTCCATCCCAGAGCCATCTAGAAGCCCAGCCAAGCCTCATTAGAACAAAAGATGGTCCTAGCACTCTTGTTACTCATGAAATTCCAAGGACTTTAAAGAGCTCTGTGCCAGTAACTGGGGACAAGGACCAAATATGTATTTCCCATTACACTACACTGGTCTTTAAGGTCTTTCAGATGAGGAATGGGGCTCACACCAGTGACTAAATGACCAATCAAAGGCCACATGGACTGAGGGACTGTTTGGGACCAATATCTATATTTTCTCACTTCAGGACTTTGACTTCTGGCTCTATGATGCCCATGATGCCACTGTCAAAATATATAAAGCCATGAAAAAAGAAAATGTTTAAAGGAGAATTAGTTTTCAATTTTTTATTTAAATTCTAGTTAGTTAATATATAGTATAATATTGGTTTCAGGAGTAGAATTTAGTGATTCATCACTTGCATATAATACCCAGTGCTCATCCCAACAAGTGCCTTCCTTAATACCCATCATGCATCTAGTTCATCCCCCTACCCACCTCCCTTGATCAACCCTCAGTTTGTTCTCTTATTGTTAAGAGTCTCTTATGGTTTGTTTTCCTCTCTCTCTCTTTTCCCTTCCCATGTGTTCATCTGTTTTGTTTCTTAAACTACACATATGAGTGAAGTCATACAGTATTTGTCTTTCTCTGACTTGTTTCGCTTAGCATAATCAATGCTGTTAGCTTCATCCATGTTGTTGCAAATGGTGAGATTTCATTCTTTTTGATGGCTGAGTAATATTACCTTGTGTGTGTGTGTGTGTGTGTGTGTGTGTGTGTGTGTGTGTGTATGTGTGTGTGTGTATCACACCACATCTTCTTTATCCATTCATCAGTTGATGGACATTTGGGCTCTTAGTTTGACTATTGTTGATAGTGCTGCTGTAAACATCGGAGCTGTATGTACCCCTTCGAGTCTGTATTTTTATATCCTTTGGGTAAATACCTAGTAGTGCAATTGCTGAGTCATAGGGTAGTTCTATTTTTAATTTTTTTTTTTAAAGAACGTAATTTTATTTATAACATATGATGGTTGTGGTGGTGGTTTTTTTGTTTTGTTTTGTTTTGTCTCCCTTTCTCTATTTTTAACTTTTTGAGGAACCTCCATACTGTTTCCCAGAGTGGCTGCACCAGTTTGCATTCCCACCAACAGTATAAGAGGGTTTCCCCCTTTCTTTGCATCCTTGCCAACATCTGTTGTTTCCTGTGTTGTTAATTTTAGCCATTCTGACAGGTGTGAGGTGGTACCTCAATGTGGTTTTGATTTGTATTTCCCTGATGATGAGTGATGTTGAGCATCTTTTCATGTGTCTATTAGCCATCTGGATGTTTTCTTTGGAAAAAATGTCTATTCATGTCTTCTGCCCATTTCTTAACTGGATTATTTGTTTTGGGGGTGTTGAGTTTGATAAGTTTTTTATAGATTTTGGAGACTAATTCTTTATCAGATATGTCATTTGCAAATATCTTCTCCCATTCTGTAGGCTGTAAAGGAGAATTTTTAACATATAGGAAGTAAGAAAACATTGGTTAAAGATTAGGAGTTTTCACATAAGTCATATTCATTATGATTCCATGAAGTAAGTCAAAGGAGCCACAGCACATGAAGCTCAGAGAGACTGACTAACTTTTCCAAAGTTATGAAGTCATGGGGGAGGCCTTGGAACTTGACCCTGAGCCTGACACCCTCTTCTCCTCACTACACCACCGAAGAACAAAAAGAGAATGTATCAGCCATCTTCTAGTTTCTATGGATTGGCAGAGTTCTTTTAGGAAGGAATGTAATCAGGAAATTTCCATCTTCACAGAAAGTAGAACTAAAGAGAATGAATGATAATTAAAGCATAAAGGATTTAACTTAATCCTAAGGAAGAGCTTTTCAGGGGTAAGGTTAATTAAACACTAAGAGATTTTGCTTTAAAAAAAAATCAAAAGGTTCTAAAAGTTTATTTCCAGATTTCTGTCTATGAATCATCATAAGAAAACAGCAAGAAGAAAGTCTGGGAATAATTTTGCCAGCTAGTCAAAACCTTTGCAAGCCCAGCATTTTCAAATTTGACTATAAGGCTGATTGATCAGTCATAGCTTTCTGGGAAACTACAGCAAATGTTAATAACACTAAATTTTTACATACTGATGTCTGTGTTTGGAAGAGATACTAGCCTCTCTCATGAAATCATTGGTATTATTTTTTTTAATTATCCACAAAGAATACAAATGGATTCAGACCACAGGTTTCTGCATTTATGTAGTATACTTCCTTCACAGATGAGTGATTTTGGACCCTCCACCATCACCCACTGCCCCCACCACATGGCTGCAAAACCCTCCTTCTGCCCAACTATCCTTGATTTGCTCTTACTCCTTCCTTTTGCTGCTGCAGACCTCTTGCTGCCTGAGACTCCGTATTCAGCCCCAATCCTTTGCTGCAGTGGGGAAAGTCTTGGAACAGGAGTTTTGGGTGATTTCACATGCCATGAGGTAGGGACAAAGGCATAAGACTGTAGAAAAGGACAATCCCAGATTCCACATATTTCTGTACCCCTCCCCTGCCCTGTCCCTCCAGCCTGGCCCAGGATCCCCCAGTCCCATTTTTTCTTTGTACTTCATTTCTTACACCCAGGCCTCCTGCTCTAAGTCTTGATACAATGCCCAAGAGAGTGGTGGCTTCCTCTGGATGTGGTTGAATCACATTCTTGACTCTTGGTATATTCCAGAGGCCAGCCCTTTCTAGCCATAGAGCCCTAATCAGTATCCAACTGAAAATGAAGAGAATGGTAAGGAAGTAAAGGCAGCACTTTCTTTATTAAAAAGAGTAGAACCATGAATTCCAACTTGAGAATTAAAGGAATAAGACAGGTTGAGCAAGGGACGCTTACAAACAACAATGAAAGTTGGAATATGTAGCTAAAGTCTTTAAAATGACCATGCCATTTGGGGTGCCCAAGTGGCTCAGTGGGTTAAGTGTCTGACTCTTGATTTCAGCTCTTGTCATGACCTCATGTTTCATGGGATCAAGCCTCATGTCAAGCCTCTGTAGCACAGAGCCTGCTTGGGATTCTCTCTCTCTCGGATTCTCTCTCTCTCTCTCTCTCTCTCTCTCTCTCCCTCTCTCTCTCTCTCTCTCTCTCTCTCTCTCTCTCTCTGCCACTCCCCTGTTCATGCACGCATGCTTTCTCTCTCTCTCAAAAAAAATAAATAAACTTATAAATCAATCAATCAATCAATCAATCAAATGATCATAGCATTAGATTCAGGCATTCCACTTTTGGGAATTAAACAATGGGAAGAGAAATAAGGTCTAAATAAGTGGAGTAGTATACTATTTTCATAGATTAGAAGTCTTAATATGGTAAAGATATGAAAGTATCCTGACTTCACAGATGAATAAACTGAGGTACAGCAAAGTTAAATAACTTGTCTAAAGCCATACAGATAGCAAGAGGTGAAACCATGACTCAAAACTAAGCAGTTGGGGCCCAGAGGCCATGCTCGTAACCACTCCACTGTCTTGTCCATCTCCTGTGAACATACTGCCCGCTGAGCCTCTGTTCTCACAGCATTTTCCTCTCTCAATGTGTCTGTTTCCACCACTGGAGAGAGCAGGAACCTCATGTTATTTACCTTGGCCTTTCCAAGTGCCTGGCACATAGGAAATACCCAATATATGTTTATGAAACCCAACAGAACAGTTTATTGGTAAGCTGTCTATTCACCAACATAATTTTCTGTAAAGTAGGACATAGCCACAGACAAAAATACACAGATTTAATAATGATTCTTAAGAAAAAGGTAGCTACTCTCCTTTCTTGGTTTGGGGTTATTAAACAATTTAAATGGCAGATCCAGAATTTACTTTTTAATGTGACTTTCTAAATAAAAAATTCCAAGACACTTCTCATCGTTATTTGAGAGCAAGGATCACATAATTTCTTTTTTTTTTTCTATACTGGGAGTGCCTAATAAATATTAAATACTGATGCTACCACTAAAACTATAAAATTATAAAGAAGGGAACAGTAAGGCTTAAAAAAAAAGCATTTATGGCTAGAGAAGGGAAATAAGAAAGGAATTATTTATGCCTCTTACGTTTACAATAAAAATACGAAATCCGATGGAAGCTTATGGGACTTGGGAATATGAAATGGTTAAACAACCACCAAAAGTTAAAGAAACCAGAGGCAGAGACTTCCAAAGCGAAGCAAAACAGTGGACACCTAAATCCACCTCTGGTTTCATTAGTGACTTGCTATGTTTCAAGGTCTTTGCAATATTATATATATATATATATATATATATATATATATATATATATACATACACATACATATATAGCAATATTTTATATATATATACATATATGTATATAAATATACATATACATACATACACATACATATACAGCAATATTTTATATATATATACATATATATGTATATAAATATATATACATATATATGTATATATATATATATATAAAATATTGCAAAATATATATATATAATATATATCCCCTCAGCCCTGACTACTCAAATCATAATAAATCCAAATAGCCTCTTTGCCTTGACCTCTTCACATTCTCGGGATTTTACAAAACTCATGGTCAGAAATGTTCAGAGAGAAAAATGACCTCCTGAGATTCAATTTTCATATTCAACCAAATCAGAGGAGCCAAAAACACTTTTACTGGTAACCAGTGTTTGTTTTTGATAAACACTATTACTCAGGGTTCGAGAGAGAGAGAGAGAGAGAGAGAGAGGAGAGACCTTCCTTTTAGGGAATTGGCTCACAAAAGACTGGCAAGTCTAAAATGTGCAAGGCAGGCCAGCAGGATGGAGACCCAGAGAAGAGCTGATGCCTCAGTCTTGAGTCTGAAGGCTTTTTAGAGGCAGAATTCCTTCTTCCTCCGGAGACCTCACAGTCTTTTCTCTTCAGGCCTTCCAGCTGATTGGTTGAGGTTCAACCACATTTTGAAGGATAATCCACTTGACTCAAAATCTACCATGTAAATGTTAATCACATCGAAAAAAAAAAAAAAATAACTTCACAGCAACATCTAGATTGGTGTTGGACCAGATTGGTGTTAGGCTGGCTTCCGTAGCCCAACAAGATGACACATAAGATTCACCATCACAACAATGGATATTCTCTATTATGCCGGTTTATTGCAGCTACATTTCATACAGCCAATAGCACGTGACATAATTTTAGACTTGTCCCTGCAACGAAGCAAACCGGCCCTTTTTCAAACTGTGTGCAAGACTTCTGCGTACTAAACCCTATGCCAAACATCTGTTGGACAGTTTCTTCCTTGGCCTGCATATTATCCAACAGTAGTTAATATGGTTTTTAGATAATCAGCAGAACGGCTCTTACCCAGCCCTTGGCTAAGTATTTCTGTACCACAAACACTTCCACAGAAGCACGACAGCACAAAGTACTATCACATTTCACCAGGATGGTATCCTTCATCAACTAAATTATCCCAATTGCTTTGATACAGAAAAAGTAATTGCAATCCTTTGGTTTATAAGCGTGTGTCTCAGGTTAAACGTTCATAGCATCTGTACAGAGAACAATACATAAAGTATTCCACCTCGAATGAAAGTTTAATCGTGATCTGATGGCAGGGGCTTACAGAGAGCCCAGAGCAGCATCCGTGTGGTGTGACCTCGATGGTCCGAAGAGGCAGAGCTTTTCAGCTCGCCGTCCGCAGAGCCAGCGTCTTTCGTCCCCTCTGCCAGACCTCTCTCTCCCAAGGAAACAACTCCCTTCTTCAGTTCCCCGCATTACCCAAGGGACTATGCAAGTCTCGGACCAGGAACAAAGCTCCCGGGAGCTGGATTTAGAGGAGATAACTAGGAAAATTTCATTTCTTGACAAATGGCGGGAGATCTTTAGTTATCGCGGGTAAGATGTTCTTGTTTCCTCGTTTCTCTAGAACCAGAGGGATTTCTGGTGTGTAAGCAAGCAATCAGCTTTTATGTTGTGCTACACGAGAAGTCTCCATTATGGGTTTACATTTAAGATGCTTCGGGTATATGAAGAGAGACGCTGCCCTAGCAAGGTTGGGTTTGAGGAGGTTTGTGGGTTGAGTAAGAGTGAGTAATTTCCTTGATGTTTTCTCTTTCATTTACAGGTTGGGAACCAATAATGCAACTCCTCAGGTAATTACTTTTCTCAAAGCCAGTGTGTTTTCCTCTCGTTGCTTCTTCAAACAATCACATTAACAGCATAATCTGCATTTATTTTACTCACAGAATGTCACTCAGGCACCCAGCATTTAATGTGTGAACACATAAAACTAGAAAGCCCTTTGAAATCTTTTCTCATGCTTTCTTTTTTCATGAAAATCCCTTCCTACTTTTAAGAGTACTTTTCATCACTAAGAGCACCATATGGTTATTATTTTAGAAAAAAGTAATATTAGAATCTAGAGTTCTTAAACTTGTGAAATAACACTAGGTTCTGATAGCCAAATGCTTCAGTGTTCGCGAAGAAAAGTGATTTGAAAGTAGCCATCATCTTTATTCCACTTCTGAAAAACTGTTTTCCTTCATCATTTTCAAATAAGGGAAAGGTGACGGAATTCAGGTGTTACAAGGTATTTTAAAATCTGTTATACATTATAAGATGAAAGATATCTCGTGTAACCTGAAAAGGTTAGAAGGTAATGAACTTGGTATTTCAGATATTAATTCAGTCTGTGAACAAACACGGCACAAAATATTAGGGTGATTTTCGCATCACTAATATATGATATGATCAAACAACTGAATTGTTAATATTTTAACGGTAACGCTAAAGCATCTTCCTACAAGTGACCTGTAATCAAAAGCCTTATTTGTGCTAAAACTTTCTTAACCATAGTCTAAATTAGAATCAGGGAGATAATGCTTCCATTTTAGTCCTGGAAGCATTAAATGGAAATAGCTACCATTTGGGAGAATAGAATATTCAAAAGATAAAACAATCTTTGAAGGGAAAAAAATTTATAAATGTCAAGTTACGCTTTATACAGGGTGAGGGAAACCCATTGCCACAAATGTAAAGATTTTCTGTTTGATTTACAAAATGCATCATATCCCAATAGTAGTCTGCCATTGGGATGCTGTGTTTCTGAGATAAGAGAGCATCTTTGCCTCCAGGAATCCAGAAAACTAAGAAGGAAGTTTCCTTCATGTTTTAGCTACCAACAGGGCAGATTTGTTTCATGACATTAGTATAGAAGTTAAGTAAACTGGAAGAAGGGTTGATTCTAACATATTTAAATGCCATAAGAATCAGTCAAGAAAAGAAAAAGTAGATTTTTTTTTTCCTTAAAGGGAGGGGATGGATTTTTTTCAAGAAAAAAAAAAAAAGATTATACTCACTTCTTAGGGAGCAGGAATCTGAGAGAATTAACAGGAGGTAGCCTGACTTCCTTTATCGGCCAGTTAAACACACAATGAGAAACATCGCGTATAGACTGGAAAGATTCAATGTTTATAAAATGTTGTCTTCTCGAAATAAGAGACAGTGACATTTACATTTTTCTCTAAACATAATTTCAAGTCAAGGTCTTGATAGCATTAATTATGTTTCCATAGTTACATTTAACCTCTCCCAGCCACATAAAACTTGTGAGAAACCCCTTTGACACAGACGCTGGGATTTTCTTTCCTCTTTTATTGCTATTTATCACCATTTTCAGATGTCTTTCAAAGGGACACAATATTTTCTGAACACTGATTTTTCAGAGAAAAAGAGAGAAGAGAGGGAAAACAGGTCGTCACCAGCTCTGTTTGCTTTGTTTTTTGGTGGTGGCATTTTATACAGAATCACGACGGCAACCACGTATCAGCTGATGAAACTGAAAATGCAACAGGGATACCTCAGCCCAGGGGACAAGGACATTTGCCATCCAGTAGCCTTTGTTCTATCCCCAAACCCTCTATCATCTCTTCAAAATCAGCCGGCTCTCCTATCTCCCTGGCAATGGCCACGGTAAGTATAGCTTGTCAATTAAACATGAAAGGAAACGTAATCTTCCCCCAACAACAAGGCTGGGGAATCTTATCTCCTGTCATGTGACAGTATTATTGAAGATAAGACTACACACGGTTGTTATTGGCAAAGGGAGACTATAATTAAAATGACTTATTTATGGTGTTTTTCAAGGACACTGGTGATGTTACAGTCTTTTCCTCCCCAACTCTGAGAGTCTCTCTATTCACTTCCTTTTTGTGACAATTAAATTTGAGGTAGTGAGGGAGTTAATTTCAAATAAGCCACGCTATAGTGTGGGGTAGGGCAGGTGACGAGTGGTATAAACAACCATGCATAAAGCCATGCAGCTGTGTAAGGCAGGACCCTGTCTGTGCATGGGCAGGAGGGAGGGAGGTGAAGCCCTGTGCTGGGCCTGGGCCTGGGCAAGGAGCTGATCTCAGGAAAGAAATGTTTTCTGGGGCTGCCGAATAACATCCAGGTTTGAAAAGAACCTAAGGATCTGGAAGCTACCGATCCCAGGGACCATTTGCTTAGTTCCAAACCTGATGAGTCGGAGCAAAGACCCCCACCAGCCGAGGCACAGACCCAGCTAGGAGGCAAACTAGCAGCATCTCATTGGATCAAACAGGACAAGGCTGGAGGCAATGCCTTGGCAAATGTCCGAAGGCCCAGCTGTCAAGGTCAAAGAGGTGCGATTGGGCACTGGGGAAGCTAAGGCATGTATCAAGCCAGGGGAAAAGTACCAGCTAGGGTGAGAGATTCCTTCAGTTAGATTGCACCCAAGATAATTCTTGCAATCATAGTGAAACTCACGGCTTTTCAGGACCGTTTTCCCACATTTACCGTCCCTTCAAACTCCACACTACATTCTGGAGCCTCAGGCAGAGACTTTTCCTGGGGACCCTAAGAACAAGAATTGGAAGAAGCACTTCCTTCCTGAGGACATGCCACCCTACACCAGGGCAACCCTGCAGAAACCACCGAAGACTAGCTTGGTCACATGGGCGAGGACCAACAACACTTGTCCTACAGTTAGGCCCATCCTGTACATCCAGTTCCACAGTCTGTGCACTGCACACAGGGTCCCTGAGAGGGATGAGTGGGGACTGGAACCCCTTCTGGGGAAACCACACGGTCTCCGTCTGCTTTCTTTCTTTTTTTTTTTTTTTTTAATGTTTATTTATTTTTGACAGAGAGACAGAGCATGAGCGGGGGAGGGGCAGAAAGAGAGAGGGAGACACAGGATCCGAAGCAGCCTCCAGACTCAGCTGTCAGCACAGAACCCGATGCGGGGCTCGAACTCACAGACCGCGAGATCATGACCTGAGCCGAAGTCGGATGCTCAACCGACCGAGCCACCCAGGCGCCCCTCCGTCTGCTTTTTAAGTTGGCTCTGGCTGTAGTGTTTCCAACGCCGAATATAGCCTTCCCTTAAGGTCCTCAGATGGGACATCATCCAATACAGGGTCCCGCGTTCTTTTTTATCATGCATTTCCTCACAGGCTTCATAGGGCGACTTTCTTTCCTGTCATATTTGCAGTATAAATGTACTTAGGGGCCCACTGTTCTTTCTCATCACAAATCTCTCTGCCTCAATCCACCTTCCCTCTTTTGCTCAAATGCCAGATGTCACAGGAAGATAGGTCAGCAGGCCTCTCATGAGATGCTGCACCGGGTCATTGGCCTCACAGCCCCTGGATAGGGCCTTAACTTGTGTCTCATGTATCTAGTGAATGGCTCACATTTCAGGGGATGAAGACAGGTAATGAATACGTAATCCTGTTAGAGTCTCCCTCCTCAGTGGTGATTCTGCCTAGAGTGGACTGTAGCACCAGACGTTAGAGTGACTACCTGTATTTTAATGGATGAGATAATGTTTTTAACAAACAATCTTTAATAAAAATGTATTACTGGCTCTGTAATGAATTTCTACGGTCATTTTAGAATTTATACACAGTGGGACAGTAGGCCACCTTGTCTATGAATACAAGACAAAACTATGATGGCATATTGGCATTTGTCCATATAGGCTTACAGAAATTCTAGAAGGCTTCAGATAATGTAACAGTGCCAGGAAAGAGTAGGGCAGGAGACACGGTGGGAGGGAGTTTTCCCTCAGCATACCTTTTTGTACTCTCTGGATTTTGAACCATGTGAATGTGCAATCTATTTTTAAAAACTCACATAGAAATTTTAAAAACAGGAAAAAAAAAAAAAACATTCGCAGATGTTTCCAAAATCTTCTGGTTTCTCTTTATACTGTGGAAGCAAGAGAGTCTCGGTCTGAGACTTCTCTACCAACACAAACGTGGTGTGATTGCAGACCTCCCCCATAACTTTTCCAAGGTAATTCTCTCCCTCTGGAAGAGCCTGGGGGACAAAAGAATCAGACCACTGTAGCCTGAACCCGAGTCGATGGAGTGTTAAGGAAGTCCCAGAAGTGGAGATAATCGATTTTCTTCTTAAAAAAAAAAAAAAAAAATTTGAATTTATTCCCATTATGTGGGCCAGATGATAGTGTGTCCTTTAAATAGCAGTAGCATTAATTAAACACACCCTGGGATTTCGAGATGCTGAGCCTTGGGATTCTGAACACGTGGATTCCAGGGGGGCGATTTGGAAGCCTGACCAATTCTAATCGAGGATGTTTCAGCCGTGCAGCTGCCTGGCAAATTATCAGAGCTACTGAATCCTAATACTCACTTGAGAATGCCTTTTGTTGTCATTCTGCCATTCTTTCCCTCCCTGTTGAGGGTAGGGATGCATGGGATTTCCTGACTTGAGCACACTCACTCCTTGCTGGGATTCTGCTGAGAAAGGAGGGGGTGGGTGGAGCACCCTATGAACCTTCTCCCTCCCCAGCTCTTTTATTTCTCACCCTTTGTTGCCCCATTTCTGACACTGCAGCCTTCTGCCTTCCCCCAACCTAACATCTTACCATGAGCGAATGCCGGCCAAGGCTCCCGGCCCAGGTAAGGTTGTGGAGAAGGTAAGCATCCTCCTCCCCTCTGCTCTTCCCCCCAGCACCTCCCCGCCCTTACCCCAAACTGCCTGCCTTCCCTCCAGGGCAGTTTCCCACCCTCCTGCCCAACCAGGCCCTTCTCCAGAACCCAGCCTGGAACACAATCCCTTAGCCTCTTTTATCCGCAGTCAATAAACAAACCCCTGGTGTCTTTGCAATACCAGCCAGCAGGATGGTATTAAACAATGCAATGCCGGGAGATCAAAATATTCTGGCGGAGCCCCAGAGGAATGAAGCTCCAATGGAGGATGATAGGTAGTGGGGTGGCTTTTTGGAAGCCGAAAGCACAGCCTGGTGCCCCAGCCGAAGGCCTGGCCAACAGTCAGACCTCAGGAGATGTTTGCTTAATTAATTCACCGCTCTGGACAATCCCCTAGAGCCACATCTCAGTGCAGGGCAATGGGTATCATCCAGGTGCTCCTTCAGAGGCACTCCACCCTTCCCCAACCTGCTTTCTGCCAAGACTGACCTGTAGGGACTCCATCACCGGGGCTCTCCCTCCTCCTCCGACTTCCTATTGAGTTTGAACAATGGGAGCCTTGGAGGGGGCCTGGAGGGAGGAAAGGGAAAGAAGACAGGCTGTGCACAGCTGGCAGAATCCCTCTCCTCTTCTGGAAGCTCTTTCCCTAGGACTCTGTCCTTTCTGCTTCAGGTCCCCCCTCCTCCCTCCTAGCCCCTCCAGGTCTACGGGAGATACTGTTGCTAGCTGTGGGACCCTGCGCTGGCCACTGTGGTTTCCCCACATGCAGTCCATATCTTTGTAAATAGTCCCTGTTTTAAACTTTCCTCAAGTTAATTATCCTGACTTGAGTGTGCCATCTGTTTCCTGCTGGGACTCTTACCATACAAGTCGAAAGGCTTGCATTTGGGTGCTGGAGCTGCCATTTACATACACGTAACCGCTCTGTGTCCCAAAGCTTTTCATTGTAAAATGAAAGGGCTGAATTAGATTGTTTTAAAAATCAGCAACTACTTCTGGCCAGCCTGTTGTGCACCCGGCACTGTACCAGATGCTGAGGAATCCATGGTGAACATGATCAAGCCAAGAATCTAACCACTCTATTTGACAGGCTAGGAGAGAAACGTTTCTCAGGTTTTGCTAACTCGAAAGTCTGATTCCATGATGAGCCAGTAATTTCTAAGGAAAGAAATGATGTAGAGAAGAAGCTTCAGAAAATTATTCTATCTCAGGTTGGGGGTGCGGACAGGTGCAGAGGTGGGAGAGGACAGGATGGGCAAGGTTGTCACAGGGAAAATCTAAGCCCAGGGACCAGAAAAAAGGCAGTCAAGGCAAGGAAATTAAACACATCAGGAAGAATGATCCAGGACCTCTGTCTTCGGGGGTGTATGTGTGTGTGAGTGTGCGTGTGTATGTGTGCGTGCGTGTGTGTGAGTGAGCATGTGCATGTGTGTGTGTGAGTGCATGAGTGTGTGTGTGTGTGTGTGTGTGGGCATGCGAGATAATGATCATCATTATCATCATCATAGCAATCAGGAAAGAGTTATTCATTACAAATCCTGGAAAACTAACAAAGTGAAAAGAGAAAAACCATAAACCGTGCTTGTGTTAAATAATAATGATCATTTCAGTCATTTATTAGGACCATTTACCATTTGTGTCCAGTTGCCAGGCGGCACAATGACATATGCATATTACTGAATATAAGCCAGGCTAATCTCGTTAGAAATTATATTTGATATGAAAGTAAACGTTACATAGGTAAGATGAGTCACCTTTATTGTCACACTGGCCAGTGGGTCTGGCCTGAGAGGCCTGCCGCCTCTCTGTTCTAAGTCGGACACAGGTGCATCTGGATGGTGACACTCCCTAAGTTGGAAGTGACATCCAGCAACCAAAACAGGAGCTTGGTTTGGCTGGCAGAGTTGTTTTCATTGAATTTGAATTCTAAGCCTTCTTAGTCTCAACAGTTTTAATCTCTCACATTTATACACGGCTTCCCCTCCTGCCAGGCCCTGGTCTTTTTTCATCTGTGGTGGGGCTCTGTTCCCTACAGCATTCCAGGGCAGACAGGTTGTGTGTTCATAAAGGGAGAACACCTTGCATTTAATCAGCACTTAACGGTTCCCAAAGCCCTTTTCCATATGTCTTCCCATTCAATAATAGCCGTGATGTGGGCCGAGCAAGGGTTGACCCCATTTCAGGATAAGCAAATAAAATCTTACAGAGGATGGGCAATCAGTCCAAGTTCATGCGGTCAGTGAGGAGCAGAACTGGGCTTCTCAACACAGGAGTGGGGAGGGCTCGGTCTTTCTTCTGTGCTGTGCAGCCTTGATGTCATTTTCAGTCCTCTGCTGGGGATGGCCTGGGTTGGTGGCTCATTGGCCATGATACACATCGAGTCTGTATCTTCCGGGAGCCGACTCTATGCCTTTCTACTCCCTCTCCTTCTCTTGCTGTTGCCCTGAGCCACCGGACAAATCATTTGTCTTCAAGTACACTTCTGGGCTCACACTGAAATGCACCTGCCTCTCTTTCTTTGTAGAGACAATCTTTTCTTTCAAGGGGGGAGCAGAGGTGGCCAGGAAATAAACTCCAGCCACGGAACCAGACCCTGGTCTGACAAGGGGAGAACTTTCCAGATGCTCACTCTCCTGCATCTGTCCTTATTAGAAACCATTAGGCTCTGGATAAATTGGGCTGATCGTTCCTTTTTGCCACAAAGACTCCTCGTTCCTTTGAACCACTCCCTGTCCTTGGACACTCTGGGTGCTCTCTGTGTGTGTGCGTGCATGCGTATGCGTGTGCGTGTGCGTGTGCGTGTGTGTGTGTGTGTGTGTCTGTGTGTTTGCAGGTCTTCTCTGTCCAGCCTCCCCTCCATTATAGGAAATAGGTCATTATGTGGTCTGTCCCAGAGTGTGCCTCTGCTAGAGCATGGCTGCTTTTAGGGATACGTTATTAAGTGACATTAAATAGACTGAGTCACCTTCTTCACTGAGCCCTTCTTCATGCAGGCCCTGAAGAAAGACTCTGTAAGTGGTGCACACGTTCACACCTCCTTAACACTTCCTACTTCCTTTCTTAATTAAATAGAATGTGAGCTCAGGCAAAGCTTTCATAGGCGATAGTTTCTAGCATAAGTCAATAACATTGTTTTATTTCCATTATTTTTTTTAAATATGGTGATTTATTTTTTTTAAATAAGTGATTTTGATTCCCACTTAAAGATGTGACAAGAAGTGTCCCTATTAAATAAGCATTTTTTAATTTATAAAAGAGTAGCTCAAGCTAATGAAAAATATTAATTAAATAATGATTGGCCCACAAAAAGGACAGCAATTACAGGATGACACATACTTGTTTTTAAATGTTTATGTAAGAGAGAGAGAGAAAGAGAGAGAGAGTGTGTGGGAGCAGGGGAGGGGGAGGGGGGAGAAAGAGGATCTGAAGTGGGCTCTGTGCTGACAGCAGAGCCTGACGCGGGGCTTGAACTCACAAACTGTGAAATCATGATTTGAGCCTGTGAGATCATGACCTGAGCAGAATTCAGACACTTAACCAACTGAGCCACCCAGACACCCCAAGGATGCCGCATACTTAAAGCTGGGGAGGCAGAGAAGTAGTGTTGGAATTTGGATGCAAATTCCAGCAGTTTCTACCACTGGGCACTTCCCTGTGGAAGGAGGATAATAAGAGTACCTACCTCAAATAATTAAATTAACATAATGAATGTAAAGCACTTAGACCGGTGTGTGGTACATAGAAAACACTCAATAAATGCTAGATGCCATTGGCCAGCCTAGTTCAAGTGTATCTCTTCCATGAAGCATTCCTGAGCTCTTCAGTCAGAAATTCTCCTCCCTCTGTTCTCTCAAGGTACTTTTTCCTTTGGAACTTCACACATTCTATCTCGTACACAGTTGTGGGGTATTAGACTTTTTACATATCTATACCCCACATAGGTAGGACCAAGCACACGCTAAGCAATTACTATGCCCCTGATTGTGGATGGATTCCCCTTTCTTCACGTATTTGATTTATAAAGGCTTGTTTTTTCTGGGAAGCCTTAAAAGACCCTCTCCAATCTCAACGTGCTATAGGATACCCAGCAAAACCTTAAAAATTGGGGGGCAAGAGGACAGAGAATGATTGTTTAGTATCATTTAAAAAAAAATCTTTTTAACGTTTATTTTTTAAGGAGAGAGAGAGACAGAGCGTGAGCAGGGGAGGGGCAGAGAGAGAGGGAGACACACAATCCGAAGCAGGCTGCAGGCTCTGAGCCATCAGCACAGAGCCCGATGCAGGGCTTGAACCCATGAACTGTGAGATCATGACATGGGCCGAAGTCGGACAGCTAACTGACTGAGCCACCCAGGTGCCCCTGTTTAGTATCATTTAAATTAATATTGTACTCAAGCTAGAAACAGAGTCCTGTGTGTTTCTCTTTCCTTGAGCAAGAGAGAAGGACTCAAAGCTGGGGGAGGCGAGCACTGCAGAGTCATGGCTGCAGATGGGTATCCCGGATGCCCATGACATGGATCGTCAGTGACAGGAGGCAGAGGGGCAGAGCAGTGGCCCAGGCCGGACTGCAAAGCATAAAGGAGAGATGGCTGGCGATGGAAGGGGAGACAGACACAAGGGAAAAAAATCAAATGGGGACAACAGGGCACAAGGTTAACACACTGAGCCTTCGGGATACAATAGTCTAAGGGAACCTGGTGTGAACCTTTCACACAAGACTTTACAATTACAAATAGAGGAATAGGGTAAAATGTAAACCAGGATGTAGGGAGGGGACAGGCCCACCTCCACAATCCCACCACCTTACTTAAGGCTGTTAGATGAAGAATGTGTCTAAGAAGAATCATCTTTGTTTGAATCATTTCTTTCCCCTCTTCTCAGAAGTTACGGCAGAGCCTCTTTGGAAATACTATCCATGTCTTCAGCTATGACTGGAAAAAGGCCTATTTCAGGTTCCATGATCCTTTTTCTGACCTGGCTTTCACTTTGGAAGTGGGAAAGGTAATAGTAAGTAAAAAATTTTTTTTAAAAAACCCTAATCCCATATTCCCTAGCCATGTTTCCTTCCATCTTTATCCATATGAATGTATGTTTTCATTACAGTCATTTGTCAAAGCATATTTAATATAATTTAACATTTAGCCTTAAATGATATGAGACTATTTAAAATTACCATTTACTGTCAGGGTTATAGCAAAGTCTCACACTCCTTCCCTGCTGTCGCACACCCTGCCCTCCCAAATTCGAGGTTTCCTGGCTCTTCTCTCCAAGTTCTAAGTATCCCTGAGGATTTAGAAGGCAGGAGGAGATCCAGGAGCTCCTTTCTGGCTTGTTTAAAATCTCAGTAATTCAGGTCATCAATTACTAGTCACACAGAGATTTCAAAGACCAGCCAACAAGTTCTGTACATCCTACAAATCCAAAAGTTTGCTATGAAGCAGGAGCATAGCGAAGGTAGGGTGGAAGAGGACAGATGTCCCCAGGTGCTGGTCTACTGAAGCTGGTCAATGAAGATTCCGGCCCAGCCATGGCATCTGACCACAACCCACGTATGGAGTACAGTGTCCCTTCACTAAGCTAAGGGGATGCTGTATATACCAGGAGGGACAGGTCAGCAGAGAATAGGTCACATCCATTTCCCAGAGTTCTTCTTTGTCATATTGGCCCCAAGAGGTTCCATTATGGTTGTACAGCCTGCCCCCAGCCTCACAGACCTCACTATTTATCTTCCCCGTTTCAGGGAGGTGCCCGAAGCATTCAGATGGCAGTTCAAGGATTCATCATCAAAGACTTGTTGTTTACCAGGAAGGGAAAGGACTGTAACTTTCACAGGTAAGAGGCCTAGAAGCACTTCTTAGACACATTCCTCATGTCACAAGAACTGTTATGTGCCAAACGGTCATTATGGAAAATCCCCTGGGTGACCTCAGGAAGTAGACTTGCCTCACGAGACGAAAACGGCTCTGGTTCTCCCAGACGGATGGGATTTTGTGATTGGGGAGGACTTTCCTGGAGTCACTCTCGATGTTTGGTTGCAGGAATAACGTTGACAGTTTTAGTGCTCCACTGCAGACCTTCCTGTCAGCTAAAATGATGCCCCTGGTCTCAGGTGGGCTTACTTGAAAATATTTGATGGGAAGCCCCAAACTGACAATTTCAAGGAGGAACAAAAGGGGTGATTTTTAAAAGCCCCGATAAAGCCCTGATAATTCTCCTATTTAACTAGGCTAACAAAGTACTGTGTTTGGTAGTTGCCTATTCAAGAAAATCTGTTCAGATTACTTTACTTAGAAGTCAAGTCCCTATCATGGGCAAAGCTCTATGCTTGATATTAGAAAAAATATAAATAAGTTAAGGTATATATCTGCCCTCAGCAGGGTAAGTTATCACTCAAAACAGGAACTAAATGTATAATTTATTCTAAGGTCATGAATTGCCAGTTTCCTGAAAAGCAGAGCCAGAGATGAGAATTCTTTATGCAAGTGATTTATGAAGGGAAGGCCCTGTTGGAGAGAAAAAAAAAAATTTTTTTTTTTACCCCTCTAGCTTCTTTGGCTAGTCTAATAATTAACTTTACAGAAGACAGATTAATAGGAGGAAAACAAACATGAGCTTAATAACATGTATACCTCGGGGCGCCCAGGTGGTTCAGTTGCTTAAGTGTCCGACTTCGGCTCAGGTCATGATCTCACAGTTCGTGGCTTAGAGCCCCGCGTTGGGCTCTGTGCTGACAGCTCAAAGCCTGGACCCTCCTTTGGGTTCTGTGTCTCCCTCTCACTCTGCTCCTGCCCCACTCATGCTCTGTCTCTCTCTCTCTCTCTCTCTCTCTCTCTCTCTCAAAAATAAACATTAAAAAATTAAAAAAAAAAATAACATGTATACCTCTTGTATACATGGGAGAGACCTAGGAAATCTCTGTAATTCCCCCAAATAGCCAAAGGCATCACGTTAAATACCAACTTTAGCTAAAGACAAAAGAAGATATTGGGGGTGGGGAGTCAGTTATGGGAGATTACAGGGGAAAGCGCAGTGAACAAGCATAGGGTTGTTTTGCACATTAAGTCTGTGCCTTCTCCACTGATAGGAGTTTCTAGAGATTCAGAGCCATCCCCCTCTTCCCATGAGGACATCCCCTTACAAACGGAGATTTCTCCTATAACGTCTTTTACAAAAGGGCAACTTCTATTGAGTTTTCAGACCTTCCCTTGAGTCTGTAATTTTTTAAAAATAACCAGTTTAAAATAGTCCACATGCCAAAGTGGCATCTTGGGCTGGCAAGATTTGCTCCCCTTCGGGCCTCAGGAGAAACCTGGAAGAGTGAAGGAAAAGGAGAGGGAAGGAGAAGCTGAGGAAGAATGTGGTCTCCAGTGACACCCAGCCTCAGTCTGATCCCATGAGAGCTCTAAAGCCTCAGTGGCCCCATTTTCAAAGAACAAAGTGGGGGCCTTTGTACTTCCCACCTCAGCCGGGCACTGGCTTTGACCTGCTCCATGAAACCTTCCAGAACCTTCTCAGTCCCAAGTTCTGTCTCCTTCTTCTTCACTCTCAGAACATTTTGTTTTATTCCCATCCACCTCCTCAAATTAGGCTTTTAGACTATGGAGCACTCCTTGTTTCTCATTTCTGTGTTGCCACGGAGGTAGCGGGATTATAGAAATCATCGCTGAGTCCGTTAATAAACCCCATCACGTGTTTCTCCATCAGGACAACAGTTGTCAGTGTTAAATATTTAGAAAACAAGCAGAGCAAAGGTCTACCGCATAAAGATTGGCTCCCATTCCCTGGGAAATCCTGACAGCCCAGGATCGCTCCAGAGAGTATAATGCTTCAGAGCAGGGAGTCAGGAACCAGCCTGCCTGGTGTAAAATCACCACTCTACCACTTTCAAGGTGAACAACTGGGGACCAATTCCTCAACCCCTCTTTCTTTCTTCACCTCTGAATCAGCAGTAATAGTAGTATCTACTTAACAGGGTTGTTGTGAGGATTAGATGAGGGGACGGGTATGAAGTGCTTAGAGCAATGCTGGGGACAGTGAGTGTGCCTGCTATACAAGTCAGGATGGGCAACACGAAACGGGCCTCCAGTGCCGCGTGGGACAGACATGATGGGGGAGCACAGACACGGCGAGCACATTAAAGGCAGACAAGGGCATGAGAAAAGGCATGGAGGGGTGATACAGAAAATACGTTCAGGGGACTGGTCCATGCGGGGCAGCAGGTTTGCAGAATGGAAACCTGGGAGATAACACTGGACGGGGCTGCACTTGCAAAGGGTCTGTGTTCCTGGCTTAAAACGTTTGGATCAGTCTCTGCTGGAGTTTGGCGAGAGGACAGCGGTGGGGACTCCGGGGGGGAGGGGGTAACTCACAGGGTGGGACTGGCTAAGATCACCAAGAGAAATAGTACGCTGCTGTGAGGATGCCACTGCCAGTGACAGAGTGTAGACAAGGCCCTCTGCGACCGTCTCACGGGGTGGGTTGATGAAGGAAGCGAAGAGACCCATCTGGTATGCAGCAGGGGACTTAAAAGTGGAGGCACCTCACATTCAGCTAGGTGACTGTCCATGCCAGTGTTTTCATACCCAACCTCCCATATTGCAGTTTGTGTGCAGTCAGCAAACAGGAGCAAGAGCAGGCCCTGGCTGCGGCACTGGCTGGCATCCTGTGGGCGGCAGGAGCAGCTGAGAAGGCCACCGTCTGTCTTGTCACTGAGCACACTTATGTCACCTCCAATCCTGACTACTCGGGCGATGATTTCACCGAGAGGGTGAGTGCACCCCTGCCCGTCCTGCCAGATAAAGGGCCAATGAAACCTGAGAGTATTCTAGACTCAACATGGAAATGAAGGCGGAGCCCCATCGATGCTCCTAGAAGGGTCAGATGTGGCCAAAGGCATCTTCCAAAGAGGTAAGAACCCAGGGTTGGAAGTGCCTGCTGTGAATTTTTCCTTCCAGAATGCACCAGGATCAAGAATATCCCAGACCTGAAATCATCACAAAATGCATTTCCATATCCACTGTCTTCAACATTGCTGAATTTTACCTATAAAGAAAAAATATGTTTATGGCTTTACTGCTCAAGATATCACATTGGTTTAAAACTAAGGACTGTAAAAGGGAGGCCGGTAGCCATCCACTTTCACCATGTATGTTTCACATGGCCTTGTGTAAGATAATCTGTCAGGTTTCAGCAAAGTGATTTTGCAATGAAACAAAAAGCTCCCTTGAGGAAATAACAGTAAGTTGACATCTTATAGATGTAGCTTTCATCTTCCTTTTCATTTTTATCTTCTATTCTTGATTTATAGCTCCAGCTGTTTGAACTTTTAGAGAAAGAAGCCACTGAGAAATTCATCTATGATCATTTACAATGTGTAAGTGTTTAAGTGTTGAGATAATCCCTTTATGTTGAACCGATCTTACAGGAAATCTTCTTTCTTTTACAAAGTGTACTTCTAATGATGCTTATTAAGAAAACCAGGTCATTTTGAGAGCTAAGAAAGGGCCGAATGAGAGAAAGAAAAGCCCGCCTCTCCCTCCCCACAGCCTAAAAAGAGGCCAGATCACACACAGGCCATTCACAATTGCCTCTTTGTCCTTGGCTAATCAAACCCAGAGAATAATACTATAGAGGGCATATGCCAAGATTTCTTTTGTGGGAAGAGAATACGTCAAAGCAGTCTTGCCTCATCTAATGGATAAAACACAAAAATGCTAGACAACTGAGGCCCTAGTCTAAATTGCCAAAATGACCACTCACATTGGCTCCAAGGAAATGACTTCTAGTCTGAAAAAGGTGGCCCTGTTTTACCTCTTCTATCAGCACCTTCCACACAATGTCGTCCTGGCAATAATTCTTCCCAACCTCCCATGTGGGGACAGTGTCGGTGGAATATCTAAGGTGCTTTTTTAAGATGCCTTTGCAGAGAAAGGAATGAAAGCTGATTTCTAAAGAATTAGAACCCTACAGGGTAAAAGAAGAAGACAGTTAGCAGGGTAACCATGAAGCCATACAACGGTGGATTATATAGAAGGAGGAAATGGGGTCCATGAACTTCACTGCTCCATTCCTTCCAAAGGCTATAGAGGTAGAAAACTTGGGCATGAGTTCTCAGCCACACATTGGCCATATATTCTTGGTTAAACTAGTCACCCCAGGACTACCTCCCCCACCATCTCATATGTCTGTGTGGTAGGCAGAGGAAAGCCCCCCACCCCCAACTGCCCCACAAGGATGTCCATACCCTACCTTGTGGAACCTGTGAATTTTATGCTTTATAGCAAAGGGGAATTAAGGTTGCTAACTCAGTTGACTTTTTTTTTTTTTAATTTTCGAAATTTGTGAGATTTAAGTATAGGTGGCCTACAATGTTATATTAATTTCAGGTGCACAACAGAGTGATTCAACAACTCTGGGTGCGTTACAAAATACTTAAAAATAGGGCGAGTATTCCAGGTTACTCAGATGGGCCCAATGTAGTCACAAGGGTCCTTAAGAGGAAGACAGAAGAGGAAGTCAGAGTGTACGATGTGAGGACAGTGTTGCCTGCTGCTGCTGGCTTTGAAGATGGAAACAGGGGGGACATGGCCACTAGAAGCTATAACAGGCAAGGAAACAGAGCCTCTAGTAGGCCTGCTGACTGCTCCATTTGGGCTCAGTAGGAGCCATTTTGGACTTGTGATCTCCAGAACTGTAAGATAATAAATTTGCATTCTTTTTTGTGCTTTTTTAAAAACTTTTATGAAGTTTTAATTCCAGTATAGTTAACATGCAGTGTTACATTCGTTTCAAAATTTCTATTATTTACGGTACTAAATTTATGGTTATTTTATAATATATATTTATATATTTAATATAAATGTATAATTAATATAAATTATATATAATATAAATTTACAATAAACCTGTATAATGGATTTTAAAGACCTACCATGAAATATTAAGTTAGAAGCCTGCTTAGGGACTCTGTTGTGGGCAGATATTGAATGGAGTCACACAGATAGAGAGGACCATGTAAGTAATGAGCCTTCCAGCACAAAGAGGCAAACCCTTTCCTTTCTGTCTTCCATCTCCTCAACTCAGACCTGGGGCAGTCTGATTCAAAAGGAAGGTCCCCACATCTGCAAGGGTTTCCTTAGTGTCGCCGGAGTTGAGAATCAGAGGATCAGAGCTGAAACTCTACACAGGCTTGTTCTATCAAAGGCTAAGAGTCAAGCTGGAATAAGTAACAAAGGCCTTATGCAGAGATCGACTGTACGGTGTGGGTGAGCCTGACGCGAGAGCTGCCCGGGTCAAACAGACCCATGGTGACTATTGCCATAGCCACTCTGAGGAAGTGCTGGCACCGTTTCCTCAGTGACGGGGGCACTTGATGGCAGGTTCCATCAAGGGCACTTGATACTCCTCTCAAGGGCACCCCTGACCAGGGCCCGCACATTATGATGTGCTTCACCGAACCTTTACCAAACCCCACTCACTCTCAAAATGCACCCATTTTGAGGTCCCATTCCTGTGTCCCATCTTAAGACAGAAATCTCAAGACAGAGGTCTGAGGGCTACACGTGGACAGTAGACCTAAGTTTATGGGTTGAATTTCATCCCCCCAAAAGATATGTCCCCATGCCTGTGCATATAATGTTATTTGGAAAAGAGGTCTTTGCAAAGGTAATCAAGTCAAGGAAAAGTCACGCTGGATTAGGGTTGGCCCAATCCAGTGACTGGTACCTTTACAAGAAAAAGGACACTTGGACGCAGACACAGTCATGTGGGGAAAACACCATGTGATCATGGAGGCAGAGCTTCCATGATGGGATGTGTCCTACAAGTCAAAGCACTCCAAGGATTGCCAGCAGCCACTAGAAGCTAGAAGATGCAAGAAAGACTCCTTCCCTTCCGCCTTCAGGAAAAGCACGGCCATGCTCCCACACCTTGATTTCAGACATCTGCCCTCCAGAACCGTGACAGAATACATTTCTATTGTTTCAAGCAATTCAAGTTTCTGGTAACTTGTTACAGCAGCCCTGATACACCTATCATATGTGATCTGCAGCATTAGTCCACCCAGTGTTGTATTTTTAAACATTTCACCCAGCCACTCTTCAAAAACAACCCGAAGATTCCACATAAAAACCTGGATTTTTAGCTTTTTCCCAAAAGAATCAGAAAACCTGGCCGCACTGGGCCTATATGCTGGCATGTTCTCAGTTAGCTGACGTGGGGGCAGTGATTTCTATTGGACAAGTTGTGATAGGCTGAATGATGCTTCCTACCTGGTAAAAGGACTTTGAAGATGTGATTAAGTCAAAGACCTTGAAATAGGGAGATTATCTTGAATTTTCCTGTGGGGGGGGGCAATTAATAATAAGAGTCTTGTCAGGAAAAGTGGATGATGGGAGAGAGAAAGTGGTGTGATGAGGGAAGCAGAGAGAGAAGAGGGATCACATGTAGGGTCACAATTTGGGGTCATGAGCCAAGAATAAGGATGGCTTCTAAAAGCTGGAAGAGGAAGTGAAAAGTCTTCCCCACAAAGCCTGCAGAAGAAACATAAGCCTGCCAGCAGTTTGAATCAGGCTCATGAAGTGGCATCCATGTTGGGACCTCAAACCTCCAAAAGTGGAAGACAAAGAATTCATGTTGTTATGGCAGCAACAGGAAACGAATACACCAGGGTCCCCAATGTGCCTCTGGACCCACTCTCCTCATTTCTCTGACACACTGTAGCACACCCATTTGGGTTCCTGTCTGATGCCTGTGGCACTGGAATTTGTTCCTGCCTGAGGGTCCTGCCCCTGCCAGGTCACAGAGAGTGATGGGGACAGATTAATCCATAAAAGGGAAAGCACCTGCATTTTAGCAGAAGCCTTCCCAATACAAGGCCTTTAAAGGAGATGCTTTAACCCTGGGAACCTTGAAAGCCAGCCAAGGAGCTTCTTTTCAGCAGGCAGAATATTCACACAAAACTAAGACCTGCTACCTGGATGTTAGTTGGGCAATTTGGATTTGATCCTGGAAACCACAGGGCACCTTTGGAAACTCTTGAGCAGAAAAATAGCCTTCCCAAGAAAAGAGAGAGGGGAGAAGTACCTTAAAGAGGGACAGATAATAATTTTGTTGTGGTTCTAGCATGTTCCAAGAACTAAGGTAGGTACTGTGCATTATTGTCATTTAACTTTTGCAACAAAGCTGTAATTTATCCGCAATTGCAGATGAGGTGATTGAAACTCAAACAAGTTAGTAAACTAGGAGTAATGGTAGAACTGGTTTTGAACCTAGATCTGTGTAAGTCCAAAGGTATTTCTAGAAATCAATGAGGAGGGAGAGATGTCCCAACCAAGGAGAGGCTGGGAAGGGGGCCAGCCAAGAGCACACCAAGGGTCTGGGCTGGGATGGATGCTGGAAAAATGGAGAGGAAAGATACACTACACCTTAGCCATGATTTGAAGACAATCATGTGATAGAAGTGGAGGAAAGAAAAATAGGTCGAAAAGCAAGAGAATGACAGCACCAAGGGCAGATCTTGAACAAGGAAGACAAATGCATTCGAGAGTGAAGGTGGCCTAGGGAAGCTGTCCTATCAGCCGGAAAAAAAAAAAAAAAAAAAAAAATCTTGGGCTATAAATCCTTGAATTCATGCCTGGAGATATACATAGCTGCATTGCTTTTAGGCAAACATGCTTTTGTTTTGTCCCCCCCAAACAGTTCAAAGAGGAAGGAGGCCATGGTGTCATCTTGTTTCTTTACAGCCTGATCTTCTCCAGAACATTTGAAAGGTAAATTCAACAAACATTTGCACAGGTATTTCCTATAGCTCTGTGATCACATACGCAGCGTACTCTTACATCGCAAAATATTTTCATGCCCTGTTGGAAACCTGAGTAGTTTTTCCCAGTGGCTGCTCTTCTGTTGATTCATCCTTTTCTGTAGTCGGTTTGGCCATATTAATGGGTGGGTGGATGTCGTCAGAAAGGTTTGAATCTGCTTTTCTCGTACAGTGGTGGCTTCCTTCTACTTGTGGTTATAAATATTGACGGATAATACCAAAATTTATTTGTATAACTTTCATAATAAAAGTATTTTATTATTTATATGCACAATAAAATGTACCCACAGGTATTTATTTTGTCTCTATGATATGCAAAGCCCCTTTCTTGGCACAATGGGAAATACAAATAAAAGAAGAGATGGCCTGACCTCCTTCAGGGTCCAATCTGGGAAAGATAGGAGTTATACGTAGAGATACTGGGTATGTCACAGGGGGTACTTAATGTACCAAATGAGGTGTAAAGACGAGGAGTCTGGAAGATTCCAGAGGAGGAAGGGTCACCAGTTGATAGACTAATCAAGGAAGGCTTCTTAGAAGAAGTAGACTTTCTTTTGGGCTCTGAAAGGAAAATAACCTTTCAGAGAATCACAGAGAGATACAGAGTCTCTAGAAAGGAAGTTACAAGCCCTGAAGCAAAAATCTCCTAACACTTGTCTTTTGCATAGCATCATCACATTTTTGTGGTCTGTATTATTAGCTGCTTAACAGTTTTCTTTAAATCAACACAAATTTAAATATTAACTTCTTCCTAAACATTAATATCTTTTAAATCGTGTATTTGTTGTGCTAAAGAAGAATGTATTAAGCACATCCACCACACCGTTTGTTTTTTTTTAATTTTTTATAACATTTATTTATTTTTGAGAGACAGAGAGAGACAAAGCATGAGCAGGGGAGGGGCAGAGAGAGAGGGAGACACAGAATCTGGAAGCAGGCTCCAGGCTCTGAGCTGTCAGCACCAATCCCCACGCGGGACTCGAACTCACGAGTTGCGAGATCATACCTAGGCCCAAGTCAATGCTTAACCGACCGAGCCACCCAGATGCCCCCACCATATGGTTTTTTAAATGCTCATATCTACACCACCTAAAATCACGCCACACTTAAGGCAACACTGCCCTGAATTACATCTTATGCCACCAAGGCACTCACCATGCTGGACCCAAGCTTTTAGTTCTTACTCAGGAAGGGCGTGACTCCAGAGGCGCCTGGGTGGCTCGTGTCTGACTCCTGATTTCAGCTCAGGTCATAATCTGACGACGGTTCATGAGCCTGAGCCCTGCATCAGGCCCTGCGCTGACAGCGTGAATTCTGCTTGGGATTCTCTCTTTCTCCCTCTCTCTCTGCCCCTCCTGCAGGCTCTCTTTCTCTTTTTCTCTCAAAATAAACAAACTTAAAATTAAAAAAAAAATTTTTTTAAATAAAGGAAAGGCACGACTTCAGTCCTGTGAACAGGTTCCTTCAAGAACACTTTACAACTCATATACCAGAACTCAGCACCTCTCCCTAAGCGAGAGCAGGAGCCACATCCTGCCTGGACTTTCTATCACCTGGGGTGGGACCCCAAGCCCCGGTCCCTGGTGAAATAGTAAAGGCAGCCCTTCTGCAGTCAACAAATGGCCTTACCCCCCAAACTAGTATTTTCCACTTGAACAGTCTGTTCAACTCTGTCTTGAGCCAGGACTCTCTGTGCCACTACCCTAAGCCAAGGGTCCCTTGTCACTCAGAGCAAACAGTTTCTCCACTGAGTCCAGCACCCACACAGGGATCCTAACGTGTGAGATCTGTCACTTCACCCTTCTGCCTCACCACCTGTCAGCATCCCCCAACTTCACCCATAGCTTTTCCCATCACCTCTGCAGCCTGGGTATTAGAAGCTTTTCCGGTGAGAGACGCAAAGGTGCAAGGCACATGGGAGGGACAGTGACTAGGCAAACCTAATGTTGGGAGGTGGAAGAAGGAGAGGCCGTGGGTTCCTGGTGTGGTCACTGTCTCTGACTGAAGGCTGATGGCACCTTGCATCCTACAGGCTTCAGAAGGACCTAGATGCTTCCAGCACTCATCTGTTACAACCACATGCTGGGGGCTTCCTGTGCAGGCAGGTAGGTTGAGAGGCTTTGTCTTTCTATTATAGAATCTGAATTAGGCTTTTTTTTTTCTTCAATTAAGCATATTCGCTCCCGAAGTGAAGAGTGATTGGATTATCTTTGAAAGACTAAGAAGATGCTAATGTGAGTTTGCTCTCAGAGTCTATGTTCCAATTTCTATTTTACCTCTGAGAGCCCCACATTCCTGACGTTTTACAGACCTGTTAGGAAATATCTTGACAGGACCTACCAGGAATCCCTAATCATGGAAAGAAAAGTACTATAAAAACATCTTCGCTTATTGCTTCTTAAATCACAAGTATGGAAACCAGAGTTTATAAGAAATGTAAAGGGAGGAAGGGCAGTCAGATCTAAGTGGGGCCCATGGGGAGTTATTGTGTATGGCTCCAGAAACAAAGTCAACAAACTTCTGTTTTAATCCTACCAAATGTTTACGACATGTTTTTCCTGAATTATGTATTAGGTGATTTCCATTCTTTTAAGTAAAACTGATGACCTTGCAGTGATTATTAAAAAAAAAAAAAAAAAGAAAGAAATTAAGGCCTTTTGTCATTGCTACCTAAAATATAAATATTTGTAAAATGTGCCAACTAGGCAGTTTTGAACATGATTTTAACTGGAAGAGCAAGTCCGAATGTCTTCAATGGCTGTCAGAAAGGAAAGTCTCAAGAAATATTGCACGGGGTCCTGACCCGCAGTGACGTTGGATATTTGTGGTGGGGTAAGGACACCTCAGAGGATGACAGGCTTTCACAGGTGAGTGTGTTTTGATTCTCAACCACACAGCCAGAGTGTCAATATTTTGACTGTTTTTTAAGGTCATTATTAAGGCAATGAAAATCTGAGCTAACTTTTTCCTTTACTATATTCCTGCACATCTCCCACTCCCCACACATATGTACACCGAGAGACTTTCAGAGTCTAAATGTAAATATCTAAGTCTACTGTACTTGTGTCATATTTTATTTTATACATTTTTATGCATATAGAGGACAGGTCATACAAGTAATATGCAAATAATTTTTTGAAAAACAATACTTGAAATATAACGAGATAAAGGGAGGGTCCCCTTTATCCCCACCCAGCTTCTGGCTTCCTTCTCAGAAATCAATACTGTCAGCCACGGATGGGTATCTTCCCAATCATTTATGCAAATGAATGCATATTTTCTACCTATTGCTTAAAGATTTAAAAAAAAATCACTGGGGAAAAAAGGGGGCCCCCTCCTCAGGAAACTCTTCTCAAGAAGATTTCCAACTCAAAGGATCGACAACCTCTGACAACCAGAAAGTAGAATGTGCTGTTGGAAAACATAACCAGAGAATTAAGTAAGATGTGATTCTGTAAAAATAAACAGGAGAGAGGGTGAGAAAGCAAATATAACCACCCCAAACCACAAATCAAAGATGCTCCTGTGATATTTTCACAGAGATCTTCATCCTAAAACCCAGGGAAGGCGAGGCAGGTTCTGTGAAAAGCAACACTTCCCTGGAGTGGCCATGAAATTAGCTAGGATGTAATCCAATATGATGGTGAAAACGTCCCCAACCTCTCCCAATCACCAGCACTGAATGAGGGCCCTGCTGCTCAGTACCTGCCTGTCCTTCACTCTCCCAGTTGAGCTCAAAATCCCTTTCGTGTGCACAGGACTCCACGCTTTATAAGATCCTTTTATATCCAGAGCTTTGCTAGTCTTTCCCACTACTGTTGGTTCCAGCCACAATGCCTTATTCATGAAATCCATATGTCGTTACGCCTACAAAGCCATGAGTCTGATGTCATCAGAAAAGCAGAGTTTGACCACAGCAGAATTAAGTGCATTTTGCATACAGGCGTGTTTAAAAGTTTGCTTATCATTCCTTGAGTTTGAAATCTAGCCTATCATAGAAAAACGAGAAGTGACAGATAAGCTAAAAGTAAAAGAAATGAACCCAGTCCCATCACCCAGGGGTCAATCCTTTCAGAAATGCTCCCTTCTCTTTTTCTTTCTTATATAAATATGTTCTATTCTACTCTTCTGAAATCTGCTTTTCTCATTTAACACAAATATCTGTACATACAGTCAGTGAATGGATGTCCTTCATTATATTTAATGGATGCAAAGAGTTCCACCGTATGAATGTGAAAGGCCGTACTTTGAATATACCCTGGACAGAGACGGGATTTGTTATTGTTACAAAATTCCTAATCACTTGGTCCCAGATAATCTAGAAAGTCCCCTTAGAATTTGATATGTATACTAAATAGGAAAACTAAGCTACAAATAAGGGACTTACAGATTTCGTTTTACATATTTTTCTTCTTTTTCAACCACGCATGGTCACTTAATGTCCGTGGTCGAGCACTTTGTACCCATCCTAGCCCGATAATATGCCAAGACTTAGTTTGGAGAAAAATGGAGGGGTACACGGAGGACAAGTTTCAAGGAATGGGGGCACAAACACCACAATAGTAATTTTACTGCTTTGTTTATTATTACAAAGCTTTTTTCTGCTATGTCACTATATTCTTATGATCAACTACAAGAGTTAAAACAGTGTTTCTCACATTTCAGTCATTTGAGTAGGTAATTCACAGCTTTGTCATATATCCACACCTGCTCCACACTCTATTACTTGATTAATATTTTTCTTTAAATCAACTCACTTTAAAATTTCAAATGTAACCTTTTCTGCAGCGGTAATACAAGCCACAGACTTGACGTATGATTTTGTTTCTAATACATATTTAAATAAATATTTTAAAAATATTTTTAATGTTTATTTATTTTTGAGAGAGAGAGCAAGCGAGCATGAGGGGGGAGAGGCAGAGAGAGAGCAGGATAGAGGATCCCAAGCAGGCTCTGCGCTGACAGCAGGGAGCTGATGCGGGGCTTGAACCCATGGACTGTGAGATCATGACCTAAGCCAGTTGGACGCTTAACCAGCTGAGACACCCAGGCCCCTATATGTTTTGTTTTAACGCTCATCCCTGTGCCACTAACTTTCCTGCCACAGGCCACCAATCGGCACTTTGCCACACTTTGCAAACCTAGCATAAGAGTGAAGGAGTTTCTGTAACACGTGGGAAACAGCTCTGACCAGAAACCCAGGAGACAGGGTTGGAGGCTTTGCCCTGCCATCACACGGGTGTCACTTGGACCAGTCACTTAACCCCTCTCTAAGCCTGTTTCCTTATCTTACAGTAGTGTCCCAACACCTGCTCTGCCACCACAGGACTGAGGTGAACAGCGAACAAAATCATGAATGCCAAAGCCTGTTGGAAAGGCAAAATGACCTATACACGTATAAATCTACAATAGGTGATAACGAATGACACTATAGTGCTTTATTTGGCCACATTCACTCACCATCTCCTAACTGTGAAGCTTTGTGTCCAGATATGGTGATGAGTCCTATGTGAGCCAGTACCTGTATATACACTGATTACTTTGGGAAGGATATAGGCAATACATGCTAGAGAACAGCGAGCTCAACACTGGTTGCACATTGAAATCACCTGGGGAGTTTGGGTTTTTTAACTGACTTCATTTTTTTGAGCAATTTTTTTTCTCAACAAAATTAAGCAGAAGGTACAGAAACTTCCCATATACTCCCTGCCCTCACACATGCATAGCCTTCCCCATTATCAACATCCCCCACCAGAATGGCATACTTGTTACAACTGATGAGTCTACACGGACACATCATAATTATCCAAAGTCCATAGCTTATATTATGTTACAATACTGATGTTGTATAATATATGGATTAGGACAAACTTATAATGACATGTGTCCACCATTATAGCATGATACAGAGCAGTTTCATTGCCCTAAAAATCCTCTGTGCTCCAGCTAGTCATCCTTCCCTCCCCCAGCCCCTAACAGTAACTGATCTTTTTACTGTGTCTATAGTTCTACCTTTTTTCCAGAATGTCATATGGTTGGAATCACACAGTATGTAGTCTTTTCAGATTGGCTTCTTTCACTTAATAATATATAAATTTGAGGTTCTTCCATGTCTTTTCATAGGTCAATTGCTCATTTCTTTATGGTGCTGGATAGTATTCCATTGGAATATTATAAATAATATTTAATTGACTAAATAATATTCCATTGATGTGTCACAGTTTATTTATCCATTCACCTACAAGAGACATGTTGATTGCTTCCAAGTTTTGGCAATTATGGGTAAAGCTGCTATAAACATCCATGTGCAGGTTTTTATGTGGACTTAAGTTTTCAACATCTTTAGATAGATATTACGGAGCATAATTGCTGGATACATGATAAGAGTGTTTAGTTAGGGTAGCTCAGTCGGTTAAGCGTCCCAACTCTTGATTTTGGCTCAGGTCCCATGGTTCATGGGTTCGGGCCCCGTATCAAGCTCTGAGCTGACAGTGTGGAGCCTGCTTGGAATTCTCTTTCTCTCTCCCTCACTCTCTCTCTCTCTCTCTCTGCCCCTCCCCTGCTCACACTTGTGTGTGCATGCACACGCATGCTCTCTCTCGCAAAATAAATAAACTTAAAAAACAAAAACAGTGTTTAGCTTTTTTAAGAAACTGCCAAACTGTCTTCCAAAGCAACTAGGCATTCTCATGTTCCCACTAGCAATGAATGGGTTCCTGCTACCCCACATCCTCGCCAGCCTTTGGTGTTGTCAGTGTTCTGGATTTTGGCCATTCTCATGGGTGTGTAGTCGTATTTCTTTGCTGTTTTCATTTTCATTTCCCTGTCATGGCCATCTGTATATTTTGTTTGATGGAGTGTCTGTTAAACTCTTTGGCCCACTTGGAGAGCTTTTAAAACTACCAATGCCCAGGTCATCCCCCAGAACAGTGTCAGCTTCCTGTGTATTGGAGCTGTGGAGACACACAGGGCCCCGCACTCAGAAGGCCTTGCCCTTGGTTTAATGCTTTGCTGTCACCACCCTAAAATTCTTAATAATTTTTTAAATAAGGGTCCCTGTGTTTCCATTTTGCACTGGGCCACAATTGCCTAGCCAGTCCTAGCCAATGACCTTGTTCTGTTTGGTCTAGAGAGCATCTGAGCTTTGGAATTTTTAAAGCCCACAAGTGATTCTGACGTGCAGCCGGGTTTAGAGGCCTCTGTTCTAGAGCAGGGCTGTGAAGCCTCAGCGTGGACATTTTAGAAGGATCATTTCTTTGTGGTGGTGGCTGGCCTGTGCATTATGGGCCGTTTAGATGTGTCCCTGGCCTCTACCCACTAGATGCGAGTAGCTCTGCCCTTCGATGTGACAACCAAAAACGTCTCCGGACATTGCCCAATATTCTCTGGGGGAAAATATTGCCCTGGTTGAGCTGATATTTAAAGGAAGGGGGAAAAAAATAATCTCGTTAGACTTAACTGATTAAATCCATGTGTGTAGAATTGGAAAACTAGTTATTGCAACTAAAATTACATGAAAGAGTCTTTTCTTTCAATCGGTATCAGAAAGGTTGACAGGTTTCGCCTTCTCTGCAAGGCTTTGGGGACAAGTCTCAGACCTCATCTTAAATTAAAATTAAATAGATGTTTGCTAAATAGCTGCTCAGTTGCTCTGAGAAAAGGGACTATGTCAAAGAGTATGCCACAAAAAGACAGAGGGAGACCAAGAGAAAGAGAGTGTGTGCCTCAAAGGGTCAAGAATTTACAGAGATCCCGTGCTACCATTTTCTCTGGATCCCATTTCTCTCTATACAAGTCGGCTCAGCTGCTAAATCATGCTCTAAAGAAAATTACCTGCAGAGCCTAAAATATCCTCCAATAATAAAGTGGATGTTCTCAGGGACCTTAAAGTAAATCAAAAGGCCAAGGCATAAGGTAAAAAAAAAAAAGGGGTTTTCCTGCTGAGAAGAGGACAAAATGTGCCAGACATGGGACCACCATCCAAATGCTTGCTCACAAATCGGAAGTAGGACAAAGCATGGGAACTGCACAGGTTAGCTTTAAAATCTACATAGAAATCAAATCTGCAATGCTTCTATCTTTTCGAAAAGTGACTCATGTGACTTTTCATCCTTCCTTCTTGGACTCAGTGTTCTCTCCGGGGAGACTCCTATGATCCTGCCCTCAGTGAAAATTGCCTGCAATTGTACCCTAATGGCTTGAAACCCTGAGGATGTTTATTATGTTGTCTCTGTCATGCACTTGGAAGTTTGGTTTCAGAACAAATGTATTAAAGAGCGAATCCTGGCTGGCGGTTAGTTTTCTTACTTGAACCACTGAGATATATGACTATGTTAGACATATACACATATACATGTAAACTTTTTTTTATCAGAAGGTGCCTGTTTTATTGTGTCTATCAGCTCATTATTTGGAGATAAAAGCAATCCATAACTCATCATATTATTAAAATAATTATATATACATACATATGTATATATATAATTCTACATATATTTTCACATCCCTGAAGACGGTAACTAAAGTATATATATGAAGCTCATTTATTCATTGGAATGCTAACAGCCTCTTGTATAGAGCACACACTATGTGCTAGGCTCTTTCTGAGCCACTGCAATGATGCCTTATTTCATTTAATCCTCACTCCTACTCAAAGGTGTAAGTGTTAGGTTTAGTCCAGTGTCTGTTGTTTGACCGTTCATTTTAAATACGAGAAAATCTGGGCTGAGAAAGGTGTGGGAACTTGCCCATGGCCACCCGCTAGGCATCAGAGCTGGTGTCCGCACTCTGCCCACTGTGCCATGCTGCCTGTCGTTATCTTTTCTCGTCTTCTGATAGAGTGATAAATACAAAGTGCCAGTTGTTAGAATTATATTCCATCCTAAGTGCTTTTATAATCTATCGTATCTATGTACTTACATATAGATGTAGACTTATTTGTATGACATCACCTGTAATATCTATTATAGGTACACAGATGTTAGACTCTAACATTTAGATGGTGGCAAAAGCACAGCTAGGGTTTAGAAGGCAGGACTCAACAAGCTAGAGCTTCTTACGTGGACTTCTGTGTTAAAGCACTTGCTTAGGTTGATCGTGGACTACCTGTACTTGGGGCACAGTCTGAAAAGTAGCTGCTCCCCTTCACCTGCCGGTTTGTCAGGCCAGGTCCGTCAAATGTGTGTCCAGAAGGACAAGCTCGGTGGGACTCAGAGTCGTGCTAACCAGAGGACCCATGTGACTATGGTATATCCAGAAGTCTGATAGTTCAGAGTCCTCTGCCCTAGACCTGAACAAAAGTCTGCTCAAGAAAGAACCAGATATGTGCTCGCTTCGGCAGCGCGTATACTAAAAAAAGAAAGAACTAGATGTGGTTCTAGAACAGTGCTCTCCGGCTCACTGGATTGAAGACCCCCACAGCCACTCGCCTTCCTTTCTTCTCTGAGTAGGGTAACCCCTCCACAGAGGATTCATGAATGTGCCCACTGGGTACATAAGCACTTTATGGGTATTTAGGGGCTCCTGCCTAGGCTACGTGCTTCATATCAGCGGATTATATGTATCCACTGATAATAAAAATCCGTAAGAAAGGTTTCCGAGTTCAAAAGAAAACCAGCATGCTAACAGATTCTGCTGTCCTGGTGAAACCCATCCTGTAAATGCTGTGTCTGTCTTCCTAAAGTAAATCTCTCCTTACTCTGGGATAAAATTGCAGAGGCTGCAAAAACACATGTCTTTCAGTCCCAATGTCACAACCCAGTGGGTGAGATTTAAAAAAAAAAAAAATGGAGTTCTCATTAGATGACACGGCAAGCCCCCCCCAGAGCCCACCAGACTGACAGTTCTTACGGAACGCAGCCAGCTACCTACAAGATGAGGCACTATTTCGAAGCCTCCCGTCACTTTTCTATTTGAAGGTACAGGTTGGAGTGTGAGGTTCCAATACCTAAGTGAGAACATAAAGCAGTTTGAGTCTAACACCATCTGGAAAGCCTTAGGAGGTTCGCATTATCTTCGCACCTGCCACGGAGAAGAAAAAACCAACTCTGATTTTTAGAAGGGACTGAAGCCATTTAGGTCTTGCTGGAATTACTCCCCTGGTAGCCGTGGCACAGGGTACCACCATCCCCGCCGTAGCCTCTGTCCTCTCGAAAAACCCTTTAAAGGGACCGGTAGGAAGAAATCCAACCACAGAAGTACCACGTGAAGCTCCACCCACGGCGCTCTATCGCTAAGGTGCTGACCCTGCGAACAGGACGACCTACCTGCACACTCGTTGAAGGAAGTTACATCAACTTTGTGTTCCAGGTGCAGAGACGAGAGCCAGACCACTCGTGCACGCGAATCTCCACCAGGAATCAGGGCAGAAAGCACAAATTTCCAACACCTTCTTCCCGTTCCAATTACCAGACTGGACCCTTGGGACTCTCAATATCAAGCTCATTATGCAAAAGCACATTGTAAGCACCATTGTTCTAGAAGGCGTTAAAAAAAAAAAAAAAAAAAAAAAGAATTACACGGACTCAATCCTTGCCCTGTAGTGTTTAGAATTTGTCCATCCCTCATCCTGTCCTTGTAATTTTACACTGGCTTAAATGATACATGTTAGGAAAGGCTTCATTGCTGGATGTAATGCTAAACCTCTTGGGCTTATTATACAATGAGTGAACTTAAGGAGAAAGGTATTTTATTTATAGCACTACTGTATCACAAGTTAATTTCCTTTTTACCATAGCAACATGAGGCAACATGCACAAATTCTGCATTTGGGGAATCTCACCAATAAAACATATTTAGAATGTTGCTTTTGGGGCTGGGGGTAGCTGATAAACTGTCTACCCAAAAGCAATACAAATTCTTAACTGAACGTTCCAGTCAAACACATAATGTGGTAAGCTAAGAAAAGAAGGGGATGGGGCATCTGGGTGGCTCAATGGGTTGAGCCTCTGACTTCGGCTCAGGTAATGATCTCACGGTTGGTGGGTTCAAGCCTCGCGTGGGGCTCTGTCCTGAGAGCTCGGAGCCTGGAGCCTGCTTCGGATTCTGTGTCTTCCTCTCTCTCTCTTCCCCTCTTCAGCTCATGTTCTGTCTCTCTTTCTCTCAAAAATAAATAAACTTTAAAAAAAGAAAAGAAGGGGATATATACTTGGCTGGATTCAAACAGGAGGTGCTTGGCTTTGTTTTTGCAGGAATCGCTTTTTTTTTTTTTTTTTTTTAGTTTATTTATTCATTTTGAGAGGGGTGGCAGAGAGAGAGAGGGAGGGAGAGAATCCCAAGAAGCCTCTGCACTGTCAGCCCAGAGCCCAGTGCGGGGCTCAAATCCACAAACTGTGAGATCGTGACCTGAGCTGAGATCAAGAGTTGGACCCTTCTGACTGAGCCACCTAACGCGCCCCTACAGAATTCACTTTAAACCAGGTGTGTTCTCAGCCGTAATCTTAAGGCTTGCCTCTTAGAGTTAATACCTACACTGCCTTGACAGTCGTGCATGACATTTTCCTTTTCACCAGCATCTCTCAAGGCAAGTAAGGAAGGCTCTGCTTGCTCATTGTGGAGTCTCTGTATGGTTACTTTGGGAGCTGGAGACTGTTGTATTTATAACTACTTCATTTTCCTCCTCCTCTAATAAAATCTTGAGGAGCTGTGAGTTCAGAAAACTGTTGCATTGTTGCATAAGGTAACAATAGTGTGCTGTCAGCACATTGCTGAGTGTCACCTGAGTGCCAGTTGATTTTTGCCTACGTTACAAAAACTCCAATGTCATACATGTCTATATTCTATTGCCTCCACCTAGACACAATTTACAGGAACTTTCATTGGGGTAAGATCACCCAAAATACCATTCTTTTGACTTTCAAAATAAGTGACATTTTATTCCAAATAGCCCTCAATTTCCCAATTAGTTTATCCAAGTTTTCCAACCTTCATACTTCCATGTCCTGTAGATCATATTTTGATTCCATATAAACTGAGGACCTAAGGTACCATGGCAAAAAGGTCTAAGAAAGAAGGTGCTTATTTTATAACTAATGAATGGTTGCAATGTTATTTGCAACTTGTGGGTGGAATCTTGGAACGTAAACGCATTCGGCTGCTTCAAGGGCATATCCTCTGTGTTTTATTTCCAATGTAGCCAGTGGGCGACTTGCCCATTAGATATGTGAGATTCTCATATTACACTCAGCCCAGAGGGGCTAATTCTAATGAGACTAGATAAGCAAATCCTGCACCTACAATGATCATGTCCAAATTGGGATGCTAGGCTTGCAACCCTTTTTTAAAGTATTCACTAAAACTGAACTCTTGTCTTTCAAACACAGTAATATAATTTTTCTATGGTAGCTAAAAGTGAAAACCTTAAAGACAAAAGCATCTCTGATTCACCCACTCACCCACAACTGAAGAATTTAAACTAAAGCAAAACGAAGAGATTTGAATAGAACTATTGAGAAATCAAAATGTCAAGTTATTAGCCTTTAATACTTGGGTTTATGAAACGTGGTAATTTTTCAAAGCTGGATTTTCCATAAAACAGAATCTGTTCCTGAACACACAGTACAACTCTAAGGACTGAGAAGAAAAGAAACAGAATCAGATCCTTCCATTATGGGAAGCCACACCAAGGCTGAAGGTCCATGGCTTTCCCTGGCATCACATGAAAATGATGGTTTTTTTCTATGTAGCTCAGGCTTATTTCTCTAAGTAGAAAAAAAAATAGTTTTTAACGTTAATGAATTTTAATGGCAATCTTTAAAAATATGTGCTTTCCTGCCTCTTTAAACAAACTGGCAGATACCATAAATAGAAATGCACTATAATATCACTCAGGGGCTATGCCTGTCAGAGTAGTACTTTTGTCCATCTAATTCACGAGTTGCTAAATTGACAGTTGCCTGGAAAAACTAGATAAACTAGTTAAAAGAGTAAATTTAATATTATTGTGACGCTAAACTAGTATATTCAGCTCTAAGTATATCTTCACATTTGATCTCCATGTTACCATGTAGATATGTGTATATATGCACGAGTGTGTGTGTGTGTGTGTGTGTGTGTGTGTGTGTATTCCCTTCATTTCCCTGGAGCTATTTCCTATGTTCAAAATAGTCTATATTTTTGCATTCTAAATATTTTCTTTTTCCTATATTCTAAATGGTTTCCAAAAGTCTGACCACCTGCTGAATGAAATACTGTCCTATCTGGGGGATAGGAGTAAATACGCCAGTCAATGACAAAGACAGATTGAAGTCCTCTTATTCCACCTGTACACTTATAATTCAGTTTATTTATTCTCTACTTAACTTCAAAACCAAACTGAGGCGGTTCTATGTTCCCCATGAGGCCACCCAATAACAGCATGACCACCCCACCACATCATTCATACAGGCACATTCGTTCGTAAGGAAGCCTTCACTTCAAACCTTATTGCACGCAGAGTGCCCTGCACGGACCAGCTCAACAAGACGCCTCGGAGCTGTGTTTTGATCATGATGATGCATCAGTATCTGCCTCGATGTGACTAGATCTCTGTCCTCATCTGCATTCCCCTCTTCCCTTCCAGGTGGGCAGCAGGCTGAAGACTCCCAAATTACCTATTTGGCTATGCAACATTAATGGAAATTCCAGCGTCCTTTTTAGCACAAACAGGCAGCTCTTATCAGACTGGAAAGTGGAGCGTCGCTTTGATCTGTACTTTTACGGAGGCCAGCCCCCACAGAAGAAGCCTGTGCAGCTTACAGTAGGTGAGCATTTCAGACTCCAAGTGCCGAGTGCTTTAATGCGCTCAAAAAGATGCAGCAGCCGGTGTTTCCCAGCTGTGCAGATATTCACACTGGCTTTGCAGGAAAAGGTTTAGGCTCGATTTCTGAAATGAAACCTATGCATGAGTCCCACAGTCCTAAACCCAAGCTTTGCAACCTGGGAATTCTGAAGCTGCTTTGAATACGAGCAGGGGGGTTTACACATAGCACAAAGGAACAAATGAGTTTTAGGTAAGAGAAAAAACAAAAGGGGAAGAACCGAATTTCCAAAAGGCCCTCTCTAGGAACTTTTATCTGTGAGCATAAGGCATTTAATGCCTGAGGAAAGAAATGGAAAACCAGAGGGATTGGGGCAGAAGGTGTGTTCCATTTGGTCAATTCTATCCTACAACTGATCGGATGATCATCCAGTGACAGAAGTAAGCAAACTGAGAGTGCATTTCTGTTGCGGTTAGTTCAGAAAGCATTTCTGGGGCTCTATTAAGTGCCAGGCAGTGTGGACAGACACTAGGAGAGCAACAGTCACTAAGGCGCAGTCCCGGCAAAACTCAAGGTTCCACGCCGAATGGAAGAAGCAGACAACCGCACAGGTTATTTCATTTCATTTACAACCATATTCTTTTAAACCCAAAAAGAGGGGGCGCCTGGGTGGCTCAGTTGGTTAAGCATCTGACTTCGGCTCAGGTCATGATCTCACAGTTCGTGAGTTTGAGCCCCGAGGTGGGCTCTGTGCTGACAGCTCAGAGCCTGGAGCCTGTTTCGGATTCTGTTTCTCTCTCTCGCTCTCTCTCTCTCTCTCTCTCTCTGCACCTCCCCCACTCGCACTCTTTCTCTCTCTCTCAAAAATAAGCATTAAAAAATTTTTTTAACTCCTAAGGAAAAAGACTAAACCTAAGATGTCTTTAAGCATTGGCCCTTTGGACAAGGGAATAAACATGATGAGACTTGGAGTCTGTACTGGGCACCTTGGTTTTACTGGTGGAGGCTTGTTGGTTTGATGTTGGACTCAGCATTTAGCATCCCAGATCTGGCGTTAAGCAACTTTTCAGTATAATGAAATCTGGAAAAGTATCTTAGTGACTGTTTCATCTGTGCAGCTCCTAATTCTTTAATTTTGAGAAATATATACTAGCCCACTTAATTTGGGGAGACAATGACAATTGAGGTGATCTCAGCTCAGGTCTTGATCTCAGGGACATAAATTCAAGCCCCACATTGGGCTCCACACTGGTATGGAGCCTACTGAAAAAAAAAAAAGTTTATTAAAAAAAATATATATGTTTATTTATTTTTGAGAGACAGAGAGAGGGGAGGGGCAGGCAGAGAGGGAGAGAGAGAATCCCAAGCAGGCTCCACACTGTTAGTGCAAAGCCTGACATGGACTTAAACTCATGAACTATGAGATCATGACCTGAGCCAAAATCAAGAGTCAGACGTTTAAATGACTGAGCCACCCAGGTACACCCCCACAAAAAATATTTTTTTAAATATATATTTACATTTAAAAATATATTTTAAATATATATATTTACACTTAAAAACATATTTTAAAATATATATTTACATATATATATTTACATTTAAAAACATATTTTAAAATATATATTTACATTCAAAAACATGTTTTTAAATATATATTTACATTCAAAAGCATGTGTTTAAATATATATTTACATTTAAAAACATATTTTTAAATATATACTTACATTTAAAAATATATTTTTAAATATATATTTACATTTAAAAATATATGTTTTTAAATATATATTTACATTTAAAATATGTTTTTAAATATATTTTTACATTTAAAAATATGTTTTTAAATAATATTTACATTTAAAAACATATTTTTAATATATATTTACATTTAAAAATATATATATTTAAAAATATATACAGTAAAACCTTGGTTTGTGAGCATAATTCATTCTGGAAACATGCTTATAAGCCAAAGCACTTGTATATTAAAGAGAATTTCAGAAACCATTGGCTCAGTGGTGACCATATGACGTTCGCCGTCACCTACTACTCATCTTGCAAGACATCGCTCATTTATCAAGTTAAAACTTATTAGAAATGTTTACTCATCTTGTGCAACACAAGCAGAACAAGTTACTCCCAATCCAAGGTTTTGCTGTATATGATTGGGTCTACTTTACTCTCTTCCTTGAGGAAAGCATCATTTTTGTATCAACTCACATGCATTGCAAGCATTCTCTTCTGGGCACTGTATTAGAAGCTTTACAGGTAATCCCATTATGTTCTCCCAAATGTCATATGAGGTAGATACTAGAATATCTATTTCCACATAGAAGAAACTGAGGTAGCCAAGAAATACTCAGTGAATAAATGAAGCTGAGAGATCTTAAGTACCTTCTCAAATGTCATATACGACAAAGCTTGCCCTTGAGCCCAGTTCTTGACTACCCCACTGGACTACCTCACCCTTCACCCAAAAATGTAAACGTATTCTTAGAAGCACTGGGAAGTGAGGAGCTCTCCTCTTCCTGGTTTTCCGGACAACATGCTGTGATCTACACCTGGCTCTATGTGTCGCATCATGGTGCTGGAATGTACATTTCATGAGTTACCAATATTCATGTTCCAAAATACACAACCACCCATGTTACCACACATGTTTTGTATGGGGCATTTTTACTGACCATCTACTGGAATCTCCTGGGTTTAACCGGGTCTAGGAACACAGCTTGCTGAGCCCAACTCCTGTCCACCCATCCTGTTTCCCTTCCTTCCTGGCTTCCTCTGGAATGCTGCACAGAGGGCCTAAATGCTGGCTGTTCCTCACCCAGATACTCACTCCCATCACTGGGAAAGAAACCAACCTGGAGATGGACATGTAGCAGGAAGACGGTTTTCTCCAGTGGAGATGCTAATCAGAACCAAGTGGAGAGAAGCCACCATCAACTGGAATGGAACCATTCCCTTTTTCTAAAAAGAAAGCCAGTATGCACAATGATGTCTGAGGTGTCAGAACTGCTGTCATAAAAGCCTAATATGGGGGAAGACCGTTTCCCTTCTACGGTCCTCATTCATGGGAACCCCACTGAAAAACCCCATCAGCAACTTTTTCTCCCTTTTTTTCTTTTTTTGTGCCTCTGTTAAGCCCTCTGCAGTTGCTTTCAGTGCTATAGAACAACAAGATCTGCAAGGTGTCTTCTCTATACTTGCATAGACGGGCTCCTTCATTTTATTCAATAGAGCAAATGAAGTGTCTCTCCTCTATGTTATTTTCAAATTAGCCTTTTGTTGGTGCCATTCTCCCCGAGGATTATGGAAGCAGGCAGCTAGCTTTCATTTGGGGATGAAGTCATCAGTAATGCATCATCAGGTTTTTAGTTATGGCAAGAACTCAAGCCTTCTCCAAGACTTCCTGGTATGGAGAGCATTCCTTCCCAAGGTTACATTTCACGTGCCCACATTAGCAAGTTCTGGTCATTAAAATAGTAAATGGGATTTTTTCGGCTTGAAGCAGGGACTATTCCTGGTAGTCTGGCAGCTATAACAGTTGACTTACGGGTTCAAGCAGTCAAGCCGAACACACAGAAGAAGACATTATTTCTACTAGTGCTATGCTTCTTTTCCTTAAAAGCTAAACATAAATATATAGACAGACAAATAGATAAACTTAGAAAGAAGACTTATTCCTAGATAAAATGTAATTATATATATAAATAGAATCTTTTCTTATGTCATTGTTAAAAGGGGAAAACAATCCTTTTTAGGATATGATCTTTCCCTGTCCTGTTGAATGCCTGCACTTTTTCTGAAGAATTACACAGAGTAAGATACAACGTATTCTTTCTAAAGAAAAAAAAAAATACATGGGAACCATCTAGACCTTTTTCCTACCCACCCCACTTGCCTGCCAACTCATAGACTTAGGGCTCTGTATTCACAAGCCAAAGGTTAGATTGCTAAGAACAACTTTTCTGCACCCATTGTCCAAATTAATTTGTGAAATGCACTTTCATTTGGCTCAGAGAATAATATTTTAACTCAAGGAGCATGGAGAAAATGAAACTTCAAGGTGAATAATAAATTATGTCAAAAGAGAAAGCCAATTTGGCTTGGACTGCTGATTACAGTATCTTTATTACATTGTTGTTTTCATGTGGGATTTTAAACACACTGGGTGAATATGTGGATCCTATTAGACCCTTATTTTATTTTGTCTTAGTCTTAGCAATATTGCGCCTTTCCTTAGGTACAGGCCTGGGTTTCTTTTTGTTTGTTTTATGGATACTGAGTTATTTCTAACCAAATGTCCCTCTTAGAGTGGACTGCTAGAAAGCTTAGAGACAAATGAAACACAATAGCACGTGCCTCCGTGAGAAAGCTCCTAGCCACCAGTAAGAGATTTCACTAAAGGCGTCTCAGACAATAAGGACATTCTTTTCTAACGGTCCAGCAAGGGATCCATGACTCTCTTAGGTCAATCATAATTCATCTTCTAGGACTGAGAACAGGACCCTTGTTACCACAACAGAGTCAGGGCTCTGTAGAAGGAAGAAGGGCAGGAGGACTGTTGTATAGACACCAGCAGCACTGCCTGGAAGTGTATCAGTCCTTACACAAGGCATTTTTAAATTGGCCTCATTTCTGAGTCTATTTTTGGTCCCTATCCTCTTTTGCCTTTGCATTTTTAATTTATTTATAAATTTGTGTTATTTTGCTGTATTTTATGTGTTGTAATCTGTCTTAAATTATTCCTGGAACAAATCTATAAATAAGTAAAATAAGAGAGGAAAGATTAAGAACCTGTGTTTTGTATATAAAGGTATAATAATTTTGATATGTAAAGGTATTAATCACTTTGCATGTCAATGTTGGAAAATGAGTTTTTATTTTGTCCTATAAACAGGGCACCCACTAATTTTTTTTTTTTTTTTAAGGTGGAGAAAATGTTATTTAGAAGTAGCTACAAATGTCCTGGGATAATCGGTTCACCTTTGAACTTTCTGTGTCTTGAGATAAATGACTTTAATTGTCCTGTCAGCTTCTTAGACATACAGGAAAAGGCTATTTGCTTGAAGACAGAGAGAATAATAGTTACCTAAACTGACTCTATCTATAGTGGAACCATGACCCTGAGAAGACGACAAATACTTTTTTTTGCCTCAATATTGTGTTGGCCTGGTATGACCCTCAAAATTAGCGTTTGTTCTTAGAGAAGATGTATGTACGATTTTTTTTCAAGTACATGTTCACCAGTAGCACGGGACCAGGTGGGAAATGGCCGGAGGGCAGGCAGCCTGAGATTCCCTTCACTCACCCTGGCTGGGTTTGGCATTACGCTCGCCAGATGCAGCCTTCAGTCACACCCGGACCTGATTTTATTTACAAGTAAGTAACACAAACTACAGATATATACCGTTGACTGTTGTAATTGCCTTTTCAGGGCCTCAGAGACACAACCGTTTGTTCATTCATCCAGGGAACTTCATCTCCTATGTGCCAGGCACTCTGCTGGGTGCTAGAGAAATATGGTGGGCACGATCAGCCTTGGGCCCTCTTCTCTCATGGCGCTTAGGCTCTTCTGAGGAGATGGCATTAATCAGAACCCCCCTTTAATGAATGTCATCTTGAAAAGTGAGGTAACTGTTCAGTGGGAAGAGATTTCTGATGTGTAATATCTTAGAATAAAGAAGTTCCTGGAAGTTCAGGAAAAGGCTTCTCTGAGAACAGATGGTTAAGCTGAGGTAGGAAGCTAAGGAGAAATAACTAGGAGAGGTGTAGAGGGATGAGCAGGGGCAGATCCCTGTGGTGAAGGCACTTGAGGAACAGAGAAGCTAATGGGGCTGCGGTGTAAGGAGCAAGGTGTTGAGTGAGTGTGAAGAAGCTTGTGTGGGGGTGGGAAGGACCCACCACAGGGCATCGCAGACTATGAGGCAGGGGCAACCTTGGCAGGTTTTAAATGGCCTGGTAATATTTGCATTTTGAAAAAAATGCCACAGTGTGGAGAATGGGCTGGAGAGAGCCCAGAGTGGATGCAGAGACCAGTTAGGAAGCTATAGCTGTGGTATCAGCAAGAGATGACCAGGAAGAGCAGTGGCGATAAAAGTAGACCAAAGAGGGGGCACCTGGGTGGCTCAGTCAGTTAAGCGTCCGACTTCGGCTCAGGTCATGATCTCGCACTTTGTGAGTTCGAGCCCTGCGTCGGGCTCTGAGCCTGGAGCCTGCTTCAGATTCTCTGTCTCGCTCTCTCTCTCTGCCCCTCCCCTGCTCACGCTCTGTCTCTCTCTGTCTCAAAAATAAATAAAACATTAAAAACAAAATTTTTTTAAAAACAGTAGACCAAAGTGGGCCACTCAGGAGATAACTACCAGTAAATGGACAAGGCTAAGAGATTAATTGTAAGGGTAGGCAGAGGAGGGACAGGGAGGACTCAAGAATGACTTTCAAGTTTCTGATTTGAAAACTGGTGGAAGACTGTGCTGCCACGGAACAGGGAAACACTAAAAGAATGGCAGATTTGGAGACGAAGAAATCCCAAGTTCAGTCTTGGACGGAACATTCACCTGGAGAGGCAGGGCAGTGGATTAGAAATAAGGACCTGGAACTTAGGAGCAGCAGGTTGAACAAGAGAAACACATCTGGGAGTCACTGATGGGAAGTAGCATGAGGGTTTGGAATAAACGTGCCTAAAGGAGAATATGAACCAAGAAGATGGCTGGGCCTAACACTGAGCAAATTCCAGGGTCAGTGGTCAAGTAAGGTAAGATGAGCCTAGGAAAGAGGCAGGGAAGGAGCAGATAAGGTAAAAGAGGTGGCCATCAGGTGATAACTAAATGAAAGGTATTTCAGTCAATGACTCTTGACGTTGAAGTCAAGCAGAGGGGATCACGTTTGAATAAATCCAGACAGTTAGTTTCCGGATAGCCAGTTTAACTTCAATTCTGTGGCGTGTACTTATATCCCATCTCCTTCCAAGAAGGACTTGGTGCGGCTGATAACTGGTAAGCCTCTCAGAACGTTGTGTCTTTTCTCGGCTACTGAACCCAATGAGAAAACTTCTCACTACTGTCCACAAGGTGGTGCTATAAGAGTGACTTTTTTCAATCTCATTATCAACTCTAATTATCAAGTAAATGTGGGCGATTCAGTCACACACCTAAAAACACAGTAAATAATTATAAAATTGATATAGAAGGATATTTAATCTTTAACGGATACTTGGAACTGGTGTCTCTAAGCATGGTGGGTAGAAGTGCTCTAACCTAGGAGTCTTTCTCTCTCTTCCCCCTCTTTCCAAGAGGGGCAGCAAGAACTATAAATGCTAACTTCAGGGGCACCTGGGTGGCTCAGCTGGTTGAGCGTCCAACTCTTGATTTTGGCCCAGGTCATGATCTCATGGTTCTCATGATCTCATGGTTTGGGAGTTCGAGCCCTGCACGGCGCTCCATGCTGAGAATGTAGAGCCTGTTTGGGATTCTCTCTCTCCCTTCTCTCTGCCTGCCCACCCCCACTTGTGTTTGTGTTTTCTCTCTCTCTGAAAATAAATAAATGAACTTAAAAAAAGGAAATGTTAACTTCAAAATAGCTCCATCCGTACCACCCCCTTCCTCGTGCAGACACCACTTGCTGTCCCTTGGACTAGTAAAATAGCCATCTGTGGGGTGCCTGGGTGGCTCAGTCGGATAAGTGTGGGTCTCTTGATCTTGGTTCAGGTTATGATCTGGCACTTGTGGGATTGAGGCTCATATCTAGCTCTGCACCGAGCATTGAGCCTGCTTGGCATTCTCTCCCTCCCACTGCCCCTACTCTGCTCATTTGGGTTCTCTCTCTCTTTCAAAAATAAATAAAAATAAACATTAAAAAAATAGCTATCCAAGCTCTCTCCTGTCCCCTTCTAGTCCTTTTTCTTTCTTTCTTTTTATTTATTAGAGAGTGAGTAGGGGAGGGGCAGAGGGAGAGAGAGAATCCCATGCAGGCCCTGTGCTGTCAGTGCGGAGCCTGATGCAAGGCTCGATTCCACAAACTGTGAAATCATGATCGGAGCCAAAATCAAGAATCAGAGGCTCAACTGACTGAGCCACCCAGGCTCCCCTAGTTCTTTTCCAACACAGCAATCAGTTTTCTTTTTTAAATTTGAATCTGATCATATTATAGTAATTCATATTATAGTTGTTTTTATGTACTTAGGACCAAATGCCAAAATCTTAACATGACCGATAAGAGCCTGTAGGATTTGGCTCCTGATTCATGTCATGCCACTCTCCTTCTCATCACCACACTCCACCCAAGCCCAACTCATCCCTACTTCAGGGGCTTTGCGTATACTGTTCCCTCTGCCCACAATGTTCTTCACTCTTGTTCTTCAGCTCTCTGCTGAAAACCACTTCTTTAGAGATGGTTAGATGCCTTCCCCCTTCTAAGAGGTCTCCCTGGTCCATTACTCTTAGTGCCTTGTTCTTCTTTATATCACTAGCCGTGATTTCCAATGATGTACTTATTTCAAAGCTTATGTGTTAAATGCCTAGCTACCCACTAGACCAGGGGATCTCAAAGCTTTTTGGTCTCAGCACCCTTCTATGCTTTTAGAATTTATCAGTGACCCCAAAGAGCTTTTGTTTATCTGAGTTGTATCTATCAATATTTGTCCTATTAGAAATTAAAACTAAAAAATTATTTAGCTATTTATTAATTCATTTAAAATAGCAAAGCTAAAACTTATTACATATTAACCTATGACGGTATGTTATGACAACTACATTTTCCAAAGAAAAAAATAGTGAAAAGAGTGTCATTATTTTACATTTCTGTAAATCTGTTTAATGCCCAGCTTAATGTAAGATAGCTACATTCTCATATCTGCCTCTGCATTTAATCTCTCGTGATATGTTTTTATGTTAAAATGCATGAAGAAAACCTGTCCTCATATAGATATTTAGCTGGAAAAGGAAGGAGAAATTTAACAGCTTTGTGGCTATTCTTCTTTGATACTACACCAAAACTCTACAAGTGGTCATTTTTGAAAGGTTAGTTGCAGTGTAGAAACTGAAATCATAGCACTGAATTCTTCAAACTCTGTTACATAAAAATCCATTCATGTATATTGCACTTTAAGTGGATCTTTCCCATGCATTTGTCATTTGGAAAATATTGCTTTGTTGAATTACGAAGATCCTTAAATGGCATATTTTTTAATACAGTATTAAAAAATCACAGTAGTTACTAATAAACTATTGCTACATGAAGCAACATGGATAGAGTTCACAAACATAATGTTGAAGAAAAAAAACAAACAGGAAATAGTACATGCTATATGGTTCCATTTATATATAGTACAAAAACAGACAACACTAATCTATAGTGATAAAGTCAGGAGGGTAGGTACCTTTGGGGGCAGTGACTAGGAGGAGTTCAAGGGGCTTTGTGGGTTAGCAGTAATGTTATATTTGCTTTTTAAATTTATTTTTTAGTGTCTGTCTATTTAGGGGGGTGGGGAGGGGCAGAGAGAGAAGGAGACACAGAATCTGATGCAGGCTCCAGGCTCTGAGCTGCCAGCAAAGAGCCTGATGTGGGGCTCGAACCCACGAACTGTGAGATCATGACCTGAGCCAAAGTTGGACATTTAACCAACTGAGCCACCCAGGCGCCACAGTAATGTTATATTTCTAAGTCTGAGTGCTGGCTACACAGCTGCATTCCCTTGCAAAATTTTTCAAAAATTATATGCCTAAATTTGGGCTCTTTTGTATACGTATATTGTAGTTAATAAAAAGATTTGTCTGAAGAGAATGTTTAGGATAGACATATGGATCAATGGAATGGAATTATGGGCCCAGAAATGAACCCTAAAATTTATGGCCAATTGAGTTTTGACAAAGAAGCCAAGACAATGGAGCGAAGAATGGTGTTTTCAACAGATGCTGGGACAACTGGCTATCCACATGCAATAAATGATTTGGGATCCCTACTGCACACTATATACAGAAATTTAACTCAAAGTAGGTCATAGATTCAAATGTAAAAGCTAAAACTATAACACTTTTGGAAGAAAGCATAGGAATAAACCTTTGTGATTTTGTATTAGGTAGTGATATTTTCGATGCAATACCAAAAACACAGGCAATGAAAGACAAGATTAATAAGTTGGACTTTCTCAAAATTTAAAATGTTTGTGCTTCAAAGGACACCATCGAGGAGAGACAACCCACGAGCTGGGAGAAAATATTTGAAATCACCTATCTGATATTTTGTATCCAAAATATACAAAGAACTTGCACAATTCAATAGGAAGAAGAAAATCCAATTTTTAATATGCAAGTAATTTGAATAGGCATTTCTCCAAAGAAAACCTACAAATGGCTAAATAAGCACATAAAGTGCTTTCAACATTATTAGTTATTAATGAGATACTACTTTACACTCACTAGGATGGCTCTACTCAAAAAGACAAGTTGCTGAGGATGCTAAGAAATTGGAACACTCACACATTCCTGGTGGAAATATAAAATGGCACAGTCACTTTGCAGAACAGTTTGGCCATTCCTCAAAATGTTAAACATAGAGTCACCATATTACCTAGTAATCCTACTCCTAGGTATATGCCTCAGAGAAACAAAACCATATGTCCACACAAAAAACTTGCACGCAAGTGTTTATATCAACGTGATTTATAATAGTCAAAAAAGTAGAAACAACTTAAAGGTCTATCACTTGATAAATGAATAAACAAAAAATCATAGGTCTCTATAATGGAATATTCATCAACCATAAAAAGGAATAGCATACATAGATAACTATATCATAATTGGCTATAACATAGGGGAATTACAAAAAATAATGCTAAATGAAAGAACTTAGTTGTAAAAGACCACATATTGTATGTTTCCATTTACAAAGAATTACTAGAATAGTCAAATCTCTAGAGGCATAAAGTAGATTAGTGGTTGCAGTGGTTGCCTAGGGCAGGGAAGGGGGAGGCGGGGAAGGGGAAGGGAGAGAGGGTGGGTGGGGAGGGGGATGGAGAGTGGCTGCTAATAGGTACAAGTCTCCTTACGGGGGATGATGAAATTTTCTAAAATTAGATTATGATGATGGTTACACACTCTGTCCATATACTGGAGAACACTTAAACAGGTAAACTTTACGGAATGTAAATTATAGGTCAATAAAGCTGTTGATAAAAAAAAAAAAAAACAACAGCTATTTATAAAGGGTACCAAAACCATTCCTGTGAAAGGGACCACAGTAAAATAATAAGGATCTGATAGATTTGCAGAGACAAAACATCTCTGCCTCTAAACAACACCTTTGGAAAGGCAAACCTACTTCTGGGGGAGGGAGGGGGTCAGACTTCATCTCCATCCCACCATCCCCAACGTAACCAACACAGCTCCCTACAAAGAGACTGGTGTTTTACCCTGTCTCATACCCTGAACTCAGACTCTCCTCAGTCTGATCAAGTCCTTTCACCTCTAATTAGCTTTTGTTTTACGTGAGATTATAACCCCACAGGAGGGATGCAACTGGCCCCTTCCTGTCCCTTGGGTGCTCCCGGTGACACCCAAGTTCACTGCACTCTTGCCTCCTCCCCTTAGTGCTTAAATGGCCAGTGCCGGCATGAAATGTGCTGCAGGGAACACACAGGTTGCCCCTGGGCAGCAGCTCCTGGAGGCACTTTGTGCAAGAACTAATCAGACTTGACCAGGCAGAAAGACGAGCCCCAGATGGGCAAAACAAAAGTGGCAGGTGAGCAACCCGCTTGGCCACTGCTTAAAAGTAAGACAGATTCACTAACTAAGCAATTTAAAACCACCGGGGAGGGACAAGGTGTGCAAATGAGCTGGCTAAGTGAGCTCAACTGTCACTGTCATTGAACCCAACTGCTATTGGGTGATTCACAGGACACTGTCAGAACACAAGCAGTGCCAGATCACGGACGAGGTGTGTGTGACAGTGCACGCTGAGTCATTTCCTAACTGAATCCAGTTCAGAATAACATCATCGATAATATACTCCAAGGCCTGAATTTAACAAACTTAATAAAAATGCAGAAAGCTGTGTACGTGGCTGTAATCACTACTTAAAGTTAGTTATAGCTGCCTGAAGCTATCGGCATGTAAAATGAGGAGCCCATTTGGAATTTCTTCTGTGGAATGAGATTTCCCATTTCGAAACAAATGGTACATCACAGAAAATACTTTGCTCCTTGTCAGGGTCTGGGTCACTATGCCCTGCACACTCAGGTTGAGGCTGCTATGCTAGCATTAAGAGAAACGATGAAATTGTTGTCCAAGAATTTAATAGCTCCGGGGATGTGAGGTACGATGGATCTCCTTGTTCTGCCCTCAGCGTGGCACCCCTTTCCAGGAACCACCAAGGAAATTTACGTGCCAACCAACAGGCCACATCTGAGCTGTTTTTTGTGTGTGTGTTTTTCCCCCCAGCTGCTTCTCCCCAGAAATCGTCAGGGAGCTTTTTGATAGTTTTGATTACATGGAGTCTGCTACTAAGTAAACAATTCTTAGAACCGTAAAATGCAGTGCCTTCCATTTTTCTCTGCTCCTTTTCACAAACTTCCTCGTGAGTCATCTTTTGGCCCGAGAAATAGATTAAATCAGTCCTTTGGTGTTGATAGAAAGGTTATCTTTTGGTGATCTAATCAAACAGTTCCCTCTTTTGATGAAAAGAATAGAGATTGAAGCAGGGGTGACGTTGATGGGTGTGTGGAGGGGGGAGAGAAAAGAGGAGGTGGAGGACGATAAGAAGGAGAACGGACAGACCCTCCAGAGTGTCTCAAGACAGACTGATAAGGAGCAGGCTTCCCAGAGAAGACAGAAAACAGTATAGCCTAGTAACTGTGTATGTTTTCTAGAAAACCATAACGTACCTGTTTAGTCAGAAAAGCAGACTCCTGGGGCTCCTGGGTGGCTCAGTCCGTTAAGCGTCGGACTTTGGCTCAGGTCATGACCTTGCAGTCCATGAGTTCAAGCCCCGTGTCGGGTTCTGTGCTGACAGCTCAGAGCCTGGAGCCTGCTTGGGATTCTGTGTCTCCCTCTCTCTCTGCCCCTCCCCGGCCCGTGTTCTTTCTCTCACTCTCTCAAAAATAAATAAACATTAAAAAAAGAAAAGAAAAGAAAAGCAGACTCCTTGTAATAAGTCTGGCTTGTCATTTTGTTTCAAAAGAAAACAGTATTCCCTTCCTGAGCTTCAGTTTTCTCATTTTTAAATAACTACAACCCATAATCTATTTCCAAAACTATTTAAGAAGATAGGAATTTCATTAACTACTTAAAGCTCCCTCAGACAGTAGTGAAACAATCATCAAGGAGAAAAAAAAGTGACTCAAACTTTAGTGAAGTTTAATAGCTAAGAATTTAGCTTGCTTGCTTATTTATTTGTTTGTTTATTTATTTATTTTTAAGTAGCTTCATGTCCAAAGTGGAGTTTGAACTCATGACCCTGGGATCATGAGTCAGATGCTCCACTGACTGAGCCAGCCAGCTACCCCCGACATATATTTTTAAGCACAAATGTGTCAATAACACTTTCAAGATATAGTAGGAAAGAATATAGATGTTTCCCAACAATGTTTTAGGTCCAAGCTTTGTTAATTGCTGTCTCTCTCCTCTGCACTCCGCCTCCCCAGCTGTAAAGATTTCTTAATTACCGAATTTTAAAACTGCCCATTTCATTCATGCAAATGCCTTGACATAAATTGGATGTTTTTAGAGCATCAATAAACATCCCGAGCGTGACCCAAGAAGGTTGCCTATAAAATGAGGGTAACGTTGTGGCATCAGACAAATTAAGTTTGTTATTTGGTTACAGCCAGGGGCATCTTGAATGTACAATTCACAACTATAAGAAATGGTGTTCCCCCTGAATTCCATACAACAGAATTTGATGCGAGACGGCAGGGAGGTTCCGACTTGTACAAGGCCACGATCCTCATTGACTAAGGCAGTCTTTCCTCCAACACTCCTGCACCTGAACATTCTGTCACCCACCCACTCCACCTCCACCTGAGCCCCACAGCATCCTGGGAGCCCCTTATTCCTTCCAGCCACCAGGCCCAAGGAAGTACCCACTGTGACCTTTCTATTAGGTCAAATCCCAAGAACCCTCTGCTACAACAGACAAGGTTCACACTCACACAGAAGTCTCACACTACCACTGCCAGCTACTTTAGATGCTTCCTTAATATTGGATTTAAATCCCCACTTGAGGGGCACTTGGGTGGCTCAGTCAATTGAGTGTCTGACTTCAACTCAGGTCATAATCTTGCAGCTCGTGAGTTTGAGCCCCACATGGGGCTCGCTGCTGTCAGTATGGAGCCCACTTGGGAACCTCTCTCCCCCCCCTCTCTGCACCTCCCCCACTTGTGCTCTCTCAAAAATAAACATTTTTTTTTTAATTCCCACTTGAAAATAGCTTCAGTGTCTACTATTGTACTGGAAATGCCATTTACATAGCAAGAGAGAGAAAGAAATGACAAATTTCCAGTCTGACTCACATCGGTCACTGTATGTGTTAGCTCATGATCAAAATAATATTTAAAAGACTGCATTTAAATGACGTGTTAGGTTTACAACATGCTTTCCCTTGTATCAGCTATTGGAAGCTTCTCAACGCTCTTGAAGTTGGATTTAGTAGCTGTTTTCCAGGTGAGGCTATAGATTCAGGGAAGGTAAGGAAGCTACTTGAAATGCTACATGTGGTACCTTGCAAGGCCACGACTTGAACCTGGGGCTTCTGGTTTTATCTGGGGCTCCCTCCCCTCTTTGTTCCATGGTCACCTGTGTATGCTACCTTAGTGCAAGATATGAGGCTTGGTGGGTGAGAGGAAAGGACACCAGCCGCTGTTTCAAAGGGCCGTTAGACCAGGGTGCCTGGCAATGTTCCCAAAGCTCCGAGTTTGAGTCTTGAGGGGCCATGGAAGGTGTGGCATCAAAGCTGCTCCGGATCACTGTTCCCCCACCTCCCGGAACCCAAACACTGCGCTTCAGGAGTGTACGGTGGGATAACCAAGTCTTGGAGTCTTTCTGTAAGACTCCAAGATTCTTCTGCTTCTTCTAGCAAAAAGTGAACACTGCCTCAGCAGGGTATCGGTTCTTGTTTGGACAGCACTCATTCATTCATTCATTCATTCATTCATTGTCCACCCCTCCTCTCTACATCGTAAGCTCCATGAGGATAGGAATTTTGTCTATTTTGTTCATTGATAGATGTCAGCACTTAGTACACTGCCTGGCACATTGTAAGCTTGGGATAAAAATACGTTGAATAAAAACAGGGATCTTATAAGCCTCCCCTATTTTGACTAAATTTTATCTCACCACCACATGTGTTGAAGGCCACGGGCAAAATCCCCAGAAGACAAGGGAAATGTGGTGGGAAGAAGCTGCCCCAGAAGGGGGCCCTCTCTGTGCCAGGAGGTGGGGCCTGGGGGCAGACTAGCTTAGCACTGTCATCTTTCAAAACAGCCACTGAAAAGAGGGCAGGGGATGATTATAGTATAACTTGGTATTTCTTTGGTTTTTGTTTGTTTGTTTTTTTAATCCTGAGATACTTTTTTTTTGAGTGTTGGTTTTTTGTTTGTTTGTTTTTTCTTTTTTTGTTTTTTTGAGAGAGAGACACAGAGAGGGAGCAGGGGAGGGGCAGAGAGAGGGACACACAGAATCTGCAGCAGGCTCCAGGCTTTGAGCTGTCAGCACAGAGCCCGATATGGAGCTCAAATGCATGAACCACGAGATCATGACCTGGCCAAAGTCGGATGCTTAACCGACTGAGCCCCCCAGGAGTCCCCCGTGATACTCTTTTGAGGCAATTTTGATATTAAAGCAAATGTATATCATAATTTATAAATTGAGATCCCTAAAGGAAACTGATGTCACCAGATACTGATTACAACCTCTGGCTTAAATGCTTAACAAGAGGTTCCTCTCTGAAATATCACACAGCTTCAGGGGCATCTGGGTAGCTCAGTCAATTAAATATCTACTCTTGATTTTGGCTCAGGTCATGATCTCACAGCCATGGGATGGAGCCCCACATCAGGCCCTACACTGACACACGGAGCCTACCTGGGATTCTCTCCCTCTCCCTCTCTCTCTGCCCCTCCTTCACTTGCACTCTCTCTCTCTCAAAAGAAATACAGTTAAAAAAGAAAAAAAAGGAAATGTCACACAACTTTAAACAACATATAAAACCCGAGTCTTGGGGATCTAGGAATGGAGTCCAGCCTGCCTGCACAGTGGACGTGGCTTCTCAATGTCTCCTTTTTCCCAGCAGTTACAAAGGAAGGCAGAAGGAGGGAGAGAAGGACAAAGGGAGGAAGAAAGGACAGAGGTAACGGAGTTGGTTACAAGGAGGTGCTTTAGGTGATGGGCATAGTTTGTTTTAACCTAATAATTAAACACACAAAAAATAAACCTGGTTCTCCAAGGTGTTTGATAAGTACAGAAAAACTGGGTAGCAGAAGCTTTATTTTGATAATGTTTAGAGAATATACTGTTTGGTATATTCCCAGTTTGTAAGTATATAACGGAGTGTACTTTATTTACTTACTTAAAAGACACTTCCAGCGGTTCTCTGGTAGCAAAGACGAGAGGTGCCCTCAGAGCAGATGTCTGTTATGCCAGTCACTTGAGGCCATGGTGTCCTGGAGCTGGCCAGACTCCCACGAGCAGTGTAGGCCAACTGTGTGCATTGATTCCCGTCTCCAAGTCCACTGGCATCACCTTGGTAGGATGAAATTGGCCATAGTAAGACTATTTACATCACACCAATTGGCAGATAAAGAATCAGTGGTTTATATTTTTTCAACGATCTGGTACTTATTTACCAGTGTGTCACTGCCTGAGAGGTCCTGTTTTTAAAAAATTTTTTTAATGTTTATTTATTTTTGAGAGACAGAATGCGAGCGGGGGAGGGGCAGAGAGAGGGGGAGATACAGGATCCGAAGCAGGCTCCAGGCTCCGAGCTATCAGCTCAGAGCCCAATGTGGGGCACGAACCCACGAACCGCAAGATCATGACCTGAGCTGAAGTCAGACACTTAACCAACTGAGCCACCCAGGCGCCCCTTGAGAGGTCCTTTTAATAATAGAAATGTAGGGTGGTGGCCATCCATGGTCCTGAAGAAAGGGTATAACTGCTCTCTATCTTTTGTGGAGCTTAGTGAAAGCTCCCTCCTCCTGATAAGACTGGAGGATTTGGGGGATACTTAGATCTATAAGCATAAAGCACCCAAACTCCTCTGGGTGAAAAGGTATGGTGATGCCCCACCCTTGCTCACTGAAATTCAAGTCAGGGACATTTGTTGGGAGAATCATGGTGTGATTCCAAGCAACACCCAGTATTAGCAAAAGCCAACAAGGTCATGATCTAAAATGACCCTGAGGAAAGGGGCTAGCTTAGATCTGGTCCAGACTCAACACAAAGGCCTTGAGGGTTTGGGTGGGGACTATAGATTCCCCAGCTGTTTCATGCTTTGAGAATCCATGACTATGAACTTGAAGCTAACACGTGAATCACCTCTGTAATGCTTTCAAGAGCACCCGAGTCATCTGTCCAATAACACAGAATCGGCTGGTCTTTGTCTTTGAGAGCAAGACTGTGATACATTGAGTGGCAGAGGAATGATCACTGCTTTTGGTGCTACTGACACCTGGCATCTCCAGGCAGGACTAAACCACTCCGCCGAAGGAAACTCTTGAAGCTTTTCAGCAAAAAGAGGTGGTGGGGAGGCGGGCATCCTCTAGAACATAATTCAAGAGAAAGATACCGGGCTCCATGCTAAGGAGGCAGTGGGGGTGCTCAAGCAATCACTCAGTAAGCAGAGAACATTTTTTACATATATACAGAGCAAACAGAATTCAAGTAGTAAGAATGATTATCACAACATGGTATATTGCAGACGATTTTCTTCTTTACACTTGACTTTCTACAGTTATTTAAGAAAAGGAAAGCCTAAGCTCTTGCGTTTTGCTATTGTCTCAAAAACATTCATGTTCCCCCTAATGGCAGGAGGTTGGTCCCACACCCAGAGGGTTGCCTTTTCCGGGCTAATGAGGGAACCACCTGGATGGCACCCTCCAGTTCAGACCATTCCAGGATCCACTCCACTTAAACACAGGAGACAATGGCTGCACTGGGACTTAGCTTGGGTCTGGCCATGGGGCTTGGGAAGGTAATGGGCTGTCACCAGCCGCAGCAGGAGAGGGGAGAGAAGTACAATCACAGCCAAGATCCACACTCTGAGACACAGGCAGCACCGTGAAGGTCACCTACCCCAGCTGCTCCCAGCAAGTCCCTGGCACTATATTATGTGAGGGGAGACTGTGGCTAATGTTTTATCTTTTTCTTAAATTTCTTTCATGTCATGTTCTTATAATTAAAAAAAAAAAAACAACGAAAAGCAAAAGCAAGATTGGTTGATAGGTAACAGATAAGATTCCTCGGAGTATCATTTAAAGTAGCAACTCTACAGTCAAGAGTGTGCCTTGTGCTGTTTTTCTGCTGAATCTCTGAGGGAGGCTTTGTTGTGGGTATGAGGTGGGGAAGGGGGACTGTTCACCTAACATGAACTCGACTTGAGACATGTCTCTACCTCCTGAAAGGCTTCAGGAATGCCTGATGCCTGCAGCTCTGCCTCCTGTCTGGCTCCCCCGTGCCCATGACAAGCTCCTCTGTGACAGAGGCGAGGACAGGAGGCACTCAACCACAGACTTCAATAACTTTCTCTCTACATGCTAACATGGGATCAATGAGATCTAAATTGAAATGTGTGGTTGAATGGCTTTCTGAAAATGTCCCGTGCCTCCGCGTCTTTGCAGAAGTCTAAATCTCTTCCGGGGAAAGGAGGAAAGAAAGTACTTGTGTGGATGGCTATCACGTACCTCACCCTTTTCAGATATAACAGAGAGGAGAATGGATTTCTGTTGCTGATGGAATGGGAAACGGGACTTAGGGAAACAAGGTATTCTCCAGAAAGCAGAGTCTGAGAAGCAAAGGCATGCGTATTCCTCCTTTATTAAGGATGGCAACTCCGCGGAACAGAGGTGGTGGGGGTGAAGCAAGGAAGGCGGGAGTGCCATGTGAGGGTGCGCCACGTGGAGTGCACCTGACTGCTTGACCTCAGGCCACCCTTCTCAGAAGCCATTTAAAATGTGCGTCAGAGGGCACCTGGGGGGCTCAGTCGGTTGAGTATCTGACTTCGGTTCAGCTCATGATCTCACATGACTCTGAGCCCCACATTGGGCGCTGCTTGCAGAGCCTGCTTTGAATCCTCTGCCTCCCTCTCTTTGCCCCTCCCCCACTTGCACTCTCTGTCTCTCAAAAATAAATAAATATTTTAAAAATAAATAAAATAAAATGTGCCTCAGGACCATTCGTATGGGAGAGAAAGGGGTAAAAAACTATCCATCGCTTCTCATCTCAGGTTGAAGGCCCATTTCACGGGGTATTATCTGCCCTGCACTTTCAGTTGTGTATATGTGGGCACCAAGTGGGGGTCCACAACTTTCCACGTCTCGACATTAACAGGGAAGCTCCAAAACAGAAGGCAAGAGGTCTCAGGTGCAAGCATGAGGTTGGGTGCTGCCATATGGCAATGGTATGAAGTTGACAGTGGCCCATGCGACGTTGGTCACCACCACAGATGCTGGACTTGGAGTCACGGGCTCATCTCCGCCTGGCTAACTCCTCCACATGTTTTAAGAATCAGACAAGATACTCATCCTCCAGGAAACTTTCTCTGACAAACCTCTCCTCCACCAAATTGATTCACTTAATAATACATACACTGACAAATTATTCCACCAGAAAACGCATCATTTAAAGGCTTTAGAGTCTATAAAATAAATTACTGTGCAGTAAACTAAAAATTCAACAATCCACATGTTGATTTGACTCAACACAGCATTAATATATACCTAAGATACAGTGATTTTAAAATTCTTGTTCACTGTGGCAGAAATCGATAGTTATTCCCAAATATGCATTCCCTTTCTCCTACAGCAATATAGTAATACTAATAGTTTTTATGTGGGCTCATGCCTTCCTGAATACATTTCCCAGGCTCCCTTGTAGTAAGGTATAGCCATGTAACTCAGTTCTGCCCAATGGAATGTAAGCCGAACTGAATAGCTCAAATGCCAAGTTGGGTCCTTAAAGGGAAAGAGTAAGTGATCTCCTTACTCTTTTCTTTCTTTGCACTGGTTTGAACATGGGTGGACATCGTGGTGACAGTTGACCTAGGCCCACATGAACGAGAGCAGCACCATTGGGACGCTAGAACAAAAAGATAGAAGGAGCCTGGGGCACTTCACCCTGGTGCTGCTAGCCGAGCCCGGAATGCTTACATCCAGACTGTTAGGTAAGAAGAAGTTAAGGTAAACATCACACATTTATTGCCTAAAAGGAAAAGCTGTATTGACTGTTATATGCTACACTTAGGATTTCCTAAGTTCTAGAAACTCAAGTAGGGATATGGAGATAAAAGATGTAGTTCCAATCTAAAGGAAGCTGTTAGCCTAGTGAGGAGGGAGGCTATAAAAAAAAATTACACACGCAAGTGTGACAAGTTCTAAGAAAGAATTAACCATAGGTGCTATGGGAATATATGCGTAGGGCTTCCTGAAGGAGGCGATGTCTACATGGGCCTCTAAACGTAAGGGGGGGTTAATAAGGTATGAAGAATGAAAGGAACAGCATAAACAAAGACAGCAAGGCCAGAGAGGGCATGGTACTGTCAGGTGGGAAGGCACTAGAACCAAACAGGGGTATGGGGTCTGTGGTCAGACTACAGGGGTTCAAATCCTAGTTTAGCCCTTAGGTGAAGATTTCATTCTGAAGCCCTTGGATTTCATCCTGAAGCCTAAGGGATTTTAAGCAGGAAACTGACACAGTCAGATAGATTTTGAGGGCTCACTTTGACAGTAGAGTGACACATGGGTCAGAAGGGGTCAGTCCTTTGTTCTAAGTGAATCTCAACCCTGCACAAAGGAAAGCTTTATTGTGCACATTGCACTCCCTAGACAAGTATCTTTTTGTGAATTGTAGATGGTGAAAATGGGTGGCCTGAGTTATGTATAAACAGATTACTTACCCTGTAATGACAATTCACAACTCTGTCTGATGGGGGCTCACTGCCTTGTCTCTGCTTAAAAGGAAAACTTATGATTGCTTTCGCCATGATTATTCAACAACAGCCTAGATTCCCACTTCCTGTCTTGCTAAGGAAAATATCCATGGCCAGGTGACCAAGAATATCATTTTCCAAGGCTCCCTCAGGGTAAATTCACTGAAGCTCTTCTCAAGATGAAACCTGACTTTCTTATTAGTCTGATTTTTCCACACAAGCACATGAGAAAAAAACTCAGGACTTTGCCCATTTGTTTACATCCTTCAGAAGACCCAAGTGTGTTGAACAGAGCCTTGGGAGATGAGTGCTCCTATTGGGGGATTCTCCAAAGTATCTCTACCTGGTGTTGGATCACCCAAGCCGCATCATGCAATGATTTTCCTTCCTTGCGAAATGGTGAATACCAATAAAATTGTGACTCTCCCTTAAATAAGGGATGCCAAATAAGGATCTGCACACTTTCTGTAAAATATCTGCGTATCTGCACTAAGGGAGAATAAACAAGACATGCAAATCCTTGCTGGAAGGTGGGGGAAGTGGTTTCTTCCCCAGGTAAAATCACCATGAGCCAAGATTTAATGGGATTTCCCCAAGGGCAGTGAGTACAAGCAAATTCACCAAAATCCTGAAAGCTTCCCACATAAGATAGTAAAAAGCACTAGAATACCACTTTCATTTTCTGGAAGGGGAACCAGTCAGGTCTGCAGAGCCTCAGCTCTCAAAGCAACCCTTTGGTCTTTGGATTATACATTTTATAAATAATGGTGATTAGGCACTAAAGAAGAGGAAAATGACATGAAAGTCACACACACACAAACACACGTGTTTCCTGGGATATTCTCTGCCTCTGGATGCAGAGATGCATGCAAAACATGCACCCTTTATTGGTTCTCTTCTGATTTCCCAGCCCTCTCTTATCCGAAATTCTAACTTCTTAGACAAGAATTCACAGTTGGTCTCTGAATTGCCGGTGACTGGGTCTTGTCTCCTCATTAGCAGGGGCAATCTCCTGTTGTGTCACATGCATGGCTAACGTCCCATTATGGCTGCTCCATTACTTAGCTTTAATTATTCTAAATTAGTGTTTTCCCATGGCACACCAAGAAGGGAGGAGCGAAAACTATTCTCACTCTCTGAATGTCCCCTCTATTCCTCACCTTCAAAACATTCCAGACACAGGTGCCATAGCTGCCCAGGACTCTGACTGCCTTTGACAAAACAAAGCATAGGCAGCGTGACCTTTCCGAGATGGCAAACAATGAAAATGACACAAATTCGGTTGATTCCAACATCCCTTTGTCATGAGCTTACCAAACCTTTCAATGATTTCTGCATTTGAGAACAGAAATTGTTCATTCACAGACTGGGGTAAGCTTCAAGATTATTGTTACAGTTCTTCAATGTCAGCTACTAGAACAGGAAAATGCCCAGAGTACGCATATGTAGATTCATCCCATCTCCAAGTTATCTCTGAGGAATTCGTGATTTATTATACGCTGCCACCGTATTGAAGTTAATTATGTACATGTATTATTTCTTCTACTAGACTGGAAAGTCTGGGAAGGCAGGATAACATCTATTGCTCTTTTTCTTTTGGAAACAAGCTGAAATCTATAATTATGCATACACAAATTCACACACACACAAAGGCACAAATACATGTACGCTATGTTGTCTTTCCTATTACACTCTTCAACTATTAAAAACCAAAAAAAAAAAAAGAGGGGCACCTGGGTGGCTCAGTCAGTAGGTTGTCCAACTTTGGGTCAGGTCATGATCTCGTTGTTCTCAAGTTCGAGCCCCACATTGGGCTCTGTGCTGACAGCTCAGAGCCAGGAGTTTGTTTCAGATTGTGTGCTTCCTTCTCTCTCTGTCTCTCCCCCACTCACACTCTGTCTCTGTCTCTGTCTCTCTCTCTCTCTCTCTCTCAAAAACAAATAAACATACAAAATTAAAACAAAAAAAAGAAAAACAAAAAAAAATGAGCTCAAAGACCTAATGACAAAAACAAGATATAAAATTGTCAATATAGGTTATTCCTATTATCAAATATAGCTATGTAGAGGTCTATGCAGAAAAAGGAAGTAGTTAGAAAACACCAAAGCATTAACAATACTTATTCTGAGTGGTAGATGTTTTTTGTCTTTATTCACAAAATGTCCAAGGTGTTGTGGGGGTTTTGTGTTTGAAGAATACATATTATTTTGATAATCGGAAAAATCTCATTCTAAAAATATTTCTGTAACAAGCATTGTAAATCTAAAGTGTTAAATGGATCCATGTATACTTTTCAAGATGCTAAAAGCATCTAACTTTACAACAAGGGCATAAGAGTTTAAAAGAGAGGGGAGCCTGGGTGGCTCAGTGGGTTAAGCGTCTGACTTTAGCTCAGGTCATGATCCTGCGGTTCATGGGCTCGAGCCCTGCATGGGGGTCTGTGCTGCCAGCTCAGAGCCTGGAGACTGCTTCGAATTCTGTGTCTCCCTTTCTCTCTGCCCCTCCCCTGCTCGTTCTCTCTCTCTCTCTCTCTCTCTCTCTCTCTCTCTCTCTCTCTCTCAAAAATAAATAAATAAACGTAAAAGAAAGAGTGTAAAGGAGAAAAGAGATTCAGATGAAGATACATTACATTCTGTGTTTCCCTGAGACTCCAAATGTTGCTGCCTTCTTACCATGGCTGGATAGACTATATGAAGAAGACCTCCACCCCCACAATCAACACAAAGCTATAGAAGCCTCAAACTGCAGATGATTCTCAGTTCTTACCAGCAGATGCTGATACTAGTCAGGTGATGAGACCGGAAGAAGAGTGTAAAGTAAGGACACCCAGGGCTAAAGCCTCCACCAGCACTTATGGAGCCCCTGTAAATTACAGAAAACTCCCCAGCTGATGAGTTGCATGAAGACACCTTCCTTGCCAGGCTACAGGCTTGGAGAGACTGGGGCTGGACTTAATGCCCACTGTTGCACACTGGCACCTTTGTTGAGGTCACAAACTGCCACCCTATGCTGAGACCTGGCCAGAGATCGCCCTGGCCGTGGCCAAAGAAACAAGACATTCGGCAGTGCTGAGAACCTACACCAAGCTGTAGATTAGCAGTCTTCATGTGAGAGCGTAAGCCTTTGCAGGTGGACAAAGACCTTCCTGGAAGCACTGGAACAGGCATGGATCGTTTTGAGACACCTGATTTCCAGACCCTGTGCTGGCTTTCACGCTCTGCTAAAACATATCCATCTGGGAAAGGGGGCTGTACTCACAGCAGCGTTCTCCCACACTACCCCACACCCATCCCAAATATAATGGTTGTGTTGCCCCAAGGTACAAAAACCCCTGAAGATATAAAAGGGATGTCTTTTTAATGAATCCATTAGGAACCTATAACCCATCCCATCTTTCTCTGTCTCATTCGCCATTCTGCTAAAGGTGATGCTCAGCCGTATAATGGGCCAGCTGGCATTGGCACTCTAAATTCAGAACCGAGAGAGCCAATGGTTCGAGGGGTCTGTTCAATAGAACTGTAATTTTTAAATTTAACTGGGTATTTTGGCTCCTGTCGAGATGTTAGATATTAAAATACAGGTATCCTCCACTTTTCAAAAGCTTGAGTTACACCACTTTGCTTTTATAAAAGACCCACATTAATACCTGTGTTGGCTAACCAAAAGAAGTTTGAAGAAGGCTTTCAGTTTTATGAAAAAAGGCAAAAGGCAAAAATAGCATTCCGGGTTTGTTCTATAGAAGCTGTCCTAGAGGCCGTGCACACCTGAAGCAGCGAGAGTGGCCCCATCGAGCTCCTTCCGTGGGACCTACACTCAGCATCTCAGCATCAGGCCGCCATAGCTTTGAACTGCCTGTGAGCATCTGTGCTGTATCACCATTGATTTTGTGCATCCATTAGCAGAATGTGTCCTAAGGTATCAGAAATGCCTGAGAGAGGTTATTTTGGAGGGTTTGGGAACACTCAAAAAAATTTCCATATAAATTAATGGTAATTGCTTCTTCAATTCATGCTATTTCAGCTTAGGAAAGGTTTCACAGGAATGATCTGCTTTCAGACAGGGGTGGGGAGAGATCTATATACAGTAGAATGAAGGGGGAAATAATACTTTTTACTTAATAAGCCTCTATCTCTTTTGTTTCAATTTAAAAACATTTAATGTCTTATATAAACATATACAAAAATAGCACAGTGGAATAAACCCTCAGGCACCCATCACCAAGCTTCAACAATAATCAGCATGCTTAGGAGCCTAGAGGGCTCAGTCAGTTAAGCATCCGACTCTTGATTTTACCTCAAGTCATTGATCTACAGTTTGTGGGATTGAGCCCCAAGTCAGATTCCACCCTGACAGCACAGAGTCTGCTTGGGATTCTCTTTCTCAGTCACTCTCTGCCCCTCCCCCACTCATGCTTGCCCTCTCTCTCTCTCTCTCTCTCTCTCAAAATAAATCAATAAACTTAAAAATAAATCAGCATGTTGCCAACCTTGTTTTGCCTGTTTCCTTGCACACAGACTCATGGACATGCACACACACTGTGGTAATGTGGGAGAAATATCTTGAAGCAAATACCACACCCTATATATCATCTTACCTATAAGTATTTCTGTACACAGCTCAAGAGATAACATCTTTCTACAACTTTCTATAAATATAGTCACAACGTGATTACCACACCTAACAAAAATAATGATTCTTCAGTATCATCACATATCCAGGCTACATTTAAATTTTTCTAATTGTCTCAAAAATGTCTTTTTTTCCAGTTGGTTTGTCGGAATTAGGATCCAAACAAAGTCCATGCACTTTATCTGACTGCATTAATAACAATTTCCCTTTCCTGTTTTTTATTCCTGCCATTTATTGAAAGAAATGCATCATTTGTCCTATGGGCAAATAAAAATTTCATTTTTTTAAAAATTTTTTTTTAACATTTATTTATTTTTGAGACAGAGAGAGACAGAATGAATGGGGGAGGGTCAGAGAGAGGGAGACACAGAATCTGAAACAGGCTCCAGGGTCTGAGCTGTCAGCACAGAGCCCGATGCGGGGCTCGAACTCACAGACCGCGAGATCATGACCTGAGCCGAAGTCGGCCACTCAACCGACTGAGCCACCCAAGCGCCCCAAAAATTTCGTTTTTATAACTACATGGTATTCCATTGTGAGTGTGTACCAGAGTTATTCCACTAGTCCTTCATTCATTGACATGTGTTTTCTTTCCATTTACACGTATAGTTTGGTGCCACAACAAAGAATCTGTGTGTGTGTGTGTGTGTATAATTTCTTAATTTGCCAGTGAATCTTTAAAAATGGACTTCTAGAAGTAGGATAGTAAAGAGAGTAGGTCAATGTATATGTAATATTGCTAGATCTTGTCAAATCCCCTTCGTTGGGGTTGTGCCATTGCACATTCCCTCCAGCAATGAAAAAGAGTTTGTTTCCCTAGACACCTGCAACAGAGTTGTCCAGCAGCTGATTTTTGGCCAGTTTTATATCTCGGAGAGTGGTTATCATTATTCTTTTCTGGCCTTGAGTTTTGTTATTAGCTGCTCTCGTATATCACTAACACTTGGAGTATGTGTCCTTTTCATTCATCATTGCCACCGCGAAGCCGGGGTCCCTCTCTCTTCCTTGAATCCCAGCTCTGAATCTCATTACCCATTTTCACCACCTACTGACCCATCACCCGCCACCACCCCACCCCCCCCCCCTCCCAGCCTCTCACTTCTCTGGGACTTTCATGTCCCTCGGGGCAGTTTTATTTGCATCTCCCTTATTTTGAATGAAGTGAAATATTTTTTTTCTTAAGGTTAGAAGCAATTTTCAATTCTTTTCCTGTAGACTCTTTGTTCATATCTCTTGTCCTTCCCCCATCCCCCTTTAAATGAACCTATTTTCAAAGGATGAATCAACTAAGGGAGAATTTCATGAAAGCAAGCAAAGAGATCATCAGTTAGAATTCCTGAGTGCTAAAAATAACTTTTCTTCATGTATTTAAACACAAGCAAATATTTTCTGCTATTCTCAATACTCATCCTTAGAACTTGTCATTAGCTGGGAAGAAAAGCAACTTTGAGCAGCCAAAATGGTAAAGCTTAATGATGCTGCTTCTTTTAAATGTAACAAGAATATTTTCTAGGTTCGTCAGATTTTTAAGACACTTTGGAATTAACCTTTAGATAACATTTTCCTAGATTCAGTGTATATTTTTAATCATCCAATTAAAACATATTTTGTTATATATCATGAAACATTTAATTAGAGTAAATTTCACTTATTTCATTTTTTTAAATAGTTAACATTTTTAATTTCCTATTAACAAATAATAAAATGGTATGCTAGCTATTGGGCCAATTAGTTTTTACTGATAATTACCTTTCTCTTATTATTTTTTTAACATTTATTCATTTTCTGAGAGACAGAGCATGAGTGGGGGATGGGCAGAGAGAGAGAGGGAGACACAGAATCTGAACCAGGCTCCAGGCTCTCAGCTGTCAGCACAGAACTCACAAACTGTGAGATCATGACCTGAGCTGAAGTCGGACACTTAACTGAATGAACCACCCAGGCACCCCTTTAACTTTCTCTTATAAAATGAACTAGAAAAGTTTGAGCAACTTTCTCTTATAAAATGAACTACAAAAGTTTGACCACAGTGTACAAAAAGCATCAAAATTATTTCTGATTATTATGCTAAATTTGATATAATTATTCTCCAAAACAGAACACCAGGGTTCCTATGTATTCATTCGCACATTCAATTTCAGAAGGAATACCAGGCCTTTATCAGACAACTGGCTTCAACAATAAAGTAACCTATAACGTAAGCCACAAATTCCATTGCATTATTACAAACTTTTAAAGATAGCATATTTAATTTATTTTTGCAACTTATTTTTGTAAGTTGTGGTAAGTTGATAGAACCAGTCAGGGTTCTATCAAAGAAGCAGAATCACTAAGATGGGGTTTGTTATAGCAATTGCATCTCATGCAATTGTGGGAGCTGGTTAAGTAATCTTCGTTAAGTGTATTAGTCTCCAAATGAACAGAACCAATAGGAGTTATATATTGTGTTATAGACGTATATATGTATATGTATATAACACACATATATATAAACACACTCACACAAGTACAGAGAGAGAGAGGCAGGAGGTGGGGGGGGGGGGCATAATAAGAATTGACTTATACAGGTACAGATGCCAAGAAGTCAGTTTCCAGGAAACCAGGAAAGCTAGTGGTATCATTCAGTCTGAGTCTGAAGACCTGAGAATCTGGGACTAATGGAGGAAGTCCTGATCTAAGTCCAAAAGCCTGAGAACCAGGAGCACTAAATTCCAAGGGCAAAAGATGAATGCTTCAGCTCAAAGGGAGCGAGAATTTGCTCTTCCTGCACCTTTTCGTTCTATTCCAGCCCTGAGTCCTCATCGGATTAGATCATACCCACCCACATTGGAGAAAGACGGGCTGCTTTACTCAGTCCACCAATTCAAATGCTAATCTCTTCCAGAGACACCCTCACAGACACACCCAGATACAATGTTTCCTGGCCATCCCCTAGCCCAGTGAAGTTGACACATATAATTAACCCTCAGAGTAAGGCTTTTGTTATTCTGACTGATGCTGGACAGGCAATCAGGAAGAGAAGACGGATGTAAAGTCCGGGAGAGCAGGAACAAGCCTGAACCCACAAGCACCAGCTGGATCCCACAAAAGCAGACAACAGCCTATGGCATTTCTTGTTGCATCTGACCTTAATGGCGTCCTACAGAAGCCAGGGCCTTTCCTCACGTAGCTAAACACACGTAAGAAGTCAGAAAAGCTCATTGTTTTTGATTGATTTATTTATTTTTAACGTTCATTTATTTTTGAGTGACAGAGAGACAGAGTGGGGGAGGGACAAAGAGGGACAGAGACAGAATCTGAGGCAAACTCCAGGTTCTGAGCCTGTCAGCACAGAGCCCGATGCAGGGCTGAAACCCACAAACCGCAAGACCATGACCTGAGCTGAAGTCAGACGCTTAACCAACTGAGCCACCCAGGCGCCCCTAAGTCAGAAAAGCTAAAATAGACCCACTTGCTGCCTCTTGCCAACAAGGTGAATCCACAGATAAATAACCACTTGTGTGAGCTACAAAATAGCGCTATTTCACTTTCACCCTCCAAATCCCCCAGGCATCTCCCTTGGGGTGCCCCCTAAAGGGAGACAGAGAGGAAAGGGAATCCTAGGGACTGTATTTCAGCCTTGCCAACTTGACACATTCCAAAGCCACAGGGGCCCACCCGTCACCTTGGCACTGAGACACGTCTTTAAACCATCCTGTATCTCCAAATAAAGACAAAAGCAAAGTCATGCTTCCACCTGACACAATACAACTATCACACACACAACCAGAAATACACTGATCGTTTCCCAAGGAGCGGATGCAAAGCCCCCTCGCTTTGTCCTTGGGTGATGTTTGTTCTTCTCCCAGCTGATTCACACTCCCCTTTTGCTATCCTGTAACCGACATTCTGAGATAGAACTATCTCAGTTAATAGTCAAATACTGTTGACACATTTTGTGTTAGATGATAAAGGGATAAGGGAGGAAAAACAAAAAATATTTGGCTGATGATGTATCAAAATAAGAAACACCCCGTAAGTATTACATTTTTGCAACTGGGCATGAGCTTATCCTTCCTACCTTTCGTGTCACGTTCCGGTTCCCTTCAGCCAACACCTCAGCTAATCGTGGTTCCTTGCCAAGTGGGGTGGATAAGCCAGTTCTGTCAGGTCCACGTGATTTAAACAATAACCTCTCTGCTTTCACTATCTAGCTTACAAGTTATTTCTCAGCAGTTGTCATAATAGCTCTTGAAATGTGCAGAGTTCAAAGAATTGAATGCTGTTGCGATAGCAAGACTCCTTCCTCTCCCATCTACTTATATACATGAATAAATGTGCTCATTTCTTGTATCAATAAAAATAAAATTGGGAAATAATTGATGATAAACCTTGTCTCATTCTAGAAATGAACAATATTTATCCAGATAATGGATTAGTTTTAAAATCATATTGCTTATTTCTGAGACAAGTGTAATTTTTCTTCAGTATGTATTTGTCAAAATTTGTAATACATTTATATTATCTTGATCAACTCTACACTAAAAAATGAATGTAAAGATAACCCAGTCTAAATAATGATTTTAACCTTCAGAGCCTTAAGGTAATAGGAAATAAAATGAATGATGAAACTTTTATTTACATGCATAAATTTGTGGCAGAAAATACGACACAGCAATCAATAAAAGTCTTTTAAGCATAAAAATATGCTAAAATAAAATTTTGTAGGGTGAGTGGAATGGAAATACAAGTCAAGGAGAGAAAGTAAAGAAATAAAATGTCCTTCTTTAAACGTGACAGAAGAGCTTCTACGAGAAAGAGAAGCTTGTTCGTGTGTTTTTAAAGTAAGGATAGTGCATCAAATCATCATGTTATTTAGATTCCATTGGACAGATTTAAAGGACCAATACATCAGTTTTAACTACAGGGAATAATTACTACATGCTACAAATGATTTCCTTTGCTATTATGCAGGTCTCTAATAAAAAAAATTTAGATGGCAACTTCAAAGTGTTCCATGTGTACACAGTTTTTTAAAGAAGTCTGCTTGGGCATATCTAAGCAGAAAATAACAATGATAATATCAGTTAACACTTTCTGAGCCGTTACTACTTACCAAACAGTATACTAAGCTTTCAGTATAATTCAGTATAATTGTACAGTCTGATGACAACTGTGTGAAATAAGTATTATTATTCTTATTTTGTAGGAGAGGAAACTAGGGTGTGAGAGGTATTGTGTCTTCTGCAGTGTGCTTTAAAATAGGTCAACATGAAGTGTGCTATAAATGTGTATATTAGTTTAGGCTATACCCTTGTAACAGTCATGCCCTAATCAGGAATATACACTCCAGGGGTGGTTTGATCAAAAGGCCCCACTCCAGGGGGGGCTACGTAAACTCCTCAGCTATTTTTATCTCTAACCAGCACTTGAAGTTTTTTTCGTTAACATAATGGACACTAAACATGAGTTTCCATTAGTAATTGAACAGTTTGCTCAACACATATGGACAACTAAAATAAAAAACCCAGGGGCTCCTGGGTGGCTCGGTCGGTTAAGCGACCGACTTCGGCTCGGGTCATGATCTCACAGTTTGTGAGTTGGAGCCCCACGTCGGGCTGACAGCTCAGAGCCCGGAGCCTGCTTCGGATTCTGTGTCTCCCCCTCTCCCTGCCCCTCCCCTGCTCATGCTCTGTGTCTCTCTGTCTCTCAATAATAAATAAATGTTAAAAAAAAAAAATTAAAAAAAAAAAAGAATCCACATGCGTGAATGGCACAGAGAAACTTAACCCGTATCAATGACCCCTACGGCTAATGAGGCCTTGTGACAGGTCCTATGCCACCTGCTGATTCCAGTGGAGTTCTGGTTGCCCGACTCCCACAAACTGCTTCACAGAATCCTGCCACTAGAACATAGCTGCATTTGTCTCTGAGGCAACTTTCACCAAGGGGCCCCTTAGAAGGAGTCAAGAGCTGGGATTCCATCACGGTCACTGGACAGGGAGTGTGCGTGCTCCTTACCTACCTGCTAGTGAACGTCTACATGAAGCAGAAGTCAGCCTGACACCTCTATCCCTTGCCACTCAGTAGTGAGGTGACAGCGGTTCATGTAATGTGGTCCCCACCCCACCCCCAAATATCAAAGCGGACCCCACCCACATCTACCGGGAAAAGTTTGTGCTTGGCCCACCTGGGTTTGGAATATTGGCATAAAAGGTTAGGAAACCCGCTCAACCTCACACTCACACACCCGGTGGGGACACACCAGGATTGGAACCTGGGGTTGTCTGCCCCGAAAACCCCTCCTCTTAAGTGCGCTACTCCAGGGCCTCCCGGGGAATTCACGGAAGGCAAGAATCAGACCTGCAGCGATGGAATAGGGGGCGAGGGAGTAAGCTGGGTGATAATTTTCAAATGCCTCCTTCCAGGCAAGTTGGAGGCTCAGTTGGGGTTCCCTCCAGAAAGACAGCTGCTTTAGAAGTGTTAATTGATCACCATCAGATTGGAAATCCCTTTCTCCACTTCTGCCAGAAGAGCCCCACACTCTTCAAGGATGCGGAAAACCACACCGAACTGTGGGGAATGTGGGTCTAGAGGGAGAGCAGAAACTCTGGGGGCGCTGCAAGCAGCAGTCAAGCCAAGATGGTTGCTGCGACTTAGTATTTTTACCATTCTTTATTCCCTCAGTGGAGTCCCGGCCCCGCCACGAAGAAACCCGACCAGCGTACCGAGGAGCCTGCCCTCGCTGGTGACACAAACACGAAATCGTTGCGGGGTTTTCATCACTCAACCCCAACTGCCAAATGTTAACTCTTCTTTCCCCACTGGGTAGCGCGACATTCTGGGCGGGGCTGGCTTTCTAGTTATCTGAGGTTATTAAAAAGCCCATGTGGCCTATACCTCCCCATCTTGTGTTTGAGGCAAGGCTTTTCCCTTCCAGATAACTGACCTTTTCCCTTCCCAACTAATCAGGCTGTGACTGCAGGGTCTGGCGTTGGGAGAGGTGGTGGCTTGCTCTCCCTCCAGTGCCCACGTGGCCTTCCCTGGTAGGAGGTCCAGCTCCTGACTCACTTCATCCAATCCCTCAGCTCCTGCCCCTGGCAGCCCTGCCCAGAGCCTCTTGCTTCTGGGGTCCCCCTCACCTGGTGGGCAGCTCTCTGGACACCCTGGGAACTCTCACATCCTCCTCTAGCCAGTCAGTGACATCTGTCCATCCCCTCCCCCCACCCCCCCCCCGCCCCCCCTGCAGTCCCACCATCCCTCTCCAATTCTCTTTTGCTCAGATCGGGTAGGCAGAGGGCAGCTCGACAAGTCCACTGCCAAAGTTGATGTCTAATCAAGGACCTCAGATAGTGATTGGCTGAACAATGACTCCTCAGATGTCTATGTCCTGACCCACGGAAGCTGTGAATATGTTACTTTACACAGGGAAAGAGACTTTGCAGAGGTCGTTAAATTAAGCATCTTGAGCTAGATTACCCTGGATTATCCAGGTAAACCCAATGTAATCACATTGGTCCCAAGGCGAAGGTCAGATTAGGAGAAGGCCATGTGATGATGGAACCAGAGGGAACCAAGGTGAGAAGAAATGTAGTCCGGCCAACATCTTGATTTTAGCTTAAGGAGATAACTTCAGACTCTCAAAGCTGTAAAAATATGCTTCTGTTGTTTTAAACTACGAAATTTGTAGTAATTTGTTATAGCAGTAATAAAAAACTAATACCATGACCATCCACCCTTCCTGCAGGATCCCCATCTTTACAAGTGACCCCCTTGGGATCCATTCACTTGACAGTGCAGTATAGTAGGAACAGCTACGACACGCTCCCACCCCCACACGCTGATGGCTCACAACTCCAACACTCAGCGGTCTCCACTGCCCCCCCCCCAACTGTCTGTGGCCAATGGGGAGGGGCACTGGAGTGATGGTGAGGGTTAGCTGGATTTTAGAGGTTCCTGGGCATCTTTCTCTGCAGAAGAGAAAAGGGGGCTCCTTTGTCTTCAGCTTTGGTCCTGGCCACCAATTCCCAGGCCAAGGGAAAGTCCCAGTCAGTATCTTGTAACTCCCTGAAGCAGGAGGGGGCCACAGCACTTTTCTCTGAGTAATCTGTTGTTCTACAGAATTAGAGCCCACTCCCCTCATTAGAGCCCACTCCCCTCATTCTATGTCTGGGTGCCCTTTATAGGAATTTAGAATTCTTTTTTCTTTTTTGAGACAGAGAGAGAGCGGGCACAAGTGAGCAAGAGGCAGAGAGAGAGAGAGAGAGAGAGAGAGAGAGAGAGAGAGAGAGAGAGGGAGAGGCAGAACTCACCCTACTCCAGACTTGAACTCATGAACCGTGAGATCACGACCTGAGAGGAAGTCAGATGCTTAACCCACAGAGCCACCCAGGCACTCTAGAACTCTTCTTTATGAGAAAATGTTAAAGTATCTGTTAGAATGCAACATGTTAACTCATTCCTTTGTAATCAGATTCTAAAGGATCAACAATAAGGCCTGGTTTCCTTTTGTGCTTCTGGTACCTTGCTTCAGCTCACATCCAGCCCACAGCAATTAAATCCAGAAATTAATATCCTGGGGGCCTGGGTGGCTCAGTCGGTTGAACATCCGACTTCGGCTCAGGTCATGATCTCATGGTTTGTGGGTTTGAGCCCCGAGTCGGGCTGTGTGCTGACAGCTCAGAGCCTGGAGCCTGCTTCTGATTCTGTGTTTTCCTCTCTCTCTACCCCTCCCCCACTTGTACACACACACTCTCTCTCTCTCTCTCAAAAAAAAATAAATATCCAAAAATAAAAATAAAAAAACAAACCCAGATCACCCAAAGCCATGCAGAGCATGTGCTCAGTGAAACTGATTCTGCCACTAACGGCAGTTTGCTTGGGCTTCTCCTTCACCCTCTATCCTTCATTGACCAGTGTATCACATAGGATATATTCAACTGCAAGTAATAACAAAATTGCCAAACAGTAGAGTCTATCAGTTGAGGTGCATCCACCACCAGGGTCTCAATGTATCCCCCCAAATTCATATTTTGAAATCCCAATGCCTGGTATGGGTCCTGGTGAATGGGATTGGTGCCCTCATAAAAGAAGCTGAGAGACCTCCCTTCCCCTTTCACCCTGTGGGATACAAAGAGGAGCCCGTGACCTGGAAGCAGGCTGCCACCTGACTGTGCCAGCACCCTGATCTTGGGGCCTCAGCCTCCAGAATCGTGAGAAATAAATGTCTGCTGTTTAAAAGCGATTCAGTCTGTGATATTTTGTTATAGCAGCCTGAACAAACCAAGACATCCACATAGTGGAAAATTACAGAGCTGATGAACAGAGTGAGGATGTTAATGCCGAAATGGAAAGAAACACCTCTGGGACATAATGTTAGGCGAGAGAAGCCAGCTGTATACAGTGTTGCCTTTTGTGTAAGAAAGGGGAAAGGTACATATTTGCGAATATTTGCCTAACAAACACTGAAACACTACCCAAGCAGCGTTTCTAGCTGCCTGCCAAAGAAGGGTTGATGAGGACAGTATGGATAAGGACAGCATAGGAATGAGCCTCCTCATTGTAGATTATTTTAATTTGGGGCCTGATGAATGCTTGTCTATCAGTTTTGTTTTGTTTTGTTTTATCTTCTAAAACATTTGGTTATTAAGATATTACTCTTTGGGGCGCTTGGGTGGCTCAGTCGGTTAAGTGTCTGACTTTGGCTCAGGTCATGACCTTGTGGTTCAGGAGTTCAAGCCCCGTGTCAGGCTCTGTGCTGACAGCTCAGAGCCTGGAGCCTGCTTCCAATTCTCCCTCGCTCTCTGCCCCTCCCCCGCTCATGCTCGCTCTCTCTCACTCTCTCTCAAAGATAACTAAACATTAACAATTTTTTAAAATAAATAAATAAAAAGATGCTACTGTTTGGAGGATCTATGTGAAGGGCATACGAGAATCTTTTTGTATAATTTTTTGCAACTTTTTTTATAAGTGAAGTTATTTCAGAAGGAAGAGTTTTAAAATCTTAGAGAGAATGCTAGAAGGGTAACAAATAGAAAGACCTAAAAACTAGCAGGAGTCGGAACCATGTAGTTGCTGAGAGAGGAAATAGGAAAGAGAAGGGGTGGGGGTTGGGGGTAGGACAGGGTAGTGGAAAGTCAAGTGACGGAGAGGACCAGGGAAGGACTAATTAAGAAGAAAACCTGATGGGTATTGAGGAGGGCACCTTTTGGGATGAGCACTGGGTGTCGTATGGAAACCAATTTGACAATAAATTTCATATATTAAAAAAAAAAAAAAAAAAAGAAGAAGAAGAAAACCTGGCATCCTAGACTCCTTTCCAAGGGTTCCGTTGCCATCTTCCCGGATGTTTACAAAGAAAGGAAGACGCCACTCCTACAGGTGAACGGTTCTTGACAGCCGCCCAGGACAACTTTCTTCAAGATTTGCTTTCCTGCCAGATGCTTTTCTTCCCTTTCTCTGCTCCCCAAACTGTGTTCAGGGGCACTGGCTGAGAAGGTAAGGCTGGAGTGTTTGCAGCAGGATTTGATTTGTGCCTTCTGGTTGCGAGCACTTAACACTTAACGCCGCCTGGCAGGGTTCACACACTTCCCACCGCAGGAGGGATCATGCAAATTAAATCCTCTCCCTGCAGGTCAACAAAAATAAAAGCCTTTACTGCAGGTAATGTGTTTACCAACCCGGATTCCGGGACCCCAGAGGCCTCAGAGCTTGGCTACAGCAGTGCTGGAGAAGCCCCTGGGAGGTTTATCGAGGGAAGCCTGTGGCACAGTTCGCCCCAGGTAGGGCTGACCTCAACATTCTCACAAGTTCTGTGTGCACAGAGATGGCGCTACCCCAGGCTCCAGCCAACGAGCGCCTAAGAGAGTCCCCAGAAGTGTGACTGTGAACACAGTGCCAGCATCCAGACAGTAGGAACCAAAAGTACAAAAAGAGGTCACTGCCCTGACACCCTGCATTCAGATCTATTTCTCTAGCTCCAATACTTAAAGCAATCGCCTTGACTTCGGGGTCACTTTTTCCAAAGTAAACTTGGTAGGGTTGTATTTATTTTCTCCTTTAAGAATGGGGTGGCAAAGGTGGAATTTACAGGCAGGATCTTCAGAGACTGTGTAAGTTCTACAGCAAGTGATGTTAACTTATATTTGCACAATACTACTACTTTGCACTGCTATTTTTTAAAAATTTTTAAAATATTTTTATTTTACTTTTTGAGAGAGAGAGAGACAGAACATGAGCAGGGGAGGGGCAGAGAGAGAAGGAGACACCGAATCTGAAGCAGGCTCCAGGCTCTGAGCTGTCCGCACAGAGCCCGACGCACAGAGCCCGACGTGGGGCTCGAACTCACGGGCCCGTGAGATCATGACCTGAGCTGCAGTTGGACGCTTAACCCACTGAGCCACCCAGGCGCCCCATCACTGCTATTTATTAAAGGCTAACTAAGTGCTTTGCATAATCTTATTTAATCGTAACAACCATTGAAAATACTCTTATCCCCAAAGCAGAGGGAAAAGATAAGGTTTAAAGGGTTTAAGTCATTGACCAAGACCACTTAGCCACAGTATTTCATCAAATCTAAGATGCCACCATTATTTTAAGTACCAGTAGGAAAGAAAAAAGCGCTGCCAATCAAACTATGGTATGCCATCGAGTCTAAGATACTTCCTGAGTCACAGATGTTACAGGTGAAAGGATGTGGGTCTAGACTCTGTATGCGATAGTGAGTGGCAGGACAGCTCTGCACATCAGCTGTTTACAGGGCATTTTTAGAGTTCTTATTGAATTTCTTCCTCAGAACAATCCTGAAAAAAGCGGGGAAAATCATCCCCATTTTCAGAGGAGGAAACACGTTCAGAGTAGGTAAGCAATTTCTCCAAAGCCTCACAGCCTGTAGTTATAACTCAGGAAGAACTCCTGGCTCCTATTTTAGCATTCCCTTTGCTGAATCATACAGCCTCCACTCACCTCAAGAAATGCCTTAACTACTAGTTAATTATCAGTGGAATTATGTGAACAAGAACACAGGATGTGCAGGAGAAGGGCTCTTATTATTACAACCCTGGCCACAGTATCTTGCTGACTTCTTTGGCTGTGAGTGAAACGCTGCCCTTTGCTCAATGTAATTCATGCAACAATTATTGAGTATATGCTGTGCTCCACTAATCACGGTGCCAGGCAGGAGAGGGGGGCTACTTTAGTTCACAAATCTCATTATGAAAACTTCCAAATATACAGAAAAATTGAAAAAATGATGCAGTGAACTCTCATATACCATAGCTCCATGTACACTGCACAATTGGGAACTTTTTGCCATATTTGCTCTTTCTTAATGTATATCTTGTAAGCTAAGTGGACCTAAGTTACACACAGCACGATCCCTCACCGTAAATATTTCTAACATGTATCTTCTAAGAGCAAAGATGTCTTTCTACATAACCATAATACCATCGTACTTGGGATGGGCACTTCTATGTGTCAGCTTGGCTAGGCTGTAGCCCCAGGTAATTCAATCAAATACTGACCTGGGTGCTACTATGAAGATAATTTACAGATATGACTAAAATCCATGGTCAGTTGACTTTAAGGAAGGGAGAGCCTTATATCCTAGCTAATCTGGTGGGCTCGGTTTAATCAGTTGAAAGCCGGTAGGAACAGAGCTAGGGCTTTCTTGGAAGAAGGAATCCCACCTGCAGAAGGCTTCACCCCGTGCCCAAGAGTTCCAGCCTGCCCTTCCTGACAGCCTGGTATGCAGATTCTAGCCTTGCTGTCTTTGTCTTTTTGGGCTGCCATAACAAAAATACCATGTAACGGGTGGCTTAAATAAAAGACATTTATTTCTCACAGTTCCGGAGGCTGGGAGGTCGAGATCAAGGCACCAGTAGATTTGGGGCTGCGAGAGCCCGCTTTCTGGTTCATAGACAGCCATCTTGTTGCCATGTCCCCACACGGCAGAGAAACAAGGGCCCTCTCTGGAGGCTCTGCTCCCATTCATGAGGGCATCACTGTCATGACCTAATCACCTCTCAAGGCCCCACCTCCAAACACCATCACCTTCGAGGTTTCAATGTGTGAATCTTAAGGGAGACGAACATTCAGTCTACAGCAATTGCCTTGCTAGCCCTGACAATTATATAAGCCAATTCCGTGCCATAAATGTCTTAATATATATCCCTCCTCTTCTGTCTCCCTGGTTAACCCTGAACCAACAGAATACCCAAGAAAATTAACATTATGCCATAGCCTCAATCTTTATTAATGATTCTTAACCTGAGGTCAGACTGTGCTTCAAGGATCAGGGAAGGACCTGAAACCATAGGCAACATGTGGAGCAGTCATACATTTCGTGAACTTCTCTGGGGAAAGGCCAGTTTTCATCAAATCCTCAAAAAGTGCATTACTCCCTAAATGACCAAGAGCCACTGCATCAAACACATCTATCTAGGTTTATAAAGCCAACAGCGGTGACAACAGAAGGAATGGAAGCTGACTGGCTTTAAATGAGGCCCAAGTGAATCCCTGAGAGAGAAATCAGATTGTGGTGGCAGGCAGCCAGCAACCCCGTGGTGCTTCCAGAGTTCCTTTCTGTTTAGTTCACCGTGGCCTGAGGTATTTACAATATGTGTCAGATTTCTTAAAGACAAAGACAAAGGGAGTCCCATCAAGTTTCCATTAGCGGGGACAAGCACAGAGCACCTGAGACTTAGCCATCCTTAGGCAGGCAAATGTGGAGACCAAGAGGCACAGTAAGGTTTTGCATTTAATTTTGATCGCATCATATTTTTTAAATATTGGGCATAAAAAGCTGTATAATAAGCTAGTCTTTTGGCCAACATTCCTTCTTCCACAAAAGTAAAAGATAGCAAAAATGTCTGTTGTCAATGGCAAACAAGAGGGGAGAAGTTGTTGACTGACCAAGTTGGAGGGTGCCAATTAATGTCAGTCAAGATTACAGAGAACAGATGGGGCACCTGGGTGGCTCAGTCAGTTAAGCGTCCAACTTCGGCTCAGGTCACAATCTCGCAGTTTGTGAGTTCGAGCCCCGCGTCAGGCTGACAGCTCAGAGCCTGGAGCCTGCTTCGGATTCTGTGTCTGCCTCTCTCTCTGACCCTCCCCCACTCACACTCTGTCTCTGTCTCTCTCTCTCAAGAATAAATACACATTAAAAAAAATTTTTTTTTAATAAATAAATAAAGATTACAGAGAGCAGAAAAATCTTTCCAAAGAGTCTTCAACAAAAGTAGCACTTTCCCAAGGAAGAATGCTTCTCCCTACTTTCAGTTTTGTTAAGTCCCTGTAAGAAATCAGCTTCTTACATACAGGCGTTCCTGCTACTTACAAAGTCTGACTCGCAAGCAGCCACATCCCCTTCTTGTCATGTACCAGCCACTGCCCATGACAAGGCAGGAAAGAGCAGAGCAGAATCACCTCCTGGAAACACGCTGCTCTCTGAGCAGGGAGGAGGTAAATGTCTCATCCTCTGCTGGCTCCTTTAACCACAAGCTGGACGGGCCCAGGCCCTGGGCCGCCCCATATCTGAGCAGAAAATGGCTAGCAACTCCAGATACACTGCCCCATGGGGCCTGGAGCTGGTCACAGGGCCATGGGGCTGATGTCTGCAGATATTGCTGGAATGTGCGCTGGGCCAAGGTGTAACCTACCAGCTCTTTTCTTGCTGGCGAGAGCTGGCTAGTTCCATAGCCGCCCCCCACCCCCGCCCAGCCACTTCTTTCTTTTGTGTGCTTACTTCTGACTTGAGTTCCCACCTGTGACGGCAACCTGCTTCTAAATAAGTTAATTCCACATAAAGGGATAGAGGGATGCTTGACCTGAGAAAGAAACTCCATTCCAGAATTTGACATGCATTTATAACAACCTTCACTATTGCAGTTGGGAAGGAATTCGTGTTTTCTGGATTCTCAGATCAAAGTCTAAATGAGGCTGATGGAGAAAATGTTAACGCCACCAGGAGAAATTCAAGTATTGTTCAGGGTCAGGATGCCTTAGGGCTACCCCTCCCTGCTCACCACTGAGTAAGCCAAGAGAGCTGAAACTTGACGATAAAAAATTTTTAAGAAGTAAATTAATGTAAGAGATGGTTAAAAATCATAAAAAGATAGTTATCAAAAAAAATCATAAAAAGAAAAAATTGTGATAAAACAGAGGGAGGGGGAATCTGGGGCACCTGGGGGGCTCAGTCAATTAAGTGTTAGACTTTGGCTCAGGTCATGATCTCCAAGTTTGTGGGTTCGAGCTCCGCATGGGGCTCTGTGCTGACAGCTCAGAGACTGGGGCCTGCTTTGGATTCTGTCTCCCTCGCTCTCGGCCCCACCCCTGCTTGAGCTCTGTCTCTCAAAAATGAATAGATATTGGGGGCTGGACGGGCAGGAACGGCTGCCCTGCTGATGCTGGACCCGCCGGCTCCTCAGATGCAGCTGCTCTCCTGCACCTGTGACACTGGGGCTAAGAGGAAGCGGCCGTTTCTATGCTCAGTGCTCAGAACAGTGAGCACTCCGTGGTTTGTAGCCGAACATGCTTTACATCTGCCGGGGAGGCAGTTTTTACGTGCACGAGGCAGGAAGACCTACCTTTGGGCTTCTAGCTGGGAATGCTGAGCACGGTACTAACCACTTTGGTTTTTGAGTTCTTTGTCTACAAAATGACACTTGTTGTGAGGGTTACATGAGGTGTGCATGGAGATGAGCATGTGGCTGGCCTTTGGCCCAGTGGGATCGACCAGGAGAGGGTCTCCCTCTTGGAAGTGATCATTCTGTAGGTCTGTCTGGAGAGGGGCTTCTGCAAGTCTTTGGGCAAGTTCATGAACCCCTGGCTGCTTCCAGGCCCTGCGCCCACACACCCTGTTCTAAGGACCCTTGAGACAGCAGAGCAGGAGCTGGGCTTGGAGGCGGTGGGGAGTGGACACCAGAGGGCCACACCTGGCTTTGTCCTGCCAAGAAGACACTGCAGTAGGCCACCTAGAACCCCATATGCAACCCTCTAAACCAGGGCACTGGTGAGTGGAGGGGGGCAGTCTAGCAGGTGTGATGAGGGCTGTAAAAGAAAAAAAAAATGAATAAACATTAAAAAGAACAATTAAGAAAAAAAAACAGGGGGGAAACAAATGTAAAAGCAATGAGAGAAAACGAGATAAATATAAGCTAAGCAAAATGTCAAAGTGAGCTAAAGGAAGGTCGTGTAAAATAAGAAAAATGTAGGGGAGGAGAAATATAACTTTTCCCTCCATATTCCTAGGATCTCTGAATAGATTCTACAAGTAAATCTGAGAAAAGACAGATTAACAAGAGAAAAACACAGAGAAGTTTATGAACGTGCGTTGTGCATACATACAGGGGTACTCAGCAGTGAATAACTCAAAACAGTGGTTAGAACTTGAGCTTATATGACATCCTCTAAAAACAAAGAAAAATACATTTTTTTTAATGTTATTTATTTTGATAGAGAGAGAGCAGGGGAGGGGCAGAGAGAGCAGCAGACAGAGAATCCCAAGCAGGTTCCGCACTGTTAGCGCAGAGCCTGATGGTGGGGGGGGCTCAAACTCACAAACCGTGAGATCGTGACCTGAGCCAAAACCAAGAGTCAGAGGCTTAACCAACTGAGCTACCCAGGTGTCACAAAGAAAAATAAATTTTTAAAGATGTAACAAGACAAAGAAAAAGCTTTGAGTTTCTAGGGTGGCACATGTGGGAAGGTAAGGGTATAGGGGAACTAATGGCAGATAGGGCTAGTGAGTAAGGTTTGTTAAGTAGGTTCCTCTGGTGTGGTCTCTGGGATGTTAAGGATCTAGAGTTGTCTCTGGTGATTAACTTTTCTCCTGGTAGGAGAAGGAACACCTTTACAAATTTTTACAAATTTATGTCCTCTTTCTACGCAAATAGGCAGAGGGCAGAGAGCTTTTCTTGTACCTTCTTCTCAATTGCCCTCAGCTCAAAATATATACTTTTTAAGTAGGCTCCACACCCACTGTAGGGTTTGAACTCAGGACCCTGAGATCAAGAGTCGGATACTCTACCGACAGAGCCAACTGGGTGCCCCAAAAGAATTCTTATGCATATTTTGGGGTGGCATATTCTGGTACCCTTCAAAAGAAAGCCATGACTATTGAGGCACAAACAAATAGAATAAAAAGGCTCAAATACGCAAAAGATAACACCATAAAATAAACTGTAACCTGAATAAAATTGGCCCTCCATGTCCCAGCCTTAGGGCGGAACAGCATGCAGTTGCTTCCAGAGGAAACTCAAGTTTGCCTCTAGGAGGAATGAGAGAAAAGCGGAAGTCGCTGCAGCAGGTCTCGTGAGCAGGCAAGAGAAGGGGAATTCTAGTAGGACGGCAGGACAAGTCTCTAAGAGCCCTCTTTTGGATGCATCTCACTGCCTGCGAGCCCACCTCTGAGCAGCTGTTAGGGCTTTCATCACTGTCCTTCTCCATAGGGTTCCCACAACACCAAGCCTGGGCTTCTGTTTCCTCCTTCCCTGAGGTACCCTTCTTTCAAAAGCCATAAAGCTTGATAAGTGACCACCCTGCCACTTGTCTCCTGACACTTTTTCTCAAAGGGAGAAACACTCCCCAATCCGGAATGCTAGTGAATTAGATTCCCTTCATGTCATGTAAATGATACCACAAAACTATAAAGTATTTTAGAGGGTAGGAGTAGGGACATTAACCTTGAAGGATATTTTACACTGAGACGGCAGAGCGGTGGAGGCTCACGTGTGAACGCTAACCGTCTAGGTCCTGGAACGTCTGGCTGGCCATCAACAGGCTGTGCCAAGCCCGGGCTTAGGGAAATGTGGACTTCGACAAGTGAGGGAGGCCTGAGAGTTGTAACGGGTCGTTATCTCAATACGAACTGACAAGGCAAAGCAACTACTTAGAAAGGAAAAAAAGACTATCTCTAGTTACGCCAATATGCCAGATTGGGTCCATCCCCTGTGCCGGCTCCAATCAGCCAGTCGCGGCTGCCTGGAGTGCAGTGTTGGACATTGCGAGGCCACATGTGGACTCAGCAAGAAGGGGTGCCACGCTCAATTAGCAATGCCAGCTGTGGGCAGAGGAGCAGGGAGAGGCACCGGGCATGCAACGCACTGCTGGCTCTGGGCCCCGGGGGCCAGTTCTCAGGAGGAAAGCGTTTCTTACCAGACACAGTCAGGTGTAGAAAGTCACAAACTGAAAGGCCTGCAGGAGCCCGCCAGGTACCATGAAAGACAAAAGCAGGCAGGAGGGGCTTGTGCCTCTGCGTGTAGAGAGTATGTGGCTACTAGAGTAATCTGGGCAGCAAGTAATAGAGAAGCCCAACTCAACTGGATTGACTAATACAGAACTCTATTATTTCACCTAATGAGACCTTGGGAGGCAGGTGAGCCAAATGTGCTGCGGTGAAGGTTCGAGCTCTATTTCCCACTCTTCTGTTGGCTCTTCCCTCTTCTATGTGTGCCCGTCACAGCCATCTCAGCTTGCTGCCGGTTTGGAAAGTCAGGCTTAACGCATCAGTAGATGGCAATCCCATGCCTGGTCCAGGAGTGGGCATGTGATCCAACTGGCCTAATCAGACTGCAGGCGATACCTTATTTTATGTTTGAGGGACAGGTTTTCTTTTCTGTCCCATGGATATAAACAAGCAAGCTTATTGTCCAGTGGCTGCTGATTATCATCTTGCTACCATGGGAGAAAGTCAGCTTCAAGATACTTCTACATGAAAGAGGGAAAAGTCAAGAGAATGGTGGGAACTGGGGTCAGAACCCTCACAGTAGCACTTGTGGTCTACCATGCCTCTTGAAGTCTGACATGGGTTTCAAGATGTTGGCAGGGCTGCATTCCTTCTGGAGGCTCTAGAGGAGAATCTGTTTTCTTCCCCTTACAAACTTCTAGAGGCCTCCTGCATTCCTTAGGTCATGGCCCCTTCCTCCACCTTGAAGGCAGCCATGTTGCATTTCTCTGGCCATTCTTCTGTAGTCACATCTCCTTCTGACTACAGCCAGGAAACGGTTTCTGCTTTTAAAGGTCCATGTGATGAGATTGGGCCCCCTCCTATAGAGGATAACCTCCCCATCTCAAAACTCTTAACCAAATCACATCTGCAAAGTCCCCTTTGCAGGAGGGCCAGTAATATAGTCAAAAGTTCCAGGGATTAGATATAGACTGCTTTGGGTGGACATTATTCTGTCCACCATAATGCCTCAAAATTTCTTCAGTCTCAGATTTACATTTTGTGACTGTATATTTCTAAACTGTTGACAGAGCTCAAGAATGTCAGGGAAGAAAAGTATTTCCCAGGAATAAAAAGAGAAAAAATTAAGTAGATACAGCAATGTGTTCCATTTGATGGGTGACAATCTCTTTCTGGATTAAATGATGAACTATTTCAAAAGGGATAACAGGTTAACTTTAACCAAAAAGAAGCCTGAGCAAAGCCCAAATTAAACTGTATAGGTTCCATGGAGTCTTTGGAGGGCTTGCAGTATGAAAGGGAGGTCACAGGTGAGATTATATTTCTTATAACCCCAAGGACACAATCACTTTTATGTCAAGCTGGAAATGAAATAAAATGCTGGCTTCTGAAAAATTGTCAGATCAAGGAGAACATCTTGACTGGACAATGAGGAAATATATAACTCTTCAGACACCTTCTCAATCCTTGTAACTCTGGGGATTGCCATGCAATAGCTAACCTAGTCATGGAAATTAACTTATCCAGTCAAAAGGAAAGTGTCTGCCTGAGAATGAACATCAGAGGATCTGGCTACAATGAAAAACACTCATTCTCTTAGCTTGGCTACTCAATAGAGAAAAGAGGGGAGGGACAAAAACATCAAACAGAAGCAGTAATGAGTTTTGCCAGTTATATATTTTTAACAGCAACCTGTGCAGGGGATTGAACACTGGGGATATGGGCGCAGCCGACCTGCACTGTAGCTCCTGCTTGGTCATTAACCAGTTGTTAAGACTTTGGTCAATGGCCTTAACCTTGTAGGGACCATGTTTTCTTATTGAATTTTTTTATTCTAAAAGCATTTATATCAATCTTTTTTTGAGAGAGTGAGAGAGAGAAAGAGAGAGGGTGGGAGAAGGGTAGAGGAAGAGGGAGAGAGAGAGAATCTTAGGCAGACTCCATTCGGAGTCTCAACTCCACTCCAGCTCGGAGCCTGCCATGGGGCTCCTTCTTGGGACCATGAGATCAGGACCTGAGCCGAAATCAAGAGTTGGACACTTAACTGACTCAGCCACCCAGGCATCCCTAAATGAATCTTATTTTTTAAATGCACTGAGAAGAAAATTTATAATACTCCCACCCTATGTGCACAGGCATGCACACACACACACACACACACACACACACACACACACACACCCCTCTCATCCCACATCACAGAGCTCAAAAACTTAACGGACACCCTCCTATACCTTTTATCCTGCCATGTACATTTATTCCTATGTGTAGAGTTGGACTTTTTTGTTCTCACAAAAGCTGCATCATACTATATTCAAGACTCTAGCTTCCTTTTTTCATTAAATTTACATGGATGGCCTCTAGAACAATTCACATAGACCTAATTCATTCATTCATTCATTTACACTCACTTAAATTGAAATTATAAATATACCAAATTATACTTCTGCCAAAATATACCCTATTTCGGTGGTATCTCAATTAAGTTTTGACACCAAAAAATATACAACAAGCATCCTTGATTGTTTATTTTTATGTCCTTCCACTTTTATCCCTGAAGAATATATTCCCCAACATGAGATTTGAGGCAAAAATATGTATTTTCCATTTTAATAGACTGCTATAATATCTTCCCAAAGATAGTAACCATTTACATTCTGAGCTACGACGTATGAGGAGGGCTGATTTTCCACTCCCTACCAGCATTGTGTGTTCTCAACCTTTTTTTAATTTTTGCCACCTAATGAGGAAAAACTGGGTACCTCATGTTGCATTTGCATTTCTGAGTGCTAGTCAGGTGATTCATCTCTTCAGTAAACGTTAGTTAGTAGGTCTGACTTTTACTCTGGACAAACAATATGCTCCTGATGAAAATGGAGATGTCACTTTAAGTCTCTACCCACATGACCTGGAACACCATCTTGGCCAAAAACCAATCTGTGCCTGAAACTGATCCATGGTTTGGCCATTGTGCAATAACACCTCGACCACATTTGAAGGGAAACTCTCAAACCTCCAGGGACACCAAAATTGCAAATCATGACCGCTACCACACAGCCAGGAGAGATGAGTGTCAAGTTCAACATAAACTTGTTGTTGACACCTAGGCATTGCCAAACCTGGAACAGAGGCAAAGTTTACACTGCCTGAAGCACTAGACTGAGAAATGTTCTGGGGCTGATCACGGCTCACTTGAAAACAGAGACTGGGTAGCAACGTATGCCTAGGCACGAGAATCTGGAGGGGCAATATCCCAGGAGGGAAACCCTGATATTGTCCCCGAGTAGGAAAAGAATTGGATCGGCCCTTGGGGTTCAAAGGTGCCTGGCGCTCTTTGATCTGGGGAGGAGGAAAGACATCACCCTCATTACCCACCCTCCTGCTCATTCCTCCTCTCACTGAGGCTGCAGGGGTCAGCGTAATCCTACCCCTCTTCCCCGACCCCCCCACCCAACTCTCCCTTCTTTGACACTTTCTTTCATTTTATCCAGAATGCACCTTAATAAAAATGTTGTGGGAAATAGAACCTTGAGATTTGCCACACCCTCAGTCCATTAAAAATGGCCAGATATGGCTGGTAAGGGATAAATATAATGGCATTTGAAAATCTGCAAAGAGAAATTGTAGGCAAAATTTTCTTCAGAGAATTTGGCTTTCAAAACAGAAAAGCACTGGGGCCCCTGGGTGGCTCGGTTGGTTATGCGTCTGACTTCAGCTTGGGTCATGATCTCACAGTTCGTGAGTTCGGGCCCCACATCAGGCTCTGTGCTGTGCTGACAGCTCAAGCACAAGGCTGCTTCCAATTCTGTGAGTCTCTCTCTCTCTCTCTCTCTCTCTCTCGCTCTCTCTCTCTCACTCTAGCTCTACCCCTCCCCCCTCACACTCTGTCTCTCTCTCAAAAATAAGTAAACGTTAAAAAAATAAAAAAGAAAACAATGGGAAAACAGAACAAAACAAAAAGCCTTACTGCTAAAGCTTGGAATGCCTACATTTCAGTTCCATCCAGGAATGGCGTACCCCTCTCTCTCTCTCGGAAAATGCAAGCTGGCCAGAGGCGGCGCTCCTTCTTTCTCCCCAGACGGTGCCTCCTTTATCAGGACATCACCTGACCCCTAGTGGTCACACGGTCTTCAGCTGTACCAGATGATCTTCCTTTATTTGATGGTTTGTCAAAATTCTAATTTGCTGACGGTTAAGCGGCATTTCCTTTGAAACGCTGACATTTGTAAGTTATCAAAGCAATGGGTCTTCGACTTTAAGAGGGTCTTTAAATCGAGTAAACCTTAGAGAAATTACCAGAGAGGCCTAAACATCAAAGAACACAAGGAACCCTTTGTGTGTAACCGTGCTACATGGCATTTCTCCCGAATTGATTTTCTCCCGAATTGATTTTCTCCCCTGACCGTAAACTCAGGTTCCAAACCCTTAAGGTCTGTCTTTAAAAAAAGGAGTAAAGAATTGCATTCAGGATAAGGAATTGTTCACATGTCCACACATCCATCCAAACCCACCTTGTTCCAGGCTCTTTGTAAAATAGGAACACTTAAAAACCAGAATATTTTTACAGTCCTGTAAATCTCATGTGTCTTGTGGTTGATGCTGTCTAAATTAGTTCTAAATGATGGAGAAAGGAAATGGGTGTTTATGGGACTGTGAAATATTTTAGATTCTAGTCTATTTCATGAAGTTTTCAGCAGGGGATGTAAATAAGTTGACAACTGAGGCAAATGGTTTTGACTGAACCACACCTAGGTCTATTCCACAGTTGACCTCCCAACCCCACCCTGCTCTGGTCAGATCTGACCCAGGATTGGGTGGGCGGAGCCTCTGGAAGAAGAGTCTCAGAGGCTGCAGCTGAAGAAATCTAGAGTTGGCAGGTTTTTCACACACACACACACACACACACACACACACACACACACCTGGCCTCAAGTCCCAGATTGCTCTCAAAAGTAGGAAAGATTTGAACAGACACCTGACCAAAGGAAATATACAGATGGCAAATAAGTACCTGAAAAGATGCGTGACATCACCTGTCATTAGGGAATCGCAACACAATAGATAAGATAGTACTGCACTATAATCCCAAGCATAAAATAAATAGTCATGACTCTATACTGACATAAACAAATGATGGCATGAATAAATTGGGGAGAATGTACAAACCTCCCATGACAAAGAATTCCAAATAATTTATGTAACCACTTGTTAATTGAGGAGGGAGAGCACAGCTTCCTACTCCTTAAGTGTGAGCTCCCCACAGTGAATTCCTTCCAAAGAGTATGGGATGGAAAGGGAGAAGAAAGGACGCGTGACTTTACAGTCGAGGAACCTGACAGACATTACCTAAAGCAGGTGATTAAGGTTAGTGTTAGTAGTAACAAGTTGATAGTATGAGTCCTTGATAAGATATGAGAATGGCACTCCACCTCTGTGGTCTTGTTCCCCCAAAACCATTAGCCCAGGCTAATCATGAGAAAAACATCAGACAAATCCCAATTGAGAGATGCTCTACAAAATGCCTGACCAGCTCTCCTCAAATTTGTCAAAGTCATCAAAACAAGGAACAATGTCATAGCCAAGGGAAGCCTAAGGAGGCATGAGGACCCTGGACCAGAAAAAGGACACTAGATAAAAACTAAGATCTAAATAAAAGATGGACTTTAGTTAATAATTACGTGTTAATATTTGTCCATTAATTGTGACAAGTGTTCCATACTAATATATTTATAGCAGGGGAAACTGGGTTGGGGGTATATGGGAACTCTGTTCTACCTTTGAAGTTTTTCTTTAAATCCAAGAGCAGTCTATAAGAAAAAGTTTATTTCAAAAAAAAAAAAAAAGTGGGGCCCCTGGGTGGCTCAGTCAGTTAAGTATCTGGCTCTTGATGTCAGCTCAGGTCATGATGTCAAGGTTCGTGGGATCGAGCCCCACCCATGTCAGGTTCTGCACTGACAGTGCCTGCTTGGGATTCTCTCTCTCCCTCCCTTGCTCTCTGCCCCTCCTCTGCTCATGTTCTCTCTCTCTCTCTCTCTCTCAAAATAAATAAATAAATAAATAGACATTGAAATAACAAAAGGTAAGATGAGCATCTCATCTTGGTTTTCCCAGGACTTTCCCAGTTTCAGTCCTGCAAGTCTGGCATTCCTGGAAACCCTGTCTCAGCAAAACAAGACGGCCAGTTACCCTACGATAGTCTAGCCCCCTCCACGATGCAGATTCCTATAAGGCACTAAGAATGCATCAATAAACTACTGTAGATTTCCCTTTCCGAGGTTTTTAGTGATTTGTTGCCTCATTTCTTTTAAGCCTGGAACGCTTACAACTTCCCATAACCGACCTAAAAAACAGGACGGGGCAGTAAGGATTTTACTTCAGTGGAAATATCCATGGTGAGAAAAGAAAACTTTCTCAGACACAGGCAAGGTAGCACCTCAACATTTCCAAAGTTAAACGTCCTGTGGCTTAACAAATCATGAGTAATTCATAGAAACGTGGTTACAGCAGCTTTGGTGGGTCCTTACAGCATGAGGCCTATGTGGTTCTCATGATTTCAGCAATGAATCACCTATACACCCATAACAAGTCAGATCTATCATTTGACGCTCAATGAGAAACTAAGGCTCAGTATGGCCAGAGCTGGCCTGAGTGGCAGTTCAGCCAGACCACTGTCTGGGACACATCCCTACTGCTAAATATCACAAAGGCACTAAAATATCATTGGAAATGCAACCAGGTAGAAAAAAGACAGAATTTTCCAGAGTTCCTCCTTGGGGAGTACCTCCTGGGGTCACTGTACAGGGCTCGAAGAAATACAAATGCTACTCGCCTCTAAATCTTATCAAGAGGACAAAAACAAAGCTACACCTCAGAGAAAAATCACCCCTCTGGTGTGGTAGTGGCTTGTCTAATGAATGTCTTGTTGGACCTATACACAAATGGATGTAGGGACTACCTTTCAAACCTAAACCATTTGTAAATAAAGAAGCATCTGCAATTTGATAAGCTACTAGGTTGGGAGGGTGTGGAGGCCCCCCACTTCCTCCCACCCTCAAAATCAACCTGCAGCCCCTCAGTCCCAGCCAGGCAGGCATCAAATTCCAGAGGTGACCTGTGAATTGCATCCTCAAGAACAGCGGGTACCATTAACCCGAGGCCTTTCGTTGTACTGAGAGGACAGTGCAGGCTGGGGACCATGGGGTTCTTCTCTGCAATTCCTGCACACAGAACTTAAAAATAGACTTGGAATAAATTTCAAATGTGTGTAGGTTTTAAGAGTAGACAAATTATTAGTCTATCGGGGCATCCAGGTCCAGGGCAGGGAGGATACTGTATTGAGGGCATAGGGCCAAGGCGTTAAGAATTCTGGGTTTACATCCTGCCTGGGGCGCTTACAGATCGTGTAGCTTCGGGCAGAATTTTGACCTCTGGGTCCCTAATTTCTCATCTGTAAGACAAGTATAATTTTATCCTCCAGATTTTCCATGGTGTTTGTAAAACACCTGCAATGGTCTGGCTGGTAGTGGGGTCTGCATTCCCTCCACGGTTTGTATCACTCAGGGAGACTGTCCCCATGCTCCTCAAATCTGGGATAGGATGTCCCCGCCCACCCCCACAATGGCATCCCTGTCCTGTGTGCTGATGACCCCTTCTTGCTCTTGGAGAAAGGAAGCATCCAAAAGGCAGCTCTCTTGGCCTTCTGCAACTGTACCTGGTCCTCACCTTCCCTCCTTCTGGACGAGGACCCCTTCTGACCAGGGTGATAGAGCCCTCAACTATGACCTTGAAGACTGGGCTCTAATGACTATCCCTTCTCACTTGAACAGTGAACCTGCCCCTTTTCTAATCAGCTTTTAGGCTGGCTCAAGTGTCTCAAGTGTTTAAGAAAAAAAAAAAAAAAAAAGATTCTTCCTCAGTGCGCCTGGGTGGCTCAGTCAGTTAAGCGTTCGACTTTGGCTCAGGTCACGACCCCATGGTTCATGAGTTCAAGTCCCGTGTTGGGCTCTGTGCTCACAGCGCCGAGTCTGGAACCTGCTTAGGATTCTGTCTTTCTCTCTCTCTCTCTCTCTCTCTCAAAAATAAACATTAAAAGAAATTTAGAAACAAAAAATATTCTTCCTCTCTCCAGGTTCTGCTCTTAATATGTCTCCCCACCTAGCCAAGCTTCTTTTAAGCCATGTCTGTCCCACCACCTCCAGCCCCTCAAGCCCTGTAGCCTGGCTTCCTTCCAATCACTTCCCTCTAGGTGCTCTCCGAGCTCATGGGCTCATTTGCCCAAGTCTCTAAGCCTCAGACACAAGTATCACTCCCTTCCCTCGGCTCTTGTGGCACAAGGGATTGGGATTCCTCTATGTCTCTGGTGCTGAAATGCTGGCCTTTCTCAGCACATAGGCCTAATCATTCTCTCTTCTCCAGCCATACACTGTGGGTGACCCCATCCTCTCATAGCTTCAGTTATGTCCGTGTGCTGTGGACTTCAAACCTCTCTGCAGACTTCTGTGTCCAACTGCCTGTGGATATCTCCATTTAAAAAGAAAAGGGACAAGCGCCTGGGTGGCTCGGTCAGTTAAGCATCATTGGTTTCTGTTCAGGTCATGACCTCATGGTTCGTGAGTTCGAGCCCCTCATCAGGCTCTGGGCTGACAGTGTGGAGCCTGCTTGGGATTCCCTCTCTCTCCCCCTCTCTCTGCCCCTCCCCAACTCTCTCTCTCTCTCTCAAAATAAATGAATAAAAACTTAAGAAAAAATAAAAAGGGTAGGTAAGTTATTAAACTGTCTGATGTATTAGTCTGCTGGGGCTGGCATAACAGAATACCACAGAGTGAGCGGCTTCAACAATGCAAGTTTAGGGTCTCCTAGCTCTGGAGGCTGGAAGCTCCACAACAGGATGTCATCAAGATAAACGTGTATATTTCTATGTGTCCAAGGGTCTTCTTTTTGTAAGGACACCAGTCAGCTTGGATTAGGCCCCACCCTAATGGCCTCATTTTAGTTTAATCACCTCTCTAAAGGCCCCGTCTTCAAATACAGTCACATTCTGAGGTACTGGGGGTTAGTGCTTCCCCACACGAATTTGGAGAGAATGCAACTCAGCCCATAACAGGCATCACTTGGTATGTTAATTTGTGATGAGTGTGTGAGTCTGAAAGGCTCTTTAGCATCCAGAGGTCACCATCGTCTCCATCCTTACTCCTGGCACCTCATCTTTTGTCTACAGGTCCTTCCCAAGGTATGGTGCCCATGTGGTTCACCACCTCCCGTGGTCCATCCATCCCAGGCACACCTCTGAAACCTGCTCACTTCTCTTAATCCCCTCTGCCACAAACTAGGTTCAAGCCCCCATCCTCCTTCAACAAGATTATCACAAGGGACTCCTATCTGGTCTCTCTTCCCTCAGTTTTGCCCACCTCTAACCCGTCCTGCTCGTGGCAATGAGAGTGAGTGTTCTCAAACGCACTTCTGATCATTTTAAAATCCTGCTTAAACCTTTCAACAGATCCCCTGACCTCAGAATGAAATCTACATTCTTCAGCACCGCCAACAAGGACGAACCCCGATTGAAGCCCTGCTTCTCTTCCCTTCTCTGAATTTCTCAGTTCTTCAAATGCACCATGCTCTTCTGCCTGGGGTCTTCACACATTTTTTTTCCTCTTCATATCCTACTTCTCCCCAAGCGAACTCCTACTGGTTCATCAGTTTTTGGTTTAAACATCACTTCTTCCAGGGATTCCTCCCTGATCTCCCTCTTTAAGGGGATTAGGTGCCTCTCTGTGTACTGCTCTGTATGATCGATTACGTGTCTCCTCCACTAGAGATCATAAGAATAGGAAACAGGTCTGTGTTTCTCTTTTCCCAATGCCCAGCACTGTGTCTAAGATATAACAGATGCTCAGTAAATACTGAATGAAAAAAAAATGAGTAAATGCAAACAGAATAGGGCAAAAGTAATGCGCCCCGTGAGAGAAAACCTGAGTCCTTGTTTCTACTCAGCCACTAAGCCGTTACATCACAGTACACGTAGGCCAAAATGAAAATGAGGTTGGGTCAGACATCTCTCAAAGTCTCTACTGATTCTAAACAACTGTAATTCTTCATCTCTGATTCCAGGTAGAATATACTGTGCTGAATATCCAAGAAAGAGTCCTTTGCCTGCTACTGATTCAGACAGAATGCCAATAGCCTGATGGAAATATAAGAGGCCCAGGAAAGGCCAGCAGAAGACAAAAGTAATAAAAAAGACCACTCGCTGACACTAAAAGTCGTCTAAATTAAGACGATTAAATAAATCATTCTCCACAACCCAAGGAGAAAACAGACACACGGAATGTGATGACTTTTGGCCTCCTTTCCCCATCCTGTGTTTCTCTTCCTCCTCGTTCTTAAGAAGGTGTGTGTCGGGGCGGGGGGGGGGGTCTCTTAGATTAAGATGACTGAAGTCAAGTCCCCAAACTTCCTCTTAGCTTGAGGAGATCGTTGTCTATTTCCAACAAGGAAAGTACAATCTAAGTAGTAAAGGCTCCTTCTCAGTTTGCAAGAAGCAGGACAGGGGAGAGCCCAGGGGAGAAGTCTAATTAAGAAGTCACATCTAAAAGATCTTTAGTCAGTCGTGGAAAATAGAGGGTCCATGTGCTTCAGACCTAAACAAAACTTGGCAGCCACCTTTCTCTTGTTTTATTTCTCCTCTTCCATTTGATGTGGAAGCAACACTTTCTACCACCAAAGAATAAAGGTGACAAGGACAGACATATCTGTCCATAGCTGAGGAACGCTTCAGGGGTCTGCCACTACATGTGCGTTGTAGGGAAAGCTGGTTTAGCTGCAGATTCGCAGAAGTATGCAGAAATAAAAGGACACGACACCATGGAGTTCCATCGGACGCGAGTGCTGCGACAGTTTGTGAGGCGTGGTGCAGAGGGCTGTGGCTACAAAAGTGAAGAAAACAGAGTTTTGTCCCTGAGGAGGTCAGTCTCTCACAGGGGTTCTCGATCTGCGTTGCCTACTGAAATCACTAGGGAGCTTTATACAAAACACGGATGCACTGTTGGTGGGAACGTGAAATAGTACAACCACTATAGAAAACCATGTGGTGGTTCCTGAAAACATTAAAAATAGCATCATCATGGGATCCAGCAATTCCATCTCTGGATATATACCCCAAAGAATCAAAAGCAGGGCCACCCATGTTCGGAGCAGCATTAGTCACGACGGCCAAAAGGCGGACGCAACCCAACTGTTCATTGACAATGAATGATAAACGAAATGTGGTATAAACCTACAAGGGAATATTATCTGGTCTTAAAAAGGAAGGAAATTCTGACACATGATGAACCTTCAGGACATTATGCTAAGTGAATAGGCCAGTCACAAAAGGATGATTACTCTTTGGCTCTAGTTCTACGAGGTACCTAGTCAAATTCTCAGAGGCACAAAGTAGGATGGGTTTGCCAAGGCCTGGGGGAAGGAGGTAATGGGGAGTTACTGCTCAATGGGTACAGCGTTCCACTGTCCAAGATGAAAAGAGTTCTGTGGGTAGGTGGCAGTGATGGTGGGACAGGAATGTCAATGTGCCTTATGCCGCTGAATTTTCCACTTAAAAATGGCACAAGATGATAAATTTCATGTTATGTGCATTTTACCACAATTTAAAACTATACAGATAAATGATAGTTTCAAAAAACACAAAACACTGATGCCTAGGCCCCCCCCCCCCATGAGTCTGAATTAATTGGAGTACAGCCTAGACACAGGGATTTTTAAAACCTCCTGGCAGATTCGAACGTGCAGCCTGGTTTGCAAACCACTTCTGTGGACCATAAAAACCACCAATCTACGGGGAAAGAAGTAAATCTGGAGTTAGAATACCTGTTTTCATCATGTAAGGCCACATGAGTGCTTTAAACTTGGCTGAGCCGAGTTTACACTTTCACGTGTAAATTGACATGACAACCCCCCCCCCCCCCGGGGTGGTGGTGTAGGGATTCATTTAAGTTAGACTACAGGAAAGGATTTTCTATTTTAACAATCATACGATATAATGAGGTGAAAGAAAATCGCAAGCACAAACAGAGAGCGTTTGCTTTTCTCAAGGACATCTACCCGCCTCTCTATTCCGCACCTGAAGTGGATGGACTGAATCTCTCCTTCCCTCCCTCAAAAGTCTCACAGAACCTTGTTAGCATCTTTATCGTAACACCAACCCTGATGTGATCTGCGTATATGTCTGCTATGAATTGCATTATTTGACAGCATGTAAACCTGAGGCATTCGGTGCATTTCAAACAATATGTCCCTGTCACCAGGGGATTCACTACTCCAAGGACAAGCTTTATTTCCATAAATAATAAGATGCATAGGCACAGAGCAAGAATGGTCCCCCCCCTTCCCCCGCCCCAGACAAAGAGATGCTGTGGAATGTACATGGGATCACAATCCGGACAAAGACCCTGCTGTTTCTGACGCCCAAGCCACTCAACCATACTCTTCTGCGTTGGTACAAATATTAGTGCTATTATAATTAACTTGAAAAGTTAGCCGATGAAAGCCTAAAATATAACACATTTTTTTAATGAAATAGAAAGCTATTTTTCCTTAAGTCTTTAAGCGATATTAAAGCAATGAGCTGGGTCAACCCTCCCAACACACAAGACCACCCACTGCTGAAATGTAAGGAAAGAGAGACAAAATTCCCTGTTCCTGCCTGTTATTAGGTTATCCCTCTTTAATCAAGGCATTCGTTTAAAACTATAAGTAGCTCAGAAAAGGCTAACCTTGACATATAATATACAACACAAAGGTATCTTATCATTTCATTTGGCCTTCCATAAACTCCAACCAGGAAAATTAATTTGGGTAGAGATGGGTGGAGGTTACAATTTTTTGAGGGTTTGCTAATATGCTAGGCCCTTTATTTTCTCATTATATTGTCACAGCAACTGTATCAGATAGTAATGTGTTCCATTGCAATTAAGAAAAACATTGAATTAAGCAAATAGAATGAATTTGTCTCACATATAAAAGTCTGAAAGTAGGAGCTGCTGGCACTGATTCTAGGCCTCTTTTGGCCTTTCCTTTATGCCTATTGCCTCTTAGCCACAAGATGGGAGCTCTAGATCCAGACGTCACAGTGATGCTCTAGAGGGCAAGAGGCCAGGACCACTGGATATTTTCCCCTTTCTCTTTTTTTAGTCAGGAAAGCAAATGCTTTGCCAGAAAGGCACTCCCACTGACTTCTGCTTATGTCTGCCTTTGACTGGGTTCTCCAGAGCCTGACATGGGGGTCCTTATGTAAGTGACTGATTGAGGGAGTGTTTTCAGTAAAACTATTAAGGGAGTAAAGAATGGAGTATAAGGCAGAGGGAAGGAGCTGGGCAAAGATGTGGATTCTGATGAAATCTCACCTCAGCCTTGGGTATGTGGCACAACCTTCCAGTCAGTTCCAAGCAAGGAGGCTGCCCTGGTTGAGGGCAATTCACAGAAGCTGGGGGACAGGTACATTGTCCCAGTAAGGAGAACCGGGCAGGCCACCAACAGCATCTTCTAGAATTTTATGTTCCAAAACTAGGTCACGTGGCTATTTCTGGACACAGTGGCTATTTGCAAAGTATTCAGTTCGCCAGCCTCTAGAGTGAAATGTGAATAACTCCCAGTTATCAAATGAAGCCAGTTAATGGTGTCTTCTGAAACAACTACTGAGATGGGTTTCTTTTTGTTAAAGAGGGAAACTTTTTCCTACTCAAGATACTTCCTTCCACGGGAAAGGAATTCCGCTGGAATGGCAGCTCTCAAACTTTGTGGTCTCAGCACCCCTTTAAATTCTTAAAAATTATTGAGGATTCCAAAAAGCCTTCACTTATCTGGGTTGTACTGATACCTATTTACCAAAGTAGGAATTATATAAAAATTTAAATATTTATGCATTAGTTCATTTAAAAACAATAATATGGGGTGCTTAGGTGGCTCAGTCAGTTAAATATCTCACTCTTGATTTCAGTTCAGGTCATGATCTTACAGTTGTGAGAGTGAGCTCCAACTCAGGCTCTAGGCTGGGTATATAGCCTGCTTAAAGTTCTCTCTCTCTCTCCCTCTGCCCCTCCCTGACTCACGTTCTCACTCTCTGTAAACAAACAAACAAACAATAACAAATCCATTAAATATTAACATAAATAACGTTTTTATCAGAAACAATTGTATTTTCTAAAACCGAAAAAAGGTAAGAGTATAATTGTTATAAGAACTGACACGTGAATTCAGCAAAGTCGCAGGATACAAAATCAATGTGCAGAAATCAGTTGCATTCTTATACACTAATAATGAAGCAACAGAAAGACAAATAAAGAAACTGATCCCATGCACAATTGCACCAAGAATCATAAAATACCTAGGAATAAACCTAACCAAAGATATAAAAGATCTTTATGCTGAAAACTATAGAAAGCTTATGAAGGAAATTGAAGAAGATACAAAGAAATGAAAAAACATTCCATGCTCATGGATTCAAAGAATAAATATTGTTAAGATGTCAATACTACCCAAAGCAATCTACACATTCAATACAATCCCAATCAAAATTGCACCAGCATTCTTCTCAAAGCTAGAACAAGCAATCCTAAAATTTGTATGGAACCACAAAAGACCCCCGAATAGCCAAAGTAATATTGAAGAAGAAGACCAAAGTGGGAGGCATCACAATCCCAGACTTTAGCCTCTACTACAAAGCTGTAATCATCAAGACAGCATGGTATTGGCACAAAAACAGACACATAGACCAATGGAATAGAGTAGAGACTCCAGAATTGGACCCACAAAAGTATGACCAACTAATCTTTGACAAAGCAGGAAAGAATATCCAATGGAAAAAAGTATTTTTAACAAATGGTGCTGGAGAACTGGACAGCAACATGCAGAAGGATGAAACTAGACCACTTTCTTACACCATTCACAAAACAAACTCAAAATGGATAAAGGACCTGAATGTGAGACAGGAAACCATCAAAATCCTAGAGGAGAAAGCAGGAAAAAACCTCTCTGACATCAGCCGCAGCAATTTCTTACTCGACCCATCTCCCAAGGTAAGGGAATTAAAAGCAAAAATGCACTATTGGGACCTCATCAAGATAAAAAGCTTCTGCACTGCAAAGGAAACAATCAACAAAACTAAAAGGCAACCAACGGAATGGGAAAAGATATTTGCAAATGACATATAGGACAAAGGGCTAGTATCCAAAATCTATCAAGAACTCACCAAACTCCACACCTGAAAAACAAATAATCCAGTGAAGAAATGGGTAGAAGACATGAATAGACACTTCTCTAAAGACATCCAGATGGCCAACAGGCACATGAAAAGATGCTCAACGTCACTCCTCATCAGGGAAATACAAATCAAAACCACACTCAGATACCACCTCACACCAGTCAGAGTGGCTAAAATGAACAAATCAGGAAACTATACATGCTGGAGAGGATATGGAGAAACGGGAACCCTCTTGCACTGTTGGTGGGCATGCAAACTGGTGCAGCCGCTCTGGAAAACAGTGTGGAGGTTCCTCAAAAAATTAAAAATAGACCTACCCTATGACCCAGCAATAGCACTGCTAGGAATTTACCCAAGGGATACAGGGGTGCTGATGCATAGGGGCACTTGTACCCCAATGTTTATAGCAGCACTTTCAACAATAGCCAAATTATGGAAAGAGCTTAAATGTCCACCAACTGATGAATGGATAAAGAAATTGTGGTTTATATATACAATGGAATACTACTTGGCAATGAGAAAGAATGAAATATGGCCTTTTGTAGCAACATGGATGGAACTGGAGAGTGTGATGCTAAGTGAAATAAGTCATACAGAGAAAGACAGATACCATATGTTTTCACTCTTATGTGGATCCTGAGAAACTTAACAGAAGACCATGGGGGAGGGGAAGGGGAAAAAATGTTACAGAGAGGGAAGGAAGGAGGCAAACCATAAGAGACTCAAAAACTGAGAACAAACTGAGGGTTGATGGGGTGGGCGGGAGGGGACAGTGGGTGATGGGTATTGAGGGCACCTGTTGAGATGAGCACTGAGTGTTGTATGGAAACCCATTTGACAATAAATTTCATCTTTTAAAAAAAGAGTATAATTGTTATATATTTTTACAACCTTAATGTCTGGCTTAATATAAAGATAGTTGGATTCTCATAGCTGCTTCTGCATTTAGCCTGTTTTACAATATGTTTTTTTTTTTAAAGTATATCAAGAAAACGGAACCTCACAGAGATATATAATTGGAAAAGGGAGGAATATTTTATATGTTCAGATAATTGTTGGTATTCTGCTTTGATACAACACCAAAATTCAACAAGTGGTAGTTTCTTAAAAGTTAATTGCAATATAAAATATCAAACCACATCAATGAGCTTTTCAAACTCTGTTACATTAAAATTCTCTGACCAACCTTGCAGTTTGAATGGATGTTGGTAACATCATCTATCGAATATTTAGGAAGTTTTGGTTAACTGAGATAAGCAGATCTTCCAAATGTTGCCTCATTTCATTAGACAGTACCACAAACCCATGTTCATTAATCACCACCAATATCATCAGAAAAGTCTTTAAGTATTGGAAAGCTGTCAAGCCTATTGTGATAGAGACAAGCTTTCTAAACTTCTAATTTTTTGCTTATGAGCAAAAATTGCATTATTAGCAACAAATACTTCCAGTTAGCTTGAAATGACAGTCATTTACGTAGAGAAAATGTTTGCCAAATGCCCAAGTCTGAATAACCATAGTTTGTTTTCCAGCAGTGTCTGGAAGGTACAATGCTGTTCTGGAGGGAAAATCTATTTTAGCTCACAACACAAACAACAGCACAAGTGCTCTTCCTATAGACAACAATTGTGTTCCAGGATCCTGCATCAGTACGCACAATGGTTGATATGATAAAAATAATTATAATTTATTAATTATAAAATTAATGATATATATACACATACATTTAAGTAGGCTCCACACTTAGCGTGGAACCCAATGTAGGGCTTAAACTCACAGCCCTGAGATCAAAAGTTGGATGCTTCCCCAACTGAGCCATACATGCACCCTTGAAGACATTCTTGAATTCTTGTTTTTGGCTTTTTTCCTGAGAGTGGGGCAGGAAAGAACACAGTGACTACGAACACAATTTGGTGTCCCCACCCTGATTCATGCTAAGACACAGCAGTTTCATCCATCAATGCAAAAATCAACACGGTGGAAAAGACAAATAACGTCTTAGCGTTATTATGGAAATACTTTTGACTTTGCTGAATTGAGCAGGTCTTGGGGACCCCTGAGAGGGTCTTGGGGACCCAGCGTTCTGAAGACTACACTTTAAGAACTTCTGTACTAGAATGCATTGCCAGATTCATTTTTACTTCCTGCCTGCCACTGACTTCCAGAAAGAAAGGGAAAGCTGAACTCCGCATGGCCAGCTCCTTCTTAGTCTCAATAATCGGAATCCATATTTCTTCCCCTCCTGGAGAGTGAAACAGGTTTCTGTCAGTACTGAAAGTCCTCTCCCTTTCTTACTAGTTACCTTGCTTATTGCTTTTTTAATCACTCAGTTTACCTCTCTAGGTAACAAGCTGTTTGCAGCAGTGACCCTGCACCAAGAGGGGACATATGACCTTGTCTTAGACAGTGGGATGCGCTTCCCTGGGTGTCTCACACGTGTCTGGTTGAATCCTAGTCCCCTAACCACTAGATATTTGTCTTAAAGTTGCTTAACCAGTAGGTCTGGGGAAGCAGTTCCTCCTGGAACAAAGGGAAGGTCTGCTCGGGGCAGATGTCTTCTTGGCGCTGTGCCTGCATGTTCTGGAATCAGCATGAGAATTTGATTTTGACTATCCAGCCCGATGGCAGGCAGTTATGGTGGGACTGCCAATCAAAATGCACTTCCTCCCAGGCGTAAGGGACATGTTAGAAAATCAAGCATATTTCCCTAGAATCTGAACCTTGAGTTAAGTGACTTCGAGGCTGAAAATGAATGATCATTTATCCTGAAAGCAGACCCAAAGAGACTGTCGGCTAGCTCTTGCCATCTGATTCCTAGTTCTAGCAAAAACCACGGTTCATCCATTTTTATTCTTGTTCTCTGAGCTACCCCATATCCTCCCGATAAAACCAGCCAAAGTCTGTTTCTGTTGCTTGTACCAGATGACTCTGATTGATACACCCCTGAAGACAAATTGCAAGCTCTACCCTAGGAAGCATAAACTGCTTACAACTCCCCAAATCATAATTTTCCAGGCTTGCAAATGTTAAGATCCACCAGCCACCCATTATATCTCGCTGAGGCCCAGGATCTGGGACTTGTGCATATTTTCACGGCTGCTGCACTCATTTCCATGCCACCTACCGTCAAGCCACAGTGGGAAATCTTTCCACAGCTATTTCCTGGGGAAGCGATGATATTTCCAGAACCCTTGCGACATAACCTTTTAATTATTATTTGATAAGGAAACATTGTTTGCCGGATTTTCGTATCATGCTTTCAGCACAGAATATGTTGAGGGAAATGAGCATTTATGCTTTGGTGCATGACCAGCTGAAGCCATATAAATCCACCAGGTTATTTAAATATCATGCAAAGCAGAAGCCAGAGAAGTCTGAGACGTGACACGAAATTTGCTATTATCCTGATCGCACTGGCTAGCCTCTATACAGATGATAATGTGTCTATTGATTCTCCACAGTCAGCAGTATGAAGCTTTGTATCACCGAACAGAGTTTGATATGGCAGGGATCGGAAATACACCACACGGCATTCAGGGTCAGGTGAATATCCTATATGTTGGGGTCACAGATTTGGATGGTTAAGGAATCAGGCAAAACTGAAAGTAGCAGACTGATGGGGACAAGGACCAACCAAAGAGCTCATGTCTCCTATCAGGGGAGGAAGCTGACGTTCCACTCCAGACAAGGGGAGCCTTCCCTAAAAAGGAACATGTGAGCTTTGCAACCATTGCATATCACTTTTCACATCACAAAGGGGGATAGAAATAGAGTTGCTTTGAAGATCAAATGAGATAGGGATACTGAAACATGCTTTGTGAAACTCTGAAAAGGATGGGTTACCGTAAACTGTCTAGTCCCACATTTCCCAGCAAAGTTTACATGTCCTCAATGTAATTATTTAGTAACGCAGAGATGAAAGTTGCCATGGAATTCTGCTCTTTAAACAGAGACACTCGGAGACTTTGATGGGTCACAAACAATTTAGAGGGTCGAAAGTGTTAGCATAACTACATGCAGGCAGGGAGACACAGGGTGAAGTCTTCAACACGCTGATATCAGGATTAAGATGGTCCAATGGCAGTGCCTGTATTTTAGACCTCTCATAGTAGCTGTCTGCAGTGCTGTAAGTAGTGGTTTGTTATTGTTGTTGTTATTATTATTACTACTATTTTCTTCAAATGTCACATGACTGGCTATAATTACAGTGAATTGACATCCTAAAACATAGCCAGATGATGGTGAGCAAAGAAGAAAAGACTGAAGTTCTTCTGGACAAGCTACTCTGTTTATTTTCAGCCTTAGCAGTAAGCAGACTGGTAAAGGGCATGCCAAAGCCCAGGGGGGAAAAAAAATCCCCCACACAAAAGTTTTTTTTAAAGGATCTGCATCTTAAAAGTGATCATCATGAGAAACAGAATTGTGACTATGTATGGTGATGGATGTTAACTAGACTTACTGCATCGATCCTTTCACAATACATACAAATGTCAAATCATTATGCTGTACACCTGAAACTAAAATAATGCTATATGTCAATTATATCTCAAATTTTTTAAAAAAATGATTTGTGGCTGGATTTCACCTGTGTTCACCCAGTTTATAACCATTGGTCCAAAGGGTATATCGGAAAAGAGCAGACATAAGTATTGCATTCGTTGGACTGAATGCCAGGTGACAAGACATGCATGTTTTGTCAAATACCTTGTCTCTTTCAACATTTGCAATAACCCTACCAAATATGTAAACATACCCTCATTTGCACATATAAGAAAAATGAGATTCAGACATCTTAAATACCCACCCCCTGTTACGTAAGCGGCAAGTGGTTTTGCCAAACTGTTCCCAGGTATGTCCAAAGCCCTTGTTTTTTTCCACGACAAATCAATGGCCTAAATGTCCACCCTGCACAAAGAGATGTTTTGGTCAGTCAGCCTATGAAACTTCAAAAGGTTGAATTCATTACAAACGTCCCATAACCAATAATTATCACATAAAAATCTGGGTTTCCAGTTTGGGAGAAAGACAAAATATTACACTATCTGCCAACCTTGAACATACAGTTGCCATCGTTTCTGTCCACAGATGCCGGATGGTGGCTTTCCGTCTTTCATGGGGCCACATCTATCCCCTCATATCCCACTAACTCATATCAACTGTGCTTCATTTGCTAACCTTACTTGCCTGGTTCCTGTGGACACTGCAGTTTGCCCCATCTCCCTTCCGTCCAGCATGTGTTTTCATCCCAGACAAAGGGCAGCTGTCACATTCTCCTCTACCATCCCTGGGCAGAAAGTCTGGGGAGTACTGGGAAATACACACTGTCAAAGTACAGCTAATTTGCCTGTGGGGTTTCTTGAAATTGTGTGTTTTTGGCGATGTTTAAAACTGGAATGCTACTTTGGGGCACCCGTGTGGCTCAGTTGGTTAAGCGTCAGACTCTTGGTTTCAGCTCAGGTCATGATCTCACCGTTTGTGAGATCAAGCTCCCTGTCAGGCTCTGTGTTGACAGCACGGAGCCTGCTTGGGATTCTCTCTCTCTTTTTCTGTCTCTGTCTCTCTTCTCTCTACCCCTCCCCCGCTCATGTTCTCTTTCTCTCTTTCTCTCTCTCTCTCTCTCTCTCTCTCTCTCAAAATAAATAAACTTTAAGAAGTTTTTGAAGGCTACTTTAATCAAGGTACACTGAAATCAGTGCATTCTTCCCTTTCCTTACTGACCAGAAAGAAATGTGCATCTTTGTTCAGACTTTAGTCATGTAAATAGCCATTTTACTCCAACGGCTTTGTCCCTAGAGAAGGCACAAAACTTAACTGGTGGGGACACGTGACTCTCTTCAGTTTGTAGCCAAATCTGCCATCGAGGTACCTGTCAACTTCAAGCAAGCAAAACCAATGCTATGTCCCCTCACCAACTACAAACTCTGAATGCTAACAAGATCACCCTACATAATGTCTCATATAGAGTCTTAGAGTGCCAAGGGTCATTGAGATCTACATAGGTCAATGGGCTGTTGGGTTAAAATACACACACACACACACACACACACACACACACACATACACACTGTCCAGTGAAATAACTCACTGGTAACTGGCTTTGCCTTACTTCCTCAGAGTCTTCCTTAACTAATCCAGTCTCCCCCTCATATCATTTGCTCTGAGCAGTTATGTATTCAGTCTGTTATAGGATTTCATACTTGTTGAATTATTAGCTCTTGGAATGGAATTGTAGAATTTAAGTGCTGAAGGCAACTTAAAGGATCATTTAATCCAGGCCTTTCATTTTATAGATGAAGACAGTGAAACCCAGAACATTTAAATGGTTTGCTCAAGGTCACAAAGATAGCTGAAAAGGGCACACTTGACCCAGTTCCATGGTCTTTACACCCCAACATGCATCCATTTATGATGCACCCTCCCAAGCACAAGTCTGAAAATAGGGTGGCCTGGTTATGAGGTCTGTGATTTACTTTTAAATACTTTAGCTCAGACAGTGTGATATAAACGTGTGTGTTTGTTAGTCTCAGTGCACACTCTCGGGGACACTTGGTTGCCCTGTTCAAGAAGTCACAGCTAGCATTTAATCCAAATGCCACACACCGAAGAAGAGTATCACAAGGCTCTAGCTACCTTCAATCAACACCGGAGGCTTTGCTAATTATAATAAATGTTATTAATAGGCTTTCATTGGTGAAATTAGTGACTCTTTTATTAGCATAATGGATACTACAAATGGACCGCCACTGGTAAAATTGCTGAGGTTCAAGAGAAAATGTTTTCGAGACATTCCTCACCTTTTCACAAACAAGGTGAACCCTTCACCTTTGCCCAGAAGGATGGCATCCGGGGCCAGAATCAGAAATGGCCCTATGTCCAGCCCTGATTTCAGATTCCGGTTGGCTGATACCACTGTAGGTGCAACTGAATCCTGCCTCTAGCTGGGACATCTGCCCCAGCGAATCCTTCATTTAAGATGTGGTTAGAGCTCCTAAAGAGAAGAGAACTGGGGCTTCCTAAGATTATGGAACAGATTGCATGAACTCTTCCTGACTCTACTTACTAATGCATGTTTATTAAATTAATGTCCATATGTGGGTAGAATATGGCTGAACACTCACTTTATATATAAACTAGTTATAGTGAGATTGTCAGGAAGTGTCCACTGTCACTTACTTCTTATTGGAAGCTACTGACACCAGGAAGAGTCTAAGAGTTGTGAGTGACTACTACGAGTTGAATCGTATCCTTGAAAAATTCACATGTTGAAGTACCAGCTCCCACTACCTCACAATGTGACCTTATTTGGAGACAGGATCTTTACAGAGGTTATGAAATTAAAACAAAGTCGTTAGGGTGGGCTCTAATCCAATATGACTGGTGTCCTTACAAAAAGGGGAAATAGGGAGACAGATCCAGGCACAGAAAGAACCCATGTGAACCAAAGGCACAGAGGAGGAGGATGTGTCTATAAACTAAGGAATACAAAGATTACCAGCAAACCACCAGAAGCTAGGAGAAGGGCATAGAACGGATTCTGTCTCACAGCCCTCAGAAGGAACCAGCCCTGACGATACCCTGACCTTGGCCTTCGAGACTCCAGAATTGTGAGACACCTGTGAAACGGTTGTTTAAGCCACCTTGTGTGTGGTACTTTCTCATGGTAACCCTAGCAAATTAATACAATGACCAAATAGGCATAGATCTGTTTGTAAAAAGACTTCAATAATTGTTTGGGCTGATAAGTCCAGTTTCACAAGGGTTGTAAATAGCAAATAACTGTGTAATTCCCCAAATATCTAATTGTGTTAAGTTGTACCCCCGCTTAAAAATCTACCCAACAAACTCGATCGGGGAAGGATGAGGTTGACACTACCTAAACCACTGTCAGTGCTTTCTAGCCAAAGTCTGACAGAAACACACGGACAGTCAAACAAAGTTGTGCGCATTGTCTCATTGCAACAAGGGAGAAGGCACACCAAAGGCCGTCACGAGGTCTCACCCTCAGTAAGAGGGTGTTCGAAAAGACTTGAAAGATTTGGGCTTGGTAATGATTTGGGGGATAGCTCAAGGAAACAGAGCTTCGAACTTAATTGAGTGCTGTCAGAAAGCAGGATGATTCTATTATTGGATATTTTAATAATTCTCATCTGAAAGGCAGAAAGAGCAAAATGAAGCTAGAGCTGTAACTGGTAAAGAAGCAACAGCCACTCATATTAGCCCATAAAGGGGGGAGTTTTGTGGTTTAGGTAATGTTCTCCCTTTTACGTATGCTCAGACATGATTATGAGGTTGTCATCTTTTTCTTTTGCCCCATTATGGTCACAGAGTGTCTTGCATGATATTCGTGTTCTGTGAAATTGTTGATGTTTTAGCTGGGCGTGCCCAGCAAACTTTTAGCTGGGCGTGCCAACTAGTCCCACGCCCAACAGAGCTTGCTTTTCTCTTTCTCACCTCACCTCTGATCAATCTTAACATTATTAAGAGACAGGGCAGCTGGATGACACATGTTGCCAGATATGATGCAAGAAGAAGTACATCACATTATCTTGGTATACCACATTATCTTGTCAAAGAAGAAAAAAACTGAATCTAAATCTAATTCAGCCTCTCAGCCAGCACTGTCCAGCGGAAATATAATTCAAGCTACATGTGTGATTTTAAAGTTTCTAATAGCTACATTTAAAAAGGCAACAATAAAGAGGTGAGATTAATTTTACAATATATTCTATGTAACTAATATATCCAAAATATTATCATTTTCATATGCAATCAATATAAAAATATTAATAAAATATTCCATTTTTTTAATCATAAGTCTTTGAAATCTGGTATTTTATACTTATAGTCATATCAAGTCAGATAAACCACATTTAAAATGTCCATTCACAATGGGGCATCTGGGTAGCTCAGTCGGTTAAATGTCTGACTTCAGCTCAGGTCATGATCTAGCAGTCTGCAAGTTTGAGCCCCGCATCGGGCTCTGTGCTGACAGCTCAGAGCCCGGAGCCTGCTACAGATTCTGTGTCTTCCTCTCTCTCTGACTCTCCCCCACCCACACTCTGTCTGTCTCTCTCTCTTAAAAATAAACAAACATCAAAAAAAAAATTTTTTTTTAAATGTCCACTCTCAGGGTGGCTGGGTGACTCAGTCAGTTAAGCATCCAGCTCTTCATTTCACCTCAAGTCATGATCTCACAGTTCATGGGTTCGAGCCCCACGTCAGGCTCTGCGCTGTCAGCTTAGGATTCTCTCTCTCTCCCTCTCTCTGCCCCTCCCCCACTCTCTCTCTCTTTTCCTCTCTCTCTCAAAATAAATAAACTTTTAAAAAAAGGAAAATAATCTATCTTTAGGTTTATTATTTTAGTTGTGATAAAGTTTCACTGGTACATAAATAGGTCAAAACTTATCAAACTGTAAACTTTAAGTATGTTTGGTTTGCTTCAATAAAGCTGTTTGATAAAACCATCTACTATAGGACCACAGATACTTGGGAGCCCAGTACAGATTAGAAATTTTCATACATTAGCTCAATTGATGAGGGAGACAATTTATTAGAACTTTTTGTTGCAAGTGACAGAATCTTAATTCCTTCTGACTTAAGACACAAAAATGAGGAGAGGATTATTGTCAGACCTGGTATTTAATTGTACCCTACTTATAAGCTGATAAATTAGCCTTTTAGTATTTCATGGATGCTGGCAGAAGACACAAAGCTCTAGGATCAGAGACACAGGACTTTACTACTCATGGTACAATAAGTAGCACAAGCATTAGCACACTTACTTTGGTTCCCTTAACCCAGAGTCCTTCAGGGTTACACAAAATGGCTCAGATGGATGCTCTGCACCCAGTAGGTTTGCACCACAGCCGAGGAACACTGAGCTTAGGAAATCTATCACTTTTCTAGCAAGCAGTAAGAAAGCCTGGTGGTTTTGTTGTTGTTGTTGTTGTTGTTGTCTTTGTTCTTTTTGTTGTTGTTTTGTTTTGTTTTTGTCCCGGAGGCAGACACCAACTCATCCTTCAAGGTTGTTCACTGCAAATAGTACTATGAGAAATGGCCCAGTAAAGAGTGGCCAGGGCCTTGTATTCTTGGCCGTAAAATGTATAGTGGTGAGAGACACCTGTGGAGGCCTCTCTCTCAACAAGTATTAGGTAATGTAGCTGATAAATTCCTCTAGAGACATTAAGTCTGTAGCTTCAGGATCAAGGAGCTCACATGATGCATTCATACCTCTCTTTATCTCTGAGCTCTTTTGTCTGCTGCGTTGGCATTATTCTCAGACAGACTGTTTTATGTGGTACAATTACCTCCCCCTGGCCAGACTTGGGTCACTCCCCTTTCCCTGATTTGTGGCCAGGGGGTAGACTGCTTTAGTCAGCCAGGATCAGAGCAACTCTGTATAGTTGGGCAGATTATACAGTAGACAAAATAACCACTTGTAAGAAGGTGCCCTTCATACTAGATATAGATCTGTATATGAATTGCAACAGTTTGCAACAGATATTCTGAAGAAGGTACCGTATGGGTTGTCCTGGCCAGGGCCATGTGTCCATCCTCAAGCTGGGAGGTGGGGTCAGTCCTACCCAAACTAGAGTGATTATCCAAAGTGACACTGAGGAGCATTTTCAGGAGTGGGAATGGATGCTGGGCAGACAAAAACAACAGATGCTCGCTAGATGTGAGTACTATTATGCCTATTTCCTAGATGAGGATACTAAGATTCTGTAGTTGAGAAACCTGTTCAAATTATATAAAACTACAAGAAGGGACAGACTCAAACAGAGATGTGTCTGATTCCACAATATACTCAGTTTCCATTTAACCATCCCATTCACTGTCCATAATAGGTCAAGTCTAAACTTACTTGGTATTCAAATTCCTCCAATGGATATTCTCACCTTACTCATCTAATCTCAACCCTCTCCATTCAACATTGAAGCCACCCTACAAAAGGAGTCTTTACTGCTCTCACACATTCCTGCTAGGAACCAATGATCCTTCTATTCTACTCAATAACCGTTGGCTCCAAAACTCAAAACCTATGCTTCCTTAAAGTCAAGTTCAAAACTTGCATCACAAACTCCAACTTCTTTCCACAAAAGGAAATATTTTATATTAGTTTGAAGTAACCTCAACTCACCACTCAATGTCCCCAATGGGGCTTACATGCTAAGAAGCTAGAGATCATGCTTTTCCTTACAATACATGATAGACAGCTTTTAGAACATCTAGACAGCCGCAAACTGCACTTCTTAGAATTCTTTCTAACCCCCAACAGGAATGGGCAACTAGCCGCCATTTACACATTGAGTGAGGCTGTGCCAGGCTGGCCTTGGTGATTGGACAGGATATTTCCAGCTGACCTCACCCGAGTCAATCAGATTTTCATCTGAGACATGGGCTTGAATCCAAGACCTGGCTGTGCCTCATCCTTTAGGGGAAGGAGCTGGAATAGAGAAGACCATAAACTCAAAAATGTACAGGCTGGCTACATTTGACCTTGTGTTCTGGAAAGCAGTGAGAGTCAGTTTGCAGAAAGAGGAAGAAAAATAAATAGACTCTTTATGAGGAAGAATTAAAGAACACAAGTTGCCTCTTCCTGGAGGCTTTCGGTTCCTGATTCCAACGTCAAGACCTTCTAGCACTGCCTACCCTTTTTTTTTTCCCATGTGAGACTACTGGGTTAGTCCGAAGTAAGTTCCATCTTCTGCAGTCAAAGAGCCTAGGCAGACCTAACCTAAGGCAGGGCATACAATAAGCACTTAATTTTACACTCGGTGAATGCAACAGTAAGGTAAATGATTAGCATGTTATTTCTCATTACGCGGTGTCCAGCCATTCACTTACCAGGGTTTGCACGTTAGAGGTGGCGAAAGAGGTGCTGGAGGAGGGGGACTGCTGGCAGGTGGCAGAGTCCCCAGGTGAATTATGCGGAGCCTCGGTAAAGGCAGGGCGGCGGGAACGGCATGGAGGGGTATGTTGTAGGAGGCTAAGGAGACAGAACTAGGGAGAAGTGAGGATGACTCTCCAAGTCCCCGCCAGGTAACTAGGGGCCATAACGAGGCCACTCACCCAGTCCAACCAAATAGAAGGGGAAGGAGCACGTGCAGGAAAGTAGGGAGAACTGGGGAGAACCTACATGCACAGGCTTTTCTACCTTTCCTCAATTTCCGTAGCATAGACAGCTGGAGAAACCAATTTTAAAAATCACCTGCTTTCCATTATGGAGTCAGATTCTCCCTTTTATTACCATCTCTTTTCTCAGGCTCAATGACAGCCTGTTATTGGATTTTTAATCTGATGAAATTGATGTTGAAGGAGAGGAATGTATTATTTGAGGCCTCAAGGTTATGTCAATTTTGCTGGTTCTCAATGATCCACATTCTGTGTTGGGCCCTCCCTGAATGAGGCTCTCTGTGGAATCCTAAACGATGCCGGGGAGTTGGGGAGAATGGGGAGGGTATTCAGAACTGTCTCTCCCCTCTGCCTTTCTTCACTTCTCACTAAGGACTAAACCGTGTCTGTCTCAGTAAGGGAGGGATCTGAGAATAAATAGTCCAGGGAGGGTGGCTGACGTGCAAATCTACCTCAATAGCCAGCTCAGAAAGAGGGGAATGGGGGGAGGGGGGGTGGCTCATTTGGGGCAGTATGTAAAGGGACAGGGCAGAAGCCTCCCCAGGTAAATAAAAGTTTTAAGAGCTCCATACGTTCATGTGTGCTGCTCCCTCTCCCTGGACTGCATTCTTTACCCCCTTCTTTGCTTGTCATACTCCTACTCCTGCTTCAAGACTCAAGTGAACAGAAACCACCCAATCCTGTACATTGTTAGTTATGTTACATAAAAGTAATAAAGAAAAAAAAAACCCAACTGGAATAATGTCCCTTTTTCTTAATATCTTCCTCATACTTACCCAGGAAGCATGAGTTTCATCCCCCTTTGTTTTCCCACCTCTACCATGGTTTTTATCACACTGTTTGAAACTTTCAAAAGGATTTCTGGCAGGATGGCTGAGTGATTAAGAAGGGCACAGATACTGGGGCTAAAACTATCTGGATCTAAATCCTGCTTCTGCCATGTACCAGCTGTGTGACCTGGGGCGAGAAATTAACTCTCCAAGGTCCTTACTTTACTCACTTATAAAATGGGATAATAGTACATGCATCATAGGGTTCTTACAAGAATTAAATGTTATGTGCCTAAAAGGGTGTCTGATGTACAGTCAGCGCTGTGCAAGAGTGAGCTCTCATTAATACTATTCCCCTTTTGGGCTACTAACTCGCCCAGAAGTCAAGCCTGGGTCTAATTTTATCTGTGGCCTCCAAACTAAATAAATCTTTGCACTTGCTCAGCTGGCCGATGGCCACAACTGCTTGGCTCACAGCTCCACCTTTACCTTTGCCCAACCTTTGAATTTTGGCTTCTGCTAGGAAGAGTCCTTTGGGACACCGGGTCCCCCAGCTGCCTATTTTCTTCCCTCCATGGTCTCCAGGCTGCAGTCATATCACATTACCAATTTCAGTAAGTCATCTCCCAGATGCAAGGACCACCTTTCCTGGCTGGCTGGCTGATCTTTCATATATCATTCATTTTGACACCAACCCTACAGCCAAAGCAAGGACAGATGGGCAAGAACAATACTTTTATTTTTTAATTACACACAAATAAATTTTCATTTCAAAAAAAGGGAAAGAAGAAACAGAAGCAAAGACACATGAAAAGGTGAAACTACAGAAACATGGAAAAGGCAAAACAAAAGCTCCCCCACATCCCCTCACACTCCCCTCCCTAGAAACCATCACTGTCATCAGCTCACCGTCTCCTTCCAGGCCTTTCTATGCCCTGTTAGGCATGCAAGGAAATAGCAGTTTTGTTTTGCTTGCTTCTTTATACATAAATGGGATTGTTTGAGGGTTTCTTGGTTGCAGCTTGGTTTTTTTCTTTTTTTTTTTTAATTTTTTTTTCTTAAGTTTATTTATTTTTGAGACAGAGACAGAGCATGAACGGGGGAGGCGCAGAGAGAGAGGGAGACACAGAATCGGAAGCAGGCTCCAGGCTCCGAGCCATCAGCCCAGAGCCCGAGGTGGGGCTCGAACTCACAGACCGCGAGATCGTGACCTGAGCTCAAGTCGGACGCTTAACCGACTGAGCCACCCAGGAGCCCCATTGGTTTTTTTCACATAGCAGTTTGTCTTTGAGACCTTGTCCAAGTTTCCAAGTTGCAGAGGATTTTGTAGGATGGTTTACATAGTCCATTTTCCTGTTAGTGGACATTGAGGTTGTTTCCAAATGAAATGATGATTTCATTCTAACACATTTTCCATCCTATGAAATTATCATTAAAAAGTATGAATTCAAATCAAAATAAGAAACAAAGGTATGAATTCTGGATTTTTTTGGTATTCTCTTTTTTTTGTTTTGTTTTGTAGCTATATACAACAATAATCATAAAAAGTTTATTCCTAGATTTGGTTCTATATACTTAAGTAGCATTAGAATAAAAATAAGATAAAGTAGGGGGTCTATACTTTGCTTTTTTTTTTTTTTTTTTTTTTTTTTACAGACAAGCTTTTGGACCTTGGACAGGTGTACAAGTTATGTAATGCTTTGTAAAAAATTATCCCCAAACTTAATAGCTTCCAACAACACACGTCTATTGTCTCACCATTTCTGTGCGTCAGCCTAACTGGGTCCTCTGGCTCAGGGTCTTATAAGTAAATCAAATTGTCAGCCAGGCCTGGAATCTTCCCTGGCTATTGGCCAGACACATCAGTGCCTCGTGATGTGAGGCTTTTCTTAAGGTTACTTGCAATGTGGCAGCTGGCTTCGTCCACATAGTATACTCAGCAACAGACAGAGAGCTGGATGGAAGTCTTAGTCTTTTTGTAACCTAATCTCAGAAGTGACATTCTATCACTTTGGCCACATTCTAGTCATTTAAAGTGAATTAGCTGGTCCAGCTCTCACTCAGCGGGAGGGGATTACCTAGGGGGCAGACACCAAGGGGAGGGACCACTGGATCCCTCTTAAAGGTCACTTACTACAGAGTCCTGGCCTCTCTCTACCTGTTGTATTATCTATAAATATATACCTGATAGGTCATGGTGAAGTTTAAAAGAATTAAAATATTAAGGTGCTCAGAACAGTGGCACAGGGTGAGCACTGGAGAAACATTAGCTAAGTATGGATACAAAAATAATGCAAATGCATACACCTACACTGTGCAATACACAGTACTAAGTACATGATGGTTGTTCAAGAAATACCCATCATTACTCAGAAGAAGTTTGAGCATGTGGAAATTACCCCAGAAACAAAAGTATTTTATAAAAGTAAAAGTTCCTACCATAATTACCAGAGGCCTCACAGTCACCTTCAAAATTTCCCACGAGCTTTCCCCTTATCAGAACTTTCCACGCAGCAAGCTTCAATGCACTCCTGAGTCATCTTTAAATCTCAACAGAAGAAGCCAATCACACTTCGCTCTGAAAATGCACACCGTTTGCCTGATTGCCGAAGTTGCCCAATTTGCAAAACCGCACAATTTGTAAGTTACAGAAGGAAGGGCAAGAGCTCGTCTGTCTAGCTGGAGCAGTTTTCATTGTGCTCAGCAGTTTAGGTGAGATTAGGGGCTCACCTGGGAGGTTTTTTTAAACAAGACCTATCCTGATATTTGAAGGAAAGAAAGGTTTCTCAGCACACCCCTCACCTTTTTTTTTTTTTTTTTGAGAGAGAGAGAGAGAGAGAGAGAGAGAGAGAGAGTGAGAGAGAGAGAGAATGAGCAGGGGAGGGGCAGAGAGAAGGAGACACAGAATCTGAAGCAGGCTCCAGGCTCCACGCTGTCAGCACAGAGCCCCACACGGGGCTTGAACTCACAAACCGCGAGATCATGACCTGAGCTGTCATGTCAGATGTTCAACCAACTGAGCCATCCAGGCACCCCAGCCCTCATCTTTAAATGGTAGTACAAAGTGGGAGATGGGATGAGGAGAGGTGTCCTGCTTCATACGTGTCCCTTTTGCGCAATCCGGGGCTCAGTGGGCGGGGAAGGAGGCCAGCCTGTCATCCAGCAGATGTGGTAAATGAGTCAATAATCAGGAGATGACAAAAGATTGAGGACCCCCCACCCCCCACTCCCCAGACCACAAAGTCACGCATACAACACAAGCTTGGCAACAACAGGAACCCCCAAGGGCAAATAACACAGTTCATCTTAGCATACATGCCCTTGTGACAGAGTACTCTAGCTCACAGTGCCCTCTGTGCAAAGGCCACCCTTCTCTGATTCAAAAGCCCCATGCAGGCGCCTGGGTGGCTCAGTCGGTTAATCGGCCGCCTTTGGCTCAGGTCATGATCTCGCAGTCCATGAGTTCGAGCCCCACGTTGGGCTCTGTGCTGACAGCTCAGAGCCTGGAACCTGTTTCAGACTCTGTGTCTCCCTCTCTCTGACCCTCCCCTGTTCATGCTCTGTCTCTCCCTGTCTCAAAAATAAATAAAACATTTGAAAAATTTTTTCAAAAAACAAAAGCCCCATGGAAGGAGCAAGAAAGAAGTAGGACTAGAAAAGCCAGTCTGGCAGCACGGAGAGGTGATCAATGTGGGTCGACCAGCAGGCCTGTCCACTCTTGTCCTATCAACCTTTAGCAACTGCCCAGAGGAGATTTTTTTTTTTTTTTCCTTTAATCACCCTAGTTGACTTAATCAAGAATGCATTGACGTAAAGGAGGAAACAAGAAGAAATTTCTTCATACCCCGGGAGGCATCTGACAGGGTAAGAATGGATGGGTTAGCTGTATTTTTAGAAAAATTGTCTCTGCAGAGAGCTGGTTTTCCTGTTCTTTGTTTCAACATCTCCAAAACCAAATTGCTTTTTGAACAACCACGGCCTAGCAGGCTGGAGAACTGAAGGCTCACGTAAACATGGCCAGAGTAGGGACCCTGTTTCTTCAGTATAAGCTCTGGGAGTAGAGGGCACCTGAACTGAGAGGCCAGGGGTGGAGGGAAGGAAAACAAATTCTGGTAATAAATTCGACACACTTGGGTTTTAAATTAAAAGTGGAAAATGTTATATTTTCCCAGATAAAAGTGAAACTGTGGGTGAATTTTTCTGTTGTCACTATTATGTTCGATGTGCTCTAAAAAGATAAAGATAAAATAAATACAATTTAATTTTTTTTCCGCTCAAGATCAGCTAAGGAACGAATTTATGTAAAGTGTACCCACAAAATTCGGTGCTTTATTACAGGCTCTACCACTATTTTCTGACTGTTGAGTGCGCTGATCTCAACTCCTTAACCAGGCTATAAGCAGGAGTTGAGGATAAATGAAAGGGATATAGACGAGTAGTTAGAATGGGGCTCTGCAGCGTTTTCCAACATTATTAGCTGTTTCATCTTGAGCGAATTAATCTCCCTGTGTCTCAGTTTCCTCAAGTATAAGATGGAGATAACAACAGTACCCATCACGTAGGGTTATTGAGAAATCCTTAGAGCCATCCACGCCTGGCACATAGTGGGCACTCAGTAAATATTAGTTATTATTTTGTATCCCCCCAGAGTACCCTTCCACAAACTCAGCTTCAGTCGTATTATTGTTTTTCAAAAATCTGTGGTCACTGCCTCCCTTTGAGGTTAAAGGTCTTAAGAGGCCGACTGAGGTTCCCATGCTGTCCACTCGCCCAAGTCTCAGTAAATCCCCAAGTGCATTCTCTCACTGTGCTTTAACTCCTGATGCAATGTTTTCACTCCCCACCCCCAACCTAGTAAGCCGAAATCTTCTCTCATGAGTATCTGGTTATTGGCATTGCTCCCTGACTAGAATGAAAACTGAATAATAACCTTTCTCAGAACCCAAACAATGGCTGGCACATAATAAACGTTCAGGAAACACTAAATGATTGAATGACACCATGTCTATTAATTTTTTTTCAAGATTTAGATCAGATTTCACCAATTCTATGCATGTAGTCTTTCTAGATGTCTTTATAAGATTACATTTTATTTCTTCTGGGCTCTAACAGCCTTTTTTTTTTTTTTTGGATGATTTTATTCATTACATATTCACTATTAATTTTTTTTAAATAATAGCTAACACTGAAGAAGTGCTTAGGATAGGCCGAGTTCTTCACATATATCAAACTCACTTAATCCTCACTGTCCCATTTATAAGGTAGGTACTATTTTTATTCCATTTTTACAGATGAGGAAACTGAGGCACAAAGAAATTAAAGACTTTGGCCGAAGACACACAGATGGTAAATGGAAGGCACCGTTCTTCACCCAGTCCAGACTTGTTCCTTTCCACTCACTGTCTCTCCTACAAAGAATCATCCGATTCCCATTTCGGTAGCACCTTTCCCCAGCTTCAGCGTCAGTGGCTCATATTATGCAGAACAGCAATTCCACGCGGCGCATACAGCATACATTAAATTAACATGTGGTTCACTCTGGAGTATCATCACCTCTCTAGGGCTTCGCGGGGTGTGCGGAGTCAGCGCCTACAATTTGCGTTGGACTTCCGGGGGATTTCAAAGATGAGGATGCACCGCCTTGTACTGGAGGGTCACGTAGTCTTCCTGAGGCCTCAAGACCCCAACCCACATTTCTGGCACTTCCAGTGATCTTGAACTCTCCTTTTAGCCAACGCTGTCCATGATCTCCATCCCTGGCCTGCTATGCAAGTCAGTGGCTCTCAATTCAACGTCGCCAGGTCCGCTGGTAAATTAATAGAGCTTACCTCCTTCCCACCCTGGGACGCAGGACTAAGGAGTGGTCCAAACCCACTTTTAACAGCCCAGCACCAGGTCCTGGGCCCGTTGCAGACCCAGCCGGAGCCCCCTGCCCTACTCCCGCCCAAAGCTGACCCAGCGTTCCAGACTCGGCCCGCCCGCCGGCGCCACCCGCCTCCCCTCTCGCGCGGGTGACTCAACCCGGGGAAAGAGAAACCTCTCGGTTTTTTCCGACCTGGGCAGGGGCGCGCGTCCCGCCCCGCCCACCACCCTAGCCCCCGCCCGCCCGAAGTTGTCCTTCTGGTTTGCGCCCGGGAAGCGCCGGCGTGGCTCCCCGGGGTGTGGCCACAGGACTTCAGCGACGCCTTGCCAAAGGGCGGCCCCCTCCCCAACCCGGAAGGCAGACCCCGCGCGGCCGCGGCGAGCCGGACATGCTCACTGGCGCGGGCCGGCCCGCAGCCTGGGCAGGAGAGGCCCTCGCTAGGCGGCCCCCCGCGCTGCCAGCTGGACTCGGGCGGAGCCGGCGCCCCAGCGCAGGGTGGCTCTGCCAGTCCCCGCGCGCCTGAGCGGCCGCACACGTGTCCAGGCGTCACGTCCGCGCGCGCCCCCGGGGCTTGCGTCAGCTGCCGCTCCAGAAGCTGGTGGGCCGGGGTTCTGCGCACAGCTCGGGTTCGCGGCCCGCGACGCCGCCGGGAGGAGGAGTCTGGGGGCGCGGAAGACTGTTTGGAACGCCGGGGGCCGCGGAGATCGTCGGCGCAGTCCAGTCCCTCTCCTGCAGGAGCCGGCCGTTTCTGCTGCTCGGTTCCGGGCTGGGCGCGGTGGCGTTGCCTCGGAGCCTGCCGCCCGCGGGGCGCGCACCGCCTTGACCCCGGCGGCCCCGCGGCAGGCAGGCGCCCGCAGTTCCATGGTTGGTTCGGAGCGCGATGAGCCGCCCGTCCTCCACCGGCCCCAGCGCTAACAAACCCTGCAGCAAGCAGCCGCCGCCGCAGCCTCAGCACGCTCCGTCCCCGGCTGCGCCCCCGGCCGCCGCCACCATCTCGGCTGCGGGCCCCGGCTCGTCCGCGGTGCCCGCCGCGGCGGCGGTGATCTCGGGCCCCGGCGGCGGTGGCGGGGCTGGCCCGGTGTCCCCGCAGCACCACGAGCTGACCTCGCTCTTCGAGTGCCCGGTCTGCTTTGACTATGTCCTGCCCCCCATCCTGCAGTGCCAGGCCGGGCACCTGGTGTGTAACCAATGCCGCCAGAAGTTGAGCTGCTGCCCGACGTGCAGGGGCGCCCTGACGCCCAGCATCAGGAACCTGGCTATGGAGAAGGTGGCCTCGGCAGTCCTGTTTCCCTGCAAGGTAAGCCCAGGTGCCACCCGCGCACCTCCGCCTGGCGACCTCCCAGAACTCCTGTGTCCTCCAGCCCACTCGTATGAGCTGAGAGGCAGGTGGCATCTCTCTTATTTTAAAAAAAGAAATGTTTACACTTGTCCACCCTCCCCCACGCCCACCTGTCCACTTTGGGAGTAACTCTGAGCTGACAGTTGCCCGAGTGCTGACCCCGGAATAATTGGCACGCGATCGTTTTTTAGAACGCATCACAGCTCTCCCCTCCAGGTGCCTGCGAACTCTGTAGACTCTGTGCTTGGTGTGCTCGGTAGGGTTAGACTGGACAAGTAAAACTTGGACCAGGAAGCTGGCGGGCGAGGAGGTGGGGGTGGGTGTTGGGGAGGGAAGAAATAAGCGAGCTAAACGCACCCTTTACCAGCGCTCCGCTTGTAAGGATCGGTACTGGATTCCCCCTGCACCCCGCGCCTGCCCTCTGCGCACGCCTGACACGTGGGAGCCCTCGGGAGTGTAGCTAAAAAAAGGGCGCCTACAGCCTGTTTTCCTCCAGCAACACGAAAACCCTGCGAACCACGCCTTTCCCTCTCCTAGCCTTCCAAGGACTAGGGAGATGTGTGTTTGTACTAAGTGGGGTGAAAACAAGAGTTGATCAGGAATTTATCAGGAAGGGCACATAGGAGCTGTTACAGTTCTCCCAAGCCCATGGCTTTATTTATTTAGTTTAAAAAGTTAGCAATGCTCTTGCAAAAAAAATGCAAACCACTGAAGAAAAGTCACATGAAAGACCAAGACCTCTCACCCCCTTTCCCACCATTGTTAGGCTTACTGTGTATCTTTATGGATTTGTGTAGCCACGTTTACACTTTCACAGCTGAATATAGAATCCTGGATGTCAGCGTGTGTCAAGAAGCTTCCTAAACACACACAGACATAAATTCTTCTCCAGAAATAACTTGTGCAAATTGCTGTTGTAAAGTCGTATTATTATACGTATTTTTTCTATGTCTGAAACCTAGCTCTACCTCATTGTATTAAATGGCTGCCTAGTTTTTCGTTGTGTGGACATATCATATAGCATCTATTTACTTACATCTAGTAATTAAAAATCTTCAGGAGCAGTTTCTGAGACATACCTGTCTATAGTACCTCATGATCATCTAGAGCTGGACCATAAAGTTCGTTTTCTAAACTTAGAAATGGAAATCATGTCATTAATAGTCTTTTTTTTTTTTTTTTTTTGAAGTAACTGTTCTGCCTCTTGGGCCATCTAAGCTGTCTTGCATTTCTCCTTGGTGCTGCTTATTTTTATAGGGCAAGAGCTTATTTTTAAATTAAAAATAATCCACCAGAGAATTGAAGCTTGGGACTCAAGTCAGTAAAATGAGTGATTTAATTTGGTCTGTGCCCTGCCACAAATCAAGTTTAAAATAGCATATTCAAATACAGGCTTGAATCCGTGTTTGGGCTATGGGTTTTCAGTTAACCTTAATAAATTACTCTGCTTTCAACCACCTCTCATATAATGTTGACTAATTCATCCAGCCCAGTAGTTGTTTCTCATGAAATTTGGATGTTTCTATAATTTTTTTAGGGTGATGAAGAAGATGGAAGCCTTGTGGTCAAGAAAAGATTTGGTGATAGTTGACATTAAGAGTGGGTATTTGATGTTTGAGATATATCGTGGGGACTGCAGGGGGTGTCCCATAGGATTTCCGAGGAGCTACCTTTTCAGCTCTTCGCTTTGTCCCAAACGTTCAGTGGCTTACAGAAGAAATGGCTTTAGGTGAATTACAGTTCACAGAGGGACATTTGGTTTCAGTCAGTATTCCATAACTTATTTTTAAAAAGCAATCTCCGGGCGCCTGGGTGGCTCAGTCGGTTGAGCGTCCGACTTCGGCTCAGGTCACGATCTCGCGGTCCGTGAGTTCGAGCCCCGCGTCGGGCTCTGGGCTGATGGCTCAGAGCCTGGAGCCTGTTTCCCATTCTGTGTCTCCCTCTCTCTCTGCCCCTCCCCCGTTCATGCTCTGTCTCTCTCTGTCTCAAAAATAAATAAATGTTAAAAAAAGCAATCTCATAAGAGCATTGTGTTGCTCCCAAGAAGGGAAGGAAGCAGTTATGCTATATAAAGTGTGAAGTTTCACCTTGAGGACCTAGGATTCTGGTTCCTATTGAAGCATGTTTTTTGTTCCTAATGTGTAATATGCTAGTGAAGCCCTTCTTGAAGAACAGTTCTCTTGGGAATCAGGGGTACTCAGTGTTTCTAGACATGTCAGTGGTTTTCCAAGTCCCTATTCTATTTGAATGCATTTAAGGAAAGCCATCACGTTGCAAGCTGAAACTAAACAGGGTCAACCATTCCCCTACAGACCAGGCACCAAGTTTAGAAAGTGATCTTGGAGTCACTCTTGTGTGAGAGATTCGTAAAGCTGGAGAATGCATGCCTCAACTTTGACCAGTAATGCAAACTATTGACAGGACAGCTCAGCCAATTAGTTTAGATAAACCAAACTTGGATATTATACAGCAAGCACCAAAGATAGGTCAGTTGAGGGTTGAGAGCAATAGGGAGTGATCAGACCTATGTCAGACTTCAGCAAGATAGGTCTGTGTAGCGAGCCCTTGGCTTGCGCTTACTCCTGGAAATCATAGGGACTGCCTTGTCACTGCCTCTGCCTGATCTCAGAACTTCTCTTATCGGCTGGCTCATGTGAGAAAAACAATGTTTGGATGATATACCAGAGCCCAGATCTCAAGTGTAGCCGGGCGCTGCCATTGTTTGCCTGAGAGACCACCTCTTGGGGTCTTGATTTCCTCATCTGTAAATAAAGGGATTGAACTGCTTGACTTCCAAGGACCTGTAGCTTCTAGAATACCATGAAAAGAAGGAAGGCTATGTGGAATGGTTATTGGGTGCCTGTGTCCCAGCTATCTTTCAAGGGTCATTTATTAGTTTGCCTTTCTTTTTTTCAGGTAAAGAAACAAATGTCTATAGAGAGGTTAGGGTTAAGTGACTTGTCAAGATCAGTAGGCCTGTTCATGAACCTGCATCCCAAAGGCACACATCCTTTGTGCTACGTAGGGATTTTTGCCTTTTATTCCAAGGCCCCAGACTATAACTTCAGGTTGGCACCCACCAGGAACAAACAAAACCATCTGATCGGATAAGTTTACCAGATGGGCCTCTGATGGGAACATCCCAAAGAGACAACATACATGTTCGCTATGGAATTCACTGGTAGGAATTTTGTAGGACATGTGGGATGGGCAAGTCAGGGGGAAATAGCCCACAGATCTAACATTTGGGGGTATTTCATCACAGCTCTGAACTGCTCATGCTTCAGTTGGCTCACAAATGGATTTGTTGCCAAATAGCTTCCTTACATAGGTATGGGGCCACTTAATTAAAGGCTAAAGTGTTGCCAGCACCTTTGACAGAGGGAACCACATGCATTATTAGCTCAGGTCTCCTTTTAAGAAAAAGGATCTCTATCAAAGTAGGGCTCTCTTGCACTTGTGCTATTTTTAGTCCATTCTATGGCTTGCTCTATGCCTGAGAAATTTTGACATCCTCTTCCCATATCTCAAACCCACCAGCTCTCAGTGGAGCGTGGGTGTAGGGGGAGAAGTGAAGGTTGACACATTTGTACCCCCACTCAACAGTGTATGTTATCTGAATATCAGCCAAGTATTTCTCTCCACAAAGGTGGGGAATGCTAAACCACTCCAGCCCACTTACACTCTGAAGCATTTTCTCTCCATTTTTTTCTTTGTTTTCTTTAAAAGTTTCTAACAGCGTGTCTCCAGATAATCACTGAGCTGGAAAGCCTCAGTCAGACAAGTCTTCCCTTGCAGTTGGGTTGTGACAGTGTTGCTTTTGTTCCTGAAAATAGGAAGTTAAAAGCCCCTCAGTGTGGACAAACCTAAAAGACAGCGGGGACAGGTGAAGTGAGGGAGAGAGGTGTCTGACCCGTGGCCAAGGGTTCAGGAGACCTCAGGGAGCAGTCGAGACACTTTCTGCTCAGCCCTGGCTGATCGGCAGGGGTGAGGGTGTGGATGCAGCCTGCCAGACCTTTGGATTTTTTTTCAAGAAAAGCCAGAAATCTGGATTTTTTTTTTTTTAATGTGAAGTATCTCAATTTTTTTTTTTTTTAACATTGGCCAAATTCATATTGAAGGCCAGAACGTGCAAGCCAAACCACCCCTGTCTGCAGACCAAATTCCAGCTGCCAGCTTGCAACCTCTGGTCTGGTTCTCTTTTAGAAAGCATTCGCTGAGCCTGGAAGTTTGCCTTTAACTCTTACTCTCCATGAACTTTGGAATTCTGAGCGGTCCCAACTGTAGGTGGTTTTATAGCTTATTTTCATCTATGTTTTGCCAAGAGAATAGTCTATCCTGGCCCCCTGGGGAGCCTGAACTCTTGTCCCAGTGACTAGACATTTGACTTTGAACAGGTCAGTTTATGTCTTTGGACCTGAGTGTCTTTAAGAGAAAGAGTTGGACTAAATCATTTTACCATTATTAAATCATTATACCATTAGGGAAAATTTTTTTCCCCCTAAAATTTCACAATCTAGGGAAAAGAGTACTAGGCAAAAGACAGAACTGGGTTCTCATCCTGGTTTTGTATGACCTTGGTCCAGTCACATACTTCCCTGAGCTTGTCTGTTCATCAGTTAACAAGAATGGAGATAACACCAAGCTGGTAGGTTGCTCCGAGATGTGACTAGAATTGCTAAGTCTTTTGCTTCACCAGATGAAATGGAAGGTGGGTGGGATCAAGGCGGTTGCTGGGTGATGGATGATCAGTTGCCCAGAAGTCTGAGAGGATAAGCCACTTTGCCAAAACCATTTCAAAGGTCTTTTCTTCATCTTGAAAACTCCTCTAAGACAAAGACCATTTACTTTGGCTATTTCCCCTGTGGTCTTCACTATTGACTGAAGTTGGCTAGGTTTACTCTTGAAAGCGTGTGCAGGCAAGCACCAGAATCCACGTACATCTACGGTGAGGCTCCAGATTTTCAGGAACCAAATTGACAGAATTTTTGAGTGTAAAATTAAGAACAGAAGCATTAGAGGGGCGCCTGGGTGGCTCAGTCAGTTAAGCGTCTGACTTCAGCTCAGGTCATGATCTCACGGTCTGTGAGTTCGAGCCCCGCGTTGGGCTCTGTGCTGACAGCTCAGAGCCTGGAGCCTGCTTCGGATTCTGTGTCTCTCTCTCTCTCTGCCCCTTCCCCACTCTCTGTCTCTTGCTCTCTCTCATACATAGGGGCACTTGTACCCCAATGTTTATAGCAGCACTTTCAACAATAGCCAAATTCTGGAAAGAGCCTAAATGTCCACCAACTGATAATGGATAATGGATAAAGAAGTTGTGGTTTATATATACAGTGGAATACTACTTGGCAATGAGAAAGAATGAAATATGGCCCTTTGTAGCAACGTGGATGGAACTGGAGAGTGTTATGCTAAGTGAAATAAGTCATACAGAGAAAGACAGATACCATATGTTTTCACTCTTATGTGGATCCTGAGAAACTTAACAGAAGACCATGGGGGAGGGGAAGGGAAAAAAAGTTACAGAGAGGGAGGGAGGCAAACCATAAGAGACCTTAAAAACGGAGAATAAACTGAAGGTTGATGGGGGTGGGAGGGAAGGGAAAGTGGGTGATGGGCATTGGGGAGGGCACCTGTTGGGATGAGCACTGGGTGTTGTATGGAAACCAATTTGACAATAAATTTCATGTTAAATAAACAAACTAAAAATTTAAAAATTTAAATAATTAAAAAAGGAAGAAAAAAAAAAAAGAACTGAAGCACTAGAATGCTGGGTAGGAGCCCTAAAGTTTATGCTGATTCTACACATAGTTGGCAGGCATTTTTCACAGGTCACCACCTTCTAGAACTAGGAGTAAATCACTGTGACTTAAAGTTGACATTTGGGACAACCAGAAGGGAGGAGAACTGAAAGGTACGGCAGGTCTAGTCTGTAAAATGCCTAACCTGAGATTGGATTAGATCCTCCTGTTCTGTGTTAGATCCCTTTTTTTTGAAGCTCCTACAAAATACCGTATGCGTATGACTACAGTAAGACCTTATAAAATGTAAGAGCCAGACTCGTGCAGACAAAATTTGTGAACGATGGCATTTTTCACGCAAACTCATAAGGCCCTCACTCCTTGAAAGGGACACACAGTAGGTACACGTTTGCTAAAGCGAACGCCCGGTGCAATACATGGTGTATTACTGGCGAGTTGTGCAGGGTGGGATCATACATGGGGCATCAGAATATGACTCTGCTCTGCACATCCTGAAGAGGAAAATAAGAAAGCTAAAAAGTTTTCCTGATTAAATATATCTTTATGTTAAACCTGAGAATGTGCTTTCTAAGGCTTACTAGAGATAGTGAAAATTCTCTAGCAGAATTTCATCACTTTTAACCCAGGTCCTCATCTAGCTCCATTAGCTTTTCTTAAACGTTGGGAAACTGTTGGTCTCATCTCCAGTTGGGTAAAGGTTTTCTGTAGTGATTTTTAGACTCTATGGTGTCTGTGAGATAAAAGATCACCCCTTCCCAGTGTTTAGCCACAGACACTGTAGACGGATGAAAGATATACCTGTGTTAAATGTGTGGGCCTGGGCCCTATTTTAAAACTTCGAATGGACAAAAGTAGTATCTTTGGGTTACTCCTATCCCCAGGCTGCCTTCTCCTCTAGTAGTTTTTTTTTTTCTTTTCTTTTTAATTTAGTTTTGAGAAACAGAGACAGTGCGAGTGGAGAAGGGGCAGAGAGAGAGGGAGGGAGGCACAGAATCCGAAGCAGGCTCCAGGCTCCGAGCTGTCAGCAGAGTCCGACGCGGGGCTCAAACTCATGAGCTGTGAGATCATGACCTGAGCTAAAGTCCGATGCTTAACCGACTGAGCCACCCAGGCGCCCCTCTGCTAGTAGTTTTGAGGGAGGCCCTTCTCAAACCTCCTAGTCCAGATCCCCGCTGCATCCCCACATGAGGGGTTTGGTGACTTCTCCAAACCTCAGCAGCTCCTTGGTAAAATAGGGTGCACACTGGGTTGTTGTGAGCATCAAACATGGTAATAATTCATGCAAAGCGCCTAGCACAGCCCCAGCACTGAAGAACCACAGCACGGTTAGAAGCTAGCAGAAAACAAATGGTCAGTGTGTGAGGTCAAGTCCAGGCATAAACTTTAAAAAGAAAAAAAAGAACCTCTTTTCTCCCACATACTCTCCTACTGAGTTTCTCTTCCCTCCTCCTTATCATGTAGGTTTTCATCCAGCTGAGTTACTCTGGCCCTGGCATCAGTTTTTCAGTGACAAGGCCTCATGCTTTTCATTTCTATAATGCTTTCAGAGGAGAAAGCCTGGTTAGATTAGGCAATGTTTTTTAACATGTATATTTTATTTTACATATTATAAAGTATGTTTTCACAAGTTATGATCATTATTTTAAAATGTAGAACATATAAAAATATAAAATTAGGGGCGCGTGGGTGGCTCAGTCAGTTAAGAATCTGCCTTGATTTCAGCTCAGGTCATAATCTCAAGGTTGTGAGTTCGATCCCCACATTAGGCTCTGACCTGGACATGGAACGGGCTTAAGTTTCCCTCTCTCCCTCACTCTCTGCCCCTCCCCCACTTGCACTCTCTCTCAAAATATAATATATAGTTAAAATATTTTTATTTATAATATGTATATGCAGTTAAAATCTCTTATAATCCTCCCACCTAGAAATAACCACTGTACATTTTTGCATTTGTCCTTACAAACTTACATCGACATCAGTGGAGTTTTTCACTCAAAGAAAAGCAGGTAAGATAAAGCACACACAATGTCATAACATATTTTTTCACCTAACACATCGTGACTGCTTTTCAACATTGGTAAATAGTCTTTAAGTTCATGTTTAATGGCTGCATAGTACTCTGATAGTACCAGAGATGTTTAAGCAAGCTCCCATTTGCGGTCATTTAAATCATTCTGTTTTTTACAGTTAAAAAAAATTTTTTTAAGTACTGCTAGAGCAGTTCTTGTGCATAGGAAAGTAATTATTTCCTAACAGTAACTTCCTAGAAGTTGGATGGTAGGGCCAAAGGGTATGTGTAGAAATCAAAAAGCTTTTGATAGCAGAGCCAAACTGCTTTCTCACTTGGAATCCTTCACAATTGAGTGTCCATTTCTTTCCAGCATCACCTACAATGGGTGTTATCCTTTTGGCTTTTTTTTTTTTTTTTTTTTTTTTAACACTACTGCCTGCTTTTTCTCCCTGATGGAACCTTGGGCCAGAGCTGGCTCTTCCTGATTACCGACTAAGTTTCATATCTCCCCGTACCTGGGAATCTCCTGCAGCCTCTCCCTCCTACAAACCATCTGACCAGCCAGTCCTTGCCTCCCCCGCAACCCCCTCCTTCTGAAGCTACGAGTCTAACAGAGGAGACAGATGTGCCCGCAGAGCCCTCCTCAAGCAGCAGGAGCAGAGGAGTCTGGAGACCTCTCAGCAGTGTTGGGGGACAGAGCTGCATTATATAGGGTAAGCAGCTATCTACCCACAAAGAAGGAGGGGATGGAAGGTCCTGATGGGGTTACGTAGGGAGGCCAGCAGAGCTGCTTGTACAGAGTGTTGTTTACCTTGTCTGAACGAGGCATATTATCTCATGTTATCTCCTCCTCATCACTTTGTAAAGGAAACAGGACACAGTTAGTATTCTGCCTAAGAGATTTGCCCAAAGTCCTACGGTTTGTAAGTTCAGGGAACAGAAACTCCAGGATGGGCCTTGTAATTACACACACAGTGTCTTTTCCCCCTCAGCCTCCTGCCTTTCCCGCTATCCGCTTCACCCCTCCCTGAAGGACAACGATCCCCCCTCCCATTCCAAATTCACATAATGGCTTCTGGAGGGATGACCCCGGTATCAGGAGGGCCCTCTTATTAAGGTTGCCAGGTAAACTACAAGGTGCCCACTTAAATTTGAATTTTAGATCAACAATATTTGGTGCAATTTCAGGTAATTTTCTTTTGGTGCAAGTATAACCCAAATGTCGCCTGGGACATCCTGGGCATCTTGTGTTTTTAGTTGCTAGATCGGGCAGCCCTACCACTTAAGTCTTCCAGTGAATGCGATTCCTTTAGTTGAGAAATAAAGACTGCAGAGGGATGCAGCCCTGTTGGAGGCGGGTCGGAGCGGTTAGTGTGATTATGCAGGTGGGAGCCTGGCTTGGAGGGGTAAGGGCGTAGTGACAAAGAGCAGGCGAGGCACTGGTAGGGTGGCAGAAAGCCTTTAATTCCGGCTCTGACCCTGAGGTGCTTTTGTTTGCTTGAACCCACGCTCTGAAGGCACCTCACAAAACTGCTTCTCCGGGAGACTGTGTCGTTGCCTGCTGACTCTGGTCTGGCCATGGTCAGATGAGAAGCGTGTTTGGTCAAACGTCAACTTTTGTTTAAAGTTTCTGAGATTAAAAATAACCCCCTGCCAGCCCAAGGAGGCTTTGTACGGCCAGATGCGCTCCCCTCCCCAACGGCAGGATGTTCTCAGATGACTGGGCTAACATCGCCCCAGTCTGCCCCCAGGACACCTGTCGTAAAAAAGCCGTCTGCACCGTGGGGTTTGTCAGTGTTCTCTCAGGCAAACAGAGGAACTCTTGAGCCCACGACTTTATTTTTTTATTATTATTATTTTTTTAATGTTTATTTATTTTTGAGACAGAGAGAGACAGAGCATGAACGGGTGAGGGCCAGAGAGAGAGAGGAAGACACAAAATCTGAAACAGGCTCCAGGCTCTGAGCTGTCAGCACCGAGCCCGACGCGGGGCTCGAACTCACGGACCGCGAGATCATGACCTGAGCCGAAGTCAGCCGCTTAACCGACTGAGCCACTCAGGCGCCCCAGAGGCCCACGACTTTAATTAGCATTGCCTTCTCCAGCAGAAAGCTCATGAAGTTAGATGTCCGTGTTTTCTTAGTCTCGCCACCGTTTGACAGTGCTGGCCCTGAGTGATACCGTCTTATAATAATCAGTATCCATGGAACCGTTACGGAACCTTTGGCTGAGGATTCTTTCTTTGCGCTGCCTCACAGTGGAGGTAAGGAATCCGCCCTCTGGGTTAGTGCAGATCCCTTAAGGTTCTTAGAGGATGGTGGCTAGACAGATGCAGGTTGAGCATCGTGACTGAGGCACAAGAAGAGAGTTCACTTTCTCCTGTTGCCCAAGTCTAACCTTAATGAGAGTCCGCGGATGAGTGGTCGACGGTTTTGTAGATCCACGCAGAGGTGACATGGTAGGCTCAATTTGTGCTACACGGAACGCAAGGTAACTGAACTCTAACTGGTGGTTGTAACCCCCCCCCTTTTTTTTAATGTTTATTTATTTTTGAGAGGCAGGGGGGAGAGAGAAGGAGAGGGAGAGGGGCAGAGACACAGAATCCCAAGCAGGCTCCAGGCTCGGAGCTTTCAGCACAGAGCCCAACGCAGGGCTCGAACTCAACGACTGTGAGATCGTGACCTGAGCCAAAGTTGGACACTTAACTGACTGAGCCATGCAGGCACCCCAATAAACTCATTTTAAACAAGAGGGATATAGAGCCGCTCAAATGACAACCGTATCGTTTCCCCATCTATGTACGATTTCAGAAAAGCTTCAAACACCCCCACCCCGAATAGTTTATGTAAATAAAATATGTGAAATGCCTTTATGAAAAATAACAAAACCCATAGTGACCGAAGTCTAATAAAAACATTTTTCCTTCTTGATCTCAAGATATATTGATTTTTTTTTTAGATTCTAAGTTCCATAGTAAGACTTTTAATTAAAGTAAAATTAATACGGTGGAGAACAATCATCTGCAGATAAACCTAATGTCTATTCATTTACCAACAAATGTCAGGTGGGCAGGAAGTAGGCAAATCAGTAAATCAATGAACAAAATAAATAGACCCATAAATTAACTAGAAAATAACCTGTGATCATCCACTGATATTTTGAGGGCAGAGTAACAGACTTTTAGTCATGAAAGAGCTAGTTCGACTTGCTAGAAGTCCTTTTAGAAAGTGGTAAAATTGGGGCACCTGGGTGACTCAGTCAGTTAAGCATCTGGCTTAGGTCATGATCTTGTGGTTCATGAGTTCGAGCCCCACGTCAGGGTCTGTGCTGACAGCTCAGAGCCTGGTGCCTGCTTGGGATTCTGTGTCTCCCTCTTTCTCTGCCCCTCCCCTGCTTGTACTCTGTTTATATCTCTTAAAAAAAGTTTTTTTTAAGTGGTAAAATCTGGGGCCACCTGCACGGCTCAGTTGGTTGAGCATCAGGGTCTTGATTTTGGCTCAGGTCCTGATCTCACGATGCCTGAGATTGAGCTCTGCATTGGGTTCTGCACTGATGGTGTGAAGCCTCCTTGGGACTCTCTCTCTCCCTCTCTCTCCGCCCCTACCCTGCTTGCACTTTCTCTCTCTCTCAAAATAAATAAACATTAAGAAAAAGTGGTGAAATCTAAGTTTAACTGCCAGTTAAAATGTAATTTCACCATGCTTTGGTTCTATATGAGGTTTAACTACAACTGCCATTCAAACAAGTTTTTTTTTTTAATTCTTTTTTGATTTTTTTTAAATGTTTATTTTTGAGAGAGACAGACAGAGCATGAGTGGGGGAGAGGCAGAGAGAGAGAGGGAGACACAGAATCCAAAGCAGGCTACAGGCTCTGAACTGTCAGCACAGAGCCCGATGCCAGGCTTGAAACCCACGAACCAAGAGATCATGACCTGAGCCCAAGCCGGGAGCTTAACCAACTGAGCCACCCAGGCACCCCTTTCATTCAAACAAGTCTTAAGAATGTTGAGGGGCGGGGGGAAAGAATGTCAAGAAGAGAAAGACCTCTACCAATAGTCCCCTAATTATCTGCTGATCATACATAGTAAGTTATACCGCCAAGAGATCATCCTTCCACCTGAACTGGTATAACCCAGATTCCATGTGTGAGTTCACCTCCCCGGGAGTAAAAGAGGTTTACCTGTGTAAGAAAAAGGGGGCATGGGTAGCTTCGTCCTGGAGCCTCTTTCTGACATGTCTGGAATCAAGTAAAGGAATTTCCCTTGGACCACTAAGCGTGGTAGATAATGAACCTGCAGTGGCTAGTTAGGATAACAATGAGACTGTAGTCCAGGGCCAACAACTTTTAAAGGATCAGAGGAGCAATGCAGAAAGCTTTGTCTTCCATGAGGGGCAGAGAGGGCAAAGAAGTGTTGGTTATTATAACAACTGATGTCTTCATTGTAAAAATTTATTGGTTCACTAAAATGACTCCCGAGAGCTTCTATTAAATAAAAAAGAAAAATTAAGTAACTTAGTTGCTTTTACCGGTAGGTATGCAGTTAAAAGTATATATTCTTTGAAAAAAAAAACAAACAACACCCTAGTATGATAAAATTTAATTCATTCAACCAACCCTGCAGAAAGAATCTCTGCCCCATGGAGGATAAATATGCTAACTCAGTCCCTGAATTCTGTAACACATTTTTATTTTTATATGATTTCAAATTTCCACAACGGTTGTAATAATAGTACAAAAATAGTCCCATATGCCCTTTATCCAGACTCAGCAGTTGTTTCCTTTTTGCCCCATTTGCGTTTTCATTTTGTGTGTTCTTACTTCATACATACAGTTATTTAGCCATTTTAATATAATTTGCAGACATTTTGCCCCTTTCCCCCAAATACTGCACTGTTTCTCCTAAAACCAAGGAGGTCTTCTTATATAATTATGGTCCCGTTATCAGAATCAAGAAATGTGACCTGCAGTAGATACTATTGTCTAATCCACGGTTCATATTCAAACTTCAGTTGCTGCCCCAGTAATGCCCTTTGTGGCAGTGCTGGTTTCCCGGTCTGGGGTCCTACGTTGCATTTAGCTGTCTGTGTGCATTTTGTGATCATTACAGTTTATTAGATGGACAGAAGAGCGCACTTTGCTTTTGCTTACTCTAAGACGACGAGGTCGTTTCTTGGATTTAATTCAAACGTTTTCGAGCATCAACAACAAAATATTGATTGTGCTTTGTTTTTCCTGAGACACTCTCCTTTGAGGCGCCGGCAGATGGTTTGCTAATAAACTTCAGTTTCCTAGGAGGTGTAAGTGGGCGGGGGTGGGGCGGTGACCCCACAGGCCCTGAGCAGGGACATGCTTCTGCCGGAGCTCAGGGTGCCTCCATTCTAGTAACTTGTTGGTTGTTGGAGCTCAGGAAATTGTTCTTGAATTGCAGGGACTCAACATTTAATGAAATAGATTAAGTAACGTGTTCTAAACCAGTCACAGGATCCATGACCTTGACTAGCACTCTGGCTAAGCAGGGTTATTCTGTTTATGTGCTCATTCCATAAACAAATACAATGTGACTGCGTTTATTAGGTAAATAACAGGTGTCTAGTGTTTGTTTTCTGGCGTATCTCATCAGATTTGTGTGTGAATGGGTTCCTTTGCCAGAAAAGGAAAAACCCTACCTAAATTCCAACTTAAATACACCCTTCAAACCCCATGCCCAGGGCAAGAATTGGCACTATTTCCTGCTTTCTGCAAAGACTTAAAAATGAGGCACCAGGTCACACGTTGCCTCTCACGGCAGAACATGTTTGCACAAGACTTTTGAGCCACCGCAACCTGAAAAGTTTCTAAAGAGCAGTCAGAAATGTTATGTCAGCATTTGTTTCTCATTCTGCCGGGTCATCTTCCCCCTCCCTACATTCTGCTTTAGCTTGGGGCTTCCGTGTGCGAGTGTATCCCTGTGCCCTCGCTCCCAAAAGAGGTTTGCTTAAAGGGAATTCCCACTTCACCTCACCCCACCCCCTGGGAGACCATGAGCAGCTGTGGCCCTGTGGAGAAATCTCGTTTATAGGTGTGGACGTGTCCCCAGGACACACAGGCAGCCCCAGGGCTCTGTCTCAGGAAGGAGAGTGTGCAACAAGAACCGGGGATCTCAAGGAAAGCTGGCGTCCTCTGGATCCTTACTGTTTGGTGGGGCAAGCCCCAGCCAGGGTGTGAAAAGTGCACACTTCCAGAAGCAGTGTGTCTGCAGACCCTGGGTTTGGGGGTTGGGGGGCGGGTTGGGGACTGGAGGTTAAGGCAGATGTAAGTTCTTTGTTTCTTTTACTGAGAACATTGATTCTTTGACTCCAGAATTATATCCCCTACCTTGAAAGAGCACTCGAGGAGGAGCACGGGAATGCAGGGCTGTGCCCCGAGTGTGGTCAGAAATGGCCATGTGGCCATGATGAGTCAGTCAGTCTGTAGAACGGGTAGAACTAGCACCCTGGCGTACCTCCAGGATCTGCAAACCACCAGGCTCTCCTTGTGTGTCTCGTCACTGGCAGCTGGCGTTCCCGAGCTGTCCTGGGTAGTGCCCGTTGGGTGGGGAATGACCAGCCTGACCTGCTTACTGGTGTGGGCCCCTTCTCACAACTGGCATTGTGGCTGCCCAGCTAGGTGTTGTCATTCATCAAAATCAACCCCAGGCCATTTTGCCCTTCCCCAGACATTTGGCCATGCCTGTGACATTCCTGGGTGTCACAGTGGGGAAGGATTGCTACTGGCATTGAGTGGGTAGAGGCCAGGGATGCTGCTAAACATCCTACAGTGCACAGCACAGCCCCCACCATGAAGGATGATCTGGTCTAAAATGTCAGTACAGGTATCCCCCACTTTTTCAAAGTCCATTTGACATCATTTTGCTTTTACAAAAGACCTGTTTTTGCTAACCAAAAGAAATCCAAAGAGGATTTACACATCTTCGAAAGAAGGTGGAAAGGGAAAATAGCGTTCAGCATTTCTTGGGCAGTGCACATCCTGAGCAGCAGGCGTGGCCTCACCTAGCTTCTTCCCTGGGACCTACGCTCAGCATCAGGACTCCATAGCTCTGAACTGCATCTGTGAGCATCTGTGCTTTATCTCAATTGATTTTGTGCATCTGTTATCAAGATGTGTCCTAAGGTATCAGAGAAGCCCAAGAGAGGTTATTTCTTGGCACTAGGAATGCTGGAAAAGTTTTTCATCTAAGTTAATGGCAATTGCTTCTTTGCTTTATGCCATTTTGTCTCACAGAGGGTTTTGTAGAAACACTGTACGTTCAGATAGCGGGGAAAACCTGGAGTGCTACTGTACAGGAACCCAGAAAACAAACTAAATTGCCAGTAAAGTCCCCGAGGGTATCTGGACCTGCCTTCTCATTTAGGTTTTATCCCCACTGTTTGCTCCGCTCCCCCAATGCTAGAACCGGTTGGAGCTGTTCCAGCCATAGTCCACTTTGCCTACAGTGAAGCTTTCCCAATCTCCTCCTCAGCCCATCCCCACTTTGAAATCGACTGTCACCACCACCACCCCTCCCCCCCGCCCCACCAATCTTTGTTTGCATAGTTGTCTGTACTTCTGATAGTCTTGAGTTATTTGTTGTTGCATGGCATGGCCCCTCTCGACCGGAAACCCCAGGAGGGCGGGATCTGCAGCGGATTCCCTCTGTGTGCTCCAGGACAGAGGTTGGCAGCCCTTAGGAACCCTTGGAGCTGGTCAGGAAGACACAAGCGAGGGGCCGGTACAATTTGGGTTTGCTGCTCAGAGGCACCTACAGAGCCTACAGCGTCAGGGAATCAGACTGTGAACCCTCCCTCTGATCCCCAGATGCGAGCCCCTATTCCAGAACAATGCCGCAACAAGTATGCAGTGTAGCACAAGAGCGCATGCGTCTGTGTGCGTGTGAGTGCACGCATATTTAAAGTTTAGATCTTTTCTTTTTAGAGATCATCTCTTATCCAGTCGTCATAAAAGTGGCACCAGTGGTCATGAAGACACGCCCTCGCCCATGATGGAAAAGAGAAGGAATAGATTGCCTTTAAAGTTCAGCCTGTTTAGAAAAAGCAGAGTAAGCACCTAACACTTTAAAAATATACTTATTTAAGTTAATAGAGGCTGTAGCAAGATATTTTTTGTAAGGTCGTTATCCACATGAATGCTAAGTAGCGCCTTTTCTATTTGTGTAGCTTGGGGAGGTTCCCTGTTCTCTATATTGGGCTGAAGGAAGAGTGAGTGGTTTGTAAGGCAAACCAAATAATTCAGAATGTAAAAATTCCTACCTGAGCCACACAAGAAAAAGTTCTAAAATGATTGCTAGACGATAAATATTTGTTGTACATCTGAGTTCGTGAACACGGAGTGGTTTGGGGCTTTGGGTCAGGGGCTTTGGGTCAGGGATACAGGCGGTATCCTTCCCTACACTCTTTGCCAGAGTTCATCTCGTTCTTGGAATGATTTGTGGGCAGCTGCGATAAATGGCCCATTCCGAAACTTCTTCAGATCCAAGGATCGGGGACTTGTTTCAGCCAGAGAATCTGCCAGAGAATCTGGACTAATTCTTGCTATTTTTATTGTGGGTAATGTGTGTTTTTAAGCTGGGCAGAAATGCCTTACCCATCACTCACAGAAAAACACCAGAAGGCTCTGTATTCCTAACCACACCCTAGATTTAAAACACAGTAGGGATTTTGTTTTTTTAGGGGCCTTAAACTGTGAAGAACACAAAGTAGAAATACATATGGATAAATAAGTTTGTTTCTCCTTCTGATTATAAAGTTTTTTTATACCCATGCTTTTAAAATTAGACCATGGTTTAAAAAGATGAATAAGCATTCCCTATGGGCAAAGTAAATAATGAAAACATTTCTGCCAAGTTCTCTTGAAGGTTATTATAATCCACTTTAGGTGTGGGGGAGAAACCAGCTGCATTTCTTTCTTTAAGCCACCCACTTCCTCATGAGGGGAGACTCCTCTCCCTAAGAATGGAGACTGCCTTCTCGCCCTCCTCTCAGTGAGTCCAGTTTAGGGTCCTGTGTGGAGAAGGTCCCCAGTGCCTGCTTGCTGCTAGTGACAGATTCATCTGCGGAGATTAGGATTTGACCGACTTCAAGTTTATAAGGGGTTTACCCCTGGGCAGTGTAGTGACCATCCAAACAGACACGGGGCTTTGTTTTGTTAGCAAATGGGCACGGCGTCTTAGACACATGGCCTGGCCCTGCCCACCTTCGCTGTCTTTATGTCTCGGTAGCGGGCTGGGGGAATCCAAGCAGGGTCACGCAGCCGATGTACCTGCCACCACGAGCTTGAGGGGGATGCGGCCGGCTTCTAGTTTCACCCAGAAAGGTGATTCAGGTTTCCTGATTTGTTACAACACACCAGCACAGCTCTCTGGGGAAGTGTCTACCTGTGGGCTGGTGCCCCATCTGGTATCTAGGAGTTAACAGTGTCATTCTTGGGAGGGTTGGGAGAAGTCTGGTTCTTTGCCATGTGGTCTTTTCCCAAGATAGGTGTGATTTATTCATCAGGACTGTCATCCCAAGTGCAAGGGAGAAAAAGGTTTTGTTCCTACCCTATTAAGGCAGCATTTGAGGGACAGACTGACTATCAGAAAGCTCGTCTGGGACAAGTGCCTGCCCTGGAACCTGAGGAAGTGGTCTGGGCCCTCCTCATTTTAACCTCCACTGGCTGGAACCCACCTGGCCGGCAGGTTCCCGAGCTGGTACAGTAGCTCTTGGGTATGATTTCCCATCACCCAAAAAGTGTATGTGGAGTCCCTTGGGACTGGGGATGGGTAAAAGGTGAGGAGAGTGAGGTCATAGTTCCAGCGATGTGGGGGGGCCTTCAGCCCCCTTCCGTCCTGATTGCTCACTCCTGCAGGCAAGAGCAGGGAACTGCGGGGGCAGCCGGCCTCTCAGTCACCAGCTTGAGCTAGGAAGAAGGGGCAGGGGACAAACAAGAGGAATTAAACTGTTTTCATAATTGTCTCTGGGTGAAAACTAGTCTGGAGGTAACCTGTTCCTTGCCCAGCCGTACACCTAAGCAATTTGAAGTTCTCAAAAATTCTTTAGGTTTCACAGGAAATACGGGGAAGGCCAGGTTTCCTAGGGCTGGCTCAGCAATGCCGTTTGAGATGTTAATAGTAAGGAGCACTTCAGTTCTCACGTTTTCAACAATGTGGGAGTGAGGACGTGGCCGGCCGTCCCTTCCTGGTGGTGGACATTCCCAGTTTTATGTATGGCAAGACTGAGGATGAATACGAACTGAGACTTGTGGTCTTAACTCCTCTCAAGCGAAAGTAGTTGAGATAAGAATTCAGTTTAAGCCCCGGAAACCTAAGTGAGTGAATCGTCTTAGAGGTTTGCACCAGTAGGAGTTTTGAGAAGGCGCGATGGCTCAATGTGTTAATCTTTCTGTCCTTGCAGTATGCCACCACGGGCTGTTCCCTGACCCTGCACCACACGGAGAAGCCAGAACACGAAGACATCTGTGAATACCGTCCCTACTCCTGCCCTTGTCCCGGTGCTTCCTGCAAGTGGCAGGGGTCCTTGGAAGCCGTGATGTCCCATCTCATGCACGCCCACAAAAGCATTACCACCCTCCAGGGAGAAGACATCGTCTTTCTAGCCACAGACATTAACCTGCCGGGGGCTGTCGACTGGGTGATGATGCAGTCGTGCTTTGGCCATCACTTCATGCTGGTGCTGGAGAAACAAGAGAAGTACGAGGGCCACCAGCAGTTCTTCGCCATCGTGCTGCTCATTGGCACCCGCAAGCAAGCCGAGAACTTTGCCTACAGACTGGAGTTGAACGGGAACCGGCGGAGACTGACCTGGGAGGCCACGCCCCGGTCCATCCACGACGGGGTGGCCGCGGCCATCATGAACAGCGACTGCCTTGTTTTTGACACAGCCATAGCGCATCTGTTTGCAGATAATGGCAACCTTGGAATCAACGTGACCATTTCTACATGTTGTCCATGAGGCACCGAGGTTATTTGGGCTCAGTGCTCTGTGGTTAATAAAGGTTTTTATAGATGTTTTATTCACTGTGTCTTCACAAGTCAAGACCCACAGTTACCCCCCATGTTCTGTTTGAACAGCAGCTTCCCATCTGGCACTGGCCCAACAAAGTTCACTAAACAGGAACGAATGGGGTTGGCCTATTAGTCATTTGGAGTCGGTTCTGTGATCTGAAATCAACTTTCTTATGAAATTGTACTTACTTCCTGAACAGCACTTGACAGGTTGCTCAGGGCTCCTGTAGGCCAGTATGTTAGGAATTAAAGGCTCCTTCCTGTCTGACTCTCTCTGTTGGTCTCGCCAAGTTGACAAAAGCACAGTGACTGTCGATAGATTCCTTAACCTTAACCTTTATCTTGTTTTTAGGGAGTAGGAATTGTTTTAGTCTTTCTCAAACTGGATGGCTGATGGCTAACCAATATGCACAGAGCCCCCCCGTAGTACTCATCTTAAACATGCAGATTTGTGGAGCCTGTGCATTTAATAATCTCGTCAAGTGATTCTGTTTGACAATGAAGTTTGAGAATTACTGAGTTAAATTGTGGAAAGGGTCCAGATTTTAAAGGTGCTTTACGACTGCCCTCTACTGATACCGTTTGTCTTTCTACGGCTTCATTCCCTCCTCACCCCCGAGCTGCCGCTCCCAAATTAAAACCAGAACTGCAGATCCCCATGAGCACACTCCTGAGATTTGGTCACTGTCTTGTGTTTGGGGTGGATTGCCTAGGAAAGCGAATGGTACGGCCATTGATAGTTCTCACCTAATTAGGTTTTGCTCATCACTAGTACAGATGACCTGTTTACACGTGGCTTCCCTCAGAGGCCATCCTTGACTGTAGCTGGTGGGAAAGACTAGATCAGTAGAGTTGGAAAAGCTTTATAACCAGTGTCATATGCTTGCTATTTAAAGGTATGTGTTGGGTGGTTGTTGTTTTTTTGCCACATTCACTTTAGTTTTTTAATAAATATTTTCCAAAAATGAATATTCGGCTTTCTTTTCCCTGTTGAATAATGTTTATTTAGTGGGTGCCTACCACGTGCAGGCACATGAAACTTCACAGCTACGTTGGGCTTGGAGCTATCGCTATTTCCACACGAAGAAACAGCCATTTGCCCAAGGTCATGATACAGGTCCATATTAGATAGAACTGGGGTCCAAACTCACTTCCTTGAACCATGGACTGCCATTGGTGTTGCAGGTCTCTCCCTTGGAGATGTTCTTTTAGGTGCCAGCACCGTGGAAGAAGAGGCTTGGCCAGGGCTGACGTCCAGAGTCCTGGGTTTGAGCCAGGGTGATCCACTCCCTCGGTCCTGACCCTGAAGTCTCCAAGGAATTCGGAATATTAGCCCCAAATGCCTGATGAGGACTAAAGACTGCCTGAACTTAGCAGCCCAATGGCATTAGAGTAGCACCTCGTGGAAGGGATGGCTTTAGAGTTGTTTCGATTTTTTAGGTGAGATGTGGTATTGGGTTTTTATCCAGGGTAGAGTTCTGGCAGGCAAGGAAGGTTCTAGAAAGTTTCACCGTACACAGCATGGCCATAGACGTTTCTGCCACAAGTGTTTTTGCCACATTTTCACTGCATAACTAACTGGCCATTAGGCAATTTTGCCATAAGAGACAAAAATGACAAAAAATTAAAGCGGGACATTCATTAAAAAGGACATAATGAAACATGAAAAATAACAAAATTAAGGAGACTTCATTGTGGAATACAAAATAATTGAATACCCTTAAAATGTGTGTAGATTCATGGCAATACTGTGCAAATAACTGATTTTACTTGGTGGATTATACCTAAACGCTTGTCCCCAAGTCTTCCATTCATAGTATTATTAACACTTTTTGCTTGTTGATTATTCTCATTTGGCATTGTACTTTTTCTTTCTTTTTTTTTGTTTTTTTTTGCTAAAATTTCTTCCTTTATTAAGAAATGTATCAGCTTCCCAATACTAGGATTACATGTTTGTAATGGAGCTTTGTGTTGTGTTCTGAAAGCCTTTGTGCTATTGTCTGTTCTTGGCATATTGTCACATGTTCATCGACCGACCTTCCAAAGTTATATGGGAAATGTTAAAGAAATGCTAATGTTGTGATGCACTGTAAATGAGCTTTGTCATCATCGTGATAGGCTATCACTTTCTAACATAGGATGTCATCTGGCTTTATGCTCATTTCACATTTCCTGTAAGTTTTATCACCATACTTTCTGTTAAGTCAATACATGTACTTGTTACGACTCACTATTTCATCTACTTGCCCTGTACGGACCATTATGAGGGCTAACTAAGATTTATAGGAGAACTTTGTCAATGGAGAAATGAAATGAAACTGATAAGTAGTTTCAATACATTAACTGCCAGAGGCAGTTGATTCATCAATGGAGGAATGAAACCAGTTATTTGGGCTTTTATAGAAAAATTGCCTTCTGGACAATTAGTTACATGACAACAATGCTTGTGGCAAAGATGTTTACAGCAAAAATACCCGACACGCTTAAGGAATTGCTAAAGTAACTTCTCTTCTAGGCTATTCTTCCAATAAAGGTGAGAGACTGTGCCCTTAGCAAAAAGAAGGTGCTTATAACGTGTTTGGTAAATGGATGAAAACTATAGCTCTCGTTACCAAGAAAATCACATTTACTACACGGGGGGGATCTGTGGAGGCAAAACTAGGATCCAGGAGCAGATGGACTTTGACTCTCAGAGCTGGAGCTGGTCCAGATTGGCTGTTCATTGTGTACATGATGCCCAGGCAATGTGTTTTGTGCATCAGCTTCACTAGCTTCTTTCACCACCACTCGTGTCCGTATCCAAGCCTTCTTGTGATGTGTGATGGGGAAAATCAGGGCCAATTGGTCAACAAGGTACCAAAGGTAAAGAAAGTTACGTTCAAAAGCCCTGTGAAGATGGACATTGTGGAATCAAGTTCTTCCTAAAGCATAAAACGTTAGGTTTTCAGCCTTGGGAGGTAAAGTGATGGGCTAGCGGCCATAACGGGGCATTAGTGGCAACACTGATTCTAGAATTCAGACTTCCTGACTCCCAGTTCAAACATGTTTCCAAAACTTGACAAATTAAAGTTTTAGGCAACAAAACTCTGAACATCTACTTTCCAGAGCTACTTAGCTCCCTTGAATCTCTGTCACTGGAAATCTGTAAACTTAACTTTTACTCTCTTTTTTGAAAGTAAGCATTTTCTGCCCGTAAACAAAAATCCCCAGGTTATTCCCTGTTTTAAGAGGAAGTGAAAACAGCAAAAAAAGGTTATGTAAATTAAAGCGCCTTTTTATGTAGTTCCAGTTGCAAACGCAATTTACAACACAGTGGTAGTCATTTGTCAAAACTCATCACATGGTCCACTTCTGCACCATATAAAAAAAGAATCTCTTTCCCTTTCATGCCCTAGTTGTATATTCTAATTTGACAGAAATCGGGCTGATCAAGCAAGATAGTAAATTTGGCCTGTGCCTTCCAATCTCTGAGCCATTCTGAAGAAAAAGAGATGCTCAAAATTCTTTGGGAGAAATGTTCATAGTTATTAATTCTGGGTGGCAAGAACCTGAGTGTATGTCATGTTTCTATTTCCGTTATTCTATACTTAAATTTTTTTTAAGCCAACTGACCTTGGGATCAGAGGCTCTCAGCCTTTCTGTGAGCAGGATGAGGTCTTGGTTTCCCTGATTCCTTAACATCTAGGGGATTAAGAAGGTGATGTCCCTACAGTGAACTATCCGGTGCACACTGTCAGGAATTTGCGAGGAGAGGCCACTGAGGCATCAGCAATTGAGTTGGACCTAGAACTACCAACAGATTCAAACGAATGGCTGAGCGTCTCTGTCTTGTCAGCAGAATTACGCAACTTCTCTACCATATTGTCCAAGGACATTTTCCTTGTGCCTAACTTCAGGTTCTTGGGTGTTGCCAAGTGACAGCAGTGTGACCTTAGGTTGGTCCCACATTTGGGACCACATCTCTGGTCCCATATTTCCTAACCTGCAACGTTAGAAGGTTTGTTTTTTAAATGTTTCTACTCTATATCTACTAAATATACGATCATAGTAGTCTACTAGAAATGTTTCTACTATCTCATTTCTGTGAGACAATTGAGCTATTTAGGGTGTGTAAATCATTCCAGCCAGGTTTTATATGAGGTGATTCTGGGATAATTGTGACCTAGCATGTGTCAATTGGTGTTAGCTGGTGACTCATGCTCCAGCTGCCTCTTGGATTCCCACAGTCTAGAGCCAGGTACAGTGCCTGGGGACAGAGACCTGTTTTGCTTTGTAGTTCTGGCTTGAGCATCCTGTGGCCTTGACCTTTCCTGACTCGCGCAGCCTGTGCTTGAAGTACGATTCTAATTTCACTGACCTATGCTGGCCTGAAAGAGAGGAAATCAAGAGTTCTTCAAGAATAGGAAATCCAACTCTCTGTATTGTTAAAGCTGCTTCAGCTACTAAGTTTGAAGCTTTACATTTTGTACTTGTGCATTCTTTTAATTTGTCCTGGACTCCTCAAATGACAGGTCAAGGAAAAATGTTAGACCCTGTGATACCAATGCCTGCTATCACCACCGCTATTTTACAGAAGAAACAGAGAAAGGAAGGGAGGGAGGGAGGGAGGGAGGGAGGGAGGGGCCTACAAAGGGAAAGCCACAGAACCGGTTGGAATTTTTCATGACGACAATATGGTGTCTTCTACATTGAGCAAACGGGGAAAAATTATAAAACTATTAAACCTACAAGCCAACATTTTATGATAAAGCAAATGAAGGGAATTTGCTCCAAGTCTTTTAGAGAAAGAGAGAGAGACAAAGAGAGGGAGAGGGAGAATCCCAAGCTCATCGTGGAGCCTGTTGCAGGGTTAGCTCTCACAACCCTGGAATCATGACCTAAGCCGACATCAAGAGTCAGACGGGACGCTTGACTGACTGAGGCACCCAGGCGCCCCTGCTCCAAGTCTTGATCCCACCAACTTCTCCCAGGCTCCCCTGCCAGCACCCAGGCCTGGACACCTGTTAAGAGCTTCTAACTGCTTGTCCTCCCACTTGCTCCGGTCCAGTCCATTTTACACATACACATGGGCAATCAGAGGCTCTTTTTAAATGAAAGTTCGTTAGTGGCACAAGCTCTTTAATATTTTCTTTCAGAGTGCCCTGTTCTTTTCCTTCATAGCACTTTCTACAGTTATAATTGTATATTTTGTTTGCTTAGTGTCTGCCTCCCCTCAACAAACTGTGAACCTTTTGTTCATCCTTGTATCCCTGGTACCTGGGCACATCATGAATATCTGATTGAATAAATTACTACCAACATTAGTCTGATGACAGCATTGAAGAAAACACCTCAAGAGTTAACGTTGTCTGTTTTTATAGCAAAAATCACTGGGGGATTTGCCTCGGACAGGCAGGCAACAGAGATAGAGAGATAATCTAACAGTCCAGAGAAGGGAGGAAATAGTCTCTCTGTCCCAGTCATTCCCTAGGCAACGGCAGAAATGCTAACCTGAAGGGCCTGTATCATAAAATTTCTTACGTCATAGTGTCACCTGACATTCATATCAAAGTGTTTGATGATCCTTGCAGAGGACACAGATGAGGATCCCTTTGACCTACAGGAACTGTGTTAGAAGATTAGATCAGCTTGCAAAGTTCACCAAGATAACAGCAGTTGCCATTTATTGGGCATCTATTTGTGCCAAGTGCTTCATCTAGGTTAACCCATCAAATCCTCCCCATATCCCAAAGAGGATAAGAGTTTATTAGCCTCAATTTGAAGTTGAGGAAATTAAAGTTCAGGGAGACAAAGCAACTTGCTTAAGTTCACAGCTGGTGAGCAACGGAACCGGGATATGAGCAGGTTCTAGAGTCCATGACCCTTCACCATGTTACACGATGCACCCTTACTGATGTTTGGCTTTCACACATTTTGACCACCAAAAGCAATACTGCTTGTTTGCGACCGATAGAGATGACCAGGACATAGGGAGGCAGATGTTTGCTGGATACAGAACACCTGTGCTTGGGAACTGCTTTCTCTACTGTCACAGCATGTTAGTAGAGGACAGTAACCTAGAGATCATTCAGACCCTCATTACTCAAAGTGTGTTCATGAACCAGCAGCCTCAGCGTCACCTGGGAGCTTGTTAGAAATGTATCATCTCCTGGCAAACCATAAGAGACTCTTAACAATAGAGAACATACTGAGGGTTGATGGAGGGGAGGTGGGTAGGGGGAGGAGTTAAATGGGTGACGGACATTAAGGAAGGCACTTGTTGGGATGAGTCCTGGGTGTTATATGTAAGTGATGAATCACTAAATTCTACTCCTGAAATCAACACTACACTGTATGTTAACTAACTTGGATCTGAAAGAAAAGAAAAAGGACAAGAGGAAAAAAGAAAAAAAGAAAGAAATGTAGCATTTCCCATCATACCCTAGACCTACTGAATCGGAATCTGCATTCTTACACAATCCTGGCTGATCTGGATCCCAAGTTTGAGAAGCACTGGTGTAGATCAGGGTTCTCAACCCACCTGCCCCTCAGAATCACCTGGGGACCAGAGCACCAGAGTTAGAATCCCTGGCAGTAGGGCTGAGTTTCTGTCGGCTTTCTAAAGCCTCCCCGGAGAACCCAACAGCAGTTAGAGTTGAGAAACACTGATCTGGTCTAACCCCCATCTTATTTTTTCCCTTGTTTTATACTTCTGTTAAAACGCAAAGCAAAGTGACCTACCAAGTATAATGAAGCGTGTAGACTTTAGAGATTAAACAGATCAAGATCTGGATCCTGATTCGGCCACTAATTAGCAGTGAGACTTTCAGCAAATCACTAGCCTTACTGGGCCTCAGCTTCCACATTTATAAAGTGGAGATAATAACACCCACCTTACAAGATCACTGTGAGAAACATACATGCAAAGCTCAGAGACGAAGACGTTGGTGCACAGATGGACCCTGATGAATGGCAGCTACTCTGACTGCCCGTCAGATCGCTTGGGCAGCAGATGGCTGTCCGAGGAACAAAGTGCTGAAGCACTGAAATTCCTTCCCCCAGAGTCATCTCCAAGTGTGGAGCCAATGTGTTCAAATAACTTTTGTTAAGACTATGATGAAAGGCATGCGGGAAGAAGCAGTGGAAAGCCAGGCGGCAGGGAAGGAACTTAAAAGGGGTCTCCTCTTCCATGTGCTCCCCACACTCCCAGTCCTTGCCTCTAGTCCCCGACGGTTCCACCTGCCAGTCTGCTGCCCTGACTGCGGAACCTGCATGTGCCAGCCATCACACGTCTCTTCATTTAGTTAGTATTTTTAAAACATACAAACAAAAGCCACTTTCTGTATCACATGTTGACCTGTATTTATTAGAACAGGAAATTAACATGGGCGGAAATAGCCCCTTGGGAAAAATGCCTTCACTGTGGCTGAAACTAAGAAAACACAAAATGTGGCTTGCATCTCTACCTGAGAAAGTCCAGGGCTCAAGAGTGTGGGAAAGGAAAGGTGTTCTCACTCTCCTGTTAGTTTCTTTCTTTCTTTCTTTCTTTCTTCTTTTTAACTTTTGTGGTAAAATATACTCAACAGAAGATTACCATGTTAACCATTTTTAAGGGTACAGTTCAGTGATACTAGGTATCTGCACATAATAGGGCATCTTTCTAACAGTTTTATTCTTACATTTCCTTCCCTTCTTGCGCCCACCTACACATATACATACACAATATCTTCACGATGTTGGGGCTTTGGAATGTTTCACCTGTATAATTAGAAATGATCTGAAAAGGGGTCCCAGGGCGGCATGCACTTTCTTCTCACTGGAAGGAAATTTATTTGGTGACAGTCATGTGTCAGGTGCTTTCACATACTTTATTCAACATATTCAACAACATATAAGCATATTCAACATATTCAACAACATATAAGCAAGAGAGAGTGTGTTATATTCACTTTTTACAGATTAGGAAACTGAGGTTCAAGGAGGTAAATTAGCATATACACAGCCACAGAGAGAGAAAGGACTATGGCCAGAATTTACACTCCTATCTGTGAGATTGCAAAGGCCATGCTGTTTTTACCTTTTAATGAGAAATCTGTTTTTTATTATAAATTATATGAGCTATTGTTTTTTTTTTAACAAAAACCCTTTTTAATACAGAAGAATGTAGCGAAAACATAAAAATCACTCACAAATTCCTCTCCCAGAAATGATCACAGATCCATATAGAGGCCTTCCTGTATACCAGTACCTTTACTTCCCTGGTGTCCCACTGAAGATGGGACAGGAGAGGGGGGTAGCAGAAGGATGTGACAGGGAAAGATGAGAACTTTTATGTGTTTGTTCTCTCTATATGTATATGTTGCTTGAATCTTTTACAATAGACGTATTCACGAATTAGTTGTGCATAAATGAAGAGAAGATAATTGGAAGTAAAATCCAGAGGAGAAAAAAAAAATTGATCAACAAGAGAGAACTGTCAACCTGGAAACACTGAAAAAGGAAAGCCCGAGGGGCAAAGATTGGCTCATAACCAAGAGCTCTTTAGGGTAAACAATAAGGCTCAAGCTGATAGGTATGTTTCTAACATAAAGACAGATGCATCAGGCTTTTAAACCAGGAGGTCATTAAACCTTCCTATCACCTAGCAGTGTGGTAGTGTTGGGTCTAATTCTGTACCTGCCAGACAGCTTTCCGAATACAATTTAACTTCCCGTGTAATTTGCTTCCAGAGTGAGATTGTTCTGGGTAGATTACTATAAATTTTCCAACTACTGACAGTTAAGCCTTTCTGCCAATTAAATTAATTGGTTTCCAAATATTTCTTCATTCTCTGAGAGCTCTATTGGTCAGTCAGCATCACTAAATTCTGTCAACCCAGCATACTGTCAATTTGAACTTGCTTTACAAATCCGTAAGTCTGGACTCTGGATTAAGGGAAAAGTGAATTGAATGCCATTCCTTAGAGTACTTTCTAGGCTGAGAAGTAAGAGGACAACAACAGACATCCTGGTCTTACACATCCAATATGGACCAGAAAATGCCATTGTTAGCACCATTGTTCCTCAGGTCATGTGTTTAGACAGGGCCAACCTTAGGCCGTTTAACAGCAGTGCAATGTGGTGGTGGGCCAGGGCAGGTTCTGAGGAGACAGACCCAGTCACGGACACTGGGGGAAATCCCACCCAGCAGGCAGATGGTATCTGGCTCAGGCATTAGTGGAAGGTGCTACCAGTTCAGCGTGCATTCAGCTTCAGTTAATGCAGGTAAGTGTGAGGTGTCATGAGGGCTGAGAAGAGTAATGGTGAAGGGAATCCAAGAGTACATGATAGGCAGGGATCCAGGCAGATATTGACCTCAGGTGAGTCTACCGGAGGCATCAAAACCTAGTAGTACCTGGGCACAAGACTAGGTTTCTTTCATTCATTCCTGTAACTAATATTTGCGACATACCTCTTGGGGAGACACTCTTCTATGGAACTCTCATGCTCCTACATACCTTGTTTAGTATACCAGGGGTACAAGGCCTGACTGTTCTTTACCTGGGCCATTTCTCAGGGTGGTGATGCCAGCAAGCAACCTGGAGGGATGAAGTAATGCTTTCTTTAGGAACAAAGAGCAGGCTTGCTTCCTCCTTACTCTAAAAGTCACGAATTCCCCAAGTTCAATGTTCCTCACTGCAAAATAAACTCACTGCATGTACAGTCTCCATCTGGCCCATATCACGTCTCCCATGAGAACTGGAGGCAAGAACTCCCGTGAGAACTGGATCTGATGCAAGCATGCTGATGCTATGCTGCTTGCTGTCCTGGGAGTAATAAACTCCTGTGTTTCTGACCCTAGAGTCTCATGTCTCCTCTAGCATCCATGAAATAGTAAAAGGCTAGTGTACTAGCTTGTAAATTGGGTAAAACCAAATTCCAGACCCGACAGCACCTAGTGTGTGCCGGGCCCCATACTAGGTCTTGAGGATGATCCAGTGTACAAAGACAGGCCCATGCCTGTTCTCAAGGAATGGGCATTCAAGTAGGGGGGACAAACAATAGATGACAAAATAAACAAGAAAATATCAGAGAGTAAGAAGTGCTCTGCAGACAACATAAATGGAATGATGTGCTAGAAATGACCAGGTGCCTACATTAGACTGAGGGGCCACAGAAGGCCAAAGAATGCAAATGAAAACAAAAACCACCTGGAGGGAAGTGTTGAGGCAAAAAGAGAATACCAACTACAGAAGGCCTACGGCAGAAGCAGCCAACGTGGCCAGAGCACATTGGACATGGGGAAGATGCTTTGAGGGCAGGTCAGTAAGGAGCTAGATCCTTGACCCATGAGGCCAAAGCTAGGGGTTTGGGTTTCTTTCCAGGTGCCATGGGAAACCACTGGAAAATTTTAAGAAGGAGCACAAATGATCAGATTTAGGTTTTTTAAACTGGCTCTAGCTGCTCAGAGAAGAAAAATGGTTGCCATGGGCAAGGATGGAAACATTTAGGAAGCTATGGCATTAGTCCAGGTGCAACATAATTATGGCTTGGACAAGGATGGGTGGAGGCAATGTAAACAGAAGTGGGCAGATTTGGGCTGAGTTTTAAAGGTAGAGCTGGCAGAAGTTGCTAAAAGGTCGGACGGGGAGATGGGGAAGGAAAAGGGAAAAACGATAGGTGATCACTCCTAGGTTTCTACCCTCAGAAAAAGGTGAGTTCCAGTTGCTGAGATAAATGAGACCAGGGAAAGAACTGGTTTAGGGGAGAATCTAGAGAGTCACAGGCAGTTGGTTGAATCTGGTGGGGGGGGGGGTGGAGGGCAGGGGGAGGCCAAGCTGGAGGTGTCACTTTGGGGGCCACCACCATATTTATGGTGTCTAAGCTGTGAGAGGACGAGAAGACTTGGGGAGATAATCTAGACAGAGCAGGAGAGTGGGACTCAGACCTATGTCCCACAACAGCAGCATGAGGAACCAGAGCCCAGAAGTGAGACTTCTAAGAGTGGCCGCCAAGATGGGGGAAACCCTAGAGGATCTGGTATCACAAGCCCCCCACGAAAATATCAGGTTCAAGTAGAACAGAGGGGTCAGCTACTGAACATCTCTGACATGACTGTCCATTTCCATTTGCCTGACCAACCCTTAGTACTGCCCCAGTTACTGAGTCCGCTCCCTGGGACAGTGATATCAAGTAAGAGGTACGCTACAGCCCAAAGGCAGAGTTTCCATTACAGCGGACAAGTGTGTGGGGCTGCTTGAGTCCTAGAGTTACAGAGGATTCTGCTGACAAGAAGTCATGTCCCATCCAGAATGTGACACACTTGCTGCCCTTCTCCCTAGCCAACCCACCCTCCTCCCCTGTCCCTTAAGGGACTGGAGGGCATACCTCTGGGTATGTACTTTCCTCTCTCTCATCTTGTCAGCTATGCTAATGTTACTCACCTTTCAAGGCCTAACCTGGTCCTTCTCATTCAATACACATCAATCAATTGTTCTGTGCTCAGTTCTGTGCTCTACATCTGTGATATCATTTAATTCTCATAAACACGTTGAGGTGAACATCATTTTCATTAACAAATGAAAAAGGGAAACTCAGAGAGGCTAAGTCACTTGCTTAAAGTCACACAGCTGTCAAGTGGTGAACATGGGATTCAAGTCCAAGACTATGGCCCTTCCAACATACCTGCCTGCTTGCAAATGTGGCTGGAAAACAGACTCTACAGTCTAGCACAAGTCCGCGAGCAGAAGACAAAGAGGTAAATTATAATAACAAAATGTGCAATTACTACGACGACATAAACTATGTCATTATAAAGCAAATTACAGGGTGGCTGAGTCTGGTGAAGCCTCTGACGTTGGTTCAGGTCACGATCTGACAGTCATGAGTTCGAGCCCCACATCAGGCCCTGTGCTGACAGCTCAGAACCTGGAGCCTGCTTCAGAGTCTGTGTCTCCCTCTCTCTCTGCCCCTCCCCTGCTTGCACGTTCTCTCTCTCTCAAAAATAAATAAACATTAAAAATTAATAAAGCAAATTACAGTCAGAGGCTATACACATTGCTACAGAGTTCAAAGGGAGATGAGAAATGCTTCTTGGAAGAAGCAGAGTGTGCAAGGGGCCTTGAGAGTTAGGTAGGATTTTGCAGGGCTGAGGCAGTTGGGAGGATGTGCAAAGAGAAAGGAGCAGTCTGTCTCTGACCAGCCCCAATGCACTCAGTGCCTAAACCCAGCCTCGTCCACCTCCCCATCCCCGTTACAGGTTTTCTATCTCAATTTTCTTTATCCCTCCGTCCCCAGCACCTAGCCCAAGGTCATGCACCAAGAAGGTGCCTAGTGAATATTAGTTGAGCTCAAAGCTGTACTGTCTGATCTCCTAATTCTAGTCTCTCCTTTACCCAACCATCTCTGTACCAGCTAGGTTTCACGGCTAACCCTGCCCACCATTAAACCTACTCCTTCTAGAGAATTTGCCCAGTTTCTGGAAAACTCCATGCGACCGCCCAAGAACTCACACCCCCACAAACTCACAAGCTTGCCTCAGTTGATATGACCTAACCCAAGGCCAGCCCATTCACTGGCTGAGCGGCAACTGATCAGATCCTCTTGAGAGAGTAGGATACTGTCAGTGGTGTGGGCAATGTACCCACACACCCCTGGGAAGTTGGGGCTGTGCCAAGGTGAGCGTAGTAAGAGAAGCAGAAACATGGAAGCAGAGGGAGTGGCTGAGAGGTGGAGGAAGGAGCCGCACTGCCCAGCCTTCCAGGCCTAGTCCTCAGCGCCAGGAGGCCCAGCAACTCCTTTTCCAGTTTTGAGCTACCTAGGGGACAGCCTGCTATGCCTTCCAAATTAATCCCGCGTCCCATGTTACTTTTTTCCCTTTCTCAATTTTAGACTGTATTTATTGACGCCCCCCCCCCCACTGTTACAGAAAGTGACACAGTTTCTTGCTCTGATTTTAATTCTATGATTGTTGTTGTGGAGATTTATAATGTTTTTAAAATCTTTTATTATGTCCATTTTCAAAATAAGGAAGGGAGAATAATGCAGTGAATTTGATGTACCATCACCAGCTCCAACAATTACCAACCCCTGGCCAATGTTGCTTCATCTATACCCTCACCTACATCCACAGGTGGATTTTTAAAATCAAAGCTCGGGTATTTATATCATTTCATCTCTCCTTCAGTACAGAATATCTGAAGATTGCAATTTTTATATGACAATACTGTTGTCACACCTATTAAAATTAATAACTCCGTAATAGAATCACATACCCAGATTTCATATTTCTCTGGTTGATGTATTCTGTTTGATTTGGAATCCATGTGAGATCCTATATCATTACTGATGAAAGGTTACATCTCTCTTAACCTATAGATTCTCTCTCCATCATTTTTCTTTCTCTGAAATTATTTATTCAAGAATCCAGGTTTCTTATAGTTTCATTGCGTCTTCACACTATCATTTAACATAATCTTCTGTGCCTTGTATTTCTTTTAAATCTGAGTTAAGACAAGAGGCTTGATCGAATTCAGATTTGATTTTTTTTTTAATTAAGGCTGCTTCATAGGTGGTGGGGGTATTGTGTATTTCCATAACAGGAAGGACAAAATCAATCTCTCTCCCTCTCTTTCTCTCTCTCTCTCATCAGCCACTGAGCCACTTATTGGGTATTACAGAATCAGATTTCAAATCCATCACTCCAACTTTATTAGCTGGAAAATGTCTGTAGTTAGGAACGTCCCCTTTTCAACTATTTGAAGGTACATTTTAGAAGGACAATGTAAGATATATGCTTATTTTCCTTCATGAGTTTACACAACAGTGAGATGATTTTTTTGTCATCCTCCGAAGTAACCAGCGAGGGAACATTTTTTAAAAATATCATTATGGATCATGAATTTAAGTATTTTGTATGTATTTCAACCCATTACCATTATTATCCTTACTGACATTCATACCATTCCATCTTGGTCTGCTGAAAGCTTATTCTGCTTGATTCCTGGGTCCTTTTCATATGACTGAAATAGTAGTCTTGGATGTTCCAGACTTATCCCATTCTTTTCCTGTCCTCAACCTAGAATCAACTATTTTTCCAAGGAATCTTCATTTCTTTTAATGGGAAATAATATTTCAAGACCACAGTCTAATGTACACTATACTGTAGTCTGTTAAGCATGCAATAGCCTGGTATTTAAAAAAAACAACGTACCTAACTTAATTCAAAATAGTTTATTGCCAGGGGCACCTGGGTGACTCAGTCAGACAAGCATCTGACTCTTGATATTGGCTCAGGTCATGATCTCACGGTTCATGAGTTCGAGCCCCACATTGGGCTCTGCACTGCGTAAGCATGGAGCCTGCTTAGAAGTCTTTCTCCCTCGGAGGAGCCAAGAAGGCGGAACAGCATGGAAGTTTTTTATGTGTCTCGCGTCCATGAAATACAGCCATCCTGCACACCTAGAAAACTGACCTGAGGATTAACACAACAATCTGCACAACCTGAACCACAGAATTCAGCAGAAAGAGAAAAAATTCATTTTTATTTTTAATTTTTATTAAACATATTTTTCTTTAATTTTTTTCTACTATATTTTTTACTTTTGTGTAAATTTTTTCAGATTCTATTTTAGTTCCATCATTTCATTTTAGTCTACTTTAGTGTATTCATTTTCCAAATTTTCAAATGATTTCCTTTTTTCTTTTTCTTTTCTTTTTTTCCCCTTTTTCTCTTATCTGTCAAGCCACTCTCAACACCCAGACCAAAATACACCTAGGATCTTGCATCATTTATTCTATTTGTGTGTGTGTGTGTGTGTGTGTGTGTGTTGAATTTTTTAAAATTTTAGTATTTTTTAAATTTTTTCTACCTCATTAATTCCTTTTCTCCATTCAGAAGTCTTTCTCCCTCTCTCTCTGTCCCTATCCTGTGTGTGTGTGCACTCTCTCTCTCTCTCAAAATAAATAAATAACCTTAAAAAATAGTTTTTTTCTTATTAAAAAAATTTTTTTAACATGTATTGATTTTTGAGAGAGAGAGACAGAGTCTTAGCTGGGGAGGCACAGAGAGAGAGGGAGACACAGAATATAAAGCAGGCTCCAGTCTCTGAGCTGTCAGAACAGAGCCCAACACGGGACTCAAACTCCCTAACCAGGAGATCATGACCTGAGCCAAAGTCGGAGGCTTAACGGACTGAGCCACCAAAAGAGTTGCTTGATGCAGGGTTACTACAAACTTTCAACTTGTAAAAAAATTCAGTATCTTCAAAACACAATAAAATGAAGCCAATAAAATGAGGTGTGCCTATATTTACAATAGCCAAGACATGGAAACAACCTAAATGTCCATCGATGGATGAATGGATAGAGGAAATGTGGTATATCTATATACAATGAAATATTTATTCAGCCATAAAAAGAAATCAAATGTTGCCATTTGCAACAACATGGATGGACCTTGAGGGCATTATGCTAAATAAAACACAACGTACAGAGAGAGGTAAATACTGCATGATCTCATTTATATGTAGAACCTTAAAAAAAGGGGGGGAAAAGCTCATGGATACAGAGAGAAGATCAGTGGTTTCCAGAGACGGGGGTAAAGTGGGTGAAAAGGGTGAAAGGTATGCATTTCCAGTTATAAAATAAATAAATCATGGGAATGTAATATATAGCATAGTGACTATAGTTAACATTACTGTATTACATATTTGAAAGTTACTGAGAGAGTAAATCTTAAAAGTTCTCTTTACAAAAAAAAACATAATTATATATAACTATGTATGGTAACAGATTAGTTAGCTAGACATAGTGGTGATCATTTTGCAACATATACAAATATCAAAACATTACATTGTATACCTAAAACTAATATGTTATATGCCAATTATACCTCAATAATAATTTTTAAAAAGTAAAATGTTAAATAAAAATCACAATCTGGGAAGTAGGAGCATTCCCTTTATTCTTGAACTGGTTTGAATGGATTTTATGCCAAATACTCTTTAACTAGAATTTTCAATGCTTCCAACAAAATTAATCACAAAGAAACAAATTAGATCACACACATCTGATTTACAATCTTCCCTTGTTTTTGGACAATGATATCAAGACAATTCAATAGGGACAGTATAGCTTTTTCAATAAATGGTGCTGGGATGATTAGAGATTTACATGCAAAAGAATGAAGCTGGATCCCTACCTCACACCACATGTTAAAATTAACTCAAAATGGATCAAAGACCTAAAATGTAAGAGCTAAAACTATAAAACTCTTGAAGGAAACCTAGGTATAAATCTTTATGAGTCTGGATGAGGGGACTGTTTCCTAGATATGACATCAAAAGAACAAGCAACAAAAGAAAATGGAGGTAAACTGGACATCATCAAAATAAAATGTTTTTGCTTCACAAGATACCCTCAAGAGAGTGAAATATAGCTCACAACTTTTTTTCACAAATCTGACATCTGATAATGGTCTCGAATTCAAAATATGTAAATAATTCTTATAACACAACAAAAAGACAACCCAACAATTTAAAAATTTAAAAACCCAAAGAATCTAAATAGATATTTCTCCAAAGTAGATATACAAATGGACAATAAGCACATGAAAAGATGTTCAGCATCATTAGCCATCAAAGAACTGCAAATCAAAGCCACAAACAGATGTCATTTTATACCTCTTAAGATGGCTATAACAAAAAAGACAGATATGAATGAGTATTGATGAGGATGTGGAGAAATTTGAAATCTCATACACTGCTGGTGGGCAGTTCTCCAAAATGTTAAACATAGAATATCACATGACCAAGCAATTCTACTCTTAGACATATATCCTGGAGAAATGAAAACATATGCCCACACAAACATGAATGTTCCCAGCAGCGTTATTCATTATAGCCAAAAAGTGGGAAAACTCAAATGTACATCAACTGATGAATGAGTAAATTAAATGTGGTTTATTCATAGAATGTATTATTATACATCAGTATAAAGAAATAAAGTACTAATACATGCTATAACATAGATGAATCTTGAAAATGTTATACTAATTGAAGGCTAGGCAAATCTACAGAGACAGAAAATAAATTAATGGTTGCCTAGGGCTGGGGATACTGAGAACCAGAGACGAGTGACTATTAATGACCATGGGGTTCTTTCTGGAGTGATGCAAATGTTCTAAAATTGATATTAGTGATGACTGCACATCTCTGAAGACACTAAAAACCACTGAATTGTATATTTCAAATGAGTGAATTATATGGCATATGAATTATATCTTAATAAAGCTGTTATATCTATGGATATATATGTGTATATGTTATATATATATGTGTGTGTATATGTATATATATATGTGTATATATATGTGTATATGTGTGTATATGTATATATAACAGCTTGATATATATAAATAGATCAATACTGATCTATACATAAGTGTATCAATATCTATATTTTCACATCTCCCCCTGGTAACTTTGTGCCTCTAGGACTTGAAGCAACATTCATTCATTCATCTGTTTATTCAATACATATTTCCCAGGCAACCACTATTGAATCATTCATTTATTCAACAAATATATAGACTACCTACCTTGTGCTAGGCACTGTTTCATACACAGAAGATTCAGCAAAACATACAAAAACGCCTAGCCTTTGTGTTGCTTCCATTGTCATGAATTAAAATAGGCAATAAACAAAATATACAGGAGGATTTTATACAGCTCAATATACGGAAGTAATTGATGCTATGGAGAAAAATAAAGCAAGGAAGACATATTTTTATGGCATGGTCAGTGGGGGAATGGTAAAGGGGAGGGTTTGCAGTTCTAACTAGGTGGTCGGGGAGGGCTTCACTGAGAAGATGACATTTGAGTAAAGATTTGATGGAGGTGAGGGAGTGAACCATGCACACATCTAGAGGAAGAACGTTCTAGGCAAGGAAAATAGCAAGTGCCAAGGTCCTGGGGTGGATATGCCTGGTATGTTCGAGGAATATCTGGGGGCAGAGTCAATGAGAGGGAAGATGGAGGGGGCAGTGCCTGGGTGGCTCAGTTTGTTAAGCATCCAACTTTGGCTCAGGTCATGATCTCACGGTTCATGAGTTCAGGCCCTGTGTCAGGCTCTGTGCTGACAACTCAGAGCCTGAAGCCTACTTTGGATCCTGTGTCTCCCTCTCTCTCTGCCCCTCTTCTGCTCATGCTCTGTCCCTCTGTCTCATAAATAAACTTTGAAAAATTAAAAAAAAAAAAAAAGGAAAGTAGAGGATACAAAGTTAGAGAAATAAGGAGAGAGACAAACTCTGCTATTCTTTTGAGGTAGAGCCAAATGGCGTGTGTACATCAAAGGAGAGCAGAGATTATTCTGGATACTGGTCCTCTGAGGGGTGCATAGGCAGCTTGCCTGTTTTCAAGATAAGGCTACAATTACTAAACTTACAATCACCAGTTTACTGAAACTGACACAGTTGGGAGCAAATGTTTGGGGAGTCCAGAGATCCAGTTGATAAACAGCCTTTATTAAAAACCAATTCATATAAAATTACAATTAAATAAATTGTATTAAAAACAAAAGCATTATGGGAATGCAAGCTGGTGCAGCCACTCTGGAAAACAGTATGGAGGTTCCTCAAAAAACTAAAAATAGAACTACCCTACGATCCAGCAATTGCACTACTAGGCATTTATCCACAGGATACGGGTGTGCTGTTTCGAAGGGACACATGCACCCCCATGTTTATAGCAGCACTAGCAACAATAGCCGAAGTATGGAAAGAGCCCAAATGTCCATCGATGGATGAATGGATAAAGAAGATGTGGTACATATACACAATGGAATACTACTCAGCGATGAAAAAGAATGAAATCTTGCCATTTGCAACTACGTGGATGGAACTGGAGAGTATTATGCTAAGTGAAATTAGTCAGTCAGAGAAAGACAAAAATCTTATGGCTTCACTCATATGAGGAGTTTAAGAGACAAAACAGATGAACCTAAGAGAAGGGAAACAAAAATAATATAAAAACAGGGAGGAGGACAAAACAGAAGAGACTCATAAATATGGAGAACAAACTGAGGGTTACTGGAGGGGTTGTGGGAGGGGGGATGGGCTAAATGGGTAAGGGGCACTAAGGATCTACTCCTGAAATCATTGTTTCACTATATGCTAATTTGGATGTAAATTTAAAAAAATAAAAAAGTAAAAGTAAAAATTAAAAAAAAATTTTAGAAAAGCATTAAATACCCCCACCTTTCCAATTATTTTTCTACATTAACTAGCACCCACGTTGCTGAGGTTATTTGTGTCTATTGTGTCTGCATGGTGGAAATCCTAGAAAGGGTGAGCTGGGGTATGTCTCTCAACTCTACGTCACGCTCCGTGTGATGGCGCATAGGTAATTTGAAATGGGTCGTGGTCAGAGTACTTACACCACAGAAATCAGCAAATGCTCCAAATTGCCCCTTGACTTATAGTTTTGTTTTGTCTAGGCTTAAAGAAGTGAAGAAAAAATACTAGTCATACCGCTTTAACTAAAAAGTGTGTCATATCTGGAATCATTGCATCGTAAATACAGCAAAATAGGAAATATTTTTCCAGTACTTGAAAACTATTACACAATTTGGCAAAGAAGTCACTCACATCATTTGTGACATTGATAAACTAGTGAGATGCTGCCAAATGTCTTTGTTTCTTCACTTTGACCTTGCTAGTATCAACCAAGGTTTGTGTTGTAACTACACTTGTTCGTCAATTACAACCTCAGGTTGGCAGAGATAAGTGAGTGCATCAAAAAGCAATGAAAACATTCTGGGGGAATCAACGGACTATATAGAATTTACAATGAAAAGTATTACAAACATTTTTCTTTGTAAATTGTATGCCACAGGTCATTGGTAACAGTAAGATGTGTACTAAGTGTGTGTGTGTGTGTGTTTATATTTATTTTTGGAGAGTTGGTTGTTAAGCATTTACCAGCTCCCAGCACCCCTCTGGCTCCAATCCAACTTCGAATCAGTGATTATGGATCATAGGGACCGACAGATAGAAGGGAAAGAGGTTTCTCAGGACAGCCAATCAGCTGAAAGGGATGGAGTTATTTTGAAATCATTCTGCTCTAAAATTCAGTTAGCCAGGCTGGACCCCAGGAATTTCTTTGCATTTCTACAGATGGTAACTTTATGGTAGGTGAGTCTAGCTCTCCATTTATGGTAGTGATACAGTTTCCTTTTCAAACACAAATCGTTTGAAGTACCCCCAAAAAGGTTAGTTTCCAAAAGAAAACCATTCAGTGAAGGATACAGGTAAAACACAGAAGGGGCAAAAATCCAAATGGTGGGCTGCAGTGACTTAACCACTTTGGGCAACACTAACTCAGTGACTAAGAACACAGGCTGTGAAAACATGCACCTGGGCTCCAATTCAGGCATTCCAAATGACCACTGGCTTTTTGAATTTACAGCCTCGGTGTCGGCAGGGACCTGAGTCAGTGAGATTAGGGAAGCCCAGGGCCTGGCACCAAAGCCGCAGCCTCTAGAGGGGACCCGGGGAGGAGCCTGGGCTGGTCTCGGCCTCCTCCCCCACCCAAACCAGGCAACGCCTTCAACCTCCTCTCTCCGACTTGTGTAATGTAAATGCTATATTCACACACACGCACGGAATTTTTGCTTCAGTAAATCAGCCCAGCAGCCAGCGCCCTCTCGCAGTGACTCAGCGTTCCCAGTGCAAGCTGCCTCTTCACTCCTATCTGCCGGAGGCCCCGACAGAGCAGAATAAAAATCCCACTGCCACAGTTTGACTTTTGCTTTTCATCTTTTTTTTTAACTTCCCAAAGTGGGGGATTAAAGGGTACTTTTTGAGTGGGTAAAATCAACTTTGAAAGATAAGTACAGTCAGACATTGGTTGTAAGAGTTTTCATCCCTCTGTATTGGCTTTGAGGGTGAATCAGAGAGCTTGTGGTTTAAATAAAACGTCCTGATGATTCTCCCAGGTTCCTTCAGGTAGGGCCCATCAGAGTGCCTGGTGACATGTGCCTGGTCCTGTGTTATGCACTGAAGTTATAAAGCCGAAAGGCCTCTGGCCTTGCCTGCAGAGTTTTGACCAACTAGTGAGGGGAGCAGCTGTCAACAGCAGTGTGCGTTGTGATCGCCACCAGACCAGGTGGCCCCATAGGCCTCGCCGTTTGTTTTCTGATGGTGCTGGGCTGTTTGGCTTGCAAGGAATGGAAATCAGTTGAGTTCTTAGGCGACAGGCATTTAATGCAATCATCACAACAGCAGTGTTTGTGTCAGTGGGCATTTGTGCGGAAGAGACTCCACGGGCTGTCCGTCCTCTCCCCACCCTTCACCACCTGCTCTGGGCCCCGGCAGGTGGATTTCCACGTTGTGCATCCGCCGAAATGCCTTGCACTTTGGCTTCCAATTGGATTGGTCTTTGAGTGGCATGGGCTGGAGATCAGAGTGAAGGAGGAGAGGGCTTGGGGGTCTGTGACCCCTCCGCTTCTTCCCCGTAGGGCCAACTGGCCCAGCCGCACCCTTGTCTGGAGCCCACAGTTCCTGTCCCGCCATCGTCTTGAGAGATTGCTGGGTGTCTTGCCCCTCCCCCACCCCATCAAGCCAGGAATGGTAAAGGCCCCCTGCAGGCACTAGCCCCAGGCTGCTCCACCATACTTTGTTGGTACCCCCCCAACCCCCCCCCCCCCCCCCGTCTCACCCACGCCCATTTGTAAATGGTCCCTCACACTCTCAATTAGCCAAATGAGGGTCCAGTCCAGACCCAGACTGCTACCTGGTTAGAGAGCGTTCAACATGGGCCTGTCTGCTTTCTGTCTTTTCTATCCGTTAACTCATTCAGTCATCATCACAGTCCCATGAGGTACATACCAATACCAATATCAGCCTGGTTCACAAAAGAGGAAACTGAGGCACAGAGAGAGCAATTAATTGCCCAAGTGCACCCAGGAGTAAGCGGCAGGGCCAGCATCACACTCAGGCAGTTTAACTCCTGATGCTCTTCTGTGTTAGGATATGTAAGGGAATAGGAACATATGTGTCTGTTTTTGCTGAGAGCACAGGCCCAGCCATACACATAGGCTTCTGGAGTCTGGAGTGTCGTTCAGAAACAGAAAGACCCTCCAGGCCACTTTGAGGATGCTTCCCTATCTCATAGCTCCCAGTACTGCCACATCACCGTGACTCAGCCACATTGTCTCTGCCCCTCCTGTCACCAGCACCCTGCCGCTCTCTGCTCTCCTCTTGCCCTCAGCGCTTCTGCCCAGAGCCTTCTCTGCGTGCCCTTTAATTTCTAACCTCCACCACCTGCTGCTGACACAACCCACCCCCCCCCCACCCCTGCCACTGCCCGCCGCAAGAGGGGGCCTGCTTGATTGGGCCAGCCACTAATCAGGTGGTCTGTTCCACTCTGAAAGTCACTGGCCTGGCCCTGGGTCAGGAGCTGCATGGTCACCACAAAGGGATGGGGGTCAGTGGAAAGCCACCATCAGCTGCGCTGCGGGATTGTTTCGTGGCTGAGAATACAGAAACCTACACGAGCCCTTCTGCCAGGGCAGAGATATGGGCATTCCCGTGGGAGATGAAGGATAGACCTTCTTACCACTTCTAACAGTTCTGGAGACACTGGTCATGGGCTGGCTCTCCTTGAGAACGAGAAGCCGATACTAAATAACTCCTGTATACTACCACAAGCTAGGTGAGGCCAGACTTAGTTTCTCAGGAGCATGGCGGCAGACTCGGGCCTCAGGCCTGTCCCAAGTCCATCCCTGTAGATGTCCACCTCAGGCAGTAGCTATGGCCAGAGTGGATGGGCCACCTGTACAGAAGGACGAAACCAGGCTGGCGATAGACAAGAAGCCACTCAGACCTTCTCTTCTCTGTACCTTCTCTGACCTCTCTGGGTGTCGCAAGCCCCCAGATTCTGAGACACTCTTCTGTGAACATTCCTCATGCGCCCTCCACTCCGGTGTCTCTGAACTTTCCACAGGTTCCAAACATACAGCATTCATAACCTTCCCTCAGCCTAGAAAGTTTTTCTCCACTTTCCTCCAGCAAATTACTTTCCACTCAAGAAAACCTCCCCAGATACTCCAAACTGGATCAGTTGTCCCCTCGCCTGTGCCCCGACTTCTTGGTTTTCTGGAACAATACTCATCATGTCCCACTGCCAGTTTTTAGCTGTCTGTCTTCTCTTAAACCACAAGCTCCTCACGAACAAGGCTAGTGACTGATTCCTTTTTATATTTTAGGGCCCTTCCCCAGACCAGGAACATATTAGATGGTCCCCAAGTGCTATTAAAGAAATGAATAGATGAAGAGCTAGGAACATAACCAGAAAGTAGCAGATAGATAGGAGGGTGACTGTTGTTTCCCACAGGGAATAGAGGGGAGGTGGGAACAGGCAAGGAGAGAAAGCCAGCACAAGGGTGTGATATCAGCTGGTCACGTGGGGATATCTGGGGCCTAATCCCACTGGAGGCTTCTGAGTCATGTAGAAGGACCTGAAAATTACCCACCTGACAGATAGAAGAGGGGGGCCTTCGCCCTTTAGTTCCCATCCCCCATTGACCAAAGTTTGCCCGCAGCATGGTGAGTCCCTCACATACCCAGAGGGCAACCAGGAGGCAAGCGTGTCCACCCTGCAGGGTCAGGCAGCAAGTGTGTGATTCCCAGCGCGGTTCAAGTGAGAGCTGTTGGGCCGCACGTGCACAGAGCTGTTGGCCACAACAGTGGCTAGAGTGGCAACTGCCAAAAAGGATGCCAAGCATCCATGCGTGTCTACAGAAGGCGTAGATATTAAGGCCAGAAAAGCAGGGCGAAGGTTATCCTGCGGAGGGTCTGGAAAATCAGCCTATGGTGTAACAAGGTAGGTTTCCCAGAGCCGTTACGAGTTTCTATACAACGCAGTAATGTATATGGCAGCACCAAGGCGTGGCCTGAGTTAGCTGTGGTCTGGTCCCTCCATGAACCAATAAGCCCTCTCCCCAGACCTCTGCAAATGAACAGAATTTAGCAAGAACCAGTGCAACTGCTATACTCCTCTTCCCATCGATCCATAGCCAAGCCCAGACAGGCCCCTTGAGTCAGAAATACTAAGCGCCAGTTTGTACGGCCATCTCTCTCTCCTTCCCTCCCTCCTCCCATGACAAAATCCCCATAAACATACTTTTTAAATATTTCGTTCTTTGTGTTGTGCATCTTTAAGATCTAAAGAAAGAGAAGCTTGGGAAGCTTTACGAAAAAAGTCAGTCACGAGAGGCTTCCTTGTTGCAACCCAGCAGGGTCTTTAGCTACTGAGGAAGTAATTCTATTCTAATTTCCAAAAAGGTTTAGAAAAACATGCTAGGTCAAAGAAAAAAAAAGAAAAAAGAAAACACCTTCCAACTGGTAAAGAATCAAGCAGAATACACCTGGCAAATGCCATGATCCTACTCTTTCAATTTCTTAAGCAATTCTATCAGGACAATGAGAGCTGGCTTTGGGGGGCACGTAACACTTACACTCTGTGTTCGCAGTGTTTCTCTATTTTACCTCCTGACTCTGGTGGCACATTCATATGAATCTCCTCCAGAGTTGCTTTCTTTGTTCTTTTGAGATAAATTGGATTCTCTTGAATAGTCCAAGATCAAAGGCAAGAGGAAAGATTAAGATTTTTTTTTTTTTTTTTGAACATGAGTTCTAGCCTGGAGTTCACCAAATGTTTTCAGTGGTGATGACACTATGCAGACAAGATTATAGAGTTCTGGTGTGACGTTTAATCAAAACTTTATATCTGATCAAGGGCACGGTCACCGTTGGTGACAATGGAAGTTACCCATCACCCAGAAAGTCTGCTTCTGGGAATTTATCCTGAGGAACTAATCAAGAATCTGGGGTAAGATTTAGCTGTAAGGATATTCACCAGAGTGCTCTTTAAAAGAAAATTTAGAAGCAACATAGATTCCCAAAAGAAGGGGATTAGCTAAAGGTAGTATCACCATACAATGGAATACTATGTTCCATGCTGCCATAAATGTAAACACTGTGTGTTTACATACACACATACACACACGCACACACACACACACACACACATGCCTGGACATAAAGTGAAAACTAAACAATCTGTGGTATTCCTCAGATTTGGGGAGATGGGATTATGAGTAGTTTAGATGTTCTCTTTGGTTCCTTTTCCCATTCTGAGCACAAACTGCTTTTGTACTACAGAAAGAATAATTAAAGAATAGTCCTACTGGGGGGGAGTCCCATGGCTCATGTACAAGCTGATCAGCATTTCTCTCTTTTTCCAGGCTCCGCTCATGGAATAGTTTAGTCCAGTAGACATCCAGCTTCCCTAGGACATGCCAAATACAAATTTCTGGGCACACAACAGTGATGGTGCGGTATGGTTCCGGGTCTTGAAGAACTCGTGTCAAGTGGGAACACACATACCTTAACAAGAAGTCATCAAAAATCCAAGGGAAGCCTACAATTTCAAGCACAACTGTCCCTATCCCCCAAGATCAGATACTACAGTAAAGTGTTTGAAAGGCAGCTCTAGGGGCGCCTGACTGGCTCAGTCGGTTGAGCGTCCGACTTCGGCTCAGGTCACGGTCTCGTGGTCTGTGGGTTCGAGCCCCGCATCAGGCTCTGTGCTGACGGCTTGGAGCCTGGAGTCTGCTTCGGATTCTGTGTCTCCCTCTCTCTCTGCCCCTCCCCTGCTCATGTTCTCTCTCTGTCAAAAATGAATAAACATTAAAAAAAAAAAATAGAAATACGAAAGGCAGCTCTATACTAACATAGGCTCCCAAATGCCTCCCGTCATAGCCTCCCCTCAGAGGGGCCAGCTCACAGGAAAAGCTAAGTCTTCTCACGAAGGCCAGCCAGCATAGAGAGTGTACAGCATGGGAGAAAATGTCTAGAAGCTTCTTTATGGCAGACACATGTAGGTGGAATCTGAGTAATGCTGCGGTCACCCTTCTAGCGGCAATACCCTTCTGATACAGTAATATTTCCCTCCTGTAGAAGAATACTACAAGACACTCTATTAAAGAAAGATGTTTCACTTTCCTTTATACTAGATGGTTTAGATCTGGTCTGCCTTTCAAGTGTGCCTTTTTTTTTTTTTTAATTGCAATTACATGTTGCCCCCTCGTGTTCATTGATATTATTGCACCCTGTTGTACCAGGGCAAGGATGAGGTGGAGGGAGGTCTGGGCCCTTGACTTCCCCAGAAGGGGAAAAATGAATGTAGTGGATATGTGATAGGACTTGCCACGGTACACAAATAACAGCCATTTATATTTAAGCAAAATATAATCCGTGGCTCTATTTTTTTTCCTGTAACAATGTTAAATCTTTTAGTTTTTGACCCGGATAATAACAGGTAATATTTAGCGTGCACTTACCATGTGCCAGGCACGATGCTAAGTGTACTGCATATATTAACTCACTTAATGCTCACAACAATCCTAAGAGGGGAAAACTACTAGCTGCTCTGAGCTTGTGCAGTACCTCACAATTCAAGGGAGGATATAGGCATGAAATGTCACATCAAAACAAAGCAAACAAAGCTGAAGGGCCCAGGACCCGCAGAGAGAGTACAGGAATGAAGAGCCACATACAGATGGCCGGGGCTGTGTTCCATAATCTCGTCACATTCGTTGTCGCTGATGCTACCTGGACGATGCGCTTTCCGTTTACCCGCAAAAGTAAGCCATCTGTTTCTTCTTAACAGCTTATTGAGATATGATCCACATATCGTACAATTCACCCACTTCAAGGGCTGCCCATTAGCGGGCACTCCCCATCTCCCCAGCCCCCGCTGATCCTAGACAACCACTAATCTACTTTTTGTCTCTGTAAAATTGCCTATTGTGCATTTTCTAACAGTGGAGTCACATACTACATGGTCTTCTGTGACTGGCTTCTTTCACTCAGCACGTTTTCAAGGTTCATCCTCGTCGTAGCATTGCGTAGGTACTTCATTCCTTTTTGCCGGCCAATAATATTTCATTGCATGGATATACCACACATTGATCACGCATTTACCAGTTTATAAACATTTGGGTTACTGGGACGCCTGGCTGGCTTAGTTGGTTAAGTGTCCGTCCAGTTCTCGATCTCAGCTCAGGTCATGATCTCACAGTTCCTGGGTTCCAGCCCCGTGCCAGGCTCTGCGCTGACAGCAGGGAGCTTGCTTGGGATCCTCTCTCGCCTGCTCTCCCTGCCCCTACCCCACTGGTGTCCTCTCCCTCTTCAAATCAATAAATAAAAACTTTAAATAAAAGTAAATATTTGGATTATTTGCACTTTTCGACTATTATGAACAATGCTGATACAGACATTCATGCACAAGCTTTCATATGGACATGTTTTCATTTCTCTTAGGCCTATGTCTAGAAGTGGAATTGCTGGGATGTATGGTGACTCTGTGTTTAACATATCAAGGAACTGCCGGACTGTTTTCCAAAGTGACAGCACAATTTTGCTTTCCCACCAGTAGTATAGAAGAGTTCCAACTTCTCCATTCTCCCAACACGTGTTTTTTTGACTGCAGCCATCTCAGTGAGTGTGAAATAGTATCTCATCGTGGTTTTGTTTTGCATGTCTCTGATGGCTAATGACGTTGAATGTATAAAACCATCTCTCTTTTTTTTTAAGTTTATTTATCATTTTTTGAGAGAGAGAGCACGAGCGTGAGCAAAGGAAGGACAGAGAGAGAGGGAGAGCAAGGATCCCAAGCAGGCTCTGCACTGTCAGCACAGAACCTGATGTGGAGCTCCAAGTGACAAATTGCGAGATCGTAACCTGAGCCGAAATCAAGAGTTGGATGCTTAACCGACTGAGCCACGCAGGTGCCCCTAAAACCATCTGGTTTTGATACTGGTAGTACAGTAGCCACACAGGCCAAATTCACACAATCTAGTCTGATTTTTATGAACAGCCTAAACATATTAATAAAATAGGAGTAAGGAACAATCAGGAGAGATGGAGTCGAAAATTCTTAAGATGACAGGTCATTCATTTACTTATTCATTTATTTGAGCCCGTTGGAGGTAAGAGACCATTTGGGGTGCTGGAAACAAGGTCGGCAGCCACACCCAGAATAGTTACTGCCCTTTTGGAGCTTAACATTCTATCAGGGGACACTAGCCAAGCAACTATTTACATAATGAAGTAATTATAGTCATGAACGGCTCTGTGAAAGACAAGTAGGGGAGGCTCTGAGACATTACAGAGGGTCCTGACTTCGTCTGAGGGCTCAGGGAAGGCTTCTCAGAGGAAGTGAAGTTTGAGTGGAGATCTGCAGGATGAGTTCATGGTCACAAGAGAGGGTGCTGGCATAGAAGGTGCTGAAGAGGTGGGGGCCATGTGGGGCAAGGAAGCTGAACAAGTGCGAGGGACTGAGAGCTGGCAGTGTGGCCACAGTATAGACACTGAGGAAGGAGGCCGGAGGCACAAGCCAGATCATACGAGGTATGACAACTTGTGTTCAGGGTTTTGACCTTTCTCCCAGAAAGCAGTAAGAAGCCACTGTTTGAAGGGTGTTAAGTTGGGGAGCTGAGTGATAGGATTGGATCTGCACTTTTAAATGACCACTCTGGCTGCCATTTAAAGAATGCAAAGATAAGAAGGAATGCAAGCAAACCTTTCAGGAAGTGATTTTAACTAATCCAGGTCAGAGATAAAGGTAACTCGAGCCCAGAATTGGGGACAGTGGAGATATTTGAGAAGTAACTAGGAGAAATTTTGAAGAAACCTAGTCAACGATTAGATTTGGGGGCCAGGAAGTGGAAGATGTCAAGGATGACTGTGCAGTTGGATAAATAATGGCGCCACAGACTTGATAATGGGATTCTGAGGGAAGGAGCAGGTTGCAGATGGGAGAGCTCATGAGTTTATTCCAGAGAAGCTAAAGTTAGGTGCCCAGGAAGTACTAAGTGGAGAGGTGGAGTGGACAGTCTGATATACAAGTTTTGAACTCAGAGGAAAGATCCAAGCTAGATCTCCTCAGGGAGAGACTCACGTGGGACACTCAAGGTACAGATGGTAAAGGTGGAGCCTTGGGTGGAGATGAGCTGATTTAGGGGAAAGGTGTGGAATTAGAAGAGAAGGATCCCACTGAGGAGGCAAGAGTCACTGCAATATTCAAAGTCCCATGGAAGAGGACTCACCAGCAGAAGAGGCTCAGGAGAGATTAAAGAGGTAGGATGAGAACTGGGAAAGTTACTTGAGTCATGAAATAAGAGTTTCAAGAGAGAATGATCGACAATATTAGAAACAACACAATGACCACTGGATTTAGCAACACAGAGGTCACCGGTGACCTTAGCAGGATTCAATATGTTAAGTGGCAGGGGCTGAAGTCAGGCTGGAGTGAGGTGAGGAACCTGAGAGGAGACAAGCAGGCAACTCCTTCAAGAACGAAGGGGGTGAAGGGCAGAAGAGAGGGGACAGCTCAAAGGAGATGTGTGGTCATGGAGGGTCGCATTTAAGATGGCAAGCTGAGGCATATTTAAATGTGGATGAGAAGGACCCACCCTACGGACAGAGACAGGAGGATGATGGCACAGAGGTGACAAAGCTGAGCGACGAAGAGTTCGGTTTCTGAAGCCAGACCTCTTGAATTCAATTCTGGCTCCTCTATCTGCTGCCTGTGTGGCTTTGAGTGGTATTTTGGCTTCTCTGTGCCTCAGTTTCCTCATTTCTAAAATGTAGGGGGGGAAAAACGGAACTACTGTTGGGAGGGTTAAATAAGAGCACTTACGGAGAGGGATGAGATTTGGGTAGAGTCACTTTGCCAACGCAGGATGTCGGAACCACACTGACCATCTTCACCAGTCACCTAAGCTTTGCTCTTAGAGACCCCCATTTGCTCCCTCAGAAATTCCGCAGCAACTACCAGATAAATCCTGATCCAAAGGGGGTGATGGTAAACTGTTTCTACAATTAAAAATAAAGCACCTTGGGGCGCCTGGGTGGCGCAGTCAGTTAAGCGTCCGACTTCAGCCAGATCACGATCTCGCAGTCCGTGAGTTCGAGCCCCGCGTCAGGCTCTGGGCTGATGGCTCAGAGCCTGGAGCCTGTTTCCGATTCTGTGTCTCCCTCTCTCTCTGCCCCTCCCCCGTTCATGCTCTGTCTCTCTCTGTCCCAAAAATAAATAAACGTTGAAAAAAAATTTTTTTTTAAATAAAGCACCAACAGAATGTGAGCATATGCTCACTAGAAGTCACAAACTAGAACGTTCAGAGAAGCATGATTCACAACAGCCTCAGACTGGAAACTACTCAAAAACCCATCAACAGAATAACCAATAAATAAGCTGGTATATTCAGACAATGAATACCGTAAGGCAACGAGAATACATAATCCACCACGACACACAGCAGTGAGCATGAAGCCAGGTGCTAAAGAATGTATGTTGTATGGTTCTATTTATATAAAGGACAAAAATGGACAAAACTAATCAACACTGTTAGCTACCAGGACAGGGATTTCTGCTGGGGGTGGGTAGTGACCAGAAGTGGGGGAGGTTTAGACAAAAGGGGGTTTCCTGGGGGGATGCTAACATGTACTGTAATCCTAATTTTTAAGAAAACATTAAATAAAGGACCTATTTGGAAAAAATACTGCTGGATATGCTCTATAGGCATCTTTCAAGTTCAAGTTCCTTTATCGGGTTGGTGAAATAAATATGTACATTCTGAAACGCAAAGCAGTAACAGTTTTTGCATTGTTCCCACAAAGGCAATGACCCCAGACGCTATGAAAGGTGTTTAAGAGTCGCCACTTTGCAGAGGGAAAATCTCTCATGTTTTCTGAGGATTTGAGGTCTTTCATTTACTCTGGACATTCTGGATGGGTAGCTTTAAAGGAAGCGTCTTCCTGACTCAGCCTCAGGGAGAGTCACAGTGGAAGCCCCGCAGTCTCACCTACTTGTTTGAACCAGCCTCTAACTGCTGACCCTCTCACTATGGCATGCTTGACTGACAGTCACTTCTCGTCTCTCTTGGAAATCCCTGAATGTTTCTGAGACAAAGCTGAGGAGCAGTCATAGCCCCATCTCACCTTCTCCTGCCCAGGTCTCTTGACCTTATTTTTCTCTTCATTCAGAGCTTTTGCCTGGATTTCTGACAGAATGATTGGAGTCACCTAGCTCTGAACCTAATATCAAGATACTTACCAAATTTTCTCTCAAATTGTTCCTTCAGCTTGTTTCCACCATACTGGAACCCCTATGATCTCAGAAAATAAGAACTGCACTGCATGGGGGCGGGGGGGGGGGCGCCTGGGTGGCTCGGTCGGTTAAGTGTCTGATGCTTGATCTCAGCTCAGGTCATGATCTCATGGTTTGTGTGTTTGAGCCCTGCAGTGGGCTCTGTGCTGACAGTGCGAAGCCTGTTTGGGATTCTGTATCTTCCTTTCTCTGGCCTTCCACCCCCCACCCCCAACCTTCTCTCTCTCTGTCTCTAAATGAATGAATGAATGAATGAACACTAAAAAAAAAAAAAAAACAAAAACTGCACTGGCTGAGTCACATGCTGCCTGGGACTTGACTTGAGGGGTGACCTCCTCCCTGGGTCTTGATTCTGTCTCTCCTGATCCCTCACTTCTTGTACTCTTTATATTTGCTCTCCTTCCCATTTTCCGAGGTACGTCTTCTCATGTCCTGCTTGGGGCCGACTGTGACACTACAGGGTTAAAAATGTCCCCTCTCTCTTTCCCCTGCGTGCCTGCTAAATGCCACTTGGAACTGGAAAGAAAACAATCCACACTCAGCTAAGCTGCACCTACCTATCAATCATCAAAAACAAAGCCGCTAAGGGGCGCCTGGGTGGTGCAGTTGGTTAAGCGTCCGACTCTTGATCTCAGCTCAGGTAATGGTCTCACAGTTCTTGAGTTCAAGCGCCACATCAGGCTCTGTGCTGATACTGCAGAGTCTGCTTGGGATTCTGTCTCTACTTCTCTCTTCCCCTCCCTTACTTGTGCTTTCTCTCTCTCTTTCTCAAAATAAATAAACTTAAAAAAAATAAAAAATAAAGCCTATAAATAGGTTCCTTCCAGTTTTTGGTAATTTCCTCAGGAAACATAATTATTTTCAAATTGATCTGCCTTTGTTTTTTATTTCATTCTATAAATTGGTATGTAGAAATTCAGCTACCTCAAGAAAGGGAGGAAGCAAATAAATCAATCGTGTTCCTTTTTGTCCTGAAGAACCCAGTCCTCTATTCATAAAATTCTCATTAAAATATAAACAGCTATAAAAATAACACACTGCACGTATCTTTGTGAAATAAACAGTGAAATCTGCTTATCAGAGATACTTCAAGTGAAGGGGTTTAAATGGCTTTCCAAGATATTCTATTGGAATTAGCCTGGAGAAAGAAAAAGAGTATTAGGAAATCAAAAGTAAAGGGGTTACACTCATCTTTGTTAAGGAGTTGAACGAGTCGAAACTACAATTATCTCCAAAGTAATACAACGGTGAAGGATTCCAGAACTTGACAACTGAAAACGTAGGGCTCAATTATATTATTATTGCTATACACACTTGTCTTTGTCAATTCTTACAAACAAAACCAATCCAAGCGTGTTGGCACAGATAGAGCATTCTCAATGTTTAATTCCTGGACCAGGAACATCAGCATCATCCAGCAAATTGTTAGAAATAAAAATTCTTGGAACCACCTCGGACCCACAGAATCAAAGCTCTAGGGGTAATGTCCAACAATCTAGATTTTGACAAGCTTTCTAGGTAATTCTGATGCATACTCAAGTTTGACTTGAATTCATTTTCCCCTAACACACAGAAACACCAGGTACCCCTACTTTTGTGTGAAGTCATACTGGTATATCTCCTCCTTGTCCCATTAGCCCTACCTGGGTATGAGATGTCATTCTCTGCCTCTCTTAACTAGGACCATGACAGAAATTACTAACAGTTCCTCAGGATCCATTCCTTCCTTATCCCTCTTACTATTACAATCATCGCCCACCCCATTCCACCACAACTTTTAACCAGCCAAAGGGCTTTCCAACAAGAACTTACATATCTAATCCTCTCTTACCTCTAGATAGGACTAGGCAGATAATTAGTTTGGATCAAGAACACATGGATGGAAGTGATGCAGTCAACTTCCAGATTTTATCTTTTTAAAAAATCCCCAACTACCTGGTTGCCCTCCTCTTTCTCTTGCCCACCCCCATCCCCAATCAGAATGCTAATATGGTTCTTTGGCTCTGAGGGTGAGGACCACATTGCTCTGGTGAAGCAACAAGGTACCCAACACCTGGGTCCTTGAATGCTTCCGGATCAGAGCTGCCTCAAGAACCTTAACTGCCTTCTTTTGGACTATTGTGTGAGAGAGAAATAAATACACTGTGATTTTATTTGAACTGCTGTATTTCTCTCTGTTACAACCTAGTCTGCACTTCCTCAGTGGGTAGGGCTTCCTTCCCAGAGCTTTAATCTTATTTCCTTTCCTAAGGCTGAGACTTCATGCACTCAATCCCATAAATCCACCTTCCACATATATATTCCCACCCAAGACAGCTGACACTTTACACAAAGGACTTCTTCCTCTAGTAATGACGGGCTTGGTAATTTGGACCAACTTGCCCACTGAGGACCTCTACAAAAGCCAGACATGTCCATATAATTTTTTAAAAGTCTACTTAAAGTCACCAAAGAGGTAACAATAACAAGGCAGTTTAATAACTAAGTTAATGGAGAAGGGGGAAATCCAAAGTAGTACTTTTGGGCTTGCTTTTTCCCTGAGCATTTGCCAATTCTAGGAGAGGTGACTGAGAGGATGAGAAAGATTTCTGACAGCCTTGGGGGCACCTGGGTGGCTCATTCGGTTAAGCATCCAACTTTAGCTCAGAGTTCAGCTCATAGCTGATGAGTTTGAGCCCCGTGTCGGACTCTATGCTGACAGCTCAGAGCCTGGAGCCTGCTTCAGATTCTGTCTCCCTCTCTCTCTGCCCCTTCCCTGCTGGCACTGTCTCTTTCTCAGATATAAATAAACATTAAAAAAAATTTTTTTTAAAGATTTCTGATAGCCTTGAATGGACTAAGGAAATTTTAAAAAATGAGAGAGCCCATCAAGTATGGGAGAGAGGTGCTGGTAACTCCTACACTTGAGACTGGGACGCTGAAGGCTGCATTCCAAGCATAGGATGAAATGGAAGTAGAATAATCCTTGTTAAAGGGTGCCTCTGTGGCTCAGTCGGTTAAACCTCAACTTTGGCTCAGGGCATGATTTCATAGTACGTGAGTTCAAGCCCCCCATTGGACTCTCTGCCGTCAGTGCAAGCCTGCTTCAGATCCTCTCTCCCCCTCTCTCTGCCCCTCCTCCTCCTCTCTCTCTCAAAAATAAACATTAAAAAAAAAAAAGAAGACTCCTCATTAGCGATGCAATCTAGCTTTGAATCACCATAATCACTGAAATTGGATTAAGGTAATCCTGGATTATGAGCATTCCTAGGTTCCCTCTTGGAGCAAATGGAATTCCTCTCCAGAGAAAGATTATATTATATAAAAACCTCACATTACTTCGATGTTTTCAAATAACAATGTCTGGCACATGATAAAAAAAAAATAACCAGGTATTATGGTGACAGATGGTGGCTACACTTGTGGAGAGCATAACATAACATATAGTATATTGAATATATAGTATATTGAATATAGTATATTGAACATATAGTAATATCGTACGCCTAAAACTAATGTAATGTGTGTGAACTATGTAAAAAAAGAAAAAAAACCCAGGTACTTAAAGAGACAAGACTATATGACCGATAACAAAATGAGGAGAGAAAGAAACAACAGAAACAAACCTGGAGGGTTCTGAATATTGGAGCTACTGGACATAAGCTTCAAAATAACTATGCTCACAAGGTTAACAGAGACCAGAGGCAGGCTGAATTTCAAGAGGGGATCTGAAAATATAAAAAAGGACACAGCAGAGTCTGTTTCTTTTTTCCTAGAATTTCTAGAATTCTAGAGTTTCCAAAAAGAATTCGGGATGTCCTAGGATTAGGAAACTGTGGGCTGACTCCTGATCATGGAGAGAGATTTTGAGGTCATCCCCACCGAAATCCCAGGACATGGGTTCTCCTCAAGAAAGACGAGTAGAGACAAGGAGTGTCGGGTCACCAATAACAATCATTGCCCACCCGAAAGCTTTATAATGACAGTGACAGAGAGTGGATAGCTAATAAAATTAAATAAGGGGACATGTAAACTTTCAGGAAGTTTCCAAATTAAACTCATCCCTAGTAAAGAACTTCAATGACCTATATTTTCCTCTCTACTTAGCCATGTATTTTTTCCTACACAGCCCCTGCTTTTTGTTTTCTCAGTTTTTTGGTCCCTGGAAATCCCAGACCCCGTCTGCTCTCAACTGCTGTGCACTCAAAACCTAAGCTCCCACAACTTTCCCACTGAGTCATCCAGTGGAAGGAACTTCTGACTCCGCAAATGGGTTGATCGAACAAGCCCCTGGGCACTCTCTCCTACCCCAGGCCCAAAGATCTGAGGTTATTTCCTCACCTCTGGAAAGAGCAGAACACATTTCTACTCCTTCCTCCTCCTCTCCTTTCTTCCACTGCTTCTCTCCACCGCCCCACACCCACCAAGGGACACAAGGACTGAAGGGGCGCAGAGAGCTTTCCAAGGCTTCTGTGAGGCCTCTAACATTTAGGCTTATGGAGAGGATCTCCTCCCATCTCCTGAGGAAAGGAAAACCCCATAGGGCTGTGCTTGAGAGGGAAGGGGACTGGGTCCCCCAGGCCACAAGTTGGGGACATAACAGAAGCTCCTCAGCATGATGTGGGTATTTAACTTTAAAAATGACCCAGGTGGTATTGTAAATGTATATTTCTTCCAAAAATATCTATATAGAGGTGAATACAGAGCTAAAGTTTAAAGGGCTTCTTCACTCTCCCCACCCTCAACTCATTCCTACTCCTCAGGGGTATTTGTTTCTAAGATTAAAAAAAAAACAAGCCCTCTCCCATATGTATGTGCATACACGTGTTTATCTCCATCCATACCTCGAAGCTACCATATCTGACGGGTGTCAAACGTGAGTTTACTTATTTCTTTCGAGAAGCTCCAGCTACTGCACTATTAGGCTACAACAGAAAACCACTTTTAGTTCTATTGCCATACAACAAACCACCGCGAAACTTAGCGACTTCAAAGCAACGACAAACTCACCATTTTAGCTAGTTCCCGGTAGCTCGGCTGTGCGGGGCCAGACGATACATCCCCGTGGGCAGCTAGTGGGTGACCTGAAGTTCTCCTTCACATTTGGCCGGTTTGCGGGCTAGCAAGTGCAAGGGCCCTCAGCCGCACCAGCTTGTCCCAGCTCCACGCGGTCTCACGTCCTCCAGCAGGCTAGCCCAGGCCTCATCACTGGGCGATCTCAGAGTTCCCAGCGGCAAAAAGTGCCAAGCCGCCTAGGAGGGCTCTGGGCTTCCTTCCACGCACATCGTGTTTGCTAACGCCCCATTGGCCAAAGCAAGTCACACGACCAAACCCAGATTCTGGAGTGGAGAAATGGACGCACTACTTGCTGGGAGGAGCAAAATTACATTGCGAAGGAGTGTATGGACCCGGAGGGAGGGACTTTGCAGCCTATTCAAGCCACCAGACTCCCTGAGGGCGCGTGGAGGGTACCTGGGAATTCCTGGAGAGGTCTCTCCTGGAAGCTGGATCATCTGGTCAGAAGCGCAAGCAGCTCCGACGTTGAGGGGAAAAGCACACACTTCTTCAGATCCTTTGTGCTCTGGAAAATGTCTCTCCTCAAGTGCCAGACTCAGGAGAGAAGGCTGACAGGAGTTCTGGGTCTGAGAGGAGGTGGATCCTGGGACCTGGTCTGGGGCCGTTATGACGGAACGAAGGGGCTAAGAGCTGTATGTTTATGAATTTAAGTAAGGGGCACTTAACAACCAGGGAGTGGATTATCCTCTCTGCAAAGCCCAGGGAGGCAGCCTCTGTCAGGTGAGTTAATTTCAGGGCTTAAGTGATTAACTGGGAAAAGAAAATGTGACCATTTTCACACCAGGTTTGTGCAGTTTATACTAATTATCCATATTTTAGTTGACTTTTCATCATTAAAACTTGTCCTAAGGGCACCTGGGTGGCTCAGTCAGTTGAGCATCTGACTTCAGCTCAAGTCGTGATCTCATGGTTCATGGGTTCCAGCCCCACGTCGGGTTCACTGCTGTCGGCACGGAACGTGCCTGGATCCTTTGCCCCCTCTGTCTCTGACTCTCCCCATCTCTCAAAACACACACACACACACACACACACACACACACACACGCACACACACTAAAAAAAAAAAACAAAAACTTGTCCTGATGGGTTTACTTTGAGAAATTTGCCAAGGTGTACACTTATCATTTGTACACATTTCTATGTGTATATTTTAATTACAAGCTTGTATTTTTTTAAAAACTGCCCCCAGGTTGAGCATAACAGCGCTAAGGACATTTTTGTGTTTTTGTGAAGATAATATTGCCCTGGGAGCCAGGTAACTTGAGTTGTGGCCTTCATGTTGCCACTAACTAGTTCTGGGAGGAGAGAAACCACCAAGCTTCTCGGAGCCAGAGTTGTTCACCTGTAAAGTGAGAGATTGTAAATCATACCTGAAACCCATTTAATTTTATGTGATCCACCTCCTTTTATTAAAAACCTACTAGGCCATCAGGACACATCGGAGGATAAGACAGATACGTTTCCTGCCCTAATGGGACTTACAACTTAGTAAGTACAGACAGAGAAGTACACAAGCAGAAACTGCCTGTGATCCGTATCATCTCCTGAGTAGCACAGGGGAATGGGGGGGTGGGGGAGCCTTGTGGAAATCATGAAAGATGAGTGAGGTGAGTGAGCTAGGTGAGGCACAGGGGAAGAGCACACGGGTAGTGGGAACAGCATGCTACGGGTCCCGAGAAGAGAGAGATGACAGGACGCATCTAAAGAACGCAAAGACGTTGGGTAGAACCTGAATGCGGGAGTGGGTAAAGGTCTTACAAGACACAGCTGGAGAAGCAGGGGCCTGCAGCTCATTAGATCAGCCTGCACCTGAACCCTGGCTGACCCGTTCGCCAGCAGAAGTCCCTCACAGGACAGAGTGAACACGTAAACACCACCCAGAGACCTGAAACACCCTCAAAGGACCTCTTTGATACAAAGAGGCCATATGCCTTACTCCCCCCGCAAAAAAAAACCCACAGTAGGAAATAAAGCAAGATTTTGAACCCCATGGCAAGCTACTGCTTGCATGTGTAAGGCCTGATGCATTATCAACAGTTACTTGAGTCAACGGATGAAATAAAAACGGTAATCCAAAAAATAACGAGAAAACCTGCCCATATCTCCCCTGCTCATAGATGTTGTACCTCCACAATTTTCCTGCATATAACATTCACCTAGGGTCAGCTGACATTTGGCTGATTTTGGCTCAGGCCCACATCCGGGCTCTGAGCTGACAGTGCAGAACCTGCTTGAGATTCTCACTCTCTCTCTCTGTCTTTCTCAAAAATAAGTAATAAATTATTACTTTAAAAAATGTAAATAGATAATGCAATATTTACAATGTGCCAGGAGCTGTTCTAGCTTATTACATAATTAACTCATTGAACCCTCATGACTGGCCTATAAAACAAGTATGAAGCATATTAGTGCCCACTTCATGGGCTTGTCAGGAGGATTAACGATCGCTCCTGTTAATAGTTAACAGTCTCCGTGTGCAGACTGAGGCATGGAGAAGATAGGTGTCTTAGGTCACGCAGCTGGTCAGCTCCAAGGCGATGGTTTAAACCCAAGTAGTCTTGTTCCTCGAATCCATGCCCGTAGCCATTTTGCTATTGTGTTTCTCAGTAACACCACCTGCCAAGTGTTCTGCGGAGCTCCAAAGAGTCCTCTAAGAAGGCCATGCCTAGGTTCCAGGAAAGGAGTCAGGGGGTATTATGAAGGGAAGGCAGACTTAAGCACGGCCATGACAGCCATGAAAATGCCCTGCTCACTCCCTGCTGCTAAGGGAGGGGTGGAGGGTGGCAGACTGATGGCTCCAGCTGCAGCACTGTGAATCCCATACCACAGTCACCGTAAGTCGTACCTCCCAGCCAAAGACTGAGTGCAGTAGGGATACCAGGACGGGCCTGTTCCTGCAAGATGCAGACTGCCTGACAGTCAACATTGGCTCGGGGACTCTCGTTGGCTTTGCCGAACTTCCAGAGAATTGTACTGCTGGCTAACAGTCTTCCACCTAGCCTGCCTGCCTTCCTTCCCCATCTCCTGCACAGGGTTCACACCTGCAATATAATTGGTTGACTCTCCCAGCCTCCTCCGGCTCCTTCTCCCCTTTTCTTCTCAGACCTTTCCCCATCTTGGTGTTTACCTCTTGGAGAATCCAAACGAACACAAAGCTCCTGAAGGATGAGCACACTTCTGCCATGTCCCTGAAACTGCCCTTGCAAACATCAGTAATCTAGTCACCAAGATCTAGCAGTCTTTTCTCAGGCCTTGGTCACCACGTCTGGCACAACGGCTCATCCGAAATCTTGGCTCCTTTGTTTCCTTCAAGGTAGATGTTGTGGACTGACTATTTGTGCCTTCCCCAAATCCCTATGCTGAAGCCCTAATTCCTGATGATATCTGGAGATAAGGCCTCAAAGGAATCAAAGCTAAGTGAGGTAAAAGGGTGGGGCCAGGGTCCAATAGGATTAGTGTCCTTATAAGAGGGGACACCAGAGAGCCCGATCCCACTCCACTGTGCTCACGCAGCCAAGAAGAAAAGGCCAAGTGAAGACCCGGGGAGAAGCAGCCATCTGCAAGCCAGGAAGAGGGCTCTCACTAGAAACCAAATTCGCTGACTCCTTGGTCATGACTTCTAGCCTCCACAACTGTGAGAAAATTAATTTCCGTTTTTTCAGCCAACCACTCTGTGGTATTTTATTATAGCAGCTCTAAGTGACTGATATGGTGGGAAAACCTAGTCCTCCAGTAGGTGAGAGGAGAAGGCTTTCCTTTCTCCCAGGGTCAGAAGTCTGAAATGAATCTTCGGGACTAAAGTCTGCCATGTTGGCAGGGATGGTTCCTTCTAGAGGCTCTAAGGGAGAATTTGGCAAAAATAAAAGAGGATGATGTGATGGAGGCCTGCGGGTGCCACTTGAGGTCAGACACGAACGAGGAGGAACCACACGTGCAGAGAGCTGAGGGCAGGGTGAGAGCAAGAGCCCGGAGGAGGAAACAGCTTCATGTATTGGTTTCCTGTTGCTGCTGTAATAAATTACCACAAACATAGTGGCTTAAAAGACTACTGATTTACTATCGTACAGATGGAATTGCTTATTCTTTTTTTTTCATTCTTTAACGCCTTCTTGTAACTTCCTTCCAGAATATAAACTTCATGAAGGCAAGGGTCTGGTCGGTCTTACTCCCAGCTGTATCCTCAGAGACTAAAGCACCGAGATCAAGTATTTGTTGGATAATTCTCTAACTGGATGCAAAAAATTAGGGAGTCAACTGAGGTACATCTACTTGATGTAATAGAAAAATTAAATGATGAGAATGTTTACGACATCATGTTAAAAGGATGGAAAGCATGATACAAAATTACGTATACTCACAAGATGTAAAACAAATATATGAAAAAAGGTGACCGAAAGAAAATACCTCTAAATGTTAACAGTATTTGTTTCAGGTTGCTAGAAATATGGATAGGATTTGTTCCCCCTTTTGTTTTTATTTTCTGCATTTCCAGATTTTTCTGTAGCAGCATGTATTGTTACTTTTCAAATATCTGGGGCTCTGGGTTAGATATAATCTACCAGGTCATACCGGGTAACGGCTGCCTCCTTCCTGAGTGTCTCCTGATTCCCCTCCCCTTGATCCCTACCCAGGAAATATCTGGTCAAGCTCTAGGACATCCTCTGTGCCTGTCTGGCAGTAAGCTACTTGTTTCAGCTTCTGGTATAGTTATTTGGGAACTTGTCACATCTCCCCTCTGTCTCTCCTTCCCAAAGGCAGAAGCCTGCCTTACTCGTTTCTGTATTCCCTGCAGTATTTCTTTGGCCCTTGGGCTGTACTTCAAACATACTGCCCATCACCATAACCTTTTATCTCTCCTTTTTCTCTTCTCCCTGATCTTGCTCTCCCATAATCTGTAGAGTCTAGCAGTCTCGTCTAAATGTAACCACGCCTTGCTCAGAGCCTCCAACGGCTCCCCATCTTCCTCAGAGGAAAAAGACAAAGGCCCTTAACAATTGATCACTTGCTTCCTCCACTCCAGCCACACTGCCCCCCTCCCCTCTCCCCATGCCTGAAACACTCTTCCCCCTCTTTCCAGAGATCCCCCTGATAGCTCCCTCGCTTACCTCAGGCCTCTGCCCTTCTAGAGAGGTCTTCTGTGCCCACCTCCATAAAAAGGCAACTATTCCTGCCCACAACTCTGCACCCCTCCTACACACATTCACTTTATGTTTCTCCATAGCGCTTATGACCTTCAGCCATACTATTTATTGTACGGTCTCCTCAATCCTCAATCATTGATCTGTCACTCAACCATGAGTGACAGCAGAAACCATCTACACCGCTGCTTCCCCAGGGCCTGAAACAGTGCCTACTCTACAGCATCCCCTCGATACATATTTTTTGAATGAGTGAATTACTGAGTATACTGAATGAGAATGAATGAATGGATGAATGGGGAGTTGCGTAGGAGGCAGGAAGGAAAGGGATGGCCCAGGAGTGGTTAGTTTCACCAAGGAAGGGCATCTCCTGCCCTGTAACTGCAGGGACAGTCCAGAGACAAGAAACAAGAAATAGAATTAGGCTTACAGATTGAAAGGGATGGAATCAAAAGGGCTATAAAGCCAGGCTTGACCTCAAAAGAACACAGTGAGAAGATATGAAGCCAGGGAGGAGAGGGCAGGAGGATTTAGGGACTTAGGGGTAGAGAAAGTGTTTGCTACGGCACATTTCCCAAAGGCAGTCTCTGCAGCATGCATAGCAATCGGGGAGAGTGTTTGATATAAAATATTAAAGGGAAAGATAAAGTAGACGTCACTGCTAATTAAAAGGCATTAAACATGCTTTCAGAAATCATCTTGTGAAAGGAGCTTGTGGGAAAGGAGGGGGGATCTGACATTTACAAATATGCCCCTCACAGCTCATTATTATGGTCTGAATGCTGTGTGCTCCCAAAAGATCCTATGTTGACATACTAAATAAAGCCCAATGTGATGGTATTAAGAGGTAGGGCCTTTGGGAGGCGCTTGGGTCCTGAGGGTAGAGCCCTCGTGAATGGGATTTGTGTTCTTATAAAAGAGACCCCCACAGAGCCCCTTCCCCTTCCAGCACCTGAGGACAGAGCAAAAAAAATCAGAGGTCTATAAACCTGGAAGCTGGCTCTCACCAGGCACCAAATCTGTCACTGCCTCAATTATGGACTTGCAATGTTTAGAACTATGAGAAATAAATTTATGTTGTTTTAAGCCACTCAGTCTGTGGTATTTTGTTATAGCGGCCCAAATAGACAAAGACACTAATCAGCCCTCATCAAGGCTGTGGGTCTTTGCTATTGTTCCTTCACTGTGAATGAGAGCGATGCTTACCAAAAGCATTCTGAAGAGACCCTGTGCTTTCTTTCTGAACTGAGAGCTATCTTTGCATGCAAATATTGTTTGCACTGGGCAAAAATTCTCTCTCTTGCCTTTCTCAGTGTGGATGTATTCATGGCAGTCTTCAGAGACACAATGGTAAATAGAAAGAGAAACAATATACCAACTGATGACAAAAGAACAATTACATAGAACTATATACTTCTGATAGGAGGAAAAAAGTTTTAAATCAACTTAGCATTGGAAGCACCTAAAACATTTTAGAGATTACATAAAAGTGACAGTATTTTCTAAAGAAAACTATGGGGGCCCGAAGGTAAAATACAAGATTCGTTCTTAATAAGAAAAATATTTTAATGACGTGCATGTAATATAATAACAATAATAAGAAAAATATTTTAATGACATGCATGTAATATAATAACAATAATAATTAAAGTTTATCTCAAAATAGCTCTGTGAATAAGGCAGATCAGAAATCTCAGATCAGGGGACCAAGGCTGAATAAGCTGAGTCAGTTAGCGAGGGGTGGTGCCTGGTTCTCAAATCCCGAGCCCCCAACTCCAGTGAGGAGGGGGGGAAGGGGAAAGGGGGGAGGGGACCAATAACGGCTCAGTGTCATCTTGTCTCTGATTGGCCAAAAGAGGGAATGATGTTTCATTACAGAAAATAAATTGTTCTTTGTAGAGTAAGTGGATCCAAGGGAAGGGATTCCTAAGACTTTCAGAATGGCCTTAACAGAGGGTCTACATATGGCTTCCTTAAAAATGAATTCACTGCACAATTGCAAAGATGCTATAGCAGCCACAGAACCAAGCTGGAGGGGGGGGCAGACAACTCATCATAAGTGCAAGCGCTTTTCCCCTTGCTCTCTCCAGCCCCGCAGCCACACCCACATACTGATTTCCATTCTGCTCTCTGAGGACCCTGGGAACAAACAAGCTTGCCTCCTCTAGAACAAATCACTTCCCCATGTACAAGTAGCTGGTGAATTTCATGACCTCTAAGGTCCCTTCCAGCATCAAAATGCTTTTATTGCCCAGAAAGGGTTGGGCTTTTTTTTCTTCCTTTCTTTCTTTTTTTTTTTTTTTTAATATCACTTAACTTATTTGTACCTCGACTTCTCTACCGCACCTCCCTGTGCTGGCCCTCTTTCCCTGCCCTGAGCCTGGCTGGAATGCTTTTAAATGCTTTTTCCCTCCTCTCCAAACACCCAAACTTTACCCTTGCTTCCAGAGCAGCTCAACTGTCTTCTCTCATCTGTACCAACTGCTCTGCTAGCCTACGAGATATCTCCTTCTTCCAACAATATTCTGTGCATTTTCTCTCTGACTCTCTAGAGCACATGGTCGGTTTTGTGCCTTCACGTGACCTGCTCTGCCCCAGCGCCCCACAGCTTGCCAGACTCCTGCTACATGCACAGGTACCCCAAGAGGTAGTGAAGAACCATGCCTCTCCCATTCACTGCCATGGCCTAGCACCAAGCAGAGGGCTAGCTCATAGTGCTCATGAAATATTGGACAGTCATAAAATATTGCTCAGTGATTGCAGACACCTAACTTCTCACTTCCTGCTCCCTTGAGAGCCCTGTGAGTACAAGTCTTCTGGGCTGGAAAGCTCACACATAGAATTCCCTGATGCCATGAACCGACCCAATATTCACAGCTAGATCTCATTATTATCACAAGCTGGTCTGACACAGCCAGGCCATTTGGTTTTCTTGTTGGACAGAAACACTCTTGAAGAATAACAACCTCAGACAAGATGCTATAGTCTGAATGTGTCCTCTTAAAATTCTTATGCTGAAACCTCATTTCCATTAGGTTTGGTATGGTTCCCATCAGGTGATGGTATTTAGAGGTGGGGCCTTTGGGAGGTGATTAGGTCAGATGGGCAGAGTCCTCATGAATGGGATTTGTGTTCATATAAAAGAGGCCCCAGGGAGTTTCCCTTGTTCCTTCTGCCACCTGAAGACAGAGCCCAAAGACAGAGGTGTATGAGCCAGGATGCAGATTCTCACCAGACATCACGTCCGCCCGATCTTGTTCTTCCCAGCCCCTAGAATTTCTGTTGTTTATAAGCCACACTGCCTATGGTTGCTGTAGCAGCCCAAACTAAGCAATACACAGGTTACTGGGACACCATGATAAAATGAAACAAAGCCACTTCATAATTTTGTCTAAGCATAAAAATAAGGTCACTGTGCCACGACCGAACACTCCATCGTAGAATTGCCCCCACTTTGACAGAACCCTGCTTGCTTAGACCATCTCCCAAATCATCTAACCAAAGTCTAGACCCTGGAGGTTCTTTCTACCATTTTCTTACTAAGACACCTTGCTGTAATAGGGGATAACTTATTTAACCACCTGTGTGTTCCTGGTGGTATTTGGCTGAAATGCACTAACAGTTGTAGGCTGTCATTTCACATTCACGGATACCCACAAGCAAGTTAGGGGCAAAGTTGTACTAGTCCCAATTTACACAGAGGGAAAGCGAAGCTGAAAAGACGTCAGGTGACTCAAGAGCTCATACAAGGAGACTTCTAGGCCTCATACTGTTCACTTAACCTAAGAATCAGTCCAGGCCCTTTTTACAACACCCAGATATCTTCAGCCACAGAAAATCTTTGCTTTCTTTACCTTAGAGGTGAAGTCAAACAGCAGCAACACAATCCCTCCCGCCAGGAACATTTCTCAGTCTTGAAAGGCCTTTGAAAGGAAGCTGAACTCTGCACTGAACATGTACATTCCAGCCTGGGTGGTAAGTAAACAGATGTCCATTATACCTTATACTGTGTTCCTCTTTGTGTGTGTACAAACATTTTAACAAAAATACAGTGAACTGGAAACAAAGACCCAGAAAGACACAGGTGTTACCTAGGTAGCCAGATGTCTCAGGCCTTGCAACGAGCACGACTGGGTCTAGAGGGAGACACCCATCTCGGGCACAGAATTTAAACGGCATCAAAAATCTCATTAATCAAGATAAATAATGAAGGCAATGTCTTAAAAAATCAAATCAGCAAACTCCCACCCGTGCCTGGTCTTATTATAAAGTTTTATCGTTAAGTTTGAATAAGCATGTGTCTCCTGGAAAACCAAAGTCCAGCGTCAGCAATACCAACTGGCCTAACAGCGTCCATCTCTGGTAGCCTCTACCCCTACCCCAAAGAAACAACGCTCCAAAGCAGGGAGGAGGAAAGGGAGATCAGTTCGCCACATGCTGTGAGGGGTCTCCGTGACCCCGGAAAGGAGGTGAGAAAGAAGCTTGCAGAGGTCCTGGCTCCTTAGCCGCTCTCTGCCCCGACGCCCCTGTCGCCTCCCCTCGGATTCTGTGCTGCCGCTTTAAATCCCAGAGGCTTGGCGGCGCGCCGCTGGCCGTTGCCCCAGGAGACGGGAGACGCGCGCACCGTAGGGAGCTCGACACCTGACTGGGACTGGCGGCGGCACCTGCCACTGCGCTAGCGGCGACCCTGCTTCCCCCCAGCCATGGCCAACCCGCACCCGCGTCGCGGCTCCAGAAAGCCGGAGAAGGAGGAGGTCCCGGAGGAAGAAGAGGAGGAGGAGGAGGAGGAAGAGGAGGAGGAGGAAGAGGAGTTGTTGGTGGAGGAGAAGGAGGGAGAAGCAGTGGAGGGGAAGACAGGGGACGCGGAGGAGAAGACGCTGGAGGTCCAAGGGACGTTCAGCGAAGAGTACTTCTGGAAGATGATGGACATCGATGACAGCAGTGACGAAAACTCAAAGGCCTTCCTTCCCCGATTAACCAGCATCACCAGCCCCAGCCTGAGCCCGACCCCCACGCTCAGCGGGACGCTGTGGAGCGAGACACCGATCTTGAGCTCACACTTGAGCTCACAGGAGACTGGGAGCGTCTCCTCCCAGAAAAGTACATCCCCTGCCCGCCCCTTCCTCTAAGGCTTCCCTGGCCCTCGGACCGCTGGTCCCGCCACTCCAAAGCCTTGGTCTACCTGAGTGTCTGGTTTCTAAACACATGCACCACCCCCCGCACAACCCAGTCTATCTTGGTCCCTTTATTCAAAGGCACTGAAATCTTGGCTGAGCGTTCTGTTGGCTCACGATTTAGGACATCGGTGTAACGCTTGGTGAGACTGGAAACTTGGGTAGTGCTTCACCGAGTGCATTTGCAATACGTCTGTGTGCATTCAGGCCATGATGCTGTTCCCTCCCTCCGTCTCTCTCTCCCCTCCCCCTCCCCTCTGTCTAGGCCTCTCTCGCACCTCCCTCTCCCTGCGTCTCCCCCTCTGTTCCTGTCTCCCCTTCCCAGTCCTTCTTTCTCTCTTTCTCGGAAACACACACAGGAACATGCCGCTCCTGGAAGAGCGGTCCCTTCAGGGTGTTGTGCTACCAAGACAGTCCCGTAAAAAAAAAAAAAAAAAAAAAATTGTGTTTAGGTTCCTATACTAAAACCACTTCAGTCACTTCCTTAAAAAGAAAGACAGCACTTATTTTGAGCGTTGACATTTCCATCAGGACCATCTTTGTTGAGTAGAAGAAGGTGGGAGGGGGTGTCCCTGGCATTGTAGGATGTTTACCAGCATCCCTGGCCTCTAGCCCTGGCTGTGCCATGAGCCCCCACTCTGATCTGGGACAATCAAAAATGTCTTCAGGGGCGCCTGGGCACCTCAGTCGGTTAAGTGTCTGAATTTGGCTCAGGTCATGACCTTAGGTCATGATCTGAATTCGACTCAGTTCAGTTCAAGCCCCGCATAGGGCTCTTTGCTATCAGCGCAGAACCCACTTCCAATCTTCTGTCCCCCCCCCACCCCCCCACCCCCCCCACCCCCGTCCCCGCTCACGCTCGCTCTCTCGAAAATAAATAACCATTAAAAAGATAAGAAAAAAAAATGTCTTCAGAGTTGCCAAATGTCTCCTGGGGGGCAGAAGTTGTCCTTTTGAGAACCACTGATTTAGAAGGAGTGGCTAAATTTTTCAACGTTTCATTCAACAGGTTTTCCTAAGATATTCCAGACATTTAGGAAAGACATGTCTGAAGCGGATTTAGATAGGTAAGAAAATGTTTTGTTTTCATATAATTTTTTGAAGCTGATGATGTTTACTTTTACCTCGTGGATAAATATGTCTGGAAGTAGAGTAAAAATAATCCAGGGCACTTACAACCAATTTATTAAAAAAGGATTTTTAAAAATCTATTACTGTTAGACACTTTGGGGATAGAGACCCAGTCCCTGCCCATCTGCAGCTTATTATCTACCTACAGAGAAGGCATGCCCACTTGATATAACATGAAATAATAACACTATACAATAGCAAGTGCTCTGAACGTTTAGGACATAGGTCTCTATTGGCGAAATGAGACCCTGATTAGACACACCTCCTGTGAAGGAAAGTGGAAATTATGGTCTTATTTTTTTCCTCTCTCTTTTTCTTGTTGTTATTGCTATTGGCCGCCAAGCACAGGGAGACACCAGAGAAATACCTTTTGGAACATCTTTATAAATCTTTATAAAGCTGAGTCCATGATCTTGAATTACTGTTCACTTAAGCTTTGCTTTTACAAGCAACTTTTAAAGTCCTAAGCATAAACAGGATTGTTCTGTCCCGCTCTTATGTTTTTATTTATCCTTTTAATTCAACTTAAAAAATAATATATGTACATGGTTAAAATATTAAAGTATACAAAGATGTAAAATAAAATAAAAAATTCCATGCCCTTCTTCACCCCCACACTCCCACCCACCAGGGTTAACATATTGTTAACAGCTTATTTTGTTTCTAATTTTATGTTTATTTTAAAGATTTTATTTTTAAGTAATCTCTACACCCAACACGGGGCTCGAACTCACAACCCCAAGATCAAGAGTTGCATGCTCTACAGATTGAGCCAATGCCCTTCTACTTCTATCTTTCCTCTCACCCTTTCTTCTCCCAGTTAACAGCAAATTATCTATTTTATAAATATATGAATAATGTATATTCATATAAAGTCATATTACTTTGCCAAGTTTTATTGTATTTGTATTATGTTTTATAATCATAATTAACTCAATACAGGTTAATTCTGAAAATTGAAAACCAATCAACAATACTCACAATTTCATGCTAAGAAGCCAATAATGTGATTGGATTCTGCACAAAACCCCAGATTCCTATGTCCATAAAACTTGACTCCTAAAAGGAGAACTTTTCAACTCTCAGTTTTTAATTGTCTTCAGCTTTCCTGAGTGGGGTTAAATGGCCACGCTTTCCTGATTCCCATATTGCTTTCTTTCTTTGATTCCTTTTCTCTTTGCTGGAGAAACTCCACAGGTAATTATTTCATGTAGATCTCATGGGTAGTCAGATTCCTGAGTTCTTGCCTGTCTGGAGATTTCTTCATTTTTACCATCATACTTAATTAATAACATAACCTGGCATTAAAGAATACATTTAAAACCATTTTCCTCAGAGCTCTGACGACATTGCTTTTTTAGTATACATTTAGTATACATTTAGTATACATTTCTAGTATCCGGTATTGCTGATCAGTCTGATTCTGAAACACTTCTGATGTTTATTTCCTCCCCTTCATGTGTCTTCTTTAGAACTCCTACTAGATGGCTATTGGCCCTCTTGGATATCAAGATTTTTTGTATTTATGGTAACATGCAGCCCTTGTACAAAAGTTTTTATTTTCGTATTCATATTTGTAATTTCCAAGAACCCGTTCTCATTCTCTGATTCTTTCTGTTCAAATGGTTATTTTTAAATCTCTTTTAAGGGTACTTTTATACTAAGGTTCTTTTTTGTTGTTGTTCTTTGAAGTTCTTTTTTCGGGATTAATTCTGTTTATCTTGGACTTTCTCTTTTATGCTATTGATTGCCCTTAAGTAACTGGCAATCCTTCATTATCAATTTGTATTTATCAATGAGTGGCCGGTAGGTAACCAGAATGGAGTCCTTCTGCAGCTGAGTAGCTCTTAACAGGGTGTATCTGGAAGGCTGACTGTGTCCTACGTGGGTGGATGGGGGATGTCAGAGGCGGCAGCGTGTGGAGCGTTGGTAGGAGGCAGGCAAGCTGCATACCCCACTATTACTGGAGTTTGGATAAGGACACTTCACTGTGTGGTTGGAGTTCTTCACGCATTTCACTTCTGGGCGGGATGTCCCCTCCTCCTTTCTCATCCAGGCCTATTGGGCAGCTTCTGTGTAACCTCATACTATGCTCTGCTTCTCTTTCACACCTACAACCTCCTGAGATAGGCTGCCCACTCTTTGTAGGAAGCAGCTTGGGGGGCTTTATCTAGAAATAAAAAGAACAGCTGCCTGGCCAGCTGCTCTGAGGTGACTCCCTGAACTCCTCTGATTGCAGTCTCCAGTCCCCTCCTCTCTGCATTTGGTTGAGTCTGAGCTAGGGACTTCCCAGAAGAATTTTACTTACTTCTCTTGCTTTGAGCTGTGGTGCTCTCCACCCTGGTTTTCCATCAAACTAAAGCCATTTATTTTCGTCCTTTGGGGCCTTCAATATCACTTGTCTACCAATGACACCTTTCTGATTTTCCAGGGCTATTTATTTGTTTATTTGTGTTTGTTATTTCAGTAAGATCTGGGAAAGGAAGGGAAGGAGAATTGGGTGCTCAACTGCCATCTTGACCTGGGCTTCCTATTAATATGGGGGCCTCTCTTTACTTGATCAATTTCTTAATTTCTCCTCATAAATCTTCCTAAGATGCTTCTTTTATATTTCAAAGCATTCTCTGGTGAATTTGGTGAGATTGTGTTTTGAAGGAAATCTATCCTTAAATGTCATAAAAATATAATCAATATTGGCTCACCTTCTATGTTTTATTGCCCTATTACTATTCTGGTTGAAAATGGGGCCAACTATACATGGCAGGTAAATACGGAGAAACACAGGTTTTGAAGCCAAACAGGCCCAGGCCCCATTTGCATCTGGCACAATACCGTTTTTCAGGGGTTCCCTAGAGTCTCAGTTTCCTTGCCTGTAGAGGAGGGAAGATCGATACATGCCTTGATTAGTCTTTGTTAATATCAATGAAATCATGTGAAGAAAGCAACTACTACGAATGTACCACTACACAGTCAGTTCTCAGGAAATGTTCATTTTGTTAGCCTCCGTCATCTCGTCATCTGCCATCCTTCTGCAGAATTTCAGAAACAATCTTTGGTGTCGGTTTAAGGAAGGCAGAGAGACCTAGAGGAGCCATGTAGGTCTGATTTTGTTAACCACTGAACTGGAAAAAAGGCCAAACGTTCAGTGTTGTCTAGGGATCGCTCCTTAATATTCTTTTTTACCCTCGGTCCCTGTAGCTTGTTTGGGAAGTTAGACAAACAGGACTCCCCCAGAGACTTGCACCCGTGGCTTTGGCTGAGTCGTTCTTCGCTTATTACAAGACAGAGTCATTTTGGAACTAAAGCACCCCACCGATGCAATGTGCCAAGGAACAAAGCACCAAAAAAGGAAGGTGGAGAAAGAACTAAGAAAGGTGAAAAAGTGACAACCCTAAAATTGATTCAATCATTTGAAAAAATGTGATAATTTTAGAAGATCCAGCAAATCATCACAATTTGCTAATTGTGCAAAATAATTGAAATTCAAAGAGGCAAAGGAACTTGAAGCACTAGTTATTATTACTTGTTACCAGTAACAGTCATTGTAACTAGTAAAAATCAATACATTTCTGCCTTCCTATCATGCCAATGACAACTCAAGTAACTGAACTACTTGCAGAAAGAATACATAATACAAATTGTCTGATTACAGCGCATTTCACTTCAACTCTTAAAAAAAAAAAGTTTGGGTTATTTTTAGGCTACTTAATTGGGTCGCCTGGCTGGTTTAGTCGGAGGCACATAGGGCTCTTGAACTCGAGGTTGTGAGCTCGAGCCCCATTTTGGGTGTAGGGATTACTTACATAAATAAAACTTAAAAATACATAAAAATAAAATGAATAATATGTCTCATTTAAATTCAAGTAAATGTTTAAACACACACACCATCACCACCACCATCAACACACATGCACGGACATAGTGGTCGTAATTTACTCCCTGGAGGGAAAAATATGGTATCGGGAGACTCCGGGACTTAGAAAGGAGTACTTTCCCTATAATGCAAACACACTGTGCCTGACTTTACTGAGAGGCAAGAATGGAGGAAAATATTTCAAAGAAAATGGAAAGCCGGATCTTCAACCTACATGTGTTACTTGATGGTTAAATGTGCTATATTTGGAAGAATGGCTAACAATTATGTAGGCACACTCACAAGATTTTGTCTCAACTTCAGGACTATGTATCACGGTTTGTATCCAGGAATTCCAACGTCAGTACAAACAGAAGAAAGCTGGCTTCAAAAATTTTCCGGCAAAAGGCAGCCAAGTGAGTAGTTTGATTTCTTAGCTTTTGCTCAGAGATGGGATTGCACATCGGAAAGAGCATGGCTGCAGGCACTGGGGGAGAGCCAGGTTTGAATCCCAGCCCAACACAAACTGACACGGAGATGAGGGCCTCATGGAGTCCCAGGTTCTTCCCCTATCAGTAATAATAGTAATACTTCTGTCACAGAATTTATATGAAAAGCAAAATGAGATTAAATATCGAAACCCTTTGGCATTTCATCTGTAATAAACGCTAATGTTTATGTTCTCATAAAAAAAAAGTCTGCCATTCTATTTTGATGCATATCTTCATTTTTTATCAAAGCAGTAACATGCACGCTGTAGTCTAAATGTCAACCATCAAGAGATAGATAATACAAAAATTAAAATTTTAATTTATCCCAGTATAAGGATTTATGAATAGACTTTCCTGGTAAGTTTTGTATTTGTTTTATGTCACTTATTCATCAGATGTTTATTGAGCACCTATCATATGCCAAGCACCCATCATAGTCCAAACCCTGTTCTAGGGAAATGGCAATGAAAACAAAAACAAAAACAAAAAAACGAAAACGCCGGTCCTCGTGATCTGGCATGAAAGTGTGGAGGGTGGAGGTGATGGTGACAGAGATCATAAAAAATAAGGAAAATAAGGAAATATATATATAATATACAATTAGGTGATAATATATGTATTATATATACATTATATATATTACATATAATACATTAAGTGCTAAGGAGGAAAAGCAGAGGAAAGGATGGAAAATGTTGGGTGGGAGGGGTAAGTTTACACAGGGTGCTCAGGGAAATCTTTACTGAGAAGCTAAAATATTTGAGCAAAGACCTCAAGGACATGAGACAGTGAGCCAGGATGATCTTAGGGAAAGATTATTCCAGGCACACGGACTAGCAGGTGCCTCCCCCTAGAACAAGGAGGCAGTTGGTGTGGTTGCGGTAAAGTCATCAGGAGGAGAACTGAGGGGGGATAAGTTCAAAGGACTAATTGAAGACCAAATCTTTTTCAATGGGAATGAAGTAGAAAGATCCCTGAGGATTTGTACAGAAGAGTGACAAAATCGAACATAAAAAGGGACCAAATATTAGGAAGATGCTAATAATTCCCAAACTAATCTACACAGTGTAATTCTGATGGGATGTTTCAATGGAATTTGACAAGTTGATTTGTCGCCCTTGCTTCACAGTGTTAAAAGACAAACTGAGGTATTTTCAGATTTCTAAATTTGAGCAAACATGAATGGAATGGAGCAATGCCAAACTGGAAATAGGTGGGAGGGCTTCCCAGACAACAGTAAGGAGATTTTTACAGAGAAGACACCAGAGCAAAACGAGGAAATTTTTTGATTGGCTATGGCTTAAGGGGTTGTATTACTTGGGAAAGCCTGGTTGGCTGTTTGTGGTTGGCTGTTCCTAACCTTGAGGCATTTACAGAAATTGACTCTGGCTCAGGTTTCAGTTTGCTTTCCTAGGCTACACACGAAGGCATTAGGGCCACCTCATCTGATGGCCACTTGATTACTTTAACAGCAGGAACCTAGTGTACCTCTCCATTTCTTTCAGACCTTCTTTTATAGTCCCCCCCCCCCCATATAGGACTCGTGCAGCTCTTACTATAGTCTTGTATTGATGTGACAATTGGAAACTTTTTTCCTGTTATATTTACTAATTGATTATTGTCAACAAGAAGGAAATTATTGATTTCTATATATTAATCTTGTATCGGACCCCCTTGCTGAAATTTCTTATTCTAATAGTTTCTAAGTTGAAAGTCTAGGAAACAATTATATTTCCTGTAACGGCAACTTTATCTCCTCTCTAATTCTTTTACTTAGCAGTGTATCATGGATATCTTTCCATGTCAGGAAAGATTGATCTAATTCAATGAAACAACTGCATAATATTCCCTTATATACAGTTATTATGGCTTATGTAATAAAACGGATTGCTAGGTATTTCAGAGTTGGTGTGGTTTGATGTTTTGAGCTCGTCCCTATAACAAATAATGCCTTAATAAACATGTGTGCGTTAATTTTTTCATACCTATACTGGCATTTCTGTTGGACAACATGCCTAAAACATATTCAAAATTTTTTCAGGTACTCCACATAGGAAAGCACATCACTTTCTGAAGCCCACCTCTTTCTCCAGTAGCAGTCCTTGCCGCCCATGGCTCTGGGAGGAAATGGGCCAGCTCCTCCCTCCTTTACCTCTGCCCCACTGTAGGTTGATCTCACTGGTTTTCATCATTCCAATTCTATCAGCTTAAATCTCCTAGACGGTTATTCCAAGTTGCTGATGTCCGCCTTCCCCATTTCTAATACTGCCCTGGAATCTGTGGAGGGAATAATCCTCCTGGTTGAGTTAACGGTCTTGAATTAGAACCTCTAGCACCCTTCTACCTGAAAAATCTTTTACAAAGTAACAGGTAGAAGGTAGACAACATAGTACTTTTAAAAACCAGAAAATGGAACACCTCGGTGGCTCAGTCGGTTAAGCATCCGACTCTCGATTTCGGCTCAGGTCATGATCTCACAGTTCGTGATATCCAGCCCCGCATCAGGCTCTGTGCTGCCAGTGTGGAGGCTGCTTGGGATTCTTTCTCTCTTGCCCTCTGCCCCTCCCCAACTTGTACTTGCACACACACACTCTCTCTCAAAATAAATAAGCTGGAAAAAAACAAAAAGCAGAAAACATAAGAGTCTGCACCAATGTTTATAGTCAAGTGAAGTATGCATCTCTGTAGTATGTTAGGACTAGAAAGGAACAGGGAAACCTTTTTCAATGTGATAGATCAGTGGTGCCTTCCCTCTGTTCCTTATTGTTGATAAAATGTTATTTGGAAAGGGCAAAAAAGTAAAAGGTCAAACAAACACAAATAAGGGTACTTACTTTTCCAAAAGGCATATTGTCTTTTGTATTAAACTTCTTTTCTACTTTGTCAGGATTGATGATGACAAGTGTATGCTCGTTTTACAGGGAAGAAAGCACCCTCTATAATTAAGGAACCTGAACATGAAAATCTGGCTTCTAAGTTAAGAGGTAAATAGATAGAGTCCTTCCCTCTGCCGGCAAAGGCAAACCAGCCTTAACTCAGACAGTGCACACCCCCTCTAGAAAAGCCCTCCCCTAAGAATATGCTCAAGAAGGTGGTGAAAAGGTTTCAGGGCATTTAAAGTGTGTGTGTGTGTGTGTGTGTGTGTGTGTGTGTGTGTGTGTGTGTGTGTTTGACACGGGGCAGTGGGTTAGGAGAAAATGGAACACACTGTACTAAGGTTTTAAACTTGCTTTCTAAATCGATGCTTTTCTCTGCAGAAAAATGGGTAATTAATCCAGAAGAGCGAAAACTGAATGTTTTATGTGAGTTGGAGGTAAGAAATGTTTATCAGTCCAATAGTACACAGGGTTCGTTGTAAATACCACTTATTCAAACGTCGATTCTCTCTCTCTTTTTAAAAATGTAGTTTAAAGAAGATTTCATAACACTGTTTGAGCCAGCTCTGAAAACACTGCCCAGCATTGGGCCACCATCCATTCTGAAATTCAAACAAGAGAGTTCCAATATAGGCATTAACTTCAAGGTGATTTTAATTCATATTATTTTTAAATTTGAAAATGTTTTTTATTAACAAATGATGTCATAAGCCACATGATGATTTGCACACAAGACAGTGAACATGCTTTTTAAAAAATACACGAAGAGCTCATTTATTTGGAATAGCACTTAGGGTGGCTGTGTTTGTTTCCTGGGGCTGCTGTATCCAAATACCGCAAACTGGGTGGCTTAGAACCGTAGCAACTTGTTGTCTCGTCGTTCTGACTGCTAGAAGTTCAAAATCAGTATGTCAGCGAGTCCAGCCTGTAGGGGAGCATCCCTCCTTGCCTCTTCCTAGTTCCGGTGTGGCCATCAACCCTTGGCTTTCCTTGGCTTGTGGCTTCTCCATTCTGATCTCTGCCTCAGTTGTCCTGGCATTCTCTGCATCTGTTTCCAAATGTCCCTCTTCTCCAGGCACACCACTTAAATTAGATTATGTAAATTATGTAGATTATGTAAATTAGTTACAACTTCAACCTATCTTTTCAGGGGACAAAATTCAACACACCAGAGCAGTGGGGGACCGAATGGTGGTATGATTATTTGCAAACTCGGGTGACCTGGCCATGTGGAGAGAACAGCATGCTCCCCAGATTGGCACCCCCTTATTTTTTCTGGGGTCTGCTAAAGGTGCAGGCTTATCCACTGGAAATAAGAGCCATCAATTGTGTGAGGCTGCGGCCCACAGATGTGTACGCAGGGTCGATGGGAACGCTGTGTGGACACAATAACGTGCTGCTCATTGCCGCTTTGTGCAGCACATTAAACTATGCAAGTCTCACAAGGAGTTGCACACTAAATGTCATGTAGTATCAGTCAATATTTGCTCTTTATATCTGTCCATGTTTCTAAACTTTATGGCCACCCTATAGACTCTTCAGGCTGAAATTCTTTTATTCAAACCTAGCTCCTTTCTCTTTCTGAACCACAGAAGTTTGTAGTCAAGGAAGTGTCTCGAGCTTTCTTCTGCTGACACCCGGAGCTGGTCCTAAACATGAGGAAAGCCTTGTAGCCTTTCTTCCAGGGAGTTGTGCCTGGCACCAAGGCAGGGCTGGCTTCTCCTGGATCTTGGGCAGATCCTTCAGGTCCACCTAGATGGGGCTTTGACACTAGTGTAGTTCAGGGGCGGCAGTAGCTGGCTCGCCAGCTCTCCTCTCCAGCTACACACTCTCCAGGAGCAGATTCCAGCCCCCCTCATGGTCTTTGGAAGAATCTCCACCTTGCTTCCCCCACAGGTGAAGGGGTGAAGGGACCATGGGCTGAGGAGCTCATTAGCAAGACCCTCATATGGAAGGGTTGTGGATGGCCTGGAATCGCCACACTCTTTTTCTGCCTGCTCCGTCACTTAGGTGACAAACTACATGTGTCACCGCCATCTCTCTATGGTGGGGCTTTACTCTCCAAGGGTTCTGCTGTCAGCGATGTGCAGGACTTGCCATTGGGTAGTTTCGGTAACCTCAAGATACGGGCCATCACTCTGGTGGTGAATGCCTGGCTGCACAGGCCCCCTCACCACCCTTTGGCCCCACAGTGGCCATTTTGCTAGTCCCAGAGAATGGCAAATTACAGCTGGCTTGGTAGTGTTCATGACCTGCGACTCATACATGATGTGGGTTTTTCCTGGAGGCCTGTGCTAAGGCTGCTTGCTTGCCCAAGAACCCCTGCAGTCACAGTCGTGACCTCAGATCATAAACATGGCCATAGTGCACCAACCCTTGAGCCCCTAACTCCCCTGTGTCCTGTTGCTTCTCCGGGTCTCCCCCACCCCTTCTGAATTACCTTCACAGCACAGTCAGGAGAATCGAGAGCCCCAAGCTGGGGCTAACGCGTTATCCTCTGTCTCGTGCCTCTAGTTACATGCCATAGCGCCCCTCCCCCATGAGGAACTCGGCTGTCACTAGTAAAGTCATTTCTGCAACTTTCTTCTTGCGATGAGGAGACATCCTAAGGATCCACAAGCTCCTGATGGGCTCAGCTGTGCTCTGGTGAACAGTGCCAGACAGAGGCCCTCAATACACCGCCTCAGCCTCTTCAGTCCTCACCAGCCCTTGAGTAGAAATAATGTCTCATTACTGGAATACACAGATCTTGCTAGCTTGGTGCCTTCTGGTAGAGGATCTTAGCCCCCTGAAAGTTCCCCACCAGCTAGTTCAGGGGGCCCCCAGGGATTCCGGCAGGAGTTCTCAGGCAGGTTGGCACACAGCCCACCAGCCCTGCTCTCCTTCTGGACTTTTGCTGGCCCTGCCCAGAGTCCCAGCAGCATCTACTGCTCCCAGGGGCTCTGGGCCCTCTTGTGGGCACTCATTTATTCTTGTTTTCCTCTCTCTGAAGGAAGAAGAGGAGGAGATATCGCCCACGTGTGAATTTTGTGGAGGCGATCTAAAATCATTTCTTTCCAATATGGATGTTTACTATGACGATGATAGCTCTAAACCAATAGATGTGAGTTCTAATGCAGGTTCACTGGGGAAATGGTGTTGTTTTTAAACACACGAAGTGTTTCCTCCCCCGCACGGCAAGTCTTAAAAGAGTTACATGTTAGCTGTTGGGGAAATGCAAATCATAATCACAATGGGATGCCATTCCATACCCACTAGGATGGCTATAATTAAAAAGACAGATAATAACAAGTGTTAGCAAGGATGCAGAGAAACTGGTACTCTCATATACTGGAAAGGGGGAATGTAATACGGTGTAGCCACTTTGAGAAACTGTCTGGCAATTCCCCCAAAAGTTAGAGACATAGTTACCTATAGCCCAGCAGTTACACTTCTAGATATATACTCAAAAGAACTGACAACATATACCTACACAAAAACTTAACACACAATGTTCATAGCAGCATGAGTCCTAACAGCCAAAAGTGAAAACAACCCAAACATCCATCAACTGATGAATGGGTAAATAAATGTGATGTATCCATACAATGGAATATTATTTAACCATAAAAAGAAATGAAGGGCTGATACATGCTACAACATAGAAGAACCCTGAAAACATTATGCTAAGCAAAAGAAGCCAATCACAAAGTACCACAGTTGTATGATTCCACATATATGAGCTGAACAGAACAGGCAAATGTATGCAGACAGAATTTAGCTTAGTGGTTTCCAGAGGCTGAGGGGAGAGATGGGGAGGGTTAACGGATAAGAGTTCGTGTTCTAAAAGTTGGCTGCAGTGATGGTTTTGCACAACTCTGTGAATACACTAAAAGCCATTGACTAGTACATTTGAAATGGATGAATTGTACGGTATGTAAACTCTATCTCAATCAAGCTGTTACTAGGAAAAAGCTACCATAGATTGTTATCCAAATTTCATTAGCCATTTTTGCCCCCTGTAATTATCTTCCTCTAGGACTAATGAGATGAACATGACCTCTTTGTTTTCCAGGTCTCCTGTTGTAGTTATTTTCAAAATCTGATTGACTACATCTATGAGGAAAAACAAAAAATTCAAAGCTCTAAAGCTGAATTAATCTGTATTGACCCTCATGCAGCCCATGGCAGTGAACTTGATAGACTCAAAGCAAAGGAAAAAGCCCTGCGGAGGTAACATTGAGCCTTTGATATTGAGACTCAGGCCCGCTTAAGCTTTTTGTAAATGAACCTTGTTTTTTCAAAATATTTAATTTTGAAGATGTGTTCTCAGTAATGAAATAAAAATTGGCCAAAGCAAACCTATAAAAATTCCTGGTGGGGGGCGCCTGGGTGACTCGGTTGAGCAATCGACTCTTGATTTCAGCTGAAGCCAGGATCCTAGAGTCATGGGATCAAGCCCCACACTGGGCTCCAAGCTGAGCCTGGAGCCTGTTTGAGATTCTGTCTCTTTCCTTCTGCCCCTTTCCCCAACTTGAGCTTTCTCTCTAAAATTAAGAAAAAAATTTAATTTGTTAAATAAAAATAAAATAAAATTCCTGGTAGATGTTATTGAGATTCAGAAGCTCCCAGAAACTCTGGAAACTCACCAATTCAAAGTAGAAATTTACCAGGGTGCCTGGTTGGCTCAGTCAGCGAAGTGTCTGACTCTTGATTTGGGCTGGGTTCGTGATCTCACAGTTGTGGGATCAAGCCCTGCATCAGGCTCTGTGCTGAGCATGGAGCCTGCTTAGGATTCTCTTCCTCCCTCCCTCTCTCTGCCCCTTCCCTGCTCGTGCTTTCTCTCTCTCTGAAAATAAATAAACATTTTTTAAAAATAAAAATAAAATAAAGTAGAAATTTACCAATTGTGGGGCGCCTGGGTGGCTCAGTCAGTTAAGCATCTGACTTCGATCTCCTGGTTTGTGGGTTTGAGCCCCGCGTTGGGCTCTGTGCTGACAGCTCAGAGCCTGGAGCCTGTTTCGGATTCTGTGTCTCCCTCTCTCTCTGACCCTTCCCTGTTCATGTTCTGTCTCTCTCTGTCTCAAACATTAAAAAAATATTAAAAAAAAAAAAAAGAAATTTACCAATTGCAAATTCTCAGGGCAATTTGGAATTCCTATATTGGAGAAATTTATTGAATTTGTTGCCTGAAGAGAGTAGAAACTTATATGTATGGATTAAATGCCTGGATTCACAAGTAATAATAGATAAAAAAATAATAATGGATGGTATTTAAGCAGTTAAAATTTGTACTAAAATTCTGTTTTAAGCTTCAAACACATTTTGGATTTATACAGCATATTTTTTAATTTTGTAGAAAACAGGAGCGACAAATGGCCAGACAATTTGCACTAATGACAAATGAACAGACTAATTTATCTGAAGACGGTGAGTTCCTCAATGCTGGTGTTATGGGTCAGTTGTACATCAGAAAGCTCAGATGTTTGACCAAAAGCTACAATTGGTATTTTAAAAAATATATTTAAAATGTTCATAAAAATATATTTAAAATGTTCATTTCAGTCAATGTAGCAGTTAAAATGGCTCAGAAAGGCTGGTGTGTCAGCTTTCTGGCTTTCGAAGTTTTTAGTCTTCAGCTTACTATTGTTATTGACTAAAACAAATTAGCAACATCTATAGAACACTTTACAGATAGCTTACTGAATTCATTGTCTCTTGGTTTATTAAGCACACATTCCCTTCTGTTTTCAAGCTGGGATATGGAAAAATCCGTCAAAAATAAATCACAATTGTTTCTTCATACGTGGACCAGTATGGCTATAGTGTGGGTGAAATGGAAAGAGCACTGATTTTTAGAATCAAGTTCTTGATTTATGTACTGGCTTTTCTCCTTATAGGCTGTCCGATTTGGGGCAAAGTATTTAATCTTTCTGAGCACAGGCTCCTCCTCTACCACTCAGAGCTATTGAAAAGTACTTAGAGGGGCGCCTGGGTGGCTCAGTAGGTTAAGTGGCTGACTCTTGATTCCAGCTCAGGCCATGATCTCATGGTTCGTGAGTTTGAGCCCTGCATCGGGCTCCAACTGACAGTGCAGAGCCTGCTTGGGATTCTCTCTCTCTCTCTTTCTCTCTCTCTCTGCCCCTTCCATGCACTCTCTCAAAATAAATAAACTTAAAAACAAAAAAAAAAAAATTAAAAAAAAAAGATACTTAGGAAAGACAGACATTTGTTTTGGTTTAAACTAAATCCCTGGTATAAAGTTCCTTAATATTCAAGTATTTCCTACTAAACACAAGGCCAGAAAGTTCCACTGAATGAAAATCATTATTCTTTGCTTAACAAGGGAATGTCTTTATTTTTTAACAAAAGAACACACTCACTTTAATGAAAAGCCTCATTTTTCTGCCATTAAAAGAAGTCTGATGAATCAATACATTTGTAATAAGGTTTGCAATTTCATTTTAGAAGAGAGGTTTTGGAAACTTTAAAACAAATATGTGATTCTTTTCCCATTAGAGCCAAAGCACTTAAAAACAATTTCTTACCAACTTTCCGTGGATATTCCAGAAAAAGAGCTATTTGATGACAGACTACTTGATTTCCAACTAGAAAACAGAAACATATCCATTGTTTGTTGTGATGCTAGAATAGCATGTGGAAAGGTAATTATCTTGCCTCTTTTTTTTTTTTTTTTTTTACTTGCCATTCTTTAAAATCAGTTTTACCTGAAGTTGTAAAAGCTGTCATAATGAATGTAACAGGTTGGCTACATGACACATTTAACTCTTGGTCAAGAAGAAATGGTACAGATGTGGCTTTTTAACTTCTACTAGACTTGAAAACAATGTTTTTACATGTTTTATGGTAGTCTATTTGGCTAAAGCCTTTTTATTTTAAAATGTGATTGTTGTACATTAAAAAATGTTTGGAATGCTTAAAAACTAAAAAAGAAGGGGAGAAATATCACCAAAACCTCAAGAACTTTCCCAAAATCATTGTTAATATTTCAACATGAACAAACTGGAGAACACCAAAGGAAAAAAAAACCTTAAAAGCAGCACAGAAAAAGAAATTCTGTTTATATTTAAAGGAAAAGAGTTAGAGGGCTGCCTGCGTGGCTCAGTTGGTTAAGCATCCCACTTTGGCTCAAGTCATGATCTCATGGTTCATGGGTTCGAGCCCTGTGTCAGGCTTTATGCTGACAGCTCCGAGCCTGGAGCCTGCTTCAGAGTCTGTGTCTCCCTCTCTCTCTGCCCCACCGCTCACACTCTGTCTCCCTCTCTGTCTCAAAAATAATAAAACATTAAAAAAAAAAAAATAGAGAAACTGTCAGATAACCTCCCAACAGCAACACTGGAAGTCAGAAGACAGTGGAATGTCTTAAAGAAAATAGTGGTCAATCCAGAAGTTCATAACCAGCTAACATATTTTTCAAGAAAATATGGCCCCCCAAAACACTGTCTGGTAAAGTCAAAGATAATTTGTCACTAGTAGCCCTTCATTAAAGGAAATTCTAAAGAATGTACTTTGTGTCACTGGATGGTCTGAGATTCAAGAAGGATGAAAAGAAAGTGGTACATAGTTTTTATGGATAAAACTAAAAGTTGGCTAATAAAACAACAATAATAATAGCTTGTGGCACTTCAAAAAACAGAAAAGAATAAAAATAGTACATGATGGGAAATAGGTTAAATGTAATTATGGTACTATAAAAGCCCTTGGTTTGGGAGAAGGGCAAATATTAAATCTTAACTTCAGACTTTGATAAATTAAGTTTGCTTGCTGAAATTTCTAGAGTAGCCAGAAAAAATAACAGAAGCAGAGAGTATAAGTTCCAAATGCGTAGAGACAGAACAGAAAATAGGATTATATATTTTAATTACCCCCCTCCAAAAGACAAAATTGCATAAAGGAAAAAAACATAACAGGGAACATACAGAAAATATCAAGGAATGTTAGTAATTATATGTAAATAGACTAAATATTCCAGTTAATAGACAAAGAATGTCAGATTAGTTCTTTTTTTAGGGAAAAAATTCCAACTAGATGGTTTATAAGAGACACATCTAAAATATAAGGATACAAGAAGATTATAAATAAAAATGATATATCATGAAAATATTAAAGAGTATTACTAGAGATAAAGATGACTTCATAATGATAAAAGTTTTAATCCACCAGGAAGATACATTACAAAATATTTTTCCCAGTTTAAGATAGGCTCAAAATATGTAAAGCAAAATTTCACAAGAGGAAAAACTTTTAAATCCATAATTATAATGGGATATTTTAGCCTATCTGTCTCAAAAATTGCAAGGGTTATTAGATAAAAAAAAGGAGTAATACAATAGAATATTTGAACAATCCATGTAATAAATTTGACCTAATACTTATGGATTGAAAGATTAAATATTTTAAAGATGACACCCTTCCCAAATTGATTTATACATCCAATGCAACTGCAGTCTGTTGAAGTATAATTTATATACAGTAAGATTCACCTTTTTCAGATGTACAGCTCTATGAATTTTGGCAGTTATGTAACCACTACTACAATCAGTATATTGAATCTTTCCATTGGGCTAGAGCTGGTTTGTAATCTCCTGTTTTGTTTTTACAGTAAGATGTGAATAAGGTAAAAATTAAAGAAAAAAATTCAAACAGATATGTAATGTCAGATCCCTGCCTGAAAACTTTTATCAAGTTATCTGCAGGGGTTAGGAATACTCTTTAATGATTCCTAAGGATTATTCCCGGTCACTGTTGCAGGGCCAAAAATTTATTTATTACAAAAAATTTTTTTAATGTTTATTTTATTTTTGAGGGAGAGAGACAGAGTGTGAGTGGGGAAGGGGCATAGAGAGGGAGATACAGACTCTGAAGCAGGCTCCAGGCTCCGAGCTGTCAGCACAGAGACTGACACAGGGCTCAAACCCATGAATCACAAGATCATGACCTGAGCCGAAGTCAGACGCTTACCCAGCTGAGCCACCCAGGTGTCCCCCAAAAAGTTAAATTAAGAAATACTTTGTATCACTGTCTAGCAAGCAAAGGATGCTTGTTACTATCATAATTGATGTGTTATATCTGGAACAATTAATGGTTAAGGGTCCTTTCATTTTTTGTGGTCAGATCATGAGGAATGAGCTCTTAGAGAAGCACTACAAACATGGGAGCAAGTTTCTGACTTCATTTCCAGATGGAACAACACAAATATTGTATCCTTTCAACAAGTTATTTTTATTAGTTTTATTTCTTTACAAAAATGATATAGAAAAAATATATAGAAAACTATAAAGAAAAAAATAGTTATACCCCAAATACCACCACCCAATGAAAAGCTATTAACATCTTATATAACTTTCCTATTTCTTTCTATGAGCATATATATATATATTTCATTTTTATTTATTTATTTTTGAGAGATAGAGTGTGTGCACAAGCAGGGGAGGGGCAGAAAGAGAGGGAGACACAGAATCTGAAGCAGGCTCCAGGCTCTGAGCTGTCAGCACAGAGCCCAATGTGGGGCTTGAACCCACAAACTGTGAGATTATGACCTGAGCCAAAGCTGGACGCTCAATTGACTGAGCCACCCAGTTGCCCCTATATAATTCTTTAAAAATCAATTCTTCAACTAGCTATTCATATTTTATAATTTTCCCTTTCTGCACAATATATAATAATGTTATGAGTATATAATATGCAATAAATATAGAGATACACTGCCATTTTTCTAACCATAAGGTATTTAATAATGGGGATGTATTATAATTCATTTAACCTAACCACAAAGGTTGTTTCACTTTTTTTTTTTTTTTTTGCTACTATATACAACAGCTAAATGTACAGCTTTGTGCAGACTTCTTTGCGTACTTATCACTTATTTCCTTGAATTAAATGCCTAGATGCCTAGGGGTAGAAATTCTGGGTAAGAAATTACAGATATTTGGGGTGCCTGGCTGGCCCAATCAGTAGAGCATTTGACTCTGTATCTCAGGGATGCGAGTTCAAACCCCACATTGGGTGTAGAGGTTACTTAAACACATACACACACAAACAAAAAACCTAAAGAAATCTGAATAAATTATTAAAAAAAGAAATTACAGGTATTTTAAAACTTTGGTAGACTTTCTCCCCCCAGAAAATATGTACTGATTTACACACCTGTGAGCAGCACATTATTTTTTAGTACAAAAATTCAGTATCTGTTTTATGAAACGCTAAGTGATTCATCACTTGAACTTCTGCCTGATGGCCAAGCCATTTGCTATTCTGACATAAAGGCCATTTAATACTTTCAGGAAAGTAAAAAACAAACAAAACTATAAAATGAGGTGGGCTTTTTGGTGACTAAAGGCCCCAATTTTTAGGAGAAAGTCATGTTTAGTCATAGTTTCCTAAAAGTCTAGTCAAATCCCAATAATCAACCAGAAAAATAACTTTCATGTCATAGGAATTATAATGAAGTTTTAGTCTGTAGGCCCTGTGAGAAAGAGTGTAAGTTTTGTTTTAAATAAATACATTTAAATAAATACAGTACATTTTAAATAAATCCCCCCTTCTTTTATTATTATTATCAGTTACTTCCCTGGCTTTAATTCTTGAAGGCCATGGCTGCTTTTCAAAATGATTCAGAGTCGATCTTGTGTTTACTTCACCTCTGGGCTTCTGATCAGCTTAGATAGGACTGAGTATTAACGGTAAATTATCCTCAGTAGACTTTATTCTTTTTGACGCTATTGTAAATGGAATTATTTTCTTAATTACACTTTCAGAATGTTCACTGCTAGTATATAGAAATACAATTTATTTTTATATGTTGGTCTCATAGCCTACAACCCTGCTGAACTTGTTTGTTCTAATATATTGTTTTGTGGATTCCTTTGGATTTTCTAAATACAAGAGCATGTCATCTGCAAACAAAGTTTTACATCTTTCATTTGCAATCTGGATGCCATTCATTTCTTCTTCTTGCATAAAATTTCCCTGGTTAGAACGTTTAGTGTAATGTTGAATAGAAGTGGGGAGAATGGACATTTTTGTTTAATCACTGATCTTAGCGGGAAATCAGTCTTTCACCATTAAGTATGATGTTAGCTGTGGGTTTTTGTTAGACATTCTATTAGATTGAGGAGTCTCCCTTTCATTCCTAGTTCACTGAGTTGTTATCATGAAAAGGTGTAAGTTTTTGTCAAATGCTTTTTCTTTTTTTTCTTTAAAAATTTTTTTCTTTAATGTTTATTTATTCTTGAGACAGAGACAGAGCATGAACAGGGGAGGGGCAGGGAGAGAGGGAGACACAGAATCTGAAACAGGCTCCAGGCTCTGAGCTGTCAGCACAGAGCCCGACGCAGGGTTCGAACCCACCAACTGTGAGATCATGACATGAGCTGAAGTCGGACGCTTAACTGACTGAGCCACCCAGGTGCCCCTCAAATGCTCTTTCTGTGTATACTGATGATTTTTTTTTTCTTTTTATTCTATCAATATAGTATATTTCATTGATGGATTTTTAGATGTTAAGCCAACCTTGCATTCCTGGGATAAATTCCTCTTTATCTAATACTATATAATCCTTTTTATATGTCACTGGATTCCATTTACCAGTATTTTGTTGAGGATTTTTGTGTCTTGTAAATATACTTTGATCCCATAAAAAGCATAAAATCCTTTTTGTAATAACAGTAACTCCCATTCTAGGATGGTTTCAAAGGGCTCTCTCATAAATTTATACCCAGAATAGTCAAGGACCATTAGAACAACTCAAATAACCTTATCTAATCTCAGCTACCCATCTGGAAACCTAGCCATCATCCGAGTGCCCAACAAAATAAATGGCTTCACTTGTATAGTCCAAGAAGACATGACCACTGACCCTGCAATTTTAGCATTGCTAGATTCTTCTGGCAGAATTTCCTGCTATCATCCCAATGGAAATGTCTGGTAGGCTTCTAAGTTTCTCTTGCTGCCATTTAGCTGGGGGGGGGGGGAGGGGGGTGGTGGGGGTGTTGTGAAATTTTATTTTTTCTTTTATTTTTTCCAACTCTATTGAGATACAATTGACATTCAACATTGTGTAAATTAAAGGCATAAAATGTGTTGATTTGATATACTTGATATATTTCAAAATGATTATCCCATTGCATTATCTAACATCTCCATCACATCACATAATTACCATTTCTTTTTTGTGTTGAGAACATTTAAGATACACTCTCTTAGCGACTTTCAAGTATACATACAGTATTACTAGCTATAGTCTCTATGTTGTACATTAAATCCCTAGAACTTATTCATCTTATAACTAGAAGCTTTCTTTTTCCTTTTAAATGATAAGAATGGCTTTAAGATTTATTTAAGTTAGTCTTTGGCAGTAATGTTAAACTCAGAGAAATTTTTTATTTATGTCATTCCATTTGCTTCCCAGTGGAAAAATCCCAGGCAACTATGTAAAACAAAGCTCATCATATTCTTTCTATAAACAGCAAGAAACATGAACTATATGATTTCAATATTAGAAAAAAACTCTCAATAAACTATATGGTCACCCTAAGGATTTGGGATATGAATCTAGTGATCTTCCTAGAGCCTGTGCCCTGATAATGTTATACTGACTCATCTATGGAAATAATTTACAATGGATAGCTGCTACACTGTGTTGTTATAGTTTGTGTTTGTGTGTGTGTGTGTTATTATAATTTGAGATATATTTGTAACTGTTCCTATATTCCTATAGCCACAACCAACAATAACATACAAACAAACTCTAAAGAAATTAAGATCCTGATCCAATTTTGACCTACTAACTTATATACTCTATGACTTCACATTATTTCATTTAACCTGAAAAAATTAAATTTGGGTCTTAATTTCATTTATTTTTATTTTTTTAATATTTATTTATTTGTGAGGGAGAGATAGCGTACGAGCAGGGGAGGGGCACAGAGGGAGACACAGAATCCCAAGCAGGATCCAGGCTCTGAGCTGTCAGCACAGAGCCCAATATGGGGCTTAAACCCACAAACTGGGAGAATATGACCTGAGCTGATGTCAGATGCTTAACCGACTGAGCCACCCGGGCTGACCTTCAAATGCTGTTCAAACTCTTTGAGTTTTCAGAAAGAGATAGTCTCCTCCCTTTAAATTATTTACAGGAATAGCAATCTCATCCTGAGAAATTCTGTCAGTAATTGACAAAATTTGGACATTCTGCCAGTATTTGAGAAACTTAGGACATTTGTGTGTGTGTGTTTTTTTTAATTCTTTTTTTAATGTTTATTTATTTTTGACAGAGACAGAACGCGAGTGGGTTAGGGGCAGAAAGAGAGGGAAACACAGAATCTGAAACAGGCTCCAGGCTCTGAGCTGTCAGCACAGAGCCCGACGCAGGGCTCGAACTCACGAGCTGTGAGATCATGACCTGAGCCGAAGTCGGACGCTCAACCGACTGAGCCACCCAGGTGCCCCTGTGTTTTTTAAGTCCAAAGCAGCACTCAGTCCATTATCCCTATTTGTATTACTGGAGAATTTCTACTCATCCTTCCGGGTTTAATAAAGCGATGCTTTATTACGTTTGGTGAGGTACTGTATTGTCACCAAATAAATATTCATTGGTTTCTAGGACCTTTCCCTTGTCTATGAAGTCCCCTGATCCAGCAGCTCAATTCCTGGTGCTCTGATGGAACTTCCACATACTCTCACGGACCCCTTCTAGCTGCCTCTTGTGCAGCAAGCCCATCCCCCTGCTGGACTGATGTTCTTTGCTTTATGTTTTTTAATTTTTTTTTTAACATTTATTCATTTTTGAGAGCCAGAGAAAGAGAGAGAGAGAGCACAAGCAGGGGTGGGGTAGAAAGAGAGGGAGACACAGAATCTGAAGCAGGCTCCAGGCCCTGAGCTGTCAGCACAGAGCCTGTCGTGGGGCTCGAACTCATGAACTATGAGATCATGACCTGAGCGGAAGTTGGACGTTTAACTGACTGAGCCGCCCAGGTGCCCCTAGAAGGGTGTTCTTTGAAGCCACATTCTGAATCCTTACCACTACCAGCATTTGTCTGCACTCACAGAATATTTATCAAATGAACAATCTATGTAAATAATTTTAGCCAAATATTATTTTCATCCCCATTTCGAGATGAAACCAAGCCTTCCTCCTCCCAGATACAGTAAGATAATTACCTCAATTTCTCATTTGCACTTTTGTTATTAGATCACTACCACTAATCAATAGTGGGGAAAGAAGATGTTAGTTTATCTTACTCTAGGGGCCGTCATGGCCAACTCATCTAGTTAAAAAAATAATAATTTGTTATCAAATTCAGCCAACTCTCTAAATACCCAGAGCTCAAGAAAGGGGTGGTGATCCAAGTTGGAAGAAGGTGAGAGGGCATGAGGTAGAAGGGCAGTCATTAGTGCCACCAGATTGCACACCTGGTCAGGCTTGATATGTATGTAATGACATAAAATGTAGTGTCCACTGTGCTAAGAGACTGGAGAGGCCCCATTAGTCTAACTTCCACCTTGTGCTCCATCACAAGACTTTTCAGCTGCGCTCTGAGCCATCTCAGAGATGTTCCCTGAGCCACTCCTGCTCACACCCGGCCCTGATGAGAGCCCTCCTGGAAGGACTCCGGGCTCCCAGTTGCTGGGTGCTATGAAAACACAGCCATCCTGTACTGAGGCCAACTAGGCCTTCCCCCGCTGCTCTGCATTTCGTCCTGGAGAAAATCCAAGCACTGTTCTTCTCCCCTTTTTCAGGGGTCGCCTGGTGTCCTGTATGTCTGCTCATCCAGACTAATCCTTTCCTGTTTCCCCTTCATTCTTCCCAGCACATAGTTTTCCAGACCCCTTTTACCATCCTGGTTCTGCCTTTTGGACCCAGTCTGGACCCACTACTTCAAATTAGCATAAAATTCAGTGGCGGTATCACCATGCCAAAGGTTACCTGCGGTTCCTTGGACAGGGCTAATTTCAAGGTTGGATCATAACGTTACCGTTTATAATTTTTAATTTCCTTTCTGCCCAGGGTATACATCAATATCTTGGGAGGTCAATATTCAGATCAAGCTGGCAACAGAGTAAGGGCTTGGAATTGGTCCAGTTCTGCCCCTACCTCACCCTTTGTGTCATTTAAACCTGTCTTTCTGGCTTTGAATCATTACATTGGAGTTCGCATCTTAGAACAAGACAAGATTTCAATCGCCTTTCTGGCAATGGGCCAACAGGCAAGAATCAGTGTCGGGACCAAAGTGAAGGTAGGTACATTTTTGAAAACAGTTCAAAGCACTTAGAATAATAAGAGTAAATGGCTTTTGTCGGTGTTATTACTCAGATTATACTTGTGTGTAATCTACGGCCTATTAAGAGTTTTGGAATTCAATGAAAAAAAACACATAGTGAAAATTTCAGGTGGAAATGAGGCAGCCTTATTGTTTGTTCTTCAGAAATTCCTTTTAGTTCACACTTAGATCCAACTAACATTTACTGTGTTTACTCTGAGACCAAGTAGTGTTGCTTTGGGGGTTTGGTTTTAGGGTTTTGTACTGTGTTTGTTTCTCCATTGTGCTATAGTAGAAAGCCCTGGACTGAGTCAGGAGACCTGGGTTCTCACCATGTGCAAGACCACAACATATGTGCCATCTCCTTGGAGACACTTCCCAGACCTCCTAGTCCTTTGCCCAATCACAGCCTTCTCTGGGTCCTCCACGTACTGCCCTTGGTCCCTATGCTCACTGAACCATGCTGCCTTACCTGCCCTTGTGGCTGCCTTTCGAACTGGATGGTGAGCTCCGGAAGCACAAAATCTCTGCCTTACTGATTCCTCTATCCCACCCAGGGCACGGCTCAGAGGACATGCTCAGCGACTGGCAACGGTTAATATCCTGATCTTTGGGTTACGGGGATGTAGTTTCATACCTCAACCTTGCCACTTAGCTTAGTGGGTGAACTTGAACTTCACGGCCCTTCTCAATTAGATGTGGATAATGCTTCCCACCAAATAGATGGCTGTGAAGATTCAAAGGGAATGAAAAGTACTTGGGGAGGTGCTTGGCACCGACAAAGTACTCAGTAAATGATAGCTCTCTATGCTAGTCAATTATACCTCAATAAAGTTGAAATGTAGATAGATATAAAGAGAGATCTATGGGGGACACTGGGTGGCTCAGTCGGGTAAGTATCCGACTTCAGCTCAGATCATGATCTTGCAGTTTGTGGGTTTGAGCCCTGCATCAGTGCAGACCCTGCTTGGGATCTTCCTTCTCCTTCTGTCTCTCTGCCCCTCTCCCACTGGTGCGTGCTCCCAGGCTCTCGCTCCCTCCCAAAAAGAAACATTCAAAAGTATGTATTTAAAAAAAGAGAGATCTATGTAGCATATCTAGTGTGCGGCTCCAAACACGCCCCTTCACCTCTGAGACCTTTCATTTCATCAATGATTAAAGGAAGAGATTGCTCCAGACCTCAAAGGTGTTGTCAACCTCTAAAAATTCTACACTTCTCGATAAGTGGAAATAGGACCTCCATATTCAGTACAGGCAGGCCTATCTCATACACACCAAACAGAAGGGAGACTTCAGATCCAGCCAACAGGGACTGAGGATCTATGAAGTGCTCAGCACTATCCCCACCACTTGCCATCAGTCCAGCCACCGCAGTCAGCTGTTCAGGCTCCCAACTATCCAGTGGCTTCTAATCCTACTCAGAGTAAAAGCCAAGGTCCTAGAAGAGACCTGCAATCCTGTACAGGCTCTGGACTTCCTTAATGTTCCCTCTGTTCTGCTCTCTCCTCCCTTGGCGTGCTCCAGCCATGCTGGCCTTCTCACTGTTCCTCAACAACACCAGGCATATCCCTGCCACAGGGCTTTTGCACCTGCTCTTCCCTCAACCTAAAACACCCCTCCCCTACTTAGCACACAGGTTTCTGTTCAGAGTCCTCTCTCCAGCACCCAGTCTAAACTAGTAGCGCCTCGTCCCCACCCCCACCCTGCCCTCTCTGTGCCTCTCTGGCCATATGGAGTCCTCTGGTTTTCTTTCCCTTCTAAATAGTTTGTCCTGTCTACTTTGGTTTCTTCAACTCCGTAGTTAATTGCATTTTCAAATAGATTTTTACAATTTGCCATCCTTCTCTTGTTCATTTCTACATGATCAAGGAATATGGCGTGCACTGTTTTCCCTGCTGTTCAAAATGTATTGATCATTTTTATTGGTGGCCGAGTCCAGAATTTTTGTGACTGTTCCATGTATATTCGACCCCCCAAAAAAGTGCACTGTTGTCACAAGCTTGTGTATGTCTACTGGTCCCACTGACACTTCTCTGTCCTTTTCTTTTTATATTATTGGCTTACTTCTGAGCAACCTATGAAAGATGATTGCGAACTTGTTCCTTTCTCCCACTATTCCTATCAGGTTTTGCTTTCTGTATCTTTAGAAATATAGGTTAGGAAATTACAGATGCTGACCATCTTCCTGGGGTTTTCCTCGCTTATTCGCTCTTCAGCTGTGCCCATTATGTGAGTCAGTGTTATCAGTGAAGGTTTTTCTTTTTGACAACAACAACAACAAAACTGTAACATTATCAATAGGTGTTATTCCCAATTTCCCTCCTGGCGACCTTTGCCTTAAATGCTATTCTACATGGTGTTAAATTGCTACACCTGCTTTCTTTTTAGTTAGCATTTGCTTGGTACATTTTTTTTTCATTCTTTGATTTTCAGTGTTTTTATACAGTTTTAGACACGTCTCTTGCAAACAGTATATAACTGGATTTCGTTGTTTTCCTCAGCCTATTAGACTCAATCTTTTAATACATTGTATTTTAATGGTCACTCTAAAATTGTTAACACATCTTTTTTTTTTCTATGTGCATAGAATTAATTTCCAAGTCTTCTAGTTATTTCTTCTCTTTGACAACCGTTCTCTCAAAGTCCTCAGAAAATATTAACCATATATATTCCAAAGCCTCCCTCTCTCTGGCTACGAATGCTGTCTCCTTGAGTATTAATATCCCTTATAAGTAAATCTGTCCTCTCTTTCACGGCCTCAATTTTCCTCAGATATTTGGTGATTCCTGGCCATGTGTTCATTTTGTAATTGAGGATCCTGGCTTTCCCGCATGTTCTGCTTACTGAAGTTAGTTTGTGGGAAAGTAGATGTACTGCAGAGGGGCAGAAGGCTGGCCCCAGTGCCAGACTTCCAGCCCCAGCCTGGGGGTGCCATGGTTCAACGTGGAGGGCGAGGTGACGGCTGGCTCCCAACTGATCATCCTAATATTTACCTCAGGGCCCCTCCTGCTTCTCACTTTTATTAACGTTGATCTCAGATTGTGTGTGTTTTGGGTTAGTGGTTCCATTTGGTCATTTATCTCTCTGTGGATATGGTCCTGTTTGCTTTATGATTTTCAGGAATTCAATAAGATTATTCCTGCTGATCAAATTCTTTTCTATTTCCTTTTTAAAATTTTTTTTATTTAAAAAAACGTTTTTTAATGTTTGTTTATTTTTGAGAGAGAGAGAGACAGAACAAGAGCGAGGGAGACACAGAATCCGAAGCAGGCTCCAGGCTCTGAGCCGTCAGCACAGAGCCTGACGCAGAGTTCAAACTCATAACCCGCAAGATCATGACCCCAGCTGAAGTCGGACACTTAAACGACTGAGCCACCCAGGCGCCCCAAAAATCTTTCCTATTTCCTATAGCCATTGTTGATTTACTCTCTTAAAAAGTTTTCTGTCATCTTCTGGAATTTCGGATTGAAGGGAATCCATTCCTGTTATTTATCCATCTCATATTCCTCTGTCCCTCCCTCCCTCCCTCCTTACCTTCTGATGCAGGGAGGGATGAAAATGCTGTGAGTTCTTATATCCCTTGCAGGTAAGTGGTCACTCTGCTTGCAGAACGTAGCAGTTCAGCTTGTATTTAGCCCACCCACTGAGGCCGGCCCTGAATCCACGCCCTGGAAACTTTCAGGCAAGACCGTCCTGCAGAGCCATTTCCCTACCTGCAGTTGCAAGGAGACCATCAGCCTGAATCACCAAAGGCTGTGAGGAGGGGTCATGGAGAGATTAATGTGGAATGGCCTCCTGGTGGGAGGGGCACGTTCTGGAAGGAAAGGAATTTCAGCCATCCCGGTCCTTCTTGAAAACTCGGCTCAGCTGCTACCTTCTCTGAGGAAGGCTGCCCACTCAGTGCCTTTCCTAGCTCCAGTCCAGCACGGACTATGCTCTCCCCACGGGGCATCTCCCGGGGAAGAGACTGTGTTTGCGGCATCTTTGTGCTCCCCTCAGCATATGCTCATAAATTACTTGCATAAATTGTAAGCCCTCGAAAGTACCCAAATTCTATGTGCTCTGACCTACTCTGGTCTCTCATATCTCCACAGCATTTCAGCCCCTTCCTCCTCCGGGTTAGAATAACACCACCACGGCCCCCTTGTGTAGCTAACGAGACTCGAGGGATTCCAACTCCAAATTAGTACCACCCCACACCTCCTCCTGCCTCCCCGTTTCCACAGATGGACCCTGAGCTTCTCTTCTCTTTCTCTGTGCTGAAAAGCTACCTAACCCTGAGGAGATTCCAGTTCTCCGATACCTGAATGGGGATGACCTTCTTCTGCTGGCCCATTTAATAAAGATTCGACGCCTGTTTCACAAACTTGAAGGATGTGCGAATTTCCCCTCCAGCCAGGTTTGGGAAAAGCTGAAGCTACCTTCCTACCTGTCTTCACTTTCTCTAAAACTAATTGCCCTTTGTCACAATTCCGGTGTAAAGCAAGATACAATAAGAACAATAGCGGCTATAATAAACGAAAATATTTAATGCTGGCACTCCCATTTGTTTTGTTTTTCGGGGGGAGGGTGTGTGTGCGAGATTTCCAGTAAGTGTAAGGACCGGGAAATACCAAGAAATATGCTCTATTATACATTTAGAATACAGCCCGAGTCATCACTGGCTTACATCTGTAGTTGGAAAACGAAATCCGCTCTTCAGGACGCCAGAGGAGGAGCAAATGAGCATCAGTGTCCATTCTCGGTTAGAGTTCTGTCAGGAAGACGGGAGAGCAGGAGGATCCGATGGCTCCCAAACCTCCCGGCAGGCTCAGGAAGTGAAGGTCAAGGAGAACCCCTGCTGGCCTCTGGGCAATCTGGGAGTGAAGGAGTCTCAGGAAGCCGTGAAGCCAACAGCACCAAAGTGAGAGGCAGGAGCTCTTCGGGGCGGGCTACAGCCTCACCCAGGAGAGCAGGGTCACAAAGTGCCATTTGCCCCACGGTCGCCCCGCCTGCCGTCAGCCAGGCTGCTGCTTCTCTCCCACCTAGCAAACCTCAGGTCTCTCCCCAGAAGTCAACAGAGGTGCCTAGACTCATGGCTTGATCAGTGTTAGATGCCTCTCTCTCTCTCTCTTTTTTTTTAACTTTCGCCTTTTCCCCTCTCTTTTCACTAGTGAGTGAACTTTCAGTTTCTATCAAGTGAGACAAATATTAAACTAATTGGAATAATGTGCATCCATATAGCTCTGGAAAAATAGCACACAACAGTACAACGCCTAACAGTGACAACAAAGCCTTCACTGAATCTGTTTTTGTATGGCAGTAAGAACTGTTTTGGGGTGCGGAACCCATAGTGGATACTGAATAAAGCCTTGGTTAATTGGAGACTGGAGAGAGAACGAGATGCCATCTTTTCCCTCATTGCTTCATGTTTAGTGACAGAATGTTATTTAAAAGTATCTTTACTTTAGGGCCATCTGGGTGGCTCCGTCCATTAAGCACCCAACTTTTGATTTCAGCTCAAGTCACGATCTCAGGGGACCAAGTCCCACGTTGGGCTCCCTGCTGAGTGTGGAGCCTGCTTAAGATTCTCTCTCTTTCGGGGGGCGCCCAGGTGGCTCAGTCGGTCAAGCTTCCGACTTCAGCTCAGGTCATGATCTCACGGTTCGTGAGTTCGAGCCCCGTGTCAGGCTCTCTGCAGACAGCTCGAAGCCTGGAGCTGCTTCAAATTCTGTGTCTCCCTCTCTCTCTCTCTCTCTCTGCCCCTCCCCTGCTCATACTCTTTCTCTCTCTCTCAAAAATAAATAATAAACGTTAAAAAAAATTAAAAAAGATTCTCTTTCCTTCTGCCTCTTTTCCCCACTCATGCTCTCTGTCTCTCAAAAAAAATTATCGTTACTTTAAAAATGATAATTACATGTAATAAAGAAATTGATGCTGCTTCTTTAAAAATGTATTAAAGGGGCGCCTGGGTGGCTCAGTCAGTTGAGCATCCGACTTTGGCTCAGGTCATGATCTCACAGTCTGTGAGTTCGAGCCCCATATTGAGCTCTGTGCTGATGGCTCAGAGCCTGGAGCCTGCTTCCAATTCTGTGTCTCCCTCTCTCTCTGCCCCTTCCCTGCTCATGCTCTAGTCTCTCTCTGTCTCAAAAATAAATAAAAACATTAAGAAAAAAAATTTAAAAATAAAAATAAAAATGTATTAAAAATAAAAATGTTTCCAAGTGAAAAATAGTTGTATCTGTATCTACTATTCTATTAGGGTCATATTTCAAGGCAGTTTTATTTAAAGGATTGAGTTGTTAAAAATAATAATAAATCTTATTTTGAATATCTATATATATTGGGGTATGCCACACATTTTATGTATCAGTGTCAGCTTTTCTATATGTCTATTTTAGGTAATCTCAGTTTTGAATAATCCATTCTGCTAACTCATGGGTTGTTTTTTCTCTTCTCAGTTTTTCACAATAAAAGCCTCTTCAAAAAAATTAAACTCTTAGGGCCACAAGGTTGTCATATACTAGTACTGCATAAATTGAGGGAGAAGAAAACACTTTAAATGTGTAGGTTTCTCCAGATGTAAATGTTAAAGAAACTACTGATGTACTTAGAGCTTAAAGCAGTACTTCAAATCTTGGTCTCTCTTTATTCCTGACCTCAGGGTTACTTTTTTATTTTGTTTATGCATAGTTCAGATCTTACACATTTTTTGACAGATAAAATGATCACCTTTTAAGAAGATACATATATGCACTTCAATGTAACTGATAAGTAAAGGGATTAAAACACTCTGCTCCAGGTAAAGTTGGCCGCAAAGTGTGCTCAGCAAAGCCCTGCCGGGATCAAGATGTAAAAAAAAACATGTCCAGAGTATTAGCCTAAGCAAACCTTTTCCACTGTATGAGCCAAATATTTTAAAGTACATTTTGTTGGTGGCCTTTTATGCTAACACCATAAATGGTTAAAGTAACACCATCTCCTTGTAGAAAATTTGGGAGATTACAGAAAAGTATAAAGATTTTAAACGTGCTCATAATCCGACCACATGGTGATGGCCATCTCTAATATTGTGCTCTATTTATTTCTAGGCCCTTATCTGTATTCATGTATGGGTGTGTTTTTGAAGAAAAAAAAAATCAAGCAGAGAAATCAGTCCTTGCCAATAAGAATTTTGAAAGATAGGAAGAAAACTAAACTTCTACTCCCCAAAGAAAGTTATAGAAAATTAAACTCTATTTAACAGAGAGACACCAAATAAGCCAAATAAATTAAATGCACATTATTTGTTAGTAAAGAAACAAGTATCTTCTGGAACTGTTAGTATTTCCATTTTCATTTATAAGTGTTCCACCAGCTTATAAAAAAACTAAATGAACAAATAAAGCAAAATCTTTTAGAGTCTAACTTTTAATGGAGGTGCTAAATAAAATTGGTAACATTTGGGATGCCAATCACATATTTATGAGCAAATGTTATACTTAATAATTTTTTAAAAACACAGAACTGGGGCGCCTGGGTGGCGCAGTCGGTTAAGCGTCCGACTTCAGCCAGGTCACGATCTCGCGGTCCATGAGTTTGAGCCCCGTCAGGCTCTGGGCTGATGGCTCGGAGCCTGGAGCCTGCTTCCGGTTCTGTGTCTCCCTCTCTCTCTGCCCCTCCCCCGTTCATGCTCTGTCTCTCTCTGTCCCAAAAATAAATAAACGTTGAAAAAAAAAATTAAAAAAAAAACACACAGAACTGCACTGCGTTTTTCTCCAACTATGTTAGATAATACACAAAAGAAGATTTAAAAATAGATTTTCATTCAAATTAATTTATTATGATTATTCTGTTGCTTCATTTTCCTACAAGACAACAAATATTGTGTGTGTATACTTCATGCTCTACCTTATTCCAGACACAAGGTATGGAATCCTTCAGGAATATATTCAACATAGAAAAATAAAATCATTTTAAAGAACATAAATACGATTGAGGCAATACGGAATGAGTTGAACTGTTTCAAACACACCTCCCCTAATCCCCTTGCTAAAGCTGGCACAAGACAATCTGTAGTGAAAAGATAACCCTCTTCAAATTATGCGTTTCCTTAGAGGGAGGGTCTTATCAGACACTACACTTGATCTTAGCCAAAAGGCTCAGAAGCGATGGGGACTGTATTTTCAGTTTTTCCACTACAGCACAGAGTGAAATCCAGAAATTAGGAATACCCGCATTTGAGCCAAACTAGCAAATCAAAAGCAGGTGATAAAAAGACTGTATGTGTGTCCACAGCCAGAAAGAGAACCCCTGAAGTTTCTCTGTCACACTTCGTGGTGACCCAGCAGTAGACAATGCACACAAGAGTGTGGGCGGAAAACAACACCGCTATTCGCATCCACTCTTTACATACTGCTCTACAGGACTGGCCCTGGGAAACGAAGATGACAGTACCACGTCCATCCATATCCTTCAGAGATGATGCTCAGTTGAATCACTGTCCAAATAACACAGACGCTTTCTCTGTGTCACACTATGAAGCAAAGTGACAACACACTGCTTCTTGCTCCCTTGTTCACATGAAAACATATAAACACTTAACAAATGTTGACTGAATAAACAAAGTGAAATCTCTGCCGGGGATATACACGGGGGTGGAGCAGAATTCTGGGCGTCTGGTCACTGCTCTATCCATGCCTGATAGTGCGGGATGAGGACAGACTAACGGTGCCTCATTCAAAGTCTGGTTCTTACCTCAACAGTCTGTGGAAAACCTGGTTTTCTCTGGAGCTGAGCGGCCATGGGTTACAAATTCCTGTCAGACACACGGCTGGCACTGTCTCTCTAGACCCTGAATGTCTTAATAAACCAGGTTTTCATTCCAGGTCTAGAATTCATTCCATCTACTTATTTGTTCATCTGCTTAATAAACACTTATTAAATGACTACTGTGTGCCAAGCACTAATGATACAAAGCTTAAACACATATTTCCCTCTCCTCAGGGAAAAAGAGACCATGACAAACAATGAGGTTAAGGGCAGCGACTGGAAGTAGTACAGGGAGAACGCCAAAGAGACCGCCTGTCCCAGCCCAGGAACGAGGTGTCATGAGGGGTGGAGGGCACAAAGGTGAGTGAATCAACTGATCAGTCTCAGAATAATCATCGTATTTTCTCCCAGAAGCAACAAATAATCCTTTAGGAGGTCAGCCGGATTCAGGAATCACAGGTGATTCAAGTGATGCTCACAAAGTTGCCACTACCCAGATGAGGAGTAAATACATATATGCTCAGCCCCTTGAGGAGTCTTCCACACCATCAGTTGGCAAGAAAGGGCCAGAGATGACTAAGGCAAACCCCATCCTCTACCAAGCACTTACGGAAGCCACGATGACCTCCAGAAAGACGGAGAGAGAAGGATGGTAGTCATCGGTTCCAGGCACTGAGGCTAGAGGGGGATGGTCTGACTTTAGTCCAAAGAGAAAGATTCAAGGGCACCTGGGTGGCTCAGTTGGTTGAGAGTCCCAACTCGATTTTGGCTCAGGTCATGATCTCACAGTTCATGCTGAGAGCAGGGAGCCTGCTTGGGATTCTCTCTCTCCTTCTCTCTCTGCCCCTCTCCTGCTAGCGCTATGTCAATCTCTCTCAAAATAAATAAACATTTAAAAAAAAAAAAAGGAGAAAGATTCAACTGTGGATAGATTCAACGCCTGAGATCTTGGGACGTCTCAGAAGGACATAAATAGCACTAGACAGCGTGTCTATATAGGATACTATCAGGGTCCTCCACATTCACCCCAATCTATACACCAGTGGTCAGCAAAATACTGGGACAGCGAATGCGAGAGAAGCGACAGGAAGAGGTAACAAGTTACCAAGTAGAGAAAGCGTCAATTCATTCACTCAGTTAAGATTTGGCACATGTCAGGCATTGTTTGTGGCTCTCATGCCATTTACATTCTGGGTAGAGAAACAAAGTAAGCAATTTCAAATTGTGATAAATACAATGAAAAAAACACACAGAGTAATGTGAATGAGAGCCATGGGGTAATTAGGAAGACAAAGAGGGGGACTCCTTTAAATTGTGTGGTCAGAGGAGGCCTCTCAGAAGGGCTGATTTTTAAAGGCTAAGAAGAAACCAGTCATGCAATGAACTGGGAAGAGAGTGTTCCAGGCAGACAAAACGAGTTCTGAGGTGGGAATGAGTTTGCCTGTATGTTCCAGTAATAGAAAAAAAGCCACCCTGAATGAGGGGAGGCCGGGGAAGGTGGCCAGGTAAGAGGAAGCCAGATAAGGCAGGGCTGTGTATGCCATGGTAAGGAGTTTGGATTTTATTCCGCAAACACTTGTCCTTTTCTTTAAGGACAGTTTCAAGTCTGCAGAGTTGATCTAACTGCTCATCGCCCTTGTACTTTTTCTCTGTCCTACCCAGTAATGATAGCTGGGGGCAAGGATGAAACGCAGTAACACTCAAATACCTTTGGAGAAAATGTAAATTGGTGGCATCATTCTGGACAACAATCTACACTACCTAGGAAAGTTGGGGATGTGCGAACCCAACACATGGAAGTTCCAGCCCTACACAGATAAATCCTAGAGAAACACACATTTACACAAGAGGACAAAAAACAAGCTTGTGCTTGCAGCATTGTTTGTAATCACAAAACAAAATGTCCACCGACAGAAGAACAGGTAAACTGTGTTGTTATGGGCTGAATGTTTGTGTTCCTCCAAAACTCATACGTTGAAATCTAATTCCCAGTGTGGTGGTATTTGGAGGGGGTGGGGGGTGGGGGCTTTGGAGATAATTAGGTCATGAAGATAGAGAGCCCTTAAGAATGGGAATAGTTGGGGCGCCTGGGTGGTGCAGTTGGTTAAGCGTCTGACTCTTGAACTTGGCTCAGGTCATGATCTCATGGTTCATGAAATCCAGCCCCACGTTGGGCTCTATGCTGTCAGCACAGAGCTCGCTTCAGGTCCTCTGTCTCCCTGTCTCTCTGCCCCTCCCCACGCCCTCTGTCAAAAATAAATAAAACAACCATTAAAAACAAAACAAAACAATGGGAATAGTACCCTTATCAAAAGAACCCAGAGAGTTAGCTCACGTTCCTTCCTCCATGTAAGGATGAAAGGAGAAATCAGCAGTCTGCAACCCAGAAGACAGCTCTCACCAGAACCCGGCCATACCGACACTGTGATCTCAGACTTCCCAGCTTCTAGAACTGTGAGAAATAAATTCATGTTGTTGATAAGCCATCTAGTCTGTGGTGCTTGTTTTACCAGCTTCAACGAAGACATGGTGTATTCATACAGTGGAATATCAAACAGCATTGAAAGTGAATGAACTAGACTACCTGAATCAACACAAATAACCCTCAAAAACGGTCTCACTTTGAAGGAAAAAATCAAAAGGGCAGAGGAATACTTCAGTATTATTCTATTTATATAAAGTCTCAAAACATGCAAAACAATGCCATATATCACTTAGGTAGACACACCTATGCAGGAAAGTATAAAGAAAGGCATGGGAGTGATAGACATCAAGTTTCAGGCTGGTGCTACCACTGAAGCGTAGGTGATGGGGACAGGGGGGACAGGAGCTTTGACTAGCTCTCAAGCAAGGTGCTAATAAGTTCATAGGCCTTCATTAATTATTCTTTATATATATTTTTAATATCCAAAGTTGATCTTTTTCACTTTTTTACAAGACTAACCAGAAGCAGGTGAGCAAACACAGAAGGCATTTGAAGCAATTATTTTTAGGAGAAGCAACAATTCTTTGAGTCAGCAGAAGCTTTAGCTGGGCTCTTGAAATTAGAGTAGGGAATCAGGCCATGTAAGCTGGAACTTAGAAATTTCTTCTCTCCTCATCAGAATAAGTGATGTCCCTTTAATACAAATGGTATTCTTGTTTTTTCTTTAACTCAACCCTGACACGACTCTCCAGAGACAGAGACCAGCTTCAGAGCTTAACGTGAACAATTTAGGCATTCTCTACTCAAGTTCATTCAATTCGTGGACCGTCTGGAATGCATGCAGGTGATATTTTTCTATCTAAAAAGATGTGCTAAATTTTCCTGTGCCCATACCGCCTGATTCATTTGCCCAATGCCAAGATCAGGCAGGGATGCTACACACAGCCATGCGCTTGCAAGCTTTGACAATCCATTCACTGTGCCATTCAACAGAGACGGGGGAAAACAATCTCATTCCCAATTCCACAAAATCAAATGATGTTTTATGAACTCCTCTGTGATCAAAAGACGGTATGATGGTTTTTCACTAATTCTACAACAAAATAAGAACTAGGAAACAGGACAAATGAATCCTCTGTCTTACTCTTGTACTGATTACAGTTTAAATCTCACATGATGCTGCAAATTTTTAACAACACGGCCTGCAAGATGCTAAGTGACTTACTCAGGTCTCACAGCTAACCAGGCATTGGAACTAGAAAGCGAGCCCTGGTCTTTAGATCCCATCCAATGTTCTTCCTTCTGTTACTCACCTGGATGCTCTTCACCAAGAGCCAGAGCCCAGAGAGGAGTGTGCTGAAGTAGAAATCATCAGTTAGACAATCCAGGGGCAAGTCCCACCTCCCCACAAGTAGTTCTGTGCCCTTGGGCTAGATCCTTAACCTCTCTAAGCCTCACTTCTCTCAGCTATAAACGGAAAAGAACAGAATCAACTTCCCACGGCTGTAGTGACCACTAGACAGAACATGGGTACAGCTACCCGGCCTGCTGGTAAGCTGTGCTCAGTGATGGGAAGGAGCCACCGTGATTGTTACAAAGACCCAGAATTAAACGTGCACAGATCCCAGCAGTCCATTCGCATGGTCCTTCCCAAACCAGGAAAGGATCTCACCTCTCTTCTGAGGATTAACAGAACTAGAAATAGATCAGTTAGGTGAGATAATTTTATTTTTTTTAAGATTTTTAAAAATGTTTTTATTTGTTTCGTGTGTGGGGGGGGGTGGGGGGGTGGGAGCAAAGAGAGAGATAGAGAGAATCCCAAGCAGGTTCCACGCTGTCAGTGCAGAGCCTGACATGGAGCTTGATCTCACAAACCGTGGGATCATGACCTGAGCCGAAAACAAGAGTCAGATGCTTAACTGACTGAGCCACTCAGGCGCCCCACAAGATAATTTAAAGTACTAACGGGAAGTGAAAGATGCCGTTAGAAGAGAATGATTTGATTATTACTATTAAAATAAGCTATATTAATACATTTTAACAGTAGTAAAAGTAACTTTGTGCCGCAAAGACATACGTGTTTCTCCGTTGCCCACAGATTATATATAGAAAGTGCCATGTCCGAAACACCCACACAATTCTGCAAACACACATTTAAGTTTCTGTAGTGCTTACTGTTCATCAATCATAAAACAGATGAAGTTGTAAAGCACGGGTCCATTTCTGCTTCACTGAACTATAAAGACAAGGTTTGAAATAAACTATATCCTAGTGAATGGCCCTTGGGCCTCCAGAAGGAAGAAAGCAATCCATCCAGATTGGTGATCTTCTAACTCTTCCCTTCTCCTGCCCTTAAAAAAATGTTTCTAGGGGCGCCTGGGTGGCGCAGTCGGTTGGGCGTCCGACTTCAGCCAGGTCACGATCTCACGGTCCGTGAGTTCGAGCCCCGCGTCAGGCTCCGGGCTGATGGCTTGGAGCCTGGAGCCTGTTTCCCATTCTGTGTCTCCCTCTCTCTCTGCCCCTCCCCCGTTCATGCTCTGTCTCTCTCTGTCCCAAAAATAAATAAAAAACGTTGAAAAAAAAATGTTTCTAATACATGTTCTCCCTTGCACAATTTTCATTTGATATCTATAAGGACTCATACATAATAAGTTTAAGTGGTTGTGAAGAATGTAATTTATAATGTACTGTAAACCTGGACATTTTGAAGTAAAACATTACTTTCTAAAATGAGACTGATGGAATCTAAATGCTATGGCAATATGATGCCCACCTTTATCCATTTAAAAAAATACATAAACTCACTCTTCTTTAACATACCACCTGTTTGAAAATCACTATTCTTTCCACTTTGTTATATATTTTAAAAGACCCATGCGATAAGAAAAAATAAAATAAATAAACAAACAAACAAACAAACAGGGCACCTGGGTGGCTCAGTCAGTTAACTGTCCGGCTTCGGCTCAAGTCATGATCTCACAGTTTGTGAGTTTGAGCCCTTCATCGGGCTCTATGCTGACGACTGGGAGCCTGGAGCCTGCTTCGGATTCTGTGTCTCTCTCTCTGCCCCTCCCCTACCCACACTGTGTCTCTCTCTCTCTCTCTCTCTCTCTCTCTCTCTCTCTCTCTCTCTCTCTGAAAAGTAAATAAAAACACTAAAAAATCCCCACAACATACAAATACCTATACATACATATTTTATATACAATATTTTTTATATTTATACCCACACATGCACGCACAAAACCAGAGGGCCTGGTTCCACCACTAGATTCTAAATTTAAATTGGTCTGGTATGTGGACGGGCTTCAGCCTTTTTTTAATGCTTCCCAGCTGATTCTAAAGAACAGCCAAGGTTGATAATGACTGGGTTAGGGCTAAACTAAGCGAGAAAAAAATTTCCTTACAAGCATCATGATCAGCACAGACTTGTGCCTACACTGTGGGTAGTATCAGCAGGACCTATTAGTTCTGTTCTTTCCCTTTGTGCCGGAAAGAAAAATCACCACCTCTACTATGAAGAACTCAGGGACACAGTGGTTGTCTAGGAATTGAGGGACGGAAGAAGCGTTTTTCCTGGTAAAGCATATGGTCTCATGCAGACATCAAACTGACAACCTCAGACTCAAAGAAAATGTGATTTTTTGTTTGCTTAATCAACTTTTAAAAAGAATCAATGCATCCATTTTAAGTGTAGTGCTATTATATTATCTCCTATATTGCAAGGCTACCTCTTCCTCTATAATCAATGTGTCTTGTTTTCCACTGGCTGTTTTAAAGACTTTTCTCTTTATTACTGGTTTCCACAAGGTAGAAAAGCAGTAGAAAAAAAAAATCAATGAAACCAAAATTTGGTTCTTTGAAAAGACAGACAAAATTGACAAAACTTTAGCTAGACTAGCCAAGGGAAAAGAGAGAAGGCTCAAATTACTTCAAACAGGAAGAGAGGACATTTACCAAACTTACAGAAATAAAAAGGATTATAAGGGAAAACTACGAACAACTGTATACTAACATCAGGTAGTTAAAAAAATTTTTTTTTTAACGTTTATTTATTTTTGGGACAGAGAGACACAGAGCATGAACGGGGGAGGGGCAGAGAGAGAGAGGGAGACACAGAATGGGAAACAGGCTCCAGGCTCTGAGCCATCAGCCCAGAGCCTGACGCGGGGCTCGAACTCACGGACCGCGAGATCGTGACCTGGCTGAAGTCGGACGCTTAACCGACTGCGCCACCCAGGCGCCCCTAACATCAGGTAGTTTAAATGAAATGGAGAAATTGCCAGGAATACACAAAATACTGAAACTGACATAAAAGAGGCGCGCCTGGGTGGTTCAGTCAGTTAAGCGTCTGACTTTGGCTCAGGTCATGATCTTGCAATTCAAGAGTTTGAGTCCCACATCAGGCTCTGTGCTGACAGTATGGAGCCTGGAGCCTGCTTTGGATTCTGTCTCCCTCTCTCTCTGCACCTCCCCCAATTGCACTCTGTCTCTCTGTCTCTCAAAAATAAATAAACATTAAAAAAATTTTTTTAAAAGGAAATGGAAAATGGGACTTGGTTTATAATAAGTAAAGAGATCAAATCAGTAATTTTTAACTTTCTACAAAGCTCAGGCCCAAAGAAAAGACAGCAGCACTGGTAAATTTTTACCAAACATGCAGAGAAGAATACGAATTCTTCACAAGTTGTTCCAAAAAACAGAAGAGGAATAGACACTTTCTAACCCATTTTATGAGGCCAGTATTGCCCTGATAGCCAATTGGACAAAAACTGCACAAGAAAAGAAACTAAAGATCTATGTGGCTTGGAAATACAGATGTAAAAATTCTCAACCAATGCTAGCAAACCGAATCCAGCAACATATAAAAAAAATTATACATCGTGACCAAGTGAAATTTATTCGAAGAATATAAGGTTGGCTTAACATCTGAAAATCAATGTAACAGACAATAACATAGAATAAAGAGAAAATATGATCATTTTAATAACCGCAGAAAAAACAGGCACTTCCTCACCTTGATAGAGGACATCTCTAGGTACTTCACAGCTAGTATCAGACTTAAAGGTGAAAGACTAGACGCTTTCCACCAAAATCAGGAATATTCAAGGATGTCTGCTCCAGCCAGTTCTAATTATCATCGTATTGGAGGTTCTCTTGAAGGTGATGAAATTACTCTAAAACTGACTGTGATTGGAGGGGATTTAGCGAGGACAAAAATGATCTAAAATTAGGTTGCAATGATAGTTGCACAAGCCTGTAAATATACTAAATGACATCAACTTGTATAGTTTAAATGAGTGAATTGTGTGGCATGTGAATTATATTTCAACAAAACACAGACTTTTGGGAACATTTTTCACCATTATTTCTCAAATATTTTCTTCTCTCTGCCCCAAGACATTGGTTACTCAAAAATTCTCTCTCATAATATTGTCCCACAGGTCACTGATGTTCAGTCTTTTGTCTCTTCCTTCAGTTTAGTTTCTTTTGCTGTGTCAAATTCACCGACCTTTTCATCAGTGTCTAATCTTCTTATAAGCTTCTCCAGTGAATTATTCATGTAAGATATTGCATTGTTCCACTGCTAGAAGTTCTATTTGGTTCCTTTTTTATACATCCAATTTCTCTTGTGATTGTATTCATGTTTTTAAATATTTGAACATATGTATAAAAACGGCATTGGGGTGTCTGAGTGGCTCAATCGGTTAAGCATTTGACTTCAGCTTAGGTCGTGATTTCATGGTTCGCGGGTTCGAGCCCTGCATCTGGCTCTGTGCTGACAGCTCAGGGCCTGGAGCCTGCTTCAGATTCTGTGTCTCCCTCTCTCTCTCTCTCTGCCCCTCCCCTGCTCGTTCTGTTTCTCTCAAAAATAAATAAATGGTAAAAAAAAAAAAAAAACAACTGTATGAAAATCTTTGTCTGCTAATTCCATCATGTTAGTCATTTCTGGGTAGCTTCCATTTATCAGTTTTTTCTCCTGGCTATGACTCACATTTTCCTCTTTCCACGCGCAGTAATTTTTTGTTAAATCAGCATCACAAACTCTATATTGGGGATTGTTAAATTTTATTGTTTCCTTTACAGGACATTAGGAGCATTCTGTGAGGCAATTAGGTTAATTTTGGATCATGGTGAGCCTTTCAAGGCTTGTTATTAAGCTTATTGGTGTGAGCTGAGGGCAGTCTTTACTCTGGGCTAGTTCAGCCCTACTGCCAAGGTGTAACCTTCTGGAGTCTTGACTGAATGTCCTACATGTATAAATCTCCATTCTAGCAGCTCAACACATGAATGACTCTCAGCCTTTCTGAGCTCTGGGAATCATGCTCCTACAACCCTCCATTCTTTGTATAGCCTCACTGGGTTTCAGCATTACACTCAAGAGAACTATGGAGACTTCTGGAGGTCTTTCTTCACATAGCTCCCACCTCTGTGGTTTCTTTCCTAAAATTCTAGCCACTTCCTTGAACTCCAATCTGCCTCCTCAGCTTAGTAAAATGACTGCGCTCTGCTTGGGATCTCTGCACGTTGGTCTGGAAAGTGCCTCTGTTACCAACTCAATTGTGTTCCCTCCAATATACTGAAGCCCTAATCCTTAATGTGACTATGTGACTATATTTAGAGACAGGGCCTTTGGTAAGGTAATTAAATGAGGTCATAGGAGTGGGGTCCTAATCCTATAGGACTGGCTCCCCCCCCCCCCCCCCACCGCCGCTTAAAGAGAGAGAGAGAGAGAGCGACAGAGGCAGACAGAGAGAGAATCTCAAGCAGGCTCCATGCTCAACCCTGAGCTGAAATCAAGAGTTGGATGCTCAACTGATTGAGTCACCCAGGTGCCCAGGCTGGTGTCCTAAGAAGAGACACAGGGTTCTCTTTCTCTCTTTCCATGTGGCCACAGAAGAGAGATCATGTGAGGACACAGTGAGAAGACAGCCATCCACAAGCCAGAAGGGAGGCCTCACCAGGAACCAACCCTGATTGCACTTCGATTTTGGCCTTCTAGTTTCATAACTGTAAGAACATAAATTTCTGTTTTTTAAGCCACTCAGCCTATGATATTTTGTTATAGCAGACTATGTCAGTACAGCCTCCAAGAGAAAGCCTACACCATTGTATGTAGTTCCTTGTTATTTCCTCTTAGGGATCAAGGTCCTGCACTGCCTGCTGTCCAATTTCTGAAAATAGTCATTTCACATATTTCATCTTTCTCTAGTTTATTCAGGAAGGTTCAGTTCCAGGTAATCCCAATTAAATGAATTTCTGAGAAGAGAAAAAGATGGAGAGTCACAACCCCACCATGAGGGACACTTGAGAAATCTTCAGTCACCACCCACTACTCTCCAGGAAAAAACAAGTACATTATGCCATTTTGATTGGGGTGGGAGTTAGGATCCTAAATGTATCAGGCAGCCCAGCAGAGTCCTAGCAAGATTTCAGACTTCATCAAGATAACACTTCTGGTCCTGTTCATACTTGTATTGACATGGATTTCTCATTCAGTTCAAGGGAGTAATCAGTTTACTTTCCATCATACAATTTTCCTTGGAATTAATAAGAAAAATTAACCCCCCAAGTGAAGGTCTAGGCTCAGTGTCCTTCCTGAAATCAGTACTCACATGACATGGACTGTAGATGTTAATTAAGATTATACCCTGGGCTGGGCCACAGAGGGCAAGGATGACGTCTCAGAAAACCAAGAAAGAACAATCACACTAAACCACCAGGCACTTTAATTACAGTGAATTTCATGCTCTCAGGGCAAGAAGGGAGGCTCCTTAGGCAATGAGCAGAAAATAGATACCGAGAGGAATGTAAATGATACCCAAGGGTTAAAAGCTGTATTGTAAACGTGAAACTTTAGATTTAAAGGAGGAGAATTCTGAGGGAGTCTAGTTTCAGCGTGATAGGGAACCCTAAAGTAAAAGAAAACTCGAATGCAAAGGGACTGTAACCACAAAAGCTCACACTGGTTTTTTTAATTGAATAAATTACAGTATATATTTCCAAGGTCAAAGAAGTCTAAAGAGATGCTAAGAAAATGCCAGAATAATGTTTTTGTTAGAGCCTCTGGATATTTCTTTCCCCTTCCCAGCCTCCCCTCCATTCCCACCCCGTATCCTCACTACAGCCAGAATCCCTTTTTAAAAAATGTATCTAAATTCAAGTTAGTTAACATACAGTGTAATATTGGTTTTAGGAGTAGAATTTAGTGATTCATCTCTTACACAGAACACCCAGTGCTCATCCCAACTGGTGCCCTCTTGTAATGCCTATCGCCCATTTAACCCATCTCCCCACCTATCTTCCCTCCAGCAACCCTCAGCTTGCTCTCTGTATTTAAGAGTCTCTTATGGTTTGCCTCCCCTCTGTTTTTCTTTTTCCTTCCCTTCCCCTATGTTCATCTGTTTTATTTCTTAAATTCCACATGAGTGAAATCATATTGGTCTTTCTCTGACTTATTTCACTTAGCAGACTACACTCTAGTTCCATCTATGTTGTTGTAAATGGCAAGATTTCATTCTTTTTGATCGCTGAGCAATATTCCATTGTGTGTGTGTGTATATATACATATATACACACACACACACACACACACACATCAGTATATATCCAGTCCTCTTTATCCAGTCATCAGTCGATAATTTCCATAATTTGGCTATTGTTAATAGTGCTACTACAGATATTGGGGTCCACGTGCCCCTTCGAATCAGAATTTTTGTATCCTTTGGATAAATACCTAGTAGTGAAACTGCTAGGTTGTAGGGTAGTTCTACTTTTTTTTTTAATGTTTATTTTTGAGAGAGAGAAAGAGAGCATGAGCGGGAGAGGGGCAGAGAGAGAGGGAGACACAGAATCTGAAGCAGGCTCCAGGCTCTGAGCTGTCAGCACAGAACCGATGTGGGCTTTGGTGAGTTCACCAACAGTAAGATCATGACCTGTGCCAAAGTTGGTCGTTTAACTGACTGAGCCACCCAGGTGCCCTGGTAGTTCTACTTTTGTTTTCCAGAGTGGCTGCATCAGTTTGTGGAGAAAGAGAAATACTTTCGCACTGTTGGTGGGAATACAGCCAGACTCACTTCTTAAAATCCAGATCTGATCTCACTGCTCACCCAAAAACCTTCTGTGGCTATCATCCATAGAACACAGCCCAATTCCTCAGCTCTTAATGCCCTCAATCATCTTTCCCCAACCCACCTTTCCAGGCTATTTCCCACTGTATCATCCCTCATCCCCTACCCCTCCTCCATATGCTATGCTCTGGACCCCTTCCCCTACAGGAATTAGCCACAAAGACCCTGTGCCTCTGTGCTTTCTGATCTCTAAAATGCTGTTCCTTCTGTGCCATCCCCCCTCACACCCATGTATTGAAAATTCTATCTTCAAGGGCTTAAATCCAATGTCCCATCCTTCTCTGCTCCCGGGGCCCTCTTGTGAGGCTTCTTGTATCAGGATTTGCCATGTTTAACATTTTTGTGTGTCTTCTGTTCTAAGCTCCCTGAATGTAGAAATTGTGTTACACATCTTCACAACTTTTATCCTTCCCGTTACCAAACACACAGAAACCCCTCCAAAAAAAGCTTTTAAGGGACTAAATGGAAGTGTTATTCTGAAGCAGGAATTCTGAAGCCCCACCTCAGTCAGCCTAAGGAAAGGTAGAGGCCCAGATGATTAAACTACATTGTAATTATTGGGAAACATTTCTGGACTCCAGTGGTATGGAATGTTATCACTTCTTACCATCCAACTAATTAATGCAAATACTTCAGGGAGGAGGAGGGGGAAACCTCCCCAAAGTCAATCTCCCCGCCCACGGGCACCCCCCCACCCGCCCACCTCCTTAGGTTATGTATTTCAAAGCTTCGCTTTAGCACACATTCCAAGGAAACAGGAACTTCCATGGGAAACACTGAAGCCTTTTTGTACCCCCTTCTGTCCTCCGGGGTGGGCCACTACCAACAGTAAGCAAAGTTCTGTGACATTTTTTCCTATTCAAAAAGAAAAAGGATTTAATAAGGGCAATTTCTTCGATGGCTTGTTACATTTGACGGTCTTTCCCATGAAAATGTTTGTCACCTCCAATTTAGCCTTTATTTCATTATTGAAATGAAAGGCTTCCTCTGTGAAGGTAATTTTAAATGTAAACACAGAAAACATCTCAAAGAGGCAAAGGGGATGCTCTGAGAGCACACTAGGCCTCGCTGACAGCAAATCCCTTTCAGGCTCGGTTAGAAAAGGGCTGTCCTCCCCCACCCCAAGGGGCTGGCTGAGCTAAGGGACTTTCCCTCCCAGGTCCCAGCTGGAGGCTGTGGTTGTGAGGCTCCATTCTGAGTCACTCTGCACAAGCGGATGTTCCCGAGGATGTGTCTCCTGACTAGTCTGTCGCTCAGTCTTTTTCTTCGCATTTCCCAGCACCCTTGTCCCACTCTCCTAACTGTAACCCAGAGTTCTCAACACCGGCCCTACTGACATTTTGGACCAGATTCTCTGTTGTGGTGGAAGCTTGCCTTGGACACTGTGGGTTAACCTGCGGCATCTCTGGCTCTGCTCACGGCTGCCCGGAGCAGCACACCCTGCCTCCCAGTCGTGTCGGTCATCAGAAGTATCTCCTCACCAACGTCCCCTAGAGAATAAAACCCCCACAGTCGAGAACCACTGCCTTAACAAAACCCATTCATTCATCCACCTCCTCATTCACAGGCAGCACTTATTGGGCTACCATTTTTGCCTCCCTCAAGGCTTTCAGAGGCTTTTCCTCCAGCATGTTTGTCATTACGTTACTCTGTACGGTATTTACTTAGCTTTTTGGTATCGTAACTCTCTTCAACATTTTATAACTCGGAGTTGTGCTTCTCAGGATCTTTCCACATGCGTCTTCTGGGTACAAATTTCCTGGAACCTACTTCTTCAGTCACTATAGTAATTCTTAAGCATGGCGCTTTACTACAGACTGGACAGAAAGTTTATAGAAGTTTAAAGGAAACAAGCCTCTAACGTAGCTCACTCTATTTCTTAGGATGATGTGTACACACACGCACGCTCCCCCAAGAGAAATAAGATGCCGTGGAGGAGTTACACACAGCCTCAGGAGAAACACAATTTTTTAAGGGGATGAATTTTGCTTGAAGCTTTAGGAAGTTAAAAATAAATATTCTTGTTAAAACCAACATCAACAACTTGGAGTGAAACGAAATCTTTCACATGGATTTTAAACTAAAAGAGGTCAACAAAATTGTTTTGCAATGGGTCACATCAAGCCCCGGTCCCAGGCAGACCTGTTCCTCAGCAGAAGCACTAAGAATGGAGAATTCTCGTGTAATGCAGAATCTTTCGTGAATTAAAAATCCAAGAAGTTGAAGAGAACATACGATCCAAACTCCAGCTCAGAGGCAGGCGTGGTGTTTTTAAACTCATCTTATGGAGGAGGTAACCTCCTTCCCTAGGACACGTAAATGGAAATCTCTCCATATGCTTTGCGATTATCACATAAGCAGTGAAGAGGGTAAGTGGTCAGAAAAACCGCAATTCATAAATCCACTTTTAGGGAAGGTGGGGAAACAGGCTGAATCAATCTGTGGCTTGCATCTGTTTATGTGAGGGTAAGAATTTGTCGTGCAAACTTGCCTTTCCTCCTGGTGTCTCCTGCACTCCCTGGCCTTTTTATTGGTTTGGGTGATTTGGAAAATTCCGGTGCATCCTAGCTGAAGTAAAAGTAAAGAAACAGTTGTGAAGCGAAAGGGAGATTACATTTTGAAGTTTGCTTTGTTACTGTCTCTTCTCTTCTGACCTGGGGCAATTTCTAACAAAGCCCTCTTTGCTTTTTCTCATCCTTCCCCAGGCCTCACCGAAGATGGAGCTTGGGGGGGCAGAGGGGGGTTGTTCCTTTTCTTTTCGTTGCAGCACTATCTCAAGCTAAAGAACCATGGCCGAGATACTTAACCTCTCTTCATCTTCCTTTGAAGTATTGAGGTAGATCTGAAAATCTTTCACAACACCAAATTTCCATATATCTGTACATTACAGAATTTTACTGGGAGAATCACAATAGGTAGCCTACTGTTTAAACATACATTTTTATACCATTTAGTGTCTCATCTCTAAATTCTGTGAGCTATTAAGAGATGAAATCCTGTAGATTTTCTAACAGTTCGAAAAAGAATGTTTAAGGGAAAATGTCATCAGCACACTCACCTGCAAACAGATGTGCTCTTAGCAACTCAAGAGTAACAATAAACAAAGGAGCAGTAGTTGTTTTTTTCTCTGCTAAGAGTTGCTAGTACACAAAGTAAATGAGCATTGCCAGTGGCCTGAGGGAATAGAGCGAGCAACCTGCTGCTGAGACTCTAATACCTTTATTAACCAAGCCAAGCGACCCAATGCTGGCTCTATCCATTCCAGATTAATTCCCAAACAGCTAAGCACTTAATCTGAGCAGCTTATACCTACAAAGTCATAAACTTGTCTTAAGCAATTATAATCCTGAATAGGAAGGAGGTTGAGTGGAGGGAGAAAAGTCACTAATTAGAGGAAAGGAAGGGTTAACGGAGGACAATATTTTTAGAGTGGCTTCAAAATTCAAAGATAGGAACGTGACCCCAACTGCACCAGAGCAATCTTCTGAGACTTTATCTGTGCTCTCATTCCTCCCTCGTCCTCCCCAATCCCACAAAATCTTCTCCCCAGTTTTGGTGAAGGCTCATGGAGAAATTAGACCAACTTAGAGAGTTCTGATAATCACATCTGAATCCCTGAGGCCAACTCTACACTGGATTTTTCATTTACATGAACCAGTAAATCCTTTGCTTTGGTGGAGGGGCTTAATTCAGATTGGGTTTCCCTCGTGATTTTAAGAGTTCTATTCTGATTACTACAATAAAACTAAAAGTATGCATTTTCTCTACTCAGAATTGTAAGAATTTAAATAGATTTGTTTTATGTAAAAATCAAGATCAGTAGTCACTATTAAATGTAAGCATAATGCAGGCATGTTGCCTCTTTTGCACTAAGAAAATCTGGCAATTAAAATCAATTACAGACCCAAAGATTTAACATTTCCTTTTAAAACATCTATCTAAAAAGTTAAAAAAAAATTCTTAATGTTTATTTATTTTTGAGACAGAACGTGAGCAGAGGAAGGGCAGAGAGAGAGACACACAGAATCCGAAGCAGGCACCACGCGCTGAGCTGTCACACAGAGCCCAATGAGGGGCTTGAACTCATGAACCGCAAGATCATGATCTGAGCCGAAGTTGGATGCTTAACCAACTGAGGCCACCCAGGTGCCCCTAAAAAGTTTTAAAATACGAACCCAACAAAGGATAACTACACAACTTTGCCACATAGATAAAACAGATTACTTGGGACAACTGAGTCCTCAATGTTTCTTGGAAACATAATCTCCCGCTCCTCGCATTGTTTCCTCTTTGAGTTCCCATTTTACTGAATTCTTATTGAGTCACTCTATAAACATGAAGCAAATGGACAACATTTTCTTCTGTTCCATGTGGTACACTTTCTTGCAGGTTCAGTCATAAGCCTTCTGCATTCTGCTCTATGGCGCAGTGCTCCTCAGTGTGGACTAGACAGACAGCACCAGCATTATCAGGAAGCCTGTCTGAAATGCAAATTATTGGGTCCCATCTCAGATCAACTGAATTTGAATCTCTATGGATGGCATCCAGGAATTTGTCCCAATGATTCTTAGGCACACAAAAAGTTTTGAAACTAATGCTACAGTATATTTACATAGTTATCATGTTCCTTTTTATTTCGCTCAAGCTCAACACAGGCAACAGAAAACATTCTAAAAAGCTTTGATAGAGAGCAGGCAACTTAACACTCTTCCCACTCTGAGACCAGTTTATATTTTTCTTCAAGATACAGTTTGGAACTAAGTCCACATCTATTCGCTTTTCTGAAGCCTAGGGAAAAAGAGCCCAGGACCATGGAATGGAGAGGCTCACCAGAATTTTTTAAAAATATCTGCACTTTGTTTCCTCTTGTGAGATCATTAAATTGCCTCTATCGGTCAAGAGGGGACGTCCTCATATTATTTTTCTCCAGATTTGGGAATGTCACTTTTACTTTCTCAGAAATTCTGGAGGTTGGGGGTAATGATGGACAATGACGTAAACTGCTGCTCTCTGCTCCAACCCAGCACAGAATCACGCTACAGACCTGTTGTCAGTTCAGCAACACTGAAACACAAAGGGACCATAAGGCTTGAGAAGCAGTTTACAATCCAAGAGCAGGAAGACTTGAGTACCAGACCGAGAAGGAGGAGGTGAAGTGTTAGCACTGGCTGGGTTAAAAAAGCATTAGAAAGAGAACATGCTATTTGATACCAACAATTTTTACAAAATAAAATTTCCTAAATACAGTTGTTATGTGAAGTGTCCTAGCATAGATTTAATTCCACAAAAGAGGGGTTCCTTTCACATCAGCTCAACGTAAGTTTATTTTCACAATGCTATCGTAGTAAGCCACTAAACTTTACAATCCCTCGCGTTTCTCTCAAGAGATTTTTTTTAAAGCTTTAGTATTGAATATCATCAAATCATGCTTTAGAAATCTGCAGGCTAGTTTTAAAATCTGAATTATTTAAAATTATGACAGTGATAAAATACCAACCAATCAAGGTCCCAAACTAATAACATTCAAAATAAGAAAGAATCATCATTGGACTCCTGCTGGACTTTGATAATGGTAAAGGCTGACCAACTGCTGTCATTAATGTTAATGCCATAAAAAATGTATTTATATTCTGAAGTATATGTTTTGTATATCTTGATACTGAGGTATAAAGCCATATTTTGCCAACAGATTTTTTTTTTTTATTAATCTAACAAGTAATTTCGTCCACAAGAGCAACTGTGGTAAACACACCAAAAACATTAGCCAAGCTGCTGTAATGTCCTATGGTCTTCTAATTAACATAGTACATAAACATTTATAAACAACACAGCCACACCAGTTTGTAAGCAACTAATAAATTCTGAAATGTTAGAAATATAATAAACTAATTCTAAATACTTTCTTTTTAACTTTCCCCCTTTCCAATATTCATGCTTCCCACTAATTTTTTCACTAGACTATTAACTCCTAGATTTAAATACGGTCAAAGATAAAACAATATTGAGATGAGTGTCGACAAAATAAGACACTGAGTTTTATCAGCATCTAAGCCACTTAAAGCTATTCTCCAAAAGACAAATTATTCACCCAAGACAAACATGAAAAAAAGTTAAAATTTAATCATAGGTTCTTCAAGGTTAACCTGTCAGATACATGGGAATACCCAAGGCTTGAGTTTGGAAGGTCTAAATGCCAAAAGGCTAACTTGTCACTAGTGGAATGGCCATCAGCTGAGGAAAGACCCTAAACACACTGAGCACTGTGTTCACTTTACAAGAAACAGGAAGTCTGGGCTAGTACTAATTAAGTTAACAAGGTTTTAAGCCCTAGGCAAAGATAAAATATTACACCTGAATAATAACCTCTTAGTAACTTCCAGCTTAAATTGTATTGACTCTTGCCATAATAGGAACTTAGGTTAACAGTTCTGCAGTCTTAATTAAAAGGATAAGCCATTAAATCAATTTCCTGAAGTGAATTATCAGACTAACTTCCTGTTAGCTAGAGATTACAGTATATTCCACCTTGAGGCTGTAAAATCATGATGATTACCAGACATCAGTTCAACAAATATCCAGTGATAAATGAAGTATAAGGTTGTGCTAAGTGTTCGGTAGACCAAATGTTGAATTAGCTCATAATTTTTCCTCAAATCACTTTATTTCTAGTAACAAATCTAGACCTATCATTCCTATTCCCATATGGAAGCTAAAATATGTTAAGACTGTTGCTATAGGACTATTTTTATACATTATGATCCTATTTCCACTTAATTACTTTTACAGTCCATCAGTTTACGTTTTTTGTTAAAAAAAAACACTATCTTTTTAGAACTCTGGAAAGATATGAAATTCACTGAATAAAAAACTTTTCAATTTTGTTCCTTAAATATAATAAAATTCTGATATATGATGGTAAACAAGTAAAATTATTAGGCAAGTAGTCTCCATTCACCTAAAATTAATCCTGTAAAGAAGTTCAACTGAACTTTGAAATGAGTTTCAGTTATCCTAAAAATGGTAAATGACTTATTACTGTGTGTGAATCTAAAATGTGTTACTTATGAAATAACAAAAATTGAGGAAGACAATTTTAAATATAAGGTTAATAGGTACGCTGGGCAATAAATTCAAACTTTTTATTTAACTTACATCCGCTTAGTTTTTTATTGAGTTAGGTATAAAGGCCCAGTTAATCAACTCATTAGATTGGTCAAGGCAAGACACTTGAACTACATAACAGTATTTAAAAAGCAGTTGGTCTTTTAGTAATTCTCTGGTAATCACACACGCACACACGCACATACACACACAAATTGGTAGAGTACTCTAGATATAGGATTTCCCCCCATTATCTCATATAATGCACTGTTCACAATCTGCAGTGTTTTGAAAACTATATAAATTGGACATGACCAAATTAAAGATGCCTGATAAACTCTTATAAAGTTTTTGGGAACTTCAGCTGTATTCCCAAAAAGATCAATTTTAAACTATAAAAAAGGAAAATTCATATAAAATCACAACAGATTTAACAGACATCTTTGAAAAAAAGTCAAATTGTAACTCAATTTTCTACTTTTCCAAGTATGACTAAGGAAAAAAAAGGTACAAGTAGTAATGTCTACATTTTTTAAAAACTATTAACTGAGTGAATTTGGGGAAGAAAAAAAAGCTATACAGTATTATTGCACTCCACGAATGTGCAGAATTCCAAAATGTGCCAGCACTGAAAAACTGTCTTGCATTGAGGTTTTCCAAGAGGTACAACGAGCCTGCCAAGAAAGCATCTGGTCTGTACTAACAGCTTGCTGTCTTCAGTACAGGCCTTCATAATGTCAGTCACGCTGCTCTTGCAAAAAATCCCTTAATGTCTGAAAGACATAGACAAAAAAGAGTATTTTATTTCAAACTTCACTCTTATAAAATCAACTTATTAATAAGAAGAGAACAGAGAACATCTCTGCTAAGCAAAAGTTAACTAATATTCACCTCTCTGTGTTCACACACATTTGCTTATAACTTTTCTATCTTGACCATGTTAAAAGAATCTGCACACTCTTAGCAACTAGTTAGTTGCAGGTAAAGGGAAGATATGTATATAAATATTCTAGCGTAATATACCAATTCTGACCATTAGTAGGAGTTCAGAGTCCAAAAAATGACGTTATAGGCCCAGCTTTTAAGCCTTGAAGATAAAATTATTAGCACAACCTTACCTTGTTTTGGCAGGTCCAAAATGCTCTTGATCACTTAATCAATTTTAATAAAGAAAACATCCATCTATTAAATCTTAAGTTGGGAACTCAAGTGATAATAGACACTAGAATATCTAGTACCTTGCTGATTTGTGATGAGAATGATACCTATAAATAGTTATTGTATTTTTAAACTACTTACAAAAGAGTTTTCAGTGCTGATAGGTGGGGCTATGATCGGTGATGTGGGATTGAATCCATATGCACATTGAGCTTCATTTCATTGTCAAGAATTTGAACAAGCTGTTGCATGGATGGGAGGTGACCAGATTCCAGCTTGGACCACACAGGCACATCTATAAAAATAAACAGTACCACCCCCTAAAATTAAAGATGAGTCTATAATAAGTGTTCACTCTACAAATATTTATTGTCTATATATACAGCTGAGGATACAGAAGTGAACCACAGAATTACATTTCTGTAATTACACCGTTGTATAGTTTACATTCCAGTAGGGGAAATATAGAAAGTACTATACAAAATAGCTACAAATCACAACTGTGTATTAAGAATTAAAAGCAGAAGATGCCGAGGGACACAGGGGAGGCTACAAAGGAGCCTTTGCAATTATTATTAAAAGTGAGAGGTATTATTAAAATTGAAAGGTATCATTAAAAGTAAGAGCTGAAATACAGGAGAAGAGTGCTGGTACAAGAGAGGCTGGATAGGTGAATGGGGACTAGATCAGAGTCAACAAACTATAAAGAGCCAGGAAGCAAGCATTTTCGGCTTACAGAGACATATAGTCTATCACAGCTACTCAACTCTAATTGTAGTCTGAAAGAAGCAACAGGCAAAACAAGGGCATGGTTGTGTTCCAATAAAATCTTATTTAAAAAACAGGTGGCAGGACAGAGAGTGCACATGGCCATGGTTTGCTAATCCCTAGTCTACATCATGCAGGACCTTTTGGCTATGTTAAATGTTCTGGTCTTTATCTTGAGGACAAAGTAAAGCCACTTAATGAACTTGAGGCAGTAAAGCAATGAGACGAAAATGATGTGCATTAAAAAAAAGAAAAAATCACCCCACTGTTTGGAACAGGTATCAGCAGATTTTTTTGTAAGAAGACAGATAATAAATGTTTTAGGCTTTACAGATCAAGAGGCAAAATCCAAGAAATCACAAAGGTAACCAGAGAACTAAATTTCCACAAATTTTTTGACAGAACTCAAAACTTCAGGTAATAAACACTAAATTTTGAATTTCATTTAATTTCCTTGTGCCCTAAAATATTCTTTTGATGTTTTGGAACCATTAAAAAAGTGTAAAAACTACTGTTGGCTCATAGGTCATATATGACAACCTCTGGTTTAGAGAATGTATTAGAGGGTAACAAAATAATTATGGCGTGGACTAGAGTGGTGGTAATAAAGATAAAGAGAAGTAGATTTTTGAGAAATGTAGATGGCAGAATTAAGAATCAGACTTAGTAATCCATCAGATATGGAGAGTAAGGGAGAAACTGAGGTTATCCTAGGATTCTGACATCGGTAACTGGGTAGAATGATAATGGTGCCATTATAAATAAACAAGAAATGCCATGGGAGGAGCAAATTGGAGTACACAAGAATTGCAGGAAGCAGAGGCAATCAATAGATTGGGAGTAGGAGTTTAAGATTCCCAAGTATAGCACCTAGAAGAAAGATCTAGAACTCTGTTGAGTACATTCAGGAGTCATCATATGGATATAATTCTCAAGCCAGGGGAGATGAGGACCATAGAAAGTGATAATTTTGCATATTATGGAAAACAGAAAAGCCTAAAGGTCATTATAAATCATTTAAAATGTGTTACAAAATTCGGGGCGCCTGAGTGGCTCAGTCGGTTAAGCGCCTGACTTTGGCTCAGGTCATGATCTCACAGTTCGTGAGTTCAAGACCTGCGTTGGGCTCTGGGCTGACAGCTCAGAGCCTGGAGCCCACTTCATATTCTGTGTCTCCCTCTGTCTGCCCCTCCGCTGCTTGCACTCTGTCTCTCGCATTGTCTCAAAAATAAATAAACATTAAAAAAAAAATAAAAAAAATAAAATGTGTTACAAAATGCAAATTATTCAGAACCCACCATTCAAAGTTATCTCAAATGCACCTGTTGACATACACTGGTTCTCAATCATGTTGCTCAAGAAGAAAACCATCATACATGCATAGACCTAAAAGAAAATATAATTAAGTACAACAGGCAAAGTTATTTTAAAGACAAAACAATATTACAACTGAAGACACAGTAATCTTTTAAATATGCAGACTCATTTTTATTTGGTAATGATTGTTTTTAAATCTACTTTAAAAGTTTCTATACAGACTATTATTGCTCTTCTATATGTTCAGATAACATATACAGAATAAGAAAAACGCATTCATTCACAGCCGTATACACACTGAAGAATATACATTCATTCACAGCCGTATACACACTGAAGAATATATATTCATAATGCAGAGACAGAATTTCTCGAGATCTCGTAATAGCCTTAATAAGTTAAACAAACGAATACCAGCATAAGAAGGGTTTATTTCACCATTTTTATAATGTAAGGTATGAATTCACAAGAGACTAGTGATGCAATAAAGAGCAACTCCACGTATTCAATACAACCTGTCCACGTTCCAAACAAATCGTTTTGAGTCAAATAAAAAAATTGGTAAGAGAAAGCACTTGCATATTGAATTACATTCACTTCCCTTTTGAATGCGTACCTATACCCTTTCCAAAGAGAAGTTCCTTGGTGGACAGAAAAGTTTTAATAAAATCACCTGACTAAAAAGCAGGATGTAGTGAAGATATCAATTCACAGCAAGTTGTTTCAAAAAAAGTTAATAAAAATGCTCATAGCAAAAGAGAAAGAGCTCTCCTCCCAGTCCCACTTGAACTAGGTAGGCTTTAATTTCTTAAAGGTTACTCTCGCATTTGGAAATGTCTATTTTTATGCAAACAATACACAAGGAAGTTGCATGAAAACTACAGCTTTTAAGTATATTCCTCTTCCATAGATCAATAATGTTATATGTCTTCAGAAGTAAAATGCACTAAAGATGGAATCAATAGAATTAATAAATGTAACACAAAACGTCATGAGTACTTAACTTCTAATTCTTAATCTTATGCATAGCAGTCTTACTAATGACAGGGTAGAGACACAGTTCAGTGAGAGGTAGCACCTGATGATGTTTATTTTAAGAAGCCTTGCCTATTACTGGAAATAAGTTTTTTCCTAAGGAAAAAAAAAAAAAAGCATAGCTATGTAGGAGTTCACTAAAAGTAGTTTCAGCCTAGAACTAAAGAACAAGACCAGAAACCAGAATACTTCTCAGAAGGAAACCTAAGAAGCAATCTCATCCAAGAGAGAAATAAAACTGTATTTCTCATAGCAGAAAGACCCTCCAGAAAAAGATGATTTTAAGTGGAACAAATGAAAGATACCTAAAAGAACGTATGCTACAGCAAGACCCTACAAAGGAGAAGAGACAGCACAAGATTTGTAGGTCTATTTATACTGATTGAACAGAAGAGTCAAAGGACAAATAATAAAAACAGAAAATTTTAATAAGAACAAATCAGCAGAAATCCCATTTTTAATGTGAATAAACCCATTAATACCCATATTGTTTGGTATAAAAGCCTTGCATTCTATGTATATTATGTTTTTTGTATATGATTTGACCTAATCTATATAATCAATATCAGGTATTAAATTATTTTGTGCCCAGGTTCTACTAAAGTCACACCTCACTATCCTTCAAATAGTAAAAAGATGTGGCGCCTGGGTAGCTCAACCTGTTAAGCGTCCGACTCTTGATTTCAGCTGAGGTCATGATCTCACAGTTCTTGAGTTAGAACCCTGTGTGGGGCTCTGTGCTGACAGTGCGGAGCCTGCTTGGGATTTTCTCTGTCCCTCTCTTTGTCCCTGACCCTTCCCCTCTCCCGCCATCAAAATAAATAAACTTTAAAAAAAATAGTAAAAAGATAAGAGCTAATCATTCTTAATACATAAACATAAAAACGAAGGCCAAGAAAAGAAAAACAAATACAAACAAAAAACTAAGTCCAAAAACGGTTAAGTGTCTTGCGCAAAGATTAAAAAATGATTGAAGCTGAAATAATACACGTGGACAGGTGAATCAGCAACAAGTACACAACAATCCAGTAAAATATTTCCATTGACAACCTAAAAACCTACAGCTACCAAACTATTAAGTTACATACCTTATTTTCTTGGCCCCACTGCCAGATGCTAGGAGCTTGCATGCCAAAGAAAGCAAAAGGATCCTTGCCAACAATTATTAAGCCTATTAATACTAGTTTGAAGACTGACAGGAAAGATGCTATGTGTCTATCAAAAGAAAAAAATATATATAAATTCATCAGAAGCCACAATTTCTCACCTAATTCAAAAACTTCCTAACTCAAGTATATGTATACAGACATTTTCTAGACACCAAATCTGGAACTTACTAATTACAACTAGTGAAAAAGATAGTAACTAAAGTTCATTGTGGAGTTTTAAAACAAAACTAAATATCCTTTAAATGAATAAAAAATTAACTTGTAAAATTATACAGCATTAGCCTTTAAAAATCCTATTAACAGCATGGAATTTTACACCATTGACTTTGTATAAAAATTTGGGTGTTCTTCATTTATTTCCAAAATAAAAATTATATAAGAAAACACATCTTTAAAAGATTGCCACCTCTGAAAAAATCCTCCTCTTTTCCTTCTTTCAGTAAAATTCTTCTAAATTTGGATCAAATAAACTTGCTATTTGTAAAAGAGTTTCTCTGTACATTATAACCAACTAAGAAGTTATAATAACCAATTAATTGAACCAATTCACAGAAGTTTACTCACCGAAGTGAAAAAAAAATTCATTAAAAAAATTACTTTTAAGTTACTGAAATTTACTTACCTATATATGGGTTGAGGGAGGTAATTTTCTCCTTCAATGCGGATGTCTGGGTACCGCTGGCTTATGACCCGCATGTACTCCTCAAACACCCGCCTATAACCTCAGGAAACACTGTAGAAAAATAAAAGTGCTTCCATTAAGTGCTTCAGAATATGCCTACACTTATTTTGCATTTAGACAAAGTCTAAAAATTGCCAGGATTAAAAGTGTTTCTAATGAACAGTGACAAAGTAATAATGATTGATGTTGGAGGATGGCAACATGGAGGTTTTTTCACAAATTTCACTTATTTAAGTTACCTTCCCCCATGTATATCCATCTATTAGAACATTAAACATTACAGACTTGGGTTACTGTTGGGCAGCAGCAAGTATCTATTCACCTATGTTAGCATATTTTGAGCTCTCAAATCACCTTGCTTTTTGGGGAGCTATCATTAAGTATAAACACTGAAATGAAAACAACTCTTACACATCTAAAATAGAGACTTGCAAAACTGGGGCACAGAAAGCTTACAAAATACCAAGGCATGAGACATGAAACTTTGGCTCTTATTCCTACTCTGCCACTAACTGGGCAAACATGCCTGCTCAATCACAATAAAAGTAACTTAAAGAACTCTTAAATCCCTTCTTACCCTACAGTTGCTTCTACTTTACAAAGAAAAACAAAGATTGGGAAGATAATTTTCAACAATATGACAGCAATCTATATCATTACTCTAGCAATTAAGTCAACAGCATCCAATATCGCCATTAAAATTTCTGAACACTAAACTGTGGATATATGACAGGCTTCCCCAGCAAAAAAAGGGAAAAAGGCCACCAGAGTGCATATACAGGCAAAAGGAAAACTTTATGACATTGATGAAAAAAATTAAAGACACAATAAAAGACATCTCATTTTCAGGGTTCAAAATTCATATTGTTGGGGCGCCTGGGTAGCTTAGTCAGTTAAGCGGCCGACTTCAGCTCAGGTCACGATCTCGCGGTCCGTGAGTTCCAGCCCCGCGTCGGGCTCTGTGCTGACAGCTCAGAGCCTGGAGCCTGTTTCAGATTCTGTGTCTCCCTCTCTCTGACCCTCCCCTGTTCGTGCTCTGTCTCTCTCTGTCTCAAAAATAAACGTTAAAAAATTTTTTTTTAAAAATTCATATTGTTAAAATGTCCATATACCAAAAGCAATCTACAGATCCAATGCAACTGTATAAAAATTCCAGAAATAGAACAATCCTAAAATTTGTATGGAATCAAAAAAAAAAAAAAAGCAAAAAAACAGAATAGCCAAAGCAATCTTGAGAAGAAAGAACAAAGCTGGAGGCACCATGTTTCCTTATTTCAAACTGTATTACAAAGCTATAGTAATCAACTATGTATAGTAGTAGCACAAAAACAGACACATAGATCAATGGGACAAAATCAAGAGCCCGGAAATAAACCCACACAAAAATGGTCAATTAATTTACAATAAAGGAGCCAACACTGAAAAAAGGGTAGTCTCTTCAACAAATGGTATTAGGAAAACTGTCAGCAACATGAAAAGAATGAAACCACTATCTTCCATCATACATGAAAATCAACTCAAAATGGATTAAGGACTTGAACATAAGACCTGAAACCACAGACCTCCTAGAAGAAAACATAGTTGGTAAGCACCTTGACATTGGTCTTGGCAATGATTTTCTGGATTTGACCCTAAAAGCAAAGGTATAAAAAGCAAAAAATAAGTAAGTGGGGGCCTATTTCAAACTAAAAAGCTTCTGCACAGCAAAGGAAACTATCAACAAAATGAATAAGCAACCTACAGAATGGGAGAAAATATTTGCAAATCGGGTATCTGAAAAAGGAGGTTAATATCCAAAATATATAAGGAACTCATACAACTCAATAGCCAAAAGTCAATAATCTGATTAAAAACGGGGAACCAAAGACAACATAAAAATGGCCAACAAGGGGCACCCGAGTAGCTCAGTCAGTTAAGTGCTGGACTCTTGATTTCAGCTCAGGTCATCTCACAGTTTGTGAGATCGAGCCCCATGAAAGGGCTTGGTATTCTCCCTCTCCTCTCTCTGCCCCTCCCGCACTCAAGTGCACCTTCTCTCTCTCTCTAAAAATAAAAAAATAAAAACACATTTTTTTTTAATGGCCAACAGATAAATTAAAAAGTGCTCCACATCACTAATCAACAGGGAAATGCAAATGAAAACCATAGGAGATATAACCCCACACTTGTTAGGATGCCTATTATTTAGGATGCCTATTATCAAAAAGACAAAAGATAAGTGTTGGGAAGGAGGTGGACAAAAGGGCATCCTTGTGCACTGTTGATGGGAATGTAAATGGTGCTGCCACTATGGAAAACAGTATGGAAGTTCTTCAAAAAATTAAACACAGAACTACCATATGGCCTAGCAATTCCGCTTCTAGGCATATATCCAAAGGTACTACTATCTTTAAGAGGTATCTGCACCGCCATGTTCATTTTAGCATTACTTACAATAGTCAAGACATGGGGGCGCCTGGGTGGCTCAGTCGGTTAAAACATCCAACTCTTGATTTCAGCCTGGGTCACGATCTCACAGTTCATGAGTGAGATTGAGCCCCACGCCAGACTCTGTGCTGACAGTGCAGAGCCTGCTTGGAATTTCCTCTCTCTCTCTCTCTCTCTCTCTCTCTCTCACACACACACACACACACACACACAAAATAAATAAACTTAAAAAAAAATAGTCAAGACATGAAAACAACTTAAGTGTCCATGGACAGATGAATGGATAAGAAAATGTGGTATAAATACACAGGGGAATACTATTCAGAAAAAAAAAAAAAAAACTTCTACCATTCGCAACAACATGGATGAAACTTGAGGACATTATGCTAAGTGAAGTAAGTCAGAAAGAGAAACACAAATTGTATAATCTCATTTTTGCACAGAATCTAAAAAAGCCAAGCTCATAGACATGGAGGCTGGTGGTTGCCAGGGGCTGTGGAATAGGCAAAATGGGGAGATGTTGGTCAGAGGATACAAACTTCCAGTCGCAAAACAAATAAATTCTAGGGATCTAAATTACAGCAACGTGACTATAGTTAACAAGACTGTATTGTATACTTGTAAGCTGCTAAGGGAATAAATATATGTTCTCACCTAATAAAGGTAATTGTATGAAGTGATGGATGTGTTAACTAACCTTACTGTGGTAATCATTTCACAATATACATGTATATGAAATTATCACCTTAATTATACATAATTTCTATTTGTCAATCATAGTTCAATAAAGCTGAGAGAAAAACAGGAGGCAGTACCGCCAAATCAACAGAAGAGCTTACAAACTCAGGTAGGATTGTTAAGCATTTAGGTACATTAAATTCTAAGTTAAGGAACACACAAATATAAAGCAATGAAAGTACAGAGGAAGCAGAATCAGTAATTAAGTGACAGTAAAGTAAAATGTAAGGTGCCAGCTTTGTCAATCACACTGTTATCAAGGAAAAACATACCAACCACCACCACAGGCGTCAGGTTGATATGTGACAGGGCATAACAGTCCAAACACTAGATCTCAATTTAAGAAAACTCATTTTTCAGGAAAAACAAACAAACAGAAATTCACCTGTTTCCTTTACAATTAATACTTCCTCTACCTTCAGAATAAAAATTTCACAAGAAATTAAGTCCCTAAAAAGTATGAAATTTTTGCAAAGGGAGACAAATTTCCACAACTATACTTAAAAGAACTTAGTAAACATGCTTTATGTTTACTAAACAATTACCTTATCTAATATTTTATTATTACTGTTGTTAAATTCACCAAATAGTAGTATTTTGTCACAACTGCTTTCTCTACAAGAAATTTTTAATGGTGCTTTTGTTTTGAGAATATTACAAAAATAATCTAGCTCACCTATATGCCTAACTACCTTGAAACCAAGATATGCCCCCTGATGTCAATGGCTCTCAAGTTTGCATCAGTATTTACAATGGAGTTAATTATCTAAAATGATATTCTCTTAACTTTTAATGAAATATTTTGAGAGCTAGAGACAAAGTTAATTGAGTTCAAGCTTCTTTTTTAATAGACGAAGGGGAAAAGAGGAAGCTCAGAGAGATGAAGTGACTCTTCCACAGTTATACATCCATATACTTATTAATTCACTCACTCAAATACTTATTGAATGCCTACTACAAGTCACGCACTATATTAGGCACTGGGTATGTAGTGATGAGGGACACAGATACGGTCCCTGCTCTTAGTCAGGGCTGAGAGACTAGAACACAGACTTTGTGATTTAAGATCCTAGCCCCTTCCTCTAGACCCCAATAGGACATTTAGGTGATGCAAGAGCTATCTTTCCCTAAGTCCAGGAAATAATTCCCTTTGGTGACAATGCCACTAGCAAATACCCATACAGTCGAACTCCTGGTGACAGAGATCTCTGAGGTTCTTCCATGAGGAAGACCTATAGATTCTCCCTCTGGGAGAGCTAAAAACCTGTGGGCCCCAAGAAGTCCCTCGTGTTTGCTCTGGAGTTCCAATCCTTTGCCAAGGGAAGCCCAAAGAGGCCTAGCTAGAGAGGTGTATTTACATGCAGGCAACACCTCTGGTCAGATTCCTCCTAGTCACCTACTTTTCTGGCTACTGTGCTCAGAAGCCTAATTCTATCCTTGGTTCCTCCAGTCTCAAGTCTTCGGCATAGTCTCAGACCTCCAGATCAAAATCCAGATAGAATCAGCTCATATTCTTGAAACCCAAAACAGACTTTAAAATTGTACCTTTCTTCAAATTTCCAGTTATAAAATGCTGAAGTCATGAGGATGTAATGTACAGCATAGTGACTATAGTTAGTATTAGTGTACGGAATATTTGAAAGTAGCTAGGAGAGAGGATCGTATAAGTTGTCATCACAAGAAAAAAAATTATAACTACATATGGTGACTGCTTTAACTAGACTTACTGCGGTAATCATTCTGCAATACATACAAATAAGGAATCTTTATGCTGAACAACTGAAACTAACACATTATGTCAATTATACCTCAACAACAAAAAAAAACCCTGTACCTATTTTATTTCTGAAAAATGAAGCAGTTTACAAAATTGACACAACATATTTTTTAGATGAGTTTCCTTACATCTAAGTAAACTTTCCTCCCTATATTTGTGTCCAGAATTGTGAAGAAAAACTAAAGAAACTTTTCCCTGTATAACTGTTTTCCCCCAAAGAATTTTTCTGTTTTGAAACAGCTATCTCCACTGCTGACAGATGTTTTCCAAAACAAAATATAACTAGTGTTTATCGAGGTGGGCAAAATGTTAAATTAAAGGCATACATGGTAAGGAGCCAGTTCTCATTCCACTTCTACTACCACACCCAGCTCTTTCAACTTATTCCATTCTTTCTGCATCCATGAGTAAGACTTTGACTTTCAGTAAACCTCTAATACATAAATATGTGAACATGCTAAATATATGCTGCCGCCGATGTCTCTTCCTCCTGCCCCAGGACCAAAAGTCCCTAAGAAGTAGACTTAAACTTTGAAATCTTAACGTTAATTCCTAATCACTTTGCAAATCTCTAGTAATCACTATACAGAGTCGACTTGTGCAATTGCCTAATTTAAAATACGTTTTCACGGTACTTTTCTAAAAGAAAAAACTTGCATACAAATGAGATGATCTACATGTAATGGACAGAAAGGATATTTAGGAAATAAAGGAAAATGCCTTGTCTGTGCTACTTCAAATATATTCTGTGCTTTACTAAGTCTATCATGTTTACAGTGTCCTGACTCATGATGGCAACCACCCCACTTTTCCCCTTTCTATATTATGTCTGCCCCTAACTGTAGTCAAATGCTTGCTTATATCAAACTTGAGTCCATCACTTGATTTCAGCTCAGGTCATGATCCCATGGTTTGTGGGTTTGAGCCCTGTGTCGGGCTCTGCACTGACAGCATGGAGCCTGCTTGGGATTCTTGTTCTCTCCTTCTCTCTCTGCCCCTTTCCAGATTGCTTGTGCATACACTCTCTCTCAAAATTAAATGAACTTTAAAAAATATTTTAAAAATGAAACAGGGCAAAATCTCAGATATTTATGAAATAAATACTGATGATTTCTTTCTATTTTTAGCATCTCTTGAATAAACCTTCCCCTTTTATTTACAATAATCTCCTCGGGACACCTGGGTGGCTCAGTCGGTTGGGGGTCTGACTTGGGCTCAGGTCATGATCTCATGGCTTGTGAGTTCGAACCCGCATTGGGCTCTGTGCTGACAGCTCAGACCCTGGAACCTGCTTTGGATTCTGTGTCTCCCTTGCTCTCTGCTCCTCCCCCACTTATGCTCTGTTTCTCTCTCAAAAATAAATAAACATTAAATTAAAAAAAAAAATAACCTCCTCTCCAACAGTCTTCTCACCCATACATAGGACTGGATCCTGTTTACATAATGAAACCAATGCCTGCCATTGTTGACAGTCCAGAAAAATGCAAACCTGTCAGAGGAAGGCTTGAATTCCCTGACTAAAAACAAAGAAATGGGATTTAAAAAGTGACTATCTCCCCAAAGGTGAACATTTAACACATTTAATCTTTCCAAAGGACTGATAAGTCAGTCTTCAGAGAACCAGAGAAAAATAAAGTATCTTTTCTTGAGAAAAAAGGACACGTGAGCCAGGGAAGATTGAATGACATCTCAGACTTTCCAGTTTTCTATTCTAGCCTGTCTTGAGGCCCTGCTGCATCCTTGCCTTTAGGTTCACGGACTATTCTTCTAACAATTTTAAAATGCATTTTCAAACATATTGTTCAAACCAGTTCAAAAAGGTTTCTGCTACTTGCATCCCAAGAATTTCAACTAAATTTCTCCCACAGTGCACCAATAAAATCAGGAAGATATTTTGTAAATACTGTGCTCTCTGATTTGTCTATAGCATTGCTCAGTCCAAAAGCTCACTGATCATTGAAAGCTGTGTCTTTACATGTATGTAATCTTTATTTCTCCTTGTTCTATTTAGTAGATGAAGTGCTATAATATAAACACGTGTCTGGTGCATCACCTGCTCTAAGTGCTTTAAGGAATGAAATCTGCAAGGTGTTCTAGGAACTACACAAGAAACAAGGTATTCAGGGAGTGAAAAACAGACTAAAGTCATAAATGTTTTTAAAAAATTGCAAACAGGAGTGCTACACTCTGAAGACCAAAATGTGGCCCAGAACTTGTTCAGTTTTTTAAGATGAGGCAGAAGCGGCACCAAAGAAGTATCAGATTAAGGGTCAGTATTGTACGAAATCAAGTGATTTCCCTTCCGGCTACCTTACTCTTAGAACACTACAGTGGCCACCACAGTAAAAACGCACACACAAAATATGACTAACGTGACTTCTAAGATTCCTGGCTTCTTTACTGAGTTTATTCCAAAGATCTGACAAACCTAAAATGTGATTAATTATCTTTTTCTGTTCTCTTCCTTCTTTTGTTTTATTCTTGAGGTCATTAGCTTCTAGTTTCTCTATACCATTGACGTAACATTTCAGGAATTCTGTTGCTGCAGACTATTCTACCAAGAATTTATAAACTGCTTAGTTCCTCAGCTCTTCCTGGGGAAGGAATTTTCTGTTTACTCTGGAAAACACTTTTTATAAACTGATTTATACAGTATGTAGTCACTCAATAAAAAGCACTCAATAAATAAATAGAAATTCTTTGTCGTGTCTTAAAATACTTTATATATATCAAACTTTTATTCTTTTCAATATTTTTTAATTAGAGATATGATTCACATGCCACAAAATACACCCTCAGTTTATTTTTTATCAGTTGTCAGAGAAACTGGCAAAAAAATATATCGTGTTCTGTGCTAGTTCAATGGCCAAACTAAAGAAGTCTCTGGGCTGCTTTATTGCTTTCCTATTTGACCTGTGCATTAACCTGCTGGTTGTAGACTGATTTCACATCACAGTAGAATAAACTCAATAAAAAAGCCAGGAATCATAGAAAGAAAACCACCAACAGGACAATAAGTTGTAACAATCAAAAAGGGTGTGTTGGATATCAGAGCAGCAGAAAGAAGACTTGCAGTAGTATAATGAATTCTGAAAGTTTAGCCCCACCAGTAGAGGCATAGAGGCCAGACCAAGAACATTACTGATAAGGGTACGTTCAAAACTCAAGTTTTACATGTATTACATTCTATGCCCAACAGCTACCAAGCTGGAACAGAGGCTAACCAGGTAAAAACCTACTAGAAATGAACACTATTAGGTGATATCAACCTACATTCCAGTTAGGAATATAAAGGCAGGGAGAGGGGGAGAGAGGCAGTCAGGGTATCTCAGGGCCAACCACAGTGGACTGACTATAAAAGGTTGTACTCACTTTTTCAATAAATATTAACTGAAGACACACAATAAGAGATAGAACCCAAGGCAGACAAAAATCATGCCTTTTTTGGCTGGCAACATTCTAATAAAGAAGAAAAAGTGAACTCATTAATAGTCTACTGGAGAAGATACACTTCAACAACTGGTAATATCTGAAGCTGTTTCTCTTTTGAGAAACAGGGAGGACAAACAGAAAAAACAAAACAAAACAAAAACACCTAAGGGACTACGAGAAAAGTGTCATAAAACAAGAAAGCAGAAATAGCAAATAGAAAAGATTCAAAATAAGAGCCTATATCCAAAAATATTCTTCTGCAAGAAGCAGAAGGATGAGAAGAGGTAAGGAAGCACTGTAAGAAATCCCAAAACCAAAAAGCAGAATTAAATATTTTGAGGCCCTAAAAAAAAAAAAAAAAAAATATATATATATATATATATATATATATTTATATATATATATATATATTTATATATATATATAATGGGTAGAAAACTGAATAAGTGATAGAAGATAAATAATCAACAAAAATTACAGAAGATCTGAATATTATCATTAACAGATTTCACAGCTACATCAGGTTTCATTTTCAATAGTAAAAAAATCCCCGATAGCCCAAAGAACATTTGCAACCAATGACCATGTTAGGTCACAAAGAATGCCTAGGAAGTAGAAATAGCAAATGTCATATTCTCTGATTAAAGTGCGATAAACTAGGGGCACCTGAGTAGTTCGGTCGGGTCAACATCCAACTTCGGCTCAGGTCATGATCTCACAGTTCGTATCCAGCTCTGCTGACAGCTCAGAGCCTGGAGCTGTTTAGGATTCTGTGTCTCCCTCTCTCTCTGCCCCTCCCCTGCTCACACTGTGTCTTTCTCTCTCTCTCTCAAAAATAAATAAACATTAAAAAAAATTAAAGTGCAATAAGCTAGAAATTTTAAAAAACCCAATCTACTTGCTGGAATGGGGGGATTGCGGCGTGGCTTAAATGGGTGACAGGCATTAAGGAGGGCGCTTTTCAGGAGGAGCACTGGGTGTCATCTGTAAGAGATGAATCACTGGGTTCTACTCCTGAAGCCAAAACTACACTGTATGTTAACTAAATTGAATTAAAAAAAAAAAATCCAACCTACTACTTCAAGCTCTTCTAGCAGGAATATTAGCTAGTTTAACTATGTCAAAATTTAAATGTGATACCCTTTAACATAATCATAATACTTTATTTCTGTGGATTTAGTTTATAGAAATTATTGGACCAGTACACAATATATTCAAGGATATTCATCTTAGCAAAGTAATTTTGTGAAAAACTGGGATCAACCTACGTGTTAACCAATAAGGCACTAGTTAGATAATTTAAAGAACACTCATCTTATGTAATACTGTGCCTGCTGATGCATCTCCCTATTTACTGACAGCAAATGATAAGTGATGAAGGAGAAGGCAAATTAAAAAAAAAAAAAAAGCCTATGACTATGAACTCATTTTTTGTAGAATTACATAATACAGTATTGTGTGCACAGTCGTCTTGAGTCTCTTCAAATATTAATAGAGAGCTACAAGTATTTTTTGCTTTCTTATATGTACTTCTGAGGGGAGAGCAAATTATGTGATCCCAAAATATGCCACTTTGGCATGTGGCTTATTTTGAGCTGAAGGTAATCTAGACCAGGCAGACTCAAAACAAAACAAAACAAAACAAAACAAAACACAAACAAAAAAACCCCCAACTTACTGCTCCCTTAACTACCTGAAAGAATTTAGATAAGGTGCCTGAACCAGACAGAAAGCTGTTATCAGAGGTAACTTTTTATCTGTGGCAAGGCAAACATCTAATTACCAAACATCTGCTCTTCTTATTGTCCTGTGTCTCTCCCCGCCTTTGAAGCCCCAGGCTTAGCTGAGGATACTGTATAAGCCTCAATTGCCCCACTTGTTCTTGCATCTCATATTTTTTATGGGGCTCTCATAAGCATGTAATTAAATGTTTTTCTCCTGTTCATCTTTTAAGTCATTTTGATGAAGAGACCAGCCAAAAGAACCTGGAAGGGTAGAGGAAGAATTCTTCCTCCCCTACACTTCTTATTATTTTTACAAGAAACATGTATTATGTTTATAGCCAGAAAGTTAATTTCATTTTGTAAAAGATCAAAGTCTTCAAGTTTTCAAAGATTTACTTACCAAAGTTCTCATCACAATAAAAGACGATGAAAATAATATATTACAATAATAAAACTTGATAAATGGTAGCATTTACACTGTACTAAGACTTTTTAATTGATTATCTGCCTCCTTTATTTCCTGTCCCCTCTCCCCGCTTTGTGCTGACTCAGGCTCCATTTACATATGATCTTCCTTACTTCTATAAAGCTCTTTCTCTACATCTCCTGATGGTTTCCCCATACCCCTCTAGATTTCATATCCTCCTCTCAAAGCCTTCCAACTCTCCTTGAATAGATAATCCTTCTTTCCACTAGGTTTTTAAAGCCCTCTATTATGACCTCTTTTAGAACACTGAACAGAAAGCTCTACTGTAATACTGTTTAACATGTCTGTCTCTCCCACCAGACTATAGGTTTTCAAACATTATTGTAAAAAACTAATTCTTATCTCCCTAAATACTGGACAAAAGGGGAAAACGGTGGCATGAAAAAAAGGGGCATAAAAAACGGAGCTGATTATGAGCAGTTCTTGCAAAACCCACATGGCAAGATTTCTTCCTCAACAATCCCAGGCTGCACCCCCATCAAGGTAAGTCATGTGAAAACAGGATTTGATTTCCCTTTTTGGAAAGCAGAAAAGGTGACAATCAGATGAACCAGGAAGTTCCAACTACACTCTTCAGTGACAAAGGCAGAAATGAAACACATATGTATGCTTTCATTTTTTGCCATGAAGCTTCCTAACATATAAAACAGAGTAACAGAATTTTAAACGTTACTTGGCATGCAACCAATAACTTCATGTTAGAGATGAAAAAATTGAGAGCTAAAGAGATTTCAGTAATTTCCAGAAAGTCATTCAGAAGATAAGAGGCAGATCAACTTAGAACCTGGGCCTCCAAAGCATTAGTCCAATAAACGCAGTTTCCCAGTAACTATACTATTCAAAATTTATAAGGTTAACTTGATGTTTCCAAATGACACATTCAATTTGATTTCCACCACTTACCTTAATGGCAAATGGTAAGGAAACAATGTTTCCATTTTCTGTAAGAGGAGATAAAACCTTTAAAACCACTCATAATTTACCTACTTCTAAAAGCTTTGGACTGAAGTACTTTGTTCATTATTATTATTATTATTTTAAACAGGCTCCACATCCAATGTGGAGTTTGAACTCACCACCCTGAGATCAAGAGTCACATGCTCTACTGACTGAGCCAGCCAAGTGCCCCTTTCTTTGCTCATTAAGTAGAGACAACTATTATGTGTACATTATTCATTTAGATACTGCAGTTGTTTGTTGTTTAAATAGTAAAACAAAAACAAAAACAAAATGGTGACTAAGTTCTACATAATTATGGAAAACTTTAAAAATCTATTATAGTGGTAGGTGTGGCAGCCAGCATTTCGTTTTTCTCTAATCACACTCCATTAGTTCTCTACTATCTGGATCAACTTACTCATTTCTTTCATTGATTCCAAGAAGTACACTTCTCCTATTTAGCATCTTTTTAAAAATCAGGATTTATCTTATAATCATTACTGTGTCCCAGTTTAAATGGCAGTATTTTTTTTTTCCTTCTGAGTGGTATATAAAATAATGTGTAACTTCTAATCCATCACATCTTAGGTTTGGTGAAATACAGTAACTGGTATTTAAGTTTTTAGTTTCAGTTACTATGGCTATTTTGGGGAGATGAAATTTCTTTGTAGGATATTCCCATTATTGTATTTTAAAAATTCAGGGTTCCTCCCCCTTTCCTTCTCTCTCTCTCTCTCTCTCTCTCTCTCACACACACACACCCATAAAATTGGTCTCCTTTAACATTCTAGTGAATGGCACAGTACCACGCCAGAACTCAGGAGCCATCTTTGACACCTCTCACTCCATGCATCCTCTCCTTCCCCCCAAATATGTAACTTATCATGAAAAACTGCATCTCGTAAAGATCTTAACCTGTCCCTTTACATTCTATTTCTACCACCACCATTGTATTCCAAGCTCCATCATCTCTCACCTGGGCAACTCCCAACAGTCCCCTTAAATGGTTTCCCCATACTTATTCTTTGTCCCCTATAATGTCTTTTCCACAATGATCCTGAGCTTTTCTTAACATGGCCTGCCAGACCTTCCTGGGTTTGTGCCACCTTCTTTTTGGTCTTTGAGGTCAGCAGCCTTGGCTTCAAGCAATTATGTTCTCTTTACTACAAAGCCAGTGAACCTGTTATTCCCATTGCTTGAAAGCTCTCTGGCAATAAATCTTACCCTTTAGATCTCAGTTCAAAGTAGGTTTCCTCATGAAAACCTTCCCTGATCCTCTGACTAGTTCTCTCACACAACTATTCCTTTATAGCAGTTAGCACAATTAGAATTTTATGTGTTGTCCATGGATTAATGACTGCCTTCCATTCTTGCCTAAGATGTCTATGAGAAAACCGAATTCCCAGCAACAAAGTGCCTGCACAGAGGAGGTGCTCAAATATTTGTTGAATATGCAAATATTAGGTCCACGGTAACTCACGATCTGTAGGACTCACAATTTCTCCGATTTCTTCAATTCAGCCTTTTACTAATCTTAGTAAGTATCAACATCCAAATCAGTCTTAGGGCTTTATTTTCTTGCCTCCATACCATGAAAGCAAAGGCTGAGTTGGTATAAATTTAAATACAAATCTGTTCTTGTAGTAGTTGTTTCATTTACCTCTAAAAAATACTTTGTGTTGGTTGTCCTAAAATTATAGCAGTGGATTCTTAAATTAACCAAAATTAGAAAATTCTGCTGCACTCTGCTTACATTTTGAAATCTCAGCTTTATTTAATCTACTATTCTTAGTGAATCAGTTGTCAAATACTCAGATAAGTATTAACTGTAAAGAGTTGTAGCCAGTAAGCTCTTTAAATTACAAGTGATTAAATGCTGTAGGTCTGACTACATGTTAAATCTCAAATATGAAAAAAATAAAGCATGCATATAAAAACATCATGCCAAATGGTACCTGTCAGAATACATTCACATACAGAATGCATTTATTCATAAAAGTCACAAGAAAGGAAAATGTTACAAGGGAACTTTATTTTAAGCTCTGATTAGAGAACTTTCTTTTTTTACGTTCAATGTTTAAACATCCAAATAAGCAAGATAAGTTTTCTCCCAAAATAAGAAATCAGTTGTTATCAAACTCATCTAATTCTGTCACTCCGTCAATTAACATAAACCGAAGACTTACGTATATAAAGTAATACTGCGCATTTCTGGAAGTTTCATGAGGGATCACATCTATATTGTTCACCATGGTATCTTTAGCCCTGGTACAAACAAGTCTTGAATGAATATTTACTGAAAAAGTACATGAATGTAGAATAGTAAACTTTGTTTTAAGCTATTCTGCACACTGATCTCTCTCCCTTTAATTTCACTTATGTGTTGTGCTGTTTTGTTCTTTAGCAATTATAAAAGTGGTACAATTAACGGATGATATACTGAGCTACAGTTAAAGAGAGAGTACTCATAATAAATATAAAGGAGGACAAAAGCAATTGAAAGTAAGGTAAAAATAGTTCTCTCCTTTGTTAATAGTGGTAATTAGTGAAAAATTGCCTTTTACAGCACTTAAATTTCAAGGAGAATTCAAAGAATTTTCACAGATTTAGCCTCAATCGTTTTAGCTTCCTCTCCTCTCCCAAAACTGCAAATGAATGTCCAAGAGATTCTGCCAAAACAAGAAACCCAATATTCAATTTACTATACACAGATTAACCTCTTGGGGAAAAAGTAACAAACAACAAGCTAATTTACCTGTATATGGAGGGCATACTAATAAAATTGTTTCCCATGTATGACTAAAACCAAACAAAACTGATTTCCATACATAACATGCTCTGGGTTACTGAAAGAGAAAACTCTTATTAGACTTTTGGGACAAGTTTGTACTTTAAAAGAAAGAAAAAGAATGAAAAAAATTATGCATCACAAAATCAAATGAAGTACCTAAAATTTTTAAAAAGTTGAGAGGAAGAACTGGATGCCCTTCCCAGAACATTTTGAAAACTTTGCTATGAATATCCTCAGCGGAAGGTGCACTTGTTAAATTATTGTGACAAAGGGGCGCCTGGGTGGCTCAGTCGGTTGGGCGTCCGACTTCAGCTCAGGTCACGATCTCACAGTTCGTGAGTTCGAGCCCCGCGTCGGGCTCTGTGCTGACAGCTCAGAGCCTGGAGCCTGCTTCACATTCTGTGTCTCCTTCTCTCTCTGCCCCTTCCCTGCTCATGCTGTCTCTCTCTCTGTCTCAAAAATAAATAAACACTTAAAAAAAACATTTTAAATTATTGTGACAAGTATCCCAACAGAAGCAATTGTAAAAGAAGAGTATTTTGGAAAAGTACAAGTGAAACCAAGAGATGCAAAAGTAGGAAAGAGAAAAATTACATAACTTGGAAACTGCATCTTTTTTAAACTACTTACATCCAAAGTTTCACACTTAATCCTTAACAATAATTACAGATAGTAAAAATGACTGCCACTCTCTAATTTTTAAAAATTATGTAAAAAGTTGGAATGGTCAAGCCATAACTTCCATTTACAGTTTTTACAGTACGTTACAGAAAATGATATATGCTGGCCACACAGTAAACAGTTCAAGGAGTTTGTTGTTGTTTTTAATCAAGAAACTTCTAGGTTTTTATAGTTTTCACTCCAAAATAAAGTCTCAACATCTCACTTTCGGACTCTATGGGTCACTTAAACTGAATTTTAAAATTTTAAGTATTTGCGTACTCTTTAAAGATTAAGCAAAAAAAAAAAAAAAACCAAAAAAAAACGGCTGGGTAAGCAGAAAATCTAACCTTTAATACACTTACATTAATAAAGTTTTAAAAAGCCAATTTTAACTGCATTATGGCCAACACCAACACTCCAAAGTACCATGACTCTGAAAATTTACTTACCTAACCATCCTATCCTGAAGAAAATACAATCTTTTGTGATACAGGATTCTAATTTCTACAATTTTACTATTTTAGCTTAGCCTTTCAGTCTCCCCCAACCCAGTTACCTTATTACATGCATTATTGCTCAAGTTCTAACTTAACTAGGTAACAACAAAATCACAGAAAGAACAACGTCGACAAATGCCAGGTTTTTTTTCTGGGTCAGGGTTTTGTTTTTGCTTTTGTTTTTTGTTTTGTTTTGTTTTGTTTTTCTATTTATCTGAATGCATAAAATAGAAAGGTAGAAAGACATGCCAGGTCAGGCAACTCCAGGGAGGGGGCTGTAGAGGAATGGGGGAGAAAGACAAGAGTTGTTTGGGAGTGACCGTTGTCAGAAGAGCAACGTGCTCCTTTTCAAAGACCTTTTGGAAATTGCAAACTGAGAATCAGCCTCCCAGGACCTCTCCTCGCCCTCCAGCTGTCAGAATCCCCACTCCCTCACTCAACAGTCGACCGGGGAAGGTCCAGCAGAAAAGGCGTCTATCCCTCGTGGGTCTCCTCCAACGACCCGAATTAACCTTCGCCCAGCGGCGCAGCGACGGCGCCCGGCAGAACCCCGAGAAAGGGGAGAGGAAAAGGGAACCGGGTGGCAAACGCTGGAGCTCCTCCACCGACGCTGCGCCAACTCGTGCCCACCTCCGCAAGCGGCCAGGGTGGCCATGGCGTGACGCCGCCAACCGGTCCTCCGTACTGACAACTGTTCCCACCTCTTCGCCTTTCAGTATTTAACCTTCCCTTGCCCTCCTTCCCCACTCCCACCATTCTAGGAGGCAAAAAAGAACTGAGCGAAGTGAGCGGTTATACTTGGGAGAAAAGAAGGGCAGCCTGACAGTCCCAGGAAGGCCCTCTGAAAAGGCAAGCTGCGGAAGGCTGCTGGCGCCGTTCTTCCGGGCCAAGGGGGAGGTTCAGCCCGCTAGGCCGCAGAGCCGGGGCCTCGCCTGGCGACAGAGGCCGAGCAGAGGCGCGGCGGCACTGCCGGGGCCCGGCGCACATACTCACCAAATCTGGAACTTGAGCAGCGGCCCCGTAGCGTACTGCATCTTTAATCTTTTGCTAGGCACGCCGCCCAGGTTGGCCGAGGCATCGCTCCGGATCACCGCCGACGCCGCCACCAGGAGAACTAGCAGAAACCTCATCTTAATCGAGCCAGCCACTTCGGCCGCCCTCAAACTGAGACTGCAGCCAGCCCAAGGCCGAGCGGGAGCCGCGAGCAGCTCCCCACCGCGCAGGCGCGATCCGCCAAGGTCGGGGAGGGAAGCAGAAATGCGCCTGCGCAGTGCGGCGCCAACTCACGCTCTGGGAGGCATCGCTGACCTGTTTCACTGTCATGACCCACCATCTTGGATGTGTGCTGAGACTCGCGGATGGAGTTCGATGAGTAGGGAGGGAACGAAGTAGCTGGTGGGATGATGTCAAAGGGGCCTGTTAATCATAGCTCCCTGCACGTGTGGGTTCTACATACAATTTCACTTAATTCAGACATTAATCTGCCTGAGACTCTTAGGAGCACCTATTTAGCAGCCTCAATTCTGGTGTGGAGGATAAAAGAGAAAGCCCGAGCTTTCTGAACAGTTAATGCTTCACCCTTGGGGTGCCATGCCATGGCTTTTTCTTTGATCTTACAATATTGCACACTCCTAAAAAAATTTATTTTTTTTAAAGACTTTTGTAAAATTTCCATCATGTAGAGGAGTAGAATAATTACCTTACTCATTAACAACCTTTAACAACTGGTGACATTTTGACAGTCTCGATTGTCTATAGCTCTAACCTCTTCTTCCCCCAGGGATGCAAATATCAGACATAATATTTATTTCATTTGTAGGTATTTAAGCATGTATCTCTAGGAAAAAAACAACAACAACTAGTCTTTGGGGGAAAAAAGAAAAACACTGACCACAATAACGTTATTTAACCTTAAAAAAAAAAAAGCAATTCCTTAATACCAAATATCCAGTGTTCAAATTTCTTCTGTCTTAATAGATATTAATTTTCCTAAAATCAGGACCAAAATATAATCCATTGCCATTGGTTGATACATCTTTTAGTTTCTGTCAGAACGTTTAAAACCAAGAATATACCAAGAATTGAGAAGTTTCATTTACCATTTATTGCAGCAAAAGGGAACACACACCACGGGGAGCTAAGGGGAGTCTCAGAAAAATGGTCTTAGAAAGACTCTATTATAGTATATGTTCTTTGATTGGATGATTTGGGGAAAATTGTTGGGGTAGCAGTGGAAAATTTGGTCATACTTTTTATTTTATTTATTTAGTTTTTAATATGAAATTTATTGTCAAATTGGTTTCCGTACAACTCCCAGTGCTCATCCCAACAGGTGACATCCTCAGTGCCCATCCCCCACCTCCTCTGCCTCCCACCTCCCATCAACCCTCAGTTTATTCTCAGTTTTTAAGAGTCTTTTATGGTTTTGCTCTCTCCCTCTCTTTTGTTTTTCCTTCCTTCCCCTCCCCCATGGTCTTCTATTAAGTTTCTCAGGATCCACATAAGAGTGAAAACATATGGTATCTGTCTTTCTCTGCATGACTTATTTCACTTAGCATAACATTCTCCTGGTCATACTTTTTAAAGTCTCAGTATTCATAAATATGGGTCATTCTGGATCATTTATCCCAGACATTTCATTAATGAAATACATCAAATATGAGTTTGAGAAACAGCGAAATAGGAAGTTCTCAGTAAATGTGTGCCCATAGTTTCTTATATCCAATAGCTCAAATGTAGCACATGATCAAAAAATTTTTTTAATCTAAGGGTGCAGTGCAATGAAAGTCTGAAAACATTTCACAGCTGTCAATTTCAGCTTACTCAGGCTTTAAGTGACAATTGTGAATTTTATATATCTTAGGACAAAAGGAACTGCAAAAACAAAATCATAAACTTTTTTCAGTAATCACATTGATGGTGATACTATTTTGTTCATATTATGATTCTAAGACTGTTGCATGTAATGTGGAAAAAGCAAGTGAGTGATTATATTGGTATCAATGAGAATGGAAATTTTGCAATAGGAGAAAGGAAATAGATTTAAATTCATGTGTTAAGAAATAAATCATGAGAAAGTGGAGGCAATTTCAGAGTACAAAATTTTTTTTTAATTAAGAAATCTATTGGAATCCTTTGCAATAATGGATTAGAAAAGATACATCATATGATCATTTCAATAGAATTTGGTAAAAATTCAATTCACTTCTAAAAATTCTCAGTGACTTAGAAGGAAATTTCCTTGGGGCAACTGAGTGGCTCAGTGGGTTAAGCATCTGACTCTTGGTTTGGGGTCAGGTCATGATCTCATGGTTTGTGAGATCCAGCCCTGCATTGGGTTCTGTGCTGACAGCGCAAAGCCTGCTTGGGATTCTCTCTCTCTCTCAAACTATAAATTTCAAAAAACCAAATAAATAATAAATAATGGGAGCAATTAAAGATTGCTGGCATTATCAAAGAATTATCTTCAGAAGACTGATGTAATAACTGTATGTGAATAGATTGAAGTAACAAATGTCTAAAAGGGAGGGAGTCATCTACAACAGTGAGAAAGTTACCACAGAACAGTTACTGTAAACCACCAGGAATAGTGCAAAACCAGGGCATAAGGAATAATTAGATTTGGTGGGTTCTTGGTCATAATGAAGATCATTATTGGGTAAGAAAATATTTCAAATGGGACCAATAAGATGTTCAGAAGTAGAGGCACCTGGCTGGCTCAGTCAGAAGAGCATGTGACTCTTGATCTCGGGGTCATGAGTTTGCGCCCCACATTGGGTATAGAGATCTACTTAAATAAAAGTAAAACTTAAAAAAATATATGCAAATTAGGTAAGTGGGGACTCTTATTAAGCCTAGAAGGTTTCCAGCTCAGATAGGTGGGTGTGGTGGGCAGACAGATGTATACCTGGGTGGAGGTTGGGGGAACATGGAATGAATGCTCCCGGAAAACATGCATTTTAAGAGAAGAGGCCAAAGAACAAGAGCCCAGTCTGCAACAGAGCAGTGGTCTCTGGAGGAAAGATGATCCCAACTCGAGCATAGTGACTGGCACTCATATTGCCTCCTCATCCCAACTCAACTAGACTCAAAAAATTGACAGGCGGAAGAGTCTTAAAATGAAGCGCAACATTGGAACCCCAGAAGTTCTCCAACAAAAGAATGTAATGCACAGAAGAGAGGCATTCTCCATCTTATCCAGGGACACAGACTAAAGGCACCTTAAGGGCTTTAGCACATCGGGGGTGTGCTCTGCTGAATGTGCCCAGATATTGACAAACTCGGGCACAGTGGAGTAGCCTAGGTGTGCCAGCAGGGGGCGTGGTGTCCAACAGAGCAGAGCAGAGGCCATGTTCATTAGAAGACCTGTGGTGTGAGTGAGGGAAATGGCAACACCTGATAAGAGTGAATTCCTTTACCAAACTGAGTTAGACATCACTTGGGGCCTAGGCTGTACTTGGAGTGGGAGGCAGGCATTATATGGATCTGCATGTAGGACCAATGAGTCCGTAATATATGAATGAGTTGGTATTAATAATGTACTCCATTTATTCTCAGAGGCTGGTAGTTCAGGTTATGAATTTTTCTTACTCTTCTATTTCAAACAAGTAGCCTACATCCATAAAAAGTTCAGTATAGCTGGCCTGAGGGAGTTTGCTTGGAGAATACAATTAATACAATTAGCAGTATGAGGAAGGGTCTGAAGATTGATGCCCTTGAAAGCCACACTGAAAACCAGAGAGCAAATTCAGCAGCCGCAGGTAATACAGGTTCTTCAGCAGAGTAGGAAAGTGCTGCAGGTTGCTGAGGAACATCATGTGGGGGATTTAGTACAAGATGGACTGGAAAAAAGAAAGGATGGAGAAAGTAGAGCATAAAGGTGATGGCCATCGCTGGTTTTGGAGCCTGATCCTCCTTCTCTCTTGCTAACTGTATCGTTGTGTGTTTCCCTACAGTTTTAATAAGGATTAGAGCAAATACAACGATATATGTAAAATCTGTAGCCTGGTTCCTCAGGTAGTGATAGTTATTATTGTTTCTCTAAAGTAGTAAGGGCTTTGAATAGGGGATGATAAATGTCAAGAAAAAGGAAGAGATTTTTTCCAGAGGAAATATTGGCTTATTTGCTGATTGACTGCCAACGTGTGGTCTAGAGTAAATATTATGGACCAAATGTTCAGTGTTCCTCCTAAAATGTATTTATGGAAGTCCTAACCCCCAAAGTAATGGTATTTGAAGGTGGAGCCTTTGCAAGGTAACCAGGTTTAGGTTGGGTCATGACAGTGGGACCCCCCCCCCCGACATGCACACACAAAAAGGGGTCATGTGAGCACTTAGTAAGATGGCTGTGGTCTGCTAGCCCAGAAGAGGGTCCTTATCAAGAACCAAGTCTGCTGGCACCTTGATCTTAGACTTCCCAGCCTCCAGAACTCTGAGAAATAAATATCAGCTGTTTACCCCAGTCTACGGTATGTTGTTATAGCAGCCCAAGCTAAGACCGTGAAGATTCGATAATTACATCTCTAGCTCAGGTTCTTTTCTTTCTTTCTTTCTTTTTTAATGTTTATTTATTTATTTTGAGAGAGAGAGAGAGAGAGCGAGAGCGCAAGCAGGGGAGGGGTGGACAGAAGCAGAGAGAGACAATCCCAAGCAGGCTCTGCACTGTCAGTACAGTGGCTGGATCTCACAAACTGTGAGATCATGACCTGAGCCCAAATCAAGGATCGGATGTTTAACCAATTGAGCCACCCAGATGCCCCTCAGGTGCTCTTCTGATTTAGTTGGTCTAGGATGGGGCCTGAGCATCCGTATATTTAAGTTTCTTCAAGGAGAATCCACCATGCAGCCAAGTCTAGTGCATTAGACTTGAGGTCTCTTAAGAGTTCAAAGTGAGGTCTTACATGTCTTCAATTCCTCAGAGAGCCCAGAAAATTGCTCTGAGCATGGAAGTTACTTGAGCTTTTATTGCAATGAATACTAATGGGGAAATTGGCAAGCAGTAAAAGAATTTGGTTGTCAACATGTTAAATTTCAACTTTTGGCTGGATGTCCAAGTAAAATCATGCTGGAGGTAACTGGTAGCACAGGACTGGAGAGAATGTGCACATATGTATTTGGGAATCATTTAAATGCATGTGGCAGCCAAATGTATGGTTAATATATCAAATTCTTGAGGCCTCAATTAAAAGCATTAGATGCAAGGTAAATTAATATAACCAGCTAAAATTGTATTTAAAAACATTAGCTGCAGGGGGTGCCTGGGTGGCTCAGTTGTTTAAGCATCCAAACCTTGGTTTCAGCTCAGGTCATTATCTGTTTAATGAGTTTGTGCCTTGCATTTGGCTCTGTGCTGACAGCACGGAGCCTGCTTGGGATTCTCTATCTCCCCCCTCCCCCACCCCCCCCACCCCCGCTTCCAAATCGCACTGTCTCTGTGTCTCTCAAAATAAATGAATAAACTTAAAAAAAAATTAGCTAGAGAACATAGCTTGTATGGAGAAACAGTATTTGGACCAAATGTATCCATTTCAAGGTCAAAGGTAAGTAAGAAATAAAGTACCCTGTACAAAATTTACTTGATCACCAAGCTATCTTGTGGGGGCTTCTTCATAATATTAATAAAGTGGATATATTGTTGAAGTGCTCCCCAACATTGACTCCACTTCTTCTGGTAAAAGTACTTGTTTCTCTTCAGGGGACTAGCTTGACCCCACTGTATACAGTCTTGTCAATTAAGATGCCCCAAAGCTTTCCCAGCCAGAGCTGTGCCAATATCCAAAGCCCAAAACTACTGAAGTTGATTAATTATGATAACAGAACCCTGAGAACAGTTCTAGACCCCCAAACTATTCAGGTTTCTCTCACCTCCAGGGCCTCATTCTATGTTTTTTCACTTGAATCTGTGAGTTATTACATACTTTGCCACTATTTACTTCCCCCTAAGTTAGAGTCCATTCCTCTTGCTTGCAAGTCAAGAACTCTGAGAGCCATGTATCTTCTTTCTCTCCTTAAGCCTGGCTCAGATTTTCTAACCTCAAGTCTTAACCATAGAAATATAGACAGGACTGCCTGGGTGGCTGAGTCAGTTAAGCATCCACCTAGGCTTTGGCTCAGGCCATGATCTCATGGTTCGTTAGTTTGAGCCCCGCTTTGGGCTCCGGCACTGGTGGCACAGAGCCTGCTTGAGATTCTCTCCCTATCTGCCCTTCCCCTACTCGCGTGGGCACGCCCAATAAATAAAACATTTAAAAATACAGACATTAAGTAAATGAACATTAAAAAAAAAAGAAGTATTCACAGACATTACATGGAAGTTCAGATAATAGACTATCAGTGTCTGGGAGGCCATTAGATGGTTGGAATAATCCTGGCTAGCAAGCTGTTCAGTCCAGCAAGTTGGGAATCAAGGCCAGTCCTCAGTACCAGGGAGGGGTGATAGCAAGAGGCCTAGGATAAAACTTAGGTCCACACAAAACCTGCATGCTAATGTTTATAGCAAATTTATTCACAATTGCTAAAACTTGGGAGATAACCAAGATGTTCTCCAGTAGGTGAATGGATAAATAAACTGTGGTACATCCAGAGAGTTGAATATTATTCAGCAGTAACTATCAAGCCATGAAAAACATGGAGGAACCTTCAATGCATATTACTGAGGGAATTAAGCCAATCTAAAAAGGCTGTATACTGTATGATTCCAATATATGGCATTCTGGAAAAGTCAAAAGTATGGAGACAGTAGGATCACCAATTGTCAGGTGCGTGAGTGGGGAGATGCATAGGCAGAGCACAGAAGACTTTTAGAACAGTGAAATTCTGTATGAGACTATAATGATGGATCATGTCATTATACATTTGTCCAAACCCATAGAATGCACAACACCAAGAGTGAAACCTCACGTAAACTGTGGACTTTGGGTGATCATGTGTCAACGTATTCATCAGTTGTAACAAGTATACTACTCTGGTGGGGGATGTTAACAGTGGGGGCGGCTATGGATGTGTGGGGGCAGGGTGTATGTGGGAAATCTCTGTACCTTCAGCACAATTTTGATGTGAACCTAAAACTGTTCTAAAAAATGTTTCCAAAAAAATCTTCCTTTCTTCAACAGCTGTCAATCCAAATACCATAGCACTCTTGCTAGGGTCAGACATTACCTCTTCCTCCTTCAGGGAGCAGGAGGATATCTGTGAACAGAGTAGACTCTTCAGATCAGACAGAGTTGGAATCCAGTAGCTTCTATGCAAGGCTGGCTTCATGGGTGAGTCCATTTCACAGGACTCAGTGCTTACAAGGGCCTGTACATGGGGCACCTGGCTGGCTCAGTCGGTAGAGCATGTGTCTCTTGATCTTAGGGTTGTTAAGTTCATCCCACGCTGGGGGTAGAACTTTACTTAAAAAACTGGGGGGACTGCACTTGGCTTAACACTTTACCATCACGGTCTTGTAATTCTTATTTTTGAATGAAGAATACATTTTTATTTTGCACTGGGGCCCATTACTTCTATGCCCTGGGAGTATCACTTCTTCACCATCACCAATATTACCAAACTCTATCTAAATTCCTTGAGAAAGTCTTTCATTGCCAGTATTTAAAATCCAAACATATTATTTCAAAAATAATATATATGCGTGGATTGTCTCCATTATACGAGTAGGGGATTGGGAGAGGAAGCACAAGCTAGAAACTTCAGGTCCTTTAAGTGGGTGCCAGATGTCTAATGGGGTGAGGGAAGGATGCAAAAACAAAACAGGCTGGGCACCATAAAAGATTGTCTCTGGTGATGTCACAATTCTAGGATTTGACCTGTTTAGCTTCAATTGAACATAGAAAAATAAAACTCGGGAAGTCATCAAAATCCTTGAGGAGAAAGTAGGCAAAAACCTCTTTGACGTTGTCCACAGCAGCTTCTTACTCAACACGTCTCTGGAGGCAAGGGAAACAAAAGCAAAAATGAACTATTGGGACCTCATCAAAATAAAAAGCTTCTGCATGGCGAAGGAAACAATCAGCAAAACTGAAAGGTGACCTAAAGAATGGGAGAAGATATTTGCGAATGACATATCAGATAAAAGGTTAGTATCCAAAATTTATAAAGAACTTATCAAACTCAACACCCAAAAAACAAATAACCTAATGAAGAAATGGGCAAAAGACATGAATAGACACTTCTCCAAAGAAGACATCCAGATGGCCAACCGACACATGAAAAAGTGCTCAACATCACTCATCATCTGGGAAATACAAGTCAAAACCACAATGAGATACCACCTCACACTGGTCAGAATGGCTAACATTAACAACTCAGGCAATGACAGGTGTTGGCAAGGATGCAGAGAAAGAGGACCTCTTTTGCATTGCTGGTGGGAATGCAAACTGGTGCAGCCACTCTGGAAAACAGTATGGAGGTTCCTCAAAAAATTAAAAATAGAACTACCCTAGGACCCAGCAATTGCACTACCAGGTATTCATCCAAGGGATACAGGTGTGCTGTTTCAAAGGGCCACATGCACCCCAATGTCTAGAGCAGCACTATCAACAATAGTCAAAGTATGGAAAGAGCTCAAATGACCACCAATCAATGAATGGATAAAGAAGATGTGGTATAGAGGCGCGTGGGTGGCTCAGTGGGTTAAGCATCTGGATTCGGCTCAGGTTGTGATCTCGTGGTTTGTGGGTTCGAGCCCCGCATCAGGCTCTGTGCTGATGACTCGGAGCCTGAAGCCTGCTTCGAATTCTGTCATTTCCTCTCTCTGCTCCTGCCATGCTCATGCTCTGTCTGTCTCTCAATAATAAACATTAAAAAAATTTTTTAAAAAAAGATGTGGTATACATATACAATGGAGTATTATTTGGCAATCAAAAAGAATGAAATATTGCCATTTGCAACTACTTGGGGGAACTAGAGGGTATTATGCTAAGCAAAATTAGTCAGTCAAAAGACAAATATCATGACTTCACTTATATGAGGACTTTAAGAGACAAAACAGATGAACATAAGGGAAGGGAAGCAAAAATAATATAAAAAGAGGGAGGGGGACAAAACATAAGAGACTCTTAAATATGGAGAACAGAGGGTTACTGGGGGGGGTTGTGGGAGGGGGGATCGGCCAAATGGGTAAAGGGGCACTAAGGAATCTACTCCTGAAATCATTGTTGCACTGTATGCTAACTTGGATGTAAATTAAAAATAAATAAAAAACAAAACAAAAACAAAAAAAGAAAAATAAACAAGTGTGCCTGGAAGGAATTTTGCCTCAGAGTATAAAATGTAAGCAGCTCTGTTTTGCTAAGTCTTTTGGGACTCTAAGAATACAGCTCCCTTTTCTTTGAAAAGGCATTAAATTCCTACGAGATTTCTGAAGGTATTCCAAAGTCATATTTGATTTGATTTGCAACCATTTCAGGGTTACACAGTACTTATTTCCTCTTCCTAGTGTGCTCACTATCCCTCCATCCCTCCTCAGCTCAAATAAGAAACTAAGAGGTTTCTTGGGTGTGACGGCTCTGACCCAATTCCAATGTCATTCCTTCACAACTCCATTTTCCTTCTTGCTCTGTGCATCTCCTGTGTATCTTTTTCTCTGTCAAACCAGTCTACAAGATTGCAACTTTTAAGTGAGTGAACATATTTTCCAGATTGTTGTTAAATTTCTAATTCTTTAATTTCCATACACAGTGCTCTGATTTGGGGGACCCTCTAGTGGCCACATCAGGAATTGTTTTAGCTAAAACGAATTTTCAAATGCACCTAAAAGATAAAGATATTAGACATACCATAAAAACTTTTAGAAGTGTGCTTTTCTGACTCCTAACTCAAGAGAGAAAAATAAAGCACCGAATTTGCCACTCTCCTTGAGAAATGCCAGGAAAGGGGTAAAGCAGCAAATCTATGGTAACACTGGAAAGATGGCAATGGCCTAGAAACTGTAAAAACTCTAGAAATACTATTTATTTGGCTTACCTGTCATCTCCGCAACATACCAAGAAAAAGGTGAAGTAAAGACAGGAGCTGTCCGAGCCCCAGGGAGGCTCCAGGAACCAGGTAGAGCAATAGAAAGGGAAAGAATGCACGGTGAGACAGCAAATCGAGCAGCTAATTTGAGTAGGCAGTCATTTCTGCGTTAAGAAGCCTTCAGTGCAAATAGGTCCCCACAACTGCAGCAGGGCTCCCATGCCTGACACCTAACCTTACTGACTGTAATGTGGCTAGGTTGTCCCTGTACAGTGGTTGGTAATGTTGCTGGGGCCTGTGGCTGACCCCCCATGCGATGGAGGGGTTAGACAGTCTCAGCAGGACTATGGTTGTCAATAGACGTGTCTTTAGGTATCTAGACAGCGAAGGGACCAAGATTAAAATGTTTACCTTACAATTTTCTTTGGGAAAACTCAACATCTTACTTTTTTCACGTTTCACAGACTTTCTGATATGAAATTTCTTTTGGAATTTATACATATTTTTACTTGCCAAGGGTGTATAAATTCAGGAAGTATTTAGTTTAAAAAAGTAATATAACAGTTTATCTGAAGCAGATTGGTGGCCCATGAAGTCTTTTCACTAACCCTTTGAATAATAAAGGTTTAAATGGTTCGATCCTCATCAAAATCAATCTGGTCCATTGTCTTGTTTCTTAAAAAACAATTAGGTGTTAAGATGCCAATTTGCAATCATTCATGATATTCACTCAAGTAACTCGATCATACTTTCATCAAATAAAAACAATAGTCTCAGAGAGATAGCAATGCCCAAGATGAACACAGATTGACTTAAAAAAACCCAGAGGTGAGATTGGTGAAGAAAAAAACAATAGGGGACATTTAAGTTTTTAAATATGATGTGACCCAGCAAGGCCACTGCTGGGAATTTATATAGTGGAAACTATAAGAAGCAAAATAACTGTATGCTGCACTATGATTATTTTCATTTATTCTGTATTCTTGTAAAGTAGAAGTCAGCAAACTTTTTTAGAAAGGGCCAGAGGAGAAATGTTTTAGACTCTGCGAGCCATACAGTCTGTTCCACCTACTCAACTGCAGTTGTAGCATGAAAGCATATATGGCTGTATTCTGAAAAAACTTTAAGGACACAGAAATCTAAATTTCATGTAATTTTCACGTCACCAAATTATCTTGTGATTTTCCAATCATTTAAAAATGCACAAACTACGCTGTGCTGCACGGGATTTAGCCCACGGGCTGTAGTTGTGAAGCTATGGGCTGCAGCATCATTTTCATAAGGTTGCATAGCGTTCCATTTTCTTATTAAAATTTTTCACTGTCCTAAACATCACACAGTTTTGCAGACATTTACTTCCCTCTCATGCTACCTCGGAAATCAGATATGCTACCAAAGAGTAAATGAATTCCACTCAACCTCCTTAACACTGAGTCCGCATCTTAGAAATGAAAGGTGTATGGCACTCACAAACTGAACTGCAAGAACAGTTCTTATTTCTTATTCTGAAGTCTAGTCTCAGCTGATTATGATTTTTTAACTGTACAAAACTATAATCTCCTTTATATAAAAAAAGTAAGCACAGCAAATAAGGCTAACATTCCTTCTGACCGCCCTCCATCCTCATAGTCAATGTCCTCAAGTTTACGCTAGACTTTTTCTATTAAGTTCACGTATTTTTAAATGTACATGGAAAATATAGTGTTAGTTTGACAATATTCAGTATTACTTTTTTGGTAACATACAGAGCATGTTTTGATGCAGATTATCTATTTCTTTTCTGAGAAAAGAATTCCTTTTTTTCAAGTGATGGTGTTGGGTTTTGCTCTTTTTCTCTTCCCTCACTGGGAAGCTTGCTTAACTCATGAAAAGATAAGGAGGGCCTTTGTGTCTACTGAAGTGCTTCCCCTCAAGATTATAATGCTCTCCAGAGATGTTTATGGCAAATGCCAAATGCATTTTTGAGACACTCTGAGCAAGGGAGATTTTTATGAGAATCAAGGATTTACAGATTTTCCTTTATAATGAATACCAATGTATTTAAAATCTCATTTTCAAGCAGACTTTTATAACCTTACCCTTATTTTCCCATCACCTTACTCTTACTCCCAGAGGATAATGTTTAAACTAAAAATCAAACAAAATGTGTAGTCAATGAACCTATTAGTGATTTTTATATTGACATGTGCTCAGAAATGAAACATTTCCTTGGAAAAAGTTGAATGGATTAGATGACTACAGAAATAAAGACAATTCTAAAAAGTGAGCCTGAGAATTTTGGTAAGAACAGTTAGCCTGGAACAATTTAAAAGCATCTGACTAAAACAAAAGTCAAAGATACTACCTCTGAGATAAACATTTTAAAGATAATTATTAATGGTTACCGTAAATTGTGTTATAAATGGGTAATTAATTTTTTTAATGTTTTTATTTATTTTTGAGACAGAGAGAGACAGAGCATGAGCAGGGGAGGGTCAGAGAGAGAGAGAGAGAGACACAGAATCCGAAGCAGGCTCCAGGCTCTGAGCTGTCAGCACAGAGCCTGACGCGGGGCTTGAACTCATGGACTGTGAGATCATGACCTGAACCGAAGTCGGACGCTTAACCTACTGAGCCACCCAGGCACCCCAGTAAATGGGTAATTAATTTTTTAAAAATAGACTGCCAGGTCAAAAAAAATCACACTGTCTCAGGATGCATTAGTTAATATTTTATTAGAAAAACGATTTTTAAGGTAATACACTGTAAAAGTAATCTATCTGCTTAAGTTTTTATTATCAGAAATGAATTAATGTTGAAAGCAATTATATGTATGTGCGTTCACACTCACACTCACTCACTCACATACACTCTCTCTCTCTCTCTCTCTCTCCAAATATTTAAAATAACACTCAAATTTTAATGAATTAGGTCTTTACCAAATCTTATTAGAAGTTCTGGGGTGTCAGTAAACTCAGTTATCTGTTTTTGTTTCTCAAGGTGTTTCTGGATTCTTTTACCTATCAGTTTAAATATTACCTCTTGGAAAACGGGTCATCAATGCAAATGAAAAGTAATTTCAAATGTTGGGGTGCCTGGCTGGCTCACTGGAAAGGTGTGAAACTCTTGATCTTTGGGGGTTGTGAATGCCAGCCCCATGCTGGGTGTAGAGATTACTTAAAGTAATCAAGCTTAAAAAAAGAAAAGTAATTTCAAATGTAAACCTGATTAAAAAAATTAATTGCAATAGACTCTGAAACCAAATATAAATTAGTTTTGATAGATGAGCGTCTGGCATTATCATTACATCTTCTTTTTTCATCATATGAATAAACAATCAAAACAATCAAGACTCGACTACAACAAAATAATCATAGTTCATGTTTGGAAAATATTTACCTCATCATTAAATCACTAGATTTATTATTTGAAATACCAAAATAAAATGTTTTACTATTTTCCATTTTTAAAGTCTGTATTTTAGAACTAACCAGAAAAACTATTCCAAATACTACAAATAATATAATCAATTTAATATATTTAGTAAAATCTGATATTTAAGGCTTTTCTTTCAAGTTTGGACAGTATAAGAATGCTTTAGGATAAGAAAAAAGCCATATTACATATTCAAAGGAAACATTTCCCAAACTTGTCTTGTAAATTAATAAAGGATCTGTTAACTTAGCAACTTATAACAAAGCCAACAATGATTAAATTTAAATTGTTTTTATTCACATATATGGTAAATACTATCCTCTACTAAAAAAAGCAATGACATCGTCTTTCAATCTGTCAGGCTTACTAAAGAAATTCATGTATTTCTTTTCTACATCATGTGTTGACATGGCATAGGATGCAGGATGTAAAAATCAATTTAATAGACATTATTAAATAATTTTATACATATGCAGAATCTTGGATAAATGGTTAAAATTATAGATGAACATTAAATGTGGGTACATGGGTATTTCATGTACACCAATGGGTTTATCAGAAAATGTGTTTGCACTGATTTCTGGTAACAATTGGCTTTCTGTGAATGTTTAAATACCCAATTCCAAATCTTCCAGCTCCTGGAGAAGGGCTTTCTCTTTCTGAATCTTCTCCAACTAGAAAAGTTTCAAACAAGAAAGTTATTAAATAGGAAATGAATAAAGTAATTATTGGATCTTTACCCAAAACAACAAAGCAGAAAAAATTTGTAAAAGGTGTATTTCTGACATTTTAACAGACCCACTGGTAAATACAGATTTAAAAATACAGAGTAACAAGCTCTAATTTGTTGCGTGGTATAAATCAAGGGGGCAAAGCACAAATGCCACCTTACTGCAACTCTGAGGGTCCAATAAATTTTCATTCTATACTTCGGCATCCCTCAGAAGGCGAGAAAGGAATAAAAACAGGGCAGTGCAACCTGAGATATAGGAAGGAAGAGAATCTTGTGTTTATCTACTGTAATACATTGCCTTTATTTTCAGCAGCAATGGCCTTACTATGCCTCTTAGAAATCACGATTCTCTCATTTACCATGGTCTACATCCGGTCTTCCCCTGTGCTTCTCCGTTTAAGTATAAAAGGGTTTTACAAAATATATGGTTTTCAAAAGAAGTTTTTAAACTCATGTGCTCTTACTTGATTAAATGATTGTGTATAATAAAAAGGGAAGAGTGGTAGTGACTACACGTGCGAATGAAACACGTAAAAATGACCTGATTTTTTTCTAGCTGTTTTCCAGCTGCGGCTTGTTCTTTCAGTTGTTCGATTGCTTTCAGTTTCTGCAAACATCAAATATATTATGAGTCAAGAGGAAGGAAGAATAAGTAATTTCAGAATGCAAATTTTTTTAGTATCACCTCAATCACATAAATGGGAAAACTGAGTAAGGAGAATCAATTATCTCACCTTTGGATCAAGGATAGTCTGGTAAAATGCTAAGGTAAACTCTTTTTTTAAACTTAGATGTAAAACTAACCATGTTAAGAACACGGGATTTGGCAAATTTTCAAGTTTTCAAGTAATGGTATTATATATGTACGTGTATGTATACACATACATGTATTCGTAGGTAAATATATCACTAACTTCACTGTTTTCTCTAGCACTCCACTGTACCTAGACAATGTCTGTGGCTTTAAGAGACCCTTCATAATGCAGCCTGGGCAGGCTCCAGAAACCCGATTTTATACCAGGGCCATCACCACAAACTGGCTGCAATTTGGCAAATTAATAAACTTCTTTTTGTCTCCGTTTCTTCACCTTTAAAACTGGGATAAACAGCTGTTCCCACTGATCTCGTAAATGTCTAATGAAATACTGAGTATAAAACAGTTCAGCATATTTCTGTACAAATGGACCTTTTTTACTGCTCCAAAAATCAATAATTAAAAGACTTACAGCCTTTAGACATTTATGAATAGAACTAAAACCAGTGCCATTCCTAAATTATAGTATTTCATAGTGAGAAAGCAATAATCAGAGCTGCTTCTAACTTCTTAGATGCCTATCTTTATATATTTCTCATATATATCTTTTAATAAACACATCTGCTTTTTACTTAAGTCTCTTACTTTCTTTAGGTTCTTGATTTTTTTGTCTACTTCAGGGTCTCCAGAGGTTGACTGCGAGATAGTATTTCGTGGTGTGCTCTGTGGGGCAGGAGTAGGTGCCAAATCGGGACTCTTTTCATTCCTTGCTTCCTGCAGGAAATATTTTCAAAAAATCAATTTTCTAAAATCAAAACATTAAAGTACGTCAACCAACAGAGCCTTGATATATAAAATGCTAAAGCCAAAATGTGATTTTGTCTTTTATACTACATTTTATGTCATTGATCTGAATTGAAGGTCTCATGAAATATGCCACATTGTCCCATAACAGAAAGATACAATGCAGCTTAAAAAAAAAAATCACAGTATAAGGAAGACACCCAGAAGGTTTTTACTGTGTAATTGTCATAGAGACTACTTTGCTAGATCTAAAATTTAAAGTAGCATAATAATTTGAGACCCATGTTGAGCACTGTTAGTGCAGAGCCTACCTGGAATTTTCTCTCTCCCTCTTTCTTGGCTCCTCCCTCCCCCCTGCCCCACTCCCATGCTCATGAGCATGCACACTCGGTCCCTCTTTCTCTCTCTCTCAAAATAAATACACTTGAATAAAAAGTTATATTTAAAAAAAAAGATATTTCTGGAGATGAAGTATATTAACTATAGAAGAGCACACTGATTTTTTTTGAAGCTCAGATTTTAGCAGACTATGGCTGCATAATGCAATTCTATACCTTAAAATAGTAATTGCCTGTCAAAACACGTAAGCAACCTAGAGCTGACAAAATTCAAGCATTGCCAGCAAGACTGCATTGTCCGAATCTCAAAACTATGATTGCCATGACTTCACGAACAGATACTCCTAGCTTAGCTGATCTCACCATCACTATAAGACACACACAATCATAATCTGTCCATTATTACACTGCTGTGTTTTTTCAACTATAAAATCATATAACAATCCACCGTTTTGGGTACTTCTGGTGTTGAGATTCCCAGCTGAATAATTTCCTATAGTAATGTAATACTGAGAAACAAAGTGGCTTTAGTATCGTGTCATTTCTGATCTCTCTTAACAAACGTATGCTTTCAGGGAGCAAACTGCACCACTTCACACAGGCTCCACCAAAAGGGTCTACGACAAGTAACGTTACTACACAATCCTATCAGGGTTTCAGGTTTTAAGATCAGGTCGTTTCCTCGCTTCCTCATTTTATTTTATGGAACTATTCAGAAATTCACAGGCAAACACAAAAAGAAAGACATTCTGGCTATTTATATCTAACTCCAACTACATTTTATAACGGAATAGTCAAGTCTTGAGGACTAGAATCTTTAAACTTTGAGGCTTAAACTAAGCTAATTTAACTGGTTTTGTTTGTTTTGTTTTGAAAAGATTAGTGCCCCAAATACCTGTTTTGCAGCTTTCTTAGCCTCATGCTTCCTTTGATTTTTCAGGGCTGTTTTTGATAATGGCTTATCATTTCCTGCTTGTGGTTTCATATTCTGAGGTGGTTCCTCCTCATGCTGTGGAAAATGTAAAATAAATGACTATGAAATGCAGTCCATGTTTTTAAAAACAGGTATCACAAATCATATAATTTTGCTAGTGTGGAATAAACTTATTAAATTTGTTTTACAATCACTGGCAAAGAATATTTCAAAATTCTTATTAGTAACAGGCACACTCCAACTGTCAGGATGGATTTAATAAGGATCTTCCTATTAACTGATATATGGTGTCTTTCATTTATACAAGATCTGGCAAAATTCACTTCAGTTTTGCTTCAACAATGGAACTTTTCTTAGTACCACTATGACACATGATTCTTCTGAAAGTAGATACTAACGGTAGCTCCTTCCGGAGTCTTTTTGGATCGGACTACTGCCAACAGAAACCTAGTTGCCTCATTTGTTTTCTCTGCACAAAGAATTACTTGCTAGATCTTTATATGCAAAATCAGAGATTAGAAGATTAAAAATAAAAGCAAATTGAAAAACGAAAACAGACTAGAAGAAAACAAAACAAGAGGGGTGACTAACCGCATACTTATAAATCCAGTATTAACATAATGAAGAGGCATACAAAAAACTCAATGACCTGTCAGACTATACAACAAAAACACATCATCATTTCCATCATGAGATATTTATATAGCCATCCATCAACTATATTCTACAACAGAAAGAGGGTGAATTAAGGAGTGGATCAAGGAGGTTCTAATATAAAACACAGTGACTATGGTTGATAATTGAAATTTGTGGAAACTCAAATGTTCCCACCACACACACACACACCCCACAGTGAGGTGAGAGATTCATTAATTAACTAGATGGGAGGAATCCTCTCACAATGAATACATCTAACAAATCACCATGACAGACACTTTAAATATCTTACTATTTCACATGTCAGTTAATTTCAATAAAAGAATACACACATACAGGTTTACGTTATCTCCGGAGCTGCTTCAGGCAACATACAGGATACATGACAGTACTACAACTTCTTAATCAGGTTCATCTACTCAGTGATTTCCCTCTAAACTGCCGTTATCTTAGTGGTAACTGTCTCTTGGACTCTTATCATTCTCAGCACATCAAAAGAACCAGATCTCCATGAAGGTTCTTAAGGACTAGCTCTCAGATCCATGTTGTACTTAAAAGTGCTATAAGGAAATGGGCAGGGTCAAACGTTTAAGATGATGGAGGAATAAATAAGAAATCATACCGTGACTTCATCTTAGCTGCATGAACCGTAACAGGTCATCAAAGTTGTGTGTGCATACATGTTCTACCTGAAGCAACTGAATATATGAGAACCCACAATTGTAGAACAGATTTGATGGCACGTCTCTTTCACTTTCTTATCTACACAGCATACAATGTTAGTTGAGACACGGCTTTATTTGCCGAACATTTGTTTTACACATCAAAATTCTCTCAATAGTGGGCTCTCCTATAGTACTTTGCTTTGGATAAAAAAGTTTCTATTCATGAGAACTCCAGGGAAATGACAAAGCAATTACAAATGATATAAGAAAGGATAAGTTACAAGGCTATTCCACAAGGCTCTTATCCACAAAGGATAAGTTACAAGGCTCTTCTACGTTATGAACATAACGTAGCCATCGACAGGCTTTCATTTTAGACAAAAAGAAAAAAATATCCACACAGCTACTACGGATCATGAGCTTTTCTGGCTTTAGTACTGTGCCTATCGCATACAATTTCATCCGTATTAATATATTTTTTTGGTCTATGTCAATTATAATGGGACTGTTTTAATGAACACATTACAACACTGAAGGGTGATTTTGTTAGCCAAGAAATACTTAAGTATAATTTATAGGTGAGTTTTTATTTATAAAAAAAGTTTTTTCTTCAGAGAGAATCTCATCATTTTTTTCCCCTTGTGATACATAACCATCCTCCTTTGTGAAGTTATTTACTAGAATGTCTTTGTTTCTACTAATTTCTTAGCAGTATTTTTTTTTTGCCATTTAGCTCATTTCTAGAATTTGATACAAACAAAAAATTCTCATTAGCCTGTGGTTCCTCCATTTAAAATCATTTGATAAAATCACATAATCGTCATGTTACGTACAAAAGCAAAAATTTAGTGGAAATCTTAAATGGTAAAACAATTTTGGTTTTAAATGTTCTTACTAAGTTTTATCACTATTTTCAAAGTATATCTTTCTCTTCCTCCCCCTATCAAAACAAATGAGTTTTATGGATCAGAGAATAAAAATATACAGTGATTCGGAATTTAGCCCTCTTGTGCTTACAGATATTTAGAAAGTCAGATATGTTGAGGTCACTTCTGTTTTTATCTTAGGTAAGGAAAATTTCAATATAGAGGGAAGACAATCCAAAGTCTACTATATCCTTTCTGTTTTAATCTATATACAAATATCACAAATGGGCTTAATTTGTTCATAAGTTTTTATGTTTTTAGTAAATGATACAACAGAAATGTTTAAACAAAACATTTCAATGAAGTCATTACAGACCACTGCTAGATTTTGTGGAGGAGGAAGGGTTCCTCTGTTTTTGTTTTTGAGAGGGTTAGGAGTGGTACAAGGGAGGCATAGGAATATTTATCCTTTGAACAAGTGTTGACTTCCCTGAGTGGCTCATAATTAAGTGACTGAATATCCTCATTTACTTGAACCAGTTTACACCTACTGTATGGCCACCTTTATAACACCAATAATATTGTTGTTCATTCTTATAGAACAACTTTATTTCTTAACATCATCACAGAGACTCAGATCACTAATAAATGTTTCCCCTGAGCTCTGAAATGCCCACATTTTAAAGATCAGAATGTGACCAATGCTCTAGTCATAACTTTACAACACAGATGGGAAATGACAGCCTAAGGAAAATAAACATGTTTTGTTTGACCAACAGTGTTTTAAAAATCGAGCAATTTTACATAAGCATCCAGACTGGTTTTGTCTTGAAAAATCATTTTGGCAAACTGGGCCTAAATCTCCTATGGAAACAATCAGCTACTGCTGTGCGGTTGCTATGGCCTTTAAAGAGGGCATGATCTCTTCCTTCCCCCATTCTCTCCCAGTCACCAAAGCCTTACATTACCAGCCTAGCCTGACAGGCATGTGAATTCGAGCCCATGATGTCTACAAAGGCAGCATGTCATACTCCATTATCTTTCTCACAAATGTAAAATGTGAACTGTTTTAAATGGACTACTCTGTTAACAATGTCAGCTGTTCCCCATCTTCAGTGGTAGGTCCTCCATGATTTCTAGAGTTTATATTCTAATCAGGTGCTAAGTAACACAAGAACATACATGAGAAAAAGGTCTCGAGAATTCCACACACTAAAAAACCTTTTCCTACCAAAGTAGTAAAAAACTTTACTTACTAGTTTGGAATTGGTGATTGGTTTATTTCTTAAAGCTGGAGGTCTATAAGCTGTTGCAACTTTAGGTTCTTCACTGGGTACGTCACTTGGAACTGCTTGGTAAGTTATCGTTTTTGCTGGAAATATTCCATCCAAAAATGGCTGCCAAGAAACCTGCCATAATTCTGCATTTGATGGCACATCATGCTTGTGCAAGACAGAGCCAGTATAATGCCAAATCTTGTACCCATTATTGACACGTAACCTGGGAGCACATGTGGCTGTTAAAATATGCTCACCATCAGGGCACCAAGCAAAATATGTAGAATCAGAGGCCACTGGTTTAGAAATAAGTTTGTAGTTTTTAACATCCCACACTTCCATTTGTCCCCTCAGATTTCCAAACCCAGCTAGTACTAATATATGTCCATGCGGGCTATAGTAGGCTGCATTACGAGGACCAGTTCCGAAGTCAAAAACAGGATCACATTTCAAGTTGAAAATTGTCGCTTTGGCAGGCATAAAACCATAAACAGCACAAAACTCAGTAGAACTAGAATTCCAAACGACATCATAAATGGGGCCATTTTTTGCTAGAAAAAGAATATAAAACCGAAATTAGCAATAAAGAATAACATGAGTACAATATTTATTAGTGAATTACAATTGTATAATACTCATAAACATGTCAAACAGTAAAAAAAAAAATCCAACAATTTCAAGATACATTACAATTAAAATATTTTTATATGATATACTATGGATATTGATGTATAACCATAAATTTATTTAAGAACCTCTAGGGAATCTAAATTTCGTTTAAACATTTTGGCAATGTAGGCTCAAAGACACACGTTATTATTACTATTACCAAACTAGTTTTCACTGGAAGAGGTAATGTGGGCACACAGGAATAAAAATACACATTATATAAAATGATACACCACACAATAAGTTCCCCCACACAAAGGCAACCCTCTATTCCCTGTATATACTTTCAGAATAGTTTTGTTGAAATTAAGCATCTCTCTTAACCATACATACACACACACACACACACACACACACACACACACACACACAGTTCTTTGTTGTTACAGTTAGTATTCTATCTTGGAGATGTTTCCATATAAGCACACTAAGATCTGTCTCACTCTTTTCCAATGGTACTGTATTCCTATATATTCTCAACTGTGAGTGTACACAAACACATCTATTGGAGTGAAACTGGCTGCTCAAAGGTACATACATTTAGTTGATAATGTGCTACCAGACTGCCCTTCAGAGAAGCTGTACCATTTTATATTATCAACAGGTTTTTTTTGAAGTTTATTTACTTATTTTTTTAGTAATCTCTACACCCAATGTGGGGCTCGAACTCACAACCCCAAGAACAAGAGTCACATGCTCCTCTGCCTGAGTTAGCCAGGAGCCTCAACAGTGTGTGAGAGTACAGATTTCCTCCTCATTCTCATTCACACTGTGTAGTTTCATACTTTTATCTTTGTCAAGCTGCTGAGACAAAAATTGTTGTCTTGCCTTTCTGTTCTTTTACTATAAACTGAGCACATTTTAATATACAATCTTATTTCTGGTTTTGTGGACTATTTTTTACTGTCCCATGCCTATTTTTCTCCCCAATTATTGGCCTTTTATTGATTTGTTATAGCAACAAAATTCACCTTTCTCATACTCATCCCTTTTCCATCTAAATAAATTTTCCCCAATCTTTTGTTTGGCTTATTTTATGGAATTTTCTTCCTCCGATGTAAAACTCTGTATTTTATATATTCAAATTAATCACTTTTCCTTTATTAGTTCTGCCTTGTTAGAAAATCTTTTTTCACTTTCTTAAGATTAGAAAAAAATCAACTTTAGAACCAGTTTACCTAGTTTATAAAAACCTACCGGCATTTTAATTTTTAGGTTAATTTGGAGAAATGACATCTTTATAAAATTCTCCTTATAAAGGTCACATTTTGTCCCTTAGAAGTTTTAAAGTTTTCTTCCTATTAGTCCTATAGATTTCTTGCCTTTTGTTGTTATGCATTTCCTTCTATTATGTTTTTTAAGTGGCTATTTATACTGTGACTTCATCTATACATACAGAGATGATTCTGTTTTTCCTCCTTCAAAAGTGTACATTTATTCTTTTGATATGTTACACTGACAAGGTCTTTCAGGATGTTAAATTATAGCGGAAAGAGGACATCCTTGTTTCCTTTCTGACTTCAGAGGGAATACATAGTTTTTTGTAAGGAAGTTTATCCTACTCCTACATGTTCAATTCAAAATGAAAAACCAGGGAGTTGCCAGAGTTTTAAAACTGTCTTATTCTACAGTTAATTTAGCTCATCAAAACAAAAGATAAAATGGTGACATTCCTCACACTCAGTTCTGAAGGAGTGCTACACTCACAAGACCAACTCCCTGTCATTATAAGTTAAATAAGTCCCCAAAGAGCTACTGCAATGAAATTAACCTCACTCAGCAAGTTCCCCCCTAAAGTGCTGGCATAACTAAATTAATTGGATTCTGTCAAAATAATGTATGTCTGGGGATGACTTTAAGTTTATTAATCAAGAGGAATTTTACCTGAAAGGTTATTAAAATATGTGAGTTTTATCACTTGAACAAGAATTTAGATTGCATCATCTTTATGGCCCAGTATTTTTTCCATTGTTTTAGCATAAGAAGACTATGGGAATACTCACGTAGCTGCACGACAGCGCTTTCTCCGTTCACTGCAATGTAGTGCAGCGTTTGTTCCCCGTAGTAGGACGCCCCTGTCTTGTCAACGTCTGTACTAGCTATTACTAACACAGCAGTAGCTAGAACGGAAAAAACTTTCATTAGATTTAAAACACAATTTAACCTGATGCTGATAAGAAAAATTTTTTAAATTTAACACAGCACATGTAAATTTTCATTAAATAAGCATTGATATTCTTTTTTTCTATATACATATAGGAATATAAGCCTCAATGAATACTTGATAAATGAGATAAAATGTATTTATCATACCTTTTTTATTCCATAGCATTGTAACTTTATCAGCTTTAAAGAAACTTTTATTAGCTAAGGCTGCATGAGGTCCATCAAAATTGGGGTACTGATATAATCTAACAAATGAAGGTGCACCCTTACTTCCTGGAACATAGACAGCCACCTGAAATACACATACATCATCGTCACTTAATTTTCTGAGGCATATAAACTAAGATGGACATGTTTTTATAGTCACTAAGCACTAGGAAAAGGTTTAATTTTCTAAAATTCCATATGAACAAAGACATAGAAATTACCTTGTATGGTTGGGGTCCAGGTGATAACACAAAATCATTAATTTTTTGCAAATGCAATTTGTTTGCAATTGTGTCTAAAAAAAACAAAAAGCAAATGGTGTTGGAAGAATGAAACTAATAGGAACATGATAAATTCTGAATGTATTATAAACGATTAACGTAATGATATAGTAATACTGCTCATTGTAGTCTCATGAGGAGACTCATGTGGAGGGGGAACAACACAGACCTACATTTTAATTTCTACCCAGTCATTTAGTAGCTGGGTGATCTTGGGCAAGTAATGAGATTATACATCTAATCCCACTGATTGATTATAAGAACAAGTGCTCTTTCTTATATAAATGGTGCCACTAGGTAATCAAATAGTAGATGGGGGAATTTCTCTTTATAGAAGTAGTATAGCTTATAAATGAGAGGGTAGGGAGAAGGAAAATCACCAAAGTGCAACCAGTCATGAAATAACAGATCGGCTAATCCTACAAAATTACAGACAAGAAGACACTATGTGCTTCTTGATAAAAGAACTGAACACTGCTTGTGAGTCAGACTTGTCCTCATCTCCCCAAAAGAGAGAATCTGAAGCTGACCAGTTCTAGATGCAAATAGCTATTTAGGGGACAGATGAACATGTTAAACTATAGGACAAGATACAATAGCAAAATTCAACTATGAGAAAATATATGACAAGTAACCTTGTTTCTTAAATAATAAATCTCAAGGTGGGGGTAGAAGAGATGGACAGGGAGCCTATAGCTTAAAAGAAACTTAAAAGAGGGGTGCCTGGGTGGCTCAGTTGGTTAAGCATCCAACTCTTGATTTCAGCTCAGATCATGAGCTCACAGTTCATGAGTTCGAGCCCTGCATCAGGCTCGGCACTGACAGTGCAGCGCCTGCTTGGAATTATCTCTTTCTCTCTCTCAAAAATAAGTAAATAAACTTAAAAAAAAAAAAAGAAAAAGAAAAGGAAAGAAACCTAAGACTCTCTCTCTCCCTCTCCTCTACCTCTCCCCTGCTCACACACACTCTCTCCCTCTAAATAAATAAATAAATAAGCTTTAAATAAAACAATAACAAAAAATTAAAACATTTGCAATTATCAGAAATTCGAACACTGACCAGATACTTTATATCTGTGATAATGGTATTGTGGCTATTAAACAATTAAAAAGCCCTAGTCTTCAGAGATACATACTGAGATGTACAGGTAAAATTATATGATGCCTAGGATTTGCTTTAGCACAGTAAGAGAGATGTTAGGTGGAGAGATGTGTGGATGAGGTAGGATTGGCAATGGGCTAAAAGTTACTGGGACTAGGTGTCTACTTTTATGTTTGAAATTCCACACAATAAGACATTTAAAAAATTTGTATCAAAGAATTTCAATAGTAACTAAACTCCGAAAGAGGTATGCAAATGCCTTAATAGCAATTATTAAATAAAAACTTATTATAAAAACAAATCTTTGTTAGAATTTCTTCAGTATTTAGATTTACAAGAGTTATTCAAATGAATTAATAAAACAGCAATTATTAACATATTAACAGTATTTAGGAAAACCCTATGATGCCATATAAGGCAACAAAACTGTATATACATTTATAGTAAGTGATAAATTGATTTCATAAATCTTTCCATACTAAAATTGTTGTTTTCAAAGAAGTGAACTTCATTGTTAACATTTCGGGCACAGATAGTTTCATCTTCTGACCATGATGGACACCTACGTTGAAAGAATATGAAAAAAATTTAGACACGTGTAACCTCACATGTTAACCTGTTAAAGTTTGTGATACGCTTACTATTTAAGAAAAATACTTATAAATATGATGTCAAGTCAGTTCCTAATAGTTTTAGTTAAGCATTTGTAAAAGAAAGGTATTGTTCGTTTTCATCCAAATATTAAACAAAAGAAAGATCAAGTTTTTACTCTATTACATTCCCACATATTCCAGATCCTTAAAGATCTAGATTTTAGTCTAACAAGTTATTTTCTAAACTAGTACCTGAGAAACAATATTATACAATGAAGATATTTAGAACATTTTGTAAATAATTAGCATTTTAAAGCATTTATTTACCAATTTTGCATTTTTTTCTGAATGAAAGACTTCAAACATGTACCAGTTTTCACATCGTAAAGTTGTAGGTTGGGTACCCCAGCTGTGCCATCTTTAGAAGCTAAAAGAAACACAGATGTCTTTGCAATAATTGTCTCCTAACATTAGTAAAAAGAATTTATTCTTAAAACAACTTTGAACAAGATTATAAAGATCAAGTAAAAGAGTTGCTTTAAATCAACTTTCCCTTTTGGGTTTAATCTCTATTCCTAAAGCCATGACAAAAGTTCAGCATTTCTGAAATGAGTTGATTACTATAGATTTTAAGAATACTTAAAAGATTTGTTTATTAAGCGTGACATGTTAAATGGATTAAATTATCTTATTATGAAATCAATCGTGTGTCTCTATTTCACACACACACAAAGTTACACAAACTATTCATGAGTCTCAATTTCCCATTTATTTACTTGGAAAAAGAAGATTCATTCAAGTCTGCCTCTTGGAAGAAGCAAGCTAGAAGGTTTATAACCAAACAACGAACTATTATCATATATTTAACTCAACAATGCCCACACTATTAAAACATTTTTTTAAAAGCCCCTATACCCCGAGTGTTTTCTTATTCATCTATGAAGTGCAGCTGTATAAAATGTTCATACAACATACCATCATATCGTTAAATGTGTTAAAAAAAAATGGCACACCATCTTCCTCTTCTTTGTCATATCTTACACATTTCTTACATGTTGCGTCTATTGAACTTCCTCTTTGATTTACAATGATTATTTAAAATGTTTTCCATTTAAAGGCCATTATTATTCTTAATTTTTGAGATCTTCTCCATAAGTAACCACTGATGATTCACTTTCTAAAATTCCCCTTGAGCTTTTTCTTTTCCTCTATCTCACGATAAACCTTTTCACTAACTTACTGTACCTTGAAATTACTTAAAGTACATTGTATTGGGGGAATACAAGATTCATTGTTGAGTAAAGATTTTCACAAACACTACTTACTATCTAAAGATTAATTGCTTTCTTAAAAGGTTGTAAACTGTCTCTTTTTCCCCCCTGAATTGAACTGATCTTGTCAATATTCTTACAATTGGAAAATACTTACTAGTGTAAGGCTGCCACGTTGTCAGGACAGTGTTTTTTGGCGAGAACTCAAGGCAAACTGCCTTTGGGAGGTCGAAGGAGTGCCGTAGTCCCTTGTTAGTGACATTGATAATATTTATTCTGGTTTCAAAAGAAATTACTTCAGCAATGAAATACTGTTTTAAAATAGCCAGCACTATCCAAAACATTCATACCTCTTTTCAAATACAGATCACTGTAAAGTGGTTGTTTTCATAGAAATCAATTTTCAGGTAAGTTCTAGAAAACATCCAATAAATACCTTAACAACAACAACAAAAACCAAGTGTATGTTTTGCCAAAAGGCCCCTATGTAAGGCTGGTACTGGGGAATACAGAATTAGCAGAAGGATATAACACATGATTCTACTTTTAGCTGAAAAGAAAACAACAGGCCTTTAAGTGGACGCAGAGCTAACCTACATATAAGCTGAGGTGTATTAGACTAAAGCAAAATAGAAGTGCTAGGCCAAAAGTATATTTTTCAATTTGACTAAATGGAAGCTGTAGCAGTTGTGAGATCAATAAGGATGCTTTCGATGTCTATCAAAATATCAGAAGCCATCTTCAAAAGATAAAGGTAAAACTATGAATCATCATAATACGATAATGATGAAAATTACAGCAATTGTATAATAAAAGCAGTTTCCATTTTTTGGATGCTTTCTATGAACCATGTTTTGCTCTGACCACTTTATGTACATTTTCTCATTTAATCCTCACAAGAGATTTGTAAAATAGGTATTATCATCTCCATTTTACAAATGTTAAAAGTGAAGCTTAGAAAAAGTAAATGATTTATGATTTGTCCAAGATCATACGACTGATAAATGCCAGAGCCAAGTTCTAAAGTTTCCCAAGTTCTAAAACCAGTTTTGCCTGACTTGTCTTATGTACTCTTTGGGGGAAAAAATATATTCCATCTTATTTTAGAAATTGCTTAAAAAAAAAAATTGCTTAAAGTTACTTTGTTCTATTCAAGTTTGGGACACTGGTTTAGGATAAGCAGAAATTGCTAAGAGTGAACGATTACTGCATATTGTTTAAACACAACACACACACACACACACACACACACAAATATACAAGATTCTTTAAAACTTACTGTAAATTACGTATTTTAGAATTACATGAAACTTTCTTTTTTTTGGTTTTTGATAGCCTTTTAAGAGTTATTCTTAGTTAAAAATAAAGAGTATTTATTTTAACTAAAAACCTCACATATTTAAAGAAAAATCCGTTATAGTTTTTGATTAATTAACTATGACCTCAGCAAAGCCACAATCAATACACTACATCTGTTTCTCTTGACCTCAGGAACATTGTATGTTGTTGTGGCCATAGCAGTTTAAGGAAATAAATGCTAGAACCAGGTATAGAAAATATCTATTAAAAAGATGGACACAACAAATGGGCATAACAAAGGGTTCAGGGGCACCTGGGTGGGGCTCAGTCGGTTAACTGTCAGACTCGATTTTGGCTCAGGTCATGATCTCACAGTTCATAAGATCAGGTGTGCTATCAGCACAGAGCCCCATTGGGATTCTCATTCTCTCTCTCTCTGCCTCCGCCCAGCTTTCATGCCATCTCTTCTTTCTCTCTCAAAATAAACAAGCTTAAAAAAACAAAAAAAGGTTCAGAGTTGAATCCAATAGAAAGCCAAGTAAGGATACGAAGTATAAAAAATAATAACTGTGAAGGTGAAAACAGGCTTATTCAACAAACTCTAAGCTAGCAAAATAAGGGATACTTCAAAAAGATAATAGACAAGAAGTATGGTATGTCCCATTAAATAGTGAATTTCTATGAGCTCATTACTCATAGTATAAATTACAAGATAAATTTTAAAAAATAAAAGTCAAATACCCACAATCAGTTACACCAAAAATAAGAAAATTTGAGAGTATGTTCTTTGAGACTGAGATTAAGACTGTCTGTTAACATTGTGGATAAGGACCCAATACGATTATATTCCTAATAATTTATGAGTAGTAGTATGCTTATTGGATTCAAAAACTTAAAAAAAAGAAGTCAAAAACTGATTAACATAAAATTACAAAAGCTAATTCTGCCAGGTACTTACAGTCATAAAAAGCGAATCATCTAATTCAGCACAATCTTTTTAGCATTAATTTAAAAAAACCACGTGTTTAATCCCATCTGACCTGACAGTTGAAAGACTTCAGCTTATATTACCACTGTGTAAAAACCAACATTTAAAATGTACTTTTTGGGGGCACCTGGGTGGCTCAGTCAGTTAAGCGACCGACTTAGGCTCAGGTCATGATCTCGCGGTCCGTGAGTTCGAGCCCCGCGTCGGGCTCTGTGCTGACAGCTCAGAGCCTGGAGCCTGTTTCAGATTCTGTGTTTTCCTCTCTCTGACCCTCCCCTGTTCATGCTCTGTCTCTCCCTGGCTCAAAATTAAATAAAACGTTAAAAAAAAAATTTAAAAATAAAATGTACTTTTTGTATTAATGTATGCATTTTTCCCTTTTAAAAAACCTAACATATTACATCTGATAAGAAACAACAAAAATAACTTTAAACCAAATTACAAATATTCAGGCATTTTCCTGGTTCTTTGCCTGAAATGTTGTAGTGCCTACAGAAAAATTAAAAATGAGTGGTTTTCTTAATACAATTATGAGTACTTAATCAAAATACTTATTTTTTTTGCAAAACCAATTTTGTGATCTGATTATTTTATGTAATATAGACTATCCTAGACATACTTTTGAATAATTTATAAAATATTTAAATAATACTTTTATATACAATAAAACTCACAGTAATAAGCAAGCAGTTGCTACTAATTTAATACCAAAGATATAATAAAGTATCTAAATCTAAGGTAAACAAGCAAAGAGAGTTATTGTCTAAGTGTTAGCACAGAACTTAAGAAATCCTAACTGATAACTTAGAGCACTATGTAAAAAAACCTTTCAGCTTCTCTAGCATTAAATTAATTGCCCCTTACCACACATTACTTTTTAATTCTAAGAAACTAGATAAGTCAAGTCATGGCATATAAACAGAAGCTAACAACTTTGGAGGTGTTCTATGGAACCTGCATTTCAGACAATACCTAACTACATCATGACATTAAAAGATGGACTTTATTAATGACACCCAAACATGTGTTATTCAAATAATGCCAGTTACGTTTAAACTGATGACACATAAAATATGTTATATAAATAAACACTAACTTTTCTCCGTTGCCCCAGGCAAACAAGGTGCCATCCTTACTAAAGGTATAGACTTTGCAATTTTTCCCAGATTCCCTGAAAATGACAAGAAAAACAGTTTAATAAGCATGAATACTTTTTAAAAAATCTGATTAAAAATTTACAATCTTATCACAAATTTAATGATTATGAGCTTACATAAATTTAAGAAAGTAATTCCATAATGCTTTAGTCTACCAAAATACCTTATCTCTTAAAACGCAGTACCAACAACCACTACAAAGTAAGGTGGAAATCGATGTTACAACAACAGATCAATCTTAAGGAGAAAACAGAGCCCTTTTAGGTGAATAACTGGTTTGTGTGAAAAACCCAAAAATGTAGGTGAACATGGAAGTTACGAGCTATCAACTGTGATCTTGAGGGCTGACGGATTTCAATATAGAGACTTTGTGAAGAATGTCCCAGACCACCTGCATAACAAAACAAGTGTGGCTACAATATCCTGAAGTAGACAAGAAGTGTCCTGGATTTGAAGGAAAAAGATCTTCCATCGATTTCTGATGTGCAGACACAGAAAGTATAACAACGGTAAGAGGATCTTCACATTAAATAAGTGTGGATGCAGGATTCTCTACAAAAACAGACCTGGGGAAATCAGACTTCTTGGCAATATTGGCCAATATTCTATCCAGTGGTCAGTACTCTAAGTACTGTATCTCTCAAGATACAGGAGAAGGCTACTACGAGTACATCTCGCAGCGACAATCAACACCCAAACAGAAATGTGTATGTGGGAACATGTAAATGTCCGTAAGTGTAGTCACATAAAACCAGAGCTTCATAGCTAATGAACATCTGGATTATTATGTAACAAGCACTGAGAACTGAACAGTAGGTCCCCCTTAAACTGGATACTATCTTTACATTAATTCATCCGAAGATGACCTTTGTGTTTCTGCATCACATAATAATGGTAGCTTGTACTCAGCTTGTAGTTACTGAAATATCCTTTTTTGCCCTCTTTTCACATAAACAACTAGACCAAGATGTCCCCCATCCTACACTTGTACCGCAACTTATTTCTGAACCTAAGGGCAGAATGTGCAGTTATCCTTATTAATTCCACCCAGGCTTTGGCCTATTAATTAGTTCAGCCTACTGAGATCTATTTACATCTTCATTTTCTCTTACAAAACATTAGTCATTTCTTACAGACTTATGTAATGTATAAATTATAAAACTTCATTCTTAGCTATCCTCTAAATTCATGGTAAGAATGTTGAATGAGCTTTGGACAAGATCATATGGCTCACCAATATAGTCCTTCCCTCAAACTAAAATCAATTCATTAATCAGTTGACTTTACCACCATGCCACTTCGTCTCACATAAATAATAACAATAATCCTTACTATCATTTAATACCCAGTCCTTGGATATCTAGGTTTTGAAAAGCTCCTCAGGTCATCCTAATGTGTGACCAAATTTGAGAACCACTCATCTAAAAGCTTGACTGGCCATAGGTTTGTTTTTTGTTTGTTTTGGTTTTGGTTTTGGACCTTCCTAGAAGTTAAGTATCATGTAGTTCCCATTACTACCCACCAGGGGGTACATAATGTCTCCTTGTTCTACCCTTAGTGATGCTGAGGCTGTACTGGACTCTTCAAGTGCCTCCTCAGATTCACCCTACCTTTCCTGCTCCCAGTCATCAGCTATTCAATGAAGAAACCTGGCCACCTCATGCCCTAACACCACTGGTTGTCTCAGACTCTCTAGGAGTGAGGGCCACATTTCAGCACGGCTTCCACTATGCCTACTGCAGCAGCAGGAAGAGGAGGTGACATTCAGATTCAACCTGAATAGACCAAAAAAGGCTCTGGCTGTACATACATTTCTTACCCTTCCTCTCCACGACTGTTCTGAGGCACAGTGGTTCCTTACAGCCTCTCCGGAGACATTCTGCATGACCAAGAAACCTGGCTATATTTTATGAATCTGTGGTCAGCTCAGTGCACTCCACGTTAGATTTACTTTCACTTCTTCCTTGCCTTATTCCCTTTACCCCTCATTCCTGCTGCCTTGGGATTGTACACCCCACTGAAGTGCTTGCAGCACAAAAGCTCTGACACAGACTTGTTTGCTAGAGTAGTGCTTTTCAAATATTAATATGCATACAAATCACCTGAGGGTCTGGTTAAAACAGTAAGCTGAATCAGGGACTGAGATGTTACACTGGTTCAAGGTGATGGCAATATAGCTGGTCTTGATACTTCCTGTATCATGGTTCTAAAGAACTGGGTCTAGTAAAAAATTGGTCGACAGACTTAGGTGATGTCAGTCTGATTATAAAGTTCCCCATCCATAGTTCTTCTAACAGGCTCAGCATCTTTTGATGATCATTTGCCCAGATCAGTGGTTCTCAAAGCAGGGTCCCTAAACTTGCAGCTTTGGCATTACTGGGGAACTGTTAAAAATTCTAGTTCTTGGGCCCCACCCCAGATCTAATGAGTCAGAATATCTGGGGAGGAAGCAGCAATCTGTGTTTTAACAAGCTCTTCAGATCACTCTGATGTATGCTAAAGTCTGAGAACTGACACAAGATTTCTTTAAGATTACAATGATTATCTAACCCCAATGTTACTTCTGTATTTATCCACTGGAATTCTCCTCTAAATAAGTTTTCCTCATCAACAATTTGGATACTTTGAAAAACCGTCTGTATGGGAAAGACAAAATAAATGCGTGATTTCTTCTCTTGATTTGTCAATTTTCAAAATAATGGGCAAGGACCCCATCAACCTCCAATGCTGACCAATAAGATTTGGAGAGAGAGGAATTTGGGGGCGAGTGTTTACATACTTGAATGTCTCAATCCTTTTAGTCATGATTCTTTCCAATGCTCAAATTGCCTCATCTTAAGTTGCTTTGAATGCCCTGAAGTTGACTCTTGTGACTCTTCAACAAAGCCCTGGTAGTCTTTTATAGCTTCCTTGCTTTCTGGACCAAAATGTCTCTAGCTCAACTCGTACTGTCTTCTGTACTAGACCTGGAATCAGTCGCATCTTCAAGGAACGAGTTCCTGTTACTGAAGAATGGTGTTTAGAGATCATAAACTGTGAGACAGGGGTATTCACTGCTACTACCTTATCACCGCCCCTTAACCTTTTTCAGTGGACATTACTAAAAAATAGAAGCGTTTTTATGAAAAGAAATCATGAGTTCATACTGACATATGCAAGTCTATCCCTTCACCCTCAGGCTGAAAATCTTGGTTTCTCAGGATGTTAATATAATTGTTTTATCCTGTAATAGATTTAAAATGACAATATCAATTTTCTGTTGCCAATAAAGCTACTGAATGAATTTAAGAATTTTGAATGTCATCATATAGTTATGCCACCAACTTAATACTTTTATTCATTTTTGGTTTAGCCTTTTTATTCTTTTTAAGAAAAAAATATATCTACATCTATCGATCGTATTTCCTTCCTTTCTTATACATTTGTCATTCTCTGATTTTACGAAGACTGTAGGCAGAGGTTTGACTATCACATTTGCAAGTTTTTCTTCATCCCCTAAGATAAAATTCTTCTAAGTCAAAGGCTTCAACACAATTATACTCGTGTCTACACTTTTCTTTTAAATATGCTGAAGCTATTAGTTTCAAATCTAAAGATTGATCATTTTTCTTGATAGAGAACATACATTCTTTCCATCTTCTGTTAATATTATATAACATACCCCAGGAAACTCGCTTATCTGCTCTTTCTTTCTTGTTCAGAATATAACAACAGCAAAAATAATTTAGAATTATTATATAGTTCCCTATAACATCACTTAACAAAATAAACCATACCTTGGAAACAATGTGCTTTCTGTAAAATGTGGTGGTCCATTTACCATGTAAAGTCCTTCTGATCCTCGGACTAAAAAAACAAAACAGAACCACCATTAGTTTGTTAATAAATACTCAGTAATCACAAATATTTTATTTTATATTTTATTTCTTTTCTTTCTGAGAGAGAAAGCATGAGCAGAGGAAGGGCAGAGAGAGAGAGAGGGACAGAGGATCCGAAGCAGGCTCTGCACTGACAGCAGCAAGCCAATTCACAAACCACAAGATCACAACCTGACCCAAAGCTGGACGCTCAACTGACTGAGCCATCCAGGCAACCCACAAATATTTTAAAAAACAAAAAGCTTTCAGTCAAAGTATCAATGAAGCTATTAAACATTTCATAAAACTATACAATGTTGGCATTACAAAGGTAAATTTTTCTTAACCCTATTGCATGAAATTACGTAACCCTATTGCTGGGAAACCAATAGGTAATGTCATGGAATGTTTATGTCTCCCCCAAATCCTCATGTTGAAACTCTAATCCCAATGTGATAGTATTTGGAATTGGGGACTTTGAGAAATAATTAGATCATGAGGGTAGGGCCCTCATGAGTGGGATTAGTACCCTTAGAAGAACAGTCCCAGACCTAGCCAGCTTTCCTTCTGCCGTGTAAAGATACAATAAAGAGTTGGCAGTGTGCAACCTGAAAGAGAGGAAATATTAGAACACAGGGTGGCTGTGTGCTTTATGCAAAACAATAACCTAAAAATATAGAATATATTCAAAGTTCTTAAAGAAAACTAGGCATTATTAATACAATTCTCAAACTAAGAGAACAAGTGGGATGAGACACATTCATTACAAAGTTCCCAAGGACAGTAATATCCTAAAAAATTAAGTGGGAATAAAGTCCAAGATTAAGAACATCTATACAATTAATTATATATTTTTAAATGGCCTAATTAGAAGTTTCTAAAGCTGAATCAAATAAATTGATTCGTTCATTCAATAAATGCTTACTGAGTAAAAAATGAAAACTGCCTCCCAGACCCTCTGTTGAGTACTGGAGATACAATAGGGAGGAAAATCAGACTTGTTCCTGAGCTTATTAACCAAATAGTTAGTCAAATACATGGAATTCTGTAAGTGTGCTTAGTGCTACAAAGTAAAGATATATGGGGCTAATCCAGTGATTAATAGGTGAGTTTTGATCTAAAAATGGAAAGTTAGGGAAAGTGTCCTTGAACACAGGATTTGTGTGCTGAGATGTGAGGGATGAATGGCAGTTAACAAGCAAAGACAACAGTAACAAGTGCAAAACCTCCATGGCAAGAGAGATGACAGCAACACAGAAATGGAAAGAGGGCCTTTATGGAAGGAACTGGAGCTGGAGAGGAAAACAGGGTTCAGACCAAGCAGGATCTTATGGACTAAGTTAGGCAATGTTGGTCTGTAGCCTAAGAATGGTGGGGAACTTCATGGGGTGCCTGGGTGGCTCAGTTGGTTAAGCGTCCGACTTTGGCTCAGGTCATGATCTCGCGGTTCATGAGCCCCACGTTGGGCTCTGTGCTGACAGCTCAGAGCCTAGAGCCTGGAGCCTGCTTGGGATTCTGTGTCTCCCTCTCTCTCTGCCCCTCCCTCACTCACTCTCTGTCTCTCCCTCTTTCAAAAATAAATAAACATTTTAAAAAAATGGTGGGGAACTTCAGAAGGGTTTTAGGCAAATTTTGAGAACCACATTTGCATTTTGTAAAGGTCAATCTGGTACAAGGTAGAGAATAAACTGGAAGAGAGTTGAGTGGATAAGAAAAGACTATTCAAGACAGTTCTGCAGGAATCCTACAGGAAAGCATAGAAACTTGGACTGGGGTGGGCAGTGGAAATGGAGAACGAGTGTGTTTAATTTTAGGAGATAAAATTAGCAGGGCTTGGTGATGAGTTACTATTTTATCAGCTAAAATTCTTGCTAGCAGCAACAGTTTAAGAGCTGAAGAGCAGAAAAACTTTTACTGAGGTTCATGGTTATAATTATATCTGCTTCCTTTTCTGCCAGCTGTTCACAAATATCCCCTTCCTCTCTTTACTGAGAAGGCAGCAAAGTTGGTAAATAGGGGCCACTCTCAACTCCCTTGTCGAGGGACGGTTCTCATTAACACTGATTTTCTATCTGAGAATTACTAGCTCAATTTTCAGATACAGAAAGTAATATAATTTATAGACCCAAAGTAAATAAAGTTATCATGAAAGGAAAAGAACCACTGATGAACAAGACAAAAATTGATGTCTTAGTGGAGCCTCCATTCTAATGGAGGGATGGAAAATAAGCAAACATACAACTAAATGAAGTTTCTAGTTAGAGATCCAAAAGTATACAAGTAGCTACCATGTTTCTTCATATGCAGAGCACCAGAATGAACTGTCAAACTGTTATAGGTCCTTTGGCCTTGAATGGAATGAATTCTAGCAAAGTGTTCTGCATGTATCACAATCTTTTTTAAGTTTATTTATTTTGAGAGAGCGTGTGTACGCGTGCTCTAGAGTCGCGGAGGGGCAGAGAGACAGGGAGAGAGAATCCCAAGCAGACTCCGTGCTGTCAGCACAGAGCCTGACAAGGGCTCGATCCCACAAACCATGAGATCATGACCTGGGCTGAAGCCAAGAGTCAGACACTTAACCAACTGACCCATCCAGGTGCCTGTGCATGTATTAAAATCTAAACTCGTTATACTACGGCCTATAAACTTCTATATAATTTGGCCCCTTCACAGTTCTATGGGCTAGGTATTAGGGATTTAAAAAAATGAATCCATCACTGCACTCAAGGTAATGATGTCAAAGGAGCTCAGTCTGTGGCTATGCCTTGAATGAAACACTGAAGTTATCTATTTTAAAAATCTCTAATGACATTAGAAAATTTTGTGCCAGAAAATGTTTTCCTACAAGATTTTAAAACTATGAAGTATAATCCTTTAACATGAAAATTCTCACTTGCTTCTCGGTTTTTTGGTTAAGATCAAATGCAGCACCAATATACTACACAGGCAAAACGATGCTATTTCTCATTATCAAATCATCTGCTGCAATATCATGTATGACACATTCTGATTTAGAAGAAAACAGGCCATTCTTTTCTTAATACTATAATAATGGTTTTAATAAATCTTTATTTGAGGAATTAATCAAAAATGATTTTACCAAACTAGGGAGTTAGTTACCAGATTACACTTTATTATAAGGGTTACATAAAACTTTGTCAGCCTAATGAAGTCCTCCCACAAGCTGCTGTGGCAACTTAACACATTAAGGACCCTCTTACAGAACTCACATATAGGCCTAGGAAAATAAAACAGCATATCATCAGTGAAGTCCCACTGAAGCTGAAGTGTAATTAGAGAATGTGCTATATGATGATGCAATCAAACCATGTTCTATTGCCTTAACTGCCGGCCCTTAGAAAATATGCCTGAGGTGACTGGCAAAAAAGAAAAAAAGAAAAAAAAAAAAGCTTTATCGAACTCATCTCAGCTTTTTGTGTTCTCATGAACTTGCAACTAGTGACCTTGGTCCTCTGTATTTGTTGACTTTGCTGTTATCAACAACCACAATGTTTACTTGGGGTAAAATTCAAAGTTTTTGTACATTATACAGTTGACTCTTGAACAACACAGGGGTTAGGGGTATTGAATCCCGCACAACTGAAAATCTGTGAATAACCTGACTCTCCAAAATATTTAACTATTAATAGCCTATAGTTGACCAGAAGTCTTACTGATAACATAAATGATCAATTAACACATATTTTGTTATATATGCATATATACTATATTCTTACAATACAGTAAGTAAGCTACAGAAAAGAAAGTGTTATTAAGAAAATCATAAGCAGAGGTGCCTGGGTGGCTCAGTTGGTTAAGCGCCTGACTTTGGCTCAGGTCATGATCTCATGGTTCGTGGGTTCAAGTCCTGCATTAGGCTCAATGCTGATAGCTTGGAGCCTAGAGCCTGCTTCAGATTCTGTGTCTCCCTCTCTTTCTGCCCCTTTCCTGCTTGTGCTTGCTCTCTCTCAAAAATAAATAAATAAACATTAAAAATAAATAAAAATAAAAATAATGTTTAAGCGGACCTGCATGGTGCAAACCCATGTTACTCAAGGGTCAATTGGACTAAAGTGGCAACTATATTGCCAAACCCATGAAGGTAGCAGTGGGAATTTTCAGGGTATTCAGGGCAATCAGTACAAGGTTTTCCTTTTCTAAAATTTCTATTTCATACCTACATACCAAACTAAGACAGGTGGAAAACCCCAAAGGATCTACTATAGACTGAATGATTACCACCCCCCTCATTCATATGTTGAATCTTAATCCTTAAAGTAATGGTACTTGGAGGTAGGCCTTTGTAAGGTAATTAGGTCAGGACAACAGAGCCCTCAAGAATGGGATTAGCACCCTTATGAAAGAGATCCCAGAGAGCTCTTTTGCCCTTTCTGCCCAGCAGACAATGGCTATCTATGAACCAGGAAGTAGGCTCTCACCAGACACCAAATCTGCCAGTATCTTGATCTTGGACTTCCCAGACTCCAGAAGTATGGGAAATAAGTGTTTAAGCCAACCACTCTAGGGTATTTTTGCTATTGTAGCTTGAATGGACTAAGACAGGAACAGGAGCAAGGAACAAAAACTACTTAATCCACGTTCTTTCATATAGATTGTTAACTCAAAATCTTAAAAGGCAACACTTGACAGAAATGTCAGTGTGAAAAGTGTCACTCTTTCCTGCTCAAGTAGCATGCAGTCTCATGTGGTTTTTACTTCCTGGTTTTAGTTATGTTTCTGAAGAAGCAAAATCTTGAGTCAAATTAATCAAGTGCTTTCAATATGCACATGTTCACATTCTAAATAAAGAACAGTTTTCTTCTTTTTTTTTAAGTTTATTTATTTTGGGAGAGACAGAGTCAGAGTGGGGAAGGGGCGGAAAGAGAGGGAGAATCTCAAGCAGACTCCACACTGTCAGCACAGAGCCCTACATGGGGCTCAAACTTATGAAACAGTGAGATCATGACCTAAGCTGAAATCAAGAGTCAGATGCTGAACCAGATGAACCACCCAGGTGTCCCCAAAACAGTTTTAAAACACAAATCCGCAGGCTTCATGTTCTATGATTCCATTTATTTAACACTCTTGAAATGACAAAATTATCATGATAAAGGACAGATCAGTGGTTGCCAAAGTTTAGAGCTGGAAGGAGATTCTGACTATAAAAGGGTAGCATCTTCTTTATGATAGAGTAGTTCTATATTCCAATAGTGGCGGTTACAGAAATCTATATATGTGACAAAATTTCTTAGTGTGATATACGCGCACAAACTGGTGAAATCCAAATAAGGATTTTAAGTTAGTAAATACTACTGTGCCAGCACTAATTTCCTAGTTTTGATAACGTAGTATGGTTATGTAAGATAGTATACAAAGCTAAGTGAAGGATACAGGGGAACTCCTTTTACTGTTTTGCAACTTCTTGTAAGTCTTAAACTATATCAAGATATAAGGTGTTTTATACGACCATCATTTTTGGTAGTGCTTGTTCACAATATGGCAAGAAATTAAACCAATCAAAAGTTTGGAAAAAACGTTTTCCAACATTTCTCAAGAATGGATTTGCTTGCGAATACCAGGCAAAAGTGTTACATTAAAATAAAAAATTGAAGAGACCACGACTTATGTACTAAGGTAAAAACAAATTCCATGAGACAAAAGTACAAACCAGGGCTACTTTAAAACTGGTGATACTGTTGGTCCCCATTCAATTAGACAACCCTTCTTTGTACATGATGCTTTATAATAGATATGTCTATTTTAGGGGAACTAATTATCAATTGAATTCATCATAAAAATCATAATGAGTCACTACAATCTTGTTCGCACATGTAAATCCCTACTTATATTTATATTCATTTCACACCTCCTTACACAGAAGCAGAACTAGGAGAAAGTGTTGCAAGACGTTTTGGAACCACTAAGGTATTTTACTGGATTTAATCAGTTTGAGTAACTTCTACAAGAATAAATGGGTATACAAAGTTTATTAGAAGACACACAAAATCAGATTCTTAACAACATAAACTGTATTTTGAGTTAATAAAGGCAAAATAAATATGGATTCAAAAGTTCTTTTCAGTAACTAAAACAATTTTTCTACATATTACTTTCTAATGAGAAATTCATTTTAATTAGAAGTGACTAAATATAAAACAGTGAATACAATGTAGAGATAGTTTAATATAGTGTACTGAGAGTTGATATGATCCCCTGTTTTTAATGACTTTCCCCTGTTAATCAAAGGGGATCTGGAAATACGTTCTATTAGAAAGAAAAATCTAGAATATGAACAGTTCTTTTCAGTAAAGCAACAAATAAATGCCAGAGTTTCACAAAGAAAAACTATTTTAAAACAATCACATTAAATGTTGCACTTAAATAATATCTTTTAAAAAATTACTAGCCTTGGGGTGCCTGGGTGGCTCAGTCAGTTAAGCGTCTGACTCTTGGTTTCAACTCAGGTCATGATCTCACCGTTCTTTAGTTAGATCCTGCATTAGGCTCTGCACAGCACGGGGCCTGCTTGGGATCCTTTCTCCTCCTCTCTCTCTGCCCTTCCCTTGCTCACTCTCTCTCAAAATAAATAAATAAAAACTTTAAAGATTACTAGCCTTTATAGATACTCATATGCCATTTATTGCTCTAGGGCTGACTCAATATGAGAAAACTACTAGGCTTCAACAACAAGGATCCCGTACCAGGGATATGGTGATCATTACAATGGGATACTTTTTCCAACCCTTACATTCACTGAAGTACCTATCAGTGTAGGAAAATGATTCCATTTTGAATCAATTATCTCAATGGCGGCCTCAACCAGGCGAGCTGATTAGACATATGGGTTTCATGAAAGGGCCACTGTTTTACATGCCTGGCATGGACACAGGTCCTACCTTCTAGGAGACTCTAATTTTCCAGGGGGAACTATCCAAGACTGAGACTATAATTTGGTCCTGGTGATTTGATTAAATATTGATTCAAAGATGAACAAGATCCAGCCAAGCCAAGCCAAAAACAGCCAGCATTGAGACTAGCAAAAAAATGTGCTTTCCTTTGGGGCTGTGAGCTAGTTGAATGTAAACCTGGAGAATGTTAGCCTAAGAATGAATTCAATTGAAAAGAAAGCAAGAGCCTAGGGATAAAGAAAAACATTTTTGGAGTCAAGTGAGTACCTGGGTGTAGCAGTACTGAAGCTTTACAATTACATGAGTTTCAAAAAAAAGAAAACTCCCTTTATCACCTACTCTGGCTTTTTGTCATTTTCAGTGAAAAGTTAAGACTGACAGGGGTGCCCAGGTGGCTCAGTTGTTTGGGCATCCGACTTCAGCTCAGGTCATGATCTCACGGTTTGTGACTTCGAGCCCCACATCAGGCTCTGTGCTGACAGCTTAGAGCCTGGAGCCTGCTTTGGATTCTGTGTCTCATTCTCTCTCTTACCCTCCCCCACTTGTGCTCTGTCTCTCTCAAATAAATAAATGTAAAAAAAATTTAAAAAAAAAGTTGCAACTGACAAAACTTACTGGACAATGTCCAAATTATTCCAAACTCCAAAATCCTGTAAGTCTAAGTTTAAAAAAAAATTTTGCAAGTAAAATCTATTATTGATTGAAATACCTATACTAACAATTTTTAAAAATTAGTGTGTTCAAGTAAAAGAAAAATGGACCACGGAGTTGAATGATTCAATATAATTCTAATTCTGCCAATTTGCAATGTGAATCTGACCACCTAATCTTTCAGGGCTTCTATGAATATGAGACTATGAGGGATAGACTGACTAGCTAACCTTTAAGCTCTTACCACGTCCTTAATTTTAAGCATTGTAAGAAAACTGTCACTTTGTTAATATGACTATAAATGAAGTGGTTATGCTTCATTAATTTATTCCTCCATCAAACATTTAGAATGTCTATTGTTTAGTACACACTGTACCTGGTATTGAGAAGACGGAGATGAGGAAAACTGTGCCCTGCCACCAAGGAGTTTAGTCTAGAAAGGCAGAAAAGCATCTAAACAACTAGATAATTAACCTATGTGATACGTGAAAAAAAAAAAAATTCAAGTATATATGAAGTACAAAAATAGCCTGGGAGTGACTGATCGTCTGAGAAGAGTGAGGACAAGAGTATCCAAAGCAGGCTCTGTGCTGACAGCAGCGACCCCAAGTTCTTGGGGAACTTACGAATCCCCAAGATCATGACCTGACTCCAAGTCAGACGTTCAACTGACAGAGCCACACAGGCGCCCCAGAAATGAATTTTAAAAGATGAAAAGTAAGCCAAATCAAGAGGACCAGGAGTCCTAGACTGAAGTAGATTTTTCAAGGGTTTTGTAAGCAGTCCAATATTGATGGAGCACAATAGGGTGGGGAGCAAAGAAATGAACGCAAAGAGCTTTTCAAGGATTATGAAGGGTTCCACATGCTATGCTAAACAGGATGGAATTTACCCTGTAAACACTGAGCAGCCCCGGTAAAGATTTTTTTCAAATTAAATTTTTTACTTGTATATAATTAACACACAATATTACATTACTTTCAGATAGAAAATTTATCAGATTTTTAAATGTACTGTTTTTTTTAGAGTACAAATAAGCATTCAGTGTTCCAAAACTGTGAATAACATACTAGTTACTTTTAAGAAGCCAGAGAAAAAAAATCATTTAGTTATGTAGTTATGCCTTTTAAATAGTATCTGTCTGGCATATTATCTTACAAATTATACTCATTATTTGATAAATATTTGATGACTGAACTGCGGTAGCCAGATTGATATGAGCAGTCATGGTGCTTAATAACAAAGATCTTAAAATGCAGAATGGCAAAAAGTGCAAAAGCTTTCTAATGTTCCCTTCAAGTTTGGGGACATAACCCCCTTCCTCAAAAGTAAACGACCTTTCTGTTAATGGTGTTTCTCCTTCTCTATAAGCTATCCATGGCTTAATCAAAGCCTCTGTTCTTTTCTCTCCCAATTCCCCTCTATTTGATACTCATATGAGAATCCCAGCCATTACCCTAACCCAGAGTCTTCCCGGACACAGTCCAAGACTAAGTTAACTGTCTTTTATAAAATTGTAAACGCTGCCTCCAATCCAAAATCTCAGGAATCCGGTAATAATCAGATTCTAAAATACTCATAAACACTTCAACATCAAACGTCGCCATCATTTCCATAATGCTCACTGCCACGACCCCAGACCACACTTTCATCACTTTAAACCTACGCTACCACAGCTCCACTCTATTTGATCCTACTAATTTCATTAAAGCAAAGAGCACAGAATTTGGTACTACTTAAATTCAGGTGTATTTAATGTGTGTGCGCATTCTAGCCGTTTGTTCTTTATTATAGAACTCAATGACTTCTGTCAACAAGATCTGTCACCATATAAGAGTACCTATAAAACCCGTGTTTGCAGACCCGGGGTAACAAATTCAACCCACACTTTCTGTTCTTATCTCTCGTCCGCAACTCCAGTGGACTCTGAAGCGACAGGGAGGAATGATGGACGGGCAAAAGGGAGGGGAATGCTGAAGCCCAGAGGCTGGGGCCTCACTTCCGATTGCCACGCTACACCAAGCAACCCACAAGACCCTCTGGCTCTTCCATAGTCCACAAGGAAAGGTGGAGCAGACGCCAGTGCTTCTCGGGTAATCCCCAAGAGCAAAGACACAAGAGGAAAATGCTCTGAAAAAGTCTCTTACTCGTTCAGGACTCACCTGTCAGTAGTGGCGTGGACGGCGCCATCTTGTCCCGGAAAGAGAAACCCATGCGCTGGGGTCAGAGTTCACGCGGGCCAAACCCGGCCCCTACACGTCTCCACAGGCGTGGAGACAGCGCATAGCTGTTTCCGGTATCACGAGCCTCGGGGCCAATTCACTTCCGGTGGGAGACGGCAGTAGAAAAAGGAGTCTGAACGCGCACGCGCAGCTCTTGGGAGACACTTTAAAGAGCACCGCGGGGCGGGACTAGTGCTCGTGCGCCAGCCTTTGCCCTCCCCTCTCCCTCTTTTACAGCAGGCGGAGTCCGCACTTCCGCGGGGCGGAGTCCGTCCAGTGCTGACGTTGGCAGCCGAACCCGAAGTAGTTCGAGGCTACGGGCAGCGCTGCTCGGTTGTTGCGTTGCGTTTCCTTCCTCTTTCACTCCACGCTCCCGGCGGCGGCCAGAGCGGCGGCGCGAGAATATCCCGGCGGCCTGCTTGTCGTCCCGCGTGCCCGCTTCTCGGCCGGCTAGTCCGGCGTCGTCAGTCAGTCGGCGGCCCGACGCCCGGCTAGCGCTCGGCACCCGAGTTCGCCTCGCTCAGGCCCAGCGGCCGGAGCTAGCGCCCCGCCTGAGAGCCTTCTAGCTCCGGCAGCGCAGGCACCGGGACCAGAGCGTCGCAGCGGCCCGAGGGGAGGCGAGCTAGCGAGTCTAAGGGGTGGCTGAGGCAGGTGGTGGTGCCGTGAAGATGGTCGCCAAGCAGCGAATCCGTATGGCCAACGAGAAGCACAGCAAGAACATCACCCAGCGGGGCAACGTCGCCAAGACTTCGGTGAGGAAAGAGCAGGCGCCCGTCCGTCCCGCAGCCGGGGTTCAGGCCCGGGTCCTAGGATCGAGTTCTCCCCAGGCCCGAGGCCACGAGCTGGACGCTAAGTTGGCGGGGCGGGGCAGGGGGGAGGGTGGTTCGGGTAGGTGGGTGCTTGAAGCTAGGCGGTTCGGGAACGGAGGGCAAACCTGTGAGGGGACCTGGAAACCTGGCCCGCGGTGTAGGCTGCAGGAGCCCGGGATCGGATTGGGTTTTTGCATTTGAAATGGGACTTTCCGTTTTTGCAGAGAAATGCTCCCGAAGAGAAGGCGTCTGTAGGACCCTGGTTATTGGCTCTCTTCATTTTTGTCGTTTGTGGTTCTGGTAAGTGTTTTGGGGCTACCATCGGGTAGGGCATTGGATGTCGGGTTTGGGATGACGTGGTGACCCATCAGTGGTGAATCCTACCCGCGTAGTTCTCAACCCACCTGCTGGGAGCTCCACATAAGTGTCTCTCGCCTGAACCGAATTACTTGTCCCACATATGCACAGAGGGTGGTGCTCCAGAAACTTCTCATAGCTTGATTTGTGCTCACAGGAGATCAGAAAAGGAGGTCAGGTCTTCAGTTAGTAATGATCAAGTTGGAAGAAATTTAGACCAGAACAAAAAAACCTCACGGAATGAGAATTTAGAATGTTTTGCAAGCATATTATGAATGTATTTGCAAAAAACTTAGGAACATGATGTATATGTGGACGTTGAACTGAATTTAACTCTTCCCAAAATCTAATGTTTTTATGGCAAAATTGGGTATATTTTGTAAAGTAAAGCTCGTGCGAAGAATTGGTTGGGTATAGAGGAAATGTACCTGATTGGTAACTTAGTGTAGGAGACAAATGTTTTTAGATTAAAGAAACGTTTGACATATGGGAGGAAAAATAAGTTATCAGGTCAGCCTACTATTAAAGTAATAGATTCCTGCCTCTGCAAATGGATTACAGAATATTTTTCTTCTTTTCATTTATTATTTCGATATACAAACTGTTTATATTGTTTCTGTTTTTTATATTCTGACATTCTAAAGTTACTGAGGTTTCTCTTAAACGTTTCACTTCGCTTGCTTCCTAAACTTACTAGTTGGCCAAGAGCCAAGCAATTTATGTAACCTAAACATTATTCAATTTCAGCTTTGTGAGAATGAGGAAACATGGTTATATTATAGGCCAGGCCTTAGAAGGACACTTAATATTTTGGGGATAAATCAAAATAATTCTATGCTAGAAAAACCTGTTTGCTTTGGTGCTTTAAGCTTTTTCTAAAATGATTGTGTATTGCAAAATCTCTTGGACAGTTAGACGTAGAATTCAGAAAAGCTGAAAAAAATAACTTATGGACATTGAATTGGTTTATTAGGGTAGGCTTGTTGTCACTTCTTCAATGAAGTTACATAGCATTTGCAAGTAATTTTAAGGGTGCTCTTGGATTCTCATGAAGTACCTTAATGAATATTTGCCAGTTGTCATTCCTATTTTCTTCAAAGCATGCTTACTAAAACATTTGTTCTTTCTTTTTACAGCAATTTTCCAGATTATTCAAAGTATCAGGATGGGCATGTGAAGTGACTGACCTTAAGATGTTTCCATTCTCCTGTGAATTTTAACTTGAACTCATTCCTGATGTTTGATACCCTGGTTAAAAACAATTCAGTAAAGCATCCTGCCTCAGAATGACTTTTCATATCATCCTTCATTTGTCATTCCAAGGTTTCTCCATGAGTCATTCCAAGTTTTCTAGTCCATACCACAGTGCCTTGCAAAAGCACCACATGAATAAAGCAATAAAATTTGATTGTTAAGCTATAGTAGTGGACCCTACTTAGTCAGTAAAGAGTAAGTTTTCTTAATGTGGTTGTTAAAACCCTATCCAGTATAGATAGATAATTAGATTAAATCTATGTAGACAGAGTCTAGATTTTGTTAACCCTAATGTGTATATGCAATTAGTTTAATTTAAAATTTGGAGTCATGGTTTTTATATAGTTAGGCACTTTATTACTATATCTTGAATTGAAAGCACACTCCCATATAGGGTAATGTCACTGTCCTGTAATAAAGTGCTTATAAATGGAACAACTACACAGTTAGCCTCGTTTTCCCATAATCTTTAGCACCTAAAATTTTTTAAAAGCTTCTAAATGCCTAATATAAAAGGAGATGCTTATAGCTACAATATCTATTTTAACAATATTATTTCTATTACACTACCTTGGATTTTGCATGAGTAGTTATACTAATGTAAAATGCCATAAGAAAACTTGGTTGAGCATTTTGTAACTTAATCAGTAACTTCAGTTTCACTAAAAGCTTACCATGTGGAGTAAAGTCAGGGAAAGTTTATGTCACCATTGATTTTACCATAATTAATATATCAAAGGGGTCTACTATGCTAGACAATATTTTGGGGAAAAATACTACTAAAAATGGATGTTTCATCAGGACATCCTGATGAGTCTAATGTGCCATAAGACATCTTAGCACGTTAATAGCACTTTTAATACCAAAAAGGCACATCAACTAAAAAGTTACTTAGTTTGGAAATAATTTTCTGGGTTTATGATTAAAATTTTGGTAGGGCACTAGATACATCAGACTAAAGTGCCATCTGGAATTAAATGGATTTGCTGATAAGGATCAGTCTTTAGTCTTCCCTTTGTTGTATAATTTGATAGGTTATGATTGATCAAAGTTTCTTTTTACTAATGGTAAGGGTGAGAAGGCAGGTTTTAGGTTTTCTGATACTGTTGAAAATTGTAAGTTTTGGCTGTTTACTTAGCCATAACTTGATTAGAAAAAAAAAAAGCCTGAGAGGTGTCTATGTATCAATGAATTGGAAAGAAAGCTGCTTGTTTGCTTTGTTAATTGCCTCAGGATATCTCTTTTAAAATAAGCTGTTTTAAGAGGAACAGAAGGGAAATCTACCTAGTCATACACATTGTGAACCTCAGAGTTTCTGATACCCCTCAATAGGGGACGAGTGAGGGAGAGGAGTAGTTAAGGATGCTTAGGAACTTGACTACTCTAAAACAGGAAAGGAAGGAATCAGCTGACCTTGGGCCAGCAGGTTTTTATCTGCAGTTACCTGCCTTTCTCACCCAGGAAATAAACACTTGTTTCCCTATGAAGCAAGTGTCTTGATTGACTAATTCTATTTTATTATAACTTTAAAAATGAAAGTTACTGTTCTAAATTTATAGCAGGTGCCTTATTCTTTGCTTTGAGTCAAACCATTCCGTATAAAAATTTCCCTTGGTTTACTATAAATAATTGGCTTTAAGATGTTAGGGTTTTTTTTTTTTTTTTTAAGTTGTACAATGTCTTTATTGATTTGACTGTTAAATTGCTACAGCTAGCAATCATTTTACATATGTAAAGTTGCATTCCTTTTGTATTTCATGTGTGATTTCCTAATTGAGTACATTTTATATTAAGGATGGATTATGCATGTTTGGGTCAATGAAAGCTATGTCTTGATTTATCCTTTAAAAATAAAGTTCCCAGAATATTTGATTCCTTCTGAAAGGAAATGATTTTACAGATTTCTTATCTGAGTATACTTTTTATAGTTAATAGAAAATTAAAGAATGCCTAGTATTGTACTTGAGTTAAAAGAACTGGTACCCAGAGACTCAGATTAAAAATTTATAACTGGAAATAGGTAGCAAGAAAAACATTAAAAGTATAGGGGTGCCTGAGTGGCTTGGTGAATTAAACAGCTGACTCTTGATAGCAGCTCAGGTCATTATCTTACGGTTCATGAGATCCAGCCCTGTCTTGGGCTCCATACCGACAATGCAGAGCCTGCTTGGGATTCTCTCTTTCCCTCTCTCTCTGCCCCCTTCCCTGCTTGCACACTTGCGCTGGCCTGCCCTCAAAATAAAAGTAAATTTTAAAAAAAGGAAAACATGAAAAGCACAGTGAATTAAATACTTCTCCACCTAAGATTTACCCTCATCTCATTATCATTCAAGAAGTCTCATTCAAGGAAAAATCACAGTTCTTTTGATCTCCCTTTCCCAATTGAATTTGGTGTCATCCAGTGTTGAACATAGTATGATGATGCTTTGTTGGGGGTTGTCTACATTGTGTCCAATTACGCTTTGTAACTTAGGTATAACATTTCAAGGAGTTGTTCAGGATTTCACTGTATCTGTTGGGTTGTATGTAATGTTGCTCAGAATAACCAAGTGGGCTTCCAGAATGTGGAAAGATTTTCATTGTAACAGGATGTTTTGTAATGGGCTTTGACTTACTTGGAAGAAGTGTGTGTGCTCAACTGCAGGGTGGTCGCTCTTACTGAGGTTTGTGGTGTTTCGCTGGCATAAAGGAGGACCCTGTAGAGGTGGATTATGTTCTTGGGAGGTTCATCAAAATTTTATTGCTCTTAGAGCATCTGAAATTTAGAACATCAAATTTTCTAATTAGAAATTCTTTTGAAATTTGATTTGTCTTTACCTACCTTTAACTTACTGTTTTAGATGCAAACCAGAACTTCAAGAAGCAGGAGTTGGGTTCAACAGCAAATTCTTTGTAACTCCCTTAGAGAACCCTTTCCTATCTAAACTTCATCCCACTGTAGCTACTTGTACTGCTTTATCTTCAAGTTGAATTAGGAGAAAAATGTCCTAATTTGAAAAGAGTACGAATGAGCAGTAAAAGGCTAGAAGTCAAGCTGAAGGGGAAAACTCAACTGTCAGGACTTGGATATTACAGAATCATAAATATGGAAAGGACATGAACAATTTAGTCCAATCGCATTTATTCAATGAATATTGAGTAACTTATGTGCCAGATATCGAGTTAGAGCTGTGAAAACAGTCCCAGCACTCAGGTATTTTTCAGTCCAGTAGTGGGAGAAAAGACAAAGTGAAAACCGTAATTGTGGTCAGTATTTCAAAGGAAAAGTAAAACCAGATAAATGGTGTCTGCTCTCACAAAGCTAGCTGAGGCAGAGCAGAAACTAGAACCAAGGTTTCCAGACTCAACTGTACCCTAGAGAAACCATAGGAATGATTGCAAAACGTCTATACAGAGCACTTCTGTTTTCATGAGCTCTTTACTTCTGCATTTAGAAAAAAAATCTTAATGAAAAAAAATGTTTTTGCATGTTGCCAATTCAAAGAAGAAAAAAACTTGTCCTTTTATAGATGCAATTTCTTTTGAAAATGAATTTAAGTGACAATTTTACTATGATGTTTCCTGTATAGCACAAAAATAGATCAAATCAGTAATGTTATCCACTGTAACATATTCAAGAGTACATTTTTAACAAATATTTTGCTATATATTCTTCTGTATTTTGTTTTAAAATTTTCATCTGTGATGTTGAAAAATCTTACTTGATAGTCTGGTAGCCAAAAATAAATGCAGTCATGTGCCCTCCATAGATTCTTTTTATTACAAAATTTAAGTGAATAAACCATGTGTGACTTTTTTTTTTTTTTTTTTTTTTTTTTTTTACCATGTACAAACTTCTACTTTGGGATGTAGATAGAAAAAATCTGCAAATTTAAATAAAACTATGATTTCAAGGTCAATAAAAGCTTTAGTAACAGGTTTTTCTTCTTTTCTCACTGTTGTGAAGAAAGTCTGGACCAGGAGAATGAAAATAATTGATTTTAGAGCCAGAAAGGAACTTTAGAAATTATCTTGATTAGTAGCCCCTTTATTTTACATTTGAGGAAATTATGGCCTAGAGAAGTTCTCTTTCCCATCACCAATAATGAATCAGTAGCAGAACAAGGATTAGAAAGTAATTCTGATTCTTTAGGAATATCTTATTTTATTTTAGATTACATGTTAATCTCAGAAAACCCCATAAGTGTACTGTGAAGGCAAAATCTGAATATTTACTAAACTTCAATGGCTTCCCACTGCCATTGGAATCAAATAACTCTTTAAGCTCTGATTTTTGGGAGACTTCACAACATGGTCCAACCTACCTTTTCAGCTTTGGCCCCCTCACTCTCCCACTTCTCTCCATTGCCAAGTTAACCCCCAAAGTCTGCTTTCATTTTTCAAATACCTTGTGCTCTGTTTTTGCTCATTTCCCCTACATTACAATACTACCTATTCTTCACAAAGTCTAGCTTAAATTCCCCCCCCTCCCCCACCATGAAGTCTTCTCTTACGGAAATTAGAAACACTTTCTTTGGGATTGTTGACTCTGAACCAGTTAGCATTTATTATGTTGCCATGTTTATTAGTTTTGTTTGCTTAGTTTCTCAGCTAGAATATAGAAAGAATCCTTAAGAGAAACAATATTTTTATTTCTTTTTCATTCTTTTTTCATCTCCCATCACCACCCTCAAGGTGAATATGCAACTTTACACACATAGAGGGAGTTCAACATTTAAAAAAAAATTTTTTTAGTGTTTGTTTATTCTTGAGAGAGAGGGAGACACAGAATCCGAAGCAGGCTCCAGGCTCTGAGCTGTCAGCACAGAGCCTAATGGGGGGCTTGAACTCGAACTGTGAGATCATGACCTGAGCCAAAGTCTGAGCCACCCAGGTGCCCCTTAGGTGAGTGATAAAAGAGAGCACTGGAGGCCCTATCATATCAGAATAATCTTTAAAGTAAGAACATGTCTTGTGAAATAATCTTCCTGATACAACAGTCACCCCAACTACTTCCAGTCTTGGCCACCTCTGCTTAACGGCTGGACTTAGCACCAGAGTACAGTCCACCTTTGAAACGGACTCTCTCAGGATACGCTTGATATTTAGAAATAAGTCAACAGTGGTATTTGTCCTTCGGGCATATTTGAGAACCGCTCGTTATGAGTGTCCTTGAGAAAACCATAAAAAGTGCTGTATAAAGAAAGCTGCCACTCATCACACCAGTCTGTCCAGTTATAAGGAAAGAGTCAGACAACCATGCTGTTCAGAGAAGGTGCCTGGGGGCTGTCAGCTGCCCTCTGTTCTGGGCCCCATCCCAGAGCATAGGAAGGAACAAGGATGTCACAGGAGGTGCGCCTTTCTCCAAATCAGACCACAAACCCAGAAGGCTTTGCTTCTCCCAAACCAGATCCAGTCCATGAAAGGGATAGCTTGTTCTCTTCGCAAGGAAATTCCCTCCAGCAAGGCCACACCACACAGACTAGCATTTATGATGTCATGTGGTCACCAAACCAGATCTCATCCATTGGGCAAAGGAGACTCTCGGGGCCCATCTGGGAAAAGGCCATCCATGCAGCCATGTGGAGCTCTGGACAACCACTTAACTCTTGACACCCAGTTGTGCCATGGGACCAGGGTGAACCACGAAGACGCTGCGAGTTTGTTTTCTGCCTGACACTTGCACCATTTAATGAACAACTGTAGATGCCAAGGCACGAATGCATCTGGGGTTCAGACAGATTATAATTTCTGACAAAGCCCAAATGACAAAGATAAAGAAACCCTGGCAGTATCCAAGCGTATTTCTACCTAGCTCCAGTCCTGGTTACTTATACACAACCTCCTGTTAATTACAAGTGGATTACATGGAGAAGGGAGGTGTAATAGTCATTTCTGCTTGACTGAGAACAGCATCAGATTGCTTTTCAAGGGAAAAGCTGGCTCCGTCAGTGGACTGTGCAACTCTTGATCATGGGGTTGTGGGTTCAAGCCCCACACTGGGTGTAGAAATTACTTAAAAATAAAATCTAAAAAAAAAAAAAGAATGCTTTTCAAGGCCAGATCCCTTTCTTTGCTGAACATTATGTGAAAGTCCATCTGCACTTTCCAAGTACACACGAGGAAAGTGGACCAGCAGAGTTTAATAGCCAGCCTAGGTCAATGGTCTAATCTATTACTCACAGTGTGGCAGGGGGACCCACAGAAACCTGGAAGCCTATTAGGAATACAGACTCTTGGGCCCCACCCAAGGCCCACTGAATCAGAATTTTCACTGTCACAGGATCCTTAGGAAATTCATATACAAATTAAACTTTGACAAGTGTTGAAGAGATCTCAGAGTTCTGGTTCCCTGGCCATAAACAAATACCCAATCTCCTTGGGCTTTGTTCTCTTTGCCTACTGAAAAGGAACCACTTAACCCTCCCGTTTCATGCAACTGTTATGAAACCTCATGATAGTAAAAGCACTTTGAAAAGCTAAAATACTCTATGTAAATAAGATTCACTAGCTTTGTGAACTGCAAACAGAAGCCATCTCTGATAGGGTGAGGGGCCTTCCTCACTGAAAACAGAAAGTAACAGTAGCCTCTGTATTTGACTTGGCAGGAAATCACCTGTTTCTTAGGATCACTTGCTATTTATGCATTTTGAACTATAATTTTACCTTCCCAAAGTTCTGCCTTCTGAACAGTCTCTTAAAACTTATGGGACTATGAATCCTATCCAGCTAATTAGGAATGCGATAAGATCGATCGCATGTGGAAACTTGAAGAGAATCCAGAATGTACCCTGGTCTCAAAGACCGCTTGTCCACACAGGTATCCCTGCTTTCGAGGCTCTTGTGACATCCCTTTTATCATCCCACATCAAAATTGCCATTTCTGGGGAAGTACAGAGGGCACACTTGCAGGTAATGGTACCTCCAGTGTGAAAAGGGCGCTTGGTAAATATATAGACTCTGAAATTTGTCCTTAAAAAAGACTTGAATCCATGTAAAGAGAAAACAGAAAAACGTTTAGAAAAAGATATATGGACTTTGATTTGATACCTTCACTCATTAGGAAAATATTTTAAAATATTTTTTAATGTTTATTTCTGAGAGAGAGACAGAGTGGGAGTGGGAAGGGGCGGAGACAGAGGGGAACACAGAATCCAACGCAGGCTCCAGGCTCTGAGCTGTCAGCACAGAGCCTGACGTGGGGCTTGAACTCATGAACCATGAGATCATGACCTGAGCTGAAGTCGGTCACTTAGCCAGCTAAGCCACCCAGGTGTCCCTACCTTCACTCATTTTAAAGATAAACTTAGGGTAGCCTTGGTGGCTCTCAGTTAAGTGTCCAACTCTCGATTTTGGCTCAAGTCATGATCCCATGGTTGTGGGATTCACCCCTGCATCGGGCTCCATTCTGAGCATAAAGTTGCTCAGGATTCTCTCTCTCCCTCCCCCCCCATCTCCCTCTCTCTCTCTCTCTCTCTCTCTCTCCCCCTCTCTGCCCCTCCCCTGCTTGTGCGCTCTCTCTCTCTCTCAAAATAAATAAATGAACATTAAAAAAAAAGAAATTTAGGGCACCTTGGTAGCTCAGTCAGTTGAACGTCCCACTCTTGGTTTCAGCTCAGGTTATGATCTCATGGTTTCGCAATTCGCTAACAGCAAGGAGCCTGCTTGGGATTCCCTCTCTCTCCCTGTCTCTCTGCCCCTCCCCTACTCATGCTGTCTCTGTCTCTCTCAAAATAAATAAGTCAAATGAAAAAAAAATAATAAATCTACATTTTTACAGGAAAGTTACAAAGATAGTACAGAAATTTCCTTTATGCCCTTCACTCAGCTTCCCCTATTGTAAATATCTTACATAACCATGATACACTTGTTAAAACTAAGAAATTAACACTGAAGCAATACTATTAACTAAATTGCAATTCTTTGGATTTCACCAGTTTTCCCACTATGTCCGTTTTCTGTTTTAGAATCTAAGTCCAAGCTGCTACCACATTGTACTTTAGCCTTCACCCCCATCTTTTTTTCTTTTTTTAATGAGCCTTTTTTTAATTGTGCCTCATATAGGATAGTGTGCTTTGGATATATACACAAAATATATGAGATGCCTACATGCTACCACCAATATGCCAATATTTAACAGTTGTTAAAATTTTGCCATATTTGCTTTAAATCTCTTTTTTGAAATATAATTAAAATGTTAAGGATATAACAAAAATATCCCCTTTTTTGCCTTCTGAAGTCAGTTTAAGCCATTCAAAATCATTAAAAATTTTTTTTAATGTTTATTTATTTTTAAGGGAAAGAGAGACAGAACGCAAGTGAGAGAGGGACAGAGAGAGAGGGAGACACAGAATCCAAAGCGGGATCCAGACTCTAAGCCGTCAGAGCAGAGCCCAACACGGGGCTCGAACCCACGGGCTGTGAGATCATGACCTGAGCCACAGTCTAACGCTTACCCCATAGAGCCACCCAGGAGCTCCTAGACATTTTTGTACCTTTACTACACATATACAAATTCACAAATAATACATACTCTTGCTTTGTGAACTTTTAAGATTGACATAGGTAGTGTCAAACCATACATTTTATATGCAATTTTACTTTTCACTCCACATAATTTTGAGGTTTCTCCAGTGTATCTGATTCATTCATTTTAATTGCTGTATGGAGTATACTCTTTATGAATAAGCCACACTTTTGCATCTAGACTCTAGAGAGATGCTGAGGCTGTTTCTGCTGGCTCACTGTTGTACTCTGGGCTGTAATGGAAGTGGATGTTTATACATTTTTCCTTGTATAAATATATAGAGAATCTAGTCTAGAAGTAGAACATCTGAGCGTGAGGCAGGTGCATCTTCAAATGTATTAGGGATGGTAAATTAACTATCTAGAAAAGATTCTGAGTTTCCATCAGCAATGTGTAAGAGTTTTTATTTCCTTGAGAGTTCACTAAAGTTTTATTTGATGAGACATTAACTTTTGCCCTTCTAATAAGAGGGTAAACTTGTCTCGGTGCTGTTTTAATATGCCTCTCTCTGATTACTAGCAAGGTTGAGCCACTTTTCAAGTGCTGGCTCTGAAGCCTGGATTTGTATCTTTTTTTTTACACTCTGTACCTATGTGACCTTGGGCAATCTGTTTAATTCTGCTTTTTCAATTACAAATGAATTAAATGAACAAATACAGGTAAAGCACACAGAAAAGAGACTGGTAGAACAAGATGCCCCAAATTCACCTGAGATATCTCTTTCCCTAGACTGGGAGCCATCAGCCATGGCTCTTTTTACCAGGATATGGTATTTAGAGATTACAACCTGAATTCTACAGGTGCTTATTACAACTGTGTTGTCATTGCCTCTAAGACTTTTAGTGAACAAAACTAAAAAAATATGTATTTTTATGTTGTATTTTTTAAAGTTTATTTATTTATTTTGAGAGAGAGAGAGAGAGGGAGCATGCACACATGAATGGGGGAGGGGCAGAGAGAGTGGGAGAGGGAGAATCCCAAGCAGGCTCTACACTTTCAGTCCAGAGTTTGATGTGGGGCTTGAACCCACAAACCATGAGATCATGACCTGAAATCAAGGGTCAGATGTTTAACTGACCGAGCCACCCAGGTGCCCCCAAAATATGTATTTTTAAGGGAAAGTACATCATGATTTTATATTGGTGTTTCCAGTTTAAACTTAAGATGACAGGTTTTCACTTGTTTCTTGAATTTTGTATTTGTATCCTTTTTTTCCTTAAGTTTGAAAATCTTGGTTCCTAACAACATTAATGCAATTATTTAGTTGTTTTATCCTACTAAATATATAATAGCTTCAAAATATAATAACCATTTTATTAACAATATGGTTATTGAAAACAGTTTTCTTTGCAGTTCTTTTTGTCCTTAGGTGATATTTCATGAGGGATACAGAACCAAATTAGAAGCTTCTAAATCATCTGAAATTTCTCTGTGTGATGATGCCACTAACTTGATATTGAGTTAGGATCATTTGTTCCATTTGACTTTGATTTTCAGGATTTTTTTTTTAAACAGCTTTATTGAGATATGAATCACATGCTATACAATTCACCCCTTTAAAGTATGCATTTAAATGGTTTTCAGTATATTCAGAGTTGTGTGATGATCACCTACAGTCACGTTTGCATAACCTCAAAAAGAAATCTAGTACTTTTTGGCTATGAACACTCAACTATTCTCCCCCACCCCCACTCCATAGCCTAATGCAACCACTAACTTATTTTCTCTCTCTCTATTGACCTATTCTGGACATTTAATACAAATGGAATCATTTAATATGTGGTATTTTGTGACTAGCTTCATCCATATTGTAGTGTGTAACAGCACTTCATTTTTTATGGCTAAATAATATTCCATTATATGGATATACCAGATTTGGTGGATCATTTAGTGGAGATTGAGGGTTTTTTCCACCTTTGATTATTAGGAATAATGCTGCTACTATACATTTGTGTACAAGTTGTTGTGTGGACATATACTTACATTTCTCTGGGATAGATACTTAGGAGTAGAATTGCTTGGTCAAATGGTAACTCGATGTTTTAACTTTTTTGAGGACCACTGGATTGTTTTCCAAAGTGGCTGCCCCATTTTATATTCCAGCAGCGTAGGAGGGTTCTAATTTCTCTATATCCTTGTCAACACTTGTCAAAGGATGTCAGCATCCTTTGTTATTATTGTCTTTTTTATTCTAGCCATCCTGGTGGGTATGAAGAGGTAGCTCATCGTGGCTTTGATTTGCATTTCCCTGATGGCTGATGATTTTCATATGTTTATTAACCATGTGCGTATCTTCTTTAGTGAAATATGTTTGGAGGTCCTTTGCTTAGTTAAATTTAATAAGAACACTCGATGTAAGATCTCTTTTGTCCATTTAAAAACTGAGTTATTTATTTCTTGTTATTGAGTTGTAAGAGGTCTTTGTGTAATTCTAGATACTAGTCCCTTATCAGATATATATGATTATGATTTGCAAATATATTCTCCCAATCAATGTGTTGTCTTTTTAACTTTCTTGATTGAGTCTTTTGAAGCACAAAATTTTCAATTTAGATGAAGCTCAATTTATCTATTTCTTTAGTTGCTTGTACTTTTGTTGTCATATCCAAGAATCCACTGCCAGATCTAAGGTCATGAAGATTTACCACTGTTTTTTCCTTCAGGTGTCATAGTTTTGGCTTTTACATTTAGGTCTTTGATCAATTTTGAGTTAATTTTTTGTATATGGTATAAGGAAAGCGTCTAATTTTATTCTTTTGTGTGTGGCTATCCAGTTGTCCCAGCACCATTTGTTGAAAAGGCTACTGTTTCCCCTTTGAATTGTCTTGGCATCATTGTTGAAAACTCAATTGACTCTACATGAGTTTATTTCTAGACTTTCAATCCTATTCCACTGATCTATTTGGCTAGATTTAGGTCAGTAACACAATGTCTTGATCACTCTTGCTTTGTAGTAAGTTTTGAAATCAGGAGGTGAGTCATCCAACTTTGTTCTTTTTCAAGTTTATTTTGACATTTTGGTTCCCTTAAGCTTCCATATGAATTTTAGGGTCTGCTTGTCAATTTCTACAAAGAAGCCAACTTACATTCAGTAGGTATGATGTTGAATCTGTAGATCAATTTGGGGAGCATTGTCACTTTAACAATATCAAGCCTTCCAATCTGTAAACATGGGGTATCTTTCTATATATAGTATTTACATTTCTTTCAACAATGATTTGTAGTTTTCAGAGTATATGTTTTAAACTTTTGTTAAATTTATTCCTAAGTATTATTCTTTTTGATTTCATCATAAATGGAACTGTTTTCTAAGTTTCATTTTTTATTTGCTCAATGCTACTATATAAAAGTACAATTTGTGTCTTTATGTTGACTTTGTGCCCTACAATCTTACTGAACACCTTCATTAGTCCCAATAGTTTTTAGTAGATTCCTTAGGATTTTCTACATACAAGATTATGTTATCTGCAAATAGAGATAGTTTTACTCTTTCTTTTCCAATCTGTGTGCCTTTAATTTCTTTTTCTTGACTAATTAATTACTCTGGCTGGAACCTCTAATATAATATTGACTAGAAGTGGCAACAGCAGATATCTTTGTCTTATTCCTGATCTTAGGAGGAAGGCATTCAGCCTTTCACCATTAAGTAGGATGTTAGCTGTGGGTTTTTTGCAGATAACTTTTTCAGGTAGAGATTTTAGTTTGCTACTATTTTGTTAAAAATTTCTGCATTGCATTGAGGGGTGACTGGGTGGCTCAGTTGGTTAAGTGCGTGACTCTGGCTCAGGTCATGAACTTGCAGTTCATGAGTTTGAACCCCATGTCGGGCTAGCTGCTGTCAGCAGAGAGACTGCTTTAGATCTTCTGTGTCCCGCCACCACCCCCCCCCCCCGGCCCCTAACTTGCTGGTGCTTCCTGTCTCTCTCAAAAACAAATAAACATTTAAAAAATCTTTCTGCACTGATGTCCATAAGAGATCTTGGTATGGTTTTCATTTTTTGAGATGTATTTGTCTGGTCTTGGTATCAGGGTAATAGCGGCCTCAGAAGATAAAATGGGAACAGTTCTTCCCTCTTCTATTTCGTGGAAGAGTTTATGAAGAATTGTTTATTATTCTTTAAATATTTGGTAGAATTCTCCAGTGAATGGTAATCATTTTGCAGTATGTACCTACCTCAAATCATTATGTTGTATACCTTTAACTTACATAATCTTATATGTCAATTGTATCTCAATAAAACTGGGGGAGAAAAAAGGAAGTCACCAGTGAAGTCATCTGGGTCTGGACCTTTCTTTGCAGATAGTTTTAAAATGACAAATTCAATCTGTTTACTTATTTAAGGCTATTCAGATTTTCTATTTTTTTCTTGATTCAGTCTGTGTCTTTTTAGGAAATTGTCCATTTTATCTAAGTTATCTAATTTATTAGCATGTAAGTGTTTATCATATTCTTTTAGAATCCTTTTATTTCTGTAAGGTGAATAGTAATGTCCCCCCTTTTATCTGAACCTTCTCTCTCTCTTCCTTGATCAATCAAGCTACAGGTTTGTCAACTTTGCTGTTCTTTTCAAATCACCAACTTTTTGGTTTATTAATTTTCTCTATTATTTTTGTATTCTTTATTTCTTTCATCTCTGTTCTGTAACCATTGGTATTCTTGGCTTCCTTGTCTGGGCATGGAAACTCTGCTTTATGAATGAACTGGGGCAGGGTGAATCAGATCCCAGTACTTTCGGTGTGCCAGACCCAGCATAGAGTCTCTGTCCCACAAGTGGGAGCTGGGTGAAAGAAGGGAACCCTATGTTCCTGGCTGCATCTGTCTGGAGTGGGGTTTTTATCACGTCGAGTCGGGAAGGAGAGGGAGAGGGTCGTGGGTCAGATGCCACCAATTCTCATTGTTCTTACTAAGGTTTAATAGGTTTTCTTGAATAAATGTTTCTTCATTTGCTATATGGCCTGAAGAGCATTTCTAGAGAATGAATATTTAGAAGTGATTTTCACCAATTTCACTGTGGAGAGGGAACACAGAGGTCCTAACGTTGCCATGCCAGAAGTACACCCCTAAGGGTTGCTTTTTAATTTTTGTCAAATTGATTGTACAACTATGTAACATATTCACACAATTCTAAACTTAAATCCACTGAAGAAGATATATTCAGAGAAATCCATTCCTATTACTGCTCTTTCCACTGTGTTGCCTCTATTGATAAAGTTAAATTTTTTTATTGACATATAATTAACACACTTTAACATTTACCCTTTTAAAGAGCACAAATTCAGTGGTTTTTAGTACATTTTAAAAGTTATGCAGCAATTACTATCTTATTTCAGAATATTTCATCTCTTCCAAAAGAAACCTCTGTTAGCAGTCACCCCCAATTCCCCACTCCTCCCAGCCCTGGCAACCACCAATCTACTTTGTTTCTTTGTGAGTTTGTCTATTCTGAACTTTTCATAAGAGTGGAATAATATGGTATGTTGCCTTTTGTGAGAGACTTATCTCACTTAGCATAATGTATTCAGAGTTTCTTCTTCATGGCTGAATAACATTCCATTGTATGCAGGTAATGCAGTTTGTTTATTCATTCATCAGTTGATGGAGAGTTGGGTTGTTTCTATTTTTTGGCTATTATGAATAATTCTGCTATGAACATTCATATTCAAGTTTATGTGTGGGCATATGGGTGTTCTTTTCTCTTGGGTGTATGCCTAGGAGTATAAACAACCTTTTAAAAAGAGTTTTTGTTTTATTCCATTAGTTCTTTTGTCCATCTATCTTATCTAGAGATATATCACAACCACTTTCTTAGATAAATGGTAGATCGTGCACATACAGTTTTCTTCACTTTCCTCTTTTCATTTAAAATATATCCAGGAAAACAAAATAAAAAATACATGTGCTGGGGCCGGGGTGGGGGGTGCCTGGGTGGCTCAGTTGGTTAAGCGTCCAACTCTTGGTTTCAGCTCAGGTCATGATCTCACCGTTTGTGGGATCAAGTCCTGTGTTGGGCTCTGTGCTGACAGCACGGAGCCTGCTTGGGATTCTCTCTCTCCTTCCTTGTCTGCCCCTCCCCTGCTCTCTCTCTCTCTCAAAATAAATAAACTAAAAAATTAAATTAAATTAAAATAATACACATGTTGGGCATCAGTCCCTATCCATATGTAGAGATATTCCTCACTTCATTTTACAGCTGAATGATCAGGATGTGCCGTGATTTATTTAACTTCAGCCAGTAACCTATTCATGGATATTTGTTTTACATTCTCTTGCTATTACAAACCGAACTGGAATAAATTGCCTTATGGATATGTTTTTTGCAAATTTATTTTTTCATTGTTTTTCATTTTAATCCCAGTATAGTTAACATACAGTGTTATACTAGTTTCAGGTGTACAATATAGTGAGTCAACAATTGTATACATTACCCAGTGCTCGTCATGATAAGTGTAGTCTTTAACTTCATCACTTATTTTACCCATCCCCTCTCCCACCTCTGCTCTGGCGACCATAGTTTGTTCTCTATAGTTAAGAGTCTATTTCTTGGTTTGCCTCTCTCTCTTTTCTTCCCTTGCTTGTTTTGTTTCTTGAATTCTAGATATGAGTGACATCATATGGTATTTGTTTTTGACTTATGTTGCTTAGCGTAATACTCTCTAGCTCCATCTATGCTATTGCAAATGGCAAGATTTCATTCTTTTTATGGCTGAATAATATCTCAGTGTATCTATCTACTACATCTTCGTTATCTATTCATCAATCAATGGACACTTGGGCTGCTTCCATAATTTGGTTACTGTAGATAATGCTACTATAAACATCAGTGTGTGTGTATCCCTTTGAATTAATATTTTTGTATTCTTTGGGTAAATATTTAGTACTGCAATTGCTAGATCACGGGGTAGCTCTATTTTTAACTTTTTGAGGAACCTCCATATTGTTTTCCTCCATATTGTTTTCCATGCCACAGTGGCTGTATCAGCATTCCCACCAACAGTGCAAGAGCTTTCCTTTTTCTCCATGTCTTTGCCAACACTTGTTGTTTCTTGTGTTTTTGATTTTAGCCATTCTGACAGGTATGAGGTGCTACCTCATTGTACTTTTGATTTGCATTTCTCTGATGATGAGTGATGTTGAACGTCTTTTCATTTGTCTCTTGGCCAACTGTATGTATGTCTTTAGAGAAATGTCTATTCATGTCTTCTGCCCAATTTTAATTGGGTTATTTGTTTTTTGGGTGTTGAATGTTTTAAGTTCTTTAGAGATTTTGGACACCAATGCTTTATTGGATGTTATTTGTAAATATCTTCTCCCATTCACTAGATTGCCTTTTAGTTTTGCTGTTTCCTTCACCGTTCAGAAGATTTCTTATTTTATTTTAAGGAGAGAGCAAGTGCATGAGAGTGGGGGAGAAGGGGAGAGAGAAAGAGAAGCCAAAGCAGGCTCCATGCTCAGTGGAGCCTGGTGCAGGGCTTGATCCCAAGATCCTGGGATCATGACCTGAGCTGAAATCAAGGGTTGGAGACTCAGTCGACTGAGCCACTCAGGTGCCCTATGTTCAGAAGCTTTTTATTTTGATGTAGTCCTAATAGTTTATTTTTGCTTTTATTTCCCTTGCCTTGGGAGACATATCTAGAAAAATGCTGCTACAGCCAATGTCAAAGAAATTACTCCCTGTGCCCTCTTCTGGGATCTGTATGGTTTCAGATTTTATATTTTGATCTTTAGTCCATTTTGAGTTTATTTTTGTGTCTGGTGTAAGAAAGTGGTCCAGCTTCATTCTTTTGCATGTGGCTGTTTAGTTTTCCCAACACAGTTTACTGAAGAGACTGTCTTTCCCATTATATATTATTTCCTCCTTTGTCAGAGATTAATTGACATATAATGATGGATTTATTCCTGGGTTTTCTGTTCTGTTCCATTGATCTATGTGTTTATTTTTAGGTCAGTGAAATACTGTTTTGATTATTACAGCTTTGTAATATACTTGAAGCCTGGAATTGTAATACCACTAGTTTTATTGGTTTGTTTCTCTTTCTCAAGCTTGCTTTGGCTATTCGTGGTCTTTTGCGGTTGTGTACAAATCTTAGGATTGTATGATTCAGCTCTGTGAAAAATGCTGTGGATATTTTGATAAGTATTGCATTAAATGCGTAGACTAATTTGGGTAGTATAGACATTGTAACAATATTTGTTCTTCCAATCCATGAGCATGGAATGTTTTTCCATTTCTTTGAGTCATCTTCAATTTCTTTATCAGTGTTTTATAGTTTCCACCGTACAGGTCTTTCATCTCTTTGGTTAAGTTTATTCATACATATTTTATTGTTTTTGGTAAAATTATAAATGAGATTGTTTTCTTAATTTCATTGTATTCTGCTTCATTATTAGGGTACAGAAATGCAACAGATTTCTGTACATTAATTTTGTATCCTGTGACTTTACTGCATTCATTTATCAGTTCTAGTGGTTTTTGGGTGGGGTTTTTAGGGTTTTCTATATATAGTATCACGTCATCTGCAAATAGTGAAAGCTTTAATTCTTCCTTAACAATTTGGATGCCTTTTATTTCTTTTTGTTGTCTAATTGCTGTGGCTAGAACTTCCAGTGCTATCTTGAATAAAAATGGTGAGAGGGGACATCTTCGTCTTGATCCTGACCTTAGGGAAAAAGCTCTGTTTTTCCCCATTGAGTGTGATGATTGCTGTGGGTTTTTCACATATAGCCTTTATTATGTTGAGGTATGTTCCCTCTAGACCTGCTTTGTTTAGGGTTTTATCCTGATGGATGTTGCACTATGTCAAAGGCTTTTTCTGCATCTATTGAAATGATCATATGGGTTTTATCCTTTCTCTTATTGATGTGCTGTATCACATTGACTTGCAAATATTGAACCACACTTGCATCCTGAGAATAAATCCCACTTGACTGTGGTGAAATAATTTTTAATATGTATTGTTGGATTCAATTTGCTAGTATTTTGTTGAGGATTTTTGCATCTACGTTCATCAGAGATATTGGTCTGTAGTTCTCCTTTTTTTTGTGGTTCTTTATCTGGTTTTGATATCAAGGTGATACTGGCCTCACAGAATAAATTTGGAAGCTTTCCTTCCTCTTTTATTTTTTGGAATAGTATGAGAAGAACAGGTATTAACTCTTCTTTAAATGTTTGGTAAAATGCACCTGCAAAGCTTGTTTGTTGGGAGGTTTTATTATTATCATCATCATCATCATTATTATTACTTATTCAATTTCATTGCTGGTAACCAGTCTCTTCAAATTTTCTATTTCTTCTTGTTTCAGTTTTGGTAGGTTATATGTTTCTAGGAATTTATCCATTTCCTCTAGGTTGTCCAATTTGTTGGCATATAGTTTTTCATAATATTCTGTTACAATTGTTTTTATGTCTGTAGTATTTATTGTTTTTTTATTTCTCCCCTTTCATTTGTGATTTTATTTGTCTCTCTCTCTCTGTCTCTGTCACTTTTTGTTTCTGATGAGTCTGACTAGAAGTTCATCAATTTTGTTGATCTTTTCAAAAAACTAGCTCCTGGTTTCATTGATCTGTTATTCTTTTTTTTTTTTAGTTTCTATATCATTTATTTCTGTCTAATATTTATTATTTCCTTTCTTCTGCTGGCTTTGGTTTTGTTTGTTCTTTTTTTTCCCCTAGCTTCTTTAGGTGTAAGATTAGATTGTTTGAGATTTTTCTTGCTTCTTGAGGTAGGCTTGTGTTGTTATAAACTTCCCTCCTAGAACCACTTTTGCTGCATCCCGAAGCTTTTGGACCTATGTGTTTTCATTTTCATTTGTTTTCATGCATATTTTAAATTTCTTCTTTGATATTTTGGCTTGCCCATCCATTCATTATTTAGTAACATGTTACTTAACCTCCATGTATTTTTGCTCTTTCCAGATTTTTTCTTTATTTTCTTTTTTAAAAATGTTCATTTTTTTTTAGACAGTGGGGGAGGGGCAGAGAGAGAATTGCAAGCAGGCTCTTTGCTGTATGCACAGAGCCTGATGTGAGGCTCGAACTCATGAACCATGAGACCATGACATAAGCTGAAATTAAGAGTTGGATGCTTAAATGATTGAGCCACCCAGGTGCCCCTTTCCCGATTTTTTCTTATGATTTATTTCTAGTTTCATATATTGTGGTCAGAAGAGACGCATGGTATGACTTCAATCTTTTTTAGTTTGTTGAGGCTTGTTTTGTGGCCTAATACGTGATCTGTTCTGGAGAATGTTCTATGTGCACTTGAAAAGGATGTGTACTCTACTGTTTTAGGGTAGAATGTTCTGAATATGTCTGTTAAATCCATCTGATCCAGTGTGTCATTCAAAGCCATTGTTTCCTTGTTGATTTTGTTTGAATGATCTGTCCATTGATCTAAGTGAGGTGTTAAAGTCCCCTACAACTATTATTGTTTTACCATTGATTAGTTCCTTTATGTTTGTTATTAACTCTTTTATGTATTTGAGTGCTCTCATGTTGGGTGCATAAATATCTTCTTGTTAGGCTATCCTCTTTATTATTGTATAGTGCCCTTCTTTATCTCTTGTTACAGTCTTTGTTTTAAAGTCTATTTTGTTCTATGTAAGGATTGCTACTCTGGCTTTATTTTGATATCCATTTGTATGATAAATGTATCTCCATCCCTTCACTTTCAATCTGCAGATGTCTTTAGGTCTGAAGTGAGTCTCTTGTAGGCAGCATATAGATGGGTCTTGTTTCTTAATCCACTCTGTCATACTATGTCTTGATTGGAGCATTTATTCCATTTGCATTCAAAGTAATTATTGATAGGTATGTATTTATTGCCATTTTGTTACTTGTTTTGTGGTTGTTTTTGCAATTTTCCCCTGATACTTCCTTCTCTTGTTTTTTTTTTTTTTTTTTTTCTTTCTTGTGGTCTGTTGGTTTTCTTTAGTGATATACTTGGATTCTTTTCTTTTTATTGTTTGAATATCTGTTACTGGTTTTTGGTTTGTTGTTACCATTAGGTTTGTATATAACATCTTCTGCATATAGCAATGTATATTAAGTTGATAGTTGCTTAAGTTTGAACCCATTCTTTACTCCTCTCCCCTCCCATGTTTTAGGTATATGGTGTCATATTTTATATCCTTCTATTTTATGAATTCCTTGACTGATTTTTACAGAAATACTTATTTTTTTTTTACTGTTTTTATGCTTTTTCCTTTAATACTCTCACTTATGGTCTCTCTTTTCCACTTAAAGGATCACCTTTAATTTTTCTTGTAGGGCTGGTTTAATGGTCATGAATTCCTTTAGGTTTTGTTTGAGAAACTCTATCTCACCTTCTATTCTGAATGATAAGCTTTCTGGATAGAGTATTATGGCTACATATTTTTCTCTTTCAGCACTTTGAATATATCATGTCACTTCCTTCAGGCTTGCAAGGTTTCTGCTGAAAAATCCTCTGATAGCCTTATGGGGTTTCCCCTTGTATGTAACTAGCTTCTTTTCTCTTGCTGCTTTAAAATTTATTTCTTTATCTCTGCTTTTTGCATTTTAATTACTATGTGTTGGTATAGACCTTGGGTTGATTTGGGAGTGGGGGAATCCTTGTGCCTCCTGGATCTGGATATCTGTTTCCTTCCCCAGATTAGGGAAATTTTCAGCTAGTATTTCTTCAAATAAGTTTTCGGCTCCCTTTTGTCTCTCTTCTGTGATCCCCATGATATGAATATTAGTACATTTGATGGAGTCACTGAATTTCCTAAGACTATTCTCAATTTTTATAACTTTTTTTTCTTTCATTTGCTCAGCTTGGTTACTTTCCATCACTCTGTCTTCTAGGTCTCAATTTGTTTCTCTACTTCCTCTAGCCTGCTATTTATTCCATCAGATGTATTTTTAATTTCACTTATTGTGTTTTTCATCACAGATTGGTTCTTTTTTTATCTCTTTGTTAAGGGTCTCACTAATGTCCTCTACTCTTTTCTCAAGTCCTGTGAGTATCTTTATGATCATTCCTTTAAATTCTCTGTGGGACACATTATTTATATCTGTTTCACTTAGGTCTCTTGCCATGATTTGGTCCTCTTCTTTCATTTTGGACATATTCCTCTGTCTTTTCATTTTCTCTACCTCTCTCTCTCTTTCTCTGTGTTAAGAAAGTTAGCTATGTCTCTTGCTCTCGAAGGTAATGGCCTTATGAAAAAGAGACACTATAGAATCGTGTAGTACAGTGTTTCCTGTTCCCCAGGACGTGGCACTTCAGGGAGTGTGTCCTATGTGTGTTGTGTGTACTCTGCTGTTGAGTCCTAGCCTCTTTTTCCTTCAGTCCAGTCATCTGCAGAGGCTGTCTTTGCCTGTTGTGGGCAGTGTTTGGTCCCTGACAGGTAGGGCACATTTTAACAAGGTGTGCACTGGTGCGCTTGTGAAATGAAACCTGCCAGAAGAGAGGCCATGCACAAGGCATGTCGGAAGACCCAGTGCCAGTGAAGTTTGTGCCAGTCTTCTGGGGGAGGGGGCCTGCAGTGCTGGGACTGAGGCAAGCATGACTGGTAAGGGCAGACCTGCCAAAGTGCAGGGGGACAGGGCTTGGTATAAGCAAGTTAGGCAGCAAATGTTGATGCTCAACTGGTTCCCACAGGTGGCCCTGTGCTCATGTTGAAGGGCAGAGGGAGGAAATGACACTTGCCAGTTTCTTTGTTCCCAGAGGGGTCTCCTTGTGATCCCTGCTTCTTGGGGCCATGCTCTGCAATGAGTACATCACTCTCCCTCCCATATGCCACAGGTCTTTTTCTTTTCTTTTTCTTTTTTTAAAGTTTATTTATTTTTGAGAGAGAGACAGAGACAGAGAGTGAGCAGGGGAGGGGCAGAGAGACAGAGAGACACAGAATCCAAAGCAGGCTCCAGGCTCTGAGCCATCAGCACAGAGCCCAACTTGGGGCTTGAACTCACGAACCATGAGATCATGACCTGAGCTGAAGTCAGATGCTTAACTGACTAAGCCACCCAGGCACCCCTGCCACAAGTGTTTTTCAAACTGTTCCTTCTATGCTGTATTTTCACTGGCTCTGGTGCTGTCTCCACGCAGGTGGAAACTCAGCTTCCTAACACCCTCCAGGCTCCCCCCAAGCTCAGTAATTTTTAAAATTCCAGTATTTAAGTTCTGTTAGTCGTAAGAACTTACTAAGTTTGGCCAAATGTTATGGGGATTCATCTTCCTTGTGCAGGCTCCCCAGCATGACAGTCTGTTTCTTGCCCTTCTCTGAGACCCAGCTCTGTCCAGCCATAAATGGCCATGGTTTCTTTCACTCCCAAACCACACCTTCACTCTTCTTACCTTCTTCAGTATGGCCTCTTCCCTACCTTTAGTTGCAAAGTCTGTTCTTCCAGTCTTCGGCCCATTTTCTGTGTTATTTACACTGATGTGAGTGCTATCTAGTTGTGTCTGTGGGATGAGGTGAGCTTAGGGTCCTCTTACTCTGCCTTCTCCCCAGCTTTCCGACCTGCAAATAAATTTTTGAAATAAATTCTTAGAAGTGAGAAGTTTGTGTCAAAGAATATATGCAGTCAGATACTACTGAATTCCCTTCCATTCTATTTTATATTCCTAGCCAGTATCCCTATGTAGTTACCTTCTATAATGTGGTATATATGACTGAAAATAACAATGTGTATTCTCGAATTTTTGGTGTCAGTTCTGTTTGCTCCTTTGGTAAAATTGTTAATTATGCTGTTTAAATATAGTTTTATTAATTTTTTAACCTCCTTTTTTAAATGTTTGTTTATTTTGAGAAAGATAGTGTATATGTGAGTGGGGGAGGAGTAGAAATAGAGAGAAAGGGAGAGAGAGAGGGGGAGAGAGAGAGAGAGAGAGAGAGAGAAAGAGAGATAATCCCAAGCAGCTGATAGCACAGAGCCTGATGCCGGGCTCAAACCCACAAACCACGAGATCATGCCCTGAGCTGAAGTCAAGAGTCAGGTGCTTAACTGACTGAGCCACCTAGGCACCCCTGTAGTGTATTTTTCTGTCCCTTTATGCTCAACCTTTCTATGACATTATGTTTTGTGTCTAGTTTAAATAGCATATACTTGGATTTTGGTCATGTTTTAACTTGTTATGATGATGATCATAATCATCATCACTATTTTATTTTGCTTACTTTTAATTTCCAATCCTACCTTCTGTTGGATTTATGGAGATTTCAGGTTGCTGGGGCTTTTTAAGGGCAAAATATATCTTAAAAGCACAACATTTTCTTTGTTATAATTTTTACCTGTGGCTTTTTTATTTCAGAAATTGGAGACCATCTTTTCATTAAGCTGTAGTTCCTTCCTTCTCTTCCAGTTTAGGGAAAGTTGGAGAAAAGCTTATTTTGTAGAAACTAATTTGAAATTATTTTCATTTTTAAGTCATAATTTAAGTGTATATAAAGCATACAAGATGGTATTTCACAGTGTATGAGGCTTTTGAAAAAAATAACATTTTTATTGTAATCTTTTGTACTGTAAAAATTTCCTATAAATACAATCAAAGAGACTCTTTTGAATATTCCTGTTATTAGGAAATATGCACTAAAATATTTACGGGTAAAGATTCATGATGTATGTAACTTATCTGCTGATGGTTCAGGAAACTAACTATAGATACATAGATCTGTTAGAAGAAAAGGAAGATAGGGAATGATGAAAATGAATGGTATGCAAGAGAAAACAAATGTTGGTGGGGATGTGGAGAGAAAGGAACCCTCTTGTGCTGTTGGTAGGAAAGCAAACTGGTACAACCATTGTGGAAAACAGTATGGACGTTCCTCAAAAAAGTGAAAATAGAACTACCCTATGATCCAGGAATTGCATTAAAATTATTTACCTAAAGCATACAAAACACTAATTTGAAAGGATATATGCACCCCTATGTTTACTGCAACATTATTTACAATAGCTAAATTACGGAAGCAGCCCAAGTGTCTAATGATAGACGAATGGATAAAGAAGAAGTGGCATATAGATACAATGGAATGTAATTCAGCTATAAAAAAGAATGAAATCTTTTCATTTGCAACAACATGACGGGATCTAGAAAGTATAATGCTAAGCACAATAAGTCAGTCAGAGAAAGATAAATACCACATGATGTCACTTATATGCAGAATTCAAGAAACAAAACAAATGAGCAAAAAAAAAAAAAAAAAAGGGAGACAAATGAAGAAACAAATCCCTAACTATAGAGAGCAAACTGATGGTTAGCAGAGGGGAGGTGGGAGGGGGGATAGGTGAAATAGGTGATAGAGATTGAAGCATACACTTATCATGATGAGCACTGAGTAATGCATAAAATTGTTGAATCACTATATCATACACCTGAAACTAATATAACACTGTATATTAACTAGACTGGATTTAAAATAATAATAAAAATTGTTTTTAAAGGAAAAGAAAGTGAATGGTATAAAATGCTAACAACAGGTAAATCAGGGTGAAGGACATATGTGTACTTGGGGTAGTATTTTTATTTTGGAATATTTATAACTTTGAAATTATTTCCAAAGGAAGAATTTTAAAACTCCATATTTAATAAAAGGTTAAAAAGACAGTTCCTTTTGTGAAATTTTTCATTTCACAGTAAGTAAAAATAAATAAACCAATACATTAATATTTTTGATGATTGGGTGCCACCCAGTGCTTGATTTCTGCAACTACAAAATTTGCCAATTCAAACCCAACTTCTCAAAACTGTTTTTGAAATAGCTTTTGTTGATTTCTTTATGATGGCAAAATAAGATTATGAAAAAATGTGTGTGATATCAAAATCAGTAAAAAAAGAAAAAAAAGCCACAAGCTACTAAACTATGAAGAAAAGAGCCATGCATTGTGATCTCAAATGCAGATTTCTGCCTCCTTTAAATTTTATCAGAGTCTAAAGAAGACACCAAAGTAAAGAGAGTATACAGAAGGACTCTGATTAGTACACAGAGTAGTCAAAAGGAGAGGTTTATATATAATCCATGATAATTATATGGTATAGAATTTATTTAAAACATTCATATACTTGGGGTGCCTGGGTGGGCCAGTCGGTTAAGCATCTGACTTCAGCTCAGGTCATGATCTCATGGCTAGTGGGTTTGAGCCTTGGGCTCTGTGCTGACAGCTCAGAGCCTGGAGCCTGCTTTGGATTCTGTCTGCCCCCTCTCTCTGCCCCTCCTTCACTCACACTTGGTCTCTCTCTCTCAAAAATAAATAAACATTAAAAAAAATTTTTTTTAAATAGGGTCTTATTTTATTTAGTTTTGATTATTTAAAAATATTTTTAATCACTTCAAAGATAATTATTTTATTCTCCTTCAGTTTGTCGTTTTAGTTATCTCAAGTTCTGGTACTTACATTCACTGATTGTCACTCATGGTGGAATAATTTCTCATGCTTTAACAATTTTTTTCCAGCAAACTCAGCTTTAGTTGGGGCTGTGTTTTCTATGAGTCTAGAACAGACTAGACATCTTCCTGTCTTGGAGAACACATTGCATTCTGATTTACTCTTTCACTAAGGGTGTTGACCTTACCTCCACCTCCTTACCCCTTGTGAAACCAAGTCCCTTATAGCCTGTGAATTTATTCTCTTGAGGAGATTATTTTTATATTTGATTTAGCAATTCTTTGAATGGGAGGGTAGATTTTTCTAGGCCTCTTATTGGACTTGGGATGCTTGACCTTGTTAAAGGATGATTTTTTTGAAAAGCTAAAGTCAGAACTTTCATACAGATATAATATGAACATACAGATATAATATGAACATGTATTAAAGATTTATTTAACTCATTGTTAATGAAGGAGCCAGTACAACGTTAACTAATCCAAAGGGGAAGTCAAAGGATTACAAATTTATATGGAATAAAGACATGTTGAAATGAATTTACGAATGAACAAGAAAACTGGCTTTTTCCATGGGGAGGAGGGAAGTCAATCCCAAACATCCTCGGACAGAATATATTTGCACGTCTATGGACAAGACATACTTTGCATGCTATCATTCATCCACAGTTTACAGAGCTATAAAATAGCTGACACGCAGTGAAAGGCTAGAGTAAGATACCTGAAAAAGTGGGCTCTAAATAGTGCTTAGTTTTACATTGAAGAATCCCAATAATCTTTTTTGCTGTTTTCAAATATTCTTAGGACTGACAGTCTCCCTCTGACCAAACTTTAATCAGTCTCCTCTGAACTCTGTTGTTGTGGACTAAATGTGTCCTCCCCAATTCCTATGTTGAAATTCCAATCCCCAAGGTAATGATATTAGGAGGTGGAGCCTTTGGGAGGTAAAAATGATTGGGACATGAGGGTAGTGCTCTTGTGAATGGGATTTGTGCCCTTATAAAAGTGGCCCAGAGAGTCCCCTCACCTCTTCCACCTTGTGAGGACACAGCAGGAAGATGGTCATCTATGAATGAGAAACTGGGCTTTCATCAGACATCAAATCTAATGGTACCTTTATCTTGGGCTTCCCAGATTCCAGAACTGTGGGGAATAAATGTTGTTTAAGTCCTAGTCTGTGGTATTTTTGTTGTAGCAGCTCGGACTGACTCAGACATCTCTTTTAAACTCTTGGGCTTCTGTATTTGCCTTTTCATTGTTCAGTTGTAGCAAGAATCCTGCCAAGCAAGTTTGCCTGAATCCCCTGTCCTCAATATTTGGTTGGGTTCCTTGGTCTCCATCACCCCCTAGGTGACGTCTGATTACCCTGCCTGCCTTCAGCAAGAATCCTACCAAGTCAGCTTAGCCCGAATCTTCCTTACCACTGATGTTTCCTCTTAGTAATTTTCCACTCACTGACCCCCACCCCATCCTTGGCTATAAATTACCACTTTTCCTTATCGTATTTGGAGTTGAGCTTAATCTCTCTCCCCCCACTGCAAAACCCCATTTCAGTGGTACCCACACCTATAGAAATGGTCCTGAATAAAGTCTGCCTCACTGTTCTTTAATGAATGTCATGAATAAAGTTTTTAAACACAACCTTGGATTTCATAGTAATTTCGCAGAGAAGATCTTACCTTGGTAATGATTTCTTTATCTTCATAATGAAAAAAATAAAACCCAAAACCACAGTATTTTCTCTTCAATCTGTTGCTCAGTTGGTGGATCCTAACCTGAGGGTGGGAGTCAGGGATAGCAAAAGAAAAAGAATTACTTTAATATTTCCTCCATGCTCTCCTGAAATTTCTGAGAAAATATAAGGGGCCATAAATAAACATTTGATTATTTATTGAGCAAATAAACATTTGATTGACCCTCGGGAATTTAATGTATCAGACTCTTTATTTATAGAAGAGTAGCGGATGATGGTAGCAGGAGAAGCAGTTGCTGATTGGTAGAATATGCGCAGGGTACAACTATTTTAGGTTCTAGGGACAGACAGTCAATTCTCCCCCACCTACCACCCCAGACCATTCCTTGTGAAGCATATGTTGAAAACCACTACAGGAATTTCAGAGATGAAATTGCATTCAGGGTTTTCCTTCATATTTCAGGGTTGGACCTTATGGTTTCTGTTTCAGGAGGGAAGATGAAGCCAATTTGGCTCCTAGAGTGTTACCGTAGGGCTGAAAGCCCTTTGGGGACAGCCCTGCATGGCCAGCCCTAGGAACTCTAAAGAAGTTAGGGGGATGAAAAGTCTTTGTGGGGGGTAGAGGGCGATAAAAGTCAGGAAAGATGACCCCTTTCTCTAGCAATAGGCAAGCAGCTGGCATTGGTTTTCACTGACTTTATGCCTTTGTCTGTGAGGCAACAGCGGTGTCCTGCACAGGGAGGCCCCTGACAGAGGCAACTGGTGTTTCAAGTAGAAAAGATTAAGAGGGTGGGATAAAATGCAGAAGCATTCTGTTTTCTTTTCTTTCTTTCTTTCTTTCTTTCTTTCTTTCTTTCTTTCTTTCTTTCTTTCTTTCTTTCTTTCTTTCTTTCTTTCTTTCTTTCTTTCTTTCTATGTTGGGGAGAGCACAAGTGGGGAAGGGGCAGAGAGAGGGGGACAGAGGACCCAAAGCAGGCTCTATGTTGACAGCACAGAGCCTGACATGGGACTTGAACTCACGAACTGTGAGATCATGACACGAGCCAAAGACGGAAGCTCAACCAACTGAGCCATCCCAGGTGCCCTAGCATTCTGTTTTCTTAAGTGGGGCGAGCAATGAAAACTTTACAAGATAGAAAGGGCTGTTAAGTTTGTTCCAAACACTTGTGCAAAGTAGAATTCTGAGGTTGTAGGATCTGTGCATATTTTAATTAATTTCACGCAGACCTTGTAAATTAATTTGATAACATTTATATGGTAACATTGAAATTCTGAATAAATGAGAAGGTCAGAATGTAAAATAACATGTGTACTGATATATCCATACTAAAATGGGAAAGAAATTTGGATACTATTAACTTGTTTTTTTTTTTTAAATCATAATAGGGTCATTTGTGTATTTTTAAAAATTGTTTATATTTTGACAACCATAATAACAACCAGATAATTTTAAAAAGCCAAAGTAAAGCATAAGAAAAAAATATGCAGATGCTTGTTATTGCCTTTATGACTTAAGGGCAATCTTTCACATTTTGCCCTTATACATAACCTTGAAGTGTGATAAATAATACATATCAGGTTATTTCAATGATAGTTAGAAATACCTATGGCAAGATAGCTTACAGAATTTTTAAGTTGTCTTTGTCCTCCAAATTTCAAATCCTTAGGGTTTGGAGGTTTCAGGGATACTTACAGGATTAAATGCAGAAGCAACCAGAAGTCAAATATTCTTCCAGTCTTTTGCAAAAGAAGCAATGAAGCCAGGGGTTGAGACAGGTGGGAGAGCCAAGAAATGCAGCTCTCGGGGTTCCCTGGGGCTGGAAGAGACCCTGTGGAGACTGCCCAACCCTTTGCAAGGGGTAAAGGCTGAGAGCCCCCACAGACCCACTGCCCCTGAGGATGTCAGCGGGGTGGTGAGGGGCTGACAGTGAGGCCTATTTCCAGTTCCCTAGATGCTTCCCAGGAGCTGCATGGATCAGGGAGGGGACAGGCCCCCAGGCAACCAAGATGGCATCTCCCTCCACCCCAGGACTGAGGGTCTGAATTAAGGTGGTAGAACGTAAAATAAGCCAGAGTTTGCAATCGGAGATTCAAACTGCACAGCAGATAACTTCGGCAGTGAGTGAGGAGAGATAGTTTGAGGGGCTGTGTCCAGTGTTGGTGAGCGGAAACCAGGTGTGTGACATGTCTGATCATCTCTAAAGGCCTTGCCTACAAAAATAGGTAAGTGGGTACAGCAGTGGTTCTCAAACCGAAGGGTGCTCCAGAATCATCTGGAGGGCTCTTAAAACACGGATTGCTGGGCCCCACCCCCCAGATCTTCTGATTCCAAGACGTTTGGGTTGGGGCCTGACAATTTGCATTTTCTAACAAATTCCCACGTTGGGCTGATGCTGCAGGCCCCAGGGGAATACTTTGGTAATTGGCGAGTAGAAAGTGTTTTTCAGATACTTTGTTATCAAACATCTTGACCACCGCCACTGTCTAATGTGGCATGATGTCAGTGTTAGCCAACATTACTGTCCTCTAGATTTGGCTTGGTTTATTTTCAGATTTAAGAATGGGGAACATTTGGAGTTTGTTAGATTCCTTTCGAAGACCCATTTTGGAGGAAGTTGTCCCAATGCTTTCACTGACTTTATAAAGGACCACAATGTTACAACATTTCCATAATATAATTAAAAGGATCATTTATGTAACCTCTATCAATTTATAAAGTTTTCACATAATTATCTGATCAGATTTCTGGTAATGTAAATTTTCTTTTTTTAAAAAAATTTTAAAGTTTATTCATTTATTTTTGAGAGAGTGAGAAGGGGAGGGTGGAGAGGGAGAGAGAGAATCTCAAGCAGGCTCCACACTGTCAGCACAGAGCCCAACGTGGGGCTCGAACTCATAAACCATGAGATTGTGACCTGAGCCGAAACAAAGAGTTGGACACTTAATCGACTGAGCCACCCAGGTGCCATGAAATTTTCAAAAGTATGTATTTGGGTCTTTTAGCAGCAGTCCTGTGAGGTAAATACAGAGGAGTATTGTGTGTGTGCGTGCGTGTGTGTGTTTTACGGTCTTAGTCACAGAGCTGGGATTAACTCCATGCTGTCTCTTAGTGAGGATGTGCAGATGTGATATCTAGGATGTGACAAAGAGACGTGATTAGGGAATAATGAGGGGAAAACCCAAACACAGCAGAAGTACATTAATCATCTGATTCTGTAATGAGGCCTCATGCGCCCATGCTTCTCCAGCCTGTCTCTTCCCAACCCCCTTCCTGGTAAGCCTTCCATTGGAAGAAGAAGGAGGCCTCAGCCAGAGAAAACACCATCTTAGATAAATTCTGGCATCTAAGGAAGGATATTCTAAAGCTGAGGGGGGACTACTTCTGGTTCTATAATGCAGGGCATTCGTTGAAACTCCAGTGTACTCTATTTCCCGCCTCGGGTTCTCTCGGATACCTTTGCTTTTGCCTCCTGAGCAGCTTGAGAATCAGAACCCCATGCCCGACTCTAGTCCTGAAGTGGACAAAAACATACAGTGTTTGACCTCTTCTGCAGGTGGAGGAAAAGAGCAAATGTGGGGGAATAGGGTAAGCAGCAAAGAAGTGAGATCTGATTGAGAGGAAACAGAATGGCTTGGCCTTGCAGAAGGCAATTCCAAAATTTCATTCACTACCTGAGCTCTGAAATACGAAGAGAAAAGACTTGAAAGGAGTGAAAAACCATTGATATCTCTTGAGAGCAGCTGGGTTGTTCCTAACATTTCATTCAAATGACATCACCCTATGTGGCCCCTTTGTGACCGGTTTCTTTCACTTAGCACGTTTTCGGGGTTCAGCCATGTTGTAGCATATGTCAATACTTCATTTCTTTGTATTGACCCAGCTTTTCCATTGTATGGCTATATCACATTGTATTTTTCCATTCATTCACCAGTTGATTTCCATCTCTTCTTGGCCTTTATGAATAATGCTGCTATGAACATTTGTGTAGAAGTTTTTGTATGGTTAGTGGACATATGTTTTTCTTTTTCTTGGGTACATCCTGAGGAATGGAATTGCTGGATCATACGGTAACTATGTCTAAGTGTTTCAAGAATTGCCAGACTGTTTTTAAAGCAGCCACATCATTTTACGTTCCCACCAGCAGTGTTTGAGGGTTCCAGTTCCTCTACCTCTTCAGCAGCCCTAGTTATTATTTGTCTTTTTGATTCTAGCCAGCCTAGTGGGTATGAAATACTATCTCATTCTGGTCTTAACTGACATTTCCCTGATGGCTAATAATACTGAGCATCCTTTCGTGGGCTGGTTAGCCATTTCTATATATTCCTTGGAGAAATGTCTATTCAGATCCTTTGCCTACTAAAAAAAAAAATTGTTGTTTGCCCTTTGATTACTGAGTTGTAATTGTTTCCTGTATGTTCTATATAGAAGTCTCTTATCAGATTTATGATTTGCCAAACTTTTGTCTCACTCTATGGATGTTTTTTTTCACTTTCTTGATAGTGTCCTTCGAAGCACAAAAGTGTTTAATTTTAATGGTGCCTACCTTGTCTATTTTTTCCTTTGCTGCTTATGCTTTTGGTGTTGTATCTAAGAAACCAGTCAAAAAGATTTATGCCGATGTTTTATTTTAAGAAGTTTACAGTGTTGGCTCTTACACGTAGGTCTTTGAGCCATTTTTGAGTTAATTTTTTTTAAATGTTTACTTACTTATTTTGAGACAGAGCACAAGGCTGGGAGGGGAAGAAAGGGGTAGAGAGAGAATCTGCTGATAGTGCAGAGCCCAATGTGGGGCTTGATATCATGTACCATGAGGTCATGACCGAAATCAAGAGTTGGACACTTAACTGACTGAGCCACTTAGGTGCCCCAAGTTAATTTTTGCTGATGTTGTGAGGTAGGGGATCAGACTTCACTCTTAGGTATGTGGATACCCACACGTCCTGGAATCATTTCTTGAAGCCTATTCTTTTCCTAGTTAGTCTTTTTGGCACCCTTGTCAAAATCCAATTTACTATAATCATGAGGGTCTATTACTGGACTCTCAACTCTATTCTGTTCACCTACTACGTCTAATCTATGCCAATACCACACAGTATTGATTACTGCAGCTTTGTTGTAAGGTTTGAAATGTATCAGTTTGAGTTGTCCAACTTTGTTTTTCTTAAGAGTGTTTTGGTTATTGTTGGTCCTTTGCAATTCCATATGAATTTTTAATTTTTGCAAAGAAGTCACTTAGTATTTTGATAGTGATCTCATTGAATCTGTAGATCAATTTGGAGAATGCTGCCATTTTAACAATATTAAGTCTTCTGATACATGAAAATATGATATCTTTAAGTGGGTTTAATTAGGCTCTCCGTCATTTCTCTCTATAGTGTTTTCTAGTTTTCAAAGTATGTTTTGCATTTTTGTTAAATTTCTTCTTTTTATTTAAGTTTGTTTATTGTATTTTTTAATGTTTATTTATTTTGGGGACAGAGAGAGACAGAGCATGAACGGGGGAGGGGCAGAGAGAGAGGGAGACACAGAATCGGAAGCAGGCTCTAGGCTCTGAGCCATCAGCCCAGAGCCTGACACGGGGCTTGAACTCACGGACCGCGAGATCGTGACCTGAGCTGAAGTCGGATGCTTAACTGACTGAGCCACCCAGGTGCCCTAAGTTTGTTTATTTTGAGGGAGAGAGAGAGCAAGGGAGGAAGGGATAGAGAAAGGGAGAGACAGAATCCCAAGCAGACTCTGTGCTGTCAGCACGGCTCAAAAGTCACAAAATGTGAGATCACGACCTGAGCTGACACCAAGAGTCAGACACTTAACTGACTGAGCCACCCAGGCGCCCCTTTGTTAAATTTATTCATAAGCATTTTTTTTCTTTTTGATGCTATGATAAATAAAATTGCTCTTTTCATTTTCTGTTGGCTCACTGCAACTGTATAGAAATATAATTTTTTATATGGATTTTTGTGTCCTGTACTTTACTGGACTTGTTTATTAATTCTAATAATTTAGTAGGGTCCTTAGGATTTTCCACATACAAGATCATGTCATCTGCAAGTAGAGGTAATTCTACTTCTTTCCAACCTGTATGCCTTTTAGTTTCATTTTCTTGCTTACCTGGGCTGGCTAGAATGGTCCAGACAATAAAGTGTTGAACAGAAGTGTTGAGGGTAGACATCTGTGTCTTCTTCCTGATCTTAGGAGAAAAGCATTCAGCTGTTCACGATTAAGAATATAGCTGTGAAGGGACACCTGGGTGGCTCAGTCGGTTAAGCGTCTGACTTCAGCTCAGGACATGATCTCACGGTTTACGAGTTTGAGCCCTGTTTCAGGCTCTGTGATGACAGCTTGGAGCCTAGAGCCTGCTTCAGATTCTGTGTGTGTGTCTCTCTCTCTCTGCCCCTCCCCTGCATGCATTCTGTTTCTCTTTCAAAAATAAATAAACATAAAAAAAAAAAAGAATATAGCTGTGAATGTTTTGTAGATATCTTTAATCAGGTTGAGGAAGTTCCCTTCTATTCCTAGCTTGTTGAGTGTTTCTATCATGAAGGGCTGTTGAAATTATGAACATTCTCGTACATTACTTTTGCTGAACCTGGGTACACATTAAGTGCTCACATTAAGTATACCTGGTTGTGGACATGCCAAGAAGAAGAAATGCTGAGTCATAGGGTATGTGTAAGTTTAGCTTCCATAGACTTTGTCAAATAGTTTTTGAAGTGCTTCTAGTCATGAAGACTCCCACCAACATTATATGAGGATTCCAATTACTCTACGGGATGGTGCTTCATTAAACCACTGGCTAACAGAATGACTCCCTCACCTTTGCAGTCAAAACTAGCTGCTTCCTGGTTTCCCTGTATGCCTGTTAGGCAATGGCTGTGGGCAATGGTTCCCAGACTTTGACAAATGTGGGAATTGCCCTGATTCATGGCTTTGTAGGCTTTGGTGGGAATTTAATTTGTAGGATGGAAGAAAAGGGTTTTAATATCTGCCAACATAAGATGTGAAAAATAGTTTTATTTTAATGTTCTGGTTTTTTACTACTACTAATGTTAAGACAAATTTTCATAGCTTTGGCATCTGTGTTATGTGATTTTTCTGTGTAGGTCCTTTGCCTTTCATTTTTTTCAAACAAAAATTTGATTTTTAAATTGACTTTAAGTTGTCCTTATTATTAAAGACATTGTCCCATTATCTGTAATATTTTCATATTTTTAAGGAATAGTTTTCCAGAATCACTGTTTATCTGGGTGGCTTTTCTTTTACGTGTATTTATTTTGAGAGAAAGAGTGTGTGTGTGAGCAGGGGAGGGGCAGAGAGAGGGAGAGAAAGAATCCCAAGCAGGCCCTGCACTGTCAGCACTGGGCCCTACGCAGGGCTCGAATCCACACACCCACACACTGTGTGTGATCATGACCTGAGCTGGAATCAGGAGTTGGGTACTTAACTAACTGAGCCACCCAGGTACCCCAGTGGCTTTTCATTTTTATGAGGATAGATGTGCCAGTTATTTCCGTATGATTTTTGGTATTGGTGCCATGTTAAAAAAGGTTTACAAATATTACTGTGTTTTTCTTAGTATTCTTTATGTGTGTTTTTAAACACTTATTTTTTAATGTAACTGAAATTGATCTTCATACATGGTATGAAGTAGAGATTTAGCCTTATGTTTATTTAACATGGCATTAAAATAATTTTGACAATGGGAAGGATACAAAATAGTCTAGGACTTGTCGTCAACTTTGACAGGGGTCAGGTTAACCTCTGCTTCCTTATTAATTATAAGACGAGCATTGCTGCAGATGGGGAAGGAGGTCTTTTTTTCCTCAGCACAGCGGTAATACGTGTTCATTGTAGGAAATTTGGAACTATGGATATACATAAAACCTAGAGTCAAGATGGGGAAATTAATCGCATTTTTACTCTAGCCTAGTCTTAGGCCTGGCTCCACTCTTGTGTAACACACACACACACACACACACACACACACACACACACTAGTTGTTTTTCATGACCCTGATTTTATCTCTTCTTCCCTGTTAGCAGGTAGATTGGTAACTACAGGGGCTCTTGCGGACCTCACCGTAAGCCCTAAGCCCGGGAGGAGGTGAATCATCTTAGTTAACAAAAGAATTATAGAGTTAAAAGAGACCTTGATGAGCACTTTTTCCCTTTTGACCTGGCATGAGGTTGCACCAACATTGCCAAAACTCTGTTCTGGAGAATTCCACCACCTCCCTCTGGAACCTTTCACTGGTTAATTCTGGAAACAGAAATTTCTTGCAAACATTCACCCCAAATCTCTCTGATGAAATTTGAACTCACCCCTTCTGTTCCTTTCTCAGATCAAATAGGCGGCAGCTGTTCGCCATTCCTCCGGACGCTCTTGCACACGTGTCCACACGTCCACACTGTAGCTGTATGCAGGGTGAGAGGCACAGCAGCTCCCTGTCTGCAGGGCAGCAGTGGTGTCCCTGAATGGACATGGACATTTTTCTTTTTAAACTTGTCTCTTTCTCCATTGGAAGAGCATAGGGTTCTGTGCTGACAGCGCGGAGCCTGCTGGGATTCGCCCTCTCTCTGCCCCCCCCCCCCCCCCCCCCCCCCCGCTTGCTCTCTCTCAAAATCAATAAGCAAAAAGAAAAAAAACAAAAAACCAGAGCGTTGTTTAGTTCAGCATTTACGAAAGCAGTTGCTGAGGGAGGTTCGTTATATTTTAGGTGACCTCAGTCAGATTAACCACTCTTTCTCAGCTTCAGTTTTTTTTTTTTCTCATTATTTCATTAAAAGCCACTGTCTCATAGGACTCTTTGGGGATCCAGGTATGAAGAAAATGTACAGCGTTCTTAGGTGGCACTTTGACCTTTTGGATTATTTCTATTATTTTCTACCTTTTGTTTTTATTTTTAATTGTGGTAAAATACATATAATTTACCATTTTAGCCATTTTTTCCCAGGGGAAGCCTACTTTTCTTTTTATTGTAGTAAGGAACACATGGCATAAATTCACTATCTAAGCCATTTTTAAGCGCACAGTTTAGTAGTATTAAGGACATTCACATTGCTATGAAACGGATCTCCAGAATTTTTACAATTTGGGTTATTAAGCAATAACCCCTCATTTTCTCATCTTCTCAGACCTTGGCAACCCCTACTCTACTTTGTTTTTATGAATTTGACAACTTTAGATTCCTCACATAAGTGGAATCACATAACATTTGCCTTTTTTGTGATTGGCTTATTTAGCACAAGTCCTCAAGGATCATCCATACTATAGCATGTGTCAGAATCTCCTTCCTTTTTTTCTTTTATGATTTATTTATTTTTGAGGGAGAGAGAGAGACAGAGTGTGAACGGGGGAGGGGCAGAGAGAGAGAGGGAGACAGAATCCAAAGCAGGCTCCAGGCTCTGAGCTGTCAGCACAGAGCCCGATGCTGGGCTTGAACCCACAAACCATGAGATCATGATGCGAGCCGAAGTCGGATGCTCAACTGACTGAGCCACCCAGGCGCCCCTCTCCTTCCTTTTTAAGGCTGAATAATGTTCCATTGTGTGCCTATATCATATTTAGTTTATCTACTTATCCAGTGATTGGCACTTGAGTCGTTTCCGCCTTTTGACTTTTTGGATTTATTTTTGCTTTAAGGAATATTTTTGTGTTTGGGGACAAGATATATTTGAAGGAAAATAAACAGAAAAGGGATTATAGGCCATTGCAGTTATTTGTGTATTTGTTCGAAGCAGCTCTTCTGTCTTAGAAGAAAGCCTTTCCATACCAGTACATTGGGTTAGACTTTATGACCCTCTGATCATCTGTGTTACCAACCTTGTAAAGTCCCCACTTCTTCTGTGCTTACTGTTTAACTAAATATGAACCACTTGGCTAAGCTGAGACAGGTCATCAGCTGAGAACAGGATAAAGAGCAGCATCCCACACGGACACTTACTAGAGGTACTATTTCTTTGTAGTTGAGATTTTATGTAATACCACATGTTTGCAAAGCGTTGTGTGATCAATTCAGTCAGGCAAGCATCTTAAAAATCCTCTGAGGAGTTTTTGAGTTTCTAATCAATTTCTCAACTACGTCTGAAGTTCAGTAAACAATATTTTGCTACTGTAAAGCACTTCCAGTGGCCATCCTTCATCGTTGATAAGGGGAGCAAATAAAAATCAGATGCATTAAAAAGAATGCAAGCCAAGGCCTGAGCAACCCCAGTCCAATAACCAAGGAAACTAGCTACAAATTTCCAGAAAGGAACAACCCCAGAAGGTACCAAATGCAGAAGGCTTAGTAGTTAGCCACAGATCCTGTCAGTGTCTTGATCATCAATAACCTAGATTTTAAAGGCACCTGTCCCCAGAGAATAACTAGACAAAATCCACAGGAGGCCTCAGTGTCTCACTGCGAGCTAGTGAGGTGTTGTATTTCCCAATTTAGCTGCCTTGACATTACTGGCCATTTCATCTTTGCTCTGGCTCATTTTGTCTTCTTACGTGACCATTCACTGTGGTAGGTGCCTCGTACGCACATGTTATTATTATAATCTTACCATCCGATCTTCTCTTTTAGCTGAGCTTTAAGTACGTTGGGGACTTTGGTTTCCTGTTGACTCAGCTTCTCTTCTTCATGCAGCCTGATCTCTACTACACTCTGCCTTTCAATCACTTGCTCATTCTAATTTAAGTGCAGTGTTATCAAGCCTTGAGAGTAGGCCTGAACAAGATTAAAAATTGACTTGGTGTCTCCGCTGGCTCTTTCCATGTTGCTAAACAGCTAAAAAGCAGGAAGCTGAAGAGCTAGCAACCTAAACTTCAGATCATCACTATTAAAAGGCTCATCCCCCGCGGCATCTGTTCTCAAATTTTAGCCAGAAGGTCAGGTTGAAACAAAGGAACGCCAGGCCCTGCTCCTAGAGTTTCTGATTGAGTTTCTGAGTTGGGCTAGGGAATTTGCATTTCTGACAAATTCCCAGGTGATGTTAATGCTGTTAGTCTAGGGACCATACTTTGAGAATAAAGGCTCAAGGCTAACAATATTATCAGAAAAACCACATCTCATAGTTATTGGCCACTTAGTATATACGAGACACTATTCTACGGGCTTTACTCATTTGTCTTAACAACAACTTTTATTTTTTCTATTTTCAAATGAGGAAACTGAATCATAGATAGGTTAACTAACTTTCCCCAAGTCACACAGTGAGAAAGTGCTGGTGCTGGGCTATGAACCTTGGTTGTCAGTTTCAGAGCCCCCAGCTTTAAATTAACCTCTATAACATCAAGTAAAGTATCTGAGGGCTTGAAATGAGTACATTTGCATACATTTTGTATTTACTTATGTTTGAAATTGTTAAGAAACTCAGAAATTGTTAAGAAAAACAACCATTGTTAATATTAAGCCAATTATTGCATTTCTGCCCAACTCTGTTCATTTTACTTACCATCCCCCCTTGTGGACCAGAAGGAAGAATGAATGAGGAATATCATAACATTTTCTAAATGAAAATTTTAAAAAGACTCACCTCTCAAAATGAAGACTGTTCATGCATATTTCCTTTTTTTTTCTCAAATCCCCAACAATCTTTAGTCACAGAAACATTACTTTCATGTGCTTCGATCACTTCTGAAGATGTGGCGTATGACCTTTTGTCTTCCCAGAGAATGGCCCTTTGTCACGCGCGCTCTCTCTCTGCTCCCCCCGATGCTTTAATTGGGCTTTTCCAGGAGCTGAAACTGAAAAACATTATTGATTTGAGAGTTGGGTGCTTGAGTGACTGTAAATTGTGACAAATTAGCTCCTCTTGGGTCTCCACACCTGTGACCACGATAATTTAGAGCAAAAATAAGGTCTTGAACCAGTACTACTGTAATTCCATCAAATCGAAGATGCCGCCGATTGTAGGATGGACCGTTGTTTTATGAATCACTGAGAACGAAAATGAATGCTGCCAATTAAACTGTGGCACAGCTGAAGTCCTTATGCAATAATTGGTCACACGAATCTCTCATTACTTTGACAATTCTTTCCTCTAGTCGGAGGGATTTGGCAAGATCTCCAAGTTCTTTCAGGTGCACAGCCTGGCCTGTGCTATGCCAGCGCCTCCCAAACTTGCCTGGGCACATGAATTACCTGGGAGTCGTGTTAAAATGCAGATTCTGATACAGTAGATCTGGGATGGAGCTGACATTTTGTATTTCTCATAAGCTTCCAGATGCTGCTGACGCTGCTGGTTGTACACCAGTTGTTGGGTAACAAGGTGACAAGCAATCTTGACAGGGAATTCCTTAACAGAATGTAACTCCTCTTCATCTGCTCACGGATTATCTTCCGTTCTTAGGTCCTCGTAAAGCGTTTGTTTGTTGCTTGGCAAGAAAATATAGAGCTGCAGGAATGCGTCCAAAAACAAATATTTGCTTTACAAAAATATCAAACTTAAGTCCCACAACTTCACTACCGGCCCTTCCTTTGTATACGAAGACTTTGTGTTTCAATATTGAATCACAGTGTAAACATTCTGAAGACATTTTAAAAGGCAATAAAGCTTAACGCATCCAATAGGACAATGCACGCAACTCAACAGAAGGGAAGATAACATAGACAGCCATGACCAAGTTCATTAATGCATCGTCAATGACAACCATGTCACAGCTGCTGCCTGGAATAAAACGAACACAGGATGCCATCAGTCTGAATGACCTGTTCTGGTTTCTCTACCATAATAAAATACGAAAAAAGTAGGAAAATGAAAAATATGATAGTATATTAAAATAACAAGAACAATAGGAAGGCAAGGAAAGACATTGGAAATGAAACTATAGTACCTGGAACTTATTTGTTCATGATAGTTTTTCTGTATCTACTACAGGTGAGGCACTGTGCTTTGAGGAAATCGCAGTAATGAGGCAGATCCACAGTTCCTGTCCTCATGTGGCTTACAGTTCAGCAGGGAGGCTGACATTAAAAAAAAAAAATACAATCAATTCTCAGAAATAGAGTCCTCAGAAAGGGTCAAACCTAATGGATTCTGTATTTGCAAATTTGTCTATGGATGGTCTGCAAGGGCCGTAACAAAATACTACAGATGGGTGGTCTAAATAGAAACGTATTTTCTCACAGTTCTGGAGGCGACAAGTCCGGAATCAGAGTGCAGGTAAATTCCGTTTCTGGCCAAGTCCCTCTTCATTGCTTGCAGACTGATTTCTCATTATGTCCCCTCACATGACCTTTCTCTATGTACCTGCAAACACAGAGAGAAGGTGTCTCTTCCTCTTCTCATAAGGACACCAGTCCTATTGGGTTAGGGCCCCACTCTTATGGCCTCATTAATCTGAATTACCTTCTTAAAGGCCCTATCTCTAAATATAGTCACACTGGGAGTTTGGCCTTCATCATATAAATTTGGGGATGTCTCAGTTTAGTCCATAACAGCCTACTTCCTAAAATCTATCTGTAACCCCCAAATCAGTACTTCCCATACTTTCATGGTTATGAATAGACGTAGGCAGAGCATCAAAACATTTGTGTTGTGTGTCACTTATGTTCCCAGTTGAAGTCGAACAAGGTGACTGCTGCCTTGTTTCAGTTCCCATTCTCTAAACAAGTGTCTTCTTCATGGTCTGTTAGTGCCACTATTTTTGCATTTTTGTGCTTTTCGTGGGTGACTTTGCTGTTTAAAGTGTACTTCAAAAAAAAAAAAAAAGTGGACCTCAAGTGCAGTGCTGAGGTGCTGTCTAGTGCTCCTAAGCGTAAGAAGGCTGTGATGTGCCCTGTGGAGAAAATGCGTGTGTTAGATGGACTTCACTCAGGCAGGAGTTGCCCGTGGGTTCAATATTGGTGAATCGACGATGCACATTAAATAAGGTGTCTTGGGGGTGCCTGGGTGGCTCAGTGGTTAAGCGGCCGATTTCGGCTCAGGTCGTGATCTCACGGTCCGTGAGTTCGAGCCCTGCGTTGGGCTCTGTGCTGACAGCTCGGAGCCTGGAGCCTGTTTCGGATTCTGTGTCTCCCTCTCTCTGACCCTCTCCCATTCATGCTCTGTCTCTCTCTGTCTCAAAAATAAATAAACGTTAAAAAAAAAAAAGGTGTGTTGAAAGGAAACACACAGAAAACAATCTTATAAATTGATCAGTTGATGAAAATGTGCCCAGAGTCTTGCAGGAACCTAACTCTTTACTTCCCCTAGGAACAGCGGTCAGTGCTCACTAATTCAGTACTCATAGACCCTAACTACGAAGGGTTATAAGAATTGAATGTAATTAGACAATTAATTATTCATTTATATTTGTGATATGAGGGAGTATTATAAGGTTCTATGAGAAGGTTCTATAGACCCTCATATAGATATAAGGCCTATATATAACATAGTATTCATTCAACATATCTGTAGAATGAAAGAAAATAATGCAATATCAGAAGAAAAGAATAAAGGGATGAGGGGAAAATCAACATGATTCTCACTCTGCAGTATATGTTCACTGCATTCAAAAATTGATGGTGTTCTGTGGGGCCGGATTTGTTCATTTGTTTGTGTTTTTAACAACAACAACAAGAACAACAACAACAGAGACTCATACAACAGTAGGACTTTCAATGCTGTATGTTTTTCAGTTACAAATTTTGAATCTCCATTAAAAAACATAACTGCATCAGGGGCACTTTTTAGATGAAGATATAGGTAGTTTGAGAGAATATCAGACTCTGGTAGAAAGTAACACAAGACTTTTGAAAATTAAGAAGACTTCTCCGTTCTTGGTTCCTATAAAGAATGAAATTAAAGAAAGAAAGGAATATATCAGTCTTTCTTAGGTTTCATAACAATTGATTTTTTTCCAGTTTGAAAACATTTTCTACTTACAGAATTTGATTTCATATACTTAAAAAAGGAATTGAAACGACTTATTTTTTCCAGTTCCATTAATGACTTGTGTTCTGATTTCCAACCACCAGGTGGAGACAAAACAAAACCAATTCCCCGTGTCTTCTGCTCTATAGGGGATGTGAGTGATTCTGAAATTTAAATTAGGGCACAGAAAATTTTCTCCTCTTGTGATTAAGCCATCGTCTCTTAGGGAATACAACCTCACAGATCAAAGACCACATGCAAATTCATAACACACATAATTTTTCAAAGAGAATCATCAGGTGTTCAATCCATGACTTTAAAAATTGACATTGGGAAACATTTATATTTTAACTAAGTTTAACAAGAGTATACATATTTATATTTCTGGGCTACATTATGGCCAGTTGGAGGATGGGTGAGATGAAGTAGAAATAAAACAGCAGAAAAAGAAGAGAAAGAGGAAGAAAGAGAGGCAGACACAGGCTCCACAGAGTGAAACACTGAGGGGCTGAAGGCTGAGCTGAAACACAGAATGGAAGCCCAGTCCCACTGTCTGTCTTGGGGCCAGCACCTTTTTGATCCTTCTTCTAGTCCTGGTGCACGGAGGGTATCCGGGTCAGCAATCCCACAGAGCTCTTTCAAAGGCTGATTAACTTTCAAGCATCTCCTTTCTGAACTGAGAATCGGGTCTGCTTTTATTTGCAAACTTCAAAGTTTAGTTTTTAAGTGAAGAGTTTTTTTTCCACTGAACTTGAAAGATTTACCCACCTCATGTAAAGAAATCTCTTGAGTTTTTTTTTTTTTTTAAGTTCCCTCTTTGTAACTTTAGAAGTGTCTAAAGGGGTGAGATATTTACTATTCTCAGCAGTCAGGTGGTTTTATGTCTATCTTTTTTTTTTTTTTTTTAAGTTAGGGGTTGCTCATTCCATCATACTTGAAAGTTATAATTAATTCTAGTGGCCATATCATTATTCTGAAACTTATTGCCAATCAAATCGATGGCACATGCATGTGAGAACCACAGTGGGTTACACGTTACCTAATTAGAGCCTTGTGAAGATGGTCTATGACAGGAACAAAGATAAAATTTCCCTTCTGGGAACGTAGTTCTAACAGCAGACCTTGCTTCCTGCCTCTTAAGGGATCTAAAAGTTTCAGTCACTACAACTCACCACAAAGAGGGGGAAATGGCTCAGTGTCTGTAGCTTACTTCTCCTTATTTACTAGGAACTGGACGCAATAAAATTAGGGGCAGATTCCAGCTATGGGCAAAACTTCTCCACGAGGGTCTCATTGTTCAGATGAAATGTCTAGCAAACTGTCTGCCACAGTTGTCATTGTAACTAGAAAATAGGGGAGATAGTGGAACCAGTCTCACTGTTTTAGAAAAGCCCATCTCACAGGTACTGTGAATCACCACCATTTATCATATTTGATGTTTTTGTGAAACTACATCATATGAAAGATGGTAGCCTTTTCACAAAAATGGGATGGTTTTCACATTTTTTTCCTATATCACGTGGAGAGCTTTAAAAATGGAGCAAAAAAGAAAGCCAACACTGTCTTGCTATTTAACAAGTTTTTACCTACTTTTTAAGAAAGAGCTTTTAACAAAAAATTGCCTCACTGGAAGCCGGGTGTGTGGCCTTGGGAGTTTCTGGGTGTCTGAGTCTCAAGACAGAGCATGTGCAAAGGTGATATACTAGAGAGCCAGAAGAAGTGTTATAACCTTTATTTACATTTTTACCACCTCAAATGTAAAGAAAAATATTAAGCTTCACTAATATTTTATATATGGGTCATGAAAGTACAAGTATATAATAATTCATAAACGCACAAATTTTGGGAGTGCATGTTCAAAAATGTTTTATTATTAAAGCATGTGATCAAAAAAGTGTGATTACTGATCTAAACCTTTCAAAGATTAGGTAAGATTTAGTATAGTTTTTTCAAATTGCTGATTGCAAACTATTGTTGGAATGTACAATCAATTAAGTGGATTTTTTATTTTATTTTACTTGTTTATTTATTTAAAGTTTATTTATTTAGTTTTGAGAGAGAAAGAGCACAAACAGGGAAGAGGCAGAGAGAAAGGGAGACACAGAATCCAAAGCAGGTTCTAGGCTCTGAGCTGTCAGCACAGAGCCGGACGTAGGGCTCAAACTCATGAACTGTGAGATCATGACCCGAGCTGAAGTCAGACACTTAACCAACTGAGCCACTCAGGCACCCCCAATTTAGTGGATTTTTAAGGAGTGGAATAAAATAAGATATAAAATATCAGAGTGCATTACTCATAGCAGGAATTCAGTATTGTTCTGTGAAACTTTTCAGAAGACCATGTGTATGGGTTCCAATGTAAAATGTTTCTCCTGTTGTGGCTTGTGGTTAAAAAGGTGGAAAGCAACTGGATTTGAGTGGTTCTCAGAGTCATCCGTGGGCCAGCAGCAGCATCATATTGGAATTTATTAGGAAGGCAAATTCTCCAGTCCCATCCCAGATTTACTGTATCAGAAAGTGGGAACGGAACTCAGCCATTGTGGTTTAACAAATGCTCTGGGTGATTCTGAGGTTCTAAGGTTGAGAGCCACTGGCCTAGAGCATTTCTGGGACTCACCTGGTTGCAAAAGTTTAAGACTCGGTTAGATATTCATTTAACTAAGGCAATGTTTTTCACATTCACCTGATCATAAAAATCACCTGGGTGATTTACAATTACCTCCAAGTTCCTAACCAAGCAAGTCTGGGATGGGACCTTGGAATCTTATTTTTAACAAACGTCTCAGGTGATTCTTGTGATCAAACAAGTTTGGGAGGCACTTTACCAAGAAACGTGGAGAACAGAGACTCTGTAGAACCTATTTTACAGAGCAGAAACAGTGTTTTAAAGAAACCAAATCTAAAGTGGGAAAATAAGCAATTCAAACCAGAACCCTAGAAGTTAAGAATTATCTAAACATTTTTAAGCTGAATGAAATGATCTTTCTTTCATTTTGAGTGAGTGGAAGCTGAGATTCACTTCTGAAAATCTTGCTCTGGAGTTCTGTATGGCACTTTGGCGGTAACACACAGTAGATGCTAAAAAAGTTCTAATTCTATGAGCCTTGAATGTCTACAGTATTTAACCCTTGGGGATGCGGGCAGTTCCTGGATTCTGAATTTGGGGTAGATCCTGGAGGAGATGGTCTCAAATTCCTTCATGGCTGAATCAGGCAAGATTTCAAATACATTGGTGGGGTAGAGACACTGCTTTCAAAAGTATCACAATTGACTTAGTTTTGTTACTGCTAAAACTCCATTCACAGTTGATTATAATTAAAAATAAAATCTTTGTAAGTTAGAAGAAGAATGCACATTATAAATAAATTCAATAGGGGCGCCTGGGTGGCTCCGTTGGTTGAATGTCCCACTTTGTCTCAGGTTATGATTTGTGGTTCATGAGTTCAAGCCTGATGTTGGGGGCTTGTTGCTGTTGGTGGCAGCGCATAGCCCGCTTCTGATCCCCTGTCCCCTCTCTCTCTGCCCCTCCCCTGCTTGTACTCTCTCTCAAAAATAAGACAGGGGTGCCTGGGTGGCTCAGTTGGTTAAGCATCCGACTTGGGCTCAGGTCATGATCTCATGATTTGTGAGTTTAAGCCCCACGGCGGGCTCTGTGCTAACAGCTCAGAGCCTCGAGCCTGCTTCGGATTCTGTGTCTCCCTCTCTCTCTGCCCTTCCCCCGCTCATGCTCTGTCTCTCAAAAATAAATAACATTAGAAAAAAATTAAAAAAAAATACATATACATGAATGAATGAATGGATGAATGAATGAATGGATAGATGAATGAATGAATGAATAAATAAATTCAATAAAAATGTGTATAAAAATCTGAAAATTCTTTCACACCCCTCTCATTCTCAGCTTCAAAACCCCAAGTAACTATTGCTAACAATTTGGAGGATATTTTCTGATTTTTTAATATACATACATATTACCTTTAAAAACAAAATTAATATTAATGATATTCTATAGTTTTTCAGGAGACGATTGTTAATATTTCTGTGCCATTCCATATCTAGCCAAATATTTTGAACACCAGCAGATCTTAAATGTTTAATTTAACATACATTGAACTTATCTGACCTCAGAACACTTTTAAAATTAGAATGTATTTTGATTGAATATCCACAAGAACTCAAGGGAGACAACATGTGCTTGGATTAAAGAAGGCAGCTTAAACAATGTCTCCTGAACACATTAAAATTGCAAGAAATGATATAAATTACTTATTGCATGAAAAAAGTTTCCAACAGGAAGAATAATACGAGTGGAAACAAATTAAATCATTGCATTTTGCTAAGAATAATGCATACTAAGATTAAGTAAAATGTTTTCATTTTATATATTGTTATAAAATGTGACATAAAAAACTTAAAAATAGCATTTTGGGATTATTTTACCCTATAGCTTAATAGCTGCAGTATTGTTTGGGGGTAAAGATCTTATATGTGGTTGGGGCGCCTGGGTGGCTCTCAGTTAAGCCTCTGACTCTTGGTTTTGGCTCAGGTCATGATCTCACGGTTCATGAGTTCCGGCCCCTCATTGGGCTCTGTGCTGATAGTGAGGAGCGTGCTTGGCATTTTCTCTCTCTCTCCCTCTCTCACTGCCCCTCCTCCACTCAAGCTCTCTCTCTCCCCTCTCTCTCAAAATAAATGCACTTAAAACAAGATCTTTTATGTGGTAAAATATCAGATCTGTTGCTAATATGTTGTCTCACAGCACAACATTTTTAAAAGTCCCATCTTTTAAATCAAAACTAAATAAACAAACAAAAAATATCCCATTTTTAAATATAAGAACATTGTAACCAAGGAAAGAAGTTCATAAACAGTACATTTTATAGTCTCTGTGTATCTTGATTTAGATGCTCTGAAAATCCTTAATTATTTCCCGTTTAATAGCTCTCTGCTGATTTTTCTAGAAACTTATGGGTACACGCATTCATTTGTATGTTAGACATATTCAAACATTTTGCTCTTTTAATTTGTGCAAAGCTTTTGAGCCACAAGACTGTTTTTCATTGGAAACTTTCTCCTTTCAGCCTTCAGTCCATGAGGAACAATTCTGTTTATTACATGTGCTTAATAATATCATAAACATCAAATAATAACCTCAAATGTGCATGGCAGCTGTGAGATAAGACACCTGGCATGGAGCGAGCAATTGTCACCTGGGACAGAAGGCGTAAAGGGATGGTTAGATGTACGAGCTTCCCAGACATGCACTTACACCTGAAGTATATTTCTCCTGCAATCTCTCAGCATTCCAAGGTTTCAGGAAGCAACCTTAGTATTCACTGAAGCTTTATGGTTTAAGGACACAATTGTTATATTTAGCAAGGGAAAAGGGGCCCCTCGGTAGCTCAATGGGTTAAACATCAGTCTCTTGATTTCGGCTCAGGTCATGATCTCACGGTTCAAAAGATGGAACCCCACATCATGCTCTGTGCTGACAGTGAGGAGTCTGCTGGGAATTCTCTCTCTGCCCCACCCACACTCGTATGCTCTCTCTTTCAAAATAAATAAATGAATAAATAAATAAATAAATAAATAAATAAATAAATGTCTTAAAAATGCTAATAAGAAACCATGGATTTAACTTTTGGGTCAATTTTTTCTGACATTAGAATCCAACTCTTGAATCTGGATTACTCAGCCCAGGACTCAGGCCCAAGGGTGGATGCTCCTCTACTGAGATGTTTGTTATTAATTCAATTAATATTGATGGTGGGGAGGGGAGGAAACACTCTAAAATCACTTTAAACAGGCTTTATAACTTTCTTTTATAGGCTACAGAACATTTTTCTATGTAGCATTTTACTCAGCCCTTAGAAATAACCTATGAGAGAGGTATCGTTGCCATTTTACAGACAAGAAAACTGAGGCTCGGAGTGGTAAAGTGACTTGTGTGAGGTCTCTAAAATTCAAATTTGTACTTATTTGATGTCAAAGTCTGTGCTTTATCCACCATGGCAGGATTCCCTATGCTTCAGTCATTTGCTCACCATTAGCATTTTCATTGCATGTACTACAGATTCATTTTGTGGTTAAGATATATTTTTAAGTTGATTCATTTTTGCGTGTGTGTGTTTTACATATGCATATTTTTATTTTATTTTTTTTAAATTTTTTTTAACGTTTATTTATTTTTGAGACAGAGAGAGACAGAGCATGAACAGGGGAGGGTCAGAGAGAGGGAGACACAGAATCTGAAACAGGCTCCAGGCTCTGAGCTGTCAGCACAGAGCCCGACGTGGGGCTCGAACTCACGGACAGTGAGATCATGACCTGAGCCAAAGTCGGCCGCCCAACCGACTGAGCCATCCAGGCGCCCCCATAAGCATATTTTTAAAAGACATCTTATATTAGTGACTTATATTAGGACTTCAAAGTGGTAAGTGAAGACTTTACAAAGGGAACGAAGCAATGATAGTTTTAAGGCAATTAATTTCCAGATCCTCAACTTCCATAGGTATTCTTTACAAACACAAGTCTGAGAACATGATCTTTCCTCCTCTTTCTTCCCTGTCCCATTCTTACTCTGCCATGGCCTTGCTCTGGGGAATAAAAATCTCTGGGGTCTAAACAGACAATCTGAAACATCGGTTTAGGTATTGATTGGGTAACAAGTCCTTTTGCAACCAGGAGTTTCTTAGTTTTTATTTCGACAAAATTGAAGAAAGACCTAATTGAATTTTCAACATGTTGATCACTAGAAATAATGTCTGAGGAGAGATCACTATGTGGATTTGGGGATAGAATTCATGAATTCAAGGATTGATGTTGCCATAATAAAACTCCCATTCCCATCTATTTATGTCAACAAGGTTTGTCAGAGCTGACATCTATAAAAATGAAAAAGAAAAGTGGAGTTAATGCTAAATCTGTCTCATTCAACAAGAAAACAATATTCATCCATGGATACATTAATCAATTTAAAAATTCTCAGCCATATTTCTCTTGTTAAGGTAAATGTTCCCAGTAGAGCTTTTTAAGTCTAAATTATTCATGATTTTTCAATATTTTTGTTTTTTTAAATCAATTGTTTACTGATATAATGATATACTAATAACTTAATAGAAAAAAATTTAACACATAGAAATCTATGGTCATGTGTAATAAAAATTGTTTTAGTCTGTTCAGCCTGCATAACAAAAATACCTTAGACTAGATGGCTTACAAACAACAGAAATTTGTTTCTCACAGTGCTGGAGGCTGGGAAGTCCAAGATCAAGGTGCTGGCAGATTGAGAGAGTCTGGTGATGACCCCCTTCCTGGTTCATAGACGGCCATCTTCTTATTGTCTCCTTACATTGTGGAAGGGATGAGAAATCTGTCTGAAATATTTTTTCAAAAGAATATGAATCCCATTCATGAGGGTTCCACTCTTATGACCTAATCACTTCCCAAAGGCCAATTGCCAACACACTGGAGTTAGGGTTGCAAATATGAATTTTAGGGGGACACAAATATTCAGCCTATAGCAACAATGTATTTTAATTCTTATAAGCATATTTTTATTGCATTAAGCAGAGTTACAAAGACTTTCAGGCTTAACAGTGTATTACATGGAGCCAGGGTTTCTTAACCACAATACATTATGGGGCAGTTAATTGTCTGCTGTTGTTTCGGGGCTTGCTCTCCTGTGCTCTTAAGAATAAATAGCAGCATTTCTGGCCTCTACCAACTAGACACCAGTCGCATATCCCCTAACTTCCTAAGTGATGACAACCAAAACTGTGTCTAGATATTGCCAAAAGTCCCTTGTGGCACAAAATCACCAGCAGTTCAAAACCACAGCATTAGGTTATAATTTTGTGGGGGGAGTGAAATGGAAAATGGAAATTCAAGAGAAAAGCCATCACGTGCATTTTCTGCCTCTTAAAGGAGAGCTTGTTCATCTTTAGTAAATAATGGATATCTGATCACTATGAGATTTAGATTTGGTTGTTATATCACCAATATTGCTTGCTGTTATGGATTAAATTGTGGCCATCCTCCCAAAGATATAATGAAGCTCTAACCCCTATTTCCTCAGAATATCACATTATTTAGAAATAGGATCATTAGAGAGATAATCAAGTTAAAATGGGGTAGTTAGGGTGGCGTCCTAATCCGGTCTGATGGTATCCTTTATAAAAAGGGGAAATTTGGACACACAGACATGCATGAAAGGAAGACAATGTGAAGATGGCCATGTGCTGTGGGAAGCAGAGGCCAGGCTGATGCAGCTGTAAACCAGGGAACGTCAAGGATTTCTGGGTCAGTACAAGAAGCTGTTAAGAGGCAAGGAAGAATTTTACCCAGAGTCCCAGATGGAGCATGGCTATGCCAACACCTGGATTTTGGATTTCTAGCCTCCAAAACTGTAAAGTGATTAATTTTTTTCTAGTCACCCAGTTTGTGGTTCGTTGTTATGGCAGCCCTTATAAACTAATACACATGCCATAAAAATAAAACCAGAAAAAACGAACACAATAAAGACAAGACAATGCTCTTAAATGGTATTAAATTCCAGCGAGATGCTTAGAAGCCTACTGAAAACAGGCCTGAGCCTCACCATCTATTTATTAAAAGGAAAGAATAGTCAGTGTCATGACCACGTTCATAGCAGTGTTATTCGCAATAGACGAAAACCGGAAGCGGCTGGAGTATCTGGATACTGGATGTATCCACTGTATCCACTGATGGACGAAAGGATAAACAAAATACGGTATACGCATACAACGGGATATTATTCATACTTAAGAAGAAATGCTGACGCAGGCTACAACCTGAGTGAACTTTGAGGGCATTAGGCTAATGCCACAAATACCATTATGTCCACTTACATGGAGTACTTAAAGTAGTCAAATTCATGGGGACAGAAAGTACACTGGTGGTGGCCAGGGGTAGAGGGGAGGGAAGAATGGGGAGTTACTGTTCAATGGGAACAGAGTTTCAGTTTTTCAAGATGAAAACGGTTCTGGGGATGGATGGTGGTGACTGTAGCAAGCAGTGTGAATGTAATTTCTGTCACAGTTGCAATGGTTAACACGGCCAGCTTTATAGTGTGTATTTTACCACACACAAAAAGAATAGCTAATGCTAAAAGAGACGTGGAAGGCAGAGCAACGCAAACTTGAGGTGACCTCATCATGCAAATGAGAAGTGAATTGAAATTTGAATGGCTTTCTGTGTGGCTCAATATTACTTTTCTTCAGTACCTGAAGTCATCCCACATGGTGGGAAAGGCTACCCTCCCTCATGTGGTGACTTCCCCTTTGACTTCCCCTTCCCCTCTGTGAAAAGCCACACAGAGCCAGGACCGGGACTTGGACCTCTACGCTCTTTGACTTTTAGTTCAGCACACTTTCTTTTTTTTTCATTTGACTATAGTTTGACACACATGTTACATCCATTTCTGGTGCACAACAATGTAGCGATTCAACAAGTCTATACACTACACTGTGCTCTCCACAAGTGCAGCTACCATCTGTCACCATACAACGCTGTTACAATGCCAGTGACTATATTCCCCATGCTGCACCTTTCATCCCCATGACTTTTTCATCCAGGACACTTTCCTTGTAACACAAAAGAACTTCTGTTGTGAAATAATCACACCTGGTCCTCAGGTATTGGACGAGAGAACAACAAACTGTGGACCCCCCATGTTAGGTTGGTGGTTGGCAGTGAAGCATTCTAGAGGGAAGGTTAGAGAAAGAAGAAACTCTTGGATATTCAGTTTCCAGGGAGAAGTCAGGGAGTTTTGAAGCAAAACAGAAGTGCCCAGGAGAGAGACAGTGAGCAGAAAAAAGAAATACGTTTTTTTGTGGTTTCATTATGATATAATTCAGGAGGAAAAGTGAAGATCCCATGCTTGAAAATTGCAGCGGGACTCTTAGAAAAATGGAGTTATTTAATAGTTATCTATTTTATTCTTGTTTTGCTTGACCCTTCTGGGGTGCCTTGCATCTTGAGCAGCTATTATTTTTAATGTTTATTTATTTTTGAGAGAGACAGAGTGTGAGCAGTGAAGGGGCAGAGAGAGAGAGGGAGACACAGAATCCGAAGCAGGCTCCAGGCTCTGAGCTGTCAGCACAGACCCCGATGCAGGACTTGAACCCACAAACTGCGAGATCATGACCTGAGCCGAAGTCGGATGCTTAAGCGACTGAACCACCCAGGAGCCCCAGCAGCTTGGGTAGTTATTAAATGATAGCTGGAGACAAATATTTGGAGGCATTTAATCTGGAATTAGAAGTAAGAAAGGCTGGAGATGATTTTGTGAAGTGTGAACAGGAGCCGCAAAATATGTTCAGACCAAGTATTATTTGAAACACTAATTTTATGGCTGCATTAGAAGACACATTTTAAATGTGGGTTTGAAATTAGTTTGGACATTGTCTTTAAGCAGGGATTTGTAAATTATTCGAAAGCTGGGCCTCATTGAAAATGCATTAAGTAACAAATCGGATACTGCGTGTCTGCTAACATGATCCCTATGAGGCACAGAACACCATAAAGGAAGCTTCTTGCCAATAATGTGTAACTTGAATCTAAGCAAGCCTCTAGAATTAACTCCAATTTACAGGAGGTGGGGAAGGGAGGAGAGAAGAAAAGATTAAATAATAACAGTTGCGCTAAGATTTGCTTTAAAATACTTCAGCAAGGAAACAAAAGTAAAAGGAATGCGCATTAGTTTCCTGTGGCTGCCATAACAAATTACCACAAACTGAGTGGCTTAAAACAACAGAAATTTATTTTCTTTCAGCCTTGGAGGCCAAAAGTCCAAATAAGGTATTGGTAGGGCTAGATTTCATCCAAAGACTCTAGGGGAAAATTCATTCCTTGTCTCTTCCAGCTTCCGCTGACCCCAGGTATTCCTTGGCCTGTGGCTACATCACCTTAACCTTTGCCTCCATGGTTATATTGCAGCCTCTTCTATGTCACGATTTCCTCTGTCTCTTTCTTACAAGGATACACGTGATGGCATTTCGAGTCCACCTGGATAATTCAGAATATATATAATATATATAATATATATAAACAGAATATATATAACATATATAAAATGCTCTTTTGCCATTTGAGGCAATATTAACCACAGGTTGGGGATTAGGATGTGGGCATATCTTCTGAGGGCCACCATTCAGTCCACTATAGAATGGAAGGCAAAATCTTGATAACGGATACATTTTATGATTTATTTATCAAACTTCATTGAGGAATAATTAACATATATATACATATATGTACACATATTTTGTACATATAACATATATATGATTGTATATATTTGTGTAACATGATGATTTGATATACCTATAAATTGTGGAATGATTACCAAGATCAAGATAATTAACATATCCACCACCTTACATAGTGAATCTTCCTTCCTTCCTCCCTCCCTCCTCCTTCTCCTTCTTTTTCTTCTTCTCCTTCTTCCTCTTCTTCTTCTTCTTCTTCTCCTTCCTTCCTTCCTTCCTTCCCTCCTTCCCTCCTTCCTTCCTTCTTTCCTTTTTTGTGGTGAGCATGGTTAAGATCTGCTCTCAGCAGATACTGTATAATACTGTATACAATACTGTATTATTAACTATAGTCACCGTGCTGTAGATTATTAGGTTTTCAGAACTTATTCATCTTGATAGCTGATAAATTTGAGTCACAGGCCTAGGCAGGTTTTAGTTTTGGATAAGTTTGTAAATTTTCAATATTAAAAAAATTTGAATTTCTACCTGTGGCAATGACAGATTAACTAAGATCAGATTTAACCTTCTGTCATAAACAAGTAGAAAACAAGACGTAATATAGATGAAACAACTGTTCCCAAATACTAGACAAAAGATTTCAGACCTGTGACCCCTGACAAAAGGAAAATAAATGAGGTGAGTACTATGGTCACCCTAACTTTCTACATAGAGGAAATTTCCAGACCACTGCACAGGAAGGGAGAACTCAAATAGGGCACAAAAGTATGAGTGAACTGAGAAGACTGAGATTGGAGTTTAGAAAAGCTGAGGAGGTGGAAATAGAGCAAAGTGCTGAAAACAAGGGAGCTAAATGGAGCTACAGGTCCAGAAAATTGAATAGAGGTCCTATTGAGTATATTGCTCAATCCCAAATTGCACACATGTAGAGCAAAATTACACAAGACCAGGCAAAGAGTCACCATGGAGCTGAAAGATGAATATCTGAGAACTCATTCTGAATTCCAGCCAGCTACAGTATAAAATCCTCATTGAACATCTGGGCCCTCTCCAGAGATCACAGAGTCATACCTTAGAAGTGGGGCTAAACTAGTTCCAGAGTTAAGGTTACTCTAGGCCTGTCCTTTAAAAAGCTCAAAAATCAGCCTAAAAAAGATCAAGCTTATTTTCAATTTGCTTAACTGTCAGAACAAAGTCTGACACTCTTTTAAGGAAGTCAACAAAATCTAGGAGTCAAGAATGAAAAACTTACGATGCCTAGCATCTGGTCAAATATTACTAGGCATGTGAAAAAGCAGGAAAACATGACCCTTAATCAGGAGAAAAATAAGTACATAAATATAAAGGGTTTTTCATTTTGATAATTTTTTAAAAGATAAAATATAAAAATACACAATAAAAATAATCTTTAAAAAAAACCCCTGCAGTTAACAATATACTTAATGCTAAAAAACTGAATGATTTTCTGCTAAGATTGGAAACAAAGAAAAGAAGTCTTGTTCAACATTTTACTACAAGTTCTGGTCAGTGTGGTAAAGAAAATAACATTAATTAATAATATTAATTAATTAACTAAAGATATTCCTAATGGGAATAAAAAAGTAAAACTGTGTTCATAGATGACATAATCCTGTATGTAGAAAATCCTAAGAAACACACTACCCCTCCCAAACACACACACACACACACACACACACACTGGCTGAACTAATAATAGATGAACTCAGTAAGGTTACAGAATATAAGATCAATAAATGAAAATTAATTGCATTTCTATATACTAGTAAAGCACAATTTGAAAATGATCTTGAAAAAAATTCCACTCACAACAACATCTCAGAAAGAATAAAATGATTAGGAATAAGTTTAACAAGGGAAGTGCAAGAATTATATACTGAAAATTATAAAACATTGGTGAGAGAATTAAAAATCTAAATAAATGGAGAGAAATGTTCATAGATTAGAAGACTACATATTATTCATATGGCAATTCTTTCCAAATTGATCTATAGATATAACACAATCCCTATCAAAGTTTTACCAGAACTTTTTTTTTAGAAACTGACAACTGGATTGTATATTTTCTTTTCTTTAATTAATTAATTATTTAAATTTTTTTTACATTTATTTATTTTTGAAGCAGAGGAAGAGACAGAGCATGAGTAGGGGAGGGGTAGAGAGAGAGGCAGACACAGAATCCAAAGCAGGCTCCAGGCTCTGAGGTGTCAATACAGAGCCTGATGCGGGGCTCAAACTCACAAACAGTGAGATCATGACCTGAGCTGAAGTAGGACACTTAACTGACTGAGCTACCCAGGTGCCCCGCGGATCCTATATTTTAAATAGAAATGCAAAGACCTCAAGATAGGCAAAACAATTTTGAGGAAGAAAAACAAATTTGAGGGCTTAAACTATTCTATTTCAAAACTTGCTATTAAGCTACAGAAATATAAAGCTGCAGAAATCAAGACAGTGTAGTATTGGAACAAGGAGAGACATGCAGATCATGGAGCAGAATTGATAGAAATAGAGGTTACATTTACAGTGTAAGGTTTTTTCATCTATAGTCAATCAATTTTTGACAAAAGTGCCAAGGTGATTCAATAGGGAAAGGATAATATTTTCAAGTGGATCCATATACCAAAAGGATAAATTCAACCTCTTACCTCATACTATATACAAAAATTAACTCAAAATGGATCATAGGTCTAAATGTAAAAGCTAAATATATAACATTTCTAGAAGAGAACAAGGGAGAAAATCTTCATGACCTTGGGATAGGCAAGTGTTTCTTTTTAGATTAGACTCCAAGAAGGGGAAACATAAAAGTTTTGGTAAATTGTACTCCATCAAATTAAAGCATTCTGCCCACAGAATGCAAGTCACAGATTGCAAGAAAATATTTGCAATACCTATATGTGATAACAGATTGTATACAGCATATACAAAGACATCTTACAATTAGATAATAAAAAAAAAATCAAACAACCTAATTAAAAATGGGCAAAAGATTTGAAGAATCTTTCATACTTCATGAAAGAAGATATATCATTGGCCAACAAGCACATGAAAAGATGCTCAATCAACATCATTAATTATAAGGGAAATGCAACTTAAAATCACAATGAAACACCGCTACTTACTCCTTTGAAGTCTAAAATTAAAGAGTGGTAATACCAAGTCCTGGCAAGGATGTGCAGCAACTGGAACCCTCGGTGAGAAAGTATAATATATAAACATTTTGGAAAACATTTCAGCAGTTTAAAAAATCAAGTTGACTAAACATTTACCATAGGAACCATTCCTAGGCATTTACCCAAGAGAAATGAAAACAATATATTCATCCAGGGCTGCCTGAGTGGCTTAGTGAGTTAAGTGTCCAACTCTGGAATTTACTCCGGTCATGATGTCACAGTTCCTAAGATCGAGCCCTGTGTTGGGCTCTGTGCTGACAGTGCAGAACCTACTTGGGATTCTCTCTCTCCCTCTTTCTCTCTGCCCGCCTCCCTCTCTCTCTCTCTCTCTCTCTCACTCACACACACACACACACACACACACAACCTCTTTCTCAAAAATAAATAACTTAAAAAAATATGTCCATTGAAAGACTTGTTCATGAATTTTCATGCAGCTTTATTCATAATTGCCCCAAATAGGAAATATTCCAAATATTCAACATTAAATGGATAAATCGTGGAACATCCCACAGTGGAATACCACTCAGAAGTACAAAGAAATAAATTACTGACAGAGCAACATGTATGAATCTCTAAAAACATTGCACCGGGCACAAGAAGCCAAGTCCAAAAGATTAATTTGGCATGATCCTATGTATATGAAATTCAAGAAAGGGGAAATCCAAAGTGTCCAAAAGGCTGGCTTAGGGCAGGGGACAGGTAGGACTCAACTGCAGAGGGGCAGGGGGAAATTTTTGAGGTGATATAGAAGGGTTCTTCGTCTTGACTGTGGTTGTGGTTACATGACTTGCACCTTTGTCAAAACTCATCAAACAACTTATTTAAAACGATGCATTTTACTGTACAGATTAAACCTCAATAAAGTGGATTAAAAGATATTAAAATAAGAGGTTATTTAAAATAATGATTCCCTGCTTTGAATAGTTTCCTTGGAACCCCTACACTTTAGCCATTTTTCCTTTTTTATCCCACTCAATTTTTCCCCCCAAGGCAGGTAGTTTTATAGCTAAGTGTGTGTGATTATCTGAGCTAAGTGGGATAAAGGAGTACATGGGGTTCAAATAAAAGAAATGTAACATTTTGATATCTTATCATTAGAATATTAATATATTTGGAAGATAAATATAATTTGGGTTTTGGAGCTGGGGAACTGAAAATTTGTTCTAATTACATATTAGATAACTACAGCTAATAATACTGTACTGCATATTTGAAAGTTACTAAGAGAGTAGATCTTAAAAGTTCTCAGCACAAGAAAAAAATGTGTAACTATGTATGGTGACAAATGTTAACTACACTTATTGTGATGATTATTTTTCAATATACACAGATACTGAATCATTATATCATATACCTGAAACCAATATAATGTTATATGTCACTTGTATCTCGATTTAAAAAATTAAAATAATTTTGAATTATTAAAATAATAAATAATTAAAATAATTTAGAAATAATTGTGAAGGACTCCCATCACAAATAAATGAAGGTGATTATTTAGCACATTTATGCTAGGTTTGAAGATTACCTTATGTAAAATTCTTTGCTTTTCACAGGTTAAAATTTATCTCATTGTTTTAATTCTACATGAGTTTTTTTTTTTAACCTTTATTTATTTTGAGACAGAGAGAGACAGAGCATGAACGGGGGAGGGTCAGAGAGAGGGAGACACAGAATCCGAAACAGGCTCCGGGCTCTGAGCTGTCAGCACAGAGCCTGACGCGGGGCTCGAACTCACGGACCGCGAGATCACGACCTGACCCGAAGTCAGACGCCCCTCTACATGATTTTATGTAGCATGCAGATGTACAGCCCAAACAAGAAGAAATTAGATAGAACAAATGACAAGTATTCTCCCATTATCAGCCTGTAATAAATCCCAAGCAAGTTATTTCAGAAGACTTTTTAGGTGACATAGTGTCAACAGGAAAGGATTCCTGAGAAGCCAAGGACTGTAGAGTAGTAACACAAGTGCATGCTTATGTAGTGGCAAAACAAAAACAAAAACCTCAAAAAGACCAAATTCTGGTTTTACTTTGTGTGCGCCTTAGCTCTCCACTTTTATATAGTGAAATGACTTCATACCCACAGCTCAACCATCCTCTTTTCCTATCTACATGGCGTGAAGGCAAAGGACTCAAGAAATGTTGGCTAATACCGTTCTTACCCCGGGGAAATTCTCACGCAATTGGACAAAGGTATATGGATAAGCAATTTTGGTTATAGGAAAAAATCAAGTGCCAATCGTCCATTAATAGGGAAGTGTTATGGTATGGTTTATTATAGAATACTACACAACCATTTATTTTTTTATTTTTATTTTTTTAAAATTTTAAATGTTTATTTTTGAGATAGAGACAGAGTATGAGTGGGGGAGGGGCAGAGAGCGAGGGAGACACAGAATCCGAAGCAGGATCCAGGCTCTGAGCTGTCAGCACAGAGCCCGATGTGGGGCTTGAACCCACAGGCGGTGAGATCATGACCTGAGCCAAAGTCGGATGCTCAACCAACTGAGCCACCCAGGTGCCCCACTACACAACCATTTAAATGAATAAAGATGAGCTCTGTGCTGTTACACAAGGATGTCCATTGATTATCGTAGATTTATAGAAAGCAAGTTGAAGAAGAATATGTTTGGTATGATACCAATTAAATAAAAAAACCCGCACAATGTGTGTGTGCATGTATATCTGAATTATATGGAGAGAAAACTGTTAGCAGAGATTGCAGAGCAGGGTTGAGAATGAGTAGGTAGGAGAGGGTTTGCCTCTCTAAAAAAAAAAAAAAACAACAAAAAAAAAAAACACAAAAATCTTCTTTATTGGAATCTTTCAATGATCATGTAGTACTTAAGGGAATACTAACAAACAAAAAGCACTCCTCCCCTGCACTGAGGTTGCAGAAATCAGATATCAGTAAACTGAATGCAGTCTGGTTGGTATTCTATGAATGGAGTCTTACCTCACCTTTCTTCATTCCAAGGAGGATATATTGTCACATATTGTCCTCACTTCACCCATCCCATATGGCCATCTTTTGAATCACAGAGCTGCCTCAATGAAATAAAATAGATGAATCAATGAATAGGAATAATTTGTGTACAGCTTCAACTTAATTTGTTCCAGAAAAGGAATTCCTTTTTTCTTGTGACCTCTAACCCATTTGAGTACAACAGGGAGAAAAACGGGATATGGCACCCCACAGCCTGGAATTTAGTTCTACCACTAATCAGATCTGAGATTTTTGGCAGATTACAAGCTCTCAGGATTCTCTAAACCTGTTTCCTTATCCATCAAATGAGCAAAAATACTTGCTTTTCCAAACCTTATCAGAGGATAGTTGTGAGGATGGGTTAAGGGGGGGGGGGAGGTGACCTGATTTTGGAGGTGACCTGAATTATCATAGGTGGTATTCCCATGCCTTAAAAATCACCCAGTCTTTTCCTAGACCTTTTTGTCAAAAAGTGATGAGGAAAGAGAGCATGGCCTCAATCATGCCCAGAAAGAGGTACAAAGAAAACCAAGAGCAAGCATTTACTGCATGCATGCAGTGGGCCAGATCCCAGTTAAGTGATATACATGCTTTATCTTGCTTAATCCTCACAAGAAGGCTATGATATGGTTATCTCAGGTTACATTTACAGTTCAGAAAACTCAAGAATAAAGTATGTGTAACATAAGTGTGAACCCTCCATCCATCCATCCATCCATCCATCCATCCCTTCATCCATTTTATAACAGTACTAAGTACCAGGAATACAACTGTGAATAAAAAAGAAGTCTCTGTTCTCACAGAACTACCTTTGAGGGAGACCTGGTTTGACATTTCCCAGCCATCAAAGGGCAAAGGGGGATTCTCATTTAGTTTCACACCACTCAGCTTCTGGCTCTAGGCATTGGCAACCTTCTGTGCCACATTTCCTAGATAGTTCATTTTAAGTCCCACAGACTGGTCCCAGGACCACAATGCCCTTTCTTGTCCTCCTTCTAAGACTGTCTACCTTGAGCCAACATTTTGGAATATTCAGGGGTAGAAGCTTGTATTAACCAGTTGCTTTTTCTCGCAAGGTGTGATTATCTGAGCAAGGAAACTTCCAAGAAAGCTGCACTCCCAGATGAGTCAGCTGTCATCATGGCCATTACCTAATGCTGAACAGGGATGGGTTCTGTCTGGAGAACAGGACAGGGTAGCCTTCAAGAGTCCCATTTAAAAAGAGGCTGAGAGGGGCGCTTGGGTGGCTCAGTCAGTTGAGCATCTGACTCTTGATTTCAGTTCAGGTCATGATCTCATGGTTTGTGTGTTGGAGCCCCTCGTGGGACTCTGTGCTGACAGTGCATAGCCTGCTTGGGACCCTTTGTCTCCCTCTCTCTGGCCCTCCCTCACTTGCATGCATGCTCTCGCTCTCTCTCTCTCTCTCTCTCTGTGTCTCTCTCTCTCCCTCTCTCTTTCTCTCTCAAAATAAATAAATAAATAAATAAGCATTTAAAAAAATAAAAAGAGGCTGCTATTCCTGACCAGGAGCTTCTTTTCAATTTTTCTCAGTGAGTGCTTAACAAGGACAGTCAACTGGGGGCAGGATAGAATGGAGAAGAATGGGAGAGCAATGGGCCTGAGAAAGGTGGATGGAGGAGTGGTCCCTAGGAGGCCATACAGACCTAGGTTCTTGTGTCAACCACCTAGATTCTTAAGCTGATGTCCCAACACTGAAACCTCTTCTTGTGTCCAGAGCAATACCATTAAAACAATAAGCTGATTCCCATGGAGAGTCAAGACATGGTTAACAAAGGCAATAGGACACATGGGTACCAGTGTTGCTGATCTTTATTGCATTGCTTAGACATAATGCTGCATAAGCTAATTATCACTCATCCCATGCTGTGTTTCTTAGGAAACCTCCTAATTTGGAAGGGTAGTATCTCCACTATCCATGTGGTAGAAAGCGGGCACACAAAAGTCCACTGTTCATTTGTGTAACTCTTCATTCTCTGGTTTCTCAGGGTTCCCTGTCCTGATTTTCCTGTCTGCTGATGCTGCTCCCAAGCCAGCCTCCACTGTGCCTGGAGTGTGGCTTCCTCCCCGCATTCCCTCAAGGTACTCTTGACTCAGAAGTTACGCCCAGACTCAGCTGTAAACAGACAAGTCTATCTACCAACTTTTTGGGAGTCATTGTTTCCTGGCTTCTCCCTACTAACACTGAAATACAGCATCCTAAATCAACTTACTTCATTCCCCTCCCTCTTCTCGGAATAAATATCAGAGAAAATCTTCCTTAATCACTCCTCATTTATTTTTATTCCTTTGTAGGAATTCAGCTTATTATTTTGAAAACCGAGATATGAAAGGAAAGAATTAAGTCCCTGCCTTCCTCATATGAACTGTACCTCAAGGTAACTGAACAGATGATAAGGGCGAGTTCCTCTTTAGAGAAGTAATTTCACTAATGAGTGAGAAGGAATGATAGAATTTATAGGCTAATGAGTCTAGACAGTGATTATTAACTGCTGCCCAAATCCCAAAATAGGGACAACCAGGCAACATGTGATGGAAATATACACCATCACTTACGAATTAATCTGGACAAAATATGAACCTGAAAATGATTAAGCTTCTAGAGCTAACTAATTTACAGGAACTCTAGGGGACAGATGATTCCACAAGAATACAACCAGGAAAGTTCAGACTTTGGAAAAGCTACAGGACAAACAACCCTAATTTTTAAAGAATTCAAGGGAAAAAAAGAGGGGGTTAGAGAGTCTATAGATGAAAAGAGACTTCAGAGGCATACCAACCAGTTGCACTGTATGGACGTTATTTTGATCGGATTTCAAACAAATGCACTATAAAAAATTTTAAGACAAGCAGGGGAATGTAGACATAAACTAGATTTTTAATGATATTAAGGAATTATGGTTATTTTTTAAAGTAGTATTATGGCTGGTTTTTAAAGAATTCCTATCTTTTAGAAATACGTGCTGAAATATAATAGGAATGGAGAAGGTGCTATGATATCTTGAATTTCTTTCAAAAGAATCCAGAGGATGGTGGGAAAACCGGTGTGTGTATAAATAATACAAGATTGGTCACAAGTGGATAATTGTTTAAGCTGGGTGATAGATACACAGAAGTCCCTTATACTGTGTACTTTTGTATATGACTAGAAATTTCCACAGCAAAATGATAAAAAAAATTTAGAAGATAAACAACTGGAAGAACAGATGTGGGATGTATAACATCCCAACAATCAGAGGGGTAAAATATGAATAAGAAAACAATCAATTGAATAAAAGCCAGGAAAAGGGAGAAAATGGGGGGAAACCTAGAAGGGATTCTAAAGAGAAAACATAAAATAAGGTGGCAGAAATACATCAAATATGCCTGTAATAATAATATACAAAAATGGATTAATCTATTAAAAGAAAACTAGGAAATTCAGCCATATATATATATGTATATTGTAAACACAAGGCTGTAAATTCCGCCATATATATACATATATATATATTTTTAACAAGAGTAGCCCCTAAAAAAATGAAAAGGAGGGAAATGAAGAGGTAGAAACCTTTTTGCTAAACAAATGATAATAAACTAAAATTCGGTAAAACAGTTCAATAAGGTAAGAAACGAAACTTACTGGAAGGAATTAGCAATACAGTGATCATTGGTGACCTTGTGAAAAATGGTTTTGGGGCACAGGGAGAACTCCTACCAGGTCAGACTGTGAGCGACAAGCAGCGAGTGGAAGTGGAAGAAGTGGAAAGGCAGAATAGGCAGCTGAAAAAGCAGGTGGAGGCTTACTCATTTATCATTTATTTACACATTAAGCCTGTATAAACACTGGCTGATGTGATCAAGTCCGAGGAGAGGGTGAAGGAGAAGAAAAATAGAGAGGGAAAGGGGGAGGGGAGAAGGCTGAAAACGGTGAGACCCAGGGCACCAGGGAGGACGTTAGCAGAAGAGACAAGAAGGAAACACTTTCTATTTAATTTTATTTCTAATTTATTAATTTGTCATTACACAAACAATACATGAATGCATACTCAAAAACATTGAATATTACAGTTAAAGCTAATGCACTCCACCAAACTACTATTAACAGTTTGGTTAGTATCCTTCCAGACCTTCTCTATACATTTTTATAATATACAAATAGGTACTTAGGAAGTACACTATACAGTATTTGTGTGTGTGAATATATGTGGTATGTGTTTTAAAATCAATGGTATCATATGTATTGCATGTGTTAACCGTTTTTTCCCCAAACTTTGAAAAAAATGTATTGTATCTAAGAGATCTTTCCATGTCAGTAGGTGTATGAATCTTGCTTTTTTTTTTTTTATTGATGCCCAGTATTTTATACTGTTCCAGCCTCTTGATGGGTATTTTGTTTTTTCCAATTTTATTCTATTACAAAGTTACAAGTGACATCTTTGTACAGGCCACCCTGTGAACACAGAATGGGAGTGTGTTTCATTATAAACTGGAAATGTTGAGCGACAGGGCATGTGAATTTTACATTTTAATGGATACCAGTCGACTGCCTTTAAAGGTAGCTGTGCCAATTTATCTGTTTTCCCACACTCTTGCAGGCTTGTAATTTATAGAGATTTTAAAATATTTGCCAACTAGATTTGAGATAGCTTCTTTTTATTGTGCATTTCCCTTATTTTGCTGAGTTTGGGCATCTCTTCATAATCTTAGAAAACTTTTTGCTTATCTGAATTTTCACAGGGAGATTTCTACAAGGGATATGTGACCAAAAAGCAATAGACTTGTCTAGCTTGTCTAGCTGGAATTAATTTTTGTGAGCTAGAGATCTATTTTCTCTCCCCAAATGGTTATGTTGTCTCAGTATTATTTGTTGAATAATCCATTCTTTTCCTACTAATTTGAAATGTTACTTTTATCATTTACTCAATACATAGTTGTTTCTGGATTCCAGCTCTATCAGATTTATTTTTGGCATCAGGCACCTGAGTTATTCTTAACTTGGTTCACTGAATGGTAGCTGGTTTTGTCAACCAAGATAATGAGTGTGTTGCTTATAAGACAATAGATAATATAACTCATTGACACACAAATTCTATTCTAGTTAAGTTTGATTTAAATCAGTTCCATTATCTACAAACTTAAGAGTATTAAAAAATGTGTAAACTTCTCTCTCAGATTAGTTCCTTTTTTTTTAGGGGACACCTCACAGGCTCAATTATAGAGATAGGAGGCTTTTCACCAAGTCCCCTCTTTCTAAAAGTACTGTTTGATGTTAAAGCTTTTTGGTGATGTAAAGTTGCTTCCTGGCAATGTCATGTGGCAGGGCAATATTACTGTTGATTTACATGAACCTTTCATTCAACAGATAATATGACGTGCACAAACTATGACATACACTTTGAATAAACAATGGCACTTTAGTTTTTACTTCTACATGGACCATAGCTCCTGGAGTGCACAAATCATGTCCCATTTATCTATCTCCAAACATCTATTACAGGGTGCAGCACCTGAATTGAAATAGAACTAAAGTGCATTCCAACGGTGTTTCTATAAAACAAAAAATAAAACCCAAACTTCTCAAAACCAAAACCTTTAGGGGATTGACAAAGTTACACATAGTCCTTTTTTCTGTCTGATTAAATTATATGTTATCTATTTTAGTAGAAATACTGGAATAAGACACTGACCTGATAAATTATTTCACGCCAAGTGTGGGGAAAATATTCCCTTGTTGTCCATGGACTTCCTCAGGTATGACCTATCTCTAGATGCGTTGCTTGCCTGTGAAATGAGGATAAGAACTGTGATCTGGAAAACAGTTGGATTGCAGTAGGCAAGACTACTTTACAGTTGTTATATAGAAAAATGAAAAGGTAAAAACTTTTTATATGGGCCAGTAGAAGTGTGGCATTTGCCTTGTTTTAAAATTCAGTTATTTTTATGATCTAAGTTACCACACCTCTTTCTTCCTTCTTTCAAAGGGATAACTTTGGCTTCTGTGGGCAATGTCTTAGTCCATAAAGTTAGACGCTGTTTTATAGCTCAATCTATGACAACACATCATGGAAGAATTCTCAAAACTGCCTAATCTATCAGTTTTCCTGGTAAGGAGAAGAAAAAAATAATAAAGCTAACTCATTATGTTGAACAAATTTTATGACCAAGTAGACTGTATCAGTGCAAAATACCAACTTTTTACTTTACCATTACCAATCCCGAAAGGCTGTCTTACTTTTATTTATGATGATTGTTAAAAAAAAAAAAAATGTCTATGATCTGTAGCTTGCTTTGTGTATGTGCCTCACTTACCATTTTTCATCTGTGAACATAGCATGCCATACCAACTGTAGCCCACTAAGGAAATCATTAAATAGCACTTGTACAGTGATATTCTCCACTGACAAAGGAATACATACATTCAAAGAACAGATCTCGCTATAGAAATTCTGTGACTTGGCATAGAAGTACATGTAACAGAGTTGCATCCTAGAATGTTGAAAGGGTGCAAATATATGTCACTAAATAATAAGCCATTAGGTTAGTATTGCTAGAAAATAGAAACATGGGTTACTAGGCTTGAGGCAGGAAGGGGTGGGAGAAGAGATTATTTTGCTTAGGCAGGGGACTTACAGGGAAGAAAGAAGCCTTCTGAATTGAACTGTGTCAAAGAATGAAAAGGTGAAGCCAACAAAACCTATTTTGACTTGGGTTTCAGTATCTGCAATGGGGCCAAAACTCACATTATCCTTCTTGGGGAAGGATAGCCTTGAGGGACAGGATTTGGACTCATGCTCTGGGACACTCTAATTCTAGTCACCATAAAGGAACTAAATTTGGTTTACCTAGAGGGCTGAATTTACAGAGGCATAAATGTGAAGCCAGGGGTCTTCCATTCCCCCTACCCTTTTGCTAAATTCTTGAAATTCCTTTAAACAAAGACTTTCATTTCACTGAAGTATTATGGCTGTTGGAAGGAAGAGTTTGACTAAAACATTCTAAGACATAGGGTTCTCTGATCTTTCTTTGGAAGCAGAAAGAACAGACACCGGATGTTGGGAATGGAATGTTCATTGTAGAGGGGATAATGGTATAGAAAGACCCAAGACAAACTTCCTCATGAGCATCACTAACCTGCCTATTTATCATTTTGTAATTTTGCCTATTCATTTCTGGATTATTGTACCTCCTAAATTACTTCTCCACTTCCAGTTTCAGCCCACCAATTCACCTCCCATTGGTAACTAGAATGATTAATTTTTCTAAACTGCTTATCTGGTCACAATCCCACTGCCTAAAATCATTCGGGAAGTTATTTTTGTTCTAGCTGCCAACTTACTATGGTGAGTCAGACTTTGCCTGAGTCTGTCTCCTGGGAAACAATTCTGTGGCAATTCAAGGAGTTTTGTTTGTGCTCTCCTTTAAACTTCGGAGCACTGTTTCCTTATCAGGTGTCATCTCTGTGAGGGAACCTCCCCTGACAAATCCATCTTTGAATGTTTTCACTATTGCATTGTACATGTTGGTTTGTCTAAGTCCTCAAACTGTGAATCTTTAGACCTGGGCTTTGTCCTTTTACAAGTATTGAAGAGAATTGAGTCAAGTCACAAGGTGCCTGCACTGAGCCTCCTTTAAAAAAATTAGACTTCAGATCATCTGAAAAATTTCCCCCCCAAATTAGCTGTTATTTTATTTCTAGTTCTACAGAGGTGAATTTCCATCTAAGAACAGGTATTTTAGTTACTCTAATCTTAAGGACTTCCCCCAGATCTTTTTTAAAAGGTCTAGGAGTGACCAGTTTGAATTTGGAGAAACATCATCTCTGAGCTGTGATAATTCTTTGTGGATAAAGACAGTTGTGATTACCTATCTCTGGGGACTTGATGGCAAAGCATTCCACCTTAATACTTCTACTTATCCCAGAACATTTATAATAGAATTGAAATATCCAGCTATTTTGAACATACAACTATGAGTTAAAGTAACTGCATGTTTAATGCCTCATAAGCCTTTTTTGGGGAGGGGGTGTAGCAAGCTGTAAAATCACACTGTTAACTACCTAAAATAAGTTCTCTTTGGGGAAAGTTCGGTTTGTATTGCAGACATATTGCCATTATCAGAAACGAATTCTTCACCTAGGATTTTCTGGTTGGTTAAGGTAAACCAACAGAAAACTTGTGTGGCACTTTGGTCTACAAGAGAAAATTACAGATGGCATTCCTGTAAGACTGTGCCCCCCATATTTGCATCCCAAAAAATATTCCAATTATGTGGACTAAGAGACCTTAAATCTGAGGTCAAACTGAAATTTACTTAAGATCTAAACAAACCGATCACTTGGGGTAATGTCTCGATGTTGTTCTCAAATACAGTGTATTCTATTCTAAAAAACAGTTAGCTTTCCCACCTTTAAGTCTGTCCCTGACTTCGGGGTGAGGCCGTGCCTCAAGAGAGTAGGTTTGGATGTAAAGGTTTCCTTTCACAGCTGTTTTGGGGGTTATGTAAGGGGAAGGGGGACCCAATGGGAAGGAGAAGGATGGGAGAGCAAAGGACGAGCACTATTGTAATTTTGCATCTTTTGAACACCGCACCATGAGTTATCTTATGTCATTAAACTGAAAAGTTTATTAATATTTAAGGCTCTTGATACATATTGTCAAATTACTTTCTAGAAGTACACAGGAAAGTTTGCCTTTCTACATTAGGTCCTGCTATTTAAAAGACAAATAACAATTCATTAAATATTAATTTGCATTTCTTAGGTTACTAGAGGCTGAAACTTTAGAAACTGCCATTTATTTCTTCTGTGAACTACCCATATTTTCTACTGTGGTGGTTTTTTTTTTTTAATGCAAAAATAGTAATAATTGCTTTTAATTACCATTTTAAATTAACATTATCAATCATTTCCTTTGTGACTATTATTTTATGAAGTGTTTTTCTATCCCAAGAACCAAAATTTGTATTTTCACAAAAATCTCAGCCTTTTCTAATACTAGTTTTTCTCTGCCAGTTTTAAATATCACACTTTTTTTGGACTTGAGGAGCACACCTGGTGAGCCTTGTGATTGACATTCCAACACGGAAGTTTCATTTCCTAACGCACTGGTGGTGACTCTACTTAGAATCTTGTTCCACACCTACAGGATTACTTCTCAAGCTTATGTCCTTAGTTCCTTAGTTTTTTCCCATATTATTCATGAACATTAAAATTTTGTTTATATTCAACAATGTATCCTCCAGCACAACTAGAACATAAAATATTTGGTAATTCTACATACACCCCAATTTTATGCATTTCCTTTGTGGCTAAATCTGATGAAGTTTTAATTTTAAATAGACAAAGAACAGTTATTTATCCTCTTTTAACAACGCAGAGAGCTAACTATTGGTTCCCATTAACTCCTGATTAGCTAGCTGGCTATAGACACACAGCATGTTAAGTTTTCTACAGGCACCTTTCTGAATTCAAGTAAAAGTTTTGGTAGACAAGGATTTCTTACTTAAAGGTCACTGACATAATATGAATCTTGAGTACAAATATTGCTCACCATTCTTGCATTCTTTAAATTATTTTACTTTGAAAATTTAAGAACTATCATTAAATCATTAAGAACACAGGTTTTCATTTAAGGAATATCTTGAACTGTGAAAATACAAATCTAATCAAATTAAATTTTGAACACATATAGAGCCAAATATTTCAACAAAACTGCAGTTTAATTTCAGAAAATGTGTTAAAATATATATTTATACATCAATTTCTGACATACACTTAATGTGTTAGTATACACAAAATGATGCTTTCTCTTGAAACTGTATTTATGAAATGTACATTTTAATTTAAATACTCAGTATACACTGCACTTAATCTGCATGTTGCATTTATTAAATACATTAAAATCTGCAATGTAACAAAACGTTTTCTGCATACGAAATTCAAAACACCATTTTAAATGAACAAAAGATGGCTCACTTCATTTTTTTTTTTTTTTTTTTTTTTTACAACTAGTGTATGGGACACTAGCTCAGCTCCACCATACTACCTGTTCGTTCTTTTATTTGACATTGTTCACAGACTAGTACATATTACAATAAGAGTGCTGGATAAAAACATGAGGTACGAAAGTGGTTCAAAGATTATAGGTCATGCAGATCATGCTAGACAGCAAAGAAAATTGTGACCGAGAAAACACTAAATAAAAATACATAAAGAATGTGCATTATAAAAAAAAACTCCATTACACAGCTTTGCTTCTTTGGTTACAAAGTAGGTTGAACAATTTCACAGCTTTTTATTCCCACCCGAAAAAAGAAAGTCATACGAAATGTCAAAAAGCAGAGGAATCGTGGCAATTTCTCTATTAGAAAGTAGAAACAAATGAACAAAGTTTTCTTCATCAAAATAGCCCAATTATTTATTATATCACAATAACTGGTGACTACCTGTACAGTTGCACTATGTTCTTCATACTTACACTATACAAAATTTACATTCAAGCTGGGTCTTTACTACTGAAAATAAATACCGAAGGTAAATTGCCATTAGTGTTAGAAATATGCCAGGATTCTTTTGTTCAATTATTGCCTAAACATTTTATCTATTAAATGCAATCCTGTCTTTCAAATCCTTTACTGATACTTATAATTATTCAAAAAAATTAAAAAAGTTCTGTGACATTGTTCATGTACATTATGAAAATAGCAGCCCTGTAATAAATAAAACACAAATAAATGAAAACTTACGTAGGCAAATGTTACTGATATTGAAAGAAAAGTGGCTCTTTAGATGAACTGTTATTTATAATGTGCGAGGAAGGCTCAGGGTAAATCCACGGGTAATAGGAAACATGGGAGAGCCACCAAAGCTCTGAAAAGACCCCACTCATGCGCACCAGGTAAAATGCAGACTCGGCTTGCTTTAATAAACCCCACCTATTATTCTCCTTGTGTACTGATGACATAAAACTGGACATCAACAGCGCTGCATGACATCTCAAAGAGAGGAAAAGCTCCTGTAGAATGATTGTCTAATACTGAAAAGGCCAAACACACAACCGAAGCATGGCTACTTGCTTTCGTATAAAGTGGAAAGAATACCAGTGGCACACAAGGATAGATTGCTTTCAGTTTTTTTCTTAATGAGGCAAGAAAGCTTTATGCTGAGGAGACATTCGGCTGCTGTGGAGGTTGCGTTGGCTGTGGAGGCTGTGCTATCACTGCTTGTTGTTGAGAAGTGCTACCAGGATTGGCCTGTTGGGCTGGGAGTTGGGATAATTGATCATTGTTTGAAAGAGATTTTAACAGTGCATTTTCTCGTTCAAGTAAAGAGTTTCTTTCAACTAATTCTTTTATTTGTTCCTTTAGAACTTCCACTTCTTCTCTTACTGCATACATCAAATGGCTTTTCACCAGATCCTGTGAAAAACAAAATTAGTAATGTCACAAAGAATATAAGGGAAAGGTGTTGCTATTTGGTTCTGGCCTACCTGGTGCCTTATAAACATGAGGCATTTTTATAGTAGTTCTTTTGCTCTTGCTTTTAATGTTTCTACTGTATCTTGACTGGCCCTAAGGGAGATAAGAGTGGAAAAAATCCAGTTTCCAACTAGGCAGCTAGCCCAGGATTTCTTTTCAAATTTTGGAGTGATTTCCAAAAATACTAGGCTCCTTAAATTGTCAATTATAAGCTTAGAATTAAAAAAAAAAAAAAAAAGTTCAAAATCACATGCTTAGATGTTAGACCAAGAGAACAAAGGATATTCAAGTGATATTTAACTAGTTCTAGCACTTCTTTAAGAGATAAGGTGCCTACGATTTCCAACTCTAAAATCTTAAAGAAAAATAGTTTGTGACTAATGGTCCTTATTTATAGTCTATAATTTTAATAAGCTTGAATCAAAATATTTTATATACAATATGAGCAGAATATCTTTAAGGGAATAAAAAAATTGATAGTAATAGCGGAAATCAGAAACAGATTCAACATGAACAGGTCTATTCATTAGAGATGAGTAAAACAGCATCTATAAATGGATGACAAAGGTTTCTAGCTGAAATTTTAATATTCTTTTGTCAATAAACTATTTTTGATGCTGGAATATTTGAAGGCACATAATGCATTCTGATTATGTATGCCCCTTAAAATGGCCCTGATTTATCAGTGGTAATGCATGAAATGGGAGATGTTCAAATGGGAGAAATAGTAACTCCACTGGTATTTCTAGGCTAAAAATTCTCAATGTTTTTTTAGCAGTTTCAATTAAATGTCATTATATAAAAAATATACTTTGGTCATCTTGATGTAAAGAATTTAGGTGTTTTTCAGAATTGATAAAAACCAACTGCCTCCTACAACAAACAACCTATAAAATGAGAGCACTATTAACTTTTACTTACCATTGCTTGTTCTATTTTGTTGTCAATGGCTACACCACCTCCCCCAGATGCACTGGAAAAAATTAGAATATTTCATTAAATTATTCTAAAAAATGTAACATCTTTTCCAACTCTTAAAATAATTAAAAACATTTGTTTTACTTAAAACCAAAAATAACTTAAAATAGCTTAAAAGTCTATTCTCAAAATTTCAGTACTCAGAGCTCTCATTTTGAAAATGAAGGATCTCAGTAAGTACAGGACTTCTAGGAATCCTTTGTAGTTCCAACATTTCTAATTTCCCTATGACATACATACACTACTTTAAAGTAACTCCCTATTCAGGAGTTAACTCAGTGAACTTTTAAAAGGATAAATTTTGAATGAGCACTACACTCTCCACATCTTTTAAACTTCATTTACTAACTATATATTCTAATTGACTTTCATGTGGAAATTCCAGTAGTCACTTACTGCATTAAAATTCAGATGATGACTTTTCTTCTAGAGATTTTAATTCTGGCTTAAAAATTTTCAGAACTGGCTTCTAAAGGGCCTTTGGGCTGGTTAACAGCGTTCTCAACATTCTGGCAAATCTACATACTTTGATTGTAGGTTACTGGCTGGTAAAAATCACCTACGAACGTATGTGGTTTAGACCAGTTTTTCCTGGAAATAATTTGAAGTAATCTAGCTGGTAAATATATCCCAAGGTCAACCTTAGCATTTGTATGATAATTACACAGAAGATTCAGTAACTGTCCTCTTAACTAGTAAGAACAGTGAAGATCTATATCTTTTTCTTGGTATTTTTGTAAATTTTGAAGAACAGTCATTAGATTTTCATGTAAAGACAAATCTGACACTTTAATCTACTTTAACAATACAAAAAGAGATCTTTAAACAATTTTGATATAAAACTTTGCAAAATTACTCTTCATAAAGTATACCCTAAGAAAATTTAGATGCTAATATATTTGAACACTTTTATTTTAGATGATGTAGACCCTCAATGTTCTATCAGACTGAGGCGCAGAAATATCCCGTCTTATGTAGTGGTGCCTTTTATATTGCAATCCAAGTAGATATGGTTATAATTCTGGTTCTGCTACTCACTACCTATGTGACCATCAGCAAAATCAAGTATTTAACTTCCCTGGACCTCCTTCCTCATCTGTAAAATGAAGGGGTGCTTGTCAATGCCTCAGTGGACTTCCTACTTCTAAATCCTTGAAACTGAATCAGTACATGAAAACATTAAACTTGTTTATCTGAGCATTAACCACATTAATTATAGCATACTCTTTCACTTCTTGCTGCTGCTATTTCTAAGATGAAACAGGCTTTTGTAGACCCAATAACTAGAAACGATATATATAGATTGTTAATAAATAATTATACGTTAGGCTTTAAATGCTTGTAGAGCTATGCAAAACAAAGTATGGCTATATGTAACTATAAACGATAGAACAACTATATAAACCATAAGGCTTCGGTGTAAAGTTCAGTTCAGAGACCACTTGGATATGGTCACCAAATATTGCCTACAATTTGCAAAGAAGACATTAGCATTACTTCTAGGCATTTAGATTACAGTCTATCTGACCATCCTAGATTGTACTTTCTATATTTTTTATTTCTATGTCAAGGAAAAACTCTATTAGTTTTAGTCAATTCTTGATGTGAATACATGCAAGCCTTTTAACACATCTGTTTTAAACAGAACACCTTCAATCCTAACTTTAACACCAGTTTTACATATTAACAAGCAAGCAAAACAAAACAAAAAATAAACCCTAACCCCTAAAAAGGGTTTATTACTTTTTTTTTATGATTAAAATAATATTAGTAAGTTTCCAAACCATTCCCTTAGGCTAAGGAATAATTATCATCCTATTCTTTGCTGATATAATAAACTCTAATCCTGACTCAGACCTCTTTTACAGCAATGGAGGAATAAGTCTGCAAAGTATAAATGGATATGAAGATATGTGTCCCTTAAAAGGTATTAATATCCCAATTTTGTTAAGCATTGTACTTAAACCAGAATTATATCAGTCACAGACACAATTACTATCACTACAGCAATCTAGTTTGAAGGCTGTTTTTAAAGAATTCTATAACCTATGGCAGTGGTTCTTAAACTTTAGCACACACCAGTCATCCAGAGGACTTCTTAAAACAGACTGCTGGGCTTCACCTCAGTTACTGATTCAGAAGGTGTAGGGTGGAGCCCAGGAATGTGCATTTCTAACAAGTTTCCAGGCAATGCTGATTCTGCTACCTGACAGAACATAACTTTGAGAACCATACTTTGAGAACCAATGGTTTACAAAGATGAAAGTCGTAAGAGAAAATAAAAAAAACCTAATTCTATTTTTAAAACTTCTTAACCTGAATACAAAACTTCTTACCCTTCATGACTTTGACCCCTGCCTTCTATGGTCTCCTTTCTTCTCACACTCCATCTGGCTGGCCAATTGTGTTATGTCTTACATAACTATTTACAGTCTGTGAAACATATGTTCTCTCAGGTTTCCATGGCTTTGCAGAACTGCTCCCCGAGCTGCAAATGCTCATGCCTCCAATTCATCTGGCTACCTTTTACTTGTTCCTTAAGATGCTCCAGTGCCACTTCTTCTGTAATGCCTTCTGATTTCCTAAGGCAGAACCAATTACTCCATCTCTCTTATGGTTCACCAATCTTCACAAACTTTTTGTACTGCATAACCAGGAAAGCAAAATAGTGAACTCCAGCTCCTCCACACACTCAGTGTGTGAATTCTGGGAAATTATTTAACCTTTCTAGAACTCAGGTTTTTTATCTAAAATAAGAATTATATACCTCAATTCATAAAACTCCTGTGAGGATTGAATGAGTTAAATAATACTGCCATTGTTAGCTCCTATCAGACTGAGTTCCTTCAGAGAGGTTCTTTATCTTTCACCTGTATGAAGAAGTAAACTCAGTGCTTGGCACATAGGAACTCAAGTGCATACTGAAAGAGTAAATAGGATAGCAATTAGATTTGAAACAATTACTGGTTTATGTCAGAAAGCCATTAAAATATTTTGAGTTTGAATAAATCAGTAATTCTCAAAGTATGGTCACTGGACCAGCAATATCAGCATCATCTGGGAACTTGTTAGAAATGTAAACACTTGGGTCTACCCCAGACCTACTGAATTATATACTCTTGAGGTGGAACCCAGGAAATCTATTTTAACAACTCCTCCAGATGACTGATAGAAACTAAAGATTTGAGAAACTGATTTATAATAAGGATATCAACATGGCAGTCTTAAACAATCAAATAGGAGGGTATTCTATTTAAAAATCCCTGAACATGGTTTAAGACTATTATTTCAACGAGGGTTTTCAATGAGGGTCACAAGTTGTTTTCTACCATATTCAAAGTCAACATAGTGGTTTGGGCTTCACATTCTTAAAAAAATGAAACTGATCAACAAAAGGAGAATGAAAAATTTTCCTTTATTTGCTTCCTTGACCTAATGTTAAAGTATTATGTCTTGTTTTCTTTTTTATAATTGCATTCACCACACTATAACTTGATGGTTAACCAGTTTCTGAACTTAAGTTACCAAGACTTTGTAACTATTCTGGTAAACTATAAGTGCTATAGAAAGGGATAATTTTTAAAAAGAAACTTTCTGTTTGCTATGGGTCACTCTTTTATAATAAAAACATATCATGATTAGTATTTACTAGAAGAATTAAAATTTGTGGGTATTGAGGAAATGGACATATAGACATATAAATAATAAAAATATCTATATAGGATGATTTTCCGCTAAAACTACAGCACCCCCCCCCCCCAAAGAATCAAATGAGCTTGAATTTAGTTTTTTTTTTTTTTTAAGATTTCATACATTTTTAAGTAATCCCCACACCCAACATGGGGCTCAAACTCACAACCGTGAGATCAAGAGTCACAAGCACTACCGACTGAGCCAGCCAGGAGCCCCTAAATTCAATGGTTAAGTAAATTACAATTATATTCACAGGAAAAATAAAACTCAATGTATCAAAGGTACAGCAAGACAGCCCGGTTCAAAGCTGTTCATTTTTAAATTCATCCCAATTGGCTCCCCACACCACAGCTTTTCTTCCCGGGCCTCCTTACTCTTATCACAGATTACTTGGCAACCTTACTGAGAAGAGGCCAGATATGAACCTCTGGCTTTGCAAGTTCCCTACATTTTCATCTTTATTAAAAGGCTAACTGCCTCACTCACGCTCTCAGCTCAGTGACTGTACAAATCATCTCCAGTCTCTCCTCTCTAAAAATTAAAATCCATGAAGGCAAGGTTAGGCTAACTGGATCTCACTTTTTAAAAAACTCTTTATGAGAAATCAACTTTTTTCTTTGTCTTTACTAATGTGGACAGAGACATCATGGCTACTTGTTTAAAATAAAAACAGAGCAAATTTCTTCTCTTACATCTTGACTTCTTTGCTCTTTTTCTGTTCTCCCTTCAGCACAAATGCTAAATAACAGAGCAACAAGGTAGAGACAAAGAACACTTAAATGACTGCCCACTTTTGCAGGCACACATTAACTTTAGTGAGTCCTTACTGCCAAGCTTGAGAAACAATCTCATTTTACAGTTCAGGAAACTGAGGCCAAGTAGTTTACTCAAAGATACAATGCTACAGACAGAACTGAAACTAGACAATGTCAAAACACATGCTTTTTCTACCTTGACAGTACGACGGTGTGAAAGGAATAAGCAACTACCTATTAACCTAAAAGAAATAACAGACTTATGTATATTATAAATGCTTTAACTATGTACCAAATGTCATTTGTGAAAGCATAAGCATGGATCCAAAGATTAAACTATGTGCATAATACTATATCTTATCTAGCACATTCCTAAAAGAAGATGAGCTCTGAGAACAAGGGAGGTAACTTCTTGGAAAAGACTCAGTGATCTTTAGACAGCCAGTATAGCTTACCTATTTACCAAGAACTAAAATGCTCTTTTCCTCTGTTAGAAAGCTGAAGAGGTCTTAAGATCATATGTATCTATATGCAGAAAATTATTTTAAAAATTACCTTTTGCTAAAAGACCCTTCTAACTTTCTGTGTTGAGTCACAATCCCAATTAAAACTCCACTATAGGAATTCCCCAAACTGTAAAATCAAGTATTTTATAAGAACTTCTTTGATTGAGTTGGCAAATCTGATATACTCATGTTCAAGCCCCCTTACCCAAATAAGGTAATGATTCTTCATAAACTCCCAAGTAGAAGCCACAGTCTTTCTTAGAGGCTAGTCCTCAAGAATCATGTACTGTTTCCAGTAAATAATCTACAACCTTCACCCCCCCTCCCCTGCCAATAAGCTCTAAAATATCATCATTACTACTAAAATGGATTAATTCTAACCTGGGTAACATCTGACCTCTTTTCTAAGAAACAGATATCTGTATTTTTTAGAAAGAAAACTATCAAATTGCTGATTGCAAAAAATGTATCTAATGAATGTATGCTATGAAAGTTAAAAAAAATTCATCACTCTTCTATAGGAGGAATTTAAAAATATTTACAGCTTAACACTTAAGAGCAAATAACAATTCTCCTTCTGAAAAAGCCAAAATAAGTAAAATTCATGTAAACTTACTCTATGGCTAAATGCAAACTTCTGCAGTCAGGAATAAAACTATCAGACAAAGTTAACAGTAAATTAAGCTAAGAACTAAAAAATTTTATGTATTCTAATTAACTGACCATAAGTTCTCTATCAATATAAAAACAAAAATCTATTTAATTTCATTATTAAGTTCACAAAAGGCCCGATGAAGATTTTTATTAATAACACAAAATAAGTGATTTTTGTGCATGATAAAAGCTATTTATTATTCATGCTAAACAAGCAGGTAAAATGACTACTCACAAAACTAAATGTTATTATTTTCTCAAGTAACCAGTCTTACAATGGTGCAAAAGTTTTTATCAAAGAACAGTTAAAAACTCAGTTAAATATTTATATAAAGGTATTTGTTTTTAGCATCTACAGAAACCAATTATGTCCTTAGCATATTTTACATTCATCTAATTAACTTAAGGTCAAACTCCTGGCCAGAAATGAATATTTAAAAAGTAAAAAAGAATACATGCTGTGGATTGTACCAATGTCAATTTCTGGGCTTTGGATGCTATACTCATGCAAGATGTTACCATTGCAGGAGGAGGGCAAGGAGACAGGACACATACCACTGGGTGAAAGAGTACATGAGACCTCTCTGTCCTTTTTTTTGTTTTTTGGCAGCCTCTTAGGAATCTATATTTATTTCAAAATAAAAGATACATGCACATGGTAAAAAATAAATTCATAAAATTCAAAAAGGTATGCAATTAATACAAAGTCTCTCTCCTACCTCAGACCCCCTTTGTCCAGTCAACCATACCATCTGTATACGGTCTTTAAAAAAGCCTATTTAGGAAGAACTTCTGTAATACTTTGGAGTGGGAGAGGCCTAACTAGATGCCTCAAAATATAGAAAAATAAAGAACTCTTTCAATACTTTCACTAAAATATAAAGTACTTCTACAAACCTGTAAGATTAGAATAGAATCCCAATTAGAAAAACTGGGTAGATTTCACAGGCACAGTTTAAAAGACATGAAAAAAACTCAAGATGTCATTCATAATAAAAATACAAATTAAAACTTATAACATAATACCATTTCTCTAAACAGACTGGCAAACATATTAAAATTTAATACACTGTAAGTGAGACGGTAGGAAATGGGTCTTCTCGTATAGTGATGTAAGTAATATACTGGCCCTTATAGAGAGCAATTTGCTTATATCACAATTTTATACACACACACACACACACACACACACACACACACACACAGACACACACACACATTATCACTCTATTTATTCTTTGAGTCACCCATCCTACATGTGGGAATTTATCCTATAGATATTTTTACATACATAGGAAATAATATATTTACAAGGCTACTCATTATCGCACTGTTTGTAACAGCAAGATTTCTAATTAACAACAGGGAATTAAGATCATGGTATAGCCATCATGGTAGAGTATTCAACTGAATACTACTGATCTATAAAAAAGACCCCATAAAGATGCTTTTCTGTGTACTCAGATGGGAACAACGTACCCTGGAGATCTTTAAAAGTAAAGGTGCAGATGTATGTATATGATCAGTTGTGTGAGGGGGATATAGATATAGATGTAGTATTTGCTTGTATGTGCATAAAGAAACTGGAAGTTTGTGCATACACACAAAGAAAGTGGTTATCTGTCTGGGAAGGCAGGCAGATGGGGGACAGAGATAGAAGATACTTTCATTGCACTTTGGAGAGTACTCAAAAACAAAACAAAGCAAAACAACAACACATTCCAAAATGAAAGTGACTCACAGAAGAGTTATTACCCTGTACAACGTGAACTCAAGACATGAACAAATGGCAGACAGGAAACAGAAAAGGGAGAAAGGACAGAAAGAGAGCCAACAACTCTACTTTCCTTATGAACCACTTCATTCCAGAAGATAGGTACTATGTTCAACATTCAAAATAACAATCAACATAAGTCATATTTGTGATTTGTAAAATTTACTTCTTTGGCTTACAATGAATTATAATCACTTAAAAATATCATGTAAATAACGTTTATAACTCCTAGTATAGTTATTTCTGTTCAAAGTGACTCTGGTAAGAAAAAAATAAGTCTGTGATAAACATTTTTTTGATATAATAGGCTACATAACTTTATATAATAAAAATGTTACTTTAAAAGTACATTCCAGAGAAGGCATAGATAAGAATAATGTAAACTTTACCTTCTTTTTCCAGATCTCTTTACACTTCCAACTAAGGATATCTTGGGGGAATTATTTTAGTATTAAGCATAAAAATTCTGATAACGTTTTCTTGTAAAGCCACTCCAACAAAACAATTTAAAAACTAACCAAACTAAAATTCTTTCTCTTAAAACACTTAAAATAGAAGATGTAAAAATTTAGTCTGGAAAAACTGGAGAGTAATACAAAAGTAAAACATGCACAGCAATTTTACCACTATAATCCAAATATTCCAAATAAACTAAGAAAGTTTAATATTCTATTATTTCAAGTTAAATACTTAAATGTAAAATCATATCTACTTAAGATAAATGAGCTTATGCACTAGCTAGTTATTTTTTATCAGACTAACATTAGGCAAGGTTTGACAGGATGAAAAAGTTATTTTCTTCCTTTGAGTCAGACTGAAATAAAAAGGGTGTGAGAAAGGGGTAGGAGGAGGGTGGCATTTTCTCTAATGTTGGAGTGCTTACATTTACAGCAGGTTCTCTTGAAAGAGATTTCATTGGACTATTTACACAGCAGCAATAGGTTATCTGATGACAGCATAATCCATTAGTGCGAAGTGGCTTAAACCCAAATTAAAAATCTGACACTACAGTCCTGGTTACTTTAATTTACTTCCTGAAGACTGGGAAGCCAGTATATGACTGACAATTATCTAGACTGAGATATACATTGGCATGTAGGAGTAAAAAAGGAAAGAGAGATTGGAAAGGATTTCAAATGTTGCCAACTGATGTCTAGCCCAGAATACCTTACAAAAATAATGTGATTATACTGAAAGGGAGTAAAGTAGATGTAGTCCTGTATATTCATTCTAGATATTCTAAAGCCATTCTTTTAGTTGCTAAGATAGAAGCTGATATTTGACCAACTTCTAAAAACATCAGAATTGGTGATTAAAGTAAACCTTAATTTAACAAAAGATCTGTTTTTCAGTGATCTGAAGGATGATCCTTCCTAGAAAGATAGAAAATTTAAACAGAAAAAGACAGAAAAAACAAAAAATTCGTTATGTGAACGAGGACATTAAAAACACCTAAGAGTGCAAATTACTTCAGCTGTGTTAGGAAAAGGATATGTTTAGCAACCATTTTGTAGTAAAAATCAATTCTCCTTTAAAAGGTTAACAATAGGGGCGCCTGGGTGGCGCAGTCGGTTAAGCGTCCGACTTCAGCCAGGTCACGATCTCGCGGTCCGTGAGTTTGAGCCCCGCGTCAGGCTCTGGGCTGATGGCTCAGAGCCTGGAGCCTGTTTCTGATTCTGTGTCTCCCTCTCTCTCTGCCCCTCCCCTGTTCATGCTCTGTCTCTCTCTGTCCCCAAAATAAATAAACGTTGAAAAAAAAAATTTTTTTTTAAAAGGTTAACAATAGCATTCCTTCCCTTTGACTATGAACAAATAATAGCACTTTCAATACCTAAGGAAGTTTTCATGGTGCAAGTGTATGAAAATGAACAAAACTGGAGAAAGAACATGATAGAAAAGAATGTCAAGGGAAATAAAAACAGTAACAACAACAACAAAAAACCAACCAAAACACTCAATATTTGTGTTTCATTTCAGAGACCAACAAACATGCAGTGGACCTATTATAAAAACAATCTTTTTATATAGCTAAATACACCTAACGTTTCTAAAAGTAATTCAGAATTCTTCAGCAAGGACATAAAGATGGGTCAAACAAACAAAAAATCAGAACCAGCTTACTATTTCTAATGCTAACATTTACATTATTCCCTCCCATTCCAAATGCCTGCTCAACTTTTAAAGCGGATATCGAAAACTCCTGGAGACTCTCCGTGGTTTATTCTCACACTTTGCTCATACTGTTTCTCATTCTCTAAATACTTCTGTGGAAATTCTACCATTCTTTTATGGCTGTCAGCTCAAATATTTTCTTTTCTGTAAAGGCTAGTTTTCTAACCTTTCTAGAAGTAGTATAGTCAGTCATGTCCCACACTATCCTTATGGCTCTAACCATGTATCTACCATAGACTGTGTTCTAATAGCTCCCACCAGACAAAACTCTATGTGCTATACACAAAACCTACCATGGGCTGTCAGCCATCTACTAAAGAATGCTGTAGAAGCCTGAACTCACAAATTGTATAGTTGGAATTTGAGTCCTAAATATATCATTTACTACTTTACCTCTGGGGCCTCTTTCTTCAGTTCTAACATAAGATAGCTGTACTAGACCACCTCCAAAGCTATTTCCCATGTTTAACGGCAAAATTGACTTTTCCCAAAAGTAGTCCTTGCCATCTAATGGACATGGTTAATGCTTCATTTTAGCTAAACTCAAAACAAACAATTTGGGAAACATTCCTTAATCTCGTTCCTCATTTTCAGTCTGAAACGAAACTTGCCATATCTTCTTGCTGGCTAATATCTAATTCATACATCGAGGTAATCCAAATTCCTTTAGAGCCAACAGAACATAATCTTGAACAAACTTTGCCTCTAATTTCCTATGTAGCCAAATCTCAGTAACATTTATCTTTCTAGATGACACTTTTATAAAAAATGATAAATTCTCATGTCTCCTCTGCACACTGCCCAATGCTCAATGAACACTAGTTGGAAGATTATGAAGTTAGATGATGTCCACCAGTGGGAAGATCACTAGATATGGAATTAGCACACACATGCTGCATCTTGGCCTCACCTCGGATTTGCTGTGTCCTGAGGCTAGTTACTCCCACTGGGCTTTCTCTGTCATTTAGTTTCAAAGGTTTTTATGGAACTTAGTGTAACCTTCACATCTGGGGTTTTTTGGTATGTGTGTGAGGTGGGGGTAACATGGATCTTAAAAAAAAAAAAATAAAAGAACTAAGCCATTAAGGAGGGGGGAGAAGAAATATCAGGATACTGCAAAATGCTTGGTCATAGGTATTAAGCAAGGAAAAAGTGAAACAGTTTTTATAATTGAAGCACAGAGGATCTATGAAAGATCAGAGGGATGATAAAAGAAAGAGATTCACCTATATAACAAAGAAAATGCCACGGATGGCTGCAGTTTTTTTAGCTTGGAAGCAACTAGGAGTAGGGAGATGGTTAATGTGTCATAGGAAGATGGCTAGATTTTAGAGGGCAGGGGCCAGGGAGTGAGTAAAAGAGGAACCTGAGAATAAAGGTGAGAAGAAGAGAAATTTAAGTTTCACTTGGGACTGTTGAATTTTGAGACCTCTGGGATATAGATTCTGGTGGAGAAATATAGAAAGAACGTTGCTGGAAATAGGTATCTAGAACTGTAGAGTAATCTCTGGCCTAGAAGTCTAGATTTGAGAGTTTTTGGAATGTGGTAGGTGGCACAAAACCGTGAGAGGTGAGCTTGCTTATTAAACACTGAAAAGACAAATGGGGCCAAAACAATGGAGAACACTAAGATGAAGAGTTAATGGAAGATGAGCTTGGGAAGAAACTACCCTTCTTCGGAAAGCTAACTATTTCTTTCATTGAATTGAAAGGCCTCACAGTTGCCTTTTTTCCATCTCCAGCATTCTATATACTATTATTTTTTAAAAAGTAAACAATTCTTCCTGAAGCACCTGGGTGGCCCAGTTGGTTAAGTGTCTGACTTTTGATTTTGGCTTAGATCATGATCTCACTGTGAGATCCAGCCCTAAGTTGGGCTCCACAATGGGCATGAAGCCTGCTTGAAATTCTCTCTCTCTCCCTCTCCATCTGTCCCTCCCCTGCTTGTGCAACAAACACATGCACGCATATGCGTGCTCTCTCGCTCAAAAAATAACAGATCTTCTTGAAAAAATCCTCTCAATCTCATTTTCTCAATGAGGCCTAACCAAATGAGTGAAAATGAGAATCCCCCTGAATACGAAACGCCAAATACCAGTGAAGAGCAACAGAGATAATTTTGTTTATCCAAAGCTAATCTTTTCACTTATGCCCAATCTTAAAGATACAGAGATGTTATTTATATAAGCTTTTTAGAAAAAGCATACATAATTGTATGGACAACATACTTGACAAAGTAAAATTCTATCACGCTAGCCCTGAGGATTTTCTGATCAAAACTAGCTTGTGTTTTTAGGTTATTAACTAGTCTTTCTTCGCCACCTTATGTCTCTTCCTAATCTGTCCCAAAGTCCAGGGATAGTAATAAATAAAATGAAGGTTACCAATGCACTGTTTCAAAATAGGGATAAACCCAGAAGAATAAAAGTATCACAAAGTTTTTAAAGAGACAGATGCTTTATTCTGGTTTAGACTAAAGGAACAGTTATCAGCTCTTAACAAAATGAAGAGAATATCTTATCAGGGAAAAACTCTGGTCTGTTTTGCTTTTAATAAATCAATAAATATTTTCCAATTGGGATATTTAAAAATTTTGGATTGGCTTGGGTGTAAGCAAAAAATTAAATTGCTCACTTTCAACAAATATAAAGTATTGTGAATATATGCCCAGAAGAGCGTAAGTTGTCTAGGTCATCAGTTTACCACTTGCTTACTTCTCTTTTGTTCTCTACTTCATTCTGGGGGCAAGACACCTTCCTTCTTAGCAGCTGCCTAAGCAAAAGACTAAATTCTCAAAGAATAATAAAGTGGTTTTAAGAGCACAGGATTCAGAAATTAGACAAGCTTGTTTTAAATCCCAATTCCACCACCTTCTAGTGGGGTGATCATAGCAAGTTAACATACTAAAACCAGTTTCCTTGTCTGTAAAATGGGGTTATAGTTGTACCTGCCCTAAAGGATTGTGTGATGATTATGACATTTGTCAACACTAAAAAAATAAACACTAAAAAAATAATTAGTTCCTTCTACTGTTTGGATAAAATTTGGACTGACAGTATAAAAGGTTACTATTCCAGTGTATCTTAGATCGCGAATGAAGCAGTGAGGTACAAATAAAAATCAATTATGATTAGTATTACACCTCACCCAAAGAACGAAATAATGCTAGTTATGCCTTAAATTTATTTGATTCCTTTGTAGTCAATGAGTCAAATGTTAAAGATTTAAGGCAGTCACAAAATATATGCTATAATAAAAATTGCTTCAGATTTAAACTTACATCAATATTTATTAAGCACAGCACTCCTGTGGATTGAACAATAACGACTGTTTAGCATAAAAATAATCTTAACTTACTGTGGGAGATATTTCCAAAGGCCACTGATATATAACTGAATTATTTCAACATAAAAATTTCCAAAAAAAAAAGTGCTTAACTAAAAATCTCCTGTGCCTTCTTTTAGTGTTATATGATATTTCAACAATTAAATATTACTGAAAACAAATCAGAAGAGTGGGACATGTACTGCTTTGCTTCTATACATCACTCCAGTTGGGAATCACTGCTTTAGAATTACTTAATTCAAAAAGAGATTCTGACAGGACAATGAAGAAAAGGATAAAGCAGCACTACTATAAAATCTAAAGGGTTGTTATGTCCTTGAATTTTTCTCGGTAAATATAATACTGTGATATAGACATGGTAAATGATAGAATTTTACAATCATTTGTATACTTCAAATTGGGTAAAATTATTTATGATGAATTCTAAGAATTACATCATGACCCAAAATTTGTTAAATCAATTTAGATTCTAGCGCTAAGACACAGTCATCTGAAATGGAAATGTTTCACCTACATTCTCTTTGCTCTCTTCTTTTCTTGCCAACAGACCCCACCCTTTTCATTCTTCCATAAATAATTGTTTTTGTTGTCTCTATTGAATGTTCATCCTTGAATTAAACTGTAAAGGGAGGAAGTGTGTTCATCTGGAGGGTCTACTAATTATAACACTTTGCATAAAATTGATATTAAACATTTAATTGAAAAAAAAGATGGAATAAAATAGTATTAATATGTTATCTAATTGTATTTTGTAAGTTAGCATGAACTTATGTTATGTGGGCTTATCGTGCCAGGAAAAAGAACTAATAAATTACCCATTAAAAATTTTTTTTTCTTTAATGTTTACTTATTTTTCAGAGAGAGAGAGAGAGAGAGAGAGAGAGACACACAGAGGAGTGGGGGAGGGGCAGACAGAGGGGAGACAGAATCTGAAGCAGGCTCCAGGCTCCAAGCTGTCAGCACAGAGCCTGACACAGGGCTCGAACTGACAAACCATGAGATCATGACCTGAGCCAAAGTCGGCCGCTTAACTGACTGAGCCACCCAGGTGCCCCATGAAATTACCCATTTAAATATTAGAAACTAATGAGAAGGATATCCCTAGAACATAGTAAAAACGGGCATGTCTCCTGAGAAATCTTTTCTCATTGACTAAAACATCTTAAATAAAAGGTCAATAAACCTTTTTTTTTTGTGACGTTCCTTGCCTCTGGTTGCTACTCACTGAGGAGGAAGAAAGGGTACTAGTTTCTATATAACTGGCAATTGAAGTAAATAGAAAAATGGTTTAAGTCTGAGGAATAGAATAGCTAGAGTTCTATGTACTTTCAGGTTACTTCTGACAAAATTATGCCAGTGAATCGCAGCAGTTCCATAGAAGTGATCATGGTAATGACAAAACTCATAGAAGACTTTGTGGAAAATAAAGTGGACTTTAAAACTCCTAAAGATCTTTTGGATAAAAACCTCGACAAAGATCTTTTACATTAGAATCATGGACTTAGGGAAAATAATTTTGTGAACCTAATGAAAGGCTTAATTGTATAAACATATATCATAAATATCCATGTGTGAGTTCTCTCAATTGCCCAATATCATTCTATACAGATGATTAAAATAGAATCTAAAGAGAAGAAATGAAAAAAAAAAAAAAAAACAAAAAAAACCCAAAAGCTATCTTGAAGGTGGAAAGAGACCACAGGCTTGCTAGTTTGGTTAGATCAGATAAAGAAGACAATTCAAATTGGCATGCCTTTAAGGATGTCTCACAAACAAGTGGAAGTTCTAAGTGAACTAGATCCAGGAGTCTGAAGAAATTCATATGTACAGTACTTTGCTCTTTTTACACACTGGTGGATCAAAGCAGTATAAAGGAGTCCTGTGAAACCTTTGCATCTTTACTAGAATCAATAATTATGAAGTAGGAGAGCATTCTTGTGATCTCTAAGATGTTAAGCAACGTCTCCTTACCCATTTTTGGAAAAAAAAACTTTAGAAATGCATCTATATTAACACCGATGATTTATGGCTACAAACTGCAATCCATATTCTTAATTATTTCAGCTATGAAAACACTAAATTAGAGAATGTTCTCACTTGAAGGTTTCCACAGAATACGCAATACAGCTTTTATTTTTACCTAATAATAAAATAATTTTTACCTAAAATAAAATAATAAACCTAATCTCTTTACTCAATGCTTTCAGTGATGGCAATCATCTGATTTTTCTGCTTCATATTTTAGATTTTCTGATATACGGGAAGACTTTTTACAAGGTTTAAGTATGAACTGTAAAAAGACCAGGACACCATGATCAACATCACTGGGGGTGTTCAAAGGCTAGAGAACAACTAAGAAGGTATGTTATACACAGGAGACAAGTATGAGACAAGTGGTTGGCATAAATGACCACTAAATTCCCTTCCAAGTCAGATTTATAATTCTAGACTCAGAAGATAAACTCAGAGATGGTAGTGAATAAAAAGGCTTTGGCTCTGGAGTCATACCCAGGTTTGAATCGTAACTCTATCACTTTTATAATACGACTTCACACAAGTTATTTGGCCTCTCCAAAGAATAATGATAGGATCAGACAACAGTATTCGGTGAGATAATGCATTAGTGTCTGGCACATATTAAATGCTTAACATATTAATTATATAATTTGTATGAATAAGGTAGAGCAGTCAAAAGCTAAATATCATAAAATACACAGGGAACACTAACTTAGGAGTGAGATGATGTGGTTTCTACATCTGACTCCTGCCTGTAATGTATAATTTCTAACATTCTTCCCAGTTACTAACTTTTATGATGCTACATTTCAGGGGGATTTTAATGTATTTAAACATTTATCAGATGCTGATTATGGAGACACATTACAGAATAAACATTACCCCAGAATTTATGAATGTAAGTGTGGGAGATAGACAAGTTAGAGGTATGATAAATGCTATGACAGGGTAAGATTTTAGAGGGTGTTTGGGGAAACATAATCAAGATCTAGGGTCAGGAAAGAATGTTTAGTAATGGAAGTGCCACAGTTGGGTGGAGAAAAGGACACACAGACAAGTAAAAAGACACAACAGTAGGTACAGTTAGCCATGCTAGAAAACTCAAATAATGAAGACCAGTTAGAAGATTTCTGCATTTCCACCTAAGAAAGGACTGTGTCCCAAATGGGGATGAGAGAGATGGATAGGCTGAAAAAATACTCAGGAGGTAGACGTGGCAGTACTTTGCAATTAACTGGCTATGGGAGAACACAGAAATTTGAATGTTAAGGAGAAATGCCTAGGTACAAGTTTAGAAATGCCACAAGTTTAGTGCCTAGAGCATATAGATGGATTCCTATAATATACAGATGACACTCAGAACCATCTACATGTTCTTAGCATGGTGAAGAATGTGAGAAGAGGGTATTGACAGCATCCTGAGGACACTAATTAATACTTAAAAGGACAAACAGAAAGGCAAAGCCTGCCAAGGGGACTGAGAAAAAACCAGTGAGGTAGAACGAAAAACTAGAAGAGATGGTATCAGAGATATCAAAATTATCAGTCACAAATTTAAAACCTATGACATGCCAGTATCAGCTTTGTACAAATTGGAGAAATTTGTGGAATAGTAAAAACTATTTAAAAGCTACATAACTGTGATCACAATTGTTGATATGCTTGCATATGTACTCAAAGTCTGGAAGGGAATATGCAAACACCGAGACAGTAATTGTGTTAAACACTTGGATTAGGTGTGATGGCTCTTATTCTGTTTCGCAAACATTCTGTGTTTTAATTTTGAAAAGGTGAATATGTTACTACTAAAGAAGCTGGGGTTCAAATATATTACTGAAAAAAAGACTTCTAAATATTCTCATGTTCTGAAGACCTATCAAATTGTCGTACACCTTAATCCATGGTCTTGAAGAAATTACGTATATACTTGATATGCAGACTAGTTCAACTTAACTGAAGAGTAAACAAATTCTTACAGTTTTACTGGTTTTTGTTTTAAGCAGTACTATTATTGTGGATTTAACTTAAAGTCCTACTTAGAACTTTATTATAAACACTTAAAAATAGGAAAAGGTTGTAACGTTTGAAGCTCATCTGAAAATAAAATTAAACCAATAGAAAAGGATTTACACAAAGTAGGGACTCAAAATAAAAACCATGTGTCTAAAAAATAAATTTTGCTGCATACGTGTTTTAAAAATAAACACTGACGAGGTATCTTAATAGAATTTTTCACAACTAAGGGCAAACGGGAAACTGGTATAGCACTTAGTAGAAGGTTTTACATGAGATTCATTCCCCTACCCAAAGAAACATTCGCAGTTCAAAGTAGATTTTTAAACTGCTTCCCATTGTTTGCTATTTATAAATCCTAAATATCAAAGGGCGAGTTCCTTAATGGTTACACTTGGTACAATACTAAATACTAAATACTTCTAACACATATATAGTTGCTTAAAATCACAAGCATTAAATTCGAATAGAAGTTATTTTCGAATGCAATACATATTTAAATAGCTACTTATCAAATTAGTTTTTTGGACAAGTGCTTTAAAAGATGGTTTTATAATAAAGGATGACCCATTGCTACTTAGGTTCAAAGGAAATCAAATTTATATATTCACGTCTTCACTCAATATAAAATTCTCCCTTATCCTTTAAGCTCCCCAGGGTTACTCTCTGCATACCGACATACAATTGAGAGTCATAGTTCCAGTTAGAAAGCTAGATTTGAATCCCAGCCCCACTACTTAATGGCTATGTGACATGAGCAAGTTACCCAATCTAAGCTTTCAATTTCCTTCTCTGTAAACTGAGGATACTACCTACATAATACAACAGTTGTGAAAATTAAATAACATGACAAAAATAGGTAGCGGTAGTGCCTGATACATAGTAACCACTCAGTAGCAAAACTAAATTATCCTGTGGAGAAATCCAATCAACATTTGAGCACAGAGACTGACAGTATGAAATTCCTAAACTAAAAGTGGGTAGGCTCTGATTTGTTCCATCAGTCTAATGATCACTTATGATAAATCAGCCTTGGATAAAATTCAGTAAGAGTTACAGAATCAGTGTATTCATTAAAAATTTCTTTCCTACACCATGTAGTTAGGTATATTACAAGGCTGTGCCTCTTAAATACATTCACTAACAAATGTTATTCAACTGTCTTTGAAAATCTGACAAATGCTCTGAATGTTTCACCAAAAACTGAACATAAAGTTTCATCCAAAATTTCACAGGGTTCACGATCCCTTGAGGCCCACTCACCCACTGACTACCAAAGATGGATATCCTACACTAAAGAAATTAGAAATTGTTTTCCTAATTACCCAAGGTATATAGAATTATTGTAGTAAAGGAAAAAATAAAAACTAAAAATCTTATAGAATATGGGACAATTATTAGTTTGTGATATTTCCTTCCAGACTACTATTGATCGTAATTACTGCTTTAAGAAACTTAAGTTTATATAATATGATCAAAGTCATGTAATACAATCAGAAACAATTTAGAATATTATTCAAAAGATAGAATGTATGTAAGGGAGAGACTAACATATCTCTGGTTGAGAATAAAGTTAGACACAGATATGGTAGCCTATTTATATAATTTCTAAAAATCTTTGATACACTTACAGGATATGTACACCATACTTTAATGAACATACTTTTTCTACAACTTTATGACCTTGGACATAAAAAACTTAACCCAAATATGCAAAATATGATGATGATCTTTTGAAGACTGAAGATTAAGATCTTATCCTAGTCTAAACTGTATTTTCCTAAGAGTCTCCTACAAAATACTGTGTAAAACAAAGTGAAATAAGAAGACCTATAAAACAAGTTTAAAGATTTTTGTTTTCCAAGCAGAATACAATGCTGAAAGGAAATGTTTTATTTTCAGGGCATACAAAAAAGTATATTGACTTATAAGTTTATCATTTTCATTTAATATTGGTTCTTAAGACAGGAACTGAGAAAAATTTCCTGGCTTTACTTTTACAGACATCTAGCAGAAAAATGCCTTTTATTAACAAAAAATAAAATCCCAGAAGCAATAAAAGTAATTTAAACTATATTGTATGAAAAATGGATGTAAGGTGGTTTTTTTTTTCTAATAAAAGATTAATATATTAGTTCTTAAATCTCTCCTGGGAAAATAACTAGAAAGTATTTGGGGGCTCTTAACTACACTGTGAACATCTACAGCAGATGTAATAGCAATATTTAAATAATGTTACTATAGCACAGGATGTCACTTTATTTTTTAAACTGATTATTTATTAAACACCACTGCAAAGATACGGCCTTCAGCCTCATGAAATTTTGAAAGGATTACATACCCCCAAGTATTTAAAATTCCAAGTTTGAACTTATATTTAGTACTATACTCTTAGTTATACAATGTGCTCATTTTGTTCATAAATATTCATCTCAATACAATAACATCAGGTATAATACATAAAATCTAATCCATTAAGTCTTACCAATTTATGACCTGATGAGACACTCTTGTGGACAACATTCAGTCCTTAGAAGCTAGAATAACCCTCCAACCATGTGAGGGCATCACAACTTTTAAACTTTCGGCTTTCGATCATTATTATGTCACATTCCTCCTCCGATGCTGAATTCTAAAAAAAATTCTAGCAAAGAGTTTAAGTAAATAAGTGTTTTAATCAAATAGCCTTTAAAAATCTTTTATAGCAAAGTTTTATGTTTTACCATGATTACACAACTGATATTTTGTACTTAAAATTTTTTTAATGTAAAATAATTTCATATTTAATCTGGATACTTCAAACTTTAAATTTCAACATGGACTTCAGGCCATCAGGAATACTTGTTAGTAAAGAGTCAAGGAGAAATGGAAACCAATTAAAGGTTTAAGATCATGATCCAGAAATTATGATGTAACACCATTAACTTGCTACAGACAGTTTTGTAGTCCTGTAGAATGGCACTTAAATCTATTATCTGGTTCACATCCACATGATTTTCTAGACTTACATACAGCACACGTGGCTGGATCAGTAATAATCCATACCGATCATTTAAATGCTCAAGACAGCATTCAATTTTTATACCTAAATCCTAATCTGTCTCTACCATCTCCAACTTAAAAATTAGACAACATGATAGAATAAAATTTTATTATGCATTTTATATAACAGACATAACAATGTATCCTGTTCAGAAGTGGTCCTACAGCTCATCTGTGTGTGGGCACAGAATGAAATTAGGGGTAGGAATATTTAATAAATGATAAAAAAATTACTTAATAATGTTGAATTTATTAAATTTTACAAGAAAGCTTTCAATTGGGCATCTATTTTAATTGCTGAAGGGTAATATTTGTAACATTTTCTATCTAGTGTGAATACTCATTTCTGTTTTTAGTTGCCAGTAATCCACAGAAAAGGCAGCCCACACATTCATGGGCACATTTTTGCCAATTTAAATTATCCCTCTAAATAAAAAGACATAACAGGGCAAGGGAAAGGGGGAAAGGAAGCCATTACTGAGGAAGATCAATATATGCAAAGCCACAGAAAACTCAAAGACAGCATTGTAAAGGAAACTCTGCAGCAATCTCCAGAAATATTTGACCCAAATGTAGAGGGTTGGAGTTATGCTGTTACAGATTTTAACTTTTAATGGATTTTTTTCTATCACACAGTCTTTAAAAGTCTCCTACACAATCTGAAGAACTATTAGAATTTTTCCAATTTATAAATATCTTTCCAAATGTAATCTCACAACACATTTGACTTCAATAAAATCATACAACTTTACTATCTTTTGTCAAAGTGCAGCCTTATAATGTAATCACCTGGTGAAGGCAAAAACCCATAATGATGAGGGAAGTAGTAGTTTAAAGTCGTGGTCATTTCATTAACATATTATCAAAACATTTTAAGCAACTCTTGTCTCCTATCAACCACAATACTACCATGATTTTAAAAAGTCCTTTTTGATGATGTACTCTTTTATGGGACAAGTCCCATGAGAAGACACAATACCCAGACATATGTAGCAGAGTAAATGCTTCCTGAAATATATGTACCTGTAATGCTGGTAATTTGCTTGTCTGTAAAGGCTCTGATGGACTGGCCATTTAAAAGCCACACTACCTGACCCTCTGTTAAAGGGCCTGCCAACAATAAGCATTGTTAACGATAAATGCCTGGAAAGATTCTGGAATAAAGAATCACACCAGTCATATAAAGCAAACTTAGTTATTTTATTATGAAGCTTATAGAAAAAAAAAATTTAAGGAGTATGTGCATTATACGAATGTATGGTAAATTTAGGACTTAAGAGCTATACTATATTCAAAAATACAAAATTTTCCTTATCAGATTTTCCCCCCAGCATGTATTTTCAAAATTAGCTGCTACCAAGTACAGGGGTCACATTTGAAGGGTTTCAATGACTAAATTCCAAAATGTAGGAAATCCTTATTAAAAATGTGAAATAAAATTGGGTAACTGAATCGCTTGTAGATGAACATAGTTAAGACTAATCAGATATTCTTTTTAAAATTAGAATTCTCCCCAAAATGAATATTTATTTAGAAAGTTGTTCTAATAGATCAATCATAATCTTGAATCTCTGGCAAGATTGCTATCAAAAACAAATTCTGAACATTTCCTATATTTATCATTTCCTTCTTTTTCAATTTGTGAGAAGGAAAAATCCCATTTAACCAAGTATGTGCTATTGAAAGTTCTTATGGTATAGTCCAGGAAGAACTAGGCTTAGGTTTACCATGATTTAGCTAATTTTATGGCAAATTTATATTGATAGAACAATGTAGAGAGCACAGGGGCAAGAAAGTGGATGATCTACAATTTCCAAGTCATCTGAAAACCGATACGCAAAATCAAAAAAATCTGCAAGAGTTCCTAAAGGAACTTGCTATGTGAATAAATGTGCTTAGGTTTGGTCTGATATAAAATTTTACTTTCACGTGTAAACCACATCCTTAAAAACTTCACTACACTGTTTGGAGAAATCCTCGACATGATAAATCAATGCTTGCTTTTCTAAAGATCAGAAATGCTTGTTTTTTAAATGGAAAAAAGGGGGAAATGGGACAACTCTGTATGCTCCCAATAAATTAAGTATATAGTCTTTCCACAGATTACATATTGGGGAAAGGAAGCTAAGAATATCAAAGATAAACTTACGGAAAAGTTTTAGTCCAAACGTACCTAACAGAATAAGAACACTGGAAAGACAGTGTGTTCTAAGAAACTCACATATAAAAAGACATACACAGTAAAGGAAACCCGTATCTGTGGATGAGCCAAGGCAAAATTTAAGATGATTAGCTATGTTAAAAATATTAAAGAAGGTGTTTAGCATGCTGTGCACTATATCCAATCCACCTTTTGGTGAAAGAAACACAAAATATATGGCTTAAAAATTTCATTCATACAGCTCTGAAAAATACCTCTAACAAAATAGGTTATTGATGTTTTTAATAGATCATGTTCATTCATAAGTGATTTACACTCCTCATTCTTTCAAAAGGAGTAGAAACAGCTTATAGAGGATTAAAATAAATTAATTGGGAGTTGGAACAGAAAATAAAAATGGAAAACAGAGTAGGTAGAAGCCAATTATATGTTATTTAAATACATATGTGATAAGGAATGGCAGGCTTTGTTAACAGAAGGCAGGATATCTGACTGAGCTTTTATTAATAACAGCTAACATAAGGAAATATAACTGCTCTTAAAATTTAAGAGAGCATCACATATTACGTTTTTAAGAGTTAATATCTCCTTCTTGAAACATAATATAACCATCCCAAACATACATTTAGCAACATTTTCCGAACTAAGTTAGTAATACCTAAAACAGAAAAAGGTGCTGCAAATAAATTTTCTGAAGCTCAATGGTTAATAGTCACTCTGAACAGAAGGAGTGGGATTAATCAGACAATACAACTCTTCCGGAACTCCTTGTTACCTTCAAATAGTGGGTAGACCCCAGGGCAAGAATACTTTCTTTACCCTGACATTACCCACAGGGAGATATACAGTAAGACACACTTTTGGCTTCCAAGACACTGGTTACATATACCACTGTTTCTGGGTCAAATATCAAATTAAAAACTGAAAAAAAAAATAACAATCAGCACCTTCCAAATCTTTTGGTATTTATAATCAAGGATCTTTAAACCTTGAAAACAACCAGGAAACAAAATTGCATAAAAATGCTATTTATTAAGGATATATATCAAAACATATTCTAAATTATTACCACCTATTTAAATTTATTTCTGTCAAATATGAAAAATGTTTTAAAAGTATTCAACTGAAACCTAAACACAGAAGATAATTTTTGGTACACTAACACATTTAAGTGCTTTATATCCATCACAAAAATCTAATATATTTCCTGATTTGAGTAATTTATTTATTTTTTTCAATATATGAAATTTATTGCCAAATTGGTTTCCATACAAAACCAAGTGCTCATCCCAAAAGGTGCCCTCCTCAATACCCATCACCCACCCTCCCCCTCCCTTCCACCCCCCATCAACCCTCAGTTTGAGTAATTTAGAATATTAGTACGAGTATGCGTGTGCACACATAAATAATAAAGAAAATGCCAACTAGAATATAGTCAGTCATTTCATCTAACTACGTACCAACCCAAATTAAGGAAACAAAAATATAAAGTAACTCCACTTGGTATTTGTTTCTTCCTAAAAGGCTGCCAAACTATCTGGAAGTTTAAATACACTGAGTGAAGTGTGAGCTTAAAATTTTAAATTGTTTAAGACTAGAAAGAAAACAAAACAGATGCTATATATATTTGTTCTGGCTCAACAAATTCAGGCTATATTTAAATATCCTCATCCAAACAAGTTCAGTAAAAGTTTTTCTTAAAAAGCTTTGTTAGAGTTCTAGATTCCATAGAAAAAATAAATTGGGTTTAGCAAATTAGTTTACACACTAATACACACATACAAGTTTCTGTTCTATTCAAAGGTTTGGTTTACTTAAAACTATTCTGGTGAAAAGTAAAAATAAATTAACAATAATAAGACCTTACCAACTATTTCCACTTATTTCAACGGTTTCTCAAATTTTACCCTGAAAGTAATTACCATGACCTCTCAGAGTAGGCTTTGGTGACTTATGTTAAGAAAATTTACTAACTAAAGAAGAAGGTGGTAAACACATGAGCAGAAGCATATAATAATGGATAAGCTGTTAAAAATTTATCATCATCAATTTTGAAGTCTGGTCATGTGATGAAAATAATGTCAGCAAGTCAGGTGTCCCATTTCAGCCAGCCATAGAAAAGCTAAGAGAGGAAAAGAAATGCTTAGAATCCACCAAACATCACATCAAACAATGAGACGCAGATCTATGGTTAAAAATCTGGTAGCAGATAATTCACCTTACACAACTATCAGAATAAAATTAGGAGGATGCAACAGAATATAAAGGATAGCAATTACATAATTTGTAACCCCAACAGGTGAGTAAAAAGGTCTTCAAATTACACTACTTTTTCCAATTCCAGATTAGAATCCCAACTTAATATGTATGTATAAAAATCACCTAACAGAAAAAATTGGTACATGAATACACTTGCATTTCTGTTCGAAGGGACACACCCACATTAATATCCACAGGTTCTTCTCTTGCCATTACCCACCCCGCAAGTCTGAGAAATAAAAGACATCCCCTTGTAACATTTTTCCAGCCCCAACAGTTGTTTCAGCTGGATTTTAGGCATCTTGCCTATCTCCTCTCCCCAACCCTGACAATACAGACTAACTAGGCAGATGTGTTTTACCTTATCATTTTATCCAGAATACTAGCACTCCTTTTTTGTGGTGAACATTTAAACTTTTAACAATCCAGAGAAGACTAATACAAGAGAAGTATTTAATTACATAAGAAGGAGGAAAAAAGACAGGTGTTTGATAATTAAATGTGATCTATGATCTTGTATTGGCTCTTGGATCAGGTAAAAAATGGTAATGAAAGACATTACTGGGACAACTGCAAAATCTGAATATAAACTGTGTATTAGATAACAGTATATTAAACTTGAATTTGCTAATTATACTGTTGTTAGATAATAGAATCTTCTTATGCTAGAAGTATTTTTGGGTCAAATGCACAGGATGTCTGCAACTTATTCTTAAATGGTTCCTAAATAATATGTCAGGGTCATAAAGCAAGTATGACAAAATGTTAATGAATGCTTAATCTTGGTAAGATTATTGGAGCTTTTTATTATTCTTGTAATTTTTCTGTAAATTTGAAATTTTTTCAAAATTCAAACATGTTCCCTTCTTTTTTTTAGTTAGTAAATGATATTCCCAGAATCTATCTTCTACTTTCCAAGATCACTTACCCTCTTCAGAGCTTTTCCTGTTCTCTAAAAGTAGATAATGTTTCCCAAGGTTATGGCTTGACCCTTTTACCCTACTCTGCTCACTCCTTGGCAAACTCAGCTTTCCCTAAAGCTTGAACTCTATATGCATATATACATAAATAAAACAAACAAATGGTTCTTAAATCTCATCTAGCCTTGGCTTCTCTACCAAGCTGCAAGTCTGCAGCTCCAGTTGTACCCTGAGTATTTCCACCTTGACTTTCTAGCAGCTCCACACATCCCAAAGTAGCTAAAACCAGAATCTCATTACTATTTTCTCCTTCTCAAACCAATTCTTTTACTAATTCTTCCTATTGGTACCACCATTCTCTCAGTCAATTAGGTTCTAGACTCTGGAGTCAAATATCCAGTAAGTTATAACATCGTGTAATTCCTACCTTCTGATAACTATTCTTTTCTCATCTCCATTGCCTAATTCAGGCCTTCATTACCTTTCTATTCTCTTTGGTCTCTGTCTATCCCAACATCTCTTCTCTGGTGTCTTCAAATGTTTTGTGCAACAAATTTAACCATCCTTACCACATATGCTCTATACTTAACACAGTTGCTCACTGTATTACTCTAATTGGAATTCTCCCTTTCCCTCAGTTCTTTAACTCTGTATGAGCAAATTCTATTCACCTTTCAGGTTCCAACTCAAAAAGCCTCTTCCTAAAGAAGCCTTGCCCAGTACCTCCAGCTGTACTTGAGACATTCAAATGCTTGAATTTTAAATGACAGTTATCACTTTCAATCATGTGATGATTTTCTCACTTATCTTTTTCCATGTTAAGACCCAGCTCACTGGTTTTCCTATTGTGACCAACACTTATATGCCTCTGGTACAGGATTCTTTTCTAAGAGTTTGCTTGTCTTCCATTCCTTAAGCAAATACACAGTTCTATGAGGTTTTCTGATAATCATGGCCAACAATGATAAAACAGAAGTAGCACAATTCCAACGCCTTTCTTATCTCTTCTTTTCCATTTAGAACTAAGTGCGGGGGATAAAACTCCACAGAACAGGGATTTTAGAAGTAATTGGCTTTAAACCTCAAAGTCAACATTCCTGACATAAGCAGGAAGACAGCTGTTAACTGTATTAATATTAATTTGTAGTGATGGAAAGACTTTTTTTTACAGAGCATGTGTCTACTTTAAGAAAGCAAGCTCAAGCCTCTCTGTTCAAACACCCACCTGACTGTCTGGGTAGAGTATAAAGAAAGTAGTTTTTAGCTACCTTTGTATTTAAAGTAACTATCCTATAGAAATGGAGTATACTAAGTCTGTCACCATCTTTTCCTGTTTCTTTGAGATCTAAAAAGATTGTCTAAAATTACATTGGCTTTTGTGACAGGACTGTCACTTGCTGATCAATACCATAAAATGCAGGCAACTAAATACATCTAGGGATTTTTTACTCCACCTATTTAACCTAAGTTTCAACTTTCCTGAATTTACACACAAGTTCTTTCAATTTCTAGTTTTCTACACATGCTTCAGACTGTTAAACTTATAAATGCTATCATCTGATAATACCTATAACTTCCTACTTTATTGTCTAAACACTTTATAAACATGTCTTTAGGTTTTTCTCTAAATCTGAGATCCAGTCCTAAAAGGTGACAGGTTACTAAAACTTTGTCCTCTAATTTTGTGTCTTTGATTATCCTCTACTGGATATCCTTAACTGGAATATGTCAAAATGTAATTACATAATAAATTACATAAGTACTATATAGAAATTATTAGAAAATATATCTGGGGTGCTTACAAAACAATTCAGGTTCATATCCTCAAGGTACTTCTAGTAAGTACAGAACATCTCCTAGTAAGGAAAGAATATTTAACTAGTAACAATTTCCAACAACTCATTATGGTGATTCTTGAAAATTATGTACTGCTGACCCTTTAACAACATGGGTTTGAACTGCACACGTCCTACTTATTTGTGGATTTTATTTATAGTTGACATGTTATATCAGTTTCATGCATATAGCATAGTAATTCAACATACCTTAATTTTTTATAGTACTATAAATGTATTTCCTCTTCCTTATGATTTTCTTAATAACATTTTCTTTTCTGTAGCTTAATTTGCAAGAATACCATATTTAATACATATAATGTACAAAATATGTATTAATCGATTGTTTATATTATTAGTAAGTTACACTTGGATTTTCAACTGCGTCCAGGGGAGGGAGAGAAAAGGGACAGTGTCCTTAATCGCTGCATTATTTAAGGGTCAACTGTAGTTCAGATCTACAACTGTGCAGAACCACATACATAAATCTCACATATGGGGTGAAAGAAGACAGACACAAAATAAGGAACTACAATTTTGTGTCTTAATCTGGGTGCTGGTTACAAAAGTATGTTTAGTTGAACTGTACATTTATGAATGGTGTACTTTTCTGATAAAAATTATACTTCAATAAGAAGATTTTTTTCAAGTCCTATCACTAAAGCATTCACAAAAACTGGATTAGCCAAGTTCTAAAACCTGAGGTTTACCATCTGGATAAGTACTAGGGGGTGTTAATGATGTACCCAAGCTTCTTGGAGGATGAGTAAAACAAAACAAATTATCTTATACAAGAAACTTATTTCTGATTTACTCCTAACTTCAAAAATGAAATCTCATAGGAACAAAACAAAGCAATTTAAATGAAATTAGGTATCTAACATAAAGATAAAAAATTTAGACACTCTTTAACTTAACTCATGTGCGCTATTTTCCTTATTTATTTCTCTTTAAATACTGGTGCTATCATAAGGAAGGACAAGCCAACTCAAGGGGATAGTGCACCTGGCAACTGTTACTCTCATTTGTTAACTACATTTATGCATTTTCTTCATTAAGGCAGAAATACTGCAAGTGTTTATCAATGAAGTCTAAATCCTTACAAGCTACCTAATTTCTTCCTTTAGTCTACCTGAGCAAAAGTTTCTTCCTCCCTACTCTTTTACCTTACTGACCCGATATATACAAGAGGGTAAATTTGTTTGCAATAAACCCTTACCCTCAGCTTTTTTGCAAAGGACTCAACAACAGCCTGTTCCCCAGTGATCGTTAAAATAGGTTTCTAAACTAATTTGTTACCTACCATTGCAGTGGTAACAAAGCAATGCCAATAATTAAGTCTGGAAAGCTGTTCTTTACAGAGAAATAGAAAGTCAAATTTTAAAGTTACTATTCTAAAATGCCAATAAGCTAGGATACCACTAAGTATAACTACAGTAAAATAATCTCCAGAAAGCTAATTATGGAAGCTTAATAAATAGTCAATGCAAACACTCTGGGCTTCCTAAGAAAGGGATGTATTATTTTTAAAGTATCAGTATCAATTGTTCTTAAATTTGGCAATGGTTTCAGCTGACTGATTCCCTGAGTACTCTGTAAATGACAGGAAGATAGAAAACAATGATGGCACCTACAGGTAGGTGCTTAAACTTTAGTATAATAACTGAATAAAGTGCTGGTTATCAGTAGAAAGACAATCTCTAAATACAGGTAGAGGCAGATGGGTGAAAATCTTCTCAATTTGCTAATTCTAATTTAAAGAGAGAAGGAAACAAAGGGGCCATTAGGGAACTCTGAGTCAATGTGAGGAAATGTATATTAATTACTTATGTTTTGATTAAAAGATACCTGCTAAAAGAATATGGGGGGGGGGGGGAGGAGGGAAGATTCCAGTCTTTCACATAAGGCAAACCAAGGATCTTCAGGTATTCCGGGCAGGTTTAATGAAAATTGGCACAGGGTTTAAAAGCTGCCTCTACAGAATAGGAGTTCCAAGATTTCATAAATAAGAGCCTGAAATGTACTTATCAACACTGATAAGCAAATTTATACCTCAAACTTAGATACTGTAAAGGATTTATAGTCCCTTCAACTCCTGAATGGTTCTATTCAATAGAATCATCCCCTGCAAAATACTTATTTGCCAAATTAGTGTAATTAAAAAAAAAATCCTTAATTTATAATGGTAAAAAAATGAATATGGCAATTTGGTGAGATTACGACCATGGTTAGGATAAGAGTATTTAATATATTTTAAAGCTTAACACACACAAATCTTCAACCCCTTGTCTGCAATGAAAAAAAACGAATAGTCCCACAATACTTTATTTGCTAATATACCTATTAAAAAGTCTGTAGCTATTTACCAACTGAACTCGTATAGTTAGAACTAATAAAGCTAGCCACTACTGCTCTCAACTGAAAATCTAGTAAGTTAGTTGAAAGGTTCAAAGGAAGCCACTAGTTCATTTCTATGGAGTTGGACTTGTCACTTTAGTACCAAATGGAAGAATGGCTGATCTATAATATAAGTTTGGTGTCAACACACTACAGACAAGTATCTATTAACATCTTTGGCTCTGGACAACAGGCTTCAGGGAGAAGAGAAAATACTTTCAAACCATGAGAAACTACAGATACAGCAACTTGCCTCATTTCTGATACTTAAATATTTCTGTATCTAAAAATGGAAAACAGATAAGGAGTATTTAGCTATAACAACAAATGATGAGCAGGCAACTTCTGTGGTTGTTTTATAATGGAACAAAAGAAAACTTTTGATATTAGGTCAAAATTATAAAAAATAAAGCTCAAACCTTTCTATATTGTTTTGATGAACAGCTCTTAATCATATTGATATCATGGTAGCTTACAAAATCTAGCTATTTGAAATAAATTACCATTCAACTAAAACTTCTCTTATTATACATTTCTAAATAGAGTGCCATTTTTCCTTTTTCTAATACAAAAGTATAAAGTACAACCCAAGGTACTCATCCTGGCTACATCTGATAAGCCATTTGAATGATTGAGCATCCATGCTTGTTTTATGCCACAATTTACACTTATGTCTTACTTTATATTGATATAGCTGTATAATTTCAAAATTGAAATTATAAACATTGTACTATAAATTTTAAAACTTCTTGTTCTATAAGTAACTATTTTAAAACATTTTCAGTTAAGGAACAGATCACCAAAAAGATACTTTGCTAGACAATTTCTTCAGAGTGACACACAGCAAATCACGTCTAAGAATTAAAAGACTGTTACCATTTGTAGGCAATGTAAACCATGTCTTAACATGACATGTACATGCACTTAGCAATACTCTTTTCTAATGAAAGAGATGAAGTTAAGTCCATGAGTGTTATCCAAACTATGCCAGAGGACACAAATGCGTTGCCAGGCAGAGTTAAAAGAATCTAGCAAAGCTTTGTGTGAATTTTTAAAACAGCATTTGTGCTCATTCTATTAATTAAACACAGAATGGAGTGCTAATAAATATTCAGCCAAATAACTGAACAGAGCATATACTAAAACTATGTAATAAGCAGAAAGATAAACCAAATTATCTTTTGCCATAAATGAACTCTTAAGACTTCACTCTATATTTTAAAAAGTTAAAAATGAAATTTATATAACATTTCTATGAGAAAAGCTGTTTTAGGAGTTTATAAAACAGTAATGCAGGTCTAGGGAATTCGAGCAAACAAGCTTGATGTTAAAGTTTCGCAGCAAGAATTAAACAGTGACTATTACTTTAATACCTTGGTCTCGTCCCTTCTCCAATTTCTTAATAAGTAACATTTCGCTTTGAGTCACTAAGGCGTTTACAGAGAAATATAAAATAGGAAAAAGTAAAATAACCGTAGTTTATTTTACAGAATATATTTTTACATTGAAATATAAAGGGTAAGTGAATATTTCATATAGCAAAATTCAATAGAATATGTAAATCCTTCAAAAAAGTAAACATACTTAAAAAATAAGTAAAAACAAAAGTATGCTTATATTCTATTTAAAATATAGATTGTCCTTTTGGTTTATTTTGCTGCTTTGTCCCATGCTAGATACCACATGATTCCCCCCCTAAAATGACATATAAAGTTTAGTTTTAATGATGTGATACCAGTACAGTGCAAAGCAATTCATGCATACATTTTTGCATGTATGCATTCCATATGTAAGTATTCATACCTATCCCAGAGGTTCTTTGATTCCTGAAACGTGTTCAAATGGAACGCTTGGTAGAAAGCAGTTGAAGGATTCCTGCGAGATCCAAGAATCAAATGGAAATGAGGTTGAGAAAGTACAGTCAAATCACTATTTTTCAAAAAAAGATGGAAGATCTTAGATTTCTAATATAGTATAAAGCTTTAAAAGAAAAAAAAACCACTACATAAGCTTGCTTAAAAACATTTTGAAAGAAATTAAAAAACTGGATGAAATCCAGCAGACCCTGCCAATTCAGGATCACAGTTATAAAAGAAAGGAGTAATACAGATAAAATAGCACCCAATTATGTGTGTGTGTATGTCTACACAAACATGAATCAGTTCACAGCCTAATCAACATTAGTCTGTATCAGATGCCTTTATAAATCTCTAAACACTTAGCAGTTCAGCAAAGCTATTCTCAGGTACAGTTTTCATATACAATAAATTAGGCTACACCTTCATAATATAAAAAATCTTAACAGGATCTATTTAATAGGGTTTGATGACGACCAACGAGTCCTTTTCTGGGTTGGACTTGACATGATTTCTTCTACCTTCAGAACCCATTTATTTGTGTTTTCTCTGGGTTAGGGCAAAAAACGGTGCAGCAATTGTATGGCAGCTTTCTAATTTCTGGCATTAGTACAGTGCCCCTTTGAGGGGTAAGAGCTTATACACCTTAATCACCATCCATTTCTACCATTCCCTGGAGACACATTCCCTAGGGCTATAACCACAGAATCTTACCTGATGGGCTCATCAAGGCAAGCTCCCAGCCTGCATGATTCATCTCACATCCCTGGATTTCTTAAGAGACTACTAAAATTTGACTACTAAACCTCCTCTCTAATAGTTCCCCCTGTACCTAAGCATATTTCCATAGTTTTCCCAACTTCAGTCTGTATGTTAGGGAGCTAACAAAAACTTGTCACATTACTTCTAAAATCCTTGACCCCCGCTGTGGCAAGGGTCTTAACAGCAAGTTAAGAACATAAGTGCTTATTAAATACCAGACACTATTCTGGGTTTGTCTGTTTATTTATGTATATTAACTGAATTCTACAACAGCCCCCAAAGTAGGTATTGTTATTATTTCTACCTCACCAAAAGGAAAACACCTAACATCACAGAGCTAGTAGGTAGCAATCTGGTCCTACAGTTTATGCTCTTAAACTACTATGCTAAACATAGAGTTAAATTTTAACCTCTCTAGGTCTGGGTCTTTATTATTAGTACAATAAGAAAACTATTTCCAAATTCTACTGGAAGAGCGATGAATTACCGATGATCAACAATCAAACAAATACTCAACAGAATTCCAGGATTTCAAAATTCTGATTAAGACTCATTGTATTATCTATTAAATTTTTTAAAAAAATATTTTTTAAAGGCTATTTTTTTATTTTAACCACTAGGATACCTCTTAGATGATCTAAAACTAGGAAAGGCAGACAGACGCTAGATGCCAGAGTGTCACCAAAGCCAACTGTTTGATTAATTGGCATTTTCAGCATATCTACTTCTCTTTGCCTGCCCTACTTACTTTAACTGTTTCCTATTCTTTTAACCCTTTCTCTGTTTTTCTCTAGACCAGGCCTCAGATAATCAAACTGATTAGACCTAATATCAAAGATTCAGAGTCTGCTAACTACCATTTATTTAATAGCTTGTACCCTCTCAAGATAGATCTGTCAGGCCATTTTTTTTTTTTTTTTTTTTTTACTGTAACTGGAAATCGGTCTACCAAATTAAACGAAAGTAAACTGAACCAACTGAAAACTCAATTGGCTTTTACCAGGCTTACTCAGGACCATATGGGGACAAGTTTGCTATTCACATAGGTCTGTTTGGAGACCCTGGATTTAAAACAGAGTGACTCAAAGAGGAAAGCAGTAAATATGAGAGGATAACAAAGAGTAAACGTGGAGGCTATTCTGCAAGGCTGGAATTTAAAATTCATTAAAGAGTATTTACAATATATTTATAAGGATGACATTCTTTAAAAAAACTTCAGATCCCCTGACCTTGGAAACATACATACATATATATTTAACTTGAATCAAATTCATATGCCAAATAAATTGGTTTTAAATGAAGTCATATGACTTGAGTTATGAGATTCCAGCATTTTTACAGCATAGACTCTAATAATGAAATGTTTCTCATAAGTTAAATGTAGAAGTGAAAAAAGAATGTATCTGCAGTTAGTCGTGGATCTTGGGGCAAAAAAGGAACCAATGAAATAAAATACTATAAATGGGCCTAAAGTCTTCAGAACATGTCAGAACAAATACTCAGGTTGCAAAAGCTGGCAGTGAATCACTTTTTGCATACATTCAAAATGAAGAAGCCATATGGAGTTATACAATCTATGTACTCTAGAAAAATTCAAATAGTCTAGATTGCAAGGATAAACATTTGGTTTCTGGAATACTTCAGCAGGGTGTTTTCCATAAACAGAGGAATTTTTTGCAAATAGCAACAATTAGTCTCAAAACATTGATTAACAGCCATAGATTAAAGGAGTCAAGTCTGTTAAACCTAGCTGATCAGAACTTCAAAAGAGCCATTTGTAAATACTGAAGGGCTTGATCATCAAAGACTTCTGTTTTGGAATGGCATAAAATTGAGGAAATTAAGAGCCCAAGGAAAATGCTGTTAATGGGGATCATTTCAAGGTTATAGTCTATGTAATCTGAAGGCACCACGAGGCAACTGACGTTATTAAAAATTTATTGGAAAGAAATACTGAATTTTACGCAATTTTGGTCATAAATTCTCTTCTGCCCAAGAAATAAAATTTGAAACCAGTTTTCTAATAACATATTTGATGTCAATGCTAACTATTAGTCTAAATATAAAGCCAACAAAGCACTTCTTAGGGAGACTGAGGTGTGGTTTATTCTGAATTTATTTCAGCCACCTAAATTAAAATGCTGTTTCCCCATTTGTAGACATTGTTCAAAACCAATGAATGACTATATCTTTTTCTCTGACTTTATACACTAAATAGCCTGTCCTGTTAATATCTAAGTACATGATAGTAGTACATCACAATGTGACTCAAACATGACATATACCTACCTGCTTTGCTAAGACACTATCTTTGTAGGGTAACTGTAACAGAGAGGAAAATATAGATATATACTACACCTCAAAATTAAGCTACCAAAATCGTTGAAGCTTAAAGTATGAGGTACATGAGCCCTAAACTTAGCAAATACCTTCTTCTCTTATGTCAAAACTCAACTTCAGAGATCTCTAAATAGAAACCAGGGAAATACAATAAGCAGAGGAACAAGGGCCACCTCCAACATTATTATCTAAGGATTTAAAATAATTAAAACTATTCTTTAGGTAAAGGATTACAACACAACAGATTAGTGGCTAGAGTAGCTTTTCCTTCCTCTATACTATAGTCAGCAAAGTAATAGAACAAAACTAACTCTGGAAAAATCCAAGAGCACTGGCTTTGGAGTCAGAAGGCCTAAGTCTGAATCCATGCTTTGTCACTTAATAACTATGTATTTAAATCCTATAAGTCTGTTTTCTTAATCCATAAAAAGAGGAGGAACACTTCCCCATAGTTGCTGAAAAGTTCAAATGATATTATGCATAAATAGGGCCACAGATATAATTAAGCTTGATTTGTGTTTAAAACAGGATTACAGTTTCTAAATCATGCTATATAAAAATCAAGTTTTGGTAGAGAATCTTAACATATACCAAATATTTCATCATTACTAAGGTAATATTGAGGCAAACAAAATACTTAAGCTTAGAGCTACGTATACCAAGCTATTTTGTACATTCCATTGGATAAGAATCCTGACTTCTGGGACTGAGAGCTCCCCCAGGATTTCCTTATACACAACTTTATTGCAAGATTTTAATTAAAAGTACAATAATCACTGAAAAGGGTACTGAAATGGTTCCAAGATACATACTATTTTAACAATAAAAGCTTCAAGAAACACATTTAACAGCAACCATAAACTTCTGATAAAAAAAAAAAATTCAATTTCTCACTGTAACATTTAAATCCTTCACTCTAGTTCCTGTCAAATTAACTACATTTCTCAAATCTGACATCTCACTCTTCCATTGTCACACAAACTGCCATCTCTCTCTACTTGGAAAATCATCCGCTTTGCTTATCAACTGACCTAACCTAAATGGCCCTTTTAAGATTCATTTCAAGAGTTGAAGAATGCACAAGTAACAATGGGTTGATTCTGAGGACAGAAACTGGGTGGCTGGAGGATAGAGGTATCAGAGAGGCCTTCAATTTATACTCTTGTATATTTTGAACTGTACAAAAGGTATTACCTATGCAGATAATAAATTATTTTAAACAGAGGTCTACCAAATCTGGCGTTAGGCCCTAAACTATTCCCATTAGTACCTTATATTTATTCCATCACAGCCTATAATGTATATGAAAGCTTACATTTTCATATAGCCTGAGATCTTGAGAGGGCAGGATAGTCTTATTTCTGTATACCAGTACTTACTCTTCAGGGAACACAAAGAAAGTTTAAATGACTGACATTGTTACTTTAAATGTTTTCTTGGGCTTCCAACCTACTTGATGAGTATCTGTGAGTTTAATTTTTTTTTCTTTCTTTTTTTGGTCACATGATAGTCTGGTGGCAAGAAGGCTTAAGTTGGCAGACATATATATATATATGTCTAGATATACAGAGTCACATACAAGAAACTTTAAAATCTAACCAAGTCTCAAACTCCTTCTTTACCAATGAGGAAAACTGAGAGAAGTTAAAAAACTTAACCAAAGAAACTGGCTAAGTGGTAGAAAAGTCATGACCAGAACATAACTATTACACATCTTATAACATCATGACTTTTCTGGCTTAAAACAATGTCTCCCTTTCTCTTATTAACATCTATACCATGGAATTACACTTTCAGATCAGAACAGAAGACTCTTGGTATGACTCACCAAGAGGTGATCAAGAGAGCAGTTTGGACAATGAAATACTAACATTTCTGTGATGTATGCTTGCCATACATACTGTATTATGTATGGATTATTTACAAATTATTTGTATACCTCATTTAATCCTCTCAAACTCTTCAACACAGATATTACCCTCATTTTTTGTATGGGGAAACAGGAGGCTTAGAAAGCTAAATAACCAGCTCAAGGTCAAAATGCCTCAGGTATGTAGCACAGCTGGGTTTTCAGCCCAGGCATGTCTGACTCCACTATCTGTAAATGGCCATTCATATGACATGCTAATACATAATTAAACATACTACTGATTTCACTTGACCAAGAGCCTTCCTCTCCTTGTTTTTGCTTTGTTTTCAAAGGCAAGGGAGACCGAATACAAGTCAAACAAGGATGGGTTTTGGTTTAACTTATAAAACTATTTAGTTCTCCACTTAATTCTAATTCTACTTTAGAAACTAGTTGGTTTTAAACTTTGCTTTGGGTATCCTTCATTCACAGATTAAACAATCTACTTCTGTAATAATGAAGAGGGATACCCTAAAACATTAAAAGTAACATTTAAAATACACCAGCATTATTTATAATAATTGACATATTAATCAGTTTCTATATATTATTCTTTCATCAGATTTTATTTTTTTTTAATTTTTAACATTTATTTATTTGGGGGGGGGGCAGGAAGAGAGAGAGAGAGAGAGACACAAAATCTGAAGCCATTCCTCTGAGCTGTCAGCACAGAGCCTGATGCAGGGCTCAAACTCAAGAATACAAGATTATGACCTGAGCTGAAGTCGGACGCTCAACTGACTGAGCCACCCAGGTGCCCCTGTTTCACCAAATTTTAGTGAAAGCTTATGGGAAAAGAGGTTTTAAGTAATTTAACATTCAGACTTCACTTGTTTGTCTTGCCTACTCTAATTAGCAAGGCACTTATTAATAGTCTATGTCCTAGGTGAACACACTATTAAAATTATTAACTCAGTGATCTGCAGAAATTTCACATAACTATCACATATAATGTATGACTTAATAAGACTTCATTCTTTTTAACAAATGTAAGCTTGGGTACAAAGAAATAAAACTAAATACTTAAATCTAATTTGGGGCTTTAAATTTGAGAAGCAATCCAGAAAAGCATGGATGAAATTTAATTCACCTGGTTTAAAAGCAGAACTTATAAACATAATTTTTGAAGATAAAAGCAGATAATACCTTAAATACCAGTCAAATTTGAAGTGTATATATTAAAATATATTATGAAAGTCACATAATGATGTATGGGAATGATATGAATTGGTTATTGTTCCTAAATCTTTATGGAGAAGTTTTTGCCCTGAACAATACTAGCTTAAGAATGTAACAAATATTGAGTAATTTGGTATGTTCAAGAAATGCTGTGGGAAAGACCCAAATTATACCAATGACCCAGGTATGCACATTATTTGTGGATGTAGTACTTTGTTTTATACCATCTAAAACAGCAGCTTCAAATCACAAGTCCACTTGGTTTAGTATAAAGAAAAAACTAAAGGGATTTACTTCAATTCAGGAATTTTGCTATACATACCCCTTAAATACTGTCAATTAATAAGATTTCTTCTTAAAAACCTGCTCTTCCCATTAATAAGAAATTAATAAGAAACATCATCATTCAGGCTACATTTATCCAGACAGACCTGTTTTTATAAACCCTTTCTTCCTCATACTTAAAGAGTATTTAAATTGCAATGCAATAAAGAAATAAACAGTATCTGTTCAGAAAAGGAAATACATATTGGTCTAAAACAATTATTAAGAAAAGAAATTAGATGGCTTTTTCTCACTAGTAACAAGTGTTGCTGTTCCTTCTGAGACCGTATTTCATGTCATTTCGCTCTATTTTCTTCTGTCTTGGTTATGTGCCATCACTCTCTAACTCCCCCTGCCCCAACTTCTGCTATTTTAGGAAAGAAAAGTCAAGACCTTTTTATATTCCCCTATCAACCATTCCTCAGTAAAGAGACTCATTTTGGTTTCTTTACCATCTGATTGTTGGGGTGCTCTTTGTTACTAGGACACTAGAGAGCAGGACTGCTTCCAATCTCATCTGGTGCACAGAAAGACTAAACTCTATTCCAAATGACCAAGTACCAGATCCATAAATCCAGTATCATGTTTTACGATTTCCAAATTAGTGCTATCAGAATTTTCAACAGATTAATATTACATTTATTCTCAGGAAGTAGAAAACATTTATACCATACTACCAGTACTTTAAAAAAAAAAAAAAAGACTTCCAATAGAAGCAATTTAGTTTAACATACCCTACTTCCTCCACAGGGAAAAAATAGTGTTACTAAAATAGTTACTTAGAGTGTGTCTTACCCACACACATATAAGCCATTATGTTTTCTAATGGTTATCCAATGTTTAGCCTACAGAATTTAGTTCATATAAAAATTTAAATATATATGTCTCTGTTAAAAAAAAAAGTCATACTCCTACTGATAAAACTCAGTTTTGGGAATTTTGGGTACTTTTGGACCATCAATCTTTCCGGAAATCTATGATAATTTCCTTTACTTAAAGCCATGTTTATAACCAAAGTATATTTTAGTAATCAGTGTGACACTCTGATGGATCCACCATTTATCAGTTTTTATACTAAATAATGTCACTCACACGCAGGATTTTACACTAATTACAAAATCCTTGGTAAGAGTACGTAAGATAATATCTAGTGTGTGTGACTTAAACATCAACTGTAAATCTAGTAGGGCAAAATTATCTCTACAACTCAATATAGATAAAGAAACAAAAGCTCCCAAGAAATAGAGATTCAGCTAAGGAGCTTTCATTTGTAAAGACTAAATGTAGTGAGACTTTTTGAGCTCTAAGAAGTATCTATAGATTTTATGATAAAGATTAAGAGTTACAATCTCTTGATATACATTTGCATAATCTTCTCACTTAAACAGCAAGTTAAAAAGCTCTGTTAAAAGTGTGTGTGTATATATGTATAACTGTAGCAACAAAATTTGTATATATAGCACATGTCAGGATACACCACTTAACAGTCACAATTTATAATACTTAATCAGTCATTAGCAAACTACACAAATAAAACCATTAACAAGATATAGAGATATTGGCCACTAAGGGATCCTTACAATCAGGTTTTCAACAATCTTTTGGTTGTAGTTGACAGTTCACAATTGCATCCATTCATAAGAGTTCCTGGAATGTGGCTTACAGAGTTCACGTTGGTCAGCTGTCTGTGGAAAACGATCTGCACTGTGCTCCCTTTCCAAAAGGGAATATTTTGCACTCCTCCCCATTTACAGAAAAGGAGTCTGTTAAGGGTACAGGTAATTTAAATTTTTTTTCAATGTTTATTTATTTTTGGGACAGAGAGAGACAGAGCATGAACAGGGGAGGGGCAGAGAGAGAGGGAGACACAGAATCGGAAACAGGCTCCAGGCTCTGAGCCATCAGCCCAGAGCCTGACACGGGGCTCGAACTCACGGACCGCGAGATCGTGATCTGGCTGAAGTCGGACGCTTAACCGACTGCGCCACCCAGGCGCCCCATGGGTACAGGTAATTTAAACAAATGTTGTAACTTCCACTGTAAAAGTGGCTGCTTTTTTTATGAACTATATTTTCAACCATTATTATATCCTCCAGTTTACACAAAATCAGTTTGAAGAATCAACAACTGACATAAGCCTTTTCAATGAGAAAGGCTAGAATAATATGTAAACTTTATGGTAACTGATAATAGAGAGTCAAAAGACAATGTTAACTAAGAACTTTAAAACATCTTCTTGCTTTCTATATACAACCATCAGCCCTCTTAAAGGTATATTATTAAAATGTATTATTAGAAGGTCCTCTTCAAAATAAATGGTCACAAAACGAAGCCTTCCTTTAGGTAATGGAACCAAAATAACAAGATAAAGTTTTCAATATATCAAACCAAAAGAATCATTGGTTTGGTCAGTCATTTTTGTTAATCTTCCATTTTCCTTCCTTTTCTCAAAGGACTAGGCTATGTTTACTGATATCTTCTTTAAAAAAAAAAAAAGCACATATTTATAAATTTTTAGGATCTGAAATTTGTCAACCTATTCACAAAGTTAAAGTCGTAATTACTCAATATCTCTCACTCTAATGTTTTATTTTGCATTCAAATGACTGCAACTAAAATTGTATGCAGATTTTAACTTAAGAAGGCAACCCCAAATCACCATATTAAAATTATGATTTTGTTAGTACAGTTTCCTCAAAAATAGTCATCTCAGTAATTTAAACATACACCTAGAAAAACTGTGTCATTTAATTTCAAGCACACAACTTTAAAATGCCCTCTCTTTTACAAAGCCTTTCCATTAAAAACAAAAGCAAAACAAAAAAACTATTTCTACTTAATGGATTTATTCCTTCACCAGGTGTGTTGGTCCAGTGACAAAATAGTCAAATGTGTAAGATTACATCTTGAAAACTAGCATGTTAAATTAAAAACCAATGAAAAACTACAACAAAAGTAAGAAATGCACATTTGATAAACAATGCAGATTTTAAAAGACTGGGAGGGGAAGGGAAGTATACCACATTTAATAGAGGACTGCACACATATCAAAACCCCTGCACTGGATTAACTGTTGCAGTAAGAACAGATACGGTAGTATCTGTGGTTCAAACATTCACACTGGGAAATAAGATTCTTAAAATTATCAACTTTTTTAATAAAATAAGAGGATAAATAATTTCATCTTTGAGGTCATACCCTAAAGAATACATCCCAGAGTTTCCATTTGTCAACAGATCTCTCTGCTTCATGCCATATCATCATATTCAAGTCCTGGGGAATGTAATTACATATGCTGTAAACTGAGAAAGGTGTGAGGAGGAGAGAAAATACATTCTTCATTCATAGATGTGCATGTGCTTTGCAAGGAGAGGGTGTGGTTTGGGAAACCAGTCATTTCTTGAGGAGATATGGGGACAATGTACAACAGGAACAGAGAGGCAAGCAAATGGTTATTTACCAACCCATCAGAAAAAAAATGGCTTCTGGTAGCTAGAAAAGGGAAGATACCTGTTGCCTCTTACCAAAGGTAAACAAACAAACTCAATCTGCACTTCAAGTGTACCCCTATGTGTGAAAAGTGAAATATGGGAGTAGATGTAAAGAGATTTTTCTGAATGGCTTGTGGAATCAGTTTCTTTACTTGGTAGTCCCATCCATATAAAATTTCTCAATGACTAGCTAGCTGAGCTCACTTATGGACACGTGGTATTCTCTAAGAGTTCTCAAATGGAAGAAAGACTCCCAACAAGCAAGTCACCTACAAAAAAAGATGAACTTTGAATTACAAAAAGCAGAGAAGATGAATTTCAGTGAGCAATTTTCAAACCAACAAAAGTATATAACAAAAATACAAGGCTAATTGGAAATGAAAAGTTAAGAAAAGAATGTGAAGGAACTCAGAAGACACAGAGGAAGAAAAAGCTTTAACAGATCTCATTGTTCTACATACCAATTATTCTAGAAATCCATAAAGATATCTTTTAATCTTTTAAAATTAACCTCTCTCAAAACAAAAATCCCAGCAAATAAATGCCTAACCGTAAAGTACCTGGAACTTTCTCTGTAATTTTAAAATGTAATTTTAAAGCTTTGTAACAAGTCGGTTTTTAAAAATTTGCAATATATGTCAAATTTCCCTCTGACATTTCCTCAAAACCACTTAAAATCCTCAATGAACCATAACCAAACATCAACTATTATAGAATTGGTATGGCAATACACCAACTTTCAGTTAAACCATTAAAAAAGCATCCCTTAAATAGAGGGAGCCAATTGTTGACACAAATACTTTTACTAATCATATTACTCTAATTTCAAGAACTGTAGCTTTTACTACTGTCAAAGAATCTTATTTCATACCTCCTTTCCTGTAGCTAAAAGAAAAAGAAAAACTAATGGAAGAGAATATCTTTCAAACACATTTGCTTTAAAAAACAAAACAAAAAAAGGACCTTAATGAAGTCACTGGGAAGCCTCCTGAACCTTATTTCTATCTCCTTTTATTAAAAAGGCTGGAGGACAATATGATCTTCAAAGCCGGGCTTGACATTTCACCATTCTCTCTCCAGCCTCTCCGGATACACTGGAAGAGATACCTTACATGGATCTTTCCCCATTAGAGGACCTCTGGTTTTCCAGAATGGAAAAATTCAAATTTCATGTCTTGGTATCAAAACTCACACTGACAGAACTCTCTTGCCATAAGTGTTCAAGTGTGACTGTTGCCTAAGAAAAGAACAATCCAATAGGGCATAGTCTAGTTACCACCTGTAAATGTATAGAATGAAGCTTAAATCCACCTTTTTGAATAAACAAATGTTGTGCCTTATCCACGTCAGTGCTTTTAAACAAGACCAATTTTCTCATTACACACCGTTACATTAGCAATCTAAAACCAATGCCCTTTCAAGAACTGACAAATCTTAATAAACACAAAGAAATTTTTGTATTTAAAAATGCTAAGGGCCTCAAGTTGAAAAAAAGAACTCGAGCTGCATTCTAAACTGCAATGTTTGGTCAAGCATTTCTAACAAATATTTTAAATAAGATTTCCATACCTGTCTTCATCACCATCAACAGGAATAGCTATGCTGAATACAGAGGTGGCCAAACTGTTCATAGGTGTTAACTGAAGGGGGTTTGCCAGGGCATCTGCAACAGGAGGCTTCACAACAGGCTTATTTTCAGCAATGAGAGAAAGTGGTGGTTGAGGTAGGGGTTCTGATTTTCTTCTAGTATCGTCAACTTGCCCGACTAAAGGTTGGGTCTGAGTCTGAAACTGGCTTAAGTCAGACTGTGGTAGACTTGTTGGTACACTGGGTGTGCCTTGCGCTAAGGGCAGCCCAACATGCTGGATTACGCTGCCGCTCCTGCTGACTGGCGTATGGCTGCTCAGCTGCTGCGACTGGACCAGAGGCGCGGGTACATTTGGCATAGTAACAGAGGTGGTAGACACACTAGGCACGCTTGGAGCGGGCACGGCTGCAGGCACGTTTGGAACTCCGGGCAGCACGGCGTGGGGGCCGCCAGGCACGGCCGACGGCGCACCACTGCCGCCCATCTGCGGCGGAGGCACGGACTGGGGCTGCCCGGTCCCAGGGGGAACCAGGCCCGGCTGCACCGCGCATCCTACAGCGGCCAGGGGCACTCCAGCCGGTTGACCAGGCGCGGCCTGCCCGCCCTGCGCGGGTCCCGGCCCTGGAGCCACGGCTTCACCGGGCAGGGAAGACGCGCCTATTATCTGCGCACCCACCGTGGAGGCATTCTGGCCGGTGCCCACCGGCAGGCTGGCAGGCGTGGCGAGGCTCGCTCCGGCGCCGGTGGACGAGGGCTGAGCAGGGCTTGGCGGCTGCAGGCCGGCCACGTGCGGCTGTAGGTATTCACTCTGCCCCGTGGGCTGGACGGGCAGCAAATGCCCGGGCGGGAGCGGAGGCTGGGGGTACGCGAACTGCGGAGGCTGCTGCGTCGCTGGCGCTCCGAGGGTCGGGCCGGGCTGCGGCGGCAGGGGCATGCCGGGCTGCGTCAGGGTTACATTCGTCAGCGGTAGACCCTGTCCGTTGGGCCCCTGCGGGAGGACGCCGGGGCCGGCTCCCTGGGGCTGGCTGGGCTGCGGGGCTGCCATCATCTGCTGCGGCCCGGCCGCGGCTCCCGGGAACGGCGGCACTGGAGCCGCGCTTTGAACCACAGCCCCACCTACGGGCGGCGGTGGCTGTGGCTGCCCAACGCCAAAACTCTGCGGCTGGGCCGGGGCGGGCTGGCTCATTTTCTCCGACGGGGGTAGCTGTGACACAGCAGTCAAGGAACTGTCAGTTCCCGAGTCGGGCCCGTGCGCCCCCGGCATGGAGGCCACCACCACCACCACCGACCCTCCGGTGGCGCCCAGGCCGCTGTCCCGCTCCGCAGTCTGGTCAAAAGTACTGCTGTGTCTAATGCAATCCCCGGACCTGGTCAGGACGCTGCTGTCCGAATCCCGCTCATAGTATTCCATACACGTCCATCGGCCGCGTCGGTAGGGCTCCCCGCTCCCGTGGTCCAGCTTGATCACGCGAAATCGGGAACTACAAGTGGTGGGGGGCTGCGATGGGGCCGCAGTCCCTGGCCCGGCAGAGGAGCCCGCGACCGGGGGACCGCCGGGTGCTCCCGCGGAGGGGGCCGAGGTGGCGGCCACCGCCGCCGCCGCGGTACTGGCCAGCGCCCCAGCCACGCTCCGGGCCGAAACGGCTCCTCCTCCGTTGGCGGGAGCAGCCGCCGCGGCCGCCAGCTGCCCGTCCAGGAGGAGGTTTGGGGAGACGGTCCCGGGAGTCTCCGCATCCCCAACATTGTTGAGCGTCTCTTCCGAGGAGCTGCGCTCACAGACCTCCTCAGGGCCATAATCCGTGGCCCGAGAGACGTCGAATATCTCGGAGGAGACGTCCTCCGTACGTGACTCGTCCGGGTCGTCCAGGCTCTCGGTGTCCTCGGTGATGCTAGTGGCCACCTGGGCCGTGGTGACACTAGTGATCTGGAAGCAGCTCTTCTTCTTGGCCGGCATCTTGGACATGGTGAGAAAGGCTGGAGGGCAGAGAGGCACGCCGGCTCCTCTGCGATCTTGCCGGAAACCAGGAAGGGCAGAGCAGGGGCCCCCAAAGACAAAGTCCGCGTCCGCGCTGGGGTCTGAGGCCCGCCGCTGTGAAAAGTCACTGGCTGATCCGGACGCTGGCCGCCCTGCGAGACATCCTCCTCCCCGTTTCCTTCAGTGTCGGTCTCTACGGCTCTGCCCCCGTCGCACTCGCGCGGCGGCTCCTCCTTCCTTTTCGCCTCCCGCAGTCGCGGCGCCTCGATTCAATCCCCTCAGCGGCGGCGCGAGCGCGATCCCAGGGGCGGGCCGGCTGCTTCCTCCTCCCGTCTCTGGGGCCGCCGTGGTCAGTCCAGCTCGACGCTCGGCGCGGTCAGCAGGCCGGGCTGGGGGTGGGAGTGGGAGGGCGAAGGGGAGGAGGAGGCGGCGGCGTGAGGGGCGGTGCTGCCCCGCTCGGGCTCCTCAGGCCAGTGCCGGCGTCAGCGCTGGGCTCTCTCGGACGCTGAGGGAAGGGGAAGGAGTGGCGAGTCTGGAGCCGGGGATTCCTAATTCAGCCAGGAGCGGCGGGCCGGGGCTGGCTGAAGGTCCGCGGGCGGGCGGCGGAGCTTCGGCGCGGGCGGGCGGCCCCCTCCCCGGCTTTAGCCGGAGCTCAGCCCCAGGGACATGTCGACTGTCTCTGGCGGAAACCCGCTCCGGGGGAGGGGAAAGCAAGCTCGGTCCTCCCCTTACAGGGGAGCCACCCCCGCGGGCGGGCGGCGGCGGTCTCGGCCTCCCCTCGCGGCTCCTGAGAGAGTGAGGGGCGGCGGTGGTGGTGGTGGTGGTGGTGGCGGCGGCGGCCCGCTGGCCGGCGAGCGCAGGCGCTCCGGCTGTGTGAGGTAGCGGTGGTAGCTTCTTCGGCTCCTCCTCGATGCGCCCGGCTCGCAAACCCCGGAGAAACTGAAATTCAAACTGCTGAAGCGGCGGCTGCAGCTCCCTCCCCTCCGCCAAGATGGGGCTGAAATGGCCGCGCCAGGGATGCTGGGAGGAGCAGCAGCCCGGCTGCCGCCGCCGCTGTCGACTAAAATGCCGCCGCTGCCGCAGCCACCGCCAGCGCCGCAGCCGCCGCCGTTCCGTGACGCACCGGCGTCGTGACGTCACCGCCCCGCCCCCTCCGGTTTCCTGCAGTTTCGCGTGGAGGCTGGAGGGGGGGAGGCGGTGGGCGGGACTAAAGGTTAAAAAAGGGGAGCGGTTTTTTTTCTTTAATTTAAAATTTTTTAAATTTAAAATTTAGGCCGTAGGTCTTTAAGAGTTGAAGAGCTAAAGACTCTTGAATGCCAAGCCTGGAGGAGCTTATAACCGCGCCAGTTTTGTTCCGAGGCACTGGAAGACTGGATGGAGGTCATGTGCTGTGTCTAATGTTTAGCCGAATCTTACAGAAACAAGGGCGATAGAAATGAGAGTTAGGGAGATTTAGCCAGGATAAAGAGGGAAACCGCTGGAGGAACCGAATCACTTGAAGAAGTCTTTTCTGAAAATAAATGTTCACCACTGTAGTCAGAAGAGTGAAATGTCGAGAGAAATGGGGATGATTAACCAAGAACAGCAAGCCAGATTGAGTCAGAAAACTGATCTTTCGGCCAGAAATTCTGTCTCCAACAATGGCATCAGGAGATGGTTACTTGCCCAGGGTGAGGTCAGTTTAAAAAAAGATTAGAGGTTACCAACATATTCCTGATTTTCCTGAATTTGCTGTAATTCCAGGGTCGAAGAGTTCATTTAAACTCTTGAGACTGTTTTTACTTTCAGCACGAAATGAGCTTATGGGCTCCATAAATGTAGAACCTACTGCGTTAAATAGTTATGGTTCTTTCTTTTGTTTATTCTGAAACTCTTAGTTGGAGCCAGAGTGTTAACATGGTTTGAATTGGGCCATGAACAACCAGAACAAGTCAGAAAGCACCCTTTCCTCTCCAGTACAGAGAGCAGTTACCAAAGTACTGGAGAATTGATTATCTTTTAGCTACTTCCTGGCAAAAGCAAATGGTAAGGCCATTCTCTTAAACAGTTAAACAAAATGGGGAACGTGGCTCTTGAACTTTGACACACTAATATATCACTTAGGTAAAATCCAAGAAATCTGGAAATCAAGATTTCATATCACAGTTTTAGCAGTCATATCATGATGACTTACATAAATCAGTTAACCATTATGCTCAGTTCTCTAATCTTTGAAGAGTAGAAATACTTTTTATCCCCAAAGATGTTTCAATAATGACAATTTACTAATAATTTTTAGGTCCTTAGTTGTAAATATAATATACAGACATATGTCTTTTAACCTTAGTAGAAACCATGTCGTCCAAACCCAAGTGCATGAGGTCAGGATGTGAAATAAGACCAGATAATAACATCCCTGTTTGTTAAGAAGATGGGACAGAGTAAAGGAACAAGTGTAACGTTATGCTGCTATTGTGGTAGAGATAGCTAATGGAATATTTCATTTCTAAATCTCTAATTTCAGTAATTGTTAGAGATTTTTCCATTAATAAGTTAGATCAACTGGTTAAATCCAATATAAACTTAACAAAAGCTTAATTTAATTTTGCATCTACTTGCTGTATTGTTAAAAATGGTGACCAATTGGGGCGCCTGGGTGGCTCAGTCGGTTAAGCGTCCGACTTTGGCTCAGGTCATGATCTCCCAGTTTGTGAGTTCCAGCCCTGCCTTGGGCTCTGTGCTGACAGCTGGGAGCCTGGAGCCTGCTTCAGATTCTGTGTCTCCCTCTCACTCTGCCCCTCCCCTGCTTGTGCTCTGTCTCTCACAAATGAATAAATGTAAAAAAAAAAATTTTTTTTTTAAATAAAAAAAATGGTGATCAATTTTGGAAAAATAAGTACCAGATGCCTGCTTATCCCATTACATTATCTTATTACATAAACTTCCTGATTACTTGTTATGATACTCTTAAATCACACACTTAAAGGAAAAGTCTTAAGTAATCTGTAAGATCATTTCTCCTTAAAGAACATGTAAAGGATTATGAAATGACAATGATGATAAAGATAATTTAGAAGAGATCTGCAAGTGGGCTATATTTTTGATAAGAATGGGGTTAAGGATGTTAAAAGACATCTTAGCAAAAAATAAGATGTATAAAGTTAAAATGTTTTATTTATATGCTTAAAGATTTTTGTGTGTTTAAGACAATAAAATAGTTCTCTTGAAAGTAAGTAAGTTTTCCAAAAGTCTTAAAGGCCCTAGCTTCTTTTATACATTCGCTCCTTAGAGATGTAGAGAATTTATTGCATAAAACTGCTATGAAGAAATGGTAAAAATTCTGGTTGTTAAAAATAGATTTGAAAGCATTTTACACAGGAAAAAAAATCATAATTGTCATCAAACAATGCACAACTATGTAATTCATGGTTCACCCACAAAGGATTAAAATCCTCCACATAACTAATTAAAGTGATAGGAAGCCAGATGTACCAGCCAGGATATACACTCTGTGTGAGGAGAGCTGATAATAAGTAAAATGGTAGCCTAAGTCACTGAAACTGGGGAGACCTCTGGAGTCCCAAACCTCAAGACTAAGGGTTTTCATACAACTATGCTGGTTCCATGCTTACACCAAAAACTACATGTGGAAACTGTGGGAGTCCTTGATGACTGCTCCAGAGCACCCAATTTGAGTGTCCTACATCTTATACTTCCCTCAAAGACTTACTTTAAAGCCACGTATGGGAGGTAGGTTTAGGAAGAACAATGCAGGGGGGAAAGAAAAAAAAAAAAAAACAATTGCCAACAACTTAGAAACTAAGGACTGTTTCCACTGATGGTCAGAAAAAACAAAACCAAACTGAACCAAACACTACAACCACAATAGCAAGATTCCTTTGTTTGAGAGTATCATACTCCAAATTCTGTTAGGTTATTATCTAACCATATCAGTACCAGATGGTAAATTGTTTCATAGTCACAAGATCCTGGAATGTGCACTACAGATACTCAAGAAAACCTTATTTTTTCAACAAATACATATTACATTTAAAATAGTAATAGTATATTAAATACTCTGGGATAGAGAAAAAGACTCATACTTTCAGGAGAAATTAAGCAACTGCCTAGACTAAGAGAAGTAACATTCGGAATTAATGCTATCAGTCATTGACATTTATTGAGCACTCCCTGTGTGCATTAAGAATTGGACAGCCTGTGTCCTCGCCAACAACTTTTTTTGGGATTTAGAAATAGCTTGTGTTTACTTTCTAAATTTTTATTACCAACATGCTGGAAAATACAAAATGGAGGACTACTTTTCAGGTTTCAAAAAGCATTTGCTAGAAATAAATATCAGTTGTCTGAACAAGTAGTCCTTATTTATTACTATGGTTTTCCTGGGGTTCTATTTCTGGGACAGTATCTTACTAATAACCACTTGCACTGAGGCCATTGTATAATATTGTCTGAAAATCAAACAACAACAACAAAACAATGCTGCAATGAAAGAAGACTAAGCATAGTGAAATTCCATAAATACTTTTATAAAAGAAAACATAATCTGATTGAGATACACAATCTTTTCATCACTTGACAGCAAATGAAGTGTGTAAAAATTTCAAATTTAAGAAAAGTTCTATTGGGGCGCCTGGGTGGCGCAGTCGGTTAAGCATTCGACTTCAGCCAGGTCACGATCTCACGGTCCGTGAGTTCGAGCCCCGCGTCAGGCTCTGGGCTGATGGCTCAGAGCCTGGAGCCTGTTTCCGATTCTGTGTCTCCCTCTCTCTCTGCCCCTCCCCCGTTCATGCTCTGTCTCTCTCTGTCCCAAAAATAAATAAACGTTGAAAAAAAATTTTTTTTAATAAAAAAAAGAAAAGTTCTATTAGATAGTCTTCTAAAGTTTGATATACTATGAAACAATAGTGTCTTTTTTAATAGGGAAGATTCCCTTGAGTCCCAGTGATCTTTGAAGTTCAGGCAAAATATAGCAATTTGTTGGGAGGAAATGGTGCATTTTGAATAATAAATATAGTATCCTATTAAAGCATGTTTTCTTCTAGTATGGCACTTAATTTAGAATCTAAAATATTAATTATGTAGTTCTGAAATCTATCTTAATGCTGCAATGTAGGGCAACTTCAACAGAAAATCTATTAGTGACTATATTACCTTTAAATACACACACACACACACACACACACACACACACACGCTACTTATGACCACTTGGGATACAATTAAAGAAATCTACATTGCCTAATTTGAGAAAACTTGAGATCAAGAGTAAGCTTCAGTTTTATTTTATTTATTTATTTTAAAACAAATTTTTTTTTCAACGTTTATTTATTTTTGGGACAGAGAGAGACAGAGCATGAACGGGGGAGGGGCAGAGAGAGAGGGAGACACAGAATCGGAAACAGGCTCCAGGCTCTGAGCCATCAGCCCAGAGCCTGACGCGGGGCTCGAACTCACGGACCACGAGATCGTGACCTGGCTGAAGTCGGATGCTTAACCGACTGCGCCACCCAGGCGCCCCATTCAGTTTTATTTTAAACTTGTCTTGCAACTGTTGACAAATCTATTAATCCCTCAGTCTCCCATTACTAAAAAGAAGCAACATTGTGGTGAAGAGGCATTAAAACCACCATTCCCACTGAAAGAATAGATGGAAAAAGATAACACACGTGGCAGTGTTTTGGTGTCTTTGGAAGAAAAGATGGCAACTCACTGTGATATTATTGACAGTCACATTTTCAATGCAATTTGTCAATTAAAAAAGAAAGTTACTTGGGCCACCTGGCTGGCTCAGTGGGTAGAGCATACAACTCTTGATCTCAGGGTTGTGAGTTCGAGCCCCACAATGAATGCAGATATTACTTAGAAATAAATAAATAAAAACCTTTAAAAAAGGTTACTGGATTACATGATTTTATGAAGAAGCCATATTCTGTCATAGATGAGCTAGTTATTTAAAGACATTTAATGGAAAATCTTTTGGTGAGGTGAATCATCACCATCTATTCTGTCTTTCTTGTGTGTGAATTTGGTGTATGCATGTGTAATTATGTTATTACTTCAAGTGGTAGTATATCTGTAATTTTAAGTTGTAACGTTAATACTCACAAAAGAACACTGAAAGACATTGCCAATTCTAGACTTCTAGGTTATAGTTCTTCTGTATGTTACTATTATCAGCTTATGAAGTTCAAAAAAATATGTTTTAGTGTAGAAACTTGTATAAATTGGATCGAGACATGAGGGATGGTCTAAGTGTTGACTGATAATCTGAAGGTCATTCTAACTTGGCTGATTGGACTATTTTCAATTCATAGTAAACAGCGGTTGAAAGGCACAAATAGAATCTTGACTACTTTGTATTGGCAGTTGTGTTTTAATTCCAAAATAACTATCTCCTTAGTCGTTGGAAACAAAACACTTTTAACATTTAACTTTAGAATACTTGAAATCCTACTTTGACAGCATTCATACTCATTAAAAGCTCAACCCATGACCATGTTTGCACAAGGATTTGGGTGTTACTTAAAATGGTTACGTAATGAGCTGCTCCTCTATAAATTAATTTTCACTCCTCTCCCCCATCTTTCACCTGATATCTTTGGAGAAGAAGGAGGCTAGCAAGAAATAAGGAAATAGGAAAATGCAAAATCAAGGTGAAATGCTAACCATAGGCTTGTTGCAGTTTTGGCCATCAAATATCTAATGAATAACTATAACTATTACTGTGACCCTCATTTTGTGATATTCACCTATTTTTTAAACTAAATTGACTAGATACAAATATATTTTCATGTTCAAAGATTTAGAATAGTTTCTCCATCTTCACCCCATTTCTTCTGGATTGTGGTACTAATCGTTTTTTGCGTATTGCATATGTTTGTTCAATAGCTGATTTACTTCTAGATTTTCAGTTTATAACTATTTCATTTATATTTGTTTGATAGGTTCTCCATCAATACAATGGTTCTACCCTTTCAGGAAAAAAAGATCAACCCTTTCACAAAAATGCATATTTTAAAGAAAGATAAATTATGTGATAATGGTTCATTCATTTTCCATGTATTCTCCCCAAGTATTGCTTTAAGCAACTACTGAATTGCTTTAAGCTTAACTACTGCGTTTAAAATAATTTTGCTTATTAATATTTTATTTGAAATATTTTATGTTGATGGAAAAAAATCAAGCTTATATTTTGAACAAAGAGCTCTGAATATCTCCTTATTTACTCATCTAATATATATTTAGAAGACTACTATGTGCTGGTCTCTTTGCTAGACTTGGGGAACAGCTGTGAACTAGACAAGAAAAGGAAAGTCTTTGTTCTAATAGGTCTTATATTTTAGAACAGGAACCGATGCCAAAGAAATCAATGAATAATGCGGTAATTTCAAAGACTCATAAGTGTGAAGAAGAAACAAACAACAGTGGAAGGTGGCGGCAAAAGCATCTTAGGTGTCTGGCTGGTGGGCTTTTTGTCAAAAGCCAGCATTTAAGAAAGAGAGGCAGACACGGCACAATGGCACTGTGGTGGAAATCAGTGTGTCGCAGGGGCATCTGAGAAGTAGGCAGGCCCTAGATCTTAGGGATCTCGTTGGCCCAGTGAAAGAATTTGTATTTTACTTTAAATGTAATGAGAAGCCACAGGAGGGTTACAGGCACATGATTAACACGCTATGATTTACATTTAAAAAGAAACCTCTCTGTTTTCCTAACTTCTCATAGTTTAGAGTATGTGGTGTATTATATTCAGAAAGATCTGTTAAAAGAGTCAACGATACATTTCTTTTCATATGGTTATAATACTTGTATCATACCAAAATGGTAGAAATATTTAACAATCTCTATGACATTTTTTATACAGAGATTTAATAACTTTATAGCACAACAACTGATTAAATACCTGTGAGACAAGTCTTTTTCTCAGTGAAACCCTAACTAATTTAATGTCAGTGATTTTGATTACTCAAGAACTTGAAATGCCCCACCTAAAAAAACCCAAAAAACAAAAAACAAACAACCCAACTCTGAACTACAGAGAAAAAGAAGGCATTTTGTTTAAAGGCAATTATTAGATAAGTGTGATAGAACTATCTGACAAGGAGAACTTCTAACAAGTAGAGCTAATTTTAGGGAGGCTCGGTGCTGAGCCTCATCTTTCCCATGAGATAAAAATATACATAGATAAATCTAGGGAGGATGGGAGAGATTCAGTTAGTCATAAAAGAGCCACAAAGAAGGGACCCTTATGGAAAAGGTAGAAGGCAAGGCCATACAGCTCAGTATCGGTGGATTGCCTTTTCTTTCTTGTCCAGGTACAATTGAACAGTGGATAATTTTTACTCTGATTCATGGGCTCTCTCTTAGCAAAAGAATGCTAGAGTAGCATCTTGTTTTTAATGAAGCTACACTCGTGTTCTGGTGGCAACAGCTGGCCTCGCCACTTTCCTCACTCCTTCCTTTGTCTTCTCCCAATTCTAGGTTTATGTGTATGAATGTTAAATTTATTCTTACCATCGTAAACTCCAAAGCAGGGCCAACATGTCTGGGAGCTTCAGCAGAGATAGATGGGTAAGCCATCCTTTTCTCTGAAGCACACAAAGTTATTTTCCCAGTGGAACATGGAAGAAGAAGCACCTACATATTTTGTGCTATAGACCCCACTGTAAATGTAAATGGGCTGCTATAAGTTCCAAACAAAGAAAAAAGGCTTGCTTACCTTATCTAATACTTTTGAAATACATTGTTTATTATTTAATGAAATTTGGTGTTTGTATGATTATAAAGCATTAAGACTTTATCCTCTTTAAAAAGGGTACACGTGTTCCCATGTTGCATTTTTGTTAACTACCATTCCAAAACTCTTAAATTATTTTACAGCTTAATTATGAAGCTTACACATATTGATCATATTGCTTTATAATTGTATCTTGTTGTGGGTAGGAAAATATTACTTTAAACAAACTGTATAGTCCACCTGATTAATGAACTTTACATGTAGTTGACTTCTATTTTCAAAAAAATCAAACCATTTTAAAGATGAACATTTGTTATCATCTGATGATTTTTAAAAAATGATGAATGTGGTAGAATATTGAGTTAAAAAACATTAAACAAAATTGTATCTCACCTTTGAAAGAAGGTTACATGTATGCATAGGAAAAAAACTGAGGGGAAAATATATCAAAATTTAAATAGTAGTTATCTCTGGGTGATGAGGTTATTGGCCTTTTTTGTTTCATTTTAAAAAATATTTTCCAGGGGCGCCTGGGTGGCGCAGTTGGTTAAGCGTCCGGCTTCAGCCAGGTCACAATCTCGTGGTCCGTGAGTTCGAGCCCCGCATCAGGCTCTGGGCTGATGGCTCAGAGCCTGGAGCCTGTTTCCGATTCTGTGTCTCCCTCTCTCTCTGCCCCTCCCCCGTTCATGCTCTGTCTCTCTCTGTCCCAAAAATAAATAAACGTTGAAAAAAAAAATTTAAAAAAATATTTTCCAAATTTTCTATAACAATCACATACAATTTTTATCTGAGTGTGTTACTTTTATATAAAAAATGTACGTTTCCATACCACCTGAATTAAAAGTAGCTTTGTAAAGGTGTAACAACAGATGAAATGACAATTTTAGTCATGTGATAAATAACACTTTGTAATTTCTATCAAAAGATAAACTGCCCCTCAGTTTTGTTGAATTCCATCAAAAGGTAACATTAGGAATGAATTGTGCTTTTTCAGTTGAATCAAATTAATGCAAAAATGCTTTAAAGAGTTAATTTATGAAATTAAAAAGGAATTTAAAAAGAAATTAAAAAAGACATAAAGGACAGAAGTGTAATTGAAATATAAGAAATAAAGTTGAATGAAAATGGGGTGTTAGGAAACCTTTGTTCTATTGTAGGCTCTGCAGAATTCTATGTAGCTGTGTGTCTTTGACCTCTCTGGGTGTCATATTCTTTATCTGTAAAATAAGGAGGTTGACTGAGAGCATTACTATTTTTGGTTCTAATATTTTATGAATCTAGAGTCCCAAAGGACAAATTTGGAGTCTTGGTTTTGCATGTGACAGCCAACATATAAATAGGTCCACAAAACATTTTTGCTTTAGCTTTGGTAATACTCAAATATGCTAATTATTGCCTGATTCCCCAAGGTACCCGCCTGCCTCAGGACCTTTGCATTTCCTGTACTTTCTGCTTATTGCCTGAAATATTTGCATGCCTAATTCCTTCACCTCCTTCAAGTCTTTGCTCAAATGTCACCTTTTCAGTGAGGCCTACCCTGACTACACTATTTAAAACTGCCAGCCTCTCCCGCTCCCAGCTCCTATCCTCTTTCCTGCTTTATTTTTTGCTGTTGCACTTGATACATTTTTTTTTAAATGTTTTATTTATTTTGGGGAGAGAGAGAGAGATAGAGAGAGAGAGAGAGAGAGAGAGCCCGGGAAGGGCAGAGATAGAGGGAGACACAGCATCTGAAACAGGCTCCAGGCTCTTAACTGTCAGCACAGAGCCCGATGTGGGGCTCGAACCCACCATCCGTGAGATCATGAACTGAGCCAAAGTCGATGCTAAACGGACTGAGCCACAGGGGGCCCCCGCACTTAATATCTTTTAATACATTATGTCATTTCCTTATTTTGTTTGTTGTCTATCTTCCCATGCTAAAATGGATTGCCTAGGAGAGCAAGGGCTTTCATCAGTCTTGTTCATTCTTGCATTTTTTTGGTTTTTAGTATGTATATATTTTTATTCTAGACACACAGAGAGAGAGAGATCCAGGGAGAGGGGCAGAGGGTGGGAGAGGGAGAGAGAGGGAATCTTAAGCAGGCTCCACACTCAGCATGGAGCCTGACACAGGGCTCAATCCAACCACCCTGGGATCATGACATGAGTCAAAATCAAAAGTACAATGCTCAACCCACTGAGCCACTCAGGAGCCCCAATTCTTGCATTCTGAAGGTGGTAGAGCCAGACACATATTAGATTTTTTAATAAATACTGTATAAATGAACTTTCCATGTTTATAATACCCTACAACATTTTCATTCACCATTATGAAAGTAAAGCAATAAATATGTCTAAAATCATGGAAGATTGGCACAGGGGGAATTCCCTGCAAAAAATAGGTACTTCATGTATCTTTAAGAGGAAATAAAAAAGAGGGGCGCCTGGGTGGTACTGTAGGTTGATCATTCGATGCTTGATTTTGGCTCAGGTCATAATCTCACAATTTGTGAGTTCGGGCCCTATGTCAGGCTCTGCACTGGGAGAGCTGAGCCTGCTTGGGATTCTCTCCCTCTCCTTTTCTCTCTGCAAACCCCCCCCCCCCCCCGCAACTGTCTCTCTGAAAATAAATAAACCTAAAAAGAGAGGAATTAAAAAAGAAATCATTTTAATTATTAGACATTTTTTTAAACTTGTTATTGAATCAATTTTAATCTTTGCAGAAACTTAAGAAAATATGCGAGCTATACATTGGATCATATGCAGAAGCCCTCGAGAATACAGCATCTTTCGTATTCTGTAGAAAGCACAGATTGAAATTTTGATCACGAATACACATTCCTTTGACACCACCATTTTTAATCATATTCATTTAAGGCATATTAAGATGCATTTAATATTTGGTATAATAGTCTCACATTTCCTTTCATAGGAAGATTTAATAAATAGATCTACTCTATGGGTAAAAAGTTCTTCCCATATAGTTTTTTAAATGTAGGTCTATAGATATGTCACTACAGTAACAAACTTGGAAAGAAGGCTCTATTTTTAATTCAGAGAATCTAAATGCTATGGGTTAATGAATACCTAGGCTAAAAAAATGTCTTTTATAGACTCCTTGGGCTTTGTTTTCTTCATCTGTTTAGTTTGGCTGCTCTCATTTACATACTTGTTCTCATTAGGGTTTGAATTTCAGAGCTGGCCTCACTCTGCAATGGGAACAAATGTCTTGCCATGTGATACTAACTTTCCATTACATCCTGAAGTATTTGCAGTCCCAGAGGCAAAGAATTTATGGTTGGTACATAAGAGATGGAACCATCACACAAAAGAGGCCAAATTTGAAAACATATATTTTTTTGGTGCTAATATAGTTTCAAGATAATGAGAACTTAGAATAATCAGCTAACGACCAAAAATGAATCATTGTTAAAACACTGGTTTTTTGGCATAAAATAGCTAATGTTTCTAGTTGGTTGATAATTTTCATAGCAACCGTGGTATCTGGCACGTCCTAAACACCTTTCATTAGGGGCCTTCAGACCCTTTTGAAGCAGCTCATTATACTCTGAAATAGTTCTGAGAATAAGGAAAAATAATACACACATTTTGCTGATATTCTGTAGCTGTGTAGAGGGCATCATGTAGCAAGTACTTACGATGCATTATGAGATTTCCCAATAATTCTCCAGCCAACTAGGAAATTGAGTAGATGTAGCAAGAGATCTGAAGTATTGAAAGTCAATCCCCAAGTTAGAGTTTGGTCAGAATTCTAAACTTAATTATTTTATTCTTTAAAAAATAAATAAATGAATCTTGGAGGCTATTTCCACAGCAGGGTCACTATTACTATCCATAAAAATAACATGGCACCATATTTTCAAGGAGTTCTGTATATTTCCCAGCTTCTTCTTACTCTTTGCTATGCTCTATGAGATGTTTTGGTGGTAAGTTTTATTTTAGTGTTGGCCAGAAAGTCAAGGGAAAAGAGTGTTAAGAACAGTAGTCAGTAACTGTGAGAATTCATCACAGATCTATTCATATTTCTGGTCATACCTTGAATTTGTGTAGTACTTTATGGTTGTCACGTGTCATATCATTTGATTGTTATGATGCTATGTCTTTGTGACCTTGGGCAAATCATTCAGCCATGACTGTGGTCCCCCTTAGGTAAGCTGCATTTAATAGATACCTTCTACTAAGCCCAAGGAACGCTTCGGAATTAATAACAAAGTAGTTGAACACATTACAAAGTCTTTAAAAGAAAGGTAGCATTGTAAATATAAGGTATTTTTAACCATCTAACTTGGGAAATTGAAATTTAGAGAGGTCGAGTGAGCTGGCCCTAAGTATTTAACCATGTTAGTTCAAAGAAACATATAGAACCATGGGTTAAAATGTTTATATTTTATAGCTAGATTAAAAATGGCAAGAGATTTTTATCATAAAGGGCAAAATATTGTCTCAAGTGGAAAATAGCACTTTCTAAAAAATATAAACAAATATTCATTCTGAACTATGAGCTCACTAATTTTACTTAAATGCATCAAACTGAATACAATTTCATCAGTTGTTGATCAGCATTCAGGCTACATATGACAAACCGATAAAACAAATTTTTTGTAAAAGATACCCAGTTTGGTAGTTAATCCCATAATGACTATGAATTACATGAACTGAAAGCAGAAATAGGAAACATTTTTGATAAAAGTAGTGTTTTCCAAATAGATATACAATCAGAATGGTACTTCATAAGCAACAGTTAAGGTGGTCAGCTGCTGTTCAAGCATTGTTGTATAGCTTATTTATCAGAATAAAACCTCCTTAAGAACACTGGCTATTATATAAAATGTCTCAATGTGCATAAAATGACAATCTCTAGCTTCTAAATTATTGTTTTTTAGAAATATATTATCATCCAAATCTGCATGATTGAAAGATTATTTGTATTTATTAAACATTGCTAGCAACTGAAAATGATCATTTTAAATTATTTTATCTTGAAATTTTTTATAATGAAAAATTCCAAATATATAGAAAAGTAGAATCATACAACAAATGACAATACTTGCATATTCAACAGGGTTCCTAGAAAATGGAGAAAAAGTGAGCAGCAGAGAGAGAACAGAAAAGAATAAGTGCTTAGTGTATGCCAGGCAGTGTGGTAGACACTTAAAATGTGTCTTCATTTAATCTTTTTTTTTTTAATGTTTACTTATTTTTGAGAGGAGGAGAGGGGCAGAGCGAGAGGGGGACAGAGGATCTGATGCGGGTTCTGCACTGGCAGCAGCGAGCCCAACGCGGGGCTTGAACTCACAAACCATGAGATCATGGCCTGAATTGAAGTCAGATGCTCAACCAACTGAGTCACCCAGGTGCCCCTTTATTTAATCTTTACAGTAACTCTATGGGATAAACATTAGCATCTCTAGTTTAGAGATGAAGAGATTGAACCTCAGAGAGATTGAGGACTTCCTCAAGAGTTTAGAATCAGAACCATATTTGAACTGGTCTGCCTGCTCTCTTTGTCCCATGTTCTCTCCATTACTCCATTTTACAATTATAATTTATGAACTAGCAGATTAGATTTTCCCAAACTTGTGAAGAGAAACTACTTTCTGACTTTTTGTTTTGTTTTGTGAACTCATCATGTTGGAAGGAAAGGCCAGAAGAAAGGGGTTGAACCTGTTCTGGATGAATTTGAGGGATAGACCTGATAATGAGGTCCTTGATTGGGGAAGGAAGTGGGCAGGAGGTTGTTACTTGCCATGAGAAAGAAGCAATGGGCCAGTGCAGGCTTTGGGGTATAGCAGCTAATTAGGCTGGTGTGTTGGGAACCACTACTGTGGTTGGGTCAGGCTCTCTAGAGGGCTTTCTGTTTACTTCTGTTAAGGAGTAGAGCTTTTATAGTAGGAGATAAAGCATTTCATTTTGCTATTCCTAAAAACAAAAAACCAACTGGAGGTGTTGGTCTGCCATTCTATTTCAATTAAAATGAAGTTGTGTCTTTAGCTGGAATGTATGTGTAACTGTCTTGGAATTAGACTCTCCAAGGTCAGTCTATCTCCACACAGCAGACAAGCAAATTCCCGGGATACCAGGCAATGTTTTCAGCAGGCTGCTGCTGCTTCCTGTCCCAGAGAAGAGGAGACGTTGGTTCTCATCCCAGCTCTGCAACTGGCAAATCGTCTCACCTCTCTAGGCCTCTGTTTTTCCCCCTCTGAAAAATAAGGAGGCTAATATGGACAATTCCTAGACTCCCTTCCAGCCCTTCCGGTCTCTGGTTTTATGAGAACAGAAATCACAGCTATTCCTTAGGCCCTCTGGGGGGGAATAAAACCAAAACAATTACCTTCCATGGTAAAACTCTGTCTGCTGTACAAATTTTAGTGTCCGAAGATTTAAAGTCCATTTATCCGATAGACTTGCTGGGAAGCAGGTCAGTTGACATTTTCATACACTTATTTGAAGGTGTTTTAGCATTGTTAGAAAACTTTTCTGTAGGCTGAAACTTTGTTGAGAGTTAATTCAAATTTTTTTAACATCTCATTTTGAAATTCAAAGCAATTGACTTGTTTTGGGTGTCCTATTTAGGTGCTTTCCATATCTCAAATAATTTTGTCAAACACTTCAAAAGTTACACTCTGTCCTCTGAAATTGTTTTAGGGACAATTGCTTGTTATGTAAAATGGGATAGATGAAAGCTTAAATGTTATATTTCACTTATTCAAACATACACACCTTAATGACAAATGCCTGCTAAAAGGAAGTGTCTTAGTAAAGTATGACTTTGTGCTTTTTAATTGCATAAGGTTCATTTGTTCATGAATGGGTGGATAATCTTGGTGGGAAAATGAGAAGACTTTTACATGTATGAAAATACAGACTCCTTTTGGAGTTGTTGCTTGTTCAGCACACACGCGTTGACTTTCCATGTACTTGACAAGCACTGATTACTTGCTGGAGTTACACATGGGAGAAAGGTATGCTCCCTGCTTCTGGAACAACCAAAGAGTAGAAGGTGCTTGTAGTTTGTATGGAAAAGAAAAAGAGAGAGAGAGAGACAGAGAGAGAGAGTTTATAAAGTTTCTCTGCTATATGACCTCATTGCAACACATGGAGTGATATTATTATTTTAGTATACTCACAAGGAAACTGAGTCTCATAAAGGTTAGGTTATTGTCATGGTCAACTTGTTATTACTTGCTCAGTGTCTGTTGTCCTATTTAACAAACCCTGGGACCATGTCTGTCTTTTTCACCCCATAGCCTCAGTACCTAGTGTGATACCCGGAACCCAGTAGGTGTTCAATACGTATTTGATCGATTACTAAATATTGGATTAGTAGTACATCCGAGTAATAGTATTTCAAATATTAGCATTAGTAACATTAATCTTCTCACTCTTCAAGCAAGTGTTCTTTCACTATGCCGTGCTGCTTCTTCAATTATGTATCTGTTTAGTATTAACAGAATGGAACCTTGAGGTCTGGAAAAAGAATTATGTACTACCTAATTTTTTAAATAAGGAAAGAGATGGCCTTTGAAAGGCAGAAGCTGAACACCTTTGCAAAGCACCAGGATAAATCCTCCAGAACTGGGACCTTGAAACTCGACTGTCAGAGTACTATTTTCCTAATAAAGTTAAACAATTATGGCATATGTTTCAAGGTTTCCGATTGTTTAATGGTTTGAAATAATTTCGCACTGGCCATTAAGAGACATGGCAGCAAGTTTCAGAGTCTAGAAGAACCTGTGTGCTGTATTAGTAATTTGATATTTTATGAAGCTCAGTTTATGGTGGATGCTAAGATACAGAGTTATTAACACTTTCGAATACAAGGATGGAATTTGAAATGACCTTGGCAAAACCGAGAGTTGTTAATCCTAAATAGGAACATGTGTAGGCAGGAGAGGCAAAGGTACGATAATTGCAACATGTGACTGTGGCAGAATTGAATTTAGAGTACCAAATTCAGTTATCACAAAGTAATTCTTGTATTGCATTCTTTAGACTGTTACTAGAATACTCTGGCGAGTTGTGGGCCTACCCGTTTAAGAGATTTGTAACAAACTGTATGACATTCAGAGGATCTAGAAAATAATTGAGGGTGGAGATTTGGGAATGTGAAACCATAGAAAATAAGTTGAATTTCAGTCGTGTAAGGCCTCAAAAACTTTTACGTGTCATATGCCCATTCTCAGAAGCTACTTTAGGATGTGCTCCACCAAAATGAGGGAATGAGGCAAGACAGAGGAAGACAGTGGAGACAGGATACAGGCCAATGAGGTTCCAGGAGACAGGGAAGGGAAAGCCTGGGTGACAAGTGTGCCTCTGGTGTCCAGGACCATCCATCTGGTGGTCAATACAAGGCCCATTACAAGGCTCAAGGAGGGACTTCTTTAAGAAGATGAAATTAAAAGAATCCTGATGTGTTTGAGCATTTTTTAAAAAAGGTCAAATAATGGATGGAGAATTCAATTAGTGGTAATACATAGAATACTTGATAAAACAAACAAAAAATAACCCCAGGGAAACAAAAGTATGAGCCAAAAAGAATAGGAGAAATATAGTATTTATATGACAGAGCTTAGGTATAAGTAACATTGATATGCCTACTATAATATAAACACTATTTAAAAAAAATTTTTTTTAAACATTTATTTGTTTTTGAGACAGAGAGAGACAGAGCATGAACAGGGGAGGAGCAGAGAGAGAGGGAGACACAGAATCTGAAACAGGCTCCAGGCTCTGAGCTGTCAGCACAGAGCCCGACGCGGGGCTCGAACTCACAGACCGTGAGATCATATGACCTGAGCCCAAGTCAGACGATTAACCGACCAAGCCACCCAGGTGCCCCTAAACACTAACTATTAATGGAACCAAGGGGCACCTGGGTGGCTCAGTCGGTTGAGTGACCGACTTTGGCTCAGGTCATGATCTCACTGCTCATGGGTTTGAGCCTCATGTTGGGCTCTGTGCTAACAGCTCAGAGCTTGGAACCTGCTTGGAATTCTGTGTCTCCCTCTATCTCTGCCCTTCCCCCGCTCACACTCTGTTTCTCTCTCTCTCTCTCAAAAATGAATATACATTAAAGGAAAAATTTTAACAACCAAAATTGTGATCTAATGATATTGAGTGCATGAAGAGGTGAGAAGGGGAGATGTGTGTGATGGGGAGGCAGAGGGCAATGAAGGAAGGCTATGTCCTTATCTTCCATAGTGAGGAGTTGTGGGGAAGGCCTATACTTTAAAAATCAGGGGCACTTGGGTGGCTCCGTCGGTTAAGCTTCTGACTCTTGGTTTCCCCTCAGGTCACGATCTTGCAGTTTGTGAGATCAAGCCCCATGTCAGACTCTGCACTGACAGCACAGAGCCTGCTTGGGATTCTCTCTCTCTCTCTCTCTCTCTCTCTCTCCTCTGCCACTCCTAGCCTGCACTGTTTCTCTCTTAAAATAAGTACATAAACATTAAAAAATAAAATTAAATTAACAATGTAAACAAATACACGTACAATTGTGGAAGTTAACACCAAAAACATCAACCAACCAATTAATGAGACAACACAAAACAAAATAGCTAAAAATGTTGGCTATAGTTGCCTTTGGAGTGGGGAGAAAAGTGAGGCATGAGGACGGTTATTTTTCACGATAGACCATATAAATTCCATCGTTTAAACTATGCACATGTATGGCTTTAAAACTAAAAAATCAAATTATTTAACTACCTAAAAATATATATAAGAGGACACCTAATAATATCCAAACATGCAGAAATTGATCTTTTCTCAGAGTGATAGCTAACTGCTTGCGGTATTTGTGAAGTCAAGATACTGCTTGATGCTATGTTTGGTGAAGGTTCTATAGGAGTTTCTAAACCGATGAGGCATTTCCTTTCCCGGATTTGTGTGGCACTAACAGTCCACACTCAACAGTCTGGCATGTCTTGTTTATATGCAGTTATGGAGTAAGGCCTGAGTGCATTTCCCTGGCTGATCTTCTGGGTTCCTTATAACTCTGTAGGCCTCTGGCGGCAGTGGGGTGTGAGGGACAGAGCGCTGGCTTTGTAGATACACAGACCTGAGGTCAAACTCCAGCTTAATCATATGCTATTCTTATGACCTCAGAAAAGTTACCTAACCTTTCTGCACCATAATTTCCTCACCTGTAAAATGGGGCTATGTGATAACCTACCTCATTGCCGTGTTGAAGTATTAAGATGAAATTATAAAGCCCTTGGCAGGTGCTCGAAAAATGTCAATTTCTTTACCTCTGAGATAGTAATCTCACAGGTGCAGGGAAGTAATCATTTGAATCCCATTATGACGGTGTCTATTTAACCTAAAACAATCAGGTAGAAAAATTTAAATATATATTTAAATATATGCTTGTTTTTACCTTTTACACGAGGCAAAACAACCAGTTCTCCCATCCTGGATGGATATGCTTTAAAGATAATTGATTTGCTCAAATTAGATAGCTATTTGATGTCTTGTAGATACACTTTGAGTGTTTAGGTGTTACATGTGGTCTTGCTCTCATGCTACTACATGAGAGGACTCCAAAAATGCTCAAGGCCTATAGATGATGAAATAGTCAAAACATGCCCATCCAACCAGTCTCCCAAATTGCTGCATAACCCCTTGAGACCCTGTGAATCATAGTTTATAAACAACTATTCATGGATCCAGGTATTTCCCCTAGGGTATTATTTATGTGGGGCTGCTAAAGAGCAATTTTGGGGGGGGCATGGTGGGGGGGGGGCTTGCTAAGTATTAACTCTAGTGCCTGGCTCACAAAGGCAAAAGGATGGGAAGGTGGAGAAAAATCCATTTAAGAAGAGCCAAAGAGACTCCTTGCAGGGAGAGGATGACCAAAAAAAAAAAAAAAAAAAAAAGCGCCTTTGTTTTTGTTTTAATGTTTATTTATTTTGAGACAGAGAGAGACAGAGAGTGCACACTTGAGCGAGTGGGCAGAGAGGGGGAGAGAGAGAATGGCAGGGCAGAGAGAGATGGAGACACAGAATCCGAAGCAGGCTCCAGGCTCTGAGCTGTCAGCACAGAGCCCGATGCGGGGCTCGAACTCACAAACCATGAGATCATGATCTGAGCTGAAGTGGGATGCTTAACTGACTGAGATCATGACCTGAGCTGAAGTCAGTTGCTTAACTGACTGAGCCACCCGGGCACCCCAGCTTTTGAAGAAGTCTTCCTAAGAACAAGGACCATGTGGTCCTATGGTACTCCATAATCCAGATGTCAAGAATAAATAAATGATACTGGTTGATAAAGAGCAAACTGCCACTCACCCAACTTTGTAGTTCTGCCCAAAATGGATTTCCAGATGAAAGATTAAAAAAAAAATCTCGGGGGGAGCCTTGGGTGGCTCAGTCAGTTAAGCATCGGCTTCTTGATTTTGGCTCAGGTCATGATCTCCAGTTCTTGGGAAATAAATAAATAAGCTTAAAAAAATCTCTATGTTGCTGCCTCTCAAATCTGCACAGATATTGACAGTTCAGTGCATATTTTCCACATTAAGTTTCTGTCATCTGAAAAAAATATTTTCATCTTATATATTTTTAAAAAACACAACCAGTAACCATTTTTCTTTTTCCAGAATTCGCTCACAATTAGGCAGATTTCTCACTGTTGATCTAGATGAAAGAGCACTGAGTTCCTACTTTGTATTATTCCATTTTATCTACCTCGAATTGGAACAAAAATCCTTTCAATCATTCAGCAATTGAATCAGTTCCTTGAATTGAGCAGCTGCTGGACTCTGGGGATACTAAATGACTGTGACAGAGTGACTGGTTGGGAGGAGCTCATTTTCTTTTCTTTTTTTAAAGTATTTATTTGAGAGAAAGAGAGAGAGAGAACAAGCAGGGGAGGGACAGAGAGAGGGGGAGAGAGAGAATCCCAAGTGGGCTCCACACAGTCAGTGCAGAGCCCAAACGTGGGGCTTGAACTCACAAGCTGTGAGATCATGACCTGAGCCGAAATCAAGTCAGATGTTTAACTGACCGAGCTACCCAGGTGCCCCAAGGGAGGAGCTCATTTTCTATTTAGGGATGATGGTGGAGGGAGAAGAACCTAGATTTGGAAATAGACGGTGACGCTAAGATGACAATAAGAGTGTGTACACAGATTAAGATGGCATAAAAGCCAATAAGACCAGCCCTGGGGTTTTCCAGAAAGGCTTCCACAGGTGAGGTAAAGTTTTGGCTTGGTCAGAAGCCAAGTCAAGAATGTGCCAGTCAGGCAAAGGGAAATTGAGGACGTTTGTGAAAAAAAAAGGAAAGGAATGGTGTGTAGTCAAGGGATAGAATCTAGAACCAAAGAATGTATTTGGGGAATGGCATGAGGCTCCATGTGGCTAGGGTAAGGAATAAATACGGGAAGTTGGGAAGTGAGAAACAGAAAGTAGGTAACAGGAGTGACAGGCTAAGATGTACTGTCAAGAGAATGCTGGTGACTGGGAGGTTGAGCTGGAGTGGGTGAGAGACTAGTTAGGAGTCATTCTGGTGAGAGATATGGAGTTCCAGAACTATGGCAATAAGTATGTCAAGCAGGGAATGATAAGTCATCAGAAGTCATTGAAAAATGTCAAGTACTATGTAAAATCATAAAAAGATATTAATTATTGGTATCACTATCTGTCCTGACTTGGAATGTGTTGTGACAACCCATCTGCAGTTTAACTATTTCCTGTGACCGGTCTAATGTGCAATGCCATCTATAATAGATAGGTGCTGCCATCACAGTCTCCTTGTGACTTCCCAGAATTTATTATGAAGGCTATTTGTGGAACAAGCTCATTTTAGTCTCTTTAAACATCATAAAATAAACTTAGATCGCTCGTTTCATTTTCTGTAAGTACCCTGCAGAAGACAATTAACTTTGCTTCTAGCACAAGCGATAATGTCAATATAACTTGTGGAATTGGTAGAATAGTGAAATTTAAGGATGTGGGCAAAGATGACTGTGATTTTATAGGCTTTTTGACTTAGATGAATGAATTGATGGCTTTGCCACAGCATTTTAACATTCCAGGCTTGTGACAAAATGGAATCCAGTTCAAATTTCTCTTGACCTTCATTTTAAGAAACCGAGTGGTACTTGTGATTAGCTATGTTAACATTTGTCAATATACATGTTTCGATTTGACAACGACTTAATATTCTGACCAAATATCTATGCTAAATCCATCAATAAGACAGCTGAGGAAATAATTTCTTGAAGAATTTTTACTGTTCTTCAGTGTTCCTCAGGCAGGAAGCCACAGGAAATAATGTATTGTGGTGCATATTTCCCTGCAGGATTTGATGTGTCATTCATTGTGCAGAATTGTGCTTTCCAGCTGCCTGTAGTTCACATTTTTTGTACTTGCTTTTCCCTCCAGGATAATTTGATGAAGTCAGTTCCTCAGAGATAGAAAAATGTCTTTTTATTTTTTTTAGGTCAGTCAGTTTGTTCCCCCTAAGTGAGAGATAAACTTGATTAAACAAAAGATTTAAGTAGCCAGAATTAATTATTTTGACATATGAAATAACCATGATTGCAATATGAAATAGTCATTAGATAATTTGAATAATCTAATAGGATAAGGGTTTTTGATTAAATGAAAATAGGGTCTGTCAAAATTGGAGCAGTTTAAGATGTCATAAATTAGAACCTGGGATATGGAAATAAAAACCACCCTTTTCTGAGAGAACCTTACTATTATTTTATTAGGTACTTTTTTTAAAGTTTATTTATTTATTTTGAGAGAGAGAGAGAGCACGTGCATACGTGTGCAAGTGGGTGAGGGACAGAGAGAGAGGGAGAGAGAATCCCAAGCAGGCTCAGCGCTCCCTGCAGAGCCCTACCAGGGCTCGAACCCATGAACTATGAGATCACGACCTGAGCCAAAATCAAAAGAGTCAGTTGTTTAACTGACTGAGCCACCCAGGCACCCCTATTAGGTATGGTTTTTACTTTAAAGTTTCATTGTGCTTTTCTTTCCACTTCCCTTCACCCTTTCTTTATTGGAGAGTGAAACATTTTCCCCCTCTTAGATGGGAGAGTAGTAGAATAGAATGCTTTTAAGTCAGAACTAATATCCTGAAGTTAAGCAATTGTTTGGGTTTTTTTGAATACCTATACCACTGTTTTTTTTTTTTTTAACCTATCTACATATTAGAACCACTTGGGAAATTAAAAAAATAAAAATAAAAATAAAAATAAAAATAAAAATAAAAATTCACAGACTCCACCTCCAGAATTACTGATTTGATTGGTATAGGCTGGGGCCTGGGTGTTCACATTTTGTAAAACCTCCCACACTGACTCTAACGTACAGCAGAGCCGAGGCCACTGACCTCTACCATTCTTTGTACCCCTAGGCTCATTTTTAACCTGCCAACCTTGACTCCCTATGCCCACTTAAAGACTGCTCTGGGGATAGATAACTGTGACAACTGAGAGTAGGCGTCTCCAAGGGAGGGGACCATAATGATTTATTAGGGTGTGGGGAAAAATGAAATCATCTACCTCTATTTTTAAATCTTATCCTCTTAACAACAGCTGTTTTTAAAATATTTTAGGGCACACATACTATATTAGCACAATATACCTTTTTTTCTTTTTTTTTTTCAGATGAAGATTCACCATCAAAAAGGTTCACAACCTTTGAGGTAGGCAGAAGAGAAAATGTCTTTTTCCCCATCACTAGGTCTCCTAATTCTTTGGTGTCATCAGGATGTTTTTGTGTCAACTGATTGCTGAAGAGTCATTTATTGATTTATTTTTTAAGATTTTTCTTTTATATAATCCCTATACCCATGAGTATAGAGGCATGAATTTACAGCCTTGCGATCTAGAGCCACATGCTTCACCAACTGAGCCAGGCAGGCACCCCGATGCAGAGTCTTTCAGAGTTGTGTGTGGAATCTTACATGTTTTCCTCTACTCCACTCCTGACCCCTTCCTTCTTTTAGTAAAGTTTTCCTTAGGCCTTCTAAGCTTTTCTAAAATGCACAAGCAAGTTTGGGTATAGCAACAGAAGGAGAGGTTTTATCATAGAAATAACTTCAAAATAGCCCCTGATATTAAGAAATTGTTTTTGTTTGTTTGGCTTTTGTTTTTGTTTTTGTCTTTTTTTTTTTTTTTTTGAGAGAGAGAGAGAGAGAGAGCGTGAGCCTGATGTGGGGCTCAAACCCACAAACCGTGAGATCATGACTTGAGCCAAAAGGCGCCCCTCTCCTAACTTTTTTGTATGTTTAATTTTTTATAATAAAAAGTTTACAAAACCTGTATGGATCATTTATGGTTCATTTATTTAAAAAGCAAATCCTCAGCCCAATAGTAAGAGCGTCCCAAACCACAACTCTTGGGCCTGCACAGTTTCAGATTGGGGCCTGCAATTGTGTTCTGCAGTGAATTCCACTCCTTCTGGGGCTGTTTTCCTCCTCCATCTCTAATCTTACCCTCTTTCTTTCCCCACTCCCCCACCTCCCCACCCCCATGTCTCTCAACCTGCTGACCATCACTTTCCTACAGTGAGTATCCCCTCTTCTATTTTGTCCCTTTCATTTGACTTCATGCTTTTTCTATCAAATCATTTTAGTTTCTGCCCCACTCCCACCCCTCCTCAGACTTCAAATAGTCAAACCTAGTCAGTTGCCCCGGGCCATTTTCTCAGCCCACCACCTAGTTTTGCCAAGCAGGCTGGCCGAAGCACAATCCTTCTCTTCTGTGCTTCTGCTCTTGGGGGCCTGGTGTGCGCAGTGCGAGAAAAGTAGCTTCCCCTGCTTCGTTTGTGGACGGATTCTTGATCTTCTGGCTCTGGCCTGAAGTCTCATCCTGTTGTGTTCTGCGTCCTGTCCTGTGTCCTGTCCTCTGGCCTCATATCACAATCCTGCCTGAGGGGATTTCAGATATTTGTTGATTGGGTGGATGTGACCTTTCTGCTCCCTTCTGCTGGGCCCAGTGGAAACCACCCCCCTCCTTTGTCCCCATGAAATGGAAAGTCTTGATGCGCACTTCAGAGTTTCTGTTGGGGGAATTTCTAGGATGCCTATTAATCTTCCCGAGTTTTTGTGCTCTTTTTAAATATGAGTTGCTCTGAAAGTCCCTAAAGCATTTATCTTCATAATTGCAACTCATCCCTGATATTTGGAGAAGTTCAGGGTTTTCAAATAACTTGGATGTATGTAGTCTCACTTGAGCAATCATTTCTTGTTCTTTGGTAATGCGCACAGCACCTGCTTTGCACATTCTGTGATGATAGGTGACAAGAGCAACTTTCAGTTACTTGGATATGAGCTCCATTCCACTGTCCGGATCTTGTTTTTCCCTAACAGCTCTCTGGTCCCCCCACCCCTAGCATGGCTATTAGATATTGCATCACCACTTCCCTTTCCCCTACTGCTCTGTGACCTACCACGTGAAAAGTGGTGTTCAGTGTGAACAAGCTGGCATCGCAGTGTTGGCAGCTGCATTCGTCTTGACCTACAGCTGGGCCTGGGTTGGGGAACTGAGGGGGAGGGGTCGGAGCTGGGAGAAGGGAGAAGAAGCTGAGAATTGTTCACTTTCTCTTCTCTCTTTGCACTTCCGATTTTACAGTGGAGCCTCCATTTCAGCTTGCGTTTCAAGGACACTAGGAGAACTAAGCTTTGGACCTAACTAACCGTCCAGTCCCACTTGCAGCCTAGGACTGAGACGAAATAGGAGAAGGGGGGACAAAGAGAAGGCACCAGGGCAGGCAAGGCAGTCCTAGGAAGAGCAGGGGAAAGAGGGAGGGACGGGGGAGAAGACACAGCCAGTAGGGAGAGGAGGAGAAAACCTTTACTCATTGGTTTCTTGGATTAGAAGAAAGCTGCATTATGCTGTGCCTTATTTAATTAACATACATTTCAGTAGGGGCGCCTGGGTGGCTCAGTCGGTTGAGCATCCGACTTCGGCTCAGGTCATGATCTCGCGGTTTGTGATTTCAGCCCCGTGTTTGGACTCTGTGCTGACAACTCAAAGTCTGGAGGCTGCTTCGGATTCTGTGTCTCCCTCTTCTCTGCCCCTCCCCCACTCGTGTTCTGTCTCTCTCTGTGGCTCAAAAATAAATAAACATTAAAAAAATTAAAAAAATAAAATACATTTCACTAGACTTCTGATGAGGTATTTAAAATGTCCAAATGGTAGGTAAGTTATTGGTATGCTAGGATTTTAGAGGCGAAATGAAGCAATTTTTCCGATATTTCCCAAGGCAAGAAGCTCCTGACATTGAAGAGAGAATCACTTGTTGACCGTATTTTCCAAGTTTACCTCATAGCTCCTCATTAATATTTCCTATAATAGGTATTTCATATCAGGCTGATGTTTTGAGTCAGCTTTCCAGGCCATTGGAGGTAATTGCTTCCAACTCTTTCTTTGGCCTGTATAGACAAAGCCTAAGTGTTGATAAGATTAGTTTATTCTTTTTGTATAAATCCTGGCGGGAGAACGTAGGTAACATTTATCCTTTTCATCTAATCTGGTCAGATAAGGAAATCCGGGAAATCCAGAAAAACTACAAAAAAAGAAAAATAGAAGGCCCACAGCTCAGAGTGAGTGGCCTTTAGTATTTGGTGTGTTTCCAGTCAACCTGCTGTACATACATCCATTTCTCCCTCAATGGGGACCATGGTGTTCATTCTAGTCTGCATTTTCCTTTTTATTTAACCCCGTACTAGACACATGCCTATGTATGCAACAGAATTTTTATAGATTTTATTGCAGGATAACACGAAACTGAAAATGCACAAATTGCGCATAGCTTGATGAATGTTGACAAAGTGAACACCCCTATTTAACCAACAGAGCCCAACAGGCACCCCAGAAACAGGACACAACAGCTCCCCCAAAGCCTCCCTCATGCCCCTTTCCAGGCACAGTGCTCCATCCCAACTTCTTTTCATTTTAAAAAAAAAAATTTTTTTTAATGTGTATTTACTTTTGAGACAGAGAGAGACAGAGCTTCAGTGAGGGAGGGACAGAGAGGGAGACACAGAATCTGAAGTAGGCTCCAGGATCTGAGCTGTCAGCACAGAGCCCGATGCAGGGCTCGAACTCGTGAACCACGAGATCATGACCTGAGCTGAAGTTGGCCGCTTAACTGACTGAGCCACCTGGGCACCCCGCTTCATCCCAACTTCTAAAGCGGATTCTTCCCCAACCTTCACTTTGAACTTTATATAAATGGTGTATTTACAGAATGGATGGTCTATTATAAAATATTTATAAAACTACAGTATTTTTTTTCTTTTTTGTTTTTGTTTAGCTCCTCTCATCATTATGTTCAGAGCAGCACTATTCATAATAGCTCAGGAGGGGCAGACAACACAAATGCCCATCAAAAGATAGAATGGTCAAATATGTCGTGGTGTTTGCATACAATGCAATACAATGATGAGAATGAACATCTTTGGACATATTTTCTGGTATACATTCACACTCCTTTCTCTCCTAGAAAATGGACTATTGGGTTGTCTGTTAGGCATACATTTAGCATTACCAGATGATGCCAAACAGTTCCAAAGTGGCTATGCCAATTTTAGACTCTCACTGGTAACGTATGTTTAAAGGTTCCACTTGTTTTTTGATTTTTGGTAACACTTGGTACTTTCAGTTTAAAAAAGCCAAGCCATCAAAGGTAATTGGTTGAAACTATTCTTTAACTTGTATGGATAAGGCCTATCTATATATTTATCCTTTCTGTATAAACTCTATGGGAACATATAGATACACTTGTCTTTTTTATTACTGTGATGATATGTTCATTTAAAGAAATCCAGGACAGGGATGCCTGGGTGCTCAGTCAGTTAATCGTCCAACTTCAGCTCAGGTCATGATCTCACAGTTTGTGAGTTCAGGCCCGGCGTTGGGCTCTGTGCTGACAGCTCAGAGCCTGGAGCCTACTTCAGATTCTGTCTCCCTCTCTCTCTACCCCTCCCCCACTTGTGCATGCACATTCTCTCTCTCTCTCTCTCTCTCTCTCTCTCTCTCTGCTCAAAAATAAACATCAAAAAAATTTTAAAAAAAGAGAAGAAAAAAAGAAATCCAGGGCAATTTTGGCCATTTGGTTGGGTGGGTAGTGATATCTCGTTGTGGTTTTAATTTTCATTTCACATATTTGTTATAGTCATTTGTCTATCCTGTCTTGTGAAATATTGAAGATTTCTTCAAGTCTTTTGTCTATTTTTCTCCTGAGTTGTCTGCTTTTTCATATTGACCTGTAGGAGTTCATTACATCTTTGAAAAATTCCTCTGTCAGGTATGCAGTACAAATATCTTCTCCCACCCTATGGCTTGCCTCTTTTTTTCCTTTTACATTTATTTATTTACTTTGCGACAGAGAGAGAGAGAGAGAGAGAGAGAGAGAGAGAGAAAGAGAGCACGCATGCATGAGCAAAAGACAGGGCAAAGGAAGGAGAGAGAGAATTCTGACAGGCCATGCTCAGTTCAGAGTCTGATTTGGGGGAGGGGTGGAACCTTGATCCCATGACCACAAGATCACAACCTGAGCCAATATCAAGAGTCAGATGCTTAACTGACTGAGCCACCTAGGCACCCCTATGGCTTGCCTCTTAATGGTGACTTTTAATGGAATGGAAGTTCTTGGTTTTAATGTAGTCCAACTTATCAATATTTTTTTTATGGTTAGTGTCTTCTGTGTCCTGTTTGAGAAATTTGGCCTATTTTTAAGGTCATGAAGACACTCTCTTATGTTTTTCCTAAAAGTCATATATATATATGATATATATATATATATATATATATATATCATATATATATATAAATTTTATTTATTTATTTTGAGAAACAGAGAGAGAGAGCATATACACACAAGTGGGGAGGAGGGGTAGAGAGAGAGGGAGAGAGAATCCCAAGCAGGGCTCAGGGGCCACACTGTAAGCACAGAGCCCAATGAGGGGCTCAAACCCACAAACTGTGAAATCATGACCTGATCTGAAACCAAGAGTCAGATGCTCAACTGACTGAGCCACCCAGGCACCCTTAAAAGTCATATATTTCACCTTTCACATTTAGATCTACAATATAATAAAAGTTGATTTTTACATATTGCTTGTTGTAGATGATCAAAATTTTTTTCATATATCTATCTAATTGACCCACTATCATTTATTAAAAAGGCTTCTCCCCATACAATGTGACTTTTACATGAATCTGTGATATTCCATCATATGGATGTGGATGTATCATTTAACTAGTTGAGAAAGCATTTTAATTGAGTATTTTCTTGTATACATTCTTCCTTAATATTAGGCCCGCATGACTTCCAAAAAATAGAAAAATGACCTCAATGAGTGCTAAAGCACTTTCTTCTATAAAGAATGAATACTGAGATGCTAAAAACAGCCACAGATTTGTTAAAATGTGATAAAAATTCTTCGTTATAATTTTGAATTGATTTTTACAAGGCAAACAAAAGGTAGACTTTAAAAAGTGAATTTTGGGGGTGCCTGGTGGCTCGGTCAGTTAAGTGTGAATTTTGACTAAAGGCTTATATAAAGCAATAATTTGGGGGGCTTAGGTTAGTCCTAGTTAACAATGATATTGTTCTTATTTTATTAGCTGTACAAAAATTAACTGAATAATTAAGGTACTGTTTTATATTTTGATGACCACTTTGGAAGTATAACAAATTATTTGATATTTACCAGAGGAAACTTGGTTTGAGAATACATTGTACCACTACCATTTTTTGTTATTACACTATTAGCATTCGTTTCCTCAGTAACTTATTTTGAGATCTTCATTCTATTTGACATGACTCATAATTGTAAACGTATTAGAAAAATGGAAACTTGTGAAGAGTTATTTGACAAAGATGGCTATAATTAAAACTTAGTGGGGCACCTGGGTGGCTCAGTCAGTTGAGCCTCCAACTCTTGATTTCCGCTCAGGCTTCTGACTCCTGATTTCAGCTCAGGTCATAATCTCACGGTCATGAGATCAAGCCCTGCACCAGGCTCCACGCTGAACGTGGAACTTAAGATTCTCTCTCTCTCTCTGTCTCCCATCTCTACCTCTGCTCCTTTCCCACTCATGTTCTCACTCACTCTCTCTCTCTCAATCTCTCTCTCTCTAAAAAATAAAAAAAAATTAAAAAAACTTAGCTAGGAAGTGGGTTCTGTATATTCTGATGATATATATGTGAACTCTGTGATTGTAATTTAACATTCTCATATGGTTAGAACAACCATTTTGAATAGTTTATTAGAATAGACTTAAGCAGGAAACATAATGTCAATTTTCTAATGGACTTTAAATATATTATAATATAAATAGTATTGGAGGAACTTGCTATTAGTCTTACTTTTAGTTACTGAGAGAGTGTCAGTGGTATTAATTAGCCTTTGACATGGGTTTTTCTCTATTAAGTATCTATTTTATGAAGTCTAATGTATTTGATTTTTAAAAATTGATCTTAAAGTGTGCTTAATAGCTCTGCCATTTAAAATGGTTGTAATCAAAATAGGCAAGTTGAATTTGTGATGTTAATTTTTTTGCACTTGGTTGAGCAAAACTTATTAATTTTAATTTATAAAATCTGACTACTCTGCAGTGCATAAAAATGCATTTGAATTGAATTTTAACCTTTACTAATAGACTTCTTGTTTTTCATAGAACTTAGTTTATATTCACATATATTTATCATTACATGTATCGACCATTTTTAATTCTGTCGCAATTATTTTAAGGTGAATAAGTTGGTGAAATTAGGTTTATTGAGACTCTTGCACTCTTTACTTTTACACTTGCAAACCAAACTATTGTATCTATTCAAAAAATCCCAACTCCTTATTTATTAAATGCTTCCACGGAACAAAATAGAATTGGCAGCTATAAATTACTGTAGCAAGCCTTGAGGGTTGTGGAGACTGATTTTAGACCAGAGCTTCCTGAAGTACTGCTTCTCAGGATTTAGGCCTTGCTGCGTTCAAACAAAACAAAACAAAATAAAACACATACAATGGCAATGGTCAAATTAACTTGGGAAATTAACGTTAACCAGGTTTTCAAAATGCTGAGTTATTCAGAGCCTTTAATATGCTAATGTACATTATGAGCACCCCGGTGTAGGAGGTGGGGGAGCAGTGTGAGAGTATTTCCCAAACTGAGACTTGAGGGTGACTTCGGGGTCTTGTCCACCATTTCTGGAATATTCTTCAGGAAATGTTGGTTTGTAGAAACCTACTTTACTCACCAGTTCATCTTAGCTTCTGACCACTCCTCCAACTCCCAAAGACCCCAGAACCTGATCATTTTGGTGCTTTCTCTGCCTTATATTCCTGGCCTGAAAAGTTAGTATAATCCTGGTTCCTATGCAGGAGGAGCTTGAGTCTCCTTTAGATCCTTGAACTTGATCCCCAAACCATCTTTTCCTTCCTTCAACAAGCACCCTGAGCTCTTACTCTTGTCTCAGCCTGGAACAATCTTGCCCTTGGTATGACTGGCCCCTCATCAGTTTTCAACTCAAATGCCATGATTAGGCCACTTTATTTTATGTTGTCTTTCTCCTCCCTTGCCACTTTTTAGCATATTATGCCACTTTATGATCTTCATAGCTCTTGTCCCTGTCTAGAAATATTTATTTGTATACTTAATTTTATGTTAACTGTCTGATTTACCCCACTGGACCATGAACTCTGAGACATCAGGGACTTTATCTCTCTTGCTTTTTTTTTTTTTTTTTTTTTTAATGTTTGAAATTCAAATACCTTTTAATTAAATTGAAAAAAATTAAAACTGCATTTATAGTCAAACCCTTTTGTTATGAAAATCATGAGTGTTTGTAGATTAAGGCAGAGATATTTCTGGGTTAACAAGACCAGATTTGACTTTGGACTTTATTATTTAAACAAATTGTAAAGAATGGAGGAAAAAATAGGTCATTTACAAGAAAATATGTACGGAGAGATACAAATTTGATGACAGGAGAGACTTAAGTACATGCTGGCATCTCAGAAGTAGTTCCCAAAGAGCTTAATTTTATTTTCTTGCATTTTAAGAATGCCTAAGACCCTTATTCATCCTCGAAGAAGATGGCTCCATGGGAGCCCGATAGTACTTTAAATGTCCCATATCAGCAATTTTATACTCTACAAGGGGGTACATCTGTAGACATACTGAGTGTTACTGCAGGAGAGAGTGGTGTGGCTTTTGTAAAGAAGTTCAGGTATCTCAGTGCAAAAGTTAGCTGAACAGGCCCACTCATCTCTACGGTAACATCTTCCGCCTCTGTATCCACATTACTTGTTTGTGACAACTTACTATTTCCATGTCCTCATTCTCCACTTGCAGAAAACTTCACTCCATCTTTTGCACAGGAAATTACAACAGCGTCTCCAATATGACTGAGATCTCGGCATATACGTGCAAATTCACCAGGAGGCATCTTTACTGCACAGCTACACTCTTGTTCTGGAATTCCAAGTTGTTCACCAGCTAAATCCATTGAATCTACTAACTTCATTTCATAGATATGGGCCAATGGTTCAGGGAGGGCAGTTGGCAGAGTGGCGGAACTGAGGTTGGCAAGGCCGGCGGGAAGAGGTGGTGGCAGGACTGAAAGACTGTGCCAAGGAGCTAGGACTTTATTCTGAATCTGATGGGAGCAGGAAAATTGGAAGGATTGTAATCATGTTCAAATTAATATTTTATTTCTGGCAGCAGCAGGGATGATGCATTGGAGGACCTGAGACTATAGGTGGGAAAACCAGTCTGAAACCTTTGAAACCAAGCAAGTAATACACGTGTGAGAGACCTGCAACACATTTGCCCTTTCTCTCCTTTGTTCACAGTAGTTTTGATGGAAAACGACTTTTCTTCCATCTCCACATGCTTTAGTCTTACCTATTGTTTGAGGCCCAGCGTGAATGAATGAATGTGTGTAGTGCAGGCCAAAGAGAGCCACGTACGTAACCCTGAATCTGTTGCTGCGGGTACGCGGCAGGTGATTATGCTGATCCTTCATGAATTCGCTCTGGGCATTTGGGACAGAACACTTCGATGTCTTGTCGTTTCCTACATGCCAGACCCTGTGTAAAATGCTATGTTTACAAGGGATTATCTATTTCATCCTCACAAGCACCTGTACGCTAGGTGTTATTATTAGCTTTAGATTATGGATTAATCAACTGAAGCACAGTTTTGTAAATAAATTGCTCAAAGTCGCACCATCATCAGTGAAGATTAAAAATAGAATCTTGGAAGATTGGCACGAGAGCCACAATAACAGCATTATCTTGTAAAGAGCATTTGACTAAAAGTCAACTGAGCTGGGTTCTAGTTAATAAACAATAATTATCATACATCCAGTTTCATAATCCAGTAAGATAGGTGTTATCCTCGCCATTTCAATAGTAAGGATACTATGGATTAGAGGGCTTAAATGAATTGTACAAGGCCACATAGCTTTGGATTTGAACCCAGGTATATATGATTCCAAAGTTAATGATTTTAATCACTTGGAAATGCCCTTCCTGGTAGTGATTCTCTGGTACTGATTCATTTGAATGGTCCATGATATTAGACTTTGAGGTCCCAGGACTGTCATCTGTAAAATGGCAGAATGGGACTGGATGGCACCAAGGGTCCCTCTGCTTTATGATCTATGATCTTAGAGCATCCCAGAGCCTCCATTGATCTCTTCCCATTATTCATCTTCACTGCTTTGGGTTGGGCTTACTCTTTTGAACAATAAGAGAAATGTGAAGAAAAAGATGGCCTGAATAGGTAGCTTGCAAGGTGAGCAAGGGGTAGAAGGCAGAGGGCTGGCTCCCAGCCAACTGGAAATTAAAAAAGGAAGTGAGGTGGTGGCAAACCTGAAGTCAAGCTCCATACAGTTGAAGTATCGGAGGAGAACACTGGGGAAACGCTTATGGAGTTTCAAGGTCGCCCAGAGGCCCTGTGAGAATCATGAGGGAATAAAGGGTATGCTAGCAACGAGTGCGTGTGGCAAGTGTGGTATCTGGATAGGGCCGAGAATGGAATTCAGTGAAGAAAAACCAGGACTTAGTGGATAGTCTGTTGAGACAACATTGTGTTGAGAATAAAGGTGGAGAAAAGCAGGTCAGTTGGGTGACACCTGAGCAAGGCAGCTTGTCTAAAATGGAAAGATCACATGCCATCTGGGGACATTTCCTAGGAAATGTGTTCGTAGAAAACCCAAGTTTAAGTAGATAAATTGCCAGGAAAGCTTTCAGGGGAAGAGATGCAGGTCATGTTTACAAGGCTAATTATATCATACGTAGTTGGGGCTTTGAGGTATACATAAGCAATTTGCCTTCTTAGAGGTTTTTATGTCACGGAAACAAAAGCATAAAAGATGAGAAAGGGTGAGGTTTTAAGAGAGTGAAGGAAAAAAAGGCATAATTGGCACATGATAAAGAAAAAAAAAGTAGGAAAATAGAAACCTTTGTTGTGCAATCGATGTGCAATACAACTGCAATAGATCATTAGGAAGGCAGGCCCCATTCCTGAGTCTCTCAGGCCTCCCTACAATTGCTTAACTCCCTCTGTCTGAAATACGGAGGCAAAGTTATAATGAGAACACGTTGTCATGGACCAGAAACATTCCTGCACTGGAATGTTTTGTTTTTTCTTTTTGTTTTGTTTTGTTTTTTTGTTTGCAATATAAATTTCATGGGGTTCGGTTCTTTTTAGAAGGATAGGGGCCCCTGGGTGGCTCAGTCGGTTAAGCATCTGACTTCAGCTCAGGTCATGATCTCATGGCTCGTGCGTTTGAGTCCCACGTCAGGCTCTGTGCTGACAGCTCAGAGCCTGGAGCCTGCTTCAGATTCTATGCCTCCCACTCTCTCTGCCCCTCCCCCACTCGTGCTATCTCTCTGTCTCTCAAAAATAAATATACAGCAAAACAAATAAAAAAAAAAAACCAAGAAGGATAAACCTAGTCACATTTTCCCAACTGGGGCCTGATAATTAGAGATATCCATTTCATTATCCTTATCTCATTTTCTCCATATCGAGTAAGGGTCATTTAAGTAAAGCATGCTTAACATATGTTACAGAGACTGATTACAAACCCATTGATATAAAAAAATAAAGACTGGAGACATTTTGACATGTAGATGAAGTGATAGAAAAATGTAATTTTCATTCCTAGGGTCCCAAATGCTATGACATGAAGTTCTGAAAATGTGACCTATGATAATGACATAACCAACTGTACTCCTGTGTCACAACTAGGAATCTGTGAAGATGAAAACAGGAAGAAAGAAATTGTTTTAGGATGCATGCTGATATAATGTGAGATAGTTCTCCAGAGGCAAATGCGTTAATAATAAGGTAGAAACTTGAGACTTCACAGATGTTTAAGTGTTTGGGAAAACACAGAGCCTTCCTTAAGCAAGACAACACACATAACGTGGCAGATCTTCCTTCTCCTTCCGTTTGATACTCCTAACTAGTGAACATGGGAAGAGAGACTGTGGCTTATTTTTCCAAAACTTTTATTGGACTGAAATCAGGTTTAAGGGAAGACACTGCAGAGAAGAGAAATGGTGTCTGTAGAAACAGAATAAATCCTTTTAGGGATGGGGCAAGTAAATCGGCGTATACTATTTATTGAGCACCTATTTTGTTACAGGAGCTTTATTAATTAAGTATCAGTGACTTCATTTTATGCTCACAACAATCCAGTCTTGTTCTTGAAAATGAGGATTCGGAGAATCGGGAAGTGTAAAGATATGCCCAAAGTCACATAGCTGCTAATGAGGCCAAGTTGGGAATTGTCTTTAACCCCCATTGCATGCTTTCTCAAACTGTCCAAGCTTTGCAATCATCGTGTAAGTCATTAAAGGGCAAGTATAATGCAAGAGGTAGATGCTGGTGTAGGACGATCACTTGGGTGATGTGCTTTAGGGATGATATAGAGACATCTCTTACTCCTACCCCTACGTGCATTTAAACAAAACAATAATAATATTATCTTTATAAATAACATTATCTATAAAAATGATCATAATGTACATACTTGATTTGCAAACTGATCTTTGCTCAAACAGATGGCATATGAAAGAAGTCTTTCTACCTTAAAATTATTAAGACTGGGTATTTGAACAATATTTTGACAGGGGTGCCTGGGTGTCTCAGTCCGTTGAGCGTCTGACTTCAGCTCAGGTCATGATCAAGCCCCGCATCAGGCTCACTGCTGTCAGTGTGGAGCTCGCTTCAGATCCTCTGTTCCCTTCTCTCTCTGCTCCTCCTCTGCTTGTGCACGCTCTCTGTCTCTCTCTCTCTCAAAAATAAATAAAAAATATTTTAAAAAAGAACAATATTTTGACAAATCCATTTACATTAATGAGAGTGTTGCAATATTTATTAAATTTATTGAGAGTGCCAGAGGAGAAGTAAGACCACTATGTGTTAATACTATTTATATCAAAAATAACATTTATTATGTGAAGCAGAGTAGCTTAATCTCACACAAATTGGATGTCCATTTAATTAATAATTAATTAATATTAACATCAGAGTACTAAAAGGGCTAGGTACACAAAGTCTAACTGTATTTCTTTTGAAACTGGAATTTCTATATCCCCTTAATCAACAACAAAATTACCAGAGGACCTTCTTTTCTGATGTCATGAGACGTCAAATTATGTTATCACATTAGTTTGGCTGAAAGAAAAAATATTCAGAGACACTATGACATAGTATTTGTCTTCTCCTCTAGGGTACTCAGTTCTATGCTTGGATCAAATAAGGCGTTTAGGCTGTAATGTATTTTTATATCTTGAAACCCTTCACTGACCTGAATGAGGATCCCTGTAAGAAACACAAATATGCAACACACTCCTACATTTGCTATAGAAATGCTATTGAGGACAGCGTCTATCATACCACTTGATGCCCCCACTGTTAAACTCCTTCAGAGAATTTGTTTTAGATCGCAGTGCCAGGAAATGATGTCTTGCAGACAGCCCGATAAATAATTCTTCCTTCATCATAATAACAGCAAGTTGAATGACTGTGAGTCCTAACCTTTCCATCCCCAACCAGGAAGCTTAGAGACAAATTTGATGCCAAATCAAATATATTATGTTAATAACTTTAACATGTTGGCATTTTCCTTTCTCATAGTATTGTTTTCTATTTCCACCTTATTACCCTCATTTTATATTTGTATACAAAGGACTGTTCTTCCTTGTTTTCTCGCTTAACTTAGCTAAAGCAAGTAACTTTAAAAAAAAAATTTTAACATTTATTTATTTTTGAGAGACACAGCATAGGCAGGGGAGGGGCAGAGACAGAGGGTGACACAGAATCTGAAGCAGGTTCCAGGCTCTGAGCTGTCAGCACAGAGCCCGACGCGGGGCTCAAACTCACAAACCATGAGATCATGGCCTGAGCCAAAGTCGGATACTTAACTGACTGAGCCACCCAGGCGCCCCACAAATATCTTTTCATTAAAGGAATGTAGTATTATAAATGTTGTATTTTACCACCTTAATAATTTATTTGGTTCATTTTGTCGTGTGTGTGTCATCTCATAGTTTTCTCTTGATCCTTGGAATTTAGAGTGTGTCGGGATGTAGCTAGCCGTGACTCTCTTTTCAATAATCTTACCTTGCCATTAATGAACTCTTGGCCTAAAGACTAAAACCTCTCTTCAGCTCAGAGAAATTTTCTTCCTTTTTTCTTGATGATTATTTCCCCTTCATGTGATCTATTCTCTCATGAACTAACTTTTTCTTGCAATTAAGTGTTTCTTGCAATTAAGTGCAAAGAGTTCTAACAATTAAATACTTGTAAGGTGGCCAGCTCATCCTGGTTTGCCTGGGACTTTGCCAGTTTTAGTGTAAACCAGGATGGTTGGTTACCCTATACTTAGCTAAGCTATTGTGTCCCTGAGGACAATGGTTTTCAAACTATAGTGACAGAGGAGCTTTTAATGTTTAATTTTGAGTCCACTTTGGACTGATTTTTTTGGAAAATACAATAAAATAAATATAACAAAAATGAAATTAAAAAGACATACAAAATACAAGTCCAATTTTAAAAGTTAGTTTTATTTTATTTTATTTTATATCTTTATTTATTTTTAAGACAGAGAGAGAGACAAGAGTGTGAACAGCGGAGGGGCAGAGAGACACACACACACACACACACACACACAGAATCTGAAACAGGCTCCAGTCTCTGAGCTGTCAGCACAGAGCCTGACATGGGGCTCGAACTCACGAAATGCGAGTTCATGACCTGAGCTGAAGTGGGCATTTAACAGACTGAGCCACCCAGGAGCCCCTAAAAAGGTAGTTTTAGATTCAAAAGACATACAATCACTCTGTCAAAATGTTCCAAAAGTTTTAAATGCTTTCTCTCTGTTTTTGTAGGTAGCTTGTAAGAGCTGGTGTCACCTTGTGAACCGCACGTTGAGCAGCCCTGCTCCAGGATTTTTCTAATCTGCTCTGATAATCCGTTCCATCTCCTCCACTCCACATTCTGTTCTCTCCAGCTGGTGCTAAATGCCTCTTTTGTGTCCAAATACCCCATTACATTAAGCCGTGTGCTTTTTTTTTTTTAATTTTATTTTTTGTTTTTTAAAATTTACATCCAAATTAGTTAGCATATAGTGCAACAATGATTTCAGGAGTAGATTCCTTAGTGCCCCTTACCCATTTAGCCCATCCCGCCTCCACAACCCCTCCAGTAACCCTCAGTTTGGTCTCCATATTTATGAGTCTCTTCTGTTTTGTCCCCCTCCCTGTTTTTATATTATTTTTGTTTCCCTTCCCTTATGTTCATCTGTTTTGTCTCTTAAAGTCCTCATATGAGTGAAGTCATATGATTTTTGTCTTTCTCTGACTAATTTCACTTAGCATAATACCCTCCAGTTCCATCCACGTCTTTGCAAATGGCAAGATTTCATTCTTTTTGATTAAGCCGTGCGCTTCTTAGGGGAGAGAGTTGGAATCTTATTTATCTTTCTATGCCCAGCAATCCATCACACTGCCAGACAAGAGGTTTGTTAGGTTGCTACATTCATTCTTTTTTGAAATCTGGAGAAATGTACAAAGTTTTAGTTATGATCGTTTTGGGGGAGGATGAGATTGTGGGGGCTTTCCTTCTTTTTTGTACTTTTCAGTATTTCCTAATTTTTTTCTAACACACGTGTATTACTTTCTAAATAGGAAAATTTAGGCATTATTTTAATAACCGATACTATGGAGTAAGTGAGATCCACCTCGTGGCTTATGGTCAGTAAAAAGCCCCCTTTCACAGTGTAGTTGAATTGTAGGACAGAGGCCAACTTGTGGAAGAAAGAAAAAACAATGCTAAATAATCTCTGTCTTCACTGAGGAACAGGATCCTATTCTCATGCTATTTGGACTTGGAAAATCATCAAGACATTGGAACGACTAATTTGAGGATACAGTCAAGAAAATATTATACAAATTGCCCCTTAAAAATAGAAGATAGAAAGTGTGTCCTTTTCACACTGTGTCCCTTTTCAAGTGGCTTGTGGTGTTATGAAGTTCAATAACCATTTGTATTATTCAGACACTGGAATAACTGGATGTGATCATTTAAACTATGAGTGATAGGGCCCTGCCTTCCTAACTAGACAATAGTGCTGTTTGAACTGGCAGTTAATCAGCTTAAAAGTGACTTATCGGTAATGTACAATATGACTAATTTAGTAGCTAAGCAGTTTCATTGTGGTCTTGGTGTCAGTGGAATTTCTGTCACCTATCCAACAGTTAAGTCATATTGCATAATTGTTGGGTGACATCACCATGCTGCAAGATTACTGGCTGAAGAAATGAAAAAAAAGTTTCCTGGACTGTCAGCCTTTCCGGTATCTGAACGAACGACTTGTGCTGTTCCTGCAGTACAGCTGGAGAGGAAAGTAAAAATGCGAGTTGAAGTGGCTGGCTTTTGGTTTGTCATTGAAAACCACAGTCTGTAGCACATGGTATGATTCTCCAACATCCCTAATTATGAGGTCTCTTCCCTTTATGTGGGACTTCACAGTGCCAGTCATTAAGGTAAAGGGTGGGAGAGTTGAGACAATGGCACTCTCGGGTAATGAGGGCATTTAATTTTTCTGAGAACCTTACGGTCTTCTCTTTGGAGAGAATGGTTTTAAGAATGCAGCTTGCCATCTCCGACACACACAGACCCCGAAAAGATGGTCAGCTGGGACCCTGTTGAAAACCTTTTATGGTTAATAGCCTGGCTTATTTCCAAGGGAACTGGTAGTTCGGGTTAATCAGCACAGAACACATAAACTTTAAGTTCATTTCATTAAATATCAAGCTTTAAAATGACCCACATAAAACGAGAGCTATGGCTGCTTGGACTTTATAATGCTGACGGCTAGCATTTATTGTATACTATGCATCAGCACTAAACACTTTACATATAAGAATTTATTTCATCTTATGAAGTAGATACTATTATTATCCCCAATTTACAGATGAGGGAATGGAGACTCTGGGATCATACAATTGTTAAAGAGTCGAACAAGGATCTGAACCCCAGGTAGTTCAGCACTAGAGCACACAGTCTTAACTGTTGCCCTCCGCTGCATCTTTTTAACAACAACAATAATTACTGCTACTTCTACCTGCTGAATGCCTTTTAGGTGCCAGGCACTGTGCTATAACTCTGAGATACAGGCTAAACTACTATTATCCCCCATTGGCAGACTAGGAAAGTGAATCGCAGAGAAAATAAGTTACACAGAGAGTAACTAATGCAAAGAGGATTCAAACCCAGACAGCACAGATCCAGACTCCATGCTGTTAGCCACCATGCAAGACTGCTTTCCATAGTTACTATTTATTGAATACCTACTAATGTGTAATCCTTACAACAATCCTGTGATTCCGGTGATCCGCAATAACACCTGCGCTGTAGGTATTATTAACCCCAATTTATGGATGAGAAAACTGAGGCTATAAGACATTGGGTAACCTGCCAGCTTCTAAGTAGCAGAGCCAGAATTCTTCCAAGTCCATTGGACTCCACCATCCCACACTACCGTCTTCAATTCTGATGCAGGGAGACAAACATGCCAAGTAAAGGGCTGGAATCTCAGGACTCACTGAGCGTGAGGAGTAGTATCTTGGTGTGGGCATCTCCAGAGGATGGGGCCTGCTAAAGAGAAGCTAGAAAGGCCCTGAGAATCAGCAGTGTTCTGACGAAGAGGCATCCTTCCCTACGTGCCCTCTCCCGATTTGTGGATTCTGGGTAACCTGAATGTGGTCAGACTCCCCTCTCTCCCTTAAATTCCTTTTCTCTTTTCGTTCTCCTATTTCCAAAACTGCACTTCTCTGCCCTCCTTTGGTTAGTTCAGAACTTTGCACATGCTCAGTTCTCTTGCCTTGTAAGGGTTTCCTCCCCACCCCCAAGCCTCCTTTCCTTTTGTAGCACATATTCACTTCTGTGGAATGTGGCCACCCATAAGCATGACACACATTTTCAAAAGGCTTTAGAAATGAATGTGATTAGTGAATTTAATTTTGTTAAAGGGGAAGTGTATCAACAAGGGATGCATGTAACTTATTATTTATACAGTATTGGTGTCCTACCTTCAAGAGTGTAATAATTTAAAAAACCTAAAATCACAACAAAGGCAAAAAGAAACAGACTAAAGAACAAAAGATTGAAAAATGGTGTGAATATTACATAAGTATTTACCCTCAAGTGTTCAAGGGTAAAGAGTTCTTTTTAAATGTTATTCTACGGAAGAAAATCAAATGTATCCATTCATCTAAAGAATATTTACTTTGAAAAAAGAAGAATATTTATTTTGGGGAAGTAGAGATTAAAATATGTATGATATATCCTGCATGTACCTAAATACTTAAAGAACAAACTCAGATGCTGTTAAGAGTGAAACAATTATAAGATAGGGTTGGTCTAATAAGGAAGTGAACTCTCTGGAAGGAATGATCTAGAGAAACTTCTTGAAGGCGCAGATACTCAGCTGGAACTAGAAGAACTGGTAGAATTAGAATAGGTTGGTTTTAGGAGTTAAGGAAAGGACAGTCCATGTAGGGAAGTAGTGTGAGGCAGAAGGACGACACGAAGGTTTAAGGCTGTAAATCCTTCTCTAAGGTACATGGCTATTAAGTAATATGAGACTTTTCAATAAAAATCTACAGGGATGGCCAGATATTTGTTCTGCTTTTCCACCAGAGAGCAGGATGTAATGGAAAAGCATGTCTCATCCCAAAATTAGAAAAGGGAAAAGCTCAACATTTTGATGTGCTATGAGCTGGCCATCCCCTGAACAAATGAATCTCCCTTTAATGAAGATAGGAGAAGACTCAGTGTTCTGAACCCTGAAGGTGTGTTCATCTAAAACTCACCCTGATAATTCTCAGTGGACAGGGAGCCTACTGCTGGGTCACCTGACCTTATTAGTGACCTCAGGTCAAGTATCCTGTCTCCCCTGATCTAAGTCCATATTCCTGAAAAATTATAAGGTCCTTCAATTAGAGAAGGGTGACTAATGCATCGGAAACCTCTCTCAAGTACTTTTCATGTTCCTAATCAGTGTCTGGAGGTGACTTTATTATAGCAAAGACTGCCTTAAGATAAATAAATTCATTTTGGTTCTTTAATCGCTAAGTGCTTTGGGATATGGTCCAGAAGAGGACCTTCCTTCCTTCCTTCCTTCCTTCCTTCCTTCCTTCCTTCCTTCCTTCCTTCCTTCCTTTTAGACATTGAATACTTGTGCCTACTGTGTCTATCAGCCTCTAAAATGGCTCCCAATGATCCCTACCTCCTGGTATGTGTGGTCTGTCTGATGCTGTTCCACATTTATCAGGGTAGCTCTCTGTGTGACCAATAGAGCACAGCAAAAGTGTTGGTATGTCACTTCTGAGATAGTTTATTGAAAAAAAAAATTGTAGCTTCTGCCATGCTTTCTCTCTTGGACCACTTGCTCTGGAGAAAGCCAGCTGCCATATCATGAGGAGAGTCTGTGACCTATGAAGAGGCCCTTGTGGTGAAGCACTGAGGCCCTCTGCAAAGAGCTGGACCAGAACTGAGGCCTTTTGTCAATAGCTATGTGAGCAAGCCCTCTTGGAAACAGATTCACCAGCCCCAATCAAGCCATTGGATGACTGCAGCCCTGCCTGACACCTTGATTTGAATCTTGTAAGACCCTGAGACAGAATACTTCCTTCTAAGCTGCTCTTGGGCTTCTGACCTTCAGAAACTATACTAGATAATACATATTTATTGCTTTAAGTGGCTTTTATTTATTTATTTTATTTATTGCTTTAAGTTTGTATTTATTTAATTTTGATTTGTTTTTTTCACATTGCGATAAATAACTAATATGTCTACCATTTGTTTGTTACTGTGATAGATGCTGGGAATGAATAGAGGTTGATTTGACCCTCTAGAAGCTAAGGGTACTCAGAGTAGCAAGAACAACAACAGATGTCTCAGCACCTACGTACAACATAGTACAACAGATGCGACAAGGGAGATCCCTTACAAAATGCCACAGGAGGCAGGAGACAACAATGAACTCTATTTGGAGAGAAAAGAGTCCCCCAAAAGACAGAAAAACAGACATTTGGAGATTAATCTACAAGAAAACATCAGGATTTTTCCAGCAAAGAAGAGGGAATAGCAAATGCAAAGATCCATTGCATGTCTTAGGGAATGTGTTCTATATAGTTATGGCCAAGGATTCATGTGGGGATTCCTTTCTAGGAAAAAGGGATTTCTCCTTAGATGTGAGAAGCCCTTGACAGGGTTTCAGCAGAATGACATGATCAGATATATGTTTTAGACAGACAGCTAGTGTGGGTTTCACCAGAAAGGCCAGGTAAGACTAGGAGAGGGGAGAAATGGAGGCCATATAGAAAACGGTTGCAATTCTTCTCAGCAGCTACCTCTGTTAGAGACTAGTGAGCTTCTGATGTGACTATATCACTCATATATTTTTTTATTGATCCTTTAATTAAGATAATTATGTTTTTACAATAATTTTTTAGTTTTTTGTTTTCATTTTGAAATTTCAGATTTACCAAAAGGTTACAAAACTAGGACAAGGAATTCCTATATACTGTTTCCCCACTTCCTCAAATGTTAACAGCTTATGTAAATAACCACAGTACAATTATTAAAACCAGGACATTACTATAACACTTTAAACCAGTCTACTAAACTTACTCAATTTCACCAGTTGTCTGATTAATGTGCTTTTTTCTGGTCCAAGATCACATTTCGTTTTTATATCTCTCTAGTCTCCTTAATCTCCTTTAATCTGGAACAATTTCTCGACCTGTCTTTGTCTTGCATGACCTTGATATTCCTGAAGAGTACTACCCAGTTATTTTGTAGAATGTTCGTAAACTTGGGTTTAGCTTATCTGATATTTCCCCATGATTAAATTTAAGTTATGCATTTTTGGCAAGAATACCACAGAAATGATGTTATGTGTCCTCAGTGCATCATATTGGAAGTCACATGATATGTCTCATTATTGTGATGTTAATTTTGATAACTTGGTCAAGGTCGCGTTGCTAAGTTTTTCCACTGTAAAGTTATGATTCTCTTTGTAATTAGTGAGTATCTTGTGAGAAGATACTTCGTGGTTATGCACATTTTCTGTTTTGTTTTTTTAAATCAAACTTTTGCCCAGGAATTTTGACATCCATTAATGCCCGTAATAACGATTATATTTGGTGCTTGCCAGATGGTGACACTCAAGAGATTTCGAATTGTGTTGTGCGATCGTTTTAAAACATGTACACAAGTTATTTGATACTCCATTTTTCAAGAAATGAAGCCTAATTCTTCTCTCCTTTTTTTTCAGGCTATATTTAGTGCCTCTCTCCTAATGAATAGAATATGTCAGAAGTGACTTCAAAGACCAGGTCAGAAAGGGCACTGTGATTTCCTCTTTGCCCCTCTCTAAGATCCCTCACTTTGGGAGGAGTCAGCTGCCATGCGTGAAGACATGGAAGCAGCCCTGTGGAGGCTAGCATGAACTTGCAAGGCACAGGAGTGAGCCACCCTAGAAGTGAATCCTCTGCCCCCAGGGAAGCTTTCAGACTGCAGCCCTGGTGAACACCTTGACTGTAACTTCATGAGAAACCCTGAGCCACAGCCACCCAGCTAAGGCACTCCTAGATTCCTGACCTACACTAATGAGAGTGCAAGATAATAAATATTTATTGTTTTAAGCCACTAATTTTTGGTATAGTTTGCTCCACTGGAATAAATAATGAATTCATGCTGGCAGGTAGAAAAGAACTCGTGAGCAAAATGTTAAGGAAGAGCAAATGCTAGGAAAGAAAGTGTTCCCCAAAGAGGGAGGGGGGTAGGAAGGCATACTAAAATGATGAGGAGGGGGTGCCTGGTTGGCTTAGTTGGTAGAGCAGGTTGAGCATGTGACTCTTGAGCTCTGGGTCATAAGTTCAAGCCCCACATTGGGCATGGAGGTCACTTAAAATAAAAAATTAGGGGCGCCTGGGTGGCTCAGTCGGTTAAGCGTCCAACTTAGGCTCAGGTCATGATCTTGCAGTTTGTGAGTTTGAGCCCCGCGTCAGGCTCTGTGCTGACAGCTCAGAGCCTGGAGCCTGCTTCAGATTCTGTGTCTCTCCATCTCTTGGCCCCTCCCCTGCTCATGCTCTGTGTCTCTCTGTCTCTCAATAATAAACACACGTTAAAAAATTTTTTTTTAATAAAATAAAATTAAAAATCAAAAAATTAAAAAAATCAAAATGATGACGAGATCCTACTTCTCACTTGATAAGCTAAGGTTAAAAAGTCTGATAATACAACGTATAGAGAATTCTCAAACACTGCTGGTCAGGTTGTAAATTGGTGGTCATTTCAGAAAATAGTTTGACATTATCTAATGAAGGTGAAGATACGCATGCTTCCAGATAAGTTATCAGAATCCTACTCCTAGATATACACGCAGCAGAAATAGGCACACATGTACATCAAGAGACATGTACATGAATGCTCAGAGCAGTTTTACTCATAATATCCTGAAACTGGAAACAATCCAAGTATCCATCAACAGTAGAATGTGTAAACAAATTGTGGGACATTCATTCACTAGAATACGGTGTCTAAATAAAAATTAACCAACTGCAGCTACAAGCAATAATGTGGATGAATCTTAAGAACAATGTTGAGTGGATGGGATCCAGCAGAAAGAATTATATACTGCATTTATGGAAAGTTCAAAAGCAGACAAAATCATACAATTTTTTTAGAGATGCATACTTAGGTGTTAAGTCCATTAAGCAAAGCAAGAAAAGTGAATGTCATGAAAGTCAGAAGAATGGCTCCTTTAGAGAGGAATGTAGGGGTTGTGAATGGAAAGGGACCGTGGGTAGGGTCTTTCAGAAGTGTTTACAATATATCATTTCTTTTTGTTTTTCCTAAAAATTATTCCTGCGGTGGCTTCACTTACATGCAATAAAATTATTGTAATATTGGATATGTGTATAATGTAAACTGTGTATTAGTCACCTAGAGGTTGACTGTATAATAACCCGTGAAACTATTCATTTGTGTTCTATGCACTATATGTGTCATCTTTTACAGTTTAAAAAGTTAAAAATAGAGTTGGAATACAGTCGAGGATCCTGGGAATCAGACCGGATCAAAGGTGATCCAGTTCATGTGAACTAGCCATTAGGGCTCTGTTTAAAAAAAAAAAAGAACACTTGTTGGGAAATAAGAATGAAGGTAGCACGCAGTAGGCAAGAAGCTATCTTCCCATCTCATATGTGGAAGCATCACTGTGTGGGCCAGTGGTCAGATCCTGACTGCCGAGGCCGGGCTTCATCCTGGGCAGTGGGACTTAAGAGCTTTTTACCTTGACAGCAGAAAACAGATGGGCCCAAGAGAAAGCAGGCTTGATGCCGCCAAAGTTATGAAGAAGATGAAGCCTTTGTGTTCCTGCTTGTGCCTCACTTCACACCTTCGTCGGACTCTCAGCTGCCTGCATACTCATGCTCCTTCCTTCCTGTCATATACTCACATCCGAAGCCAAAGCAGGTCTACAGGCCAGCTTTGTTGACTCTTGGTCTAGTCAGGGTATCACACTGGTGGAAGGTATTTGAACCTTAACCTTTATCTCTGATTATGAATGGAAGGTTTTGTGTCCTTTGGTGATATTTCTGTCACCAGTGACTGGTTGTATGAGGTGTATTTTGGGTGAAGTAGGCCTTCCTGCCTCAGACGTAGCACGCTCTTAGCTCTGGTCTGATACGCCCTGGGGAGAGGAGGTGTCAGGGAACTTAAAAAAAAATCACCGCAGGTGATTCAGGCATGACAACCTGTATCCTGTATGACAACCCGCCTTCTCTCCACACCCCATCCCTCATTGCGAACCACCTGTTTACAGGAAGGCACTGAGCAGATATCATATCTATTCATTCATTCATTCATTCATTCATTAAACAATTATATCTTGAGCTCTAACTATGTGTCTGGCCTTCACTAGCACTGGTGATTCAGGGTTGAACAAAAACAGGCATGGGTCTTGCCTTCTTAGAATGGTTTAGTACACAAATTAATAAAACCAAGCAGATAAATGTAAAATCACCAGTCAGATAAGTGTTATGAATCTGAGTTTATTTATCAAGAAGAGAGCTGACCAGTAGAGTAGATTAATAATTAGGATTTTCAAATATAGGATGAGGAAATTACATGGAGGAGAATGGCTAGTTATTTTATACTGAGAAAAGACATAAAAAAGACATTAAAAAGGAGGTTTGCTCCGTAACAACTAAAACTGACAAAGATTATTATTACTGATATTTAAGAATCCTGTTTAACTGCTCTAGTAGTTCTCTCAAACTACCTTGAAAAATATTAGGCTGTAAAATAAATATTGTTTAATGTCCAAAAAAACCTACAGGAGGTTTGCTGTAGCATAAAGGATTTAATAGCTCTCCTTATCAGAAAGTTTGTTCTGTGCCAGGTGCGATGTTAAGTGATGTATTTAAATATATATATAAGTATATACATATGTATCTACATAGACAATAAAAATATGAAATATATATTTATTATATATTATATGTTCATGATTATGTACATGTATGTACCTATATATCAGTGATTATATATCTAATAGTGATTATATTTCTATATTAAACATATGTTAGATATATATGTTAATAGAACCTCACAGTACCCTATAGAAAAAAGAAATTAAGAGTCAGCTTAAATAACCTAAGGTTGCACAGCTAATATATGTATTTTAATAACACTTTATCGATACATAATTCACATAGCATAAAATTCACCCTTTCAAAATGCACAATTCAATGGTTTTTAGCACACAGAGTTGTAAATTGCTGCTAATTTTTAGATTATCATCATCACCCTGAAAAGAAACCCTCTGCACCTAAGTTTCATTCCTCATTCTTCCTCCCCCCAGCCCTAATAATCACTAATCTCTGGATGTTCTTTCTCTATAGCTTTGCTTATTCTGGATGTTCTGTAATAATGTAATCACAATATGCAGTCTTTTGTGTCTGGCTTCTTAGGGTGATTTTTTTTTTAAGATTTTATTTTTAAGTTATCTCTACACCCAACGTGGGGCTTGAACCCACAACCCCGAGATCAAGAGTTGCATGCTCTTTCAACTGAGGCAGCCAGGTGCCCCTAGCGTGATTTTTTTTTTTTAATGTTTATTTATTTTTGAGAGAAAGAGAAAGAGAGAGACAGAGTGTGAGTGGGGGAGGGACAGAGAGAGACACACACACACAGAATCCGAAGTAGGCTCCAGGCTCTGAGCTGTCAGCACAGAGTCTGATGTGGGGCTTGAGCCCATGAACCACAAGATCATGACCTCAGCAGAAGTTCAAAGCTTAACCCACTGAGCCACCCAGACGCCTCCCACTAGGGTGATTTTTAAATAGCTATTCATGTTGTAGCATATATCAGTACTTCATCTCTCTCTTTTTTTTTACTTTTATTTATTTTTGAGAGAGAGAGACAGAGTGCTAGTGGGGGAGGAGCAGAGAGAGAGGGAGACACAGAACCCAAACCAGGCTGCAGGCTCTGAGCTGTCAGCACAGAGCCCCATGCGGGGCCTGAACTCACGAGTTGTGAGATCATGACCTGAGCCGAAGTCAGACGCTTAACCGACTGAGCCACCTGGTGCCCCCCAGTACTTCATCTCTTTATATTACCAAATAATATTCCACTACCTGGTATATCACATTTACTTATCCATTTATCAGTTGATGGACATTCGGGTTGTTTCCACCTTTTGGCTATTAGGAATAATGCTGCTATGAACATTTGTATACAAGTTTTGTGTGGACATCTGTTTTTCCTTTTTCCTGGGTATAATTTAGGAATGGAATTTCTGGGTCACATGGCAACTGTATTTCAACCTTTTGAGGAATTGCCAGGCTACCACTTTCCATTCCCACCAGCAATGTGTAAGGGTCCTAACTTCTCCGCACCCTCATTCGTACTTGTTATTATCTGTCTTTCTGATGATAACCATTCTAGTAGGTGTGAAATGATATTTCACCGGGAGTTTGGTTTGCATTTCCCTAAGGGCTAATGGTGTTGAACATCTTTTTGTGTGTTTATTGGCAGAATACTATGTATGATAAGCTAAAAAAAAATATTGTTTAATTTTAATTTTATTTTTTCTATTTTAGAGACAACATGAGCAGGGGAGAAGGGGAAGAGGGGGAGAGAGAGAGAGAGAGAGAGAGAGAGAGAGAGAGAGAATCTTAAGCGGGCTCCACACTCAGTACCGAGCCCGATGTGGGGTTTGATCCCATGACCCTGGGATCATGACCTGAGCCAAGATCAAGAGTTGGATGCTTACCTTACTGAGCTGAGCCACCGGGTGCCCCTATGACAAATTAAAAAAAAATTTTTTTTACATTTATTTATTTTTGAGAGACAGAGTGAGACAGAGCACGAGGAGAGGAGGGGCAGAGAGAGAAGGAGACACAGAATCTGAAGCAGCCTCCAGGCTCTGAGCAAGCAGTCAGCACAGAGCCTGACACGGGGCTTGAACCCACGAACCGTGAGATCATGACCTGAGCTGAAGTCGGACGCTCAACCGACTGAGCCACCCAGGCGCCCCTATGATAAATTTTTTTAAATGAAAGTTACCAACCCTTATAAAAAGGCATAAAAAGACAATGTACCAAACTGTCGACAGTGGGTATTGCTGAATAATAGAATCATGGGTGATGTTGACTTCTTAAATTTTACCTTCTGCATTGTTAATTTTAATAGCAACAGGCATACATTCCTTTTATAATTAGAAAAACAAAGCACAGTTAATTAAACAAACAAACAAACAAAAACAACCTACAGAGACAGATCATCTCTAACCCTGGAGTGTCAGAGCATTCCCCTAGGCACCGCATTGTCTTCTTCTTGGGTCCAAAAGTGCAGGAAAGTATGGTTAAATGATTTCTGAGCCATGTTTTGGAATGCTTTTCCCCAGGGTGACAATGTTATAAATTGTGGTGAATTTGCAAGGCTAGCCCATTCTGCCACAGATTAGGTATAGGTTTCTGAGGCTATCTTGTCAATTTAACGACCAAATTTAAGATTGATTCCAAGGATGTATGTGTTCTATTGCTAAGATGCTCAGATTTTCAAATGTATCCTTATAATTATTAGACAATTGACTAGACAAGTAAATACAACGAATAAATACAAGAGTTTGAGTGTGAATGCGGCATGTTATGGCAATACATTCAATATTTTTAATTGTCTTTCACCATGGAATGTTTCTTTGATTTCTCACTTGCTATTTGTGTAGCTTATGAAGGCAATTATATTTCTATTTTAGTATCATCAGAAACAAAATTGATAATGGAATGCATAAACCTTCAGAATGTATAATACTTTCTTGTTTTCAAACATTAATTTTTCAGAATATGGAGAAAATAAGCAGTTCTTTGGGAATGGACTTTTTTCACCCCCAGACACTTATCCTGGAGTGAATATTTATGGAATAGATAGAATCCCCCCAAAATAGAAATGTTGTCATATTTTTGTTTATATGTAACACTTATTTATTACAAATGGCATGAAATGCTAATTTAAAACTAACTCTTAAAAATGAGTTCAGAGAAGCTTAGTTTAGAATTAATTTATAGCTTGAACACTGAGGGAATATTTGGGTCAGTTTTGTTATTCACCGAGATTGTTGAAAACTTATATGATGATTATTCTGATTCCATCTCGAGGCAGAAGGTTACTCTCCGTGGAAAAAAACCCCAACAACATCTAAGGTTATTGAAATGCCATGCATATAAGCATCCAAGCTCCATTTGCAATTTGCATATGCATGTGGGGTATGGTGTGTGTACCCACATCACCCTGCTCCCCCACCCCACACACAGTCCTTAGAATTACCTGGAATGTGAATAAATAATATCCCTCCATTCCATGTTAGTCAGTAACATCAGTCAGAGAGACGGTCATTTGTAAGACTCAGTGAGTATCTTGCTAATGATTAGTTTCATACCCTGACTACACCATTCTGGGCCCACAGTGGCTTGCCCACATTCAGACAGTGAGCTAGTGACAGGCTCTATGGAGAACAGAGCACTTCTCTGTCCACAGAATTCCAGGCATCAGGATGAATACATATGCACTGTATACTTTTGAGTATTTTTATATGACTCAGTATAAATGTATACATTCATAGCCTCATGAGCACATGTCTGTAAATATGGAGGTCTCAATAGCTTCATGCATTTTCCTCACTAGCCAGTGAGTTTTTTGGTATATTTTATAAATCCTCTACTATTCCTGGATAGGAAGTACTAAGTTTCTGAGGTTTTAACAAATATCATGTTTCACTTAGCCATGTAGAAATTATCCTAGTATAAGTACGTTAAAAAATGTTTTTGATTTTAAATTTTATTTAAAAATAACATAAGTGATTAATGGTCATAGTGGAAACATATAAAATACAGGTAAGTAAAAAAAAAAAAAATCACACCTGCTCCCATGACCTGGAGATAGTAACAGTCATAATAAATTTGATGTATAATTTTTTACATATAATTTGATGTAGGATTTTTTCTATGCACCTTTATGCATGCATATAATTTTTCATAAGAATAGATTATCATATAGATGTCTTAAAAAATTCAAAACCTGCTTCTAAAATTTAATATACCATCCATACTTTTTCATTTCCAATATAATATTTAATGGCTGTAAGCCAAAGGGATTCTAGTTAACATGGTATTGGGAATTCCTTGCCCCAAAGCACTCAGCCTCCTCCAGGGCCTTGCCTCCTAAGAGAGTGGGCTGCACCATTGTGCAATCAAAAGGCAGCCAAGGGGCAGCTATCTTAGGTGGCTAGATGTCCATGTAAGTGTGAGTGAGTGTGTGTGTTGTGTGCGTGGCATTTCACAGTGTGGAACTAAGCTGGGGTAGAAAGAGGGGTAGACTATAGGCCAGGGGCCACGGACTAAGGGCCAAGGTCTGGGATTGGATATCTCCATACTACCATTGAAAATTCTAAATTTCATTCTAGTTTCCAGATAATTATGAAGATATTTTTCAAGGTAAAAAGATAGAATATATTTAATTGAATAGTTTCTTAGATTACTTTTGTAACTTCAAAATATTTTGTTTATGGTAGGTATGTGATACTCCATTTGTATTCCTAGGTGGGCCCCCAAAATGTTAGGAGCAGGCCTGAATATATATACTATATGACTTCTACTTTCTAGAATGCATATTTTGTTTTGTCTGTTTAATTTAATTTAAATTTTCCTTATGGATGAAATGGAGTAGAACATAAAAGTGCTCATTTATTGACAAGTTAAAATTCAGCTTAATATATTTATTCAAACTTTACCATACTTCACACTCCACTTAACATAGGGACAAGAGGTAAAAATACACAGCCAGACTGTTACGGAGCTCACAATATCCTAGAGATCTCAGACATGTGAAATGATTACTCCGTGTGGTGATAAGTACATCATTCAAGTGTAGACATGGGTACAGAAGCCACAGAAGGAAAAGAGGGAAAATCTGTAGGTCAGGATTCTGGGATCAGTTAATTAACCTGGTCAACTTGTAACCTCACAGAACTCTTAAAAAGGCTGTAGAAACCCTCTCATCCAAGATAAGTGTTATAAACTTTCTAAGTAGTTTAAAGTTTTTAAAGTTTTGATAAATTGGTCCCTTGACAAAGTAAGCATTCAGGAATTCACGTTCAGCAAACGACTTTTCACTAATTGGTTTGCTTCCTTGAAGGGAGCTCCATTCAAGCTGGGATATAAAGAATTCACAGAAGTTTGAATGGGAAGGAATGTGGTGCCTTACTGAAGAAAAATATTCTGTGAAGAAGGAAGAACACATGTGTCACGTTGGAGGCATGGAAAGGAATGGCATGTTCTGAGAACAGTATTTAGAAGCACTAGAGTAAAAGGAGTGAGAGGGTAAGTAAAGTATTCAAAACTAGAGAGAAAGGCAGAGCCATGGTCTGGAGGGTTTTGTGGTCTTGAGTCCCATGGAGTTCTACCCTGTAGGAAATGAAGGCTAAAGTTGAAGAATTCGAAGCCAGGAAATGAGAACATCAGACTGCATTTTAGACAGATCATTATGGCAAAAGTAGAGGGAGAATTGGAAGGGAGGAGTCCAGAAGAAGGGACTACACTGCTGAGAAGGCAGAATACTTCAGGGTCATGACGAAGGCAAGTTCTGGATTCACACTGCCAGGATTCAGCACCTGTTTCAACCACTTAGCACCTGTGACTTTGGGCATGTTCCTTAGCCCCTCTGTTGACCTGGTTTTCTCATCTGTAAAATGCAAATTACAATAGCTGTGAAGATTAAAGGGAACGATACCTATAAAGTGCTTAGGGCAGGGACTGCCGTATAGAGAGCTCTCAATACATGCTAACTACTACTCCCACTAGTAGTTGTAGTCGTTGTAGTAGTAGCAGTAGATGTAAAAAATTGTTATTATTATCTTTCAGTAGTTCAAAAGAAAGATAATGATGGTCTGAACTGGGGTATATGAAGTGGAAATTGTGAGGAGGGATGGGGATAAGAAAGACAAGGAGTGTATTTGACAGGGCTTTTAGTCCATTAAATTCAGGGGTGAGGAAAGAGGAGATCTGTAGCTTGAATGACTGAGCGGAAGATGTTGGTACCAAAAAGGTTTGGGAAGGCAGGTGCAAGGACAAGCTGGGTGGTAGAATATCAGAATATCATGAATTCTGTTTTGGAGATGTTGAGTTTTAGATACTTGTGGGTCATAAAGGTGGAGATGTCCAGAAGGCAGATAGATATGCAGGCTGGAGCTCAGGAAGAAGTAAAGGCTACAGGAGCCAAGTGCAACATAATAGACTTATCAAGAAAGAGCTGCACTGACATATAAATGATTGTTCATCGATTTGGTCCTTGATGCATGACTTCTGCTAGTATCCAGAAGGGAGGGCACCTTAATGGCTATCTCAGGTTCAACTTTCATCTTTGCTCATCAACCCAATTGGGTAGGGTGTCTTTACCCTGAGATCCTTTGTTAAGGACTGAATATTTATGCCCCCGTCCCAATTCACATATTGAAGTCCTAACCCCTCAGCTACCTAAAATACCCTTGTATGCAGTGTTTGCTGTTTTCTCCTGTGGGTTGGCCATTCTTTCACATTAATAATGTACATCTTCCAGATAGAGGCAGCTGGAGGGCAGGCCCTTCATTGTACTTATGGTAGCATTTCCTGCAGGGCAGTGTTTCACCCAGATAGATGTTTGGTAAACATTTGATGACCCTGAAGTCAGCTTGGAAAGACTCAAGATCATGCCACACTTTATGTGATGAGGGTCACAGAGAAGGTGCTTAGTGCAGGGTATGAGGCAGAAACCTTAGGTGGAAACAGGATGGTCTCAGCATGAAATTAAGAGATTACCAAGAAAAGACAGTTTCCCAAAGATCAGTGGGAAGAATGAAATGGCCAATGTGTCCAACATGAGGCATATTTTTCATGAGCATTTTGCACTATGCAAACCATTGTATAAGATTACACTGTGGCTTATCTATTTCAAATTGATTTGAAAAATCATTATAGTTTTTGAGTTAGGATTTTTCTAAAGAAAATGAATTTAAGGGTTAAAATCAACAATGGTTCACGCCTTTAATAGTTTCATGTTTTTCTGTTTAAAGAAGAACAACCAACCAACCGAACAAACAATCCAACAATGACAGTTTCCCTCCAAAGAAATGAAAACAAAACAAAACAAAACAAAATAGATTGTGTTTACTGCATTTCAAACTCTCATCAACTTTACTGGGAATCATTTAAAGTTGACTGAATGTTCTTAAGCCAAGTCTTGGGGGTGATGCTGTGATTCTGTGTATTCTGTGTGGGATGCCAAATGTGTGCTGGCAATCATGGTAGGAAATACAGGGAACTTGCCCCAAATGTGTCAAGACACTCCTCTGCTCCTCTGTGAGGAAGAGAGAAGTGGGAATGTATATATATATATATATATATATATTTTTTTTTTTTTTTCCTGGAGCATCTTCCATTACCATCTTGCTAATCTCTTGAGTGCTCCTGGAAGCAGGGACTTTCTAGCAGTGTCCTCTCTGAAGCCAAACAGTATAGAAGATGAGAGTAGCGTATATTTGTGCCGACCTATCCATCTAAGAGAAACCGGAGGCACATAGATCAATGGATGACATTTGTAGCCTGGAGTTGAGGGAATTCTTAGCCTTGAACTCTTGATACAGGCACCACTAGCCCTTTTGTGGGTAAGGAGCACTGGACACCTGGCTAGTCCAAATCGGAATATTCTGTGAGTGTAAAACATATACCAGATTTTAATTTCTTACTTGTAAAAAAAAGAACGTAAGAGAACTCATTAATACTTGCTTATTACAGGTTAAAATGATATTTGGGGTATACTGGGCTAAATCAAGTATTAAAATTATTAAAATTATTTTTACCTGTTTCTTTTTACTTTTTATAATTTGTTTATTTATTTTGAGAGAAAGAGAGAAAGTGGAGGAAGGGCAGAGACAGGGAGAGAGAGAATCTCAAGCAGGTTCATGCTGTCAGGATAAAGCCCAAGCCCAACACAGAGCTCAATCTCACAAACCATGAGATCATGACCTGAGCTGAAATCAAGAGTCAGATGCTTAACCAACTGAGCCACCCAGGCGCCCCTATTTTTTTTTTTTAATTTGGCAACTAGAAAACTTAAAATTATATATGTGGCTAACGTTATATTTCTGTTGGACACAGTCTAAGACTTATACCATTGAAGGGCAGATATATATTCTGGTCTTGACAGGATGTAGATCTTACAAGAATTTGTCTCTTCTCATGTGAGTCATGCCCAGCTGTGTATAAAAGCAGTTTTATTGTTTGTGTAATAGCCCAGAGAGTCTTTCATCTGAGGATCTCAAACATTAATTAATTCTCACTGAATAGCTGAGGAAGATGGGTATTCTTAGTTCTATTTTACCGATGAGAAAACTGAGGGATGGGGAAATTTAAACAATTTGCCCGGGGCTACCCAGGGTACAATGGCAGGGCTCAGAATAGAAACTGTGAATCATTATAATTAATCACACATTTAGCCAGCAAACAAAATTTTTTCTTCCTGATGAGGTGAACTCCATCAAGTTAGGGACCATGATTTTAAATTTTTTCCTAATGTTTATTTTTGAGAGAGAGAGAGACAGAGAGACAGAGCGTGAGCAGGGGAGGGGCAGAGAGAGAGGGAGACACAGAATCTGAAACAGGTTCCAGGATCCAAGCTGTCAGCACAGAGCCCAACGCGGGGTTCAAACCTGTGAACCACAAGATCATGACCTAAGCCAAAGTTGGACACTCAACTGACTGAGCCACCCAGGTGCCCCTAGGGACCATGATTTTAAAATGCTGTTGCCAACTGGTAAGATACTGAATGCTCAGTGAACATTACACGACCGTAAGTGTCATTGCTTTCAGATTAACACATTTTGATATTAACAACTAGGTAACATACAAGAAGTAAATAAATGGTCTATTTCCTTCCAGGGAAGGAATTGTTATTATGCCTTACTTTGGAAGCATATAAGCAAATCTTAGCTTTGATTAAGTTCACTTGTTTTTAAAACTAGATTTCTTGGAATTATTTTTAATATTTTGAAAAGGCTTTCCAAACTAAAAGCATGTTGGTCTAGATTTGGATTGTAGTCTGGCAGAAGAAGGAAACGCCTTTGGATCTGTGTTGTGCCTCTACCAACATTGTTCCATCACTTCTACCTGCGATATAGCTTCCTTTTACAAGCTCAGGCATCACAGCTCTGGTGAGTGCCTCCTCTCAAAAGAGTACACCTTTATCCAACTTATTTTGGAGGGAAGGCCATGAAGAACAGACATCAGGCTTCCTAAGCAAAAGCTACATGAAGCAAATAGTTTTCCCCAGTCTTCATGTTAAATTTCCTTATATTGAATAATAGGGAAAAAAAGAAAAATTTACTACAGACTCGTGATTACATTCCCTTTGATTGAGACTAACTTTCAGTGTTACTCTAAAATATTGGGCCACTAAAGTTTTGTTTTGTTTTTTAAATACAGTACATGACTTTAGGAGTAGATTTAGAGGGGCACCTGGCTGGCTCAGTCAGTAGAGCACACAACACTTGATCTTGGGGGCGTGAGTTCAAGTCACCTATTGGGTGTAGAGCTTATTTAAAAAAATAAAAATAGGGGCGCCTGGGTGGCTCAGTCGGTTGAGCGGCCGACTTTGGCTCAGGTCATGATCTCACGGTCCGTGAGTTCGAGCCCCGTGTCGGGCTCTGTGCTGACAGCTCAGAGCGTGGAGCCTGTTTCAGATTCTGTGTCTCCTTCTCTCTGACCCTCCCCGTTCATGCTCTGTCTCTCTCTGTCTCAAAAATAAATAAATGTTAAAATAAAATTTTTTTAAAAAATAAAAATAAAAATAAATAAAATGTGGGAGTGCCTGGGTAGCTCAGTCTATCGAACTTCTCTCTTGATTTCGGCTCACATCATGATCCCAGAGTCATGGAATTGAGTCCCAGGTTGGGTTCCGTGCTGAGCATGGAGACTGCTTGAGATTCTCTCTCTCTTCCTTCTGTCCCTCTCCCACCCTCATGCTCTCTAAGATAAATAAATAAATAAATAAATAAATAAATAAATAAATAAATAAATTTTTAAAATGTGTATAGAAGTAGATTTAGGGAGTTCTAGAAACTATCCACCCACTCATCCATTCTTTTGACAATGCATATCTGCTTTTATGTATTCCAAAAATATTTATTGTGAATACATGAGTGAAAGGTTTACTACATGCCTGGATTTTGCTTCTTCCAAAAATTACATGAATAAAATGTACTCTCTTTCAAGATAGTTGAAGATGGTTGAGGGATAGGGCATCTGGATAGCTCAGTTGGTTGAGCTCAGTTAGTTGACTCTTGATTTTGGCTCAGGTCATGATCTCATGGTTCATGAGACTGAGCCCCACGTCAGGTCCTGCACTGAGAATGTGGAGACTGCTTGGGATTCTCTCTCTCTCCCTCTCTTTCTGTCCTCCCCACTCCCTCTTTCTCTCTCTCTCTCAAAATAAATAAATAAATAAACATTAAAAAAAAAAAAGAATGGCTGAAGGATGTTCATTTTTGCCAATGTATACCTACACATACAAGGAAGTATGTTCACATGGTGCCCTCTTTACCTTCACTGCCAACAGTGGTAAGCCTGATCAGTTCTCAGTCCTTGTGACAGGAAATATGCCTAGAGTGCTAAGAGGTTTTTAATTATACGCACACTCAAATAATGATAGCCTACTTGTGGGCACATGTCTTAGAAGAGAATCAGAGTCTGCTTCATGCATCAGACAGATTCCTTCATTTCCTCTGCCTTTTGCTTGAACCAGAAAAATGGCTTAGAGAAATTCATGCACACTTCCCTGCCATCCCCACCCATAGTGGTGAGGCTGAGTCAGTGGGGGAAGAGTTTCAATATCTTTGGTGCCTTTGATATTCCAGGCTCAGAATGGTAGCGGGGTGAGGGGGAGGAGAAGCGGAATGGAAAACACAGCAGACTCCACCCTAGACAATCCTTCTGCATTTGACATTTCTCATTCTTTCAAAGCTGATGAATTCTTCTGGAAGGTGAGGGTTGGGGGGAGGAGGAAGGGTGAGGCAGAAGAGATGATATGTGTTTATTGGGTCCTTTACAAAATTTTCCCCAGATGATCTCTGCATATCTTTGGTCACCACTTCCTGCATTCAATTTGCCCGGATGTAGTCATACCGTGCTGTCTCTGATTGCTGCAAAACATCCCACCGCCAGAATCGCAAGACACTAATTCTAGCACATCTCTTTGGCTGATGAATCTGGGAGACTTTTTAGCAGTGGTCCTTTATGAGTTCACGCCAATGAGTAAGCGCAGAGAGCTGAGTCTTCAATACCTGGAGCAAAGAGGGAGTCATTTCATAGATCGATGCCTCAGAACCCTCTAGCCCAGAAAAATCTTTGTAGAAACAGACTCCTCATTCTTTTGGTAACTGGGCTAAATCGACAGCAGCTAACCTCCCAGAGGGTGTTACTTCAATGACAATGAAACAGAAGACGAGAATTATTTCCAACTTGGCTCTTTATGTGATAAAGCTTTATGCAAAGTATACATGTTCAAGTGACGATACCCTGAAGTAGTGAGAATATAATCATAATTGAGTGGGGTTAACGGAATGATGTCATTTTACAGCAGAGGAGGTGGGAAAGGTGGAAGGAAATAAACTCATGGAATGGAAGAGAGTTATAAATTCAGGAAACAAATGTTTTCCCCTTGTGATGGGCTCTCTAGGGACAATTCTTGGAACGTGGCCCACAGAAGTTCTGCACGACGGCAGCCCCCTCTCCTTCCCAGCAGCAGCAAGACACCACTGGGGCAAGAGCATGGCGCCTTCTGCCCAGGCTCTAACGCATGCCTGCAGAATAACAATCTGCTCTCGGTGCGCCAGGCACAATGAAGGCTCTCTCAGCTGCCACTCAAGCGGGGCCTGCTAACACTCCCGCCCCTTGTTTCTGGCTCTTGGCATTGTTGGGGCAGGGGGTGCGGGGAGAGCTGCACACTTCCATGCTGGGAAAGGCAGCCCCCCCCGCCCCCCCCAACTGGCGACCCCAGCCAGTCATCGAAGGCCCAGACAACAGCAGTAGCCAGACGAGTTAGCAGGGCCCTTAAACCTCGTGGCGAACTCGCTGAACATTCAGGAATTTGAGGATTGTGGTTTCAGAAAATTCTGGCCTCTGCCTCCCTCATCCCCCAACTCCAAACAACAACAACAACCACAACAACAACGACAAAAACCCAAACTCATCTCAAATTCTTTTGGCATGGCAAGACCGTCACAATGTTTGATTGCAGCACCGATGTCCTTCCAACACCCTTTAAAGGACAGGGCTGACAAATTTCCAACAGCACCGGGGCGGCCCTCAAACTATATATCTGGACCCGGTTGGATAAAAAGTGATGCTATCGAAGAAGACTGATCAGGGATTATGATAAGCAGAGGACATGGTGAATGTTGGAAGTAGCAAGCTTATTGCTGATCTTTACACTGTAGGCAAAAGAAGTGACATGCCAAAAACAGCACACCCAGAATATACTCATTACAGGAGGGAGCAACACATTCGTAAACTCAAAGTGTGGTTGCACATCAGAGGTAAGCCTCAAAGCTTGTCTCAAAGCAAGGACTGGTGTCGATCCCCAGCCAACTTAAAGGATGAACGGGGCCATGAGACTATTTTAGGATAAAAATAATAACTACTACTTTTGAGCCCTATGTTTCAGGGATTTTAAATACATTAGCTAATGTAGGCCTAATGGCAGCCTTGTGAGATAGATACCATTGTTCCCAATTTCTATACAACCGAGCATTGTGAGGCCTGGGGCAGTTAGGAAAGTTCTGCCTGACCCCAAAGCCACTGTTCTCAGATTCACAGTATTAATATGCCTCTCTGGGGCTCAAAGGAGACACAAAGCTGAGGACATGAACCAAATGTGGTTTGTTTGTTTGTTTGTTTCTTTCCTAAAGAATTCCAGTTTTCCTTGAGCTTGGATTAGAGCTTTATCTTAAAGAAGTAATCATAGTCGCTCTTTCCAGATAAGACGCAACGTCTAATCTTGAGAAAAGCAGTGAGCATTTCCATTTCTGCTGAATGCATCAAAACCAAACCAATAAAGTCTAGCCTTTGTGACAGTTCTTTGTCTCTTCCGAGGCTAAAAATGTCTGGACACACTGAGTCAGTTGGAGTGTCAGCACTCTCTTGACCTGGCACACAACTGAATATGAGTCACTAAAAGGATTCGAAACTCAGGGTCAGGAAAACACTGCCATTAAGTCAGTATAGCCAAAAATATTCGGGCGTCAACCTTGTGCTCCTGGATGTAGCTTGTTCATTCATCTATTTGTTTATGCAGCCAGTAAATATCTATCCTAACACACTCACATATAAAACACAGAGTAAAAAGTCTAATGAATACAAAATAATATAGTGAAAAGCAAGTTCACACCACAGTCCTCCAGATTTTCTGCTTAAAGACAACTCCCGACACCAGTTTCCTGGGGATCCTTCTAGAGATATTCAAGGCATAAATGTAACTTTCTCTTGCTTTTCTTTCTTTCTTTTTTTTAAAAAAATTTTTAAAGGTTTATTCATTTTTGAGAGACAGAGAGACAGAGCGTGAGCACGGGAGGGGCAAAGAGAGGGGGAGACACAGAATCTGAAGCAGGCTCCAGACTCTAAGCTGTATGCACAGAGCCCAACGTGGGGCTCGAGTTCACGAACCGTAAGATCCTGACCTGAGCTGAAGTCAGACACTTAATTGACTGAGCCACCCAGGCGCCCCTCCCTTGCTTTTCCTAACTGTTATTGAATCCTTGCGATAGCCTGAGCACTGGTTTATATAAAGTGATGGCCAAGACTCGGCCCTGCCCCCCAAGGAAGAGGTGGATACATAAACCAATTGCCACCATATGATTGAGAAGTGCTCTGATGTTTATGGGAATGGTAGTGATCTGAGGAGACTAGGGCTGAAATGCTAATGGATCCGATCAGCTGTTGCAATAAATTGTTGTCACCAGTGCTTGCAAATTATTTTTTTAAAAGGTTATGGCTTATTCCTGTGATAATCATTTATTCAAACTAATATTAATATCAAATTAATATTCTGACTTTCTTTTGTGAGTGATACGGAAAGATGTGGAGGTCAAGCTGGTTCCCTGAGAACTGTGTGTGACCCTGGGCATGCCCATGGTATGTCCTCCCACAAATGTGATCTGATCCACATGTTGGGAGGTTGAAAATTTCAGACATCCAGTGGTTAATGGGGGCCATAATAGCCTCATTTTCTGGGATACCACCAGAAAGCTTTCTCCAAATATTATATGCTTCGCATTCAGTTGGGATATCAGTCTCTTGGTTGCCTGGTTTCAAAACATTCATACTTGTAATAGGATGGAAGTCAGGAAGTGGCAAAGCCGCCCATCTGGATTGAATACAGTTCGGGACAGTAGTCTGTGCACCGTGAGGCAGATAACGTTTTGCAGATTTAAGAGACAGTCGAATCTGATGCATGTGGATGCAAGCTACTGGTGGAAAGCCAGGAGCAGACCCTTTGAATGGACCTGGATTTATGGGAACTACTCAGGAGCTTGTAGGCTTTGAGGAGGGACATAGAGTGGTTATTTTGTTCACAAAGAGTTGACTTCAGTTAGCCTGGATTCTCACCCTATATTGAGTTTTATTTCCAGTATGAATGTAAACCAGCTCCAGACACAGATTCTCGGCTCAGATGCTCAGACTCTGCTCGATGACGGATAGAGAGTTAAAGGGAGAAAATAAAAAAGGGCATAAATAAGTTTCACATGATTTCCAATCCAAACTAAGAGCTGGCTCTGTTTCACTCAATCAGCCAGGGGCAGAGAGCATTTTGCAAACTTCAGTGGCTCTTTCAGAAAGCCTGGTCTATATCCTGTTTTCAAAAGGAAACCCAGAACCTGTCAGATGTGCCCTGTTTCTGTTTCTGTGGCAGCTCACCTCGTAGCTGTTCTAAGATAGAAAGTGGCCCAAGTACATTCGTTCTCCTCTAGTCCTTCCAAATGTGCCCACCTGAGGGACGACACATTTTGCTGGTTGTTTTAACACATGAGGCAGAAATGCATCTAGGAATGAAGCACAGCTGAATTGTCAAAGGTAGGTCCATAAAATACAATCCTTCCCAAGGATTTCCTTCCTGGGGAGCCCAGGTGGCCCCAGCTTGACAGCAGGGTCTCTGTGCTAACTTAGGTTTTCATATCATGTCAGAAAAATAGAAATATAATTCTCTTCCCTTGCTAGAAAACTCAAATTTGTATAGTTTTTTTTTTTTAAACGTTTATTTATTTTTGAGACAGAGAGAGATAGAGCATGAATGGGGGAGGGGCAGAGAGAGAGGGAGACACAGAATCGGAAGCAGGCTCCAGGCTCTGAGCCATCAGCCCAGAGCCCGACGCGGGGCTCGAACTCACGGACCGCGAGATTGTGACCTGAGCTGAAGTCCAACTCATAACCGACTGAGCCACCCAGGCACCCCTCAAATTTGTATAGTTAAAGAACAAATATTAAAGTCTCTTTTTAATAAGTGCTATGATACAGGGTATGGAGTATGAGAGGGTTCCCCCTACACACACACACCTCTATTCCTTCCTTCTTCCTTCCTTCCTTCCACATGAGGCCGAAGTAGACCTGAGTGAAATCTTGCTTTTTGCTCAGTTTCTTTTCCCTAGCTGAGTTAAAGCACAAAAAGAGTGTATTTTCCAAGTACCTTATGGGATCCTGACAATTTATTTCTTCCCTTTGCTTTGAAAATGACCCCTAAAGAGATAAAATTGTTTGCATTAGTTCTTAGAGAAAAGCAGCCAAGGTTTTATTAAAAACACTGCCCTTTGTATTCTTGCATATTTTCTTTCCCTGTCTAATATGGGAAGATATCAAATGTAAAAGAAACACAAACATAAGACACTGCTCCTTTCATCTTCACTCAGTTTCCAAAATCCTCCAACACATTACCTTATTCTTCTTATTAAACTTTAAAAAGGAGCAAGTGGAATGCTGCATTTAAATTTTGAGGACTGAGGACTTGGGATAGGCAATCTGCATTGTGTCATTTGTTAGATTCTCCTAAGATCTTCTCACTCTGTATTGGGACTGGCAAAACATTTTTATACCTCGGGGAACACATTCATATCAACTGGTTTCTTATGGAACTCAATTCTGGAAATTCCTCTTCTTTGATGTGACTGGATTCTTTAATTTTTAAGAAACAGAGATGAAAAGTGTCACTGATCCCTGGTAGAGTAAATAAACCTTAAAACAAGTTCAAGGTTTCCCTTAAACATATATAATGTATTATTGATAATGCTTGGAACGGCAAAACTCTAAAATACATATATGAAATAATTCAAAGATGAAATATAATGATGAAAAATAATATAATGAAAAATATATGATGACTTCTGTTTTCCCTTTTTTTTTTTTAATTCCCAGCCTAATTTTGTTCACTAAAACCTGTCTCTGTCAAAGCCATCTTAACAAAAAATTTTTTTAACGTTTATTTACTTTTGAAGGAGAGAGAGAGAGTGTGTGAGCAGGGGAGGTACAGAGACAGTGGAAGACACAGAATCTGAAGTAGGCTCCACGCTCTGAGCCATCAGCACAGAGCCCAACGCGGGACCCGGACCCACGAGCTGTGAGATCATGACCCCAGTTGAAGTCAGACACTTAACTGATTGAGCCACCCAGGCACCCCCAAAGCCATCTTTAAAAGCCGAAGTTATGAAGCAGCAGACTCCGTAGCATAATGGGGACAAAATCTTGTGATAAAATTCTTAATTTTTTTCACTTAACCTGTTATGTTTTTTAAAAAAGACTAAAGGAAACATACCAAAAGACTATCCTAGAATTATTCCTTATATTCTTCTTCTTTCTTTTTTTCTCCTGTTTGTAATTTGGGACAATTACTTTTCGAACAACAATTACAAAAAGACCAGCCATAGTCCTTATATTTTTCATGGGTCTGATTTATCCTGGACCACCCTGTACTTGGAGATGCAGGCCTCTGACTTAAAAAAAAAAAAAATATGTACTTTAAACTTTGAATAGCTTATCAGAAACCATAATGGTGCCTGATAAAATCTCAGCCCTCAAAGAAAAAATATTTGAGGGGTACAGTGCGTGCTGGGATAAACAGTTTGAAACCAAGTGAATAATGAGGTTACTGAGTCAGTGATGAGCACACCTGAGTTTTGATAAGCATGACCCAATAGCATGTGGTGAAATCCTCCATCCACGGAGAGTGTCTCATCTGTACTGAACTCACCAGAAGGAGCCTTTAGTTCCTATAAAGCAAGGTACAATAAATCAGGGGAAAGCTGCAGATCCTGTCAGACCTGCCTGCATTCCTTTCCCCTCAGTGATTCCCTAGTTCAAGAGGGTTCATCCTTCGGGAATATTTCAACACCCTTTTGGAAGCTATGCCAAAATCCAGGGTTTTGACAGCTTGATAAAGCCTTATATTATCCTGTGATAGAGAAAAACCTGACTCTGGGAAGGGCTAAATTATCAAAGGCAGTACCGAGTAGCAACAGTGAGTTAACTGGCAGATCTTGAGGGGATGAGAGTGCCTTTGAACTTGCTGGGAATTTTAACAGCAAGAGTGCAGATTCCTAGGAGAAAAGCTGTTACTAAAAGAAGACAAAGAGCTAGTAAGTAGCTTTCCAGCTGGATAAAAAGACAGGAGTTAGAATCCATCGGCTATAGAGTCCTATGTTCCATTTCCATCATTATACTGGGGGAGAGAGTAGATTCAGAGAAATTTGTGGGATGGTGTCGAAAATAGATGCCCCAAACAAGAAGGTGGGGGGGGGGGTGTGTTCATTTCTTTTAGTATTATGGACTAGAATTTAAAATATCAGTGTGAAGAGGGAATTAACTGGACTTGGTGGAATGACAAATCAGGAGCCATTGGGGATCTGGTGATTTTATAGATGCTGAGGCTGAGTTCAGCTCTCTTCCTGGGAACTACTCTCTTTGAAGTCAGGGCAAGTTGGGAACAGAGCGGGCAAAGGGAAGAGTGGAAATTAGGATGAGAATGACTTTTGTAGTGTATCATTTCCCTCAAACATTTATTGCTTTTCCCTTCCTTCTTCATTCAGCAAATACTTCCTGACCTTCTCCTTATACCTAGCATTCTACTGGGCACTTGGGATTTGAAGACAGGAGAATTCCTGGTCTTGAAGAGTCTGCAGTAATGGCAAATACTAACTCCTATTCTCTTTCTGGTTAGGAATAGCTCTGAGGACGTGACGCACTGTCCCATATTTCTATCATCTTACATCGCAAATTTGAAGACATTTCTCATTTCACCTAAGTTTACTCTTATTATTAAAGCCATTGGTTAAATGTATTAAAGTAGGTTAAATTTTGATGTTATTATGCTTTTTCACCTTAATAAATTAACTCATTTGAAAACAAAATCCCAAGTCAGAGAGACCTTCCATTCTGGCTACTGTTTTTAACAATATGGCTTCTAAGTTGATTTCATGAACCGCTTTTTCCTTATGTTGGAATCTGGGGACAGTATTACAGATTTGACCTGCAGGGGGGAGATGAATTAATTTTTATCAGTTAGACATCTAGCTGGTCTGAAAACAACCACTGAAGGGTATTTGTTTGTTTTTGCCTACAAAAATATGGACAGCCACGCAACCAAAATGTAAAGTTTGTAAAAGGAAAGAAAAATCCCTGCTTTGTCCTACCCAATCTTCTCTGAAGACAGGAGGAAGAAACTTCTCTAACTTTCCAAGAAGTGAAACCAATTGACATTTTAAAAAGCCACATTATACTCATAACCAGTAATATAGTAAGTTTTCAGAAGAGCCATTTCTGATCAGTCAGAATATAAAATAGAATTCAAATACCTATTTCCTTTATAGGCTTAAATTATTTTGACTAACAAGCTCAATATTGCTCTGGAAAAATTTCTCTATTTTGCCACTCTTGTGTGGCAAATTTTAGTTTCTCAAGGATGCCACGGGGATGGAACATTGAAGGCCCCTCCTGATCCCTGCCTCCAGAAATTTATGCCCCGCTGTAGTCACTTCCTACAATCCACGGCATCACGATTGGTCCGTGCAACAAAAGATTGTGGCAGAAGTGATGGTATGTCCTTTCCTGGGCTAAATCGTAGAAGACATTCTAGCTTCTGCCTCCCAATCTTTCTCTTTGTCTCTTTGATCATTCCCTCTGGGAGGCACCAGCTGTTGGGTTGTGAGGACAGTCAGGCAGCCCTGTGAATCATCATGTGGCAAGGTACTGAGGCCTCCTGCCAGCAGCCATATGAATGAGCCATCTTGGAAGCAGATCCTCCAGTGCTGCATAAGCCTTCAGATGACTGCAGCCCCTGCCAGACAGCTTGACTGCAACCTCGACAGGGACCCTGAGCCAGAACCATTCGGTTAAGTCATACCCAGATTCCTAACCCATAGGAACTGTGTGAAATAATGAATGTTTCCCGGGTTAAGCTGCTAAGTTTTGGAGTAATTTTTTATGCAGCCAGAGATAATGAATACAAGGGTCATTTCAACCCGGGGATTCGTTGCTTTTCTGATCCTCTGATCACACTCGGAATATCTACCACGTGAAATACTCTTACCAGGAGTCCTCGGAAGCTTTAAATCTCCTCATTTCCCGGGGTTCCTGGCTCATTGGGTTAAGCTTTTGACTGGTTCAGGTCATGATCTTGGGGTTCGTGAGTTTGAGCCCTGCGTCGGGCTCTGTGCTGACAACTCAGAGCCTGGAGCCTGCTTCGGATTCTGTGTCTCCCTTTCTCTGTCTCTCCCTCACTCATGCTCTGCCTCTTTCTCTCTCAAAAATAGATCAACATAAAATAAAGGTTTTATCTTTTAAAATAAATGAATAAATCTCCTTAGTTCCTTGCATATCTCATGTATTAATACACATATTGTATATGCATACTTGTCTAAAGTTAATACCTTTTTTTGTAAATGCTTTTTAAAGTTTATTTTTCCTAAATAAGACAATACATGCTTATTAAAGAAAATGCGGAGGGAAAGCTAATAAAAATTACCCATACTTTTGACACCCAAAGAGAACTATTATTAATATTTGCATGTACTTCCTTTCATTTTCTTTCTCGTTTAAAAAGAAGTTGTGACCATATGCTGTATACCATGCTTTCAACAAGCCAAGTTCATTTTCTTTAATAACAAAACCCAATAATGTGCCTTGCTCATTCTTGTCATTCAGCTCCCTGCTCTGAGTGACAGGTTCCCAGGGAAATCAGATGTGACTGTGCCCTAAGCGTGCAGAAGGCCCGTGAGGGTGTCATGGGTTTGGAGCCAGGGCCTGGCAGGGAGTGATCAGTGTCTGGGGGTGCCAGACACATGGGAAATGATTTATACCAACGACCAGTCGCCTCTGCACACATTCTTTTTATTTTCAGTACTAACATGTGTGTAAAGGGCCACTCCCTGCCCAGCAACCCGTATTTATATCCACAAACTTGTTAAGAGAATCTACACTCCTTTAATTTTCTGTTCCTCTTCAAATAGGGCTGTGTAGAAATGTGAATTTACTAAATGCTGATGAAAGCATCAGCAGCAGGGCCCTTTCCAAGGCCCTGGGAGGGGTGCTAGCAATGTGTTCACATGGTCGTGTATTATAAAAAAAAAATTTTTTTATTGTTTATTATTTTTGAGAGAGAGAGAGAGACTGAGAGCAAGCAGCGAAGGGGCAGAGAGAGGAGACACAGAATCGGAAGCAGGCTCCAGGCTCTGAGCGCTCAGGACAGAGCCCGACGCCGGGCTCGAACTCACAAACTGCGAGATCATGAGCTCTAATCGGCCGCCCAACCGACTGAGCCACCCAGGTGCCCCTCACATGGTCATGTATTTATATAAAGTTAACAAAAGTGAGAAACTTCAGTCACAATTGTGAAGACGGCCATCTCTTTCCTCTCTGCCCCTGCCCTGCAGAACGTATACACTTGCCATTATGCAGGGTGGGATGAAGTGTTTGGGAGCATTTTGTTTTTATAAATTTTTGTCTTCTTCTTCTTCTTCTTTTTTTTTTTTTTTTGACTAGGCATGGAAAAATCATGATTCAGGACCTAGAATGTTAGAGATACGACTTGGTCTCTAAATGGCAGTTTTGGTTTTTTTTTCCAATTACTTGTACTGTAAGCAGAATTTATTATTTGTTAGTCTTATTTGTGAAGTCATTGGGAATTTTTGAGCTTTGAGACTTACAGAATTAGAGGGCTTCTAATGAGCCCAGTCTGTTCTAAATGGCTGTATGTAATTCCAAGATTGTTTCTTCAGAATCTATAGGTCCTCAAGCAACCCTCCTCTTTGTTGACTCCATTCTTTGACTCTCTTCCTTTGTTGACTCCTATTCCTTGACTCTATGCATATTTTTTTAAGAAAATGGCTGCCTCTCCAGTTTTTCACTGTAACCCTTCAATTAAGAAAAAAACAAATAAATTTAACCTACTCCATGCAATACCTTTAAACAAACAAGGAATGCAAAATACACAGTACCAACCAGGTGGGTGATGCCCTTTATAAAAGACTGTGCAACAAACAAACAAAGAAACAAACAACACAAAGAAAAAAGGGACAAACAAAAACCCAAACTCTTAACTATAGAGAATAGATGGGTGGTTACCAGAAGGGGTGGTGTAGGAGGCTAAGTGAAATAGGTGATAGTAAGAGTACCCGGGTGGCTCAGTTGGTTAAGGGTACAACTCTTGATTTCCACTCAGATCTTGATCTCACGGTTTGTGAGTTGGAGTCCCGCCTCGAGCTTTGTGCTACAGAGCCCGCTTAGAATTCTCTCTCTGCTCTTCTCTCTCTCTCAAAATAAATAAAAAAAAATAAAAAAAAAAGAGTATCCTTATTACGATGAGCACCGAATAATGTATAGAATTGCTGGAAAAAAAAGAAAAAGAAAAAGACTGTGCTACTTGGATGTTTATTCATTTCACCTGTTGATTAGAGGAATTTATCCCTTTTTTTAAAAAAAATTTTAATCTTTACCTATTTTTGAGAGACAGAGAACAAGCAGGGGTGAACAGAGAGAGAAGGAGACAGAATCCAAAGCAGGCTCCAGGCTCTGAGCTGTCAGCACAGAGCCTGATGTGGGGCTCGGACTCAAGAACTGTGAGATCATGACCTGAGCCGAAGTCAGAGGCCCAACCGACTGAGCCACCGGGGCGCCCCAATTTATTCTTCTCTTAAAACAACTTTTTGAACAACATAAAAATCAATTCAATGCCTGCTGTGGCAGCCACAGAGATACATTGTTCAGATGTCCCCTTAAGAGAACCTACTGTGGGTGCCTGGCAGAATGGCAAGCCCAGGTGCCACATCTTTGGAGCCTATAGCACTCACGCGGAGCCCCACCCTTCTGGGCCATTGACGGAACACTACTGAGGTACCTGGGTACCAGTGCCGGTCCACCCTGCCTGATACAGGATTCCTCTCATGGGCAACTTTTGTGCAGACCCTACCCCAACAGCCTGTCGAGGCTTTCTCAGAACTGTGCCAGGTTCTGAGGCTCTTCCTATCCAATCTTTACTTCCCCCTCTCCCTTCACAGGCAGCGGACCTGATCATGGTCTGACCCTCTCTTTGTCTATTCCTACTCTATCTCCCTCTGTCCTTCATAGGCTTCCCCTCAGTAAATCTCTGGCTTGTCAAATCCCGTCCTAGCATCTGCTTCTCTGTGCATCTGAAATGACACATATGTACATTGTTAAAAATGAACTAATCCGGAAGGCTTATTCTAAGAAGCAACAGTTCCCCATCCTCCTCTTGAATAACGCCTTTCCCCAATCGCTCACACGGGGAACCACTTTTAACAGTTTTTCTTTTTAGCTCTTTTGGTAGTTACCGTATCTGTAAAAGAATACATTTATGACAGGGGCACCTGGTTGGCTCAGTCAGTTAAGCATCTGACTCTATTTTGGGTCACAGTTCATGAGATCGAGCCCCACGTCGGGCTCAGCACTGACAGCATGGACCCTGCTTGGGATCTCTCTCTCTCCCTCTTTCTCTCAAAATAACTAAATATTTAAAAAGAGTATGTTAATGGGGCGCCTGGGTGGCTCAGTCGGTTAAGCGGCCAACTTCAGCTCAGGTCACGATCTCACGGTTTGTGAGTTCGAGCCCCGCGTCAGGCTCTGGGCTGATGGCTCAGAGCCTGGAGCCTGCTTCTGGTTCTGTGTCTCCCTCTCTCTCTGACCCTCCCCCGTTCATGCTCTGTCTCTCTCTGTCTCAAAAATAAATAAACGTTAAAAAAATTTAAAAAAAAAATAAAAAGAGTATGTTTATGACATACTGTATATTATTTATTTTGCTATTATTTGTTATATATTTTTATGTACTTGTTATGTGTTATATGTATAAATATATATTTGTCACGTATTATTGTTTATCGCTGTAATATGTTTACGCAATATCTTTCTTTTCTTTTTTAACCATGGAGGTATAATTTAAAAAAAAAATTTTTTTTTTAACATTTATTTATTTTTGAGACAGAGAGAGAGCATGGACAGGGGAGGGTCAGGGAAAGAGGGAGACACAGAATCCGAAACAGGCTCCAGGCTCTGAGCTGTCAGCACAGAGCCCAATGTGGGGCTCGAACCCACGGATTGCGAGATCATGACCTGAGCCGAAGTCAGACGCTTAACGACTGAGCCACCCAGGCGCCCCCTTTTTTTTTTTTAATTTTTTTTTAACACTTATTTTTTTTTGAGACAGAGAGAGCATGAACAGGGGAGGGTCAGAGAAAGAGGGAGACACAGAATCGGAAACAGGCTCCAGGCTCTGAGCTGTCAGCACAGAGCCCGACCATGGAGGTATAATTGACATAAAATAAACCACTTATATTAAAAGTGAACAATTTGAAAATTTTTGACATTTGTGTACACCATGAAACTATCACCACAATCAAGAGAGTGAACATACCTATCACCCCTGAAACTTGCTTCATGCCTCTTTAAAATCATCCCTCCTATCTCTCTCTACAGTCTTTGATCTGCTTTCTGTCACATGGATTAGTTTCCTCTTTCTATAATCTTATATAAACGCAATCTTACGGTAAGTACAACTGGAGGGGCGGCTTCCTTTACTCAGCATAATTAATTTGAGACTCGTCCGTGTAGTTATGTGTATCTGTCGTTTATTCTTTTTTACTGCTATGTGGCACATCCCATTGTATGAATGTAACACAATTTCTTTTTCCATTCATCTTTTGGTGGACAGTGGGGTTGTTTCCACTTTGGGGCTATTACCCATAGAGTTGCTATGAATATTTGTGCACAAGTGTTTGCGTAGACATACATTATATTCTCTCTTTTCTCTTTCAATGATCGTTGTCCTTTATTGCCTAAAGTCCACTACATTGGGTGCCATTTTTTCATATATTTTGTCTGATGATTTAGTTGTTTCAAGCAGGATGGTAAATCTCATCCGTCTTACTCCATTTGACTGGAAGCAGAAATATTTTGTACCTCTTTCATTTATCATAACCTTCCTTTAGGTGATGATATGCCATTACACGTATGGCATAAGAATCTTCACCACAGCTCTGTTTCTCCTGTCCTGGCCTTTGTGCTATGGTTGTCAGACTATTACACACTCTTCAGTGGATTGTTTTTCTTTTCCTCTTTAACAATTTTAGACAATCTCTGTTGATTTCTTTGATGATAGACATAGATTGAGTTCACTTATCTTCCATCTTCCAAACTCGGCCTTCCTCTCCTCCGCTTCAATATGATTACGTCACCATTTTTAGATCCTTTGTTAGTTGCCTTTGTAACTGTATGAAAATATAGTTTTATATAGTGACATCCTTATTTTTAATTCCATCAACTACTGACAATATTTCTTGACGCTTCACTTTGTGAGGTGAACATATGAACGTCTTTATCCTTTCCTTCATCTCTGTATTCCTTTCTACCACATTTAAATGCTTAATTCTTTTGGAAACATTTTAAAAATATTTATTTATTTATTTAGAGAGAGCACAAGTGGAGGAGGGGGGGCAGAAGGAGAGAATCCCAAGCAGGCTCTGCACTGTCAGTGCAGAGCCCAATGTGGAGCTTGCACTCACAAACTGTGAGATCATGACCTGAGCCGAAACCAACAGTCAGACACTTCACCCACTGAGCCACCCAGGTGCCCCCCAAATGCTTAGTTTTAACTTCTGTTGTCAAGAAAGGGAACATGCATCTTGTTCTACCACCAGACCTAAGTGTTCCTTTTTCCTGGTGTGTGCGTTGATTCCAAGAGCTGCAAATTGGTCAACAGGGTTTACAACCTTTTTCTATATGAAGATTGTTAACAGATCAGCCACGTACTGTACTATAGTTACATATCTTTTTTACATAGTCTTGTGTGTTTCTTGGGATTTCTAATTGTCTCTTTTGCCCCACCCCATATCCTGCATTGCTGCATTTTTTACAACTTGATATTCCAACTTCTTCACGATACTATCAAATCTGAATTCTTTCTCATGTACATTTTCTTTCCAGACACGTACCTTTTGGAGACCTTGTTCTACCAGCTCTAAACTGGATTTTTGGGTTCTACATTTGGTGAAAAGTTGTCACCCTAGGTCTTCCTTCCATTTTCTCCTGACTGGCTTAATTGTTTCTTGAGCTCCACAAATTTTTAGTTTACTCCCCTATTTTTCTGGAACACATCCTTGAGTCATTTCCATAGAATGGGAATATTGGAGGTAAACTTACTGAGTTCTTCCTTGACTTACAATGTCTTTATTCTACTCTCAAATTTAATTAATAATTTGAGTATTGAATAAAATAAAATAATTTTCTCTCAGAACTTTGAAGGCAGAATTCCATTGTCTTGTAGCATTTGGTATTGCTAAAGAGAAGTTTAATGCCAATCTGATTTTTTAGAAAGGAAGACAATTTACTTTTCCTCTCTGAAAATTTTTGGATTTTAAGAGACCTTTGATATTATGATAGGGATTGCATTACACGTGTATGTTGCTTTGGGTAGTAGAGCTGTTTTAACAGTATTTGTTCTTCTGATTCATGAGCATGGACTGTCTTGGTGAAAATGCAAATTGGTGCAGCCACTCTGGAAAGCAGTATGGAGGTTCCTCAAAAAGTTAAAAATAGAACTACCCTATTACCCAGCAATTACACTAGGAGGTATTTACCCAAAGGATACAAAAATACTAATTCAAAGGGATACATGCACCCCTATGTTTATAGCAGCATTATCTACAATAACCAAACTATGGAAACAACCCAAGTGTCCACACACACACACACACACACACACACACACACAGTGGAATATTACTCAGCCATAAAAAAGAACGAAATCTTGCCATTTGCAATGATGCAGATGGAACTACAGAGTATTATACTAAATGAAATAAGTCAGAGAAAAACAAATACCATACGATTTCACTCATATGTGGAATTTAAGAAACAAAACAAACCAGCATAGGGAAAGAGAGAGAGGGAGAATGGCAATCCCAAGAAGCAGACTCTTAACTATAGAGAACAAAATGATGGTTACCAGAGGGGAGTTGGGTGGGGGGTGGTTAAATAGGTAATGGGGATTAAGGAGTGAACTTGCTGCAGTGAGCACTAATTATTGCATGTAAGTGTGGGGGTCACTATTGCACACCTGAAACTAATGTTACACTATATGTTATGTTAACTAACTGGAATTTATTATTTTTTTTAAATTCTTTTTTAATGTTTATTTATTTTTGACAGAGAGAGAGAGACAGAGCATGAGCAGGGGAGGGGCAGAGAGAGAGGGAGACACAGAATCCGAAGCAGGCTCCAGGCTCCGAACCGTCAGCACAGAGCCCGACGCGGGGCTCAAACTCATGGACCGCGAGATCATGACCTGAGCTGAAGTCGGATGCTCAACCGACTGAGCCACCCAGGCGCCCCTAACTAACTGGAATTTAAATAAAACCTTTTAAAAAATCTTTGATATTCTGAAATTTCACCATTTTGTGACTGAGCGGGGTTCCTTTTTCATTCACTGTGTCTGGCATGATAGCATTTTTTTTCCTGCTCTCTTCAGTCTAGAGACTCGTGTCTTTCAGCTGAGAAATTCTTTTTTATTATTTTTTTGTTTATAGTTTCCTGTCATCTCATCTGTTCTCTCTGGAGCTTCTAGTTATCGAACATTCACTGCTTGGATTTATACTTTACAATTTAGCCTTTCTTTCACATTTTCAATCTACCTGTATTTTCTACTTTCTTTGAGATTTCTTTGATTTTTATTTTTCAATCTGTTTTTAAAATTTCTGCTTAACCTACCATATTTTTAATTTCTAAGAACTCTTTTTTATTCTTGGGCCCTACCTTTTTTATTGTATTTATTTCTTGAATTACAACCTTAATTATTTTTTTTAATATTCTCTTGAGGATACTACTTATAGTTAAAATATTCTTTTCTAGCAAATGTTCTTAAGATGTGCAAGTTTGTATATATTTTATATGTAAAATGAGTCTGGACATGTCCATGGACATACATTTTCAACTGCAGGCATTTGTAAAATCTACCAAGAGACATTATTTTTCCTCCTGGTAGATGTAAATTTCTTCAGCATGAGTTGAGTTTTCAAAATATGGAGTCCACATGTTCAGAGTATGTGCTTCCTCACTGAACTAGCCCAGCCAGTTAGCCTTAGTGAAAGTTGTTTTTCTCCTTTCAAAAATTTGGGAGGTCTTTTCCTTTTTACTGTATATTTATATTCTACCTGTCAGTTGATGATCTGAGGCCAAGTGGTCAACATTGGAATAATGTTTGACTGGAGACAAATGGGGAGACTTAGCAACCAGGACAGAAACTTTTGCAAGAGTTTGAAAACTGATTGATATGGTCCCTCAGAGTGCTCCTAGACATAGAGTGGGGAGTGTGTGTGTGTGTGTGTGTGTATGTGTGTGTGTGGGAGGATGGGGGAGGTCATCAACCTGCTATTTATTCCTCTCAGAATCTGCCTTTCTTCTAGACAGACTAGTTGGGTGATCTGACTATGGTAATTCAGAGATTTAAAAGTATATGCAAGTTGACAAACTGCATCAAAATGTTAGTCAGCCATGCTTATTTCTGGGCGTCAGGATGTGGGATGTTATCTTTCCTTGCTAAAAAAAATACGTACCTGGGGCACCTCGCTGGGTCAGTTAGAAGAGCATGCAACTCTTGATCTTGGGGTCATGAGTTTGAGCCCCATGTTAGGTGTAGAGATTACTTAAGTAGATAAAACTTAAAAAATACAATACAATACAATAAATTTGTATCTGGAGTAATCAAAGCTTCTTCCAGATGCGCGTCTGCTCTTGTTTCCTGGACTTTTGTCACAGTAGGCCCCCCGACACCAGTCTTCGCTCCCACCTCAAACAAAAAAACCTTTTTTGAGGCGTCAACTCCTCAGCACTTTCTGAAGGGAGAAAAAGAACAGCAAGAAGCAACTGAACATATTGATGAAGTACAAAATGAAATAGACTTAACGAACAAGCCAGTGAGGAGATTTTGAAAGTAGGACAGAAATACAACAAACTCCAGTTGATGCCCCAAATCCCAAAGTTTTAGTTAAAATATTTGTCAACCACGCACAAGTGTCTGCACTGTTTGGGGAGGAGGATGAGGAGGTGCTGCATTTTTCGACAAGAGTTGAAGTGACAGAATTTGAGGGTATTAAATCAGGTTACAAAATAGATTTTTATTTTGAGGAAAACCCTTACTTTGAAAAGAAAGTTCCATCCAAAGAATTTTGTCTGAATGAGAGTGGTAATTCATCTTCAAAGTCCACTGAAATCAAATGGAAATCTGGAAAGGATGTGACCACACGTACAAGTCAAGGGCAGAATGAAGCCAGCAGGAAGAGACAGCATGAGGAACCAGAGAGTTTCTTCACCTGGTTTCCTGACCATTCTGATGCAGGTGAAGATGAGTTAGGAGAGGTCATCAAAGATGATATTTGGCCAAATCCATCACAGTACTACTTGGTTCCCAACATGGATGATGAAGAAGGGGAAGGAGAAGAAGAAGAAGATGATGATGATGATGAGGGGGAAGAAGGAGAACATGACTAATGGAACACTGATAGATTCGAAACTTCCTTTTTTTATTTTCTCCAGTCCCTGGGAGCAAGTTGCAGTCTTTTTTCCCTCCTCTTGTGCTCATTCACCCTGTTTGTTGAAGTCTCTTTTGTTTCCCTTTATACGTGGTGCTCAACTTACTTGGTGACAGGGTGGAGCAGTGAAATACCTAGCACAGAATACAGTGGGAAAAAAAAATCTCTACCCATTTCTGTTCCAAATTCATTTTTATCCCTTCCTGTCTTAGCAAAAACTTTATGAGCTCAATACTGCTGTGCTCTTTGGGGAAAAAAGAAAAACTCTTTGCTCCCTCAGCTCTGCTGGAAGCTGGAGAGTGCTACACTCTTGTGTAGTAGTGGATAGAATTCTAGTTTTTCCCTCCTTTCTCTTATACTGGCTCAGAGATTACACTGTGTCTTTGTGGAAATATGGACAGTTAGCATTTACCAACATGTATCTGTCTACTTTCTCTTGTTTAAAAAAAAAAAAAACAACTTTAGAAACTGAGGTTATAGAAGGTCAGCCAAGGGTGGGTTTCAGATGTTTGGATGGATTAAGTGGGCACTTTGACAACAAGGCTTCTTCTTTGACGCATTTAATTGTGATGTTTAATGGCGATCCTTGCAGTTCAAGATGACACTTTTAAAATAAAATTCTCTCCTTATGAGGACTTGATCCTGCCAGTCAATGGGAGAATCAGCAGAACCTGTAGGATCTTATTTGGAATTGAGATTTTCTATCATAATTTTGTTTCTGCTTACTTTAAAGTTTTCGTTTTGTTTCACTGGCAAGGAAAGACGATGCTCAGTTTTAAATGTTAAATGTTTACAAGTTGCTTCCTTGAAATAAAACTAAATGTGCACACACACACAACATTAAAAAAATACAGATCTATATTTCTAAAGTTTTTACAACGAACACGATTACTTCCATAATAAGAAAATAATTTCTTTTTAAAGTATGCATAAGGCTTTCTTCTGAATCTTCATTTACCCGCTTAAAGGTAGCAGAAAAAAATCCAAATAAAACAAAATAAAATAAAAAAGCTATTTTTACCCCAGGGCTGATGGCTATACTTCAGGTGAAAAGACTGAATCTTGCAAGTGACTTAGTTCAATGTACCTTAACCAAATAGGTGCTAAAGAAGAGAGAGATGGTGTGTGGGGGTGGGGGGGAGTGGGGGAGGGTGGGGGGGAGGACAATGTTGGGAATATATAGAGAAGGAGATGGGAGCAGAGAAAAGATGCCTCAGGTATACCCTCCTACCCTTCTCAAAACTCACAAATGATGGAAGCATGACTTTGGGGAAATAGTCTGGATTTGCAGATTAATATAATTGAAATGGTGTATCTGAACTTTGAGGGTTGCCATGGTACATACTTATGAGCTAGGTTTCTTGACCTGGTGTAATAATTCACAAATCAGCTACACACGTGATTGGGTGGTCCTTGCATCACTGACTGCCATGTAAGCAGGTAATATTCAGATCACACATGCTACCCAAGCAGCCTCTGCTTTGAAGGCGGCTTTTGAGAGGACACTGACTTCTTCCTACTGATGACCCATTCATTTGTGACACCAAAAAATGCAATGGGACCTGTGCTGAAGCTTTTACTGAGAGGCCAGAATTTAAAATGCTGTCAGGACTGAAAGGAATGCATAAACCATATCACCACAGAATTGCATTCATGAATGATTCAGGAGTTGGACTAAAAATTTTGAAATATTCTCAAGAGAATGAGAGCAAAACATTGAGAACTGGCGTTTTGTATTCCCCTTTTGTTAAGTAAGGATAAATAATATCCACTAGAGAGAATCTTTGCTTTTTGTAGGGATTCTTACAAATCAGGGATTTGCATCCCTGGGCATTATTAGGAAATACTTATGTTTATAAATTTTTGTGACTCGAATGGCTTGTTGGGCTCTATTTTAGGGTTTGAGTCACACAACCATCACCTGGCCTCAGCGACTTAAACATCTTAACTCTAAAATATCTAAGACTTTGAAACCAATCTCTGTATTTAAAAGAGGTCAAATTCCAGAATTGCAAAATTCAAGCTGTAATCTTTTGTTGTACTCTTGATTTAGTGATTATTGTTAACGATGAATTAACAATTCCTAATAATAAATCAGAGGACAAATTCTCATTGTGGTGTGCCTCTTAGTGTATGACATACCCCTCAAACTGAGTCATTTTCAAGCTTGTGGTGAGTGCAATAACTTGCTGTTTCTTGCCAGACCTTCTACTGTATTATCAGGGTCAGGAACTGACACTTCCTTTATTTTGCTATATGCTGAGAGCAAGGACTGAAACCGCCATCACTTTTCTCCAACCATTGCCCCAAACAACTCTACCAAAACAGTATAATTTCCAATGACTTATGTTTAAGGGTCACCTTGGTATAACAAGATTTTAAGAAGTATAATACCATCCAATATTTTTAAAAGCTTGCAGTGTAACAGACACTGTTCTTCAATGTTTTACACATACTAATTCATTTCATGTTCACAACAGTCTGATTGTGTAATACAGTTATGGGTTGAATTGCGTTCTCTCCCAAAAAGACATGTGGGAGTCCTGAGCCCCAATCTTGCAAATGTGACCTTATTTAGAGATAGAGTCTTTACAAAGGTAATCAAGTTAAACTAAAGTCATCAGGGTGAGTCCCAATCTCAAATGACTGATGTCCTTTGAAAAAGGGGAAATTTGGACACAGAGACATACATGTATAGAGAGAAGACACAGGGAGAAGACAGTCATCACCTAAGGAGAGATGCTTAGAATAGACCTCTCCCTCGCAACCCTTAGGAGAAACCCACCCTGCTGACACCTTGATCTGAGACTTCCAGCCTCCAGAGCTGTGAGATCACATAAGCCACCCAATTTGTGGTACTTTATTATAGCAGCCCTAGCAGACCAATAGTACTATTGTTATTACCCCCATTTTACAGTTGAGGAAACCAAGAAGCAGAGAAGTTAAGTAATTTGCCCAAAGTTGTATGGGTAGTAAATGGGATAGGAACCCAGTCTCCAGAGTCTGGCTCCAGAGTCTACTCCTCTAAATAGCTAAGATACTTGACATTTCTGCATTCAATTATTGCAGACAATGCCCTCAGTTCCACTGCTTCCTGACAACGTCTTGCCACAGAATGGAAGGCACAATTATGATGAACCATGGATTTAGGCACACACCAAGTGAAACAAAACAATAATATATGCAACAACAATCACAAAACACCAATACATACAACGAGTCCTTGTATTGAGCACATATTATGAGCTAGAAGTCATCCCAGGAACGGATCCTATGAAGAGGAAAATTTTCTGGTCTCCTTAGGAGATCACTACTTAGAAGGGGAACATCCTCCTCCAGCTGGATGGAAAAGACCCCATAGAGGATATAATCTTTGAGCTGGGCCTTGAGTTGGAAAGAATTTTGGCAGGTGGCCAGAAAGAGAAAAGTTTATAAATTCAGTAAAACCTTGGATTGTGAGTAGCTTGTTCTGCGAGTGTGCCGCAAGATGAGCAAAAATTTCTAATAAATTTTAACTCGATAAACAAGTGATGTCTTGCTATATGAGTACTATGTGACGCTGAACATCACATGATTGATCACAACTGGGCCAATGGTTCTTGAAATTCGCTTTGATGGGGCACCTGGGTGACTCAGTCTATTAAGCATCCTACTTTGGCTCAGGTCATTATCTCGCAGTTTGTGGGTTCGAGCCCCACGTCGGGGTCTGTGCTGACAGCTCAAAGCCTGGAGCCTGCTTGGGATTCTGTGTCTCCTTCTCACTCTGCCCCTCCCCTGATCATACTCTGTCTCTCTCTGTCTCTCAAAAATTAATAAATGTTAAAAAAAAAAGAAAGAAAAGAAAGAAATTCACTTTGATATATGAGTGTTTTAGATTACAAGCATGTTTCCAGAATGAATTATGCTTGCAAACCAAGGTTTCACTGCAGTTTCATTTTGATGAATGTAGTTGGACATGTAGCCATTATTAGGTCCAACTTTAAGAATATATGAATGAAAGAGAAATACTGGAGCTCCAGACAAATGCTTGGAAATATTACTTGTATCAAATGAGAGAATAGGTGATTTCCTGCTTTTCCAGCTATACTCCAAAAACCATTGGCTTAAAGTTTAATAAGCCTGCGTAACAAATTGGGGCAAGTCTTGGAACATTAACTGGATTTTGCTGGGCCATTGAATCTGTACCTCAGGAGCCTGGGACCGACAGAGGAAGCTGACTGAAGTCTCAGGGTCAGGGTACATTATATCACTGAGGCAGAGGTGGGAAACTTGTAGTCCTCGGGATCCATCTGGATCTTGGTCATGTCTGACCTTTACGGTATTGGTTAACACTGAAAACGAGATGTTTTAACTTTCTGTCTTCTTTAAAAAAGAAAAACAAAACAAAAATACTTCTGTTTTTTTTTTTTTTTTTAACATTCTGTCTTCTTAAAAAAATAAATAAATAAAGGCTCTGACAATACTGGGCCTGCCTTCCTAATGGGGCTGCCTTTGTGTATTAGTGAGGATAAGCTATTCTATGCGGTGCTAACAGTAGCCCCAAGCATGTAATGAATCAACTTGGGAAAACTTTGTTTCTTACTCCTGTCAAAATTTACATGTTAATGTAATTTAGGCTGCTCTTCTCCAAGTGGTAGCCCAGAAATCCAGTCTTTTTCTATCCTGTGGCCTTGCCATATTCACTGCTTGGCTTCTAAGACTTCCCAGGGCATCTTTTCCACTTCAAGTGAGGGAAAAGAAAGAGTACATTGTTGAGTGAGAAATTTTTTTGTGGGCCAGGCCTGGATGCAGCATTCATTCCTGCTGTCCACATTATGCTGGCCAGACCTCAGTTGCCTGGCCCTAAATAATTATAAGAAAAGCTGAGAAATATAGTCTAGTGGGGAAAAAAGGACCTAGAACTTGGTAACCACATATATGCTCTCCAGTTCACCCTAGTTTCTGCCTAGCCTTCTTCATTAATTTGCTATCCACCTAGCATCTGTAGGCATTTGAGTTCACAAACTCTGATTTAGATATTTGGAGTTGTAGGGGAAATTACCCAAATCTGGAATTAGATCGATATTTGCAAATTGGTTGGCCACGATATTGCTTAATAATGGTGCTTTAAGAGACACCAAAGCACAATGGCTTAAATGAGATAGAAATGTATTACTCTCTCACTTAAAAGCTCAAGTTGATAAGTAATCCCAGGGTATAGGGCAACTTTAATCCATGAGGTCATTCAGGAACCTAGGCTCCTTCTATCTTTTTCTTCTGCCATTTCTTGAGGTGTTAACCTGGACCATGTGATTGAAGATGGCTCACCATCACCACCAATGGGAAGAAGCAAAGAAGAATTGGAGGGCGCGACCAGGAAATTAATCATATTCCTACCTTCCACTCACATTCCATTAACCAAAACATAGTCATATGGCCCACAAGGCCATGAGGAAGTCTGGGAAATGACCATTTTCTGGACCATCTGGACATCCATGTGCCCGGCTATAACCAGGGAAATTAAGTTATTAAGAGAAGCATAGGGGAGAAAATGATCAGTAGGCCACAGTCATTTACTATTTGTGAGCTTTGGAAAAATACTTCATCTCTGTGCCCCTTCATCGGTTTCTTTATCTGTAAGAAGGTAGTAATAGGACCTTCCTGTATGAGTTAGAAATGTGCTTAGCTATAAGTAACAGAAAATCTACCTACAGTGGATTACACAAATAGGATTTCAATATTCTTACGTAATAAGAGATTTAAAGGTACTTTATTATTTGCCAGGTTGATGATGTCTGGGAAAATATTTCTGATTTTTCCTTTTTTTGCCTTTCATTTATGGTCTCATAACAGTTGCTCAAAGGCAAGAGGAAGGAGAAAGAGGACAGCACTATTTGCATCTTTCACTTTTTGCAGAGAAAGCAAAAATCTTCCTAATCTCCCAGGCATTCAGTGAGTGACAAATACATATTGTCTAAAAAAGAATTAATCTCTGAACCTCAGTTTCTCCATCCATTACATGGGATGCTAGTACCTATTTTGTGGGGTTGTGAGATTCAATGAAATAATACTGTTAATATGTTTAGAACACCGTTTGACATATGATAGATGCTCAACAAAGGGAGGGAACTTTTATCCGAGACAGTAGAAAGAGTCCTGGCTTCGACAGTTCGGATTTGAATCTAACTCCAATCTACAAGACTTTGATTGGGTCGTTTACCTACTTTGAATCTGTTTATTCTTCTTGAAAAATGGAGCTAATAATTACTTCTTTATAGGGTTGCTATGAAGATTAAGTGGAATTATGGATACTAAGCACTTGGTTTTGGGGAGGAATTCTTTCAAAGTTTAAGCAGGAGCCACTCTGAATTTCCCCAGGCTGAGGAGGACATAGCTGGAGATGTTGGGTGCACATTGCTGAGCTAGCTTCCCCCAGCACACTCGCAGAGGGTTTGGGCTGTGTAACCATGATGAGCAGAGGAGCAAAACCACCAATACAGAGGCATCTTGACAGAATCTTGCAAGCAGAGGGCCCAAGGCAGGGAGGCCAAGCATTCGTGTTAGGACAGGAGGATGTGCCAAGCGGATGTGGCCGAGGTCAGCTTCATGAATTACAAGGAGGCTGGAGGTCATGACTGGCTGTAAAAGCTTCATTTTCTGGGGGCAAATTTGACAAAGTAGGAAGAGGAAGAAGATTCCTGGGAGGGGCTTGTTGAGGCAAGAGATGTTGAGAGGGTAAGATTAAACTTAGTTCAGTATTTACCCAAACCAGTCTGCTTCCCTTCCTTTCTTCTTCCCTAGCCCATTCTTTCCTTTTTCCTTTCCTTTCCTTTCTTCCTTTGTTCTTTATTGACCTATGATCTCTGTACCATAAGATTCACCCATAGAAGTGGGTGAATTCAATGGTTTTTAATATATTTGCAGAGTTGTGCATGTAATCATTACTATCTAATTCCAGAACATTCTCATCACTGCAAAAAGAAAACCTGTACCTGTCAGCAGTCATTCTCCAATTCCCCTCCCCTTCGGCCTCTAGAAACCATTAATCTACTTTCTATCTCAATGGATTTGCTTACTCTGGACATCTTACATAAATGGAATTATACAATATGTAGACTTTTGTGACTGGCTTCTTTCACTTAGCATGTTTTCAAGTTTCACTTGTGTTGTACATGTATCAGTATCTCATTCCCTCTTTATGGTTGAATAATTTCCCTGTGAATAGATATACCACATTTTACTTATCCATTCATCAGTTGATGGACAGTTAGGCTTTTTCCACTTTTTTGCTATTATGAAACAGCATTGCTGTGAACATTTGCCCCTCTCTACCTTTTCTGAGTCCACTGACCATTTGCTTCTGGTTTCCTAGATTGGGTTATAGAGATTGTTGTTGTCTCTTGCAGGGATGAAGAACGGTGGGGCACCTGGGTGGCTCAGTCAGTTAAGCGTCTGACTCTTGATTTCAGCTCAGGTCATGATCTTGTGGTTCATGAGTTCCAGCCCCGTGTGGGGATCTGTGCTGACAGCACGGAGCCTGTTTGGGATTTTCTATCCCTCTCTCTCTCTGCCCCTCCCCCACTCACCCTCTACCTCTCTCTCAAAATAAATAAAAAAACTTAAAAAAAAAGAATGGAGGCTCCTGCTCTAAGTGGAAAGTTGCTTTAAAAGGCAAGGTAGTTAATATAGTCAAATATTCAATAGTATTAAGTCTGCTCCATTTGACTTTGATAAAAACAAGGTTTATGAACAAGGTCAAGAATTCATCAGGTACCCTAACAAGCCTTAGGCAGAAAGAATTTAGCATTTAGAGCTCTGGTTCCCAGCCTCTTGCTGAGTTCTATTCTAGGAGCATGGACTGGTAATTAAAGACCCCAAACTGCTGGAAGTAAGTGAGCAACATTTCATGGCTATCTCCATGGAACTAGATGGAACCGCTCCCTCCTCCAGTACCTAGGCACCAAGGTCCTGAAGAGGCTGCCTCAGGCCCCTGGGGGGAGAAAGAAAATCAGCTATTTTACTACCTGTGCTGTGTGTTTTTTAAGCACTAAATTCACTGCTCTCTCCTCCCCCAGAATTCCCACTTTTCCTCCTCTACAAACATAAAATGAGGTAGGAGATCTTCTGACATTTTGCCTTAAGTGCTCCTCACAAGGAATTATCTTCAGGCTAGTTCAGAGAACTAGGAAGGAGAAAAAATCCTCCCCTCTCTGCCTGGACAGAGTAGGGGAAAATGAAGGCACCTCCTTAGACTTCTGTCCAGGAGAACTCCTGAGGAAGAAACAATAACTCATGGCTCTGCTGTTTGTTCTTTGAAGTGGGAGAAGCTGGTATTTTTTGAAAAACCACCACCATTTCAAACAACATTCTAATGACCCTCTGATGGGGAGATTTTAGAAAGAGTGGGTGGGGAGGATGGAAGCTGGTTTGCAAAGGGAGCACCAGTTGTCTGAATGATCTGCTCCTTTGAAATGTCTGGAATTTTCTTCTTCAAAGAACTGCTAAGTGGAATCTGGCTTTCAGGTATTCTGAAAACTCCAGACTCTGAGCAACTTTCTTAGCTTATGTGGAGACCACTCATGTACTTATAAAAATAAAAATCTGTAAGATTTATCACATTCTATGTCTGCTCTGGGTAAATTCCCAGCCATGAAGGGCATGAGTCATGCTCTGTGGTAAAGGGAGTTGGCTGTATTTCTCACTTGTTGGTCAAAGATGAGGAATAAAGGTGGCAGGGATTACCTTAAAAGTCAGGGTAGGAAGTGGACACATGTATATGTTGCAGTTCAGGACCAAGAGATTTCTTGATGTGCTCTTGTATGATTTGGGATGAAAAATGTTTGTGGCAGAAAAAAAAAGAGAGAGAGAACAGGAAAAAATTGTTTCTTCTGGAGTGCTCTTGGATTAATGGGAGGTGGAGTGAAGAAAAAGGACAAATGGTATCAGAACATATCTTTATTCTAATGACTGATATTTTCTCTTTTTTTGATGTTTATTTATTTTTGAGAGAGAGACAGACCATGAGTGGGGGAGGACCAGAGAGAGAGGGAGACACAGAACCCAAAGAAGGCTCCAGGCTCTGAGCTGTCGGCACAGAGCCCAATGCGGGGCTCGAACCCATGAACTGTGAGATCATGACCTGAGCCGAAGTCGGACGCTCAACCGACTGAGCCACCTAGGTGACCCTTTAGTGACTGATATTCTGATGGAGACACAAATGGTTCAATCCTAAAACTAGCTCTAAAGTTATACATTTTCCTAGAACCAAGAATTTATTTTCAATCTACAATTTTTACATCTTCCTGTCATTTTACACTCATATGTGTCCTTCAAATACCAACAGTTGACAATTAACTTCTCTTGTGGGGATAAAGGGATAGAAGGGGAGGGGAAAGAGGCCGTGGAGAAGCTGCAACCAATTTGTAATACTGGTGTGGTCCAGGAATCCAGAAATAAAAGGCATTCCTGGTCATCATTCAATTATAATTAATCCTTTTGAATTCTTAGAAGGATTAAGATAATTTACATGAAAATTTTTCTTCATCAAACTCACCTTGTTAATCTATTTGCTGGAGGGACTCCACAGTCTCACTGAAAGTTAATGAGTTCTTAGACTAAAAATTGGAGTGTGTGTAACATATTTGTAGCATTTAGCAGGACTATGTGGGAGGTTAGAATGCTGTAAGTATACTGATTTTTTAAAAATAAAACCATTTACATGCCAAAATTGATATAAAAGCATTCCTCCACATTAATAAGAAATAAACACAATATTCTGCAAGAGGTTGTGTAATCTTTTGGTAAAGATTCACTGAGGAGAGAAACAGTAATGTATATATTGTTTCTTCCATTCAAATACAAGCCATCTTATTTTGCGAGTGAAATTTGGAATTAAAAAAATTTTTTTTTCATGTTTATTTATTATTGAGAGACACAGAGCATGAGCAGGGGAGGGGCAGAGAGACAGGGAGACACAGAATCCAAAGCAGGCTCCAGGCTCTGAGCTGTCAGCACAGACCCCGATGCAGGACTTGAACCCACAAACTGCGAGATCATGACCTGAGCCGAAGTCGGTCGCCTAACCAACTGAGCCACCCAGGTGCCCCTGAAATTTGGAATATTAAATAAACTTATGGAACTGCCAATGTATACTTGAAAACAGTAAAAAAAAAAAAAAAAAAAAAAAAAAAAGTTAAATTGTTTGTATATGTTCATTACAGTCAGTAACCATAATTTTAAAACCAAAGCAGGGCACATAGCCTATGAAACAGTATTATACAGTCATTCATTTCTCATGCATTGCCTGAATACCTACTGTGTGCCAGGTACTATACCAGTTTCTGGGTATAAAATGACAAACTAGAGAGTCATACAGGGTGATCGTAGAGCAAAACATTTAAAATTGAAACTGCCTCAGAAAATATAGATGACTGGTTGTAATTATACATCATGACTCATTTGATATTACAAATTTTGCTACATGTTTTTGATGGACTTTACTGGTTAATTTTTTTCATGTGACAAAATGTCTGTATTTATACACGGGTTTCCACACATATAAAATAGTGCACGTATGTCGTTGTTTATGGCCTTTTGTTAATGTTAAGTCCCTAAAGCCTACAATTTAGCAATGGCTTACATTCCAGAAGTTTGTTTACAAGTCACTTGTTCAGTGGTTGGTTTCCAAAGCCAATCAGCAAAAACCTATTTAACCTAAAAAAGAGCTGAAACAAAACACCAGTCTTATAATTAAAACTAACCACTAAGTTTAACAATGTGTCTAAGGTTGAGGGCATTCAAAGTTCATTTTGTGGTTCGAGAAGCACATATTTCCTAGAAGCAGCATGGAGATGGGAGGGGGAACATTCCCCTGATTCCAAGATAATAAGGGGGTTATCACCTAAGTAGGAGCAGATCCAGGTTTTGTGGCCTGAACTTCAGACCTTAACACGTGTGGGGCCTTCTTCAGGAAGAATGCACCATTATGAATGCAAAATTAAACATGGGACCTTTGAAGGGACCTGTGAGAGAACCTCTGAAGTTTAAGCTTTATTAACATTCTAGTAAGTCTGTGTCTACACCTATGACAGGGTAGGTTAGGAGTCACAAGTGATGGATGGGAGACTTGACAAAAGAAGTGAAGATTAGTGGGGAGTAGTTAAAGGGCAAGAGGGACAGACGCCAGGACCTTCACAAGGTCAATGTATGGGGGTGGGATTTTAATAGTTGGGATTGTTTGTTCCTGTGTCAGAGACTATCCTGTGGATTGAAGGGTACATTGTTGGAGGGGCAGGGCCTTTGGGATAGCAGGATGGGGCCATATGTGGGACATCAACAGGGTCAGTGAAAGGTTGAGTGGGTGCGGTCCAAAGACCAAAGTGGAAGGATGAGGACAGAATCTACAGTTGAAGTGGGATGGGGTGCAGGGGTTCAGGCTAGCTCCATATTGCTGTGGTTAGGGGGTAGAAGGATTGGGTCAGCTTCAGGGAAGGGGAGTGTGAGGGAGGAAGGGAGGTACATTCCCACCACTAGCAGATGGAGGAAAGAAGTGACAGGTGCAGGGGTGGTGAGGAAGGGTGGGGTCACACCAAGTCCAGAGGAGCAGTGATGCAAGGACCATGCATAAGTCAGAAGCCTCGAGTCAGGCACTGCCTGTAATTATGAAGGATTATAGTGCTCATACCAGGCCAGAATATGTTTGGAAAACTTATGCATTGAGAAAACCCAACCATTTCAGATGAATTAAAACTTAAATTAAAATCTGTTGTCAAACCTTCATGAACCTATAATTCATCTGTATCAGTTAGGCTTAAACTTTTCAGCAAGTACCCTTTGGTTATAAGAGGCCTATGACCTTTAGATAAAGGTCACGGGCTTGGTCAAGAACAATTATCTTTCTGGAGGAACATGTGAAATGGGATTTTGATTTCTAGCACTAGAACAGCTTGAACCAAAGCCAGTTGAGAAATGTAAAGTCTCTATTTGAGCCTCACACAGTCATTTCCCCTTAAAATCTATCAGAGAAAGGCCATGTGTCTGACTTTTTCACAGCTTAGCCAGAGCCTCACGTGGCCCCAGGCCACTATCCTGAAGAGTCTGACCAGAGGGGTTTCCACATTTAAGGTCCTAAGTGCTCTGTCTGGTTCTGAAAAGAATGCAAAGGCAATTATTCCTAAGTATGTATCTACAAATAGCATCCTTTAAAAAGCCATCTGCATCATTGGGCAATGATAAAGAGTGGTAGTTATGAAATATAGGGGTGGAGCACAAAAAAACCAACCAAATGCTCAGTGTGTTTGGAACTCTGCGATCTGAAACTAAGATCATACATTATATGAAAGAGTCCTGAGGTGTCTTTCTTATTCATGGGCAAGGATATTTCAAAGCAAGAAATAGAAAATGTATGTTTGTGAAGTGTATGGGTCAGGCTCTCTGACCAGAAAAGCAGAGTCATTCCAGCCTTTTCCAACAGAGGAAATTTGATACAAAGAATTGGTTACCTAGGAAATGGAAGACCAGAGAAGGCAAACATGGAATCCAGAAAGAAATTCCAGAGATTAGCAACAATAGAAAGCTCCTCCCACCCTCGAACTGGGTGGAACAGGGAGGAAGTGGCATCATCAGAGCCCAGAAACCAGAGTCACCCAGTGGGAATTAGAATCTTAGTGCAGGCTTCCCAGTTGGAGCTGAGACCACATAACTGGTGCTGGAATACCACAGAAAATAGAAAAAAAAAAAAAAAAACCAAACACCACAAAAAACAAACAAAAAACCCTGGTAGCTGTTTTTTTTTTTTTTTTCCCTCCCTACCCTTCTTTTAAGTGCCCATGCCTGCCATTGGCTAAATCTAGGTGGAAACCAGAGATCAAAGGAGTCTGGGAAATGTAGTTCCCTGTAACCAAAGCAGAGTACTAGATTCAGGTGAGAGCAAAGATGTGGACTGCCCATCACAAAACATTAAATTTTGAATAATGCAGAATGTTACCAAACCACCTTGGAATTAGTCACCCCTTATATGATCAACCCTGCATTATTTCCATAAGGTGACTAGAAAATGTTACGGTATCACCACTGAAATTCCTGACTTTTAATTATTTTTAATATAAAAATTATTTGTGAATAGGTAATACAGGCACACAAAACAAAATTCAGAAAGTCACATAAAGATAAGTAGTGAAAATGCCCCTACTCCTCACCACCCCTGGCCCCCTGGGTCTGACCAGTGTTTTTGTGTATCGTTCTATATATCTATATCCATATTGATATCTTTACATCCATCTGTTTCTATAAATGAAAGATATATATTCCCACCCCCTTTTCTTCCTAAATGGGAGCATATTATATGCACTGTTCTACTGACCTACACTTTAGAACCAACTGGGACTTACCAATTTAATACCTAAGATATTTCTTCTCTTTGGAAATACAATGGGTGTGCCCATTTGGTCAGACATATGCCTAGATGATGAAGGACTATAAATCATAAGGCTTGCAGACATTCAACATTCAACTAGTCATGCAAAGAATTCTCCCAAGGCAGTAATTCAGCAGAAGTTTTTTCAAGTCTGTCAGAATGATTCAAGGGTTTGGAATGACTCATGGGAGCTTGGGTTAAATAATCTTGGCTTAATCATATCACTTGGAGCAAAGGTAAGTCAAAGATTTAAATCCTGGTGGCTGAGTATCTCATCTGGACACTGGCAGAGTGATTCTTTGCTTAGCCACAGTGTCAGGGTCAGAAAAAAAAGTCCCAAATGCCTCATATTGTATACCTTGATAATGTCCATGTGGGTTCAAGAGTCTGTATATACATATATATTTATGTACATGTATATACACACATACAAATGCATACATATATTTATATTACACATACACACTGAAAGGAGGCAAATTTAACAATTTCCCACATCTCTGGAGCACGGATACCTTTATAAGTTTAGAAATGATAGAAGTGACAAAGAGAAAAACAAATTGAGGGGTGCCTGTGTGGCTCAGTTGGTTGAGCTCTTGATTTCGGCTCAGATCATGATCTCACAGGTTTGTGAGTTTGAGCCCAAAGTCGGGGTCTGCACGCTGACAGTGTGGAGCCTGCTTAAGATTCTCACTCTCTCCCTCTTTGTACCTCTCCAGCTCTCTCTCTTTCTCTAAAATTAAAAACAAACACAAATTGAATTCATTATAAGAAGATGAATATGTTCTGCACATAAAAATGCAAGAACACAAAAAATACAATACACTTAGAAAATACTTTTAAAAAAGTATGACAGACGATGAGATGATATCTTAATTATTAGGCACATTCACATGAGGCCATATAGTGTGATGAGAGCAAAAGCCTCAGCTCTGAAGTTAGACTTTCTATTATGTGAACACATCTGGATCTCAGTTTCTTTATCTGTAAAATGGTGGCAACAGTAATACTTAAGGAGTTTTGTAAAGTTAATATGTTATAGGTCTGTATCATACTTAGAACGATGCTGCTTGATAAACGCTCAGTAAGAGTTAGCTATTACTACTAATAAAAATATTGCTAGACAAATTTATGGAAAAAGGACCTTAATAGTCAATTTACCAACTGCAAGTAATAAATTAATAAAAGAGAAATTTTCAGGGGTGCCTGGGTGGCTCAGTTGGTTAAGCATCCTACTCTTGATTTCAGCTCAGGTCATGATTTTATGGGTTTGTGAGTCTGAGCCCCATATCAGGGTCCACACACAGACAGTCCAGAGTCTGTTGGGGATTCTCTTTCTCTCCTTCTGTCCCTCCTGTGCATGGTCTCTCTCTCTCTCTCTCTCCCTCTCTCTCAAAATAAATAAATAAACTTAAAAGAGAAAATTTCAAATTTGTAACTCATTGGAGAAGTATATTGTTCTCCTTTTCGTAAAATAGTTTTAAAAACTAATATTCAGCGCTAACGAGGATGGAGTAAAACCACTTTTTATGGCAACAACATTAGAACTATTCTTTTTTTTTTAAACTATTTTTCTGAAAAGAAATTGCAGTGCATATTAAGAACCATAAAATGTTTACATTCTTGCTTAATTGATAATTTTACTACTTAGAATTTTCCTTAAAAACATCATCCAAAGAGATAACGTATTATAAGCTTATTTTTTCTGCATTATTTATGAGAACTGTAAGGTGGTTTCAATTTTTTGCTATTGGACACATTGCTGCTGTCCTTGTACTCTTCATGGTTATGTGTGAGTATATCCTTAGGATCGATTCCTAGAATGAAATTGCTGGCTCAAAGATTTGCACATTCAAATTCCTAATAGTCACTTCCCAAACCATAGCGCGAGAAGACTTTATCAATTTACAGTTTCATGAAAAACACTTTAAAGGAAGTAGTCAAAAACAGAAGTTCCAGGAAACCAACAACACAATCAGATGCACCTATACCCAATTGATCTTCACCTTAATCATCTTCATTGATCAGAGGTAGGTTATTTAATTTTGGTTTTACTCTTTCAGATATTCTCACGAATTTGGCTAACTCATGATTCCGCCTTATTCCTACCCTCTTTTTATTTTGCGAATACTTGTGATTATTATCTGGTCAGAATGCCCATTTCTGGGCTTGGTCCTAGAAATGTGTATGAACTGGCCAGAGCACACTACAGATCAATAGCTTTAGAAGTTAAGCTAATTTTTATACCCTGTTCCCGGGCATGGTTGTGCAGTTTCCCTGGGCAGATAGGCACTGACATCTAGCACGCTCCAGTCCCCAAAGAACCTGTGCCCTCAGTGCAAGCAGGGGAGGGCAGAATTCTCCCAGAGGAAATGCCTCCTTTTCAAGTTCCTGCAAAGAGGGCTTATGGGGTCTCAGCTGCCCTGATTATTCACAATTAAACATTTCTCTATTTAACTGATTCTTCAGCTCTTTGTTTAACTGACTATATTGCTACAGCCCATCATATGAAAGGGATGATGAAAAAATTACATTAACAATTGGCCTTAGAATTTAAAATATAAGTAAAGTTCAAATATAGTTGAACATATGGCTCTGATGAGAAAGTTTGGTGAGCTAAGGAACCCAGTGAGAGTACAAGCCATTAGGGAAGGAACCATGGTTGAAAATACAGACAGGGAGTGGGGTGGGGAGGATGGATTAAATAAGTGATGGGGGGTGCCTGGGTGGCTCAGTTGGTTAAGGATCCGACTTTGGATCAGGTCATGATCTCACAGTTCGTGGGTTTGAGCCCCTCACCAGGGGCTCTGTGCTGACAGTTTGGAGCCTGGAGCCTGCCTCAGATTTTGCGTCTCCCTCTCTCTCTCTCTGCCCCTCCTGCGCTCACACTCTGTCTCTGGCTCTCTCTCAAAAATAAACATTAAAATTTTTTTATTTAAATAGGTTATAGGGATTAAGGAGGACGCTTACGATGAGCCCTGGGTGATGTATGGAATTGTTGAATCACTATATTGTACACCTGAAACTAACATACCACTATATGTTAACTAATTGGAATTCAAAAAGAAAAACAAAACTTAAAAAGAAGAAAATACAGTCAGAAAATTTCCTTATCGTTGATAGATTTTGGAAAAATATAAAAATTAACTGTTTTATATGCTTTCAAGTAATGAAATAAAACAGAGCTAAGATAGATCTAGCATATAATTATCATAGCTGTTGAATATGGTTCCACTATTTTCCCTCAAGTCCCAACTGAAATATTGTTAAGCAGATATAAGTATTTTTTTTTTAATTTTTGAACATTTATTTATTTTTGAGAGACAGAGAGAGAGCATGAGCAGGGGAGGGGCAGAGAGAGAGAAGGAGACACAGAATCGGAAGCAGGCTGCAGGCTCTGAGCAAGCTGTCAGCACAGAGCCTGATGTGGGGCTCGAACCCACAAACTGTGAGATCATGACCTGAGCCGAAGTTGGATGCTCAACCGACTGAGCCACCCAGGCGCCCCAAGCAGATATAATTATTACTGTGCAATTGAATTGGGCACAAGTGATGATTTCAATGGTTAGCTATCTGATAAGTTGTGATTCATCCTCTAAAATAAGGAGACATCTACATTACACTTTACATTGTTTAAACTAGAACACACACAGCATGTCTACAAACAGTCAATGATGAATGATTAAGAGAAAATACTGAGCACAGAGATAGGAACTGGTGTTTATAGATTGGGTAAGGATCTCACAAAACTCTTAGCATGGGTTAATCCTACAGACCTAAATAACATCAAGAAAGGTTTAGGTTAGACCTAAGGGAAAGAAGGAAAATGGAAAGGAAGGAGGGAGGGAGGGATGGAAGGAGAGAGGGAGGGAAGGAGGGAAGGAAGGAAGGTCTTTGTGACCCACTAAGAGGGAAAATGAGAACTGAATGCATATGAACCACAGCTCTCAGCCTCCTTCTGGGAACTCCAAAATCTTCAGAGTCTGTGAAACCCCTGGTCCTTGGCTGTATGAGGAGTTTGGATATACCAATGGGAAGTGGGCAAGTCACAAAACTAAGCCCAGCTGTTGAGTTCATGAAGGTCCCAGGCAAAACAAGAACGTATAGTGCTGACAGGACCAGAGTGTCAGATGGGCAGGCAACATTAGACATGTGTGCTAGACAGTAGCTGGAAAAGGAGGTACATGTCAGCAATGACTATTTGCCGGATTCTGTGGTGATGGCAGCACCTTTGGAGCAAAACATTTTGAGTTACCTGAATGGTAAAGGACGGGGCTGGTAAAGCCACAGTTCTTATATTTTGTGGAAGCCTCAGAACCAAGCATCTCGCTTGTCAAACTACTAAACTGGGTCAGTTTAAAAACAACATTGGACTGATGTCAATTACCTCATCAATCCTTTCCTTCTCTTTTTAGCAAAAGTACTTACTGTCATAGAAACTAGTCTCTCTGTCTCCCGCTCCATTTCCTAAAAATGGAGGTGCTGTGAGGGCAATAGATCTTTGGGATGATTCTCTGGTTAACTGAGTGTTGTCTACATGTTTTTATCTAGAACATAGAGATAGACCCTCAGTTTAAGTCCCAGATCATAAGATGCTCATCATTTACCTTTACACAAGACAAGAGGCTCAATTGCAATGACAATAAAAACAGTTAACATTCACGGAGTGATTATGGTGAACTGGGCACTGGGCTAAATGCTTGTACACATTGCATAATGCAATCTGGATGACATCCCCTTTGTTATCCTTATTATACTGATGAGAACCTGAGGAATAGGGAAGTTAACAGCCATTTAACTAGTAAATGGCAATGACCAAGACATTTTTACTCCCCTGAGGGATAACTATAGTGCATTCCCAAACTTAAGGAAATCCTAACCCTTAATACACTCAAGGAGCAGCCTGGATCCATCTACCTATTGTAGTTTCCTTCTGGCATCTTCATCCAGGAATATAAACTATTTTTGAACATCACCCTGGAACACTAGCTTTGAGCTGCACCACTCCTATGCATACAGCACGCGCGTTAATCCACAGACCTAAAAATGTGACAACATGAAAGACTGAACCCAGCCGGCTGTTTAGCATACAGCAGTCTCTGAGCCCCTTGCAGGACCCCCAAAGCAGATTTAATGCTGCTGGGAAAGAACTGTCCTCCCTCAATCACAGAGGTGAGTGGAAACACTGTGACTCTATGATCTATGACACATAACGAGGGAGGAAACCACTTTATCTGTAGAGCTTAGGCCCCAGTGATAAGGGACAGTTTGAGTGGTTTTTTTTTTTTCTTTCCCTCTCCTCGTGGTTGGCAGAAGCCCAATCGAGCTGCCATCAACTCCTCTTATGCTAGAGGCTGAAAGGAACTTCTGGGTGCTGGAATAAAGGAGAAGAACAAAAAAAAGGCTGTGTCGCCCAGCAGGTAGAGTATGACAGGTGACGGACTACACACCCTGCTGCCAGGTACTGTATTCACAGCCTGGATCCAGCAGTTCCTTTTGCTGGGGCTTTGTATTTCCTTCTCTCGGCTTAGTACTTTTGGATGGGACAGACATGTGTTAATGTAGTGCAAAGGCAACTCCACAGAGAGGGGCTTAATTCAGCACGGTCTCTTCCCCCCTTCCCTAGGCTAGGATGTCTGTGGGTCAGCATTTGAGATACAGTTAGATCTGACCTAGCTGAACAAGGGAGCACCTTGCAACTAGCTAGTGATCTGGAAAATGTTTGTGACGCCTTGTTAAGTGAAAACAGCAGCTCATAAAACAGGAGTGTGCTCAAAATATGCACAGAAAAAGACTAGAAAGAGAGATACCACAAAGTTAACAGTGGATACCTCTAGCTGGTGGGAATATGAGTGATTTCTTTTTCATTTTATTTTTTTTATTCAAACATTATTTATTGAGTGAATGAGGCATAAGTTCTCGTAAACATTTTCTTTTAGATTTTAAAACAACATGTGCTATATGAACATCTGTTTCTTCTGTAATAAGAAAGAAGCTATTTTTCAAAGACCACCTCATCTCTATTAAGACAAGTTTTACCACCTTGGAAGAAAATCCAATGCTCAGAAAACCCCGAACTTAAGTACACATAAACTAGCAAGTGACCATTCATTTTACAGGTGGATTCACCAAACAAGTCTTTTCAATAGAATGTTCTGTAGCACTCGATATCTGATTCTGTTTCCAACAATTTGCCTCAGTAATGAGGGAAATATAAATTCAAACTTTACAAATTGTGCTAAAATTATTTATGGGCCTTCTGGTTTAGCCTTTTGATCCAAGTTAGAACCAATAAATGAGAAAAGTAAACTATGCTAGCGGAATGTTTTTGTCCATGGAATACAGATACACAGATAGTGTGCTTGCACTAGGGGTGCCTTCCTGTCTGTGAACATCTCGAACAGGCTTGGCAAGCTGAGCTGGCTGGAGGCACTTGGCAGTTTCTTCCCCAAGCCTACCCCTTCCCCCACTTCTATAGCCCTGCCGTTTTCCCTCACTTTTAAGTGCATCAGCTACAGTGGAAGCCAGTAGACTGTGAGGTATGTGAAGAAAGAGGAATCATGCTATGCAGCTTGATGTCACGGCCTCATGTTAGTTCTCAAATAACAGAATAAAATAGACATCACCGTTTCCAGAGTTCACGGTAGGATCTGTCAAAGAAGGGTTTGTATGGTCCAAGAGGCTCAAGGAGGCCTGAGTGACAGGTATGTTGGATGCTGAGACCCCTCACCCTGCTCCCTCAGGAATGGAAATCATAAGGGGTTAAAGGAAGAAACAAGGATCCCCCTACAACCAGGGATGGTAGAAAGGGGAGTTAGAAGAGTGCCTTGGTATGCCTATTTGAGCCCATTTCTATTCAGTTCCTCTCATGTGCCAGGCGCTGGGCTAGCAGGGAAGTAGAAGTGGTTTATAGGCAAGATAAAGCTTACATAAGCACACAAACCCATAATATTGAAGGGAGTAAGCTGAGGGGGCCGAGAGAGAGAGAATGTCAAAAAGTTTGAGCATAGAGAGGGTCCTTCTTACAGGATGAAAATGTTTTTCTGGAGTGGATGGTATTCAGAGGGGTCAAATATTTTGACAGGCAGAGAAGGGGAGAGGAAAATCAGTGAATGTAGCAGCCTGAGCAAAGGCATGGAGCTCTTTCATTTTTGAAAAGAGTGCAAGGGGCGCCTGGGTGGCTCAGTTGGTTGGTCATCCGACTTTGGCTCAGGCCATGATCCTGTGGTTCGTGGGTTTGAGCCCCGCGTCAGGCTCTGTGCTGACAGCTCCGAGCCTGGAGCCTGCTTTGGATTCTGTGTCTCCCTCTCTCTCTGCCCCTCCCCTGCTTGTGCTCTGTCTCCCTCTCTTTCAAGCGTAAACAAATATTCACTGGGTGTTGTATGTAAGCCAGTTTGACAATAAATTATATTTAAAAAAATAAATAAATAAAAATAAAAAGGAACTAATGGGGAGAAATGAATAAACATAAAAAAAGAAAAGAGTGTAATTCAGTGGGTTTTATTATATTCTCTAAGTTGTACAGCCAACACCACTAATTCCAGAAAATTTTCATCACCCCAAAAAGAAACTCAGTGCTCCCTAGAAGTCTCTCCTCTTTTCCCAGTTGCTGACAACTACTAATTTACTTTCTGTCTCTATGGATTGGTCTATTCTGGACATTTCATATAAATGGAATCACACACTATGCAGCTTTTGTGTCTGGGGCCTTTCATTTAGCACAATATTTTCAAGATTCATTCATGTTTGTTGCATGTATTAGAATTTAATTTCTTTTTACGGTCAAATAATATCCCACTATATGGTTATGACACATTTCATTGATCCATTTATTAATTGATGGACATTTGGGTTGTTTCCACATTTTGGCTATTACGAAGAAAGCTGCTATGAACGTTTATTCATCCATAGGCATCTGTCTTAGCCAGTTTGGAATGTTATTAAAAAAAAAAAAAAAGAACCATAGACTGGGTAGCTTATAAACAAACAGAAACTTCTCACAGCCCTGGAGACTAGAGGTCTGAGATCAGGGTGCCAGCACAGTGGGTTCCAGTGACAGCTGTCTTTTGGGTTTTAGATTGCGGTCTTCTCGTTGTGTCCTCAGATGGAAGAAAGACAACTAGAGAGCACTGTGGGGACTCTTTGGGCACTAACCCCATTCATGAGAGCCCCACCTTCATGACCTAATCACACCCAAAGGCCCCACCTCCTAATACCATTGCACTGGGGATTAGGATTTCACCATATGAATTTTATGGGGACATAAACATTCAGTCCATAACAACATCTTAAATAAATCGGTGGAACATCCACTTGAGTGACTCAAGTTCCAAGTATTTTCTTCTCTACCAAAGAATCTGGAGGTCTTCCTAGGGCTTCCCTTTGGCTCTGTCCTCACAAATCTAGATAAACTTTTTAAAGACCAACTTGGCTGGTTTGTTCTTTTTGCAGGCTCTGGAGTAAAACCATTTCTGAGTTTCTAATTGGTAGTTTCTTAACCTAAGATCAAGTATTTCTTCCGCATTCTATGTATTAACGAGACATAGGCTGCCACCTGCCTGTGCCAAGCTAGGATGTTGTTCTCCAACATTCTCATTCTCCTCCCCATGCATACTGCTTTGCCCTTCATGGTTATCTTCAAAAGGCAGTTGGAAAAAAAAAAACCCTCAAAACCCTTTGCATTCTTAAACCATCATCAATGCAAAAGAATGTCACCCAAACACTTATTTTAAAGAAGGAAATAGTCTAAGTTATTGTTTGAAAAAACCCTTCCAGCATAATCCTTAAAATTGCACTTTTGTTGTTTTAGGTACAATTTTGAAATGTATCTAATATGTGAACTTGAGTCTAAGATAAGTAAATCTTGGCCTGAATCCATACGTCACTTTTTAAAACTACTCTTCTTTCTCCTAACTTTTCTTTTAACCCCTTGTCCCAAACCACAGCCTTCTCCCCCTATTCCCCTCTCAATAACCATAGACCTTTCTCTCAAAAGTCCCTAAATCATAGTTTCCCTTCTTAAAACTCTCTTTTCCAAACCACAGCTCCTGGCCTTTTCTTTCTAGTTACCTCATCTCCCAAGGCACAGCCCTCCTCCTCAAAACTTCTCTTTAAACTCATTTCCCAAACACAGTCTCTTTCCCAAAACCCACGTCCCTGAGCTACAGTCCACTCCTGGAAACCAAAAGACACACATGTCCTATCGTTCACCAACGGTGCCGGGACCGAATCCAGGAGAGCAGTATCGGGGTGTTGCGACCCGTGGAGGATGTGCAGCAACACGAGGAGGTTCCGGTGCATGGTGATGTAAGAAGCATGATTTAGTGCCCCCTGGACAAGCCTCTGGCCGTGGGCAGCTCTCCGTACTCGGTTGGGCTTTGATTTTTCTCATCTGGCATGTACGGGGCCTCTGGCTCGTATGAGGCTCTCAGCGATATTGGCTTGATTAAGTGGTTGGGTGAAGCACTGGGATGAAGTGACCTCCAAGGTCCTTTCAGCTCTATGTAAAATGCATTAATATCCATGTAGTCAAGAGGAAGACGATTACAGAACTTCGGAAGTTTGAATTATCCCACCAATTACCTCCATTTGTTCTTCACTTTGTGCATTTGGATGCTTTTTTTTGTCAAGGAGAACAGCAAGTGGAATTTTACTGGAGAGAAATAGAAGACAGTTACTTGTGCTTTTGCACTCCAAAATCCTTGAATATATATCTGTCAATGGGCGGCTAATGAAAATAGCTTTGGTTCCATGGGAATAACTGTGAGGACAATGAAATCCAGAGATGTGAACTAGGAGTACAGGATGTCCACCGCAGGATTGTTCTAAATTGCTCAGAAGGCACGAATGAAAGGGAAATGCCATGGCTAATAAATATTTGTTGATTGATTAAAGAATATGAATACTGAAAATGCCTCTGATAAAGATATCTTGTAGCTCTAAGCTTATATACCTACTAGGGCCTAGATGTAAATGGATACTCTGGTTTCAATCAACAAGTAACCCCTTCTAAAAAGTTCAAAAAAATTTTTTTTTAATTCAAAATGGATCGTGGATAGAAATGTAACAAATTAAACCACACAACTTTTGGAAGAAAACATGAGAAAATCTTCATGACCTTGGGCTAGACAAGGAGTTCCCAGAAAGAAACACCAAATGCATGATTTCCCCCTACACATAAAAAAATTGATGTATTGGACTTCAAAGCCATTTAAAATTTTGGCCTATAAAAAATACAGTAAAGAGAATGAAAATACACTTTATGGACTGGTATAAAATTTTCAGAAATCACGTATCTATCAGAGAACTTGTACCCAGAACATACAAAGAACTCTTAAAAAAAAAAAAACAATAAGAAAACAAACAACCCAGGGGTGCCTGGGTGGCTCAGTTGGTTAAGCATCCGACTTTTAATCTCAGATAAGGTCATAATCTCACCATTCGTGGGTTTGAGCCCCATATTGGGTTCTATACCGATGGTGCAGAGCCTGCTTGAGATTCAGTCTCTCCTCTCACTCTCTGCTCCTACCCTAATCATGCTCTCTCCCAAAACAAATCAATAAACTTAAACAAACAAACAAAACAGCTCAATAAAACAAGGCAAAGGATTTGAACAGTTTATTCACAAAAAAGATGTAAATACATGAAGAAAATGTTCAAGAGTATATTAGTCATTAGGGAAATGTAAATTAAGACCACAATCAGATACTACCACACACTCACTAGAATGGCTAAACATAAAAACAAAACTGATACGTCCAAGTGTTGACACGGAGGCGGAACAACTGGAACTTTCATGCGCTGCTGGTAGGACTGTGAAATGGGGTAGCTACTCAGGACAACAGTTTAGCAATGTCTTCTGAAACAAACACACACAAACCATAGGACTAGGAGTCCTGCTCCTAGGTATTTACTCTAGAGAAATGAAAACTCAAGTTCACACAGAAACCCATATCCAGATATTGACGGAAGCATGATTTATGATCAGCAACAACTAGAAACTATGATATCCATGAGTTTTAAATGCATTATGTTAAGTGAAAGAAGCCAGAACCAAAAAGTCACATAATATATAATTCAATTTATAGGACATTCTGGAAAAGCCAAAACTCTAGTATGGAGTTGCCCGAGCCTGGGGTTGGGGGTAGGGTTTGGGAGAATCAGCGACATTTTTGAGGTGGGGGAATTGTTCTGTATCCTGCCCATGGTGATTGTTATAGGACTTTATACATTTGTTAAAATTTATAGAATTGTACACCAAAAAAGGGGGGGGGCAATTAATTGTATATAAACAAAATTCTATCTTAAAAAAAATTTATTGAAAAAAAAGTTCTGCAAGCAATGAAGGTGAAAAAATATTGTCAGAGAAGTATCCTAGGTTTGTCAGGAGGCTTTAATATTTACTCAGAATAATTCTGCTTTTGATGCTCAACTCATAGCACAATGAGTACAAACGAACATTTTCCTGATACTATATTTACATTGCAGCTAAGGTGACCCTTAAAGACATTCCCAAACACAGGGTGGCCGTATCCCCTTGCCTTTCCCAACCAAGCTATCTGACACTCAAGATCCTGTGACCTCAGAAGAATTATGACTGCCCAGTCAAACAAAGTGTTGATAACACCACACCCTGCACTTTTCACCTGAGCAAATGTCACCGAGCCCTCATGTGCACCATCTGCCTTGGTGAGTTTGCTGGCCTGAATGCAGAGTCCACGGGAAGCTTCTGTGACCTCCTCGTCAAATCCTCCCTGGCTTTGCCCCAGTAATTAGCCCCTATCCTGACGACAGGCGAGATCCAACCTGGGTGCCTCCCCTGAGCTGGGCTCTCCTAGGACAAGCCTGATGTCACACTCCATTTCTTTCCCTTGCAAAGCTTGTGCGTAACCCCGTGACCATTCATTGTTTAGAAATTAAAGGTCTGCTTGGGAGTCTTTTGTGTTCTTGCCAACCTCTTACCAGGCTTCCTACCACTATTCCTCCGGCAGCCCAAGGCTTTATTCTGAGGCTCCCGGAAGTGAGAGAGAACTTCAATGCACACATCCCATACTTCACCTCTTTTGTTCTTCAATTACCACCCTCCTGAAAAATCATCAGTCCCAGGGACACATCATGGAGTCTGGGCTGTCCAGGAGAGTTTTTGTGTTTTGGTTGTTTTCCAGAGTTTATCCTATGAACTATTAGTTCTTCATTAGAGTCTGTCAGATGTCTGGATAACGAATAAGTTTCAAAAATGTAGCTAAGAGAAATTCCAGTTGGATTTGCTAGGTTAATAGAACTGTGTTCTCTCTCTCTCTCTCTCTCTCTCTCCCCTCCCCACCCCCCCCAACTGTCACAGCATATATTAAAACCTGACATGCCAACTTGCCTTCCTGCAGAATTACCTCGGAAGTGGAGCTGAGATTCCAGGGGTCCTGGACTTGAAGAGAATCTAATCCAAGAAGACAAGCGGAACCGAGAAGCCTAGAAAGACTTAAAGTTGGCAGGAAAAACTCACAGCTAATTTGGGGGATAAACAGAAAAGTGGTTCTGCAAAATGTGAACACATTTTTCCAAGTGCTACAAGCAGAGGAAGGGGCTGAGGGATATTTAAGGAGGGGAACTGCCCTGTCCACCTTAGCTTTCCTTTCTTAGGCTTAGCATTCAACGGCTACCGAAACAGCCACAACGAAGGGGGATATTCCCCGCCCCAGGACTCAGGTAGCTTTACCCCATGCATACCAGGCCTCCAACCATGCTTCCTACCAATTTTTAAAAAGTTATTTGATAGCTCATGACTCCCTTTTACCACTACTTGTATCAGCTTTGTGTCCTGAAATTTCACTTTGCCTGGCATGCCCTCCCTCTACCATAGGTAAAAGACAACTAATACGGGCTTTCTCATCTAGTGGGAAAGGGGGGTGTTAAATGGGGTGGTAGCTATTCCTTCTTGTGCAATTGCTTTTTAAACCCTGGCTTTTTAAAGGAGATGCAGTCCTGACATTTCTAGCTCATTTACACTCAATTTAAGAAAACATCTTTTTGTGAGAGCAATGTGAATTGTGTGATGTCTGAATAGCCTTCTTGAGCAGAGAAGTCTTCTCCTAGAAGACATGTGTCTTCTCGTGAGCTTTTTTATGGCCTCTAGACGTCTTCTACTTCTGAAGTAAGAAGCAATATTTTCTCACACTAAATTGAAAATCTAAGTGCGCGTGGGTGTGTGCGTGCGCGCGCGTGCGTGTGTGCGTGCGCACGCGCGCGCGCGCGCACACACACACACACACACACACACACACACACACACACTTGAGATTTAGGTTAACGGCAAGAAAGTTTAGTCCCGAATTTTCAGCTAACACCTTCTCTCACACAAATATTTGACAGCACTGAAATTTGAGAATTTAAGAGCCTGGGGTGTGTGCTAACAATTCACTTCTCTTTATCAATAAGCTGATGCCAGTAAATCAGGTCACCAGGAAGCCACACATTCAAATTCTGTAGGTCACATAAGCCCCTTGTATCGATGCTGGGGACTTGGACTCTAGGGCCAGACTTCCTGCGTTTGAATCCTAGCTTACCCTCTTCAGTTGTAAATACTAAATGAGTTAAAACAGGCAAAGCGCTTAGCACCGAGCCTGACTGTCACCACTGAATCCACATTGGCTGTCACCTCTAGGCTTTTGCACACTGCTCTTGACATTCATCGGGAACAATCTAAGAAATTACTTAGGAATCACAGAAAGATGTTTTTGCAATTACCATAAAACTGCTTTAGAAGATAACACCCATTTTGCCTTTCAATGTTCCCTGTGGAAAATACTCCTTTGTTAAATTCATGTGGGATCATTCAAGTTAGAAAAACAAATTTATCTCTCCTAATGAACTGATAGGCTTCTTTTAATGAAGTAAATGCAGATGAACCACAGATTTTTTAATTCTTTGCTTTGGCTGCCAGGAAGTCAGGGTTTATATTCAGCTATAGTAACAATCCTGCGTTTGATAAAAACAGCTAAATAGTAACTCTTGTGGAAAAAAAAATAAAGTTAATGCTTAAACGTGTTTGTGAGTGTTATTGTCTGATTATGTGCACTAGCTCCAGAATGAAATCTAAAGGAGAACTGTTACTGCTAAGAAATATACCTGAAATTAAAGACAGAGTTTTTTGGGGCCACTCGCTTTCTGCCTGCCCTGATTATGACCCATGATATATCCTCATGGTATAAACTGGATGAAAGCATAGTCCAAGGGTACGGATTTCAGCAGCTGTTAAAAGTACACAGTGATTGTCCGTTCACACTGTGTTGAGTTACTGTGATGAATTTACTGCTAGTGTAGAAGGAAGGAAACTAGCATTGATGAAATTAGGTGTTGATGAATACTTATTAAGTCAAATAAACACAAGCAAAATACTGATTGACCCTTCTCTTCTTTGGCCTATACTCCAGTGCTGTATGAAATACACAGCCAGGGCTTTCTGGGAAAGTTTCTGATTCTCTACTTCCTCATGAACATGCACATGAGTATAAAGCAGTTGAATGGCCAGAATCATTGGCTGTACCCCAATAGTTACTCAGACACCCCAGGCCAGAGAGCAGCCAAGAAGGGCCCAAAGTGGGGTTCTGCTTCCTGGAGATTCCAGATGGGCTTTATTTATAATTTATCAACTGAACCGGGACATCTTTGAGAGTGAGAGGGGGCACAATTAATAGTTTGCTGGGACTATCGGTGTAAACATAACCTAGATAAATCAGGATGGACGATCACCATACCTAACAGGATCAGATCAGTGGAAACCTACTAATAATGGTTCCTGGGGCACCGAGGACGCCTTTGAGTCAAAGTATTTTTTCACTGTTTTTTTTTCCCCCTCACTGAAGATTTAAATTTCACCAATACTGATTCATTCTTTTGGATTGGACGTGCTCAATCAGGGATGATCTCCCTCCCTCCCATTCGTCCCCCTTTTGCCACAGGACATTTGCCAATGGCTGATATTTTTCAGTCAAAATTGGGAGGGGTGGAGCTACTGGCATCTAGCGGGTAGAAGCCAGGTTGCTGCTAAACAGTCTACAGCTTGTAGGACAGAACAGGCTCCCACCACAAGGAATTATCCAGCCTGAAATGTCAATAGTGCTGAGATTAAGAAACTCCGTTTTGGATTAAGCACTGTCTGTCCTCTGGCTCCTACTTGAAGATACATGAGGGTCAAGAGAATGAGAAGACAAGCCACAGGCTGAGAAAATATTTGCAAAAAAACCATATCTGAAGCAGGACTGTTACCCAAAATATGTAAAAAAAAAAAAATCTTAAAGTTGAACAATAGCAAACAACTTACTTAAATAATGGGCAAAAGGCATGAAGGCATACCTCACCAAACAAGATAAAGAGGCGGCAAATACAAGTCTGAGAAGACGTTCAACGTCATATGTCATTTGAGGATTGCAAATTAGAACCATGAGGTACCACTATACACCTATTAGAATTGTGAAAATCCTAAGATGCTGACAACACCAAATGTTGGTAAGGATACGGAGCAATAGGAACTCTCATTCATTGCTGGTGGGAACACAAATGGTGCAGCCATTTTGGAAGACAGTTTGGCAGTTTCTTATAAAATTAAAACACTCTTATCCTACAATCCAGCAATCACATTCTCTGATATTTGCACGGGTGAGTTGAAAATTTATGTCTACACAAAGGCTAGCACATAGATGTTTGTAGAGCCTTATTCACAATTGGCCAAAACTCGGAGCAAACCAAGATATCCCTCAGTGGGTGAATGAATAAATAAACTGGTACATATACACAATAGAATATTATTCAGCACTAAAAATAAATGAGTTATCAAGCCATGATGATACGTGGAAAGACCTTAACTTCATATTACTAAGTGAAAGAAGCCAATCTGAAGAGGCTATATATTGTATGTTTCCAACTACATGATGTTCTGGGAAAGGCAACATTTTAGAGACCATACACAGGTCAGTGGTTGGCAGGAGTTAGGAAGGAGAGAAAGATGATAAGGTAGAGCACAGAGGGCTTTGTAGGGCAGTGAAAACTATTTCATATAATACTATGATGGTGAATATAGAAACTTGTCGTTACACATTTGTCAAAACCTATAGAATGTACAACATCAAGAGTGAACCCTAATGTAAATTGTGGACATCAGGTGATAATGATGCGTCAGGGTATGTTCGTCAGTTAAAACAAATGTAATATTCAGATGGGAGATGTTGATAGTGGGGGAGGCTGTGCATATGTGGGGGCATCTGTTGGGCGTATGGGAAATCTCTGTACCTTCTGCTGAATATTGTTGTGAACCTAAAACTGCTCCAAAAAAGTGAAGTCTAAAAAGAAGAAGATACATAAGGAGAAATATATACTTCCTACTGAATGATTTTATCAAAGGATAAGAGACCATGACGGATGAAGGGGAGGCCAAGGTCCAAAGTTGACCAGCTTTAGCATTTTGCCTCTGCTGACCCTAGTACCATAGACCATGGTCAGGAGACGAGGAAGGTGACTGCAACTGCTGGACGCTTTGAAAGAAGATAGGAAAGTCACTCATTCATTTTACAGTCTGCCATACATTGTGGCTTAATTGAAAAGGATAGAAAAGTGAGCAAAAACAAATGGTAAGAAAAATGGGGCGAGGATTACTGGCACTGTTACTTGGGTTCCTGGGAGGACTGGATCTCCCTGTTGTTTGTGGGGTCTGGAGGTTGGCTCACAGAGCTCCTCCTCCTGAAGATTCTCTGCAAAAGTACTTCTCCTGCCTTGATGATCTGCGCATTGGAGGAGCTTCTGGAAGAGATATTTAATAGCCTCTAATGATCTCTGAAGGAAATCAGACAGTGTTGCCAAAAACATCAGAGAACTACTAGTGTGGCAATCTGAGCAGAAGAGTAAGGAATTGAGAAACAAAGAAGGAACTGAAATATCCTACTGGTTAAGGAAATCTAAGTCTGGAGCTGCGTCTGTGAGTTCCCCAGTAGCTGTGTTAAATTATTTTTCAAATGACCATGATGAATTACTAATTTAGTGTAGACGAGCCACATCACCCTGTCCACATGGGTCAAGCTTCCTTTTAAAAAAACATGGCCCCAGATTCCCAGACACTTAATGTCTTAATGAAGAGGAGCAGGAACTTTAGTTTATGCAGAAATTAACAATTTTCACATTTTTTGTGTGTGGCACCCGGCAGATGTCCTTTTTCTTTTCTTATTAATCACATGGAAGCTAAGCAGTTTCAAATATCTCTTGAAACAGGTAAGCCACCATTTGGGGATGGAAGTGTTCCTTTAGGTATTATTTATTTGGAAGAGAATTTGCCTGTACTAACTCGATTGCAAACTGGCACGTAATATAAATTTATTGAGGGTTAGAGGTAGGTCTTTTACAACCTTATATCCCCACAGAACCAAGCACAGCTCTGTACATTGTCAGCACTTAACAAATATTTGCTCAATCAATGCACAAAGGAATTAATACCAAACCTCAGTGAAGTTGGAAGGGACCCTGGGTGATCGGCCTACTTCCCCATCTGGAATGAGGTAAATAGACACGTGCACATGAAGGGTTCTTTCTTCCCGGATTTGCTTTTAATATAGGAACAACAGGGTCAGTCCCTCATTTTTGAGGATCCACGGGGAATTGGCCTTCACAAGCCAAGTTCCCAATTTACAGAGTGCTCCAAAACAGTTTGACATGGAGAAACTCTGTAAGGACAAAAGTGTATCACTTATCAAAGGCCTTCAGCAATCAAGTCAGGCATTCAGAACAGCTCTTATTAACTAACCATACAGGCGAGGCAACATAGGAGATTCAAACAAAAAGTAAATACAAAGAGATAAAAACTACGTTTTCTGAGAATTTATATTTCCAAATTGATATACAGATCTAGCTAGACACAAAGTCAATCCTTTCCCCATAAAGTCAGGGAACATAAGGCTAAACCAAAAGACGCTCTCGTTTTAACGGCTGGGCAAAGGGAGAGTTTCTGAAAGGTGAAGGCGAAAAAAGGAAAATAAACACACGTATTGTTAGAGAATTTACAGTGTGAAGCAGAAGTTCGTTTTTCCTCCTGACTTGTGTAACCTGTGACTGATGACTGGTTAGTGACTAAGCAAGCACAGAACAAGTGTAAGGAAATGAGGATTATTTCTTATCAACAGCGATAATCATATCTGCCGTGTATTGGCACAAGTCTAATTGAAAGTAATATTTCTACAAATGGATGTTGGGATTACTTTTAGCACATTCACTACCTGTAAGCAAGACTTTGGCCTCTTCACCACACAAATGTTTACCGGGCAATACTATATACCGTGCGCTAGGTACTGGAGATAAAGAAATCAAGAACAGAGCAACTGCCTTGGGGAAGGGGGTTTCATAAATGCCAACACAACCTAAGGGAAGCTGAGAAATCCAATTCTATGTGGTTTTTTTTTTCTTTTTTTTTTGCCCCTGAAAAGATAACACAGATATTGCTCAGTCTAATTGATTTCCTGCCCCCACCCCGACCTCACGTCACCACAACATGGGTCTAATAGACCCATGATTCAGATATGATGATGTCACGGCCTCCAACACGATGGCATCTTTTAAAAAGATCGTTACAAGTTGGCTCGAAGTCTGGATGTCGGAAACTACAATTTTATATGGTTTTTCTTGATACATTTGGACTATTTAATTAAGTACAGCAGTACCTAATAGCTACACAGTATTTATAATACCTCCCAATTGAGCCTCATAAAATTTTAAATTAAAATTTTTAACATAGTATATTGTGGCCAAACTGACATATTATGTACTGAGAGAGCATGGATTTTTTTGGAAGCACTGTTAAATAGATTATGCCTATTTACTGTCAATAAGGTTGTTTTTGTTTTTTCATGTATATTTATTATATGTTGCCTGACAAAAATTATACCTTATACTTCTACATTTGCACTTATTTTTCTCACTGAACAATGTATTGGGGCTGTTTTCTCCTGTCAACAAAGATTCTGTTTAATGACAAAATAGCATCAAAGTGTGTAACTCTTGGGGCACCTGGGTGACTCAGTTGGTTGAACGCCTGACTTCAGCTCAGGTCATGATCTCGTGGCCCAGGAGTTCAAACCCTGCTTTGGGCTCTGTGCTGACAGCTCAGAGTCTGGAGCCTGCTTCGGATTCTGTGTCTCCCTCTCTCTCTGCCCCTCCCCCACTCATGCTGTCTCTCTCTTTCTCTGTCAAAAAGAAATAAACATTAAAAAAAAATTTTTTTTTTAAAAGTGTGTAATTCTTAAACTGCTGCGTGCCGCCTTGCTGTGGTCCAGTGGAAATACAGCCCCTCAAGCCAAGGTTTTAAGCAGACCAAGAAGCCATTCTTTGCATTCTCGGTAGAGGGTCCTCCCTTTGGAATGTGGAGCTGGTGATGCCAAGTGTGTCCTTGACCTTCTGGGCAGGATGGAGAGCTCCTCTATTTTCTCAGGCTTCTGCTTCATAAGGGTGATCAAACAGCAAGATTCAAGATTTATTGCTCGGGAATCTGGTTTATTTGAAGTTGTTTACAGCTTTCGTTTGTGTCCTGATCCCTCTATCCAGTTGCTGCCTTATTTTAGAAACTGACCAATTGGAAATAATACCAATCAACAAAACTCCAAAGGCTTTGGTTTGCACCCCAATTGCAATTCTGAGTCAGTTTGTTTTTTTTTTTTAATTTGTTTCTCTTCCCATGTCATTGCTACTATGGTGATAAATATTTCATATTAGCCTAGTGCTTTATTTCTGTTAAATGAATCTAAAACATGCCCATTAACTGTTTAAAAGTGTAAAGCAAATGGAAAATTTATCTTGAAACCTGATTGCAATGTGTACATGCATAGATGTATATATCTATTTTTACATATATAATTTTTAACAATGGGAACCAAGTTTTTAAACATTTTCTCTCAAATGTATCAGTTAATAATTCCTGAAGTTATTAGCAAGGTGATTTGGCACCTTGCTACATTTTAGAATCTAGGTTGTAGAAGTCCCAGAAAAGCCTAGATAACTGAATACAATTATTTGCAAACCATGATATAAAACAATAACAACAATAACCGCAATTATTGCATTCATACAAAGCCTATTCTACCTAAGCGCTTCTCATATTTCATTTCATTAACTTCTCAAAACCACCCTAAAAGACAGGTGCTGTGGGGGTACCTGACTGGCTCCACTGGTGGAGCATCTGACCCTTGATCTCAGGATTGTGAGTTCGAGCCTCATGCCAGGTGTAGAGATTACTTAAACATAAAATCTTAAAAAAAAAAAAAAAAAGGCAAGCGTTATTATAAGCCCCATTACCACAGATGAGGAAAATGCAAGTGGGAATTTCTGAAAAGTCTAATCTGACAATATTTACTACCTTTCTCCTCTAAGAAACTCACTGTGAATCTTAATGTGAATTGTCTCCCTCTCAAAGCTAAGTGATGCTATTAATAGTAACATGAGCCATGCTCATAGGATGCCTACCATGAGGAAGGTACTTTGTAAACATTATTGCTGATCTTCATGTGGTAGATTGTATCTGTAGCCACAATAACCTCTCCCTTCCTTCCACATGCTCTTCTGCATTGTGGCTTTGCCATTCCCCCATTAAGAGAACCCGATTTCTCTACCGCCTTCAACCTTGGTGGGCCCTGTGACTACTTTGACCAAGAGAACATGGCAGAAGTGACACTCCCAGTTTCAGGACCCAAGCCTTAAGAGCCTAGCTGCTTCCTGTCTCTTAGAATACTTGCAGTTGGAAGTCAGTCACTATTTAAGAAGTATGACTGCCTTGGGGCCACCATGCTGTGAGAAGCCCAGGCTATACGCAAAGGCCATGGAGTAGGGGTCAGCAAACTATAGCCTGATGGCCAAATCTAGCCCACCTCCTCTTTTGTATGGCGTTTGAACTAAGAATGGCTTTTGCATTTTCTAATGGTTGGGGGAAAAAATCAAAAGAATATTTTGTGATATGTAAAATGTATATGAAGTTTAAGTTCCAATGTCATAAAGTCGTATTGAAACACAGCCATGCTCATTTGTTTACATTATCGTCTGCAGCTGGTTTCACGCTATTGCGGCAGAGTTGAATAGTTTTGGCAGAGATCCTATGGCCCTCAAAGCCTAAAGTATTCACTATCTGGCCCTTTACAGGAAAAGTTTGCCTACTTCCCAGCCTAAAGGATGAGAGGGAAAGGCCAGGAAGTACTAAGGCACCGATGCAAATGAATGTGTACTTAATGCCAGGCACGCACTAAGACCTCCAGCCCAAGCCAACTCAAGTGATGTCATGTGGAAGAGACAAACTGACCAACTGAACCCTCCGCAAACTCCTGAACTACCATATTGAAATCAGAATAAATGGCTGTTTTAAGGCACTAAGTTTTGGGTGGTTTGTTGCTTAGCAGTAGATAACTGAAACCCCTCACAATCTAACCCTACTAAAATAGATATTATCCAAATATTTAGATGAGGAAACAGGCTCAGAAAGCATGAAGAACTCATTCAAGGTCACACAGCTGGTAAATAGGGAACTGAGATTTCAAGCCAGGTCATTGTGCTTCCTAAGCTTTATTTATGACACAACTAACCCTATAATATTCAACCTTTTCTCTTCTCCTGTACATGTCAGGCCCCATGTCAGTCTTCACTCATTCAAGAAATGTCTTTTTTGAGAACTGTCACTACATATAAGCACTGCACTAAGCTTTGTGGGGAAACGGATGAATTCAGAGAGAATCTGAAATTTTTATTTCACTTTTTACTTGACTGGGAAGACCAAGAGTTATAGTATGATAATATATGAAATATTTCAAATTCAAACTCAGCACATTTACTCTGAAGCTCATGGCCAATAGAATCCCATTCTAGGTAATCAAACTTTCAGAAAAGTTCTGTAGTTGATCTTAGCGTCATAGTTTTAAGACTTTTTTTTTTTTAAAGGAACAAGTCAGCAGTCAAAAGATGACTCAAAAGCTCATTTCACCTACTCACAGTTATGCTGTGTTAGTTGTTTTTTTTTTTTTTTTTAATTTAGATGACCCGTCTTCTTTCACGTTCAAAACATATGTTACTGCACCTGAATAGAAGTTATGCAGCTGGAAACCATTAGGTTTGAAAAGCAATGAAAAGCAGGAAGCAGAAGCCTAGTGAAAGTGATTTTGAGGGACCAGGGTAAGGAATGTGAAGAGAAGCACTAAAGGACATTCCAAGTTGTTGCCAGTCTTTCCCTGAGATCATTAGTAGAGCACATCACTCACTGAAGTAAAGACCATGAGGTAGGAGCACGGCGAGATGAGACACACTAAGGAGAAGACGGAGCCTGCCGTGTGTGTAAAAGCCATTTCCTTGTTTATCAAGGGCCTCTTTACTACGCTGCCAAAGTGTTGGCTTCCTCAAGACAGAAACAAGACCCATGGTCAATGGTATGTGGAACTGGCTTATACCAGTTTACAAGAGCTATTGTTAAATTTTCAGGAATTTGGGGGAGCCAATTGGTAATTCTTTGGTAGCTTGGAATCAGAAGAGGCATATTTTTTTTTCTTAAGGTTTATTCATTTTTCAGAGACAGAGCGTGAGCGGGACAGGGGCAGAGAGAAAGAGGGAGACACAGAATCCGAAACAGGCTGCAGGCTCTGAGCTGTCAGCAGAGCCCGACGCGGCTGGAACTCACGGACCATGAGATCATGACCTGAGCCGAAGTCAGACGTTTAACCCACTGAGCCACCCAGGTGCCCCAGAGGAGGAGTACTTATACCATGGAAATTGTCAAATGCTACAAATCAGGTCTTTTTTTCCCCCCTACCAGAAAATCAGTTTACCAGCACATCACTAAGAGTCGATTATAATGATTGACCAGTAGTCAGCAATCCTTTCAATACGGCAAAATATTAGGCAATCATTACCATTATGCTTTAAATAAATTTTAGGCGCTGGGGATCCTAAGTGTCTCAGCCGGTTAAGTGACTGACTTTTGGTTTTGGCTCAGGTTGTGATCTCACAATTTGTGAGATCAAGCCCTGTGTCGGGCTCTGTGCTGACAGTGTGGAGCCTGCTTTGGGTTCTATCTCTCCCTCTCTCTCTCTCTGCTGCTTGCTGTCTCTCTCTCTCTCAAAATATATAAATAAACTTTAAAAGACTGCAAATAATTTTTAGTCCCCAGAGAAAAAAAGGTGGAATCAAAACTATCTCTAATATAGTCTCAAGAATATTAAAGCATATAGCAATGCCTAGAAAAATATTAGAAAATAGATCAATATGTTCACAGTTGTTATCTTTGGGTTGTGGATTTTTAGGTGATTTTTGTCTTACTCATTATAATTGTATCCTCCAAGTATTCTACAAGAAGTAGGTGTTAATTTCTTATTTTAGAAATCCATTAAGGGGTGCCTGGGTGGCTCAGTTGGTTAAGCAACTGACTTTGGCTCAGGTCATGATCTCATGGTTTGTGAGCTTGAGCCCCACATCAGGCTCTGTGCTGACAGCTCAGAGCCTGGAGCCTGTTTCAGATTCTGTGTCTCCCTCCCTCTCTGCCCCTCCCCTGCTCACGCTCTCTGTCTCTCAGAAATAAATAAATGTTAAAAAAACAATTTTAAATTAGTATTAAAAATTCCATTAAGAAATGATGTGGCTAGGTATTAACACTTTTTTTAATGTTTTATTTATTTTTGAGAGAGCACAAGCAGGGGAGGGGCAGAGATAGGGGGACAGAGGATCCAAAGTGGGCTCTGTGCTGCCAGCAGCAAGCCCAATGGGGGGCTTGAACTCACAAACCTCGAGATCATGACCTTGAGCCAAAGTCGGATGCCCAACCAACTGAGCTACCCAGGTGCCCCAATACACTTTTAAAATTTTGTGTACAGAGGGAACCGAGGAAAGAAACACAGGAACAAGGAATGGAAGAGGAGGGCTTTCCCTTCTCCCTTCATTCAGTCCTGTGAGAATAGGAATGAAGAGTAACCATCACAATGTGATGGGGGCCAGGGGTTCTGTTAGGATTGGAGATGCGAACAGACAGAGACGCAGGACAAATGAATAGAGGAAGACAGCAAATGTCTCAGAAGGAACACTAGCAAGAGGTTCTATTCCTACCAGCTACCCAAAGAAGTCCCAAGATGGTCATTCGACTTCTTGGGTATCAATTTCTTCACCTCTAAAGTAAGTAGGTTACATGTTAAAATGATGCACAAGTTTCTCAATGTTCTGTGTCACCTTCCTCTTGAGGGCAGCCAGCTTTCAAGGTAGATGTGGGGCGGCGTGCGTCTCACCCTGACAAAGGAAAGGTAGTGTCAGTAGACTCCGGAAAAGGAATGTTTACTGGGGGGGAAGAAAGTGAATTTTGGCAAGATGGTTGTTGGAGAGTGTCATTTAGTGGTGGTGCTAGAAGAAAACTTTGTCCTTCACTAAAAAACTCCGAGGTATTATCAAAGGGATGTCTGGGGACAAAAATAAGATTCCAGGTTTATTTTATACACAGATAGAAAACTTTTGCTTTCATAGATATATTTCTAATTTCTACAAAGCATTTCTGAATGTGGTCTTCATGGCAAGATCTCTAATTACATGCTATAATGAGAAAATCGGGGATCTTCCCATATATGCTATTGGCTTCCTGGAACTCAATAGTTTTCATCTTATAGTACTTTAGACGCATCTCTTAAAAGTCCCCATCTTCTCTAGGATCATATTATAAAATAGAGAAATCTTAAAAATATAGAATTTTCACTAGCTGTTAACTGCGATACTAGTTTAGTTAGAGATAGAAACTAATAGTTCAATGTATTGCTTTATATGTGGGTTCTAATGATCTATGCAAAGTTACTGCCTATTTCTACAGATTGTTTTATGTCTGTTACAGTTATTCTCACTCCTCTTGAAGTAAAAACTCCCCTGATGCGATAAGCCATGATGGTTCCAGCCAACATATTTAGTAGCTTTGTATCTTTTTGTAAAACTTGCTTTAAGACATGCCATGTGCATGCCTTCCCCCTCAAAGAGCATTGTGGTTTTTGAAAAATGCCCATCACACCACACTGACGGGAGGTTAACCATAGTTATTATAAAGTCTTTATTTGATAAGGCCAATGTCTGATTCACATGTGGTTTTATTTTTATTGTCTGCCATTACCCTTGGTCATTGGTCATTTGATCTTGTTTGTAGACATGCCTGGTGATTTTGTTTGAATCTGAGTTTTCAATTTAAGTAACTATATTTTTGCATTTTTAGAAATTCTATTTACTATTTTTCAAAAATTTTTTGGTCTTTTTATTGATTATAATGTCTATTCCTTCTTTTGCATGTATGATTATGCAAAAATAATTTGTATTTATAATACAGTAATATGACACTTAAAAAAATAAAAATAAAAATCTTCATTGCTGAGCAAGTCTCTCATGTACATACATGAAGTGGGAGCTAGTTGGTTCTTCCTCTTCTTTCTCTTTGTTTTAACTGTATTTTTGAAACATTGTAAGAAAAATGTCAACGTTGCTTTCCACTGAGCTCTCTTCCAAACAGCCCTGGATTTGTCTAGCTTCCCCAGGGCCATGGCCTTCTGTGCTATGTGGGGCTGGGTGTCGAGGACATGCACACATCTGTAACCAAACCAATGAGCCACAGTGGGAGCTGAGATCCATTTCTCTGGAATGAGAGCCTCTCATTCCTTTGTTCTTGATATTTCCTGGCAACGTGTCCACAAGCACATGTTATTAACAGATGGTGGAAGGCATAATTGGGATTTTTATCATAACATATCCTCTATGCTTCCATCGTGCACCAGAGAAGCAGAGATGTATGGGCTAGTTCAGTCTATCACAGCAGGATTAAAAACATCTACTTCAAACCTCCAAAGGCTCTTATGACAGGCTCAGCCACTCAGTTAGATGTGGTTTTCCATCAGAAGTACAGAGCTCACTTCAGCAGACTCATTCATATCGGATTCCTTTTAAGATCAGCAGTTACTCTGAGAAAGATTGGTTTCTTCAGAGCTGAGTTGACCCGGTAAGTTGAGGCATACATCTGTGCTGCAGAGCTGAAATCTTTGAGATTGGCAGAGAGCCCTGAACTTTGTATGGACAACTGTGCCTCAAAACCTGCACAGATGAAAAGGTCTCCTTTGCTTAAACCCATAGTTATGTGCTGAGCGAGTTAAAAAAAAAAAAAAAAGGCAGGAGCAAGTATGGAAAAGAACTTACTCAAAGAAGCTGTGAGGATTAATTTCAATTTTTTGTTATTGATGTTTCAATCTAGCATATGCCTTCTCAGTTAAAAATCAAGATTGTTGAGGTCTGCTTCATAGAAGCATATATACAGTGCTTGTTTTCTGAGAGAAAGTTAATTCCTTGATGATTTATGGGTCTCTAAAGAAAGTACTGTCCATAATGTTCATACGACTCTGGTGCATTTATGTGGCTTGCATCATCCAAGGAATTTGAGGGGTTTTGTTAAAAGTGTCTGCTGGTTGGGAATATTCCACATTTCATCCAAGATGATTAAAATTGCAAGACTGTCCTCTGGCAGATGCCTGAGCATTGCAATCAGTGAAGTTTATATTTGGAGGTCAGTAGCATAGCGAAAGAAGTACCTCCGAAAGATTGAAATCTAAGATGGCAGCGGTTACAGCTGGTGGTTAGGAACTGGAACTCTCTCTGGTATCAGGATGGTTTGTTCAAATCTGATTCTTTCTCCTATTTGCTAAATGACATTGTTCAAGACACTCGACTTTTCAAATGTTGATTTCCTGATTTCTAAGTGGGCAGGAAAATATTACCTATCTCACAGGGTTGTTGTGAAAATTAAATAATATATGAAAAGTACTTAGCACAGTGTGTAGAATGTGCTCAATAAACGTTAGCTATTATTATTCATACAGTGATACATAGGTACATAATTGTCAGGCACCAAGGCAAAGTGAAAATGTTGGGCCCCTTACTCAAAAAGCAGGGGAAAATGCCATTAAAGGCATTAAAGTATATAGCTTTTTCTTTTATTCCATGCCCTCTCTCTCAACTTGTCATGTTGTTGTCGTCATGTTTAATAAAGATGTTATTTTTTATAGACATTAGGCTTACAGAAAAATCAAGCAGAAAGTACAGAGTTTCTATATACCCCTTGTCCCAATCCCTCGCTTCCCCTTTTATTAACGTCTTCCATTAGTGTGATACATTTATTTCAATTGGCAAACCAATACTGATACATAATTCTAAGTCCGTAATTTATATTACATTTTACGCCCATAATTTACATAAATTACATCCGCTCGTTTGGATAATTATGTAGGAGTGCAACTGCTGGATCATTTTGTAAGACTACGTTTACCTTCGTAAGAAACTGTCAAACTGTCTTTGCGAGTGGCTGAACCATTTTGTATTTCCATCAGTGGTGAATGGTTCCTGTCACTCTTACACACTTGCCAGCATTTCATGTTGTTAGTGTTCTGGATACCTACATACCAACAGGTATGTGGTAGTATCTCACCGCTTTAATTTGCAATTCACTAATGAGACAGGATATTGAGCATTTTTTTACATGCCTATTTGCCATTTGTAGGTCTTTGGTGAGGTGTCTGTTCAGATCCTATACCTGCTTCTTAATTAGGCTGTTTTCTTATTGTTGAGTTTTAAAAGCTCTTTGTATATTTTGGACACAAGTCCTTTCTCAGCTATGTCTTTTACAAATATTACCTCCTAGTCTCTGGCTTATCTTTTCATTCTCTTAATGGTGTCTTTTGCAAAGCGGAAGTTTCTAATTTTCATGAAATCTAACTTATCCATTTTTTTTTTAATGGATCATGCTTCTGGTGTTGTTTCTTAAAAACTCATTGCAAAACCCAAGGTCACCTAGTGTGAAAAAATAGAATATCTATGTATTGGTATCTGGCCCCATTCCTGGCACAGACCTCCTAACACCCATGTAAGTTACAAGAAAGAACACTAGAAGCGTCTTTTGTCCTAATATTTGGTCTTTCATTAGAGCTCCTGTATCCCTTGGAATTTCCTGGATAATAGGAGTGTCTTCTGTTCTAATGATGCAATTCTCGGTTGCCTTCTGCATAGCTTCAGGATGGAGGCCAGTCACCAGAAAGACCAACCCATCATTAGAAGTTTGGGACTGTCAGGCCCACACCTCATCCAGGAAGCAGAGAGGGGCTAGAGATAGAGTTAACAATTAATCATACCTACATACTAAAGCCTCTAGAATAATCCTCAAAGTGTGGGGTTCGGAGGGCTTCTGGGTTGGTGGATACATCCATGTGTTGGGAGGGTACTGCACCCTACCTCCATGAGGACAGAAGCTCTGTGCTCAGGGCCCTTTCACATAACTTGCCTTGTGCTTCTCTTCTACCTGGGCATACACTTCTATCCTTTATTGTATCCTTTTATAATAAATGAGAGAATGTAAGTAGTTCCCTGAGTTCTGTGAGCCATTCTAGCAAATTATTGAATCCAGGATAGGATTATAGAAACCCCAATTTATGGCTGGTCAATCAGAAACACAGGGACAAGATGGGGCTTCCGATTAGCATCTGAAGTTGGCGGGGGAAGGCAGTTTAGTGGGACTGCTGTCTTCAGGTAAATAGTGTCAAAACTGAGTTAACATGTAGGGCACCCAGCTGCTGTCCGAGAACTGCTTGAGGTGTGGAAAACTCACACCTGGGATCAGGTGTGAAGTGCGTTGCAGTAGGAGCATGAGGGTAAAGGAGAAACTAAGGGAGATTTTCCATACACCTAGATTTTCTACTACATTATCTTCTAGAGGTTTTGCAGTTTTGTATTTTGCATTTAGGTCTATGAAGCACTTTGAGTTAATTTTTGTGAAAGGTATAAGGTCAAAGTCTAGATTCTTTTTTTTTTTTTTTTGCATATGGATGTCCAGTTGTTCTAGTAACATTTATTGAAAAGACTATCTTTTATCCAGTGAATTGCTTTAGTTTCGTCAAGGATCAGTTCACCCACCATATTTGTGGGGGATTATTTATGCTCTCCTTACTCTGTTCCATTTTTCTGTTTGTCTGTTCTTTTGCCAATACCTTACTGTCTTGACAATGTAGCTTTCTAGCAACTCTTGAAGTAGAGTGCCAGTCCTCTGACTTTGTTCTTCTTCAGTGTTATGTTGGTTACTCTAGGTCTTTTGCCTCTCTGTATAAACTTAAGAATCAGTTTGTCGATCCCCACTAAATAACTTGCTAGGACTTTTACGGGGAGTGCATTGAATCTATAGATCAAGTTAGGAAAAACTGACCTGTTAACAACAGTGAGCTGCTCATCCATGAACATGGAATATCCTCTCTTTACTTAGAGCGACTTTGATTTCTTTCACTAGAGTTTTATAGTTCCTCTCGTTCCTTCTATATATTTTGTTAGATTTATACCTAAGCATTTCATGTCATGGTGGTTTTTATTTGCTATTTAATGTTGTTCTAAGAAAAATTAAAATTTTATTATGAGTTTTAACATTTAATATCATGCAATGACAGTTTAAAGGGCAAATATAAAGAACATTTAACTCATATGGAGAATCACCAAAATTATACAATTTGTATTTCATATCTTGTGCCTGCCTATGTATTTTGTTCTTGCCAGAACAATGGAAAAGTTGTACAAAATTAGTTCAACTGATTTAATTTCACTTTTGTTTTTTTAATGTTTTCTATTTCTTTTGAGAGAGAGAGAGAGAGAGAGAGAGAGAGAGACTGCGCTAGAATGGGAAAGAGGCCTAGAGAGAGGGAGTGAGAAAATCCCAAGCAGACCCTGTGCTGTCAGCACAGAGACCAATGTGGGGCTCAAACTCATGAACTAGGAGATCAGGACCTGAGCCAAAATCAAGAATCTGACATTTAACCAACTGAGCCACCCAGGCGTTCCTAATTTCACTTCTGGATACTCACACCTTCCACTAACACTTTCTGCCTTCAGCAAGAAAGGACTGCAAAGAAAAGACTTATAGGTTGCCCTATCTTTCCCTTTCCTTTTCTGTCATCATTTTCAACATATGTCGTTGGCTAGCAGAGAAATGATATGAGTAACAAAGACCACATTAGCATCCCTTGATGGTTCATGTATCTTAGTGGAAATAAGGTGACAAGGGACAGCAGTGGACATGCATATTCCATGTAACTCTTCTACTGATGTGCACCCATTGGACTTCATTTACAAAATAAAAATTCAAATATGAAATTATTAAGAATTTTAATGTGGTGACAGCACAGCATTAAACCAATTACAGGGCCTTCTGAAAGTGGGGCCGAGTATATGCACAGGGTATAGGTCTATGGATCCAGCTCTGCTAACTAAGAAGCAGTGGGGATAGAAGGCAGAGCAGCTCGTCATAGAGAGAGGTTAACTAATTAGAGAATAAAGAAGGCTTCAGCTGGAAGGGACATAACGCTTATATCTGGTTTAAAAAACTAGGCCCCAAAAATGTAAAGTGGCCAGGGGTCACACAGGTATAGAGTAGGATGGGGACCCCTCTTTCCATGTAAGTAGCATTGTTGAAATTCATTATGTGATATTATTTCAGACTTCCTATTCACTGCATTTCAGATCTCCCGGCTTCCAAATTTTATTGAGCTTGACTTGATGCTTCTGGAAACATCTAGATATACATACTGGGAGTCCAAGCTGAAACCCAAAGAAGCTATGACTGTCATAGATAAAGCAATACCTAAGTCAGGATTATTTGTAGTGATAGTTTTTTAGTATTAGACGTCAGTCTGCTAGAAAGTAGAAAAAGAAGCATATTTCTTCATGGAAGAGAAAAGTGACTGGTCTGTATATGTCCTTGGAAGCAGTTTTAGCCACCTGACCCAAGCTCAGATGCAGAGAGAATATGAAATTCAAAAGAGACCTCAGAGATAAACTTATCCAGTGGATTTTAAACTGTGCCCTGTGGAAACCAAGGATCCCACAAAAGCGCTTTAGTGCCACAGACATTTGGATGAATTTATTTTTAGTTATTCTAAAAACTAAGTTAGAAAATTATCCTCTCAGATGTGTTCTAGATCAAAGTTTGAAGCAATAGAGATCCCAGACTGTGATCTCTTCAACTGTCTCATGAAGAAATGCTATACAGGGGTGCCTGGGTGGCTCAGTCGGTTAAGTGTCCAGCTCTTGGTTTTGGCCCAGGTCATAACTTCATGGTTTCATGAGTTTGAGCCCCGCGTTGAGCTCTGCACTGGTGTTGTGGAGCCTGTTTGGGATTCTCTCTCTCCCTCTCTCTCTCTCTCTCTCTCTGTCCCTTCCCCACTCACTCTCTCTCAAAATAAATAAATGAAATTTAAAAGAAATGCTGTACATTTCAATTTATGCACAAATTAGGTATACCCCTTTATCTGCTGTTTGTATTGGGGAGTCATGTGAGACTAGCTTATTGAACGGTTCCCTCGCATAAAAGTAAAGTGTGAAAAACATTGATCTGGCCATTCTCTTCCAATGTAAACCCATTAGAACAGTGGCTGAATTCATAATAGATGCTCAACAAATATGAGCCATTATTATTTCCTACAGATGGACAGATTGAGTCCTGTGTTGGCCAAGTGACTTGTGCAACATATCCAGATATTTAGCAGCAAAGCCAGAATTCCAGCTTGTGTCTTAACTCCTGGATCTTTTTTTTTTTTTTCACTCTATTGCAATTGCCTCCAGATCCAATCCCATCCCCAACATTGCAGCTAAAATTTTAAGTCTCGCAGGCATAAACTGTCTTTACTATTTTTTTATTCTACCCTCTTCTTGGTGTTGGGCCAAGCTTGAGAAATAGAGGAAGAGAAGAGGAGGAGGAGGAAAGAAGGAAAAGAGGAAGAAGCAGAAGAAGGAGGAGAAGAAAGGGAGAACAGGGGAGGAGAGAGGTCTTCTCTAAAATCTGTTTGCTTATCCAAAGCCCTTCTAGGCAAGAGGTTAAAGGATGAGTTAAAGGGGTGCCTGGGTGCCTCAGTTGGTTAAGTGTCTGACTTCAGCTCAGGTCATGATCTCATGGTTCGTGGGTCGAGCCCCACGTTGGGCTCTGTGCTGACAGCTCAGAGCCTGGAGCCTGCTTTGGATTCTGTGTCTCCCTCTCTCTCTGCCCCTCCCCTGCTCATGCTCTGTTTCTCTCTCTCTCAAAAATAAATAAACATTTAAAAAAATTAAAAAAAAAAAAGAATGAGTTAAAAACGTCCCAGATCCCAATCAAAATCCTAGCAAGTTGTTTTCTGGGTATTGGCAGATTGATTCTAAAGTTTGTATGGAGGGGTAAGAGACCCAGAGTGGCCAACATCATACTGAGGGAGAAGAACACAGCTGGAGGACTGATACTACCTACTTCAAGACTTACTGTAAAGCAACAGTAATCAAGACAGTGTGGTGTTTGCAAAAGAATTAAATAAATCAGTGGCACAGAATAGACAGCCTAGAATTAGGCCCATATCAGTATAGTGAGCTGACCTTTGACAAAGGAGCAAAGACAATGCAATGAGGCAAAGACAATCTTTTCAACAAATGGTGCTGGAACAGCTAGACATCCACATGCAAAAAACAAAAAAGAATATAGACACAAACCATACACCCTTCACAAGAATGTAAAATGGAGCACAGATGTAAATGGAAAATGGAAAACTATGAAACTCCTAGGTGATAGCATAGAGAGAACCTAGATGGCTTTGGGTTTGACAGTGAGTTTTTAGGTACAACACCAAAGACACAGTCGATGAAAGAAATAACTGATAAGCTGGACTTCATTCAATTAAAAACCTGTGCTCTGTGAGAGACATCGTTAAGAGAATGGAAAGGCGAGCCATAAACTAGGAGAAAAAAATTGCAGAAGACACATCTGAAAAGCACTATATCTGAAATATACAAATAACTCTTAAAATGCAACAATAAGAAAACAGACAACCTGGTTTAAAAAAGGGCCAAAGACCTTAACAGATACCTCACCAAAGAGTATATGCAGATGGCAAGAAGCCTCTGAAAGGACACAGCATATCACATGTCACCAGGGAAATGTAAATTAAAGCAACAGTGAGACTATTGAAATAATCTATTAGAATAACCTAAATGCTGGCAAAGATGTGAAGCAACTGTAACTTACACATTGCTGGTAAGAATGCAAAATGGTACAGCCACCCTGGAAGACAGTCTGGAGGTGTTTTACAATATGAAACATACTCTTTCCATATAATCCAGCAAACACACTCCTTAGTAGTTACCCAAAGGAGCTGAAAGCTTACATTTATATGAAAACCTACATAAAGATGTTTATAGCTGCTTTATTCATAATTGCTAAAACTTGGAAGCAATCAAGATGTCCTTCAATAAGTGAGTGGATAAATGAACTGTGGTACTTTCAAACAATGGAGTATTACTCAGCAATAAAAAGAAATGAGCAGGGCACCTGGTTGGCTCAGTCAGTTAAGTGTCCAACTTCGGCTCAGGTCATCATCTCGCCTTCCGGGAGTTGGAGCCCTGCGTCGGGCTCTGCGCTGACAGCTCAGAGCCTGGAGCCTGCTTCGGATTCTGTGTCTCCCTCTCTCTCTCTCTGCCCCTCCCTTGCTTACAAGCTCTCTCTCTCTCTCTCAAAAATAAATAAAATGTTAAAAAAAAAAAAGAGCTATTAAGCCATGAAAAGACATGGAGAAATCTTAAATGCATGTTACTAAGCAAAAGAAGCCAATCTGAAAAGGCTATGTGCCTTAAGATTCCAACTCTATGATGTTTTAGAAAAGGTAAAACCACAGAGGCAATAAAAAGATCAGTGGTTGCTGAAAGGTGTGGTGGGGTGAGATGGGGAGATGAACAGGCAAAGTACAGAGGACATTTAGGGCAGTGAAAATGCACGCATGAAATCATAAGGATAGACATATGTCATACATTTGTGCAAACCCATAGAATATATAACACCAAGAGTGAAACCATGAACTCTGGGTGATTATGTTGTGTCCATGTAGTTCATCTTTGGTAAAAAACGTACCATTCTGATGAGTGGTGTGGTACGTTTTGATAATATATAATGGGGGATATAGGCTTGTGTGCGAGTATGTGGAAAATCTCTGTGCCTCCTTCTCAATTTTCTTCTAAACGTATCAGTGCTCTAAAAAAAAAAAAGTTGTCCTTAAAAAATGATTTTTTTTAACGTTTATTTATTTTTGAGACAGAGAGAGACAGAGCATGAACGGGGGAGGGTCAGAGAGAGGGAGACACAGAATCTGAAACAGGCTCCAGGCTCTGAGCTGTCAGCACAGAACCCGACGCGGGGCTCGAACTCACAGACCGCGACATCATGACCTGAGCCGAAGTTGGCCGCTTAACCGACTGAGCCACCCAGGCGCCCCAAAAGATGATTTTTAAAAATACTTTTTAAAAATGCCCCAGGCAGGACAGGAGAGACATAGAAGGTTGCAACGGAATTCTGCTCTCAGAATCTCAGCAACGAAGCCCTGAACACTTACTATATGAAGGATACTATTGTAGGTTCTATAGGTTCTATAGGGGCACCTGGGTGGCTCAGTTAGTTAAGCGTCTGACTGCAGCTGAGGTCATGATTTCATGGCTTGTGAGTTCGGGCCCTACATGTGGCTCTGTGCTGACAATTCAGAGCCTGGGGCCTGCTTTGGATTCTGTGTCTCCCTCTTTCTCAGCCCCTCCCCACTCATGCTCTATCTCAAAAATAAACATTAAAACATGTTTTTTCATAAAACAAAGTTGTCTTCAGAGCTTAAAGGCTTGTTGCAAAGATAAGACAAAAACGTATAAAAAGTTAAGTGAAAAGAAAAGAGTAACATCCCAAACTAGGAGTTAAGTAAATGGCATTAAATGAAAATCATTTACAAAAGAATTAAAACACTGTCTTCTCAAGTTCGATAACATCTCAAGACTAATAATGCTACACCAAAAATATACAAAACATACTCTCTGTCCCCCATCCAATTCCTGATGTGGGGAGGCAGCAAAAGTAGAGTAACGGGCAAAAGCATGAACTCTGGAGTAAAACTGCCTTGAATTAAATCCCGACGCTCTAGCCTGCTGTCTGGGTGAGCCCGAGCTAGTTGCCCAAATTCTCTGTGCCTTGATCACCTCAGCTGTTAATGAGTAATAACATCCCTACCCCAAGAGTTGCAACGATTAAATGAGAGGTACTTTGAACTATGCCGCATACACAGTAAGGCTTCAATAAGTTTTAGCAATTGTTATTTTCTTCACTCTTTTGTTTCTGTCATGAGAATTCAGAGTCAAAGAAATTCTTAGAGGCTTCTGGTGTTCCATCCCTGGGGTCACCTAGTCTGTCATTTTTCTCTCTAGTACAGTTCCTGTACTAGCTCCTGACTTTGAGCTACTATGGACTGAGACAAGGAAAAGTATTTCCTGTATAGGTAAAGACACTTCCAAGAAATCAGTCAGGGACATCACTGAATCTGGCCTTTGAAGATGATGGCCTGTGATGTTAAGCAAGAGAGGAGGGGTAGGAAAGACCGTTACGGTTTTGGGGTGCTATGAGAAAACCGATGGCAGTTATTGAGAACACCAGGCTGTGGGAATGTGCCTGGAAGGAAATCAGGCCTGGCTGCAGACCCTGAGAGAAAGGTTACATTTTTTGTCATCACTCAAGGACCTTGGCTGACAGAGCAGCTGCCATCTTGAACATAGCTGACCTCTGTGCCAGAGAGAACAGAGCGCTTTGAAGACTCTCAAGACAGCAATTAAATGCTCTGATTTATTTCATTTTCTTCAACTTGTTTGTCAGAAATATTCACATGGCCTGAGTCAACCAAAAAGGGCTGGGAAAATGTAATCTGACCATGTGTTAGATTGGGGAGAATTAGAAATACCAGTGAAGAGTTCTTTTGGAAAAGCTGGTAAAATATAAATGTTTGTAGACTTGGGGTAGAGAAAAGCAAAAAAACACCTTCTAGATTTTCTAGCAACCAGAGCTCTTTGGTAGATCTTCATACTATATTCTTAATGTGGGACCCATGGACAGTAGAAGTTTTCGGGACTCAGATGAAGCTAATGAATATAGCTGACAGAGAAGGAGTTTGAACTAGGCTAGAAGTGATTGATTGATTCACTATTTGCTGCTTATCCCATTAATCTTCAGGTCAAAGGACTTCCTTATCCATGAGAGATGATTCCCCAGCCCCCCCAGGAAGCCCACAGAATTTTGCTGGTGATGGCAACAATATACCCTGAATTTTCTGTGGCAATACTGATTTTAAACGTTCACCTCATTTTCCCCAGAATGACATTTACATTTATCGGACCATGGGTCCTAAATGTGGGTCAGAAACGTGGTCTCTCTTCCAGAGGTCCAGAAGATTGCCAGTTGTTTAGAGCCTGGAAAGCAGGGACGATCCCACAGCCTCCATGAAAGAATGAATGACCTTCTGACATCACCCTCCAAGTCTACACACTGTGGCACTACATATAAATTTAATATATCCAGAAATTCCACTTTGATAGCTTTGAGTCATTTATACAGCCTGTTGGGAGAGTGTTTTCCAACCACTCTTTTTTTTTAAATATTTATTTTTGAGAGAGAGACAGAGTGCAAGCAGGGGAGAGGCAGGGAGAGAGGGAGCCACAGAATCCAAAGTAGACTCCAGGCTCTGAGCTGTTAGCACAGAGCCCGATGTGGTGTTCAAACCCACAGACCACAAGATCATGACCTGAGCTGAAGTTGGGCACTCAACCAACTGAGCCAACCAGACACCCCTCCAACCACTCTTTTTATCTTCCTTCAACAGGCATTTGGTTTATTGGTCCCCTTCATTCAGTGGGCTCCATCTTGTATATACTGATTAAGCCTTGTCTATAAGGTAGTTGTAATTTTCACAGTATCACACTGGAGTTTTTCTTTATGTAATTGTCTTTCTACACCGAACACCTTCAAAGGAGGGTGATAAATAAATGAGAAGAAACTAAAGACCAAAACCACTTTTAAAACATTTAAAATTAGGATTAAAATGTCATTTAAAAATCTACATGACAAACAACAAGAACTCAAGAAATGCTCAAACGAATGAATTTGTGTTTTACTTATTCTTTTTTTGAAGATTTTCTATTTTCTACCTGCATGTTAAAGTGATTATTGCAAAGAACACAGACTGATGAAATCAGCCAGCAGATGAAGCCATCTTTAAGGGCGGGTTTTGCCCCTGCCCCGCAACACCAGGTTTCTTGCTGGTGGTTTTTAGTGATAGTGGGCAGTGATTTGCCCAAATTCAGCCGTCTCTAACCTGCTCCCCCTTGTGGTTAGTGTGAGACATTTTTAAGGTGGCTGCTTTGGGTTTCTTTCCCTTTGTGGCTTTCACACCTTTAGGACCACAGTCTCTGACTTAGAGACACAATCATTCACTGATAAAAACAAAACACAAAACTAAATATTTGATTAAAACTCAAATATTTTAACAGTAGACTTAGTCTAATGTGAACACAGGAAGAGCTAAGGAACCAGTCCCTTTTCTTCTGATCTTTTCCTTTCCTGACCAGCTCCTTTGCCCTCCTCAATAACCAGCACTGGGTCCATCCAGAAAGAGGATTTTTTTTTTTCTGCCTGGGTTTTGGTCTTCATGCTGTGGCTTCCTCTATTAGGATAGCTATCACTCTGTATGTCTGCTTACTAAGGAGTCATCCCCAAGACTGTGAACACTTTAAGGTAGGGGTGAGGGCACAGGAACTGTCTCCTGCATCCCTTCATCCCAAAACACCTTTAGCACCAGCAATGAAATAGTTGTTCAATAAACGTTTGTTGGAATCAACAAGTGGTTCTTGCCACTGAAAGCTTTAGGCAAATGAGAAGTCTAGACCTGAGGTATTATATAATTTATAAATTTAGGAACTTTGAACTTTAAGTCCCTAAGGGGTCTGTGAGTCTGGCATTATTTTAACATCATAATATTCTGTAAGAATTGGTCCCCTTTTGACTCTCAGGTTCTTCTCTGTGGGAGCTTCTGAATACCTTTTAGGCTATATAGGATTGTATGCTGTATGTCAAGGTATGTTAATATTAGAGATGGAAAATAGCCCTGTAATTATTAGCAAAGATGGAACTGAAGAGGTTTCTTTATGGTATAAGTATACACGAATAATTCTTTTTCAAGAAAACACATCTATTCCATGAAAAACCAAAGAAGATCATATTTACACATTTTTCCATTTGAAGACATATCAACTCATGGAAAGTTCTAGAAGTATTTCTTCCCCTTGATTTGGAGCTCTATTTTTTTAAAAAAACTTTTTAATGGTTTATTATTATTTTTTTTTTTTTTGAGAGAAAGAGGGAGAGCAATCTGGGGAGGGGCAGAGAGAGAGGGAGACATAGAATCCGAAGCAGGCTGCAGGCTCTGAGCTGTCAGCACAGAGCCTGACGCGGGGCTGGAACTCACAAACCGTGAGATCATGACCTGAGCTGAGGTCAGACGCTTAACTGACTGACCCACCCAGGTGCCCCACTTTGGAGCTCTCTTTAGTCAATTTTCTCAACATATCAAGTTTTAACAACATTTAACTCAAGGACCACAAGGCATTATTTAGTAAATATTCAGTTTATGTTCAAGACATTAGAGAATAATCAAAATGTGAAGAAAAGATGACTAAGGTTCCTCCACCAAGTTTTAAATTTCTGCATTGGCACAATGAATGAACAGTGAAAGAAGTGTACGATTGTGAATCTAAGCACATTAACAGTTTATACAGACTCTGCCATAAAAGAAAACTATCCAAACTGTCCAAGATCGAGAAGACACGAGAAAGGGTATAAAACCAGTTTGACAGTGAGACCAAATGACAATTCATGGTCTTATTCATCTCTGTTTTGATTCTGTGAGAATCTAGGTCTGTTTGTGGCAGACTAAGTGATGTGCTCTGAGAGTCCTGGAATTTGTGTTCTCCTGAACCCAGGAAGTCTTCAGAAGAGAGAATCTTTGGGAGAGCCAGTCTTTTCAGAATGGAGGTAAAAAAAAAAAAAAATCTTTTCAAGTTACACTAAATTTGGAGACCTTTAGATAGAAATGGGTAGTTCTGATGAACTAATTTAGGACAGGAGGAATCTCCGATTAGTCACCACATAGGATTTTGAGTAAAGAGAAGAAAACACACTTTTTTTTAGATAAGCGGATCTTTGTTGTTAAGCAAGGGTTTGCTTTGTTTGGTATTGGGAGAAGCCTCACTGCTAGCTTGTAAAGGTAGGCTGTTAAGTTATAAAGAACTGCAGTTTGAAATGTAAATTGGCACCATCATAAGGCCTGTATTTCCCTTTACTGCAGTCTTTCCAGGAAAATGTGGGTACATGTAAATCCGTGTGGACAAGATTACATTTGCTTCTGGCAGGCGAGCTGGGAAAGGGTAACACCATTAAAATCATGAGGGTCTTCCCTTCTGAGAGTATTTTATTTTTGCTAGGGAAAAAATGTAGGAAAAAAAACCAAACACCCTTACCAACTATCTAAGGATGATACAAGGAAGGATCTCAGATCTATTTATCCTTGGAAATTTCTAATAAATTGAATTCCTATTGTGTTGGAGCTCTAATAAATAAAAGTTTATTAACTTTCTGATAACAAAGATCTATTTCTTTAGTAACGTATGTATTTACTTTTTTTTTTTTTTTCCCAGTCTGTTCCTGGGAAAATAGCTGTATATTCATATAGCAGAGCCATTAGTTGTTTTTAAAGGCTTTGTGATCTAACAGAGCCTGGCACCCACGAAACATTCAACAAATATTTATTGACTGACTGACAGTTAACAGATATCAATTTTGGGGATAGAATAAAAATTCCACTTGAGTTACAACAAATTTATATAATTCATCTGAATAGCAGTTTTACCTAAAGTTTTCATTTTTCTTCATTTAGATTTTCTGACCTCTGAAAAATGAAAGACAATTGTAAAAGTCATCCGAAAAAGTTACCTCTAAAACCTTTAGAATATGGTGCTGCATGGGATTTGCTTCAAAACACGCTGGAAGAAGGCAGGGAGGGGGAAGGATGGAGGCGAATGAGACTGGCCACGAGTTGACAATTGAAGTTGAGTGACACTATTCTTTCTACTTTTGAATGTGTATGAAAACCTTTCAATATAGAATGTTTTAAAATCAAGACTGGGAAAACGAAGATAAGGACCTCTGTAATACAGTTCCTATGTCTTTCCCAAGTGTTTTTCCCCCTTCTGGGTACCTCCCTTCAAAGAGAAATGGGGATGGGAGGGGCATCTCTAGGATCCAACTATTTGATAGCATTGTTTATGTTCCTGGCCCTAGGCCTCCTTTTGAGGAGTTTCTGAACAGAAAGGAAGCCTTCTGGAATGTTCCCAAGATTTATGACTGAGAAGCCTACTTTTTAGTTCCCTTCACCTTCTTTCCTGGACTGGAGGGAAATGACCTTTAGGTTCCACATGGGGTGTTGGCAGAGGAGGTGGTTCTCCATTGGGAATAAGATAATGGTTCCTCTCCTTTCTGAGGAAGGGGCTGCAAGGATGTTTTCCTATTGCCTCAAGGTACACTCTAAACGACTCAAGTCAGCTCCTACTGACTGGGCTGCAGTTTTCATTATTTTGGTAGCCCAAGTTGGCCACTTGTCTTTTCTCAGCCTTTGGAAAAAGCAAACACATCTAACTGTTAATATAGCTACTGGAAGAAAGGTAACAGTCTCAGTAACTGAACTGGTATACCTTGACCAAATTGTATTGTGTCCTGTCGGTGTGGGCTGCCACTGTCTTGACCATCTAATTTGTGAGTCTTTTTGGATCCTATGCACTTTACTGGTAATATATTTCAACAAAAGAGAGAAGAAATTCAAAGCCTGTCTTTGCTGTTGCCTTGTGAGATCTCACACCCCTCCAACCTGTTCACTTGACTTGTATAATAATTGAACCAGTGTTAGCTTTAATCTTTTTCTCCCATTCACAAATGCTCAAATTTACATATAATACAATGAAATCCAACGTATTTCTAAGAAGTCCACTCTAGGCAGTGTAAAAGGAAACTAACACATTTGTAACATTACAATAACGTAAAAGTTGGTTTTGTTCAACTTGAAATGATGAAATATTGGTTAACAGAATCAAAGAATTTTTAGAGCTAGAAAGATTTAAAAAAGGAAAAAAAAAGCCCCTGGAGATTATTCTAGCTGAACTGTCCTACTTTATACAATAGTTACTGAGGCCCCCCAAAAGCAAAGGAACTTGTTCACCATTACAGTCCCTTCCAAGAGAACTCAAGTTGCTTTTGCTTTCTCAAGAGCAGTTTCTTTCACGGGGCTGGACAAGAGATGCACTGAGCACACCCATGTTCAAAAGTTAGTGCCCCGGGACACCTCGATCGCTTAGTCGGGTAGGGATCCTGACTCTTGGTCTCAGCTCAGGTCATGATCTCATGGGTTCATGAGTTCGAGCCCTGTGTCGGGTTCCTCACACTGACAGTGCAGAGCCTGCTTGGAGTTCTCTCTCTCTCCCTCTCTCTCTGCCCCTCCTGTGTACATTCTCTCTCTCAGAATAAATGGATAAACTTAAAATACATACATACATACATGTATACATAGAGTTAGTGCCCTATAGGAGCTACAGCAAAGTAAAAAAATGAAGTTGATACTATCCTTGGTTTAGCTCATACAAGACACATGCAATGGAGTCTTTAAAGGTCTCTGGGAGACAACGTCATGTTTCTATTACAGAAAAAAATAAAGAAGAGTCAGCCATGAAGGGATCCATTTCAAGAATTCAGTTAATGTGCATTTGGGAAATCAAAATATCCTTCTCATATTCAAAGAAGATAATTAGTGTTAAAGTCCATTTTTGTAGAAGTCTGCTTTTAATAATACTTTCTTTAGAGAATAGTCGCTCAAAAAAAATTGAGAAAATAGACTTAGCCTCAAGTCAAATATTCTGTATGCACCATTCTGATAAGGTAGAAATGGGGGTAGGGGAGGTTTTTTTGAAAAGAACCAGTAAATGGAAATGGAAAATATATTATCAAGTGAAATGCATTCAACATTTTAGTTCTGTGGAAAGAATATTTGTAAGCATCAACTATATTCTTCTTATGAAGTATATTATTATTTATAGTTACTGAAGGAAAATAGAAAAAGGCAATTCAAAACTGTTCACATTCACTTATTTTTTTTTTATTTTAACTTATTCCAACCACTGTCACCACTTTAAAGGAGACCACTACTTTAAAGGAGACAGAGACCACTTTGAACAACAAGAGTGGCTTTAAACACTTACCTTGTGGTTTGGGGGTGAGTGGGAGAAAAAGGAGGGAAAATAAGGTAGAGGAAAGAGCTCCTTTCTAACAACCTCTCAAAACTGAGATTCTTAGAAATACTTAATTCTTATAAACTTTGCCTCACATGTTTGCCTCGTGCTAAGAAAAAGAGCAAAGGAAACTCTAACAGTGGGCTCTCAAGATGGAAAGGAGAACGGTGATGAAGCTACATCCAGGAGAAAAATGATGGCTGCACATAGACCCCGGACAAGGAAGCAGGTCATAAGTGTGGGGACCCTTGGAGCTTGTGAAGCACCTGACCTTCAGTTCATCTGAGGATGGTGTAAAATAAATTAACATCCTATATTTCTTATTTGAATTCCAGTTGGCTCAAGTGCACAAACTTTGAGAACTGGGTCATCTGTTCTTCTTACTGCTGATAAGAAATTTCGAACTGAAAAATTTCACTAGGCATAAGCCTGACTATCAATCTTCTAAGAAAATTAAACTAGTGACAAACTATGGTCATTATTATAAGGGCCCTGGAGCATCCTGTAAACCAATATTTTCAAAACTTTTTTTTATACATTATCCACTGTAAGAAATACATTTTATATCACAACAGACACACATTAATCGAAGTTGCTGAAATAAGAGCTTCATGAGAAAAATATTTTTCCTAAGTATGATGTATTCTGATATTTTCTGTTTCACACTAGTCATTTTTCTTTTAAATTTTGGTTTGCAACCCATTAAATTGATTTTATCACCATCTGAAGAATTGAGACTCAAAGTGTGAAACACAGAGCTGAACAAATCAGGGTACTGGTCGGACTCTAGAATGATAGGAAATTCAAGTATATTCTATATGAAGCAAACAAGTATTGTAGAATCCAGAAGTTAACAAAGTTGTCGTTATTTGCTATACTGTGAAACTTCAAAGTTTTTGTAATCAAGTCTTTTTTGCAATCAGTATGTGGCTCATTCTGGTACGAGATGATTTGGCAGTATGGCTCTTTGAAATATTACACATTGTGCAATAAAAAGAATGATTTCTTACTTCCAGGACGTCCAAGTATGAAGTTGGTGCCTGAAATTAGGAAGAAAGTAGTCTAAGTAGAGAATTGAAGGAAGGAATTGACAACAATCTAGAGGTAGTCAAGAGTTGTAAAAAATTGCAAAACATTCACTATGACATCGCACCTTTACCACTGAATTTGCTTTTCCGCAGGACAGTGAACTTTTCCAAGAATTTCACAATTAATATCTCTTAAAGTTTCTCTGTCCAATGTCCCACTCAATGAATGCAGGGTCCCCCTGTGTTATTCTTTCATTCATAAAAATGCATTTATTGAGTATCTTCAGTGTGTCCAGAAATCCAAAAACAAGACAAAGTAAAACAAAACAAAAAACCTGGCCTCAGCATGACTACAGTGCATTGAAGGAGATAAAAGTTGACATAATTAGACAGTCACCCCAATAAGCTGTGAGAGCCTTCTCTTGACTGTCTCTTTTCACAGGGACCTCAATTCCTCCAAATGGCAGGCTATTTTTTTTTTTTTAACTTGAACAGCTCTGATTGTTAGGAAGTTCTTCGTATTGAACTGTTTTCTCAGTGACATTTATCACCAATCCTATTTCTGTCCTCAGTAGACACTTAGTTTAATTAAAAAAAAAAAAAAAAACCAAAAAACGAATTTGGAGGAAACTCTGATTTACTGGATTGATATCAAGAAAGGATACACATTCCTCAGACACTACAGAATGGGGCCCATTCACTGGCATGGCAGTTTGTGGGAGGGCACCTCCTGGACTGAATCCTAAAATAGAATCAGAAACATCGACTATTTTAGTTGACAGAGACCCTGCAATGGCCAGCCAGCCAGCTTTTATAATTCTTCAAATAGGAAAATAAGTCTGCGAATGAATCCACTGGAATATTTTCTAGGAAACAGGATTTGGATTTCATTAAGGCCATCAGTGGGAAAATAGAATTCACTTTTCAGAAGTTTAACTCAGTCCACTTTGCTGCAACAATTTTTTTTTTTTATTCCCTAAGGCTGACATTTGATATGGTTCAGCCCCTAAAATTACCTTAGACATAAAGTTCCTTGTTTTTATGGTGAAGAACGTGTGTCAGGTAGTATCCCAAACTGAGCTAAAGTTAGAAAGAATTAGTAGAAACAACTAATAAATTGTAGTGCAGACTTTTTCAAGGTACGGATCATTATTAATATACTATATCCACAAATTTACAAAGTAGGTTCACAAACCTACTCATTTAAAGCCGCACAATAATCTTGGAAGAAGGTGCTTTACTTCCTTATTTCACACAAGGAAACGAAGGAAGGATACTTTTACCTACTGATTAGAACTGGAAGAGGTGTAATGATTTTCTAGTCTCCCTCCTTGATTTTACAAAACTATGAAAGAGTTAAGTAATATGGTAGAGTCGAGACTAGAATTTAGGAAACAGACTCTTCATGAGATCTCTCGGCCCAAGGATCTGCACATGTTTATCAGAATCTGTCATGGCATTTTCTAAGTCTCTTTAGTCTCCTTTAAACATTTATAAACGGAATCATGCTATCCATAGTGTTAAACATTTTTCTTTTTCTCACTGAGCGATGACTTGGACAACTTTCCATGTTGATACCTATGTTGTAATCTCATTATTTCTGGAGGGGGTGGAGATTGGTGGTCAGTAGGGACACTCCAGTGCAGCCATACCTATAATTTGTGGCCAGGATCAGTCTTGTCCTTGCCCATGCCATACTGACTCTAACATATTTTGAAGATTTATTCTTAGTCCTTTCTCTGTATTTCAAAACCAGGGCAGCTGAATCTTTCGAGTCTTGAATGTAGGCAATCATCTTTCTCAATGAATCTAGAACTCAAAAACGGCTCGAACTATGTGGTAAGCATACAGATCTTCACAAAGCAAGGCAGACAATCTGGTGTTTTAAGAGCAAGACTGTGGTCTGCCTACAACTGTCTAGGTCAAATGTGGATGTTAATACTTGGTAACAACAGGTTACCTTGATTTTCAACAAGAATTCTGACTTGGACCACCTTCCAAGAGCACTGTAATCATTTTTACTCATTTGAACAAATTCAAAGAAACTATAAGCCTTACCAATAGTCTCCAATATTTAACAAAATAGAATTTCTCCCTCCACAACATCATTGATCACATGAGCAAACAGTTGAGCGGAACATCATTTTGGTGGAGCCACCAAAATGGCTGAAAGGGCAATGACTTGATTGATGGCAACAATGATGTTTGCCATTTGATGGCAGGAAATGGATGAGGAAATATTTTGGAATTTTTTTCTTAATTTTCTCCCCAAGTGTAATTTTAGAAGAGTGCAGAATATAAAGTGGTGGGGTTTTCCATTTTGTTTTGTTTTTACTCCTAACTTCAAGATAGAAAACTTTCACCACCCTGTGAATTCTTGATGTTTTAATACTTTTCAGTTTCATGTGTTGCCCACACTTGTGACATGCAGAAAAAAAACAAGTCTGTAGCATTTTAAATTAGATTTGAATGATTTTGACTCATATGTCCCCTGAAGATGACAGTCACATAGTGTTACTGTTGAGTGTTTGGGGATTTGTAACACATTGGGAATGTGAATCTCTTCTTTTGCAATAAATGAGAAACCATGATTAACATTTGTTTCTTTTATTCTTCCTGCTATCACCAATCACCCTGCCTCCAAATAATCATAATAATGTAAAACTGATGAGTGTTAAAGGGAACGGGTGATGGGTGGTAGAGTTGTTTTATCCAGGGACTGAGTTTTTCAGGATTTCTAATAAATGGAATTTTTATTTACTTTCCGTTGACACATTTGCTCATAGTATAATACCTGCCACCATTTGATGGTGCCCATTATGAAATCTAAACAAATTCACTTAGATAATTCCCACTTATTTCTTGCAACTTTCTCAATTGATGGGTTGGAAGAAATAGAACTAGAAACAGAAATACATTTTGAGGGCCTGAAAGTCCTTTTCTGGGACTGTATTGAGGCAAACTTTAAACAAAATTTATACTCATCTTAAGACAGAAAGCATTCTGCTTACGTTATGACAGAGAAGAAGTATATATTGCACCACAAAGAAGTCTATATTGATGGGTGAGGCATCACAAGTAGCTAATAAATACATCCTTCCCTGAATTGTAGGACCAACTCTGAATACTTCTCATTTTCATATCAGCCCACCAGATCAGTCAATGTAGTTTGGTTTAGGCCTTTTTTTTTTTCTTTTTTAATTTGAGAGAGAGAGACAGAGAGACAGAGAGAACAGGGAAAAGGGGCAGAGAGAGAGAGAGAGAGAGAGAGAGAGAGAGAATCTTAAACAGGCTCTGTGCTGAGAGTGAAGGGGCTAGATCTCATGACCCTGGAATCATGACCTGAGCCGAAATCAAGAGGTGGACACTCAACCGACTGAGCCATCCAGGTGTGCCTTAGGTTTTCTCATTGTAAGTACTTTTATAAAATCAACAGGTTTGCTTTTGATTCTCCCCCTGCTCCCAACAGAACATACTCACAATCATATTATAAAACTGTTCATGGTTTTCAAATGACAGCATAGCCCTCCCTGGAGGTTCTGTTGTACTACCTTCAATTTTCTCCTGTACCAACAAGCTTATTGATAAGATCTCATATTTGCTCTAAAGAGATTACTCTCTTTGATCTAAGGAACTGAATCTTGTTTAAATGAAAGTAAACACCCTTAAGAAGGGTAATGTATAAAGATGGTATCAGTCATTAACACCATAGCATAAATTGTTGTGTTCATGCAATTAACATTTATTGATGGGCCTCTGAGGGCCTGTGTCAGGCTCAGTGACAGTAAAGACATGCCCCTGAGGGGCACTGGACCCATGTCATCATTTCATTAGATAATGTTAGACAAGTTGATTCAATTTTGGGCTCAAGTTTGTCATTTGTGAATTGAAGGAATTGAATTAGATTGATATTTTTCTAAGGCTCTGCAGATTTCAAGTTCCCCCTCTGAAAAGGGAAAGGGCTCTGATCGGAGCAGTTCTCGATTATCTTATTTATATACTGGACTTAAAAAAATTTTTTTTTGAAGAAAGAGTTTTACAGCTAAAATATAGGGAATTAACAATTTTGAAAATAACCCTACTAGATGACTTTTAGGATTTTTAAAACTGGAACTTCCAAGACTTTCAATATTCTGTAATTTGACCCTATTTTTTCTGTTTACAATGGGATAGCCTCCTGAGAGGACATATTCACAGAGGAGGGAGAAGGAAGCAAAGTCTAGGGCACAGGACACTCGCCAGGAGGGTTTCTAGACATTGGTCAGACTAGGGTTCAAGGTGTTTAGTATCTGCCTGGGCCAAGTGTGGGTGTGTGGGAGGTTGCAGCAAAGTCTGATTTTGCCAGTTATTCAGTTTTGGCAAAGGCCAGCCCCAGGGCTCAGTAGAGCATGGACCACCTACTTTGTGGTTGATCCTTCTGAGTGAGAAAAAAAATCCCCCGGAGAAACAGAAGTCCTTACAAATAGCTCCACTTTGCAAAGGTCATCTCTCTCTAGGAAGTGCACTTTCTTCCCCCTTTAAGAAAGAAGTTTGAGCTCATTAATTCCACTGGCCCCATCTCAGCAAGTAACATGTAGTTTTAAAAGTAAGCATAAGAAAAAGGAATTTTCTGTAAAATAATCTTATCTGATATAGAGAAACTCTAAATATAAAACATATTTTGCCTTTAGGTCTTTTCTCCCACCCCCAACTTGGAATCTCTTCTGGAGTTGTTTCAAAACAACTTTTAACAATGTCAAAAGAAATTTTAGGGGGCACCTGACTGGCTCAGTCTGTACAGCGTGCAACTCTTGATCTCAGGATTGTAAATTCTAGCCCCACGATGAGCGTGGAGACTACTTAAAAATAAAATCTTTAATTAAAAAGACACTTTAGGACACTCATTCAAATATTAAAGGACAGTTTCTTAAAATATTAGGAAGTGCAAAATCATTAAATAACTGATTTGAACTAACCAAAACAGAAAGTCCATTAATATATATATATTTTTAATGTTTATTTATTTTTGAGAGAGAGAGACACACACAGCGTGAGCAGGGGAGGGGCAGAGAGAGAGGGAGACAGAGAATCTGAAGCAGGCTCCAGGCTCTGAGCTGTCAGCACAGAGCCCATCGCGGGGCTCGAACTCACGGACCGCAAGATCATGACCTGAGCTGAAGCCGGACACCTAACCGACTAAGCCACCCAGGCGCCCCAAATCATTTCTATCATGCTCAGATAAAACCTCTTCTTGGATTAAGAGTAAGAATGGAAAAGATTGGAAGCTATCTCAGATAGTTTGCCCCTGGAATCCCTTTCACTGATGAACATAGGGTTTGAGGCTTGAGAGAAATTCCCCCCCACCCCCCATTAAACTCTGGACACAGAATCAGAATGAAGTCAAAGGGGCAAATTTACAAGGACCTCAGAGCAGCTGTCACAAAGGCAACGAAGATGATGGTTGATAGTTGGTCCTGGGAGTCTCAGTGCCTTCTGTTCGTCATGACTGTGACAGCATAGATGGTTGGAGGTCTGAAATATGACGTCCACCTTAGAGAAAACAGGGAGACATCAGTAAAGCAGGAAGAGTTTCCCAGAGATTAGAGGGACTGCGGCAAGCAAAGGTGAGAAAACCCGTGAGGGGCTAGCTTGGTGACTAATGAAACTGTAAAACGAAACTGTCCAAGAGGTGCCTCAGTGACCTTTGAACCATTCAGCCTAATGAGTGACTTCTGGCCAAGCACAAACCTGGATTTTAGGCTGGTGGTAGATGTAAATTGTTTTGTTTGTTTAAAAAAAATTTTTTTTAATGTTATTTTTAAGAGAGAGACAGAGAGAGAGAGAGAGAGACAGAGAGCGCAGGGGAGGGGTAGAGAGAGAGGGAGATGCAGAATCCAAAGCAGGCTCCAGGCTCTGAGCTGTCAGCCCAGAGCCGGTCTCGGGGCTCAAACTCATGAACCGTGAAATCATGACCTGAGCTGAAGTCAGACTCTTACCCAACTGAGCCACCTGAATGCCTTAATGTAAATTTTGTTTTTAACGTCTCTTGAGATTTCTTCTCTGACCCATGCATTATTGACAAGTGTGTTGTTTAATCTCCTTGTATCTGGGGATTTTCTAGTTGTCTACTGTTAACTGTTCTAGTTTAATTCTACTGTGATCTGAGAGCAGATGATAGGACTTCCATTCATTTAAATTGGTTAAGGTGTGTTTTATGGCCCAGAACGTGGCCTGTCTCGGTGAATATTCCATGTGAGTTTGAGAATGTGTGTTCTGCTGTTGCTGGATGAAGCAGTCTATAGATTTCAATTATACACAGTTGATTGATAGTGTTGTTGAATTCAACATGTCCTGATTTTCTGCCTGTGTCCATTTCTGATACAAGAATATTCTCCAACTGTGATAGTAGATTCACCTATTTCTCCTTACAGTTCCAACAGTTTTTGCCTCATGAAGTTTGACGCTCTGTGCTAGATGCATATACATTAAGGATGGTTGTATCTTCTTGGAGAACCGACCCTATCATTACGTAACACCTCTGTTAATCTGTGATAACTTTCCTTGATTTGATGTCTGCTCCGTCTGAAATGAATATAGTTACTCTTGCCTTCTTTTGATTAATGTTAGCATGGCAAATTTTTCTCCACGTCTTAACCTTTAATCTGTATGTGTCTTTATACTTAGAGTGGATTTCTTGTAGACAATATATAGCTGGGTTTTGCTTCCTGATCCACTATGATAATCTTTTAATTGGCACATTCAGATCATTGACATTCCAAGTGATTATTGGTAAGGCTGGGTTAATAGCTGTCATCTGTTGATGTTTTCGATTTGTAGCCTTTGTTCCTTTGTTCCTGCCTTTTGTGGTTTTAATTGAGCATTTTACATGATTTCATTTTCTCTCCTTTTCTAGTTTATCAGTTATTCTTTTTTTTTCCATTTTTTAATGGTTGCCCTAGAGTTTGCAATAAACATTTACAACTAATCCAGATCTACTTTCAGATATCACTATACCACTTCCCAGGTAGTGTGAGTACCTTATAATAAAAAAAATAGTAACAAAATAATTCCGCCCTCCAGTCCCTTCTATTATTGCTGTCATTCATTTCACTTATATATAAACATACATAAGCACGGATACACATAAGATCGATTGATCTATCTATCTATAAGAAGGGGAGCCTGGGTGGTTCAGTCAGTTAAGCATCACACTTCGGCTCAGCTCATGATCTCACAGTTTGTGAGTTCCAGCCCCTCATTAGGCTCTGTGCTGACAGCTTGGAGCCTCGAGCCCGGAACCTGCTTCAGGTTCTGTGTCTCCTTCGCTCTCTGCCCCTCCCCCACTTGCACTCTGTCTCTCTCTCAAAAATAAGTAAACATTAAAAAATTTGTTTAATATACTTAAGTATACGCAACTGAATACATTGTTGCTACTATTACTTTGAACAAATTGTTATTTGTTAGATCAATTACGAAAAATAAATTTTTTATTTTAAATGTTTATTTATTTTGAGAGAAAGGGAGAAAGAGAGTGCACACACATGCAAGGAGGAGGACAGAGGGAGAGGGAGAGAGGGAGAGGCAGAGAAAGAGAATCCCAAGCAGGCTCTGCACTGACAGCGTGACGCCTGATGCGGGGCTCTAACTCATGAACCATGAGAAAATGCATGACCTGAGCCCAAATCAAGTTGGATGCTTAACCAACTGAGCCACCCAGGGACCCCTCATTCTTTTTTAAAAAATAATTTTGCAGGACACAACATTCTAGAATGGTCATTTTTTGTTTGTTTTATCTCAGCACTTTAAATATTTCACTGCACTCTCTTCTTGTTTGCCAGGTTTCTGAGGAGGTTGAATGCAGAGTTCTTATCTTTTTTCCTCCATAAGCAAGTTTTTTTTTCCCCTTATGGCTTCTTTTAAGAGTTTTTCATTAACTTTGATTTTCTGTAGCTTCAAAATGATATCCTTTAGGTACAGATTCTGGGGCATTTATTTTGCTCGGTGTTCTCTGAGCTTTGTGAATCTGTGGTTTATGTCTGGCATTAATTTGGGGGAAATTCTTTGTTTTTGAATACCATTAATGAAGTTGAATAAATTGAAATAATTATCTAATATACAATTTATATTAATTATATAAAACATAATATATAAATAATTATTTCAAATATTTCATCTGTTTCTTTCCCTCTTCTTCCTCCTCCTGATGTTCCTGTTATGCATATGTTACACTTTTTGTAGTTGTCCAACAGGCCTTGGATATTCTGTTTTTTCTCAGTCTTTGTTCTCTTTGCTTTTCAGTTTTGGAGACTTCTGTTGAGATTGCTTCAAACTCGGAGACTCTTTGCTCAGCCATGTCCAGTCTACTAGTAAGCCTATTAAAGGCCTTCTTCCTTTCTGTCACCGTGTTTCTTGATCTGTAACATTTCTTTTTGGTTCTTTCTTAGGATTTCCAGCTCCCTGCTCACATCGCCCATCTGTTCTTGCATACTGTCTACTCTGTCCATCAGAGCCCTTAGCATGTTAATCATAGTTGTCTTAAATTCCTGGTCTGATAACTCAACATCTCTTCTATTTCTGGTTCTGATGCTTGCTCTGTCTCTTCAAATTGTGTTTTTTCCTTTTAGTATGCTCGGTAATTTTTTGTTGATAGCAAGACATAATGTATAAATAAGGAACTGCCATAAAATAGGCCTTCAGTAATGTGCTGGAAGGAAAGGGAAATCATTCCATAGCCCTATGATTAGGTCTCTGTCTTTTAGTGAGCCTGTCCCTCTGGAATGTAAACTTCACAAGTGTTTCTCAGTATTTTTCTCCTCCTTCAGGTGGGACAGAATGGCCAGAGCTTCCTTTCCCAGGTCAGTCAGGCTTTGATAATACTCCAGCAGTTGCCGCTTCTGTTAACTAGTTTCCCTTGAGAGCAGGCCTTGTTAAGTAGGATAGGATACTCTGGCATTATATTTAAAAGGATTCTTTTTCCTTTCCTCTTCCAGGAAGCACAAGGGGTTTCTCTCTGATATTTACTGTGAGAACCTGGTTGAGCTCCTGGAGGTAAATCTTACAATATTGTGGGGGCCCCTGTGTGACTCAGTCCCCCCGGAGTTCTTAACTCTCAAGCTTGTCCCCACTGAGCTGCCAGCAATTCATCAATTATATATATATAGTTCAGGTTTTCCTATGCTGACACTGGTTCCTGTGGGTGATTTCCACTCCTGAGTCTCTATTCCAACAAGCCAAGGCTCCCTGTATTCGCCGGTCTCTCAGATCTCGGGGGCAGATGTTTGCCCTGTGTTCTCCCTTCTCCTATGGATCCAGGAAGAGCTGATTTTTCAGTCTTCAACTTCTTCCTTGCTAGGACAGAGAGGTGACTTTCAAGAACCAGCTGTAGATCTTGATAAATACTGGTGTCACTGAGAGAACTTTTTATTCAAGGTGGAGGAATTTAAAATATATCAGAAGAAGTCAGATGCCTAGTGATTTTTTTTTTTCTTTCCTCGGTAGGCGCCACACCCAATGCAGAGCCCAACGTGGGGCTTGAACTCACAACTCTGAGACCAAGACCTGAGCTGAGGTCAAGAGTCTGATGCTTAACCAACTGAGCTACCCAGGTGCCCTGAGTTCTAATTATAAATATTTTGTTCCAACTAGGAGGATCAGAACAAACATGAAGAACTTGGTTGGAGTAATGGATTGGTTGGGAACTGGAAAAAGTCTTGTTGCAGAGTCACCAGGCTGCCGAGACAAGGTGCTGGCCTTTCATTAATCTCAATAATTCTTCCTGGAAAGACAACATTCATAGTGAAGGGGCCTAGTTTATGTCAGGTGTGGTCCTCCACAAGTCAGTATCTATAAAATGACTGTGTTTCTAGTTAGTAAAGAGCCTCAGAGGATTTGCTTTATGGAGTGTATTGTGTTATTTTTTTCTCAACAAATCCAAGGTAGGTATCCAGTACCAATTCTTTCTATCAATTCTAACTCTCACCTGTTCCTTTTTGGAATAGAAAACGATAGAGTATGAGGTTTCCTATAATATTGAAAATGTCTAAAAAGATAGGTCATTCATTATGGGGGGAAAAATGAAAAAACACAGTGTATTTATATCTTTAAATAAAACACAGCCTAAGAAATAATACAATATTTTGTGTTAAGTTGATGATGCCGTGTATTGCATATCATAGGGCTTTTTTTTGTTATTTACTTCTGCTAAGGCTTGGTAAAGAATCTACAACCCTGTGTTGAGAGAAGGCTGTGTTCTAATGGAGAACGGAAGAGACAGAGTCTGAGAGTCTGATAAAATGAGCCTGTGCCTCCAAGCATAATAGTGGTGCCTTCTGATTTTGCAGTATCTCTAGTCAATGAAGCCACAAGGTGAGATCATTCGGAACATTTTATATTAACTTAGGGGAGGCAAGATAAGGGAGAGAAGCAAAACTTTAAAATACAATCTGGTTTAATCAACATCAGGGGCCCATGAACTGTTTGGGACTCAGACGGAAAAAAAGAGAACTTGAAAGTGGCTATAGTAAATGAGCCCAATGCTGCTGCCCTGTGATGGCTTCTATTTAATGGAAAGCTGTGGTTCTCCAAGGTAGATTGCAAATCTGTTTAGGGATCGGCCTGGAACAGAGAGTGTACTCTGACCTCTGGGAAAGGGTTTTGCCCTCTCAGAAAACCTCACCACATTCTATGTGTACACTGGGTGACTAATATTTATTATAGAGCCATGTGATGGAACAGTGAACAAAGGTTGTCCCTGGTCACCTTGGGTCCATCCCCACAATTGCTCCTCTCGTGGAATGTGACGTATAGCTCGCCTCCCTCAGCAGTTTTTGAGCCGCCAACAAAAGCTATTTTATAAATACAGCTCAGAACCTTCAGGCATGTGTTAGGATAGCTTATCAGACATGTTGCATACTCCCCTCTCAGTTGCAAAACAATTCTCCCAAGGGTTCCTTTGCCTTTGTGACTATGCTTTGATTGGCTGTGAATGAGGTCATAACACTGATTACTTTTCTTGGTGAAGTCAGGGATCTGAGTGTTATGTGTGTGTCCATGTTGCGTTAGGTAATAGGAGAAACTTTATGCGTGGATCTTGAGCCACGCTGGACTCATTTACTATGAGCCTCTCATGTGGCAACTCAATGAAATACAAATCAACTGTGTGCCCTTTGTTACTTACAGCTTTTGGAAATAATCTGTTTGCATTGGATCCTTCCTCTTGGACTATCTAAGTGTAGTATTCAGGCTTTATTGTTAACAAGCTGTGTCCTTCTACAAACACAAGGCAAACTACTAGACACAATTTAAAAAGAAATCTACAGACAAAAATCTGTCAAGGCAGAATTATAAGAAAAGTAAGCTTTGTTTATAATTGAGAGTTGAATTGCAGGTCTTTGTAGCTCATTTCGACAAAGGCAGAGAATGTGTGGGAAGGAAGCATTTGACTAGATGGTTTTAGAAAAATATTAACATATCTTGTGATCTTGGAGTAGGTTAGATATTTCTCATTTCTAGAGAGATAGGAAAATACTCGTCGTAGAATCCATGAAATGCTGTTTAAATCATAGATAAAATTGGGGTGCCTGGGTGGCTCAGTCGGTTGAGCAGCTGACTTCGGCTCAGGTCATGATCTCACAGTTTGTGAGTTTGAGCCCCACGTCGGGCTCTGTACTGACAGCTCAGAGCCTGGAGCCTGCTTCGAATTCTGTGTCTCCACCTCTCTCTCCCTCTCCCCCATTCACACTCTGTCTCTCTCTTTCTCTCTCAAAAATAAATAAACTTAAAAAAAACTTTTAAATCGTAAAGTTGTATATGTGCAATACTACTCAGCCAGATGTCATGGAATAGACCAAATTTCAGGAGAGGTAAAATTGTATCAAAATGTCTTCAAGGTTTTTTTGTTTGTTTAAGTATAATTTCACTCTGCCCTATATAAAATATATCCCAGAAATTTTGGTTGTACAAAATAAAAACAGTTTTTCACAATTATGTTTGTTATAAATTTGGAGGTAGAATGTTCAGTAAAACGTTATAGACTCCAATTCAACAAAAATTGCTTTTAAGAATCCAACGAGCATTCTGAGGCATTGTTTGGCTTTTGGACATTTAATGCTTTCACATCCTCATTATTCCATCCACAGGATAAGCCTAACAAACATTCGTTAATGCTGATAAGAGATATTTCACATGATTTTAGCATAGCCCTTAGAAGCAACCGTATATTAAAATATTCCTCAAGGTTAATTCTGGTTTCATGGGCAATTTTGGCTGGCTCCGTGGGGTTACCACAAGGTGTATTATTCTTTCAGGGCATTCAACACAACTTACCCACCTGAAACTGCTTTCCTGGACAAAATTTAAAATGTGTTGTTTTTAGGGGTGCCTGGGTGGCTCAGTCTGTTAAGCATCTGACTTTGGCTCAGGTCATGATCTCACAGTTCGTGGGTTCAAGCCCCATGTTGGGCTCTGTGCTGACAGCCCAGAACCTGGAGCCTGCTTTGGATTCTGTGTCTCCCTTGCTCTCTGCCCCTCCTCTGCTCTCACTCTGTCTCTCAAAAATAAACATTAAAAACAAAAATTTAAATTAAAAAAGTGTTGTTTTGATTACACCCCATTCTGATTCTAAAAAGCAAATTTAAGTTATATAGATAAGTGTAATTTTGGATTTCCATTACAGTATGTATTTGTCTAGAGCCATCAAATTTCTTTAGGTAAATATTTATAGATATTAAATAAAAATCTCCTAAAATCTTGGGGCGCCTGGGCGGCTCAGTTGGTTAAACGTCAGACTTCAGCTCAGGTCACGATCTCACTATTTGTGAGTTCGAGCCGCATGGGGCTCTGTGCTGACAACTCAGAGCCTGGAGCCTGCTTTGGATAATGTGTCTCCCTCTCTCTCTGCCCCTCCCCCACTTGCACTGTGTGTGGGTCTGTCTCTCAAAAAAATAAACATTAAAAAAATTAACAAAAAATTTCTTAAAATCTTGAACTTAAAAAATCAACTTACTGTAACCATATTTAAGAAGTTCTTTAACGGGATTATAAATCACTGATGTGTACTGTGCTTTGCAGAATCACAGCATGGACAAGACCACTCGGACTTAAGGATAATCTATGACTCATAATATCAGCTTGTCCTCAGACACTTCCTGTGATGGGGAACTCACCTTTCATGATAACTCTTTGAACTTTAGGCAACTTTCAGAGGAGATTTAGCTGGTTGACCTTGCTCAATAGTTTTAACCTTTCAGGTCTCAGTTTTTTTCACTCGTAAAGGTGTTCAAGACTTTTTTTGCATTCCTACTATGGGTCAGGCAATCCCAGTTTTGGGGGAGGGGGAACCAAGGTAAGGTATAAACAAACAGATAAATGCAATGGAAAAATAAGGCACTAGGAAATTTTAGGCTTTGGGGGTATAAAGTTGGATGAAACAGTCTAAAGGGAGAGACTAGGACATACACAGTTATGAAGCAGTACAATGAGTTTAATAAAGTTCACAAGCAATTCTAGGCACTCTGAGAACACTGCTATTTGTTCTTTTAGCAACTCCCTTCCACCCAACCTCAAGGTGCTTATTTCCTACAAAAAATTGACCAATGACTACGCCCTCTGGATTAGGACTTTTCTCCGGGTACCTTCCATCCACTCTCCCTTAGACTATGACCTCCTATCAAATAGGGATTCAGCTGTTTTGTTCAGCCTTTTCTTCCATATCACCAAGCCCAAAGCCTGACATATGGAAACCCTCAATAGATATTTGCTGAATAAATAAATAAATGAACCATATCCAGAAGCTAATGGGGGTGGGGGGGCGAGCTACTAAAGGAAGTTCTATAAAGCAGAGACATGATCTTCCCTTTCCTTATTATCCTATCTGGAAACAATTCTGCTAGCAGTGGGGATATGGATCAAAGAAGACTTGAACTAAGGTAGCCGTGAAAGAGGGTATTGCAATAATTCAAGTAAGGACTGATAGGGGGGTGAAATAGGGTGGTGCCAAGGATACTGGGGGAAGCCTCAACGACTGGGGGTGGGGATGGAGGAGTGAGAGAAGTGGAAGATGACTTTCAGAGTTCTGGTTTTAGATTTCTGATCAAATCAAGGCACGTGGGAGGAAGAGCAGTTTCCAGGGGGAGAATATATTGGAGTCTAACTTTGGACATGTTGCATTGAAGTTGACTGTGGACAGTGAAATACGGAGACAGCCACTGGTCAGTCATTAGAAGAGGTCTGGAGCTGACTTTGCAGCAGTTGTTGTGGATGCCTCGATACCTATTCCACTCTTCTCTCAATGTAATTTTGGAAATTGATCTCATCTTTTTATTTTTCATTTTTTTTTTAACATTGATTTATTTTTGAGAGACAGAGTGTGAGCGGGGGAAGGGCAGAGAGAGAGGGAGACACAGAATCTGAAGCAGGCTCCAGGCTCTGAGCTGTCAGTACAGAGCCCGACACGGGGCTTGGACTCACAGACCACAAGATCCTGACCTGAGCCGAAGTCGGACGCTCAACCGACTGAGTCACCCAGGTGCCCTGACAATTGAAAGCATCTTAACTGAAGCAGCTGAAGATATAAATCAGGTGGTCACCAGCAAATGGGTGACAGTTAAATCCAGGACATTAAAGCAATTACCTGGGAAAAGTGGCTGACAATGGAATTCTGGGCAGCTTACTCTTGACGACTGAATACAGTTCTGAATTCCAGCCTCTGATTCAAGATTCGTTTTTGTTTTTTTTTTTTTTAATTTTTTTAATGCTTATTTTGGGGGAAGGGGCAGAGACAGAGGGAGGCACAAAATGTGAAGCAGGCTCCAGACTCTGAGCTGTCAGCACAGAGCCCCACGCGGGCTCAAACTCATGAACTATGAAATCATGACCTGAGCCGGAAGTTGGACCCTTAATCGACTAAGCCATCCAGGTGCCCCAAGATTCCTTTTAAATCAAACTCAATCTCTCTGAGTCTGTCCAACAAGTAGCTCTGTGACCTTGAACATTTTACAAATCACTTAGTCGTTCTGTGTTTCAATGAGCTGAAATGTGAATTGAGGGTATGTATTTAGTCTGTCGATATGGGCAGATTCAGGTTTTGTATGGTTTGAAATGTACAGAATTTTGAGAGGCCCTCTTAAAAACTGGGCACAGAATCTTGGAAGGATTCCAAGTGTAAGCGAGGGGTCTTTATAGGCTTCAAGGTACATCTTCCTCTGCTTAGCTTCCGAGTTATTTTGTGGAAAGAGTGAGGTAAGGCAGGTATCATGCTTAGCGCATGGTAACTGTTCAAGAAAGGTTAGCTGGCATGATTAGGAATAATTCAATACATAATTTAGATTTAGATTGTGGAAATACACACATATATGTAACTTTTTGAATTTTTGTATTGCTGGTTTTAAATCTGTTCTCACTTCTGAGCAAAGTGTTCTTCCTATCTCCTTCCCCCTCACTCTACCTGTGGGACCAACTTAACCATGAGGCGCAGTGGGCACAGTGCCTTGAGCTTACAGTGCGTTTAGAAGCACACAAAAATATTTTTATTTGTTTTAAAGTCAGAAGGAAAAGGGGTGCCTGGGTGGCTCAGTCGGTTGAGCATCCAACTTCGGCTCAGGTCATGATCATGTAGTCTGAGTTTGAGCCCTGTGTCAGGCTCTGTGCTGACAGCTCAGAGCCTGGAGCCTGCTTCTGATTCTGTGTCTCCCCGTCTCTCTGCCCCTCCCCTGCTCATGCTCTGTCTCTCTCTGTCTCTCGATAATAAATAAACATTGAAAAAAAATTTTTTTAATTAAGCAAAAAAAAAATGAGCTTTCATTCTTAAAGAAAAATTTGATACATAACATAAGCATAGCTATCTTTAATCCAATGCTATAGTGAAATCTAATTTTTAATACTTTCTCATAGAGGAAGAGGCCCACAGAGGCGAACGTTCCCAGGGCACACGGAAGTCAGAATACAGCCGTGCTGTCCGCTTCTCCCCTTTGTGTTGCCTTTCCTCTATTTCCATGATCTTTCCCCCCTTCGTCTTTTCCTCGCCTCTCTCTACTCTCCACCGTTTTACTTCTCGTTATTCTCCCACCTCTCGCATTTTCTGGCCCCCGTCCCTATGAGTCTCTCCCATAAAATGAAAAACTAAAAAATAAAGACAAGCATTCTCCGTGTGTCAGTTTTTCTTTCCTGTCTCAGCTGCTGATTTCCTCAGGTTATCATCTTTCAGAGTGAAGACACAGAATCCCTTTAAGAATGGGAGACTCAGAACAGAGTTTGAGACATACCTTCTCAAACGGCAGCCTCTTGAGAGCCTGATTCCCACTCAAGAGTGTTCCCGCTCCACATTTTTCACACCAAACGCAGTGAAGACAACGAACATTAATTAGGATTACAGAGCCAGGGAGGCTTACCGCACTGTGACAGCTCACAAGAAAGAGAATGCCACTTCTTTTTTTGGATGCCATTCTGAGTGTCATGTATGTATTAATTCTTGAGCTCAAGCCAAGTTACTTTGGGGATGAGATGTAATCTGTTATTTTTAGGTCATACTGGGTAGGGGGATAGGCTATTCTCGGAGGTTCGTAAGAAGGTGGGTTTGGCTGATTTTAGATGATCAAGTTTCCTATTATGCACCTCCCTTCAAAAACTAATTTTGAAATGTTATCATTCATTGTTCATGCTTATGAAGAACACAATGTTGGAAGCATTCCTTAGTTCAAGGGGATTTCACGCCTGGGTAGTTTTCAAGTTTTATTGTTTTCCAGCTTACTTGCCTGACTTAGGATCCCTACTGCTTCTTAAATTTCACAAATTGAATGAAGTAAAGAAAAAAGCATACACACCAAAAACAAACCAATACTTAACTCTTTCTTCTAACAACCCCACCGCCCGGAGGGAGATGTGCTTATGTGTAAGAAATCAAGTAAGAAATAAAGTGGCAAGTTTCCTGTTTCATGAATGGCTTGAATTCTAATTATTTCTTACAGACAGCTTTAAAACAAAGACCTATGAATAATGTACAGATCATTAAGATTGTAATCTCTAAACCCTGGCATATAATATAAGCCTCTGATTCACCATATGAGTTCACGCTGATTACTCAGGATGATTTCCAGATGTTTACTCTCTGAATGTAATTAAATTTTGGTAAAAATTATAACTTAGCTGCTTTACAACAACAACAGCAACAACAAAAAACCTCTCAGCAGAAACATGAAAGAAGTTTTCACTGGGACATGTTTTCCCTACCAGAGTCTTCTCTCATGACATAAATCTCCTTCTTCAAAAATCTCTGGGTTCCCTCAGCCCACTCCTGATTGTAACCAGAGAAGAGAGCATTGCTCGAAGACATGTGATAGATTGATCACCTCAAGTCCATCATTTGGGAGGAAATTGCCCCAGAATTTGCATAACAGATAGAAAACTGGTACAAGTCAATTATTGAGTCTGTATTCACAGACTTAAAAGGAAATAGGAAAATACTACAATGGGCAATAAAATTAAATCTTCAGGGAGAATGAACGTATCATGGAAAAACAGGATATGAGCATTGTCTTTTTATGTGTTGGGAATTGAAATAAGTTTGAGAAAATCTGTGCAATGCATCTACTGGACAGCTAACAAAGAGACAGATGCCCCATGATGAAAAGGAACAAAAGTTAGATACACAAGAAAGGAGTTCAAAGGTGCATATTATGTTGAAATCATCTAAATATATCAGAAAGAAGGAGACGGTAAGATAATCAAATACAGAGTAATAAAGCAGAGGGGAGACACTGAGAGACGACCAAAGAGGCGGAATAATTTGACAAGAGAGAAAAGGATGGAGAGGTAGAATGAGAGCAAGCAGGAGGCAATGGTTCTGTAATGACCTGTTTCTCATGAAAAATGCATTATCCTAGAAGGGAATGATTTTTCTCCTCCCTCACACTACTTTGATTTGTGTGTCTACAACACGCCAAGCCCATGGGGATGCAGCCAATGGATTCAGAGTTCCAGAATGATCAACCGGAGACTGCCATTCCAGACACCAAATGCAGTGTAAATAATTAAATATCAATGCAAGTCAACTAACATTTACTGAGTGTGCGCTCCCAGAACAAAGCACACATCAACATTCTGACAGAAGTTTAGGATCCTGACAGAAAAAGCAAAAACCAGCCTTGTGACTCTGGGGGAGGGGGACTGAGAAGGGTTAATGTAACTCAGCCCAGAAGTTCTTGACCTTTTTTCGGAATAATAGACTTTGCATATTTGGTGAAAGCCTCAGATTTTGACCCAGGAAGATACACATTTGTGTGTACTAACAACATTTTGCTTATATCACAAGGTTTAAACGTCTTCTGAAGTCTATGTTCCCCCTACTTGAGGATCTTAGAGTTCTGAATTTAATAGAGATACAATTTTTAATATGCCACTAAACTACTTGCTGATTCAGTTCAGTTACGATCTTAGGAATAATTGGAACCACGGAATTTAACTAAAGAGTGAGGCACAGATGTTGTCTCTGTGAAATCTTTATTTAAAAAACTTCTTCCTCAATCTTTCAGCAGAATATGAGTTTCAAAAAAATTGATTTTCAAAATGTATACACAAAATTACAAAATCAATACTTGGAGGCATCAGGGTAAAAGGAAAACAGGTAAGAAAAAAAAGGGGGGGATGTAATCCAGGGGCACCTGGCTGGCTCAGTCAGTAGAGCATATATGACTCTTGATCTCAGGGTTGCATGTTCGAGCCTCATAATGGGTGTAGAGATTACTTAAAAAGATTTTTTAAAAAAACCAACATAATCCGGAGACAACAATTAACAGAGCATATAGTCTCATGGTAGACATAGTTACAGTTTTGTAATTTCCCCAGTGGCCAAAGCTGAGACAAGAGACTTGCTTAATTACGAGATTTATAATAAGCCATAAAATGGAAGTTAATCTGGTTGTTGGATTATTGGTTAGAGCATGTTAGGCTGCAAGTAACAGAAAACCCAACTAATAATGGTCCATATGAATTGGTGGTTATTTTTCTCACATAACAAGAAGTTCAGAGGAGGGTAGTGGTTTAGTCATGCAATCAACGATCCAGGCTTTTCCTGTCGTCTTTTCGACTACCCTTAGGGTGTCGATTTTCTTCACTCTTCAATTCTTCTTAAATTTTTTTTATTTGGGGGGGGGGGAGAGGGAGAGAGAGAGAATCCTTAAGCAGGCTCCATGCTTAGCGTGGAGCCCAAAGTGGGGCCCCAACACGGGGTGATCCCATGACCCAAGGTTCATGACCTGAGCCTAAATCAAGAGTTGGACACCTGACCAACTGAGAAACCCAGGCACCTGAGATTTTCTTCACTCAAGTAGTCTCATGGCCTCAAGTAAAATGAAGACTACATTTTTTTTTTTTTTAAATCAGGAAGGCAATTGCCAACCAAGAATCTTCCTTGCAGACTTCTTTTTATGTTTTATGGCCAGAACTGGATCATGTGAATACTCCTTGCCCTTGGAGAGGCTAGGAAATTGAGCATCTACCTTTCTGGCTTTTATAGAAAAAGGAGAGCAAGTCAAGTCTTAGCGAATGGCTTTGGGTCAGTGTCTTCTATACACAAAAAGAACGGTTTTTCTTACTGTTGAGCAACCGCACTCTTGGATGTTCTCAACTGGAGGACACTGTGTGATACCTCAGATGGTGCACTAAACATAAACCCCTGGAGTAAATGCACCAACAATTTCCATCATGTTCCATGGAACTTAATGTTTCTCTTTGTAGGCTGATGGCTTAGGCTAAGGCACAGATCTGGAAAAGGGAGCTCTACAAGGAATCAAAACAATACATCAAGTTCACAGCCATGTTATGACCTGGTTTAATCCAAGGGTAACATTTAGCCTATCTAGAATACTGTATGGGCAGCAATGCCCTTGAACCACTGCTTTGTAAATATTATTTCTCACAACTGGCCTTTGAATAAGAATAAATCCACAGGGAGTTAAAGCCTGTAATCTCCAGCACAAACCTACCTGGAGCACCAAAGTCTGCATTGCTGATAAGGGCAGGTACTAGTAACAAAGGAGGGTTAAGTGCTCCTTATACAAATTCAGAGGCATAACAAAGACATATGCCCAATGGATAAACATTCATTGACTCGCGGAGATGAGCCCCAAGAAGAGGTAATCATTCTTTCTACTATATTCCCTTAACACTTGGTCTATCTCAAATTTTGTATGTGCAACCCAGATGTATGTAGCTCTATTGCTGGCTATGAGCCTTCTTACTTTGTAGCCCCAGACCATGTTATTTTTCATATAACAGACTTATGTATGTTTTTAGAAATAGCTAGGAAAAAACATTCCATTGAACAATGGGTGGTGGTTGCTTAGGTAATAATTGGAAGGACAGCTTTTCACAAAGAAAAGAGCTTACTTCATCTTTTTTTTTTTTCCCCAGGAGTAATTACTCGAAATAAGCATTATTTAAAGTCTTACTGATTGAAGACTGGAGTAGTAGATGCAATGCTCTGGGCACTAGAGGAGGAAAGCTCCCGGGAGGGAGGAGGTAGTTTCCCTGGAGGAGCCTGAGACTCAGTCAGGGAGGAGGGCTGGGGGAGGAAAACATATCTCAGAAAGGAAAGCAGAACATTTACAAACACTTAAAAAAAAAAAAAAAAAAAAAGGAGGGGAGGGGGCTGTGTTGAATTCTACATTGAGTAGACAAAGATAAAATTTAATTATAATGCTTTTGTATCTAATCCATGTTTGATAAAAGGATCAAGGTCTATGACTTATTTTATAATTGGAGGGGTTAATAAATAAAAAGAATTGGCAAATGAGATACCTGATGTGAAATCTTAAGATGTACCTGTGAAATATATTCATCATTTTTTTAAAGTTTATTTATTTATTGAGAGAGAGAGAGAGAAAGAGAGAGAGAGAGAACAAAAGAACAGGCAGGGGAGGGGCAAAGAGAGAGGGAGAGAGAGGATCCCAAGCAGGCTTTGCACTGTCAGCACGAGTCTGATGCAGAGCTCGATCTTGCAAACTGTAAGATTATGACTTGAGCTGAAATCAAGAGTAGGATGCTTAACTGACTGAGCCATCCAGGTGCCCCTCTTCTATATCATTTATAATCAAGCTACATCTTTTGCTTTGTTGGTTTAGAGTCGAAACACAGAAACACGATTTGCTAATTGTTTCTTTCTGCTATAGACCCTAAGGAGGTATGCCCATTTTATTTGGGGTTTGGCAACAAATGGAAAATAGCATCATACAAATTACACACTTAGTTGCAAGAACAACAGGAAAAGGAAGATGAACCAGACGTGTGGGGAGAACAAAATGCTTATTTATTGTCACAGAAAGTTAAAGAATTAAGAGGTGGGATGTCAGCTGGGGAGCATGAAATTTTAGGCAAAGTTCAGATTTCCTATGCTAAGAAACAAAGTGATGGTGCTTTAAAATTTTTTTTCATTGTTGGTTATAAAATTTTTTGATAATAACTGTCTTCAAGTTTTACATCTATTCACTTAAACATTATGGCACTATGGGGGATCAAAAATAAATAAGAAATAATCCTTGCTCCTCCATGACTCATGGTCTACTAGAGAAGAAGTGATGTTTATATAAAAAGCTGTAATAGAAGGCAGACGGTTTTAAATCCCATGGCAGAAAAGTAGATCAAGTTCCAGGGATTCTGATATGAAGGATTATCTCCAGCTGTAAGGCATCAAGAAAGGCTTCATAGAGGAGGTGACTTGTGAGCTGAACACTAACAGATCAGTAGCGCTTCAACATAGGGAGATGGAAAGACCAACATCCTAGGAAGCAGAAACAGTGTAGCTAAAATGTCGGCGGCAGAAAAGAGAGGTGTATGTATAGAGAATAAAAAACAATCCAGTTTTTCTGGTCTATAAGAGCTCATTTAGTAGAAAAAAAAAGGTTGAAAACATGAATTGAGGTCAGATTCTAGAGAGTCTGTCAGTTTTGAATGAAGGCAGTTGAACTTTATTTGGCAGATAATGAGGAGCTATCGATGGTATTTTTGGATACTTGATAGAAGCCGAACATATGTTTTTCAAGTGGAACAGGTATCAGATGATGGGAACTCTGCACACTCTGAAGTGCCTAACATAGTGTTAGCATGTAACAAATGTACAATATTTTAAAATCGTCTATAAGGGAAGCCGTCTAAGAAAGTTATTGAGAATGTCCCGCGTCTTAGAGGGAGCCAACGAGGGCTGGACCATATGCGGTCTGTTGGCACTCAGTATTCCCATCCACCCCTGTTCTGCACACTCCTGCATCACAGGGCTGGACGGCTAACAAGTGCACTTCTCAGGCTTCCTTCTGCTAGGGTTTGAGATGCTGCCTCGTGTGAGATGTTGAAGGCAAAACGCAAGTGGAGGCCATTTTTATTTTTACAGCAGTCGTGGGTTCTGGCAGAAATGAGTTTTTGCCGTGGACAGACTTCCCATCCCACTGTCTAGTGACCAGCTTCATGAACGCGGGGCAACTGTGAAATCGGCAACAGTTCCTTGATCTCAGGGTGTTGACAGTGACCTCCTAACCTCTGGTTCACAGCTACCTGGTTAGAACCTCCAAACCTAGCAGCAGCGTGATCCTTCCACCTACCAGGGCCTCCTCCCTTGCATTTCTGCGGCTCTTCCAATGATTTTGTAGCAGCCAATTCCATGTGTCAAAGTCCTTTTGAATTGACCTAAAATGGACCTAAAATGGGTCCTGTTTCCTGCAACGAAACGGACAGGAGCAAGATGCAAGGAAACTTGCATAGTAGAGGAAAATAGCCATTCAAGGACAACTCATTATGGGATGGAAGAAAAGAAACTCAAGTCAGGGGCACCTGGGTGGCTCAGTCGGTTAAGCGTCTGACTCCTGATTTTAGCTCAGGGAATGATCTCACAGTTCATGAGATCAAGCCTGCATTGGGCTCTGCGCTGACGGCATGGAGCCTGCTCAGGATTCTCTCTCTCCCTTTCTGCCCCTTCCCCACTCATGCTCTTTCTTGCTCTCTCAAAATAAATTAAAAACATTAAAATAAATCTTAAAAAAAAAAATTCAAGTCAGAGATCCTCTTGCACTACAGAGGGCATCGATGTGCCTTCCAGTCTCTGAGGGCAGGTCTTTGTTCTCAGTCCTCTCTTACAAATGTCTCAAAAACACGCACTTTTCCCCAATTACAAAAATAATGTATGTTCGTTGTAAAAAAAAAAAACTTGGGAAATATGGAAACTTATAAAGAAAGAACTAAAAACCACCTGTAATTACACTAGAGCTATTTCTCGACTCTATAGGGATGAGGTTCAGCTGTGACCCTATAGCCGTAGCTTAAGTAAAGTAGACATATATGTCTTTCTCACAGAAACAAATCAACTAGGGCAAGCAATCCAGAGATGGTATGGTGGCTCCATGACCACCGGGAACCCAAGCTTCTTTTCCCTTGTACTTACACTCGTTAAAATGCATTCCCACTTAATTGTCCAAGAGGACTGCTCTCGCTCACCCTATCATATCTGCATTTCAGGCAGCAGGGAGGAAGAAGTTTAAGAGCCTGCTCTTTAAGGAGACCATATGTGACATTTTGCTCACGTTCCTTTGTTCCCAATCGCCATACCCATTTGAAGATCAAGGTGTGAAATGTAGGCTGTATTCTGTACAGCTATGTACTCAGCTAAAAATGATGGGAGTGGGGGTTGTTCGAGCCTAAGGAAGGAGCTAAGAAAGGACATGGGAGGACAGTTAGCACTCTCAGTCACATAACCCTAACTATCCCTTCTCCCTCCTACAAGCTCACGGTTTTCCTCTTCCTGACTTCTCAGGTCCCAACATCACCCCCATCCCTGGTGATAATCTTGGTGCTACTGCTGATGTCATTTTTTTGTCACTTTGCCCACTCCCCCTCCCTGGATTCTTTTGCTTAGAGTACTTCCCTTAGCATTAGTAACTTTACTTTTAAAATTCTTTCTGGGGCACCTGGGTGGCTCAGGCGATTAAGTATCATCCAACTCTTGATTTCAGCTCAGGTCATGATCTCACAGTTTGTGAGACTGAGTCTTGCATCCGGCTCTGCACAGTGCAGAGCCTGCTTGGGATTCTCTCTCTCTGTCCCTCCCCTACTCAAGCCCTCTCTCAGTCTCTCCAATTAAATAAATAAGCTTTTAAAAAAACAAAACAAAATAAATTTTTTTTTCTCCATCAGCTTAACCCTGACCATCTGACCCTCCCCCTCTCATCTTTTAGGACTCCTGCAAACGTAATACACAATCTGTGCCTCAGGGCAAACTTCTATAAACCCTCTTGTAAAGTCACCTTGACCCGGTTTCTAGATCCTTTTCCAGGAAGGGCTTCAGACTGTATTGCCCTTCTCCTGACCCATCATTTTATTTTGCCCTCTAAAAGCCCCTCTAAAAGTTCCTGACAACATCTTCCTTGAAACTTCTTTCGACGAACCACAGCCCTTTGACACTTTGCACAAAGCTCCAACCAATGTCCCTTCTGTGCCTTTCCAGGGCTACAAATTATTTTCTGTAGTATAAACTGCATCTCTTCTGATTTGCAGCCAGTATTCTTTCGGAGCCCTTTAGTCTGTGAGTTTTCCCCAACCATCTTTTTCTCTTTGCATTTTTTCTCCCTTTCACATTAAAAACCGCTCAGGGAGTGGGCCCTCTGACCTCAGAAATATACGAAAACAGATACTTTATTCATGCATTCTGTTGATGAAGTTTCTCTCTTGGCTCCCTTTAGCCTGAGCAAGACTCAGCGAACATCTTTCTGCATCTTCTGGGACTGTCACGGCTCTTATCTGCAACACTTTGGTTCTCCAAACTTAAGGCTTTAAGATGCAACTGTAGTCAATCAACTTCCATGCAACTCCCTAGAGAAATGCCCTGGCTGTGCAAGCTCCCACTGCCTAAGTAAGGTGAAGATGCTTTTCCAAGGAAGTTGAGGATTCTACCTCAGTGTAATTCTGTGAGTGCAACAGGGCAAGGAAAGGAGACTCTTCTGGGCCTCCAGCAATTACAATAATCTAGGTTATGTTGCTGGAAACCCTCAACTCTTAGTGGCTTTAAACCAAAGAGGTTGATTTCTTGTTCATGCTACTTACCTCTTGTGGCAGGAGGAGGGGGGCTGGTGGAGAAGCTACCATCGCAAATACTGGTGGTCCCCATTCCGAAGAGGAAAGAAAGCTCTGGAGCATTTTGCATCAGTAATTCAATACTCCAGCCTGGAAGAGACCCTTATCACTTCTACTCATTAGCTGGAACCGCATGGCCCTATCCAACCACAAGGAGACCAGGAAGTGCAATCCACCTTGTGCTTGAAAGGGCAGAGAACTGGAAATATTTAGAGAACAGCACTAATCGTATCTACAGAACCTAAGAAAAGTTGAGCCGATTGTGATAACTAACCTTCCTAGGCCACTGTTTGGCCCAGACTAACTTGAGGCAATTGCAATCCGGATTTCTAAACCTTGTGTTTCAGTCAGAGGAAAGAACTTTCAACATTTTGCTCCTAATTACCCTGTATCCCTCTCAAATTGTTCCTACTTCGAGGTAAAATGTTTTGAGAACCCTGGCGCAAAGTCCCAGGACTGTCTCCACTTCCTCGCTAACATCCTTGGCACTTGGGCTCTCCTTGAGCATCCCCCCGACCCCCACCGCCAACCCCAGCCTCCCCTGCCACCCTGAGAGCTGCTTGCATGCATCACTGTTTCAGTGGATGGCAGCAATACACAAGGGCACCTCGTTGTTGGAAAGGAACTGCCTTCTGCCTGCCAAGGACAAATGCAGACACACAAAGCTGTATCAAGCAAGACTTCACATCAAAGGGAACCCTGCCTGGGCTTGCCAAGAGCAGGGCTGCTTCTGAGCCTCTCCCCTTAGCCTTGTTAGTATTCTTAGGGCCCAAGGGGCCCCTGGTGCTCCTGGCAGGCCCCCTCATTTACCCAGCACTCCTCTTCCCTCTGACACCTGAAGCCCAGGCTCTCCCTGAATTTGGCCTCGACCACTTGACAGAGCAGAATGCCAAGTGTTTAACAACGTTGAGCGATTAGGAAAGAAAATTCATGAGAAATATCTACTCTGTGAGCTCCATTTGAGTAGGAGAACAGAATACTTAACTTCTTTGGTGCAACAACACATAGAAAATCAAAAAGTTCCTGCCTGAGGCCTCAGGGAAAAGAGCACCAGAAGGAAAGCTTACCTACTGACGAAGCAAGGATGCTTTAGGAGCAGAGGTTGGGAACGCTGGAACCAAGGTTGAAAATGGAGACTGGCCAGTTGTAGGCATTTAGACCTGGTGAGAAGTGGTGAACTAAAGATCCAGACAAACTTTCTACTTTAACATCAACATAAGAATTCAGGTCCTGTTACTTTAAGGAAAAGAAAAGGTCTTTGTTTTAAAAGAAGGATGAGGGAAAAATTGAATAAGGGACTGATAGCGACAGAGAAAGGGATAAAAACTTTTAATTTAGAAAACAGTTAAGGCCTTCTGTTCTGGGGGCTGAAGAACGCTTTTGGAAAGAGACATTAAGTATCAAAATACAATGGAAGTTTTAAAACACTGTAAAGTCACATATTATGAGAGCCGGAAGGGGAACTTGGAGATGGTCTTTTCCAAATGATTTCTTTGAGTTAAGAAAATCTGAAACTCAGGGATGTCAAGGGGCTTTTTCACAGTCACATAGCTGGTTAGTTGCAAAGCTATAGTCAGAGATCCTGACTCTCAGGCTTGTAAGAGAGAGCAGTGCTTGGCATGGCATGTGATCAGAGTACATAGGTCTACAACTACATCAGGTACAGTATTTCTAACGCAGTGGCTTCAACCCTTTGACTAAGAACTTCCACTGTGGCCAACCCTACCACCCTGTTCCAACAGCTTCCCAGAATAGTAATTATAGCAAAAAAAATAAAAAAAAAAATAATAATGGATAGGGCCCAGAGAAAATGTCACATTTCTAGAAGTGGGAGGAGGTGGAGATAATACATTTACATCATTTCCAACTTTCAGAGCACTTCATGTGACCATGGGTCCATGGAAAGAACTCAAGCATTCCACGGTGGGGAAAAAAAGGTTACATCTTTTATTAACCTCCCACTGAAGGAAGCATTTCCTTCATTACAAATGTAGGCAACAAACCACAACAGTATTTGCACTACTTGTCTTTGTCACTCACAGAAGTAATAAGTATTCTCATATTATATTAATTGTGGTGGAGATCTTGAAATATCTTTACCCTCATTACCACTCTGCAATTATGGTAGATCTCCCACTAGATCTTGTTATTTAGTGTTTAACAAGTGAGCACATATATTACTATGCCACAGATTTTTATAAATATTTTGATAACAAAATTTCAACATCAGATTCCTTTATAATTATGTGTTTTATTTTATTCAGTTAAAGGTATTATTCTGAGAAGGCATCTGTAGATTTCACCTGGCTGTCAAAGGGGTAATTGGCATAAAGATTAGCAACCCCTGACATGTGAGGGCTAAACAAGTGTCAGGGTGCTGTTGGATACCCATGACACTTGGTCCCACATCCCTGCTCCATCGCCCTGTGGGCTCAGAGTGACAGGGATGCTCACTTGTCACTCTGGGTTGGAGAACTGTCAGTGCCTCCTGCCACAGCCCGTGTTTGTAATTTCAGGGCACACCAGCCTTTGAAAGCTGGTATGACTACATTACAAAATGTGACAGGAGAGACTCCATTGTTGGCATTATTATTAAAATTAAGGCTGATAGGGATTTTGTGACATTGATTTTAAGAGGGTTGTGTTCACACGTCCCATGGAAGTTGACTTTTCTCAGGGAATTGGCACTCCAAGTTCTACTCAAAAGGAAACTAGTTTTTTCAAAGATGGGTAAGCTGGTTTGGCATGATCAATAAATACTTCAAGAGAATATCAAGGAACCATTTTCCATCTCTCAAAGATGCAAAGAATTTTTAAGATGATAATTCTCAGGATTGGCAGAGTGTAATGAAATGGGTATTTTCGTTTTCGTAAATTTCCCACAAGACCAAGAGTTGGCGTAACTTTTCTACATGGTAGTTTAAGCCCTGTGTTTTAAGTATTTTCACCCAGTAATTTCACTTCTAGGAATTTATCCTATGAAAAGAATATAAAGATTTTCTTACATATATTTTTATGAATATCCTTGAGACAGTAAAAAATCGGAAACAGGAACGCCAACAATGGGAGGTTGGTGAAGTAAATTATGCTACATCTACATGACAGCTTATGACAACTTAATGTAGCTAACTTAAAAAAAGAAAAAAAAAAATAGCCGTTTCGGGGCACCTGGTTCAGTGGTTCAGTTGGTTAAGTGGCTGATTCTGATTTAGCTCAGGTCACGATCTCACAGTTCATGCAATCGGGCCCAGCATCAGGCTCTGTGCTGACAGCCTGCTTGGGATTCTCTCCCTCCCTCGCTCTCTCCGCCCCTCCCCCGTTCTCCCTTTCAAGCTAAATAACCAAACATCTTTTAAAAAAACAAAAATAGCCATTCCAAGAATATGTAACGATATGGAAAAATGTGTAAATATAATGTTTGGCTTAAAATGCAAGGCATAAAACTGCAGGTGTAAGATAATCCTGTTTTTTAGTTGGAAAAACATTCGTCGGATTTCTTTGCAATCTTACTTATGTACATATGCCTGTAGAATATATAGGTGTTTAGAAAAGCTAGCAGGGACTGTGTCTAAGTGTTAGTGTTGGCAGTCTTTGAATAGCGATATTTTAATTATTTTTATTTTCTTTTTATACTTTTTTCTATAATGTAACATTAGCTAAAGCTGTAAGACATTGTTTTTACAAGGACATTTTGAAGAAGATGAGCGGGTGCCACACGAGCTGATCTGTGTTTGCGGTGCCTTCTTGTTGCTCCAGACAAAAGTTTGTTTTGCTGGTTGCTACTGAGTGTTATTTTTCTCCTAACCTTTGCTCTCTTTCTCCACCATTGGCTTCCAGATGTCTGATTGAACCAAGTTCGGGGCACTCGACTCATGTCATTCTTTCCTCTCGTTTGGACAGAAACTTCAGAAACGACACCCCGGCTGCCAATCTGATAGTCGGCACCCACATGAATGTCAATCAGAAACCTCTTGGCATAATGAAAAATAGTCCAATTGGGAATTTGAAGCTTTTGTAAACACAACAGAGGATTCAGGTTAAAATAGGGTGCGAATCTGGGGAGGCATCTGCCCCTCTGCTCTCTTCACCCTGGACTGCGCCTGCGTAGCCGCACTTTGCGCTTGTCCAGGACCAGGAAGGGAGATGAGAAAACATCTTGCGGAATCACTTCACCTTTCGCTGATATTTGGTTGAAAGGGGTACAGTTTTGACTTCCAGTGATTATTTAGCATGTAGTATATAAATCAGCTGGAAAAAAAAATCTGGAGAGGTGAAGACATGTTTTCTCCTGGTTTTACCTTGAAAGTGCGAATTATGAAGGTAGTTTTCCATATGTACACGTTTAAGGTTCTACTATCTTGCGGTGCCACTTAGAATTTTGAAACCACTAGAGCCTATTCCATTCCTTCTCTCTTTCTTAAACTTGGATCGATCTTCTCCTGGGTGAAGTTTAAAATAATAAAAACCGAGAAAACCATTTACTCAATGCCTCCGGTTGCATAGCAATCTAAACAAACAAGCCCCTTTCCTCTGTTGAGAACTTCCAATAAAACAAATCACAAAGGTTGTGTTTTAAAAAGATGATTTCCAAGCCTTTTTTTTTTAAAGGAAGCTTTAAAAAATAGAGGCCAAAGATTGCAGGCAAAAAAACTCAATTGGCTTTTTAGTGAGTCACTTCACTTCTCATGCTACTGAAGGGATTTGAAAACGTTTTTGATTGTGGTGAGGCCAGAAGGGCTGAGCTGGATACAGGGATACCAAGCCGACCGAAGCAGGAAAAACACTAAGAAATAATAGTTACCGTCAAGTCTTCAGTGTCGTCTGTGTGCCAGGCTCTGGGCCATGTCAATGATCTGATCCCGTAACAAACCTTCCATGTGGGGTGTCTTCCACTCGCACCCCTGGGTCACTCCCTACTCTTCTCCATCCTGCTCTCTGCCCAGGAACGATGACCTATACGGACTGAACAGAGGGGCCCTTGCCCAGGGCACTGGCAGGAGAGAGGAGGGAGGAGGGAGGAGGGAAGATGGGGTATTGATTTTCCTGGCTCCTTCCCTGCTCGTTACAGCAGGTTGGCTGTGTCCCTCCACCCAGAGCCACAGCTCCTGCCAGGCAGCCTTTCCCTCCCTGAGTCCAGGAATTGGACCTCACCCTCTGGCCCTTCAGAGCTCGCGGTGGGAAGAGCTGCCGGCTGTTGCTAGCTGCAGAGGATGACTCTACCCCTGACGGCAGAGTCCGGCCCTAGCAAGACCTCTGGGAAGAGTCTCTCTGTTAACCCTTTTCAGCCAGCCATTTTGTGTAGGTCATTGGTTTTCCACTTGTCTGTTTTCCCTGCCACCACCCTCAGGGAGACCAGTGATGGTTCTGGTTAAGAGGACTGCACCGGCCCCCTAATTGACTCTTACTTTCCAGCTTAGGAAATATACTCTTGCAGAGCAAACCTTTCAAAGGCACTGCTAAGGCCCTCAATCAACCCCCAGTCCCCGGAGGAAAGTATTCAAATCTGCCATCTTCAGACTTTCCTGAGCTCTTGGCTTTGGTCAACCAGTTCGTGCTCTATTTCTCAGAGAGATGATGCAATTTTCTCCTTCCACATGATTGCTCACACAGTCAATGGGCCTTTTCTACCCTTCCAAAATTACACTCATCCCTCAAGGTCGTCTTCTAACCCCACCTCTTCCAGTCAGACTTCTTTCCCTGATGTTCCATTTGGAAGTGAACTCTCAGCAATGCCTTCCCATGCGATGTGTTGGGAAATTGTTCAGCTATCACTTTGCTATACATCTTCTGGTGTCTTTGGAAACATTAATTTTAAAATTATTTGTCTTTTCAAAATCATGGGCTTTGGTGCTAAGGCATTTCTGCCTTAACTATAAGTTCTGTCAACATTGGAAACTCGTACAAGTTATTAACCTGGCACAGTCTTCCTCACTCAAAATGAAAGAGTTATAGTAATATCTGCCTTATACTATATTGTGAGGACGTTTATCTATCTATCTATAGAGAGATATATATATATTATGTATGTATATATACATATATAAATATATAATCTCTATATATGTATATATTATATATAATATATAATACAATGTATGTATATGTTATATATGTATATGTGTTTATATGTATATATGTATATATATATACATATATGTATAATTCTTATTACACAGTACGGCAGGTAAATATTTTACTTTTTTCCTTTTTCTTCCAAATAGTGCTCAAAACTAGCTAAAATTCATTGAGTGTTTATTATGTGTCATGTACTATTCAAAGCATTTCATACATTACATGTACTATTATACTCCCTACTTTCCAGATGGAAAAACTGAGGTACCAAGAGGTTAGGAAACTTGTCCAAAGTATACCAAGGGCATAAGATGGGAGCATTGATTCACAACTAGATGGCAAATTTTTTGAAGCAAAGATCTATTTTATACAAATTTCTTTCTCTCTTTCACGAGGTCTAGCGTGATGTCTTACATAAAATATAGTCAGTGTTCAATAAATGTTGATTTCATTCCAAGAGGCAGAGGCAATTAGGCTAGTGTCGCAATAGGCAGGGGGCTAGAAACACACTTGGGCAAAGCAGCAGCTGTCTGCACGAAGTGAGCGGTACCGTGTGCAGCCAGGAAGGGCTAGGATGGGAGATTCTGGCAATTGAGAAAGGCGGCTGCTGCCGGAAGTCAGAGAGCGGCCAGCCAGCGAGGGGCTCGGCAAGAAAGAACCTGAGTGGGGAGCTCGGCCACAGTGGAAAGTTGCTCAAATGAAGCCTCGACTCCTCTCTCAGCAGTCCTCCTGGGTCTGAGGAGACAGTAAATCTCACTCCATCCTGTGGTTATGCCACTGGAGCATCTTTAAAAATACTTAGCCCCAAGCTGATGAGCCCTTTCCTGCTGCTTTTCTACCTGAGCCAGCAACCTCAGAGCTTTCTGGGATTTCTGTTAAAAACACCCAGATCCCAGGAATTATTCCCCACCGACACAATTGTTGCTCACGCCAAGCACGGGACATATGGCCGAGCATCTGGGAGGGGGCAGATTAGCCAGGAGTGCTGGCGAGCGGCACATGCTTTCATTAGGATGGATGTGTCACAGTAAATCATTTTGTAAAATGTTCCCTCCCTTCTCTCTGCATAGCGAAACATAAAGGAAGATGAATTACCCCAAGCACCATAATGCTGTTTGAATATGCCAAGGCTTGTGCCTGAGACACTTACTGACATTTCCTTAAATATCTTTTTAATATCTTGGCCAGGTCAGGCATACCAATGGCATTACAGAGCTTGCAAATCAATGCCCCAGCTGTTTTGGTTTTTTAATAAAACTGAATGTGATCTCTTTAAAATGATTGCCTTCCGCCCCCCTAGCTTTTTTACAGGGCTTTCAGAGAGCGGGACTGTGGGAGCCCTGAAGTCAGGAGTTGGCTCTGAAAGAGTGGTTGTTCCTTTGGCGGGTGGGGGTGGGGTGGGGGTGGGGGTGGGGGTGGGGGGCAGAACTCAACCATTTGCTGGATTGTTGTCGTCATCTTTTCCTAGTCCCCTGCCTCACAGATCCCGATCTATACGATTCCCAAGACCAATTTGCGGTTTGCTGTTTTTAAGAAACGAATTGACCAAAATCTTGCTGAAAAATCTAGAGGTTTCAACTTCTAAAAATTCATCCCATCGGTTTCTGCATCTGGGATCAGCCCAAGTGATTTATTCATAATTTTATTAGAGATCCTTTTCCAGGGAAATTCTTTGTATCAACATAATGGAAATTGAAAGAACCCCCTACCAAGAATCCGACCATATGCATGTGACTTTTGACCCCTGAAAAAAATGGGATATGTAAAACTGTCATCAACAGTAACCATCTTGGCCACTGGATATCCACAGTCCCCAGTCACAACAGGAATTCCTCATGCAAATAGGGACGTGGTCCTGTCAAATTTGAGGTCCCAGTAGGAGGAAAAATCCAATATAAGTGCCTATAAATCAGAGTTTTATAATGATATTAGTTGACTGCTACTTATGTGGGTCATAAATGTGACACCACAATAAACAGTCAAGTTTCTTTGAGGATATTTGAGCACTCTTTTATTGGCTTTGAGGAATCACAGCACCTCCATCAGGAAAGCCTCATTTGCTTTTGTGCTTTAATGCTTTTATTTTCTGTAGTTTGTACAAAATGTCTAAGCTTTTTCCCTTCCAATATTTTGCCTGGGCTACATTAGTGCAAGTCTGTGTTTTCCCTGGGCCTGTAGAACCACAAGCCAAATTAAGACAAATGGGGAGCCGGAGCCTCAGCTGGGCCCCCAGAGAGGCCTCCTCCCTCTGCCTTCCCCTGCGCCGACTTCTCACAAACCAGCTTCGAAGCAACTGAAATTTCCCTTTTTGATTTTTTTTTTTTTTCTGACCACAGGCAAAGTCCTGTCTCCTCAGTTCTCTCAAAGTTATCCGTTCCTGAATTTTACCCTTAACCACAGTGGAGGAAAGGGAATAGCTGAGGTTAGGAAATATGGAAAGAATGTTAGCAATGTACCACTAAAATATACATTAAGAATATTTTCAGCAAGTATAATCTCCACGTTGAACTTCTAAATCTAGAATTCTCCTGTCATGTGACCATCTTCACATTTATGTGCGCCCCTTTCAGCCTCAATTCAGCCCTTCTTGAATGAACTCTCTGTCAAAGGTAGGACTGATTAAAAATAGACAGATTAAGTTTCCAAGTTTTCCTTCCTATTCAACATTTGGCTGCACCAATTATAAATGTCACAGCGGTTAGGTTAAAATAGTTGTCTTTTGCATGAGCCAGGACGTGAATATCATCAGAGATTTTTAATAGGCAGGAAAACAGAAGTGAAAATACACACAGAGACAGTGCCTTCAATCGAACATTATTTCTGTTAATAGAAATTCAAAGTCATGAGTACTTTTGCTTTAAGAGTGTCACAGAATATTACAATTAGAAAGGGACTTAGAGATCTTTTCATTCATTCCCCCATTTTATGTAGGACAAAATTAACAATAGTCACCATGGCCATCGTATATGTATCCCCTCATTTGGTCCTAACCACCCTAGAATGGGTCATCCCCATTTTGCAGAAGGGAAACAAGGCAGAGAGACGTGAAGTAACTTGCCCAAGGCGAAATGGTAGAGGGAGGATCTCAGGTTCCTAATTCAAACATTAGGTCAGAGAGCCTCCAAGGCCTTGAACCCTTGTGTCCAACAACTGGCCTCTTTGCTCTGCTCTGGGGCACGTGGATGGCTGCTGGCTGCCCGGCTTTGCCGGCTCCTTCTGTGTGACACGTCTCCCCCTCACGCTATTTTCAGGTTGGTCTGGAGTGGCTGTCATGATCCAAGATGAATCTGCCTTGGTCCCAAGGGCTGTAGCCAGCCTCCCCAGACATGCATGCTGGGCTGCATCTGTTGCTAATGGCATTTCCAGATTTCTCCCTCTTCGTGAGCCCCCCGCTTGGCAGCCTTGCATGTCCGTGAATCTAACGTGTATAGTCGTGCTCCTCAGCTGTTCCAGTCTTGGCAAGAAAGCAGTGATATCTGTGGCCAGGTTAACTCTGAGGGCAGATGCATTGTGGAAGAGATGGCATCTTACAGGGGTTAGGTCTCTGGTCCATCTCTGCAGGGCTGAAGCTACCTTGGGAATGCAACGTGTGTGATACTGATGGCCCCGGACACGCCCAACACTCATACATTCTTTCTGTGTAAGTGAATTTTCCTTAGAGGTGTTTTTCCCTCCCCCCCCTCCTCTTTTCTTAGTGATATAGTCACTTGAAGGTCACGGTCTTGTTCAACTTTTTTCTCTGTTAGCTAGCAGTGGGCATTCAACTTTGGAAACCAACAAATGGTTGTTACACACAAAAAAGAACAGCCTGTAGTAAAGCCCTCTTTTCTTATTTGATGTGCGTGGTGGATTTTGGCATTTCTCAGCTACCCATGACAATGCTGTATCCCAACTTCCCTTTTAGGGAATTCTCTCTCTCTCACAGCATGAGACTTTAGCAGTCTGTAAGTTCAAGCAGCCACTGTCCACTCTGGAAGCTGAAAGGGGAGGTCCCTGTCTCCTAGGGTAATAACAAATGTGTAAGGAGAGAATTCAGAATAGCATCTAAAACATGGAGTAACTGCTAAATACTTGTCATTCTTCTTCATCTTGATCTTGCTTGCCTTCTCTTTTTGTTCCTATTATTTGATGACTATTCCTCTATGGCAGCCAGCAGTCCGAACTTGGCCACTCAGACTCTTTCCCCTAGTGTATTGAATGTTGTAGGATTGACACAGGACAGGAGGTAGGGTCTTATTTTTTTTTAATTGTGAAATATTAACAACACTCCGGGAAGAGTGCATAAAACCATATGAAAGGTTTACAAATAATTGAAAGCAAGTGTCATGTAGCACCACTGTCAGGATTTTTTGCCTCCTGAAGCCTTCTATGCGCCCCTCACCAATTGAAACCCTCTTCCTTGCTCAGGGATGGCTCCATGGGTGTGGCAACCTGTGCAGCCACACAGGACTTCATGCTCAGAATCGTCCGGGGCTTCGTTTAATGCTCTGCGGTTGCCATCTTGAAACTCTATAATCTTTGAAGAAATGATTCTGCATTTTGCACTGGGCCCTATCCTATTTTTACTTCTAAATAGGCTAATCCTATTTTTACTTCTCGAGGTAACTATTATCCCAACTTTCGTGAAAATGATTTTCTTGCTTTGCTTTATAATTTCACCATCTACCTGAGCATCTGGAACTCTTTCATCCCAGTGGCATGCTCTGACATACTGCTCCTTCTGTAAAGGCTTGCCAGTCCCACGATTCCGGTTTCAAAGCCCCCAAAGATAACCTGTTCCCTTTCAGTATTCTCCCAATAATTTTACTTTGCTTAGATTTGCCGGTATTGATTTCTGTTGCTTGCAACCAAAGAAACACAACCGGTACTGTTTGTTACTAAAAGACACTTGATGGAGAAAGTGTATAATAGGTTTTCTTTTCTGTTCCTTTCTGCACACACCCCAAAGTCCTATGAAGGTTCTACAGATTTGAGACTAAAAACCAGCTAACATTCAATCGGACACATTCTTATCTTCTAGCAGAAGAAATTAAAACTTGAAATTGTGAAAGCATTTACTTATATTTAGGAAAATATCATCTTCAGGACAGGGTATGAAGCCCAAAGTACCTGCCAAGGGCACTTTTTTTCTTTTTGGAAATATTACTTCAGGTTGCTAATGGGTCGCCACTTTCTTGGAGACTACCCCCCCCCCCAACATGTGGCTGAGATAGGGCTCTAAATCTCTGGCAACATGTGTATCCTATCCCCCTAACCTCAATGATTTGTGCAGGGATAGGCCTGTGACCTAAAAGAACCAATAATAATTCTCTCTAGAAGTTTTCTGTTTGAACTATCAGGGAAGTTGATCTCTTATCTTTGGAGATCCTGGAAAGATATAGGTTTAGGATCGCCAAGTTGTGGAGATTAAGGTCAACACATAATAGGCGGTAAGCAGAAGCCATAAGCAGAAGCTGTGAGGTACTCAGGGATTTGGTAGTTGGTTATGGCATAAAAGCAGAGGCAGAGAAACGCCAGCTACCAGACTGCTTTGAGCCTCTTGGGTTACTGTGGGGTCTAGAGGAACATTTAGTGTTCCATGAAGCTCGCCTTTGTCTGTCAAGATGGTTTCCTCTGCTTCCTTACTTCCTGGCATGTCCTCAAGTCAACTTCCAACACCTGTCTCAGCCTCTACCATCAGAACTCGTGGCTGTAATGAAAAACAGTTACAAACCCTGGACTTGGTCATTTCACTTGAGACCCTTAAAAGAACCCTTCTGCAAATCACAGGGCTTAACCAACCACTGTTCTTACAAACTAGGGAACTTCTCTAGGCTCAGTCCCTGATGAGGGAAAACAGCTCAAAGTCAACAACATCAAAATGGTAACCTAATGAAGGGGAGCTGAGAGAACTGCCTACAACATTGGGATATTGACCTGATGAGTCCTGAGTTCTTTTTTCTTCATCTCCACGCTCTCTACTGTATTTCAGGCTATTAGAACACTTCATCTGGATTAAGGCTGCTCTCCCTGCTTGCAGTCTGATTCCCCTCAACTCCATAGAGCAACCAAAGCAGACATTATAAAGTAATATTAAAGCAGCTTCCCATTGCTCTCAGGATATGGCCTGAAATTCTTAGCATGATTTTGATACATTTTTAATCTTGGTCCTTGCTTACTTTTACTTCCCCAGTCTTGCTCCCACTTCCCCACCTCCACCCCATAGCTTACATTCTCTGTTCCAGAGCCTCACCCTCTTCGCTGAACTCACTCTTTTGCCTTTCTCACCTTTTATGCAACTTTCCTCACTTCTTTAAAGGTTTTAGCTTAATGACCCTTCCTCCAGGAGATTTTTCCCTGAGCCCCAAAGACTGGGGCATTGAACGCATCCGTAGAGTTCTTCGTTTTAAATTAGGAGAACCCTTTAACTCGTCTGTCTCTTCTAAGTTCCTTGAGGGTGACTGGCTCATGTTTGGTGCACAAGTGCAGGTATGAGATCAGAAGAAACATGGAACGCTTCTCTCCTGCAGCTGGAGCCCAAGGCTATGGAGAGGGTAAAAGGAGACCAGAGGGCTGTGCTAGCTGCTGGGACAAAATGTGGGCCAGGGGTCCCAACCACTGGTCTAATAAGATTACTAGGAACCATGAATTACTTGGTGAACTACCACCCCAATCAGTTTCATTTAAGGCAATCCGGCAAACCCAACCCATCTTCTTTCCTTGAGTATTTTAACTGGCAGAAACTAACAGCCCTTCCCAGCCAGTCAATACTTCCATGGCGGACAAATTGACGATCTCATCATTTCTAATAAAAAACAAAGCCAAACAAACCAAAAAAGTAACAAAAATCACAAACTAGGATGCCTGATGAGCTGTACTAAAATCCTGGCTTGGGAGCCCATTAGTTGAAATTGGACTGGTGGCAGCAGGAAGTGGAAATTGTTAAACAGATTCCTTAAAATCTGTTAAAATAGGAGGAAAGATAAAGAAAACCAGAACTGTCACCTCTAGCCTGGCCAACATGGGAAGAGTTGATAAGTAGAGGACAGATTTTCATCAGATAGGAATGTTGGTTTGTTTTCTTTCTCCTTTTAAAAGATTCCCTTTCTTTAGGAGACCCTGATATAAGCAAACAGACACTGGAAGGTAACAGCTTGTTCAGAGAGCACCGAGCTGACAAAAAGATTCTGGGAAAGTCACCTGAATTCTTGGAGCCCCAGTTTCTTTATCTGTAAAATGGGAATAATGGTGACAACCGAGCTTTCCTACCTGCTGAGAGATGCCTACCTGCTGAGAGATGCCTCAGGAGAGAGTGTTTTAAAACAGCTTTGCAAAAACCAGAGGCCTCTGTAAAATGCAAGGTGGCTTTAACCTTACCCATCATGGCCTACAGAAGAAACAAAGCCAAGGAAATGGAGTCAGTATGCATTAGATTTGGGGAAGTGTTTCTGAACAAAAGTGAGAGGATCAAACTTTACAATAGCCATAAGTAGGAGGGAAGTGCAGAAATCACATTTGCTTTCAAATTAATTATTTTAAATAAATTCCCTTTATCAATTGTGGTCTATTGTTTTGGGGCATCCCAGACGGTTTTATGCAATGTCATGTTGTATTTAATGCTCTTTTGTTCATCGTTTTTATTATTTTTTAATTAAAATTTTTTTTTAACATTTATTCATTTTTGGGAGAGAGAGAGACAGAGCACGAGTGGGGTAGGGCCAGACAGAGAGGGAGACACAGAATCCGAAGCAGGCTCCAGGCTGTGAGCTGTCAGCACAGAGCCTGATGCAGGGCTGGAACCCACGCAATGTGAGATCATAGCCTGAGCTGAAATCAGACAGCCAATCGACTGAGCCACCCAGGAGCCCCGTTTTTATTCATCAACTTAAATCAGTTGGCAAAATAGTTGTAGGAATGGAGGTTCCCTGCTCTCTTCAGAGAGGGGACACCAAAGGAATGTTCAAGAATGTATTTCTATCTGGGTCTAAAGTAAAGGTGGACATTGGTAGCAGTCAAAACCCGACTCAGGATAACCACATGACACGCACGTAGCTACATCCTCTTACCATAGCAGACATCGGCAATCAACCACAGCACCTTTTCCCTCCTTAAGCCTGGAGATGGCCTCAGAACCCTTCCTAACTCAACGGTAACTTGATCAGGTCAGGGTAAAATCCATTTGTCATGCCTGGTCTAGAGCCGAAGCGTGACTCTTCATAATCAAAGTGTTAAGCAGGTATTAGGTTATGCCTTAATTCCCCGTGGAGGAAATTAAACCAGCAACTTATGAGTTTGTGACTTATTCTTTCATTTTCCGAACACTTATTGGTTGTGCTTAATTCTAGGCGAAGCAAACAAGTTAGCAGAGTTAAAACGAAATGCCTGGGTTGTAATTCCATAGACGTTCCTCTCTCTTCATGCAGCTATCCAGGATATTTGATCCTTCTGATGCCATTAGCTGTTGGCTTCAAACAACTGCGAAGAAGAGGAGGAAACCTGACACTTTAGTTGGATGATGTTTATACAGATGCAGCTTCTTCCTCAGCATATTTGGTTAGGAAGAGCTCAATGAGCTCGAGGCTGAATCTCAGGAATGTGTAAATAAAGTGACATTGACACAGACCTTTAGGAACATTTACAAGTCCCATTCTAACCCCACTTAGAGCAGAAGTTCTTAATCTTTATTGGGCATGGACCACTTTGGCAGTCTGGTGAAGTTAATGGAGAGCCCTCTCAGAGTATGGTCTTTAAATAAAACAGTAAAAGAAAACACATGGGTCATACAGGAATCTGGTTGTACTGAAATCGTTATTGGAATATTTTTTAAAATCGGTGATATAATAACGTATGTGCATTTTAGAAAATTTTCTTAATGTTTATTTTTTGAGAGACAGCAAGAGCGAGCACGAACAGGGTAGGGGCAGAGCGAGAGGGAGACAGAATCCCAAGCAGGCTCTGTGCCATCAGCACAGAGCCCAATGCAGGGCTCGAACCCACAAATCAGGAGATCATGACCTGAGCCGAAACCAAGAGTTGGACACTTAACCGACTGAGCCACCCAGGTGCCCCATATGTGCTTTATTAAGCAGTCAACAAGACCTAACTGCAGGTTGAATAACTACCATAATTCTGGACTAGAGAAGAGAGCAAATATTCTGAGAGGTCTGGGACAATTGTCATGTTCTATAAAATTATCTGTAATTTCTTTAATTTTTTTTAATGTTTTTTTTTTTTTGAGACAGAGACAGAGCATGAATGGGGGAGGGTCAGAGAGAGAGGGAGACACAGAATGTGAAGCAGGCTCTAGGCTCTGAGCTGTCAGCAGAGCCTGACGCGGCTCGAACTCACGGACCATGAGATCATGACCTGAGCCGAAGTCGGAAGCTCAACCGACTGAGCCAGCCAGGCACCCTCAAATTATCTGTAATTTCTATTGGTGGCTAAGTCACAGGTACCGACCGCTAACACTGCTGTGGTTTGTGAGCACATACAAAAAGAGTTACGAAGTTTCAGAAAGAGGTTAGTAAAAATGAAGACGGATTTTTGTGCCCCGCATCCAACTAATTGAAGAGCCCTCTGAATTATGTCCTCGGATCCCAGTTACAAATCTCCCACTTCAACAACTTTGGACTTGGGGATCTCCAGGCTTAGGAGGGGCAACGTTCTTACCCCTAGTGCTTCATTTAGAGAACGCTTTATGCAAAAGAAAACAGTTCTACACAGATTGCTTTGCTCTGGTGTGTGACTGCCAGGCTCTCTGCCGCCAGTAGAGAATCTCTTCTACTTTCAGAGTGTTTCCCTCGAGGGTCACACACAGCTTAAACACATTCTCTGGCATAGAAACTGTGTGGATGTGCGGAAATGGGGGCTTAAGCAGGTTAAGTGACCTGACCTACAGAACTAAACAACGGCAAAGCCATCATACCCTGCAGCCTCCTGTTTCTAGAGTCAGGAGGAAGTTCTGTTACTGACGGCCATTTTCTATCCCTGGCAAATTGAGGGTTAAGAAGGCCAGAGGCTCTTTCTAGATCTGACTTGAACCAGAGGTCCAGGAAAAGAATCTCCCAGATAATCAGGGACTCCTCACAGTCTGGTTGGGTTTATTTGACACAGCACCTACCCTTGAAATTTTCTACAGGCTTCTGCAGGGAGATTTCAAAGAGATAAATGACCCCCTACGCCCACCAGGTGTTGGTGGAAGTACTCTAACAGTATATTATTGAAGCATTGTCAGTGGTAGATACTTCTGTTTTGTGGTTGGTTTTATACTAGGTCAAATGAAATCATGGGGTATATGGGTAGGGGTGGGAACTGGGTAAGAGGAGACATTAAAAAAAAAATTTTTTTTAATGTTTTTGAGGGAGGGACAGAATGTGAGAAGGGGAGTGGCAGAGAGAAAAGAGGGAGAGACACAGAATCCGAAGCAGGCTCCAGGCTCTGAGCTGACAGCACAGAGCCCAAAGCGGGGCTCAAACCCACGAATCATGAGATTGTGACTTTAGCCAAAGTCAGACGCTTAACAAACTGAGCCACCCAGGTGCTTTTTTTTTTTTCTTCTTTTTAAGAGGAGACATTTAAGAAAATATTATCCTTGGGTCCAGTAGCCTCTGACACATAATTTACATTTGTGTTAGAATTTAGGTTATATTTTTTAGGTCAGCATTAAAGTTGATTAATGATTTATTTTCATTGCAATTTCACTTTATTTACTCATAGGTAATCACAAAAAGTCTCCCTGGAGTGACTTAATACTAGGAAAATAACTCCTGAGAGTAAATCAAATAAACCCTCTTCCTTCAGCAATAAGGATGCCTGCAAACAAGTCCAGTACTCCTAGGACACTGCTTACTCAGATTCTTGGTGTTGGCATTATTCATGATGGCACTTGCAGAGGTGAGCTTCTGGGGCATCTCAGTTTCTCCTGGATTTAGGTGATGTTGGGGAGTGATGGGAAGGAGTAAAGACCACTTTCTGGGGCTTCTTGGAAGAACTTGGGCTTTTGATTCAGTTGCTTTTTCTCCCACTGGAAAGAAAAAGTTACCCAATACATGCTCATGTAAAAATATAAATAATACAGAAGTGAATTAAATAAAAAGTTAAAGTCCTTTTTCTTTTGCCATCTTCCAACCCCACTCCCCTCCCCAGAAGTCGAGTATCTTTCTAGAACCTTTTTCTATATATAAGTACACAGAAAATACATAAATGTAAATAAAACACATATCTCTTTACATAAATGGGAACCTGTTAGAATTATGCATATTTTTATGTTCCTTTTTTATTAACAGTGTTTCTTAGATCTCTGTGTTTGCACACAGAGAGCTATCTTATTCTTTTAGATTTTTTAACGTTTGTATTCATTTTTGAGAGAGAAAGACAGAGCGTGAATGGGGGAGGGGCAGAGAGAGAGGGAGACACAGAATCTGAAGCAGGCTCCAGGCTCTGAGCTGTCAGCACAGAGCCCAACACAGAGCTCGAATCCATGAACCATGAGGTCATGACGTGAGTCAAAGTCAGACACTTAAGTGACTGAGTCACCCAGGCGCCCTTAGATCTTATTCTTTTTAATGACTACATGCGGTCCATAAGGTAGCTGGGTATACCGTATTTGTGTAACTAGTTTTCCATGCATGGACATTCATGTTGTTTGCAGGTTGCGTTTTTGTTGGTTTAGTTGCTATTAGAAACTGTATTCCAATATTATTCTACCTCTTTTAAGCTGCTAAAAACCCTCCTTCGGTGTGCCCTTGCCCTCTGCAGGAATCAGGGCTGAGTGAGAAGAATAGAGAAGTCAGAGGATGAAATCAATCCCTTTTCTTCCCGCTCGCTGATCGCTTCCTTTCCCCTTTCCATCTCCCACCTGAGTTCGGTCCAATGTACAAAAGGAGAGCTCCCCCTGCTGGGAATGCCCTTCGCTTCCTCCCTCTCACCTGGGTAACTCCTTTCATCCTGCAAGCCCCGCCTCGAATTTTATCTTCCAAGGCCAGGCCCCACCGCTCTGGTAAGTGGGCCCCTCCTCCCTGCTCTCTTGGCTCCGGCTCCATCCCAGATCACTTTAAAGTCGCCTGCCTCTACACCCAGCCCCTGAGGGGAGGGAAGGAACTCACTGTGGTCACCGCGTGTCTTCAGCTTCTAGTAGCATGATTAGCATGTTGCCCAGAGACAATACAGGTGACCTGAACTGCGGGGCCTCCAGGTGAGCAGCTCCTGACATAATGTACGCTTGGTCTAGTTACCTTTAAATGTGTGTTGAAGCCGACATTAGATTACGAATCATCTGGATAGCATCTGAGATGGAACCAGGTGTCCAGACGAAGAATAACATTGCAAAAAGGTTATAATAACACACACGGTTGCCAGCATCGGTCAGTCCCCTTTGTGGCCTTCCTCACTCTCATGACATCCATGGGGATCATTCTGATCTCGGCAGTAGGCTCCAACAGACTCAAGAAGAGCAGTACCTGTTCTGTAGGTTCTATTTTAAATTTTTATTAGCATTTTCACCCATGCCCTGCCTGCTATCTCTCAGGCACGTTGCTCCCACACAACCGGTTCAGTTATTCCCTTCCCAGCAGCAGCCCTGCCCATCCTCACGCCTCTGTCAGGGCTGCTGGGATGTGAAGGGCTTCCTGCTCCCAACTCTGTGACACAGAGAAGGCCGGCAGGCAAACAGCTGGGGCCCGAAGGGGACTGCATTTCTATAGCCTGCTTGACCTGGGAAAGCAGAGCAGGAGAGGAGGGAAGGCAGAGAGCACAGAAGGGCTGGAGAGAGAGGCAACCTGAAGCAGCTGGTGGGTCAGACCCCAGAGTTGAGGCTGACATTTTGAATCCTGAAACTCCAGACTATAAGGTATCCTGGGGATCAGCTGGTAAGTATTGGAGCCAACGCACAGCTTGGGTGCGGGCAGGGAGGACACCGTCCTACGTAAAGCACAACGCATTCCAACTCCACCCCTTCCACCAGACTGTTGCTTCCTAATTCAACCTGCATAGAAATTCTGGGGTGACTTGGGAGTAGGCCACAATTTCCCACTCTGGCTTACACAGCTGGCCAGGAGGAAACTCTTATCTATATAGTGGCCCCAACAGTGAGGGAGGAGGGAGAGGAGGGTGGAGGAGGAGGAGGAAGAGAGGAGACGGTGAAAGAAATGGTGTGGACTGGGGCTTCCTCCTAGCCTTCATTCTGCAGACTCAAACTGACACCTAGAAAGGTGAACACCCGCCCAAGTCACTCGGATGCTAAACCCGTGATAAGCCTCCACACCGGTCTCTGCTCTTTTCCGTGTCCCACGTTTCTGAGAAGGTAGAACAGGCATCAGCCACACTTCTGGGATAATCTAGGTCTCGGGGAGGGGTGTAGTATGGCTAAAATGCCTCTTCCGCCAGCCTTGCAATTCCTCATATACAGAGTTTTGCAATTCCTCATATACAGAGTCTCATATATCAGAGAGTTTTACTCTCTGATCTCATGTTTGGTTCTTTTACAAATGCAGACACCCTGGGGAGAAGCAACACAATCTCATCAGGAATCATTTCATTAAATCTTTTCTGTACAGGGGCACCTGGGTGGCTCAGTCGGTTAAGTGTCCAGCTTCGGCTCAAGTCACGATCCTGCGGTCTGCAGGTTTGAGCTCTGCATTGAACTCTGTGCTGACAGCTCAGAGCCTGGAGCCTGCTTCGGATTCTATGTCTCCTTCTCTCCCTCTGTACCTCCCCTGCTCTCTCTCTGTAAAAAATAAAGAAACATTAAAAAATTATAAAAAAATCTTTTCTGTAAAGCAGATTTGAGCAAAGCTAAGGTGTAGACTAATAAAGGCCTGGGGAAGCTGTGTGTGTGTGTGTGTGTTAAGGTTTCCAACACTCTAAGGGAATACAGATGCCCAAAGGAAAGAGAGGTTTCAAGGTTTACTTCTTGCCTAGAGAGTATCTGACTCTTCCCCCGAGACAGTGTGTGCACGGTCACTCTGGCCACATAGTGCAATATGGAGTCACCATAGTTCACATCCTGGGCTAGCTCTCCTACAACTAGAACCTCCCACTGACCCACATACTTCTTGGCAGTGCACAGGAAGGTGAGTCTATGCTGATCAGCTGATTCGTTCTTTAAAGTGGAAGACAGCCAGGGAGATGCGTCAGCCACTGTCTTTGGCAGCAGAAGGTGGGAGAGCCTCCCTTTCGAGCAAGGTGCATCCTGGGCCAAGAGCTCGTTTCGGGCTCCTGAAGTCATGTGCTTGTTCCCATCAAGTAAGGAGCCCCCTTTCCTTCCTCATAGGTGGACTTACAAGGTCATTGCTTTGCTCCAAAGGGGTCTCTCTAAACCCTGGCAAGTGCTCACATTCTGGTGGCTCTACCTTTAATGGTTATTTTAGGTTGCTTCTAAGCTTTGTCAAGCCTCCACACATCTCCTAAGAGAAGTCCAGAATGGAAAATAAACATGGTACTATGATAGCTGAGCATGTCGGGAAGACTGTTTAGAGTCTGGCCCCCTCATTTTCTTCGTGTCCCTTGTGAGGATGAATAAAAGAAAGTAATGTATCCAAAGCTCTCTGAGCTCCTTGGGGAGAGGGATTACGAATGCCCAGATTCCGTGGTTATACAGGGCATTTAATAATACACTAACAGCTAGACTTTCCCCTCCTTGGCAGAATTTGATTACATGAATCTCCCAAAGGTCTCCTCTGAAATAGAATTTTCTAAAAGTCAACAAAAGTGGAAAACATTACAGTCTTCCAATAATGACTGACCCCAGGCGAGGTTCTGCTAAATCTGGGGGAGGGGCTGCATTTCCTATGGGACTCACAGAATTCTTCCTCTCTGGAAAGTCTCAAAGACTGGAGCGGTAATGGGAAACACAAGAGCGAGTTTGACTACTGAGACTTAATAAGGCCTGACATTTCTATGCCTAATCCTCATATATATTCCATTATGGTGATTTTCAAGACAGACACTAAAATGAGTCCCTCTTATGTACATGGCAGGGGGCGGAGGGGTGGTGCAAGGCAAGGGGTGAGGGAGGAGAAACTATAATCGTAAAAATAAGAAAAATCACAATTAATCCCAACCAAATTTCTGGAGAGACCAGCACTGACTTCTATTTCTCAAAACACTGCCCCTTTAACTTATCTGCCAGGTTTCAGTGAAATCCTAAACTATGTTCTCATATACTTAAAATACAAAATCCAATGTAAAACCAAATGTTTTAGAAGTAGAGACGCAAAATGACACTGTGGAAAGCTGGGAGAAAGAAGGTTTGGTAAGTCGACTCTTTAAAATATCCAAGCCTGCCTGGGCCTGGACAAGGGAGGAATTTGGACCCCAGCTGCCCAGCTTCTCCCTGTGGCTGCTCAGACATCCTTTGGTGGCAAAACAAACAAAACAAAAACAAACAAACAAAAACCCCAAAACACGAAACAAAACAAAAAACAAAAAACAAAACAAAAACCAACATATAACTTGCTGCACAAAAACCGAGCTGCTCCCAATTGTAACCGTTAGAACGTGCAGAAAATCGCGACTATATTCACGCTGGCCCCATCAATGGAAGATTACATGTCTCATGTAAAGCTGCAGTACCGTCCACCCTCAAACAGGAGTAATTTTGTGCTATTTTTGGATGGTGTGGTTCTTTAAAACAAAGTGATAAATTAAAGTGGCCTCAGTAATGCAGCAAAAATGTTCAGCTGTTTTAAGGCAAATGGAAAATGTGGTCTTCGTGTACAAAGGAGGAGTCAGCAGATGGAAAGGTTTGGAGTCGGCTCTCAACTGAGTTCAAAAGAATTTCAGCCAGTCAGTCTGGTATTGAACTTTGGAAACTATGCTGTGCCCCAAATTGTGCCTGGGCACGAGGAGTTATTAAGGAGAATTGTTTTTTTCTTCTGGAATTTCTAATTAATAGAGAATTCCTTGAGGGCAGGCACAATGCCTGTTTTTTCATGATAGGACCCTGACTTGCCTAGCCATGTTAATGGTCCACCTTCTCCGGTTCTCCCAGACCACTCAAATGGCTCAGTTTCGGTCACTGGCAGCATCCGTCACCTCTTCCAATGTTCTCCAAATCCAGGCCCTGCTTCTCCGCATTTCTCTTAGCTAAACCCTACATCCCACGCATCCTTCAAGGTCCAAAGTAAACCCTCGGTTGTTTCTTAAAGTTTTCAGCCTGTGCTGGCCCCTCCTTTTTTCCTCTCCTATTGCACTTAGGGTTGGATCCCGGGGAGGAGTTTGGCTGAGCAGCAGGGAGAAGGGGAACATCCAGAAATAGCAAGGGCAAAGGCAGAGTGGGTACACCCCAGTGATGCTGAGGACGGGGGAGAAGGGGAGAGAATGAGGGGAGCAGGAAGGCGGTCTTAGAAGAGGAATACAAGTTAAAGTCTAGGTCACTCCGTGCCTGAGTGGGTCATTTGGGGGCAAAGGAGGTCATGTGCTGGAAAGCTGGGTTCCTCTACTTGCAGAGACCTCCCTTTGGTGAGTGCCCATAGTATCCGTAAGTCAAATAAGTGAATTTATGCTAAACCCATCAAACCTAAATCAAAGTGGTGCATTGGCATGAGGAGGGGACGAAGTAAAGGGAGTTTCAGGCAGTCTTTCTGAATTAGGGTCTCCCCCACAATCCCCTCCGCAACACCAAGTTCTTTTGTTGCTGTTGTGCTGTATCAGTTGGAGCCTGGAGAGGTACATGTATGCATGGGTGTCTGGCTCCCTCCCTAGGCTGTATGCTCCCTGGACAGGGATGTGGTTATTTCACTCACTGTCGTATCCCCAGGGCCAAGCCCAACACCTCAATACATATGTGTGAGATAAATGAAGGAGTTCACCCTCGATGAGCTGGTAGCATTTAAAGAGCACTTTACAAAGAGTGTTCTGGCAATGGTGTGCTGTGCTGGGGGGGGGGGGGAGAGGGGGAGAGGGGGAGAGGGGGAGAGGGGGAGAGGGGGAGAGGGGGAGAGGGGGAGAGGGGGAGAGGGGGAGAGGGGGAGAGGGGGAGAGGGGGAGAGGGGGAGAGGGGGAGAGGGGGAGAGGGGGAGAGGGGGAGAGGGGGAGAGGGGGAGAGGCTCAGAACCACAGCTTCCGTAGCGTATCTTCTGGACTTGAGAAATTTCTGAGATTTGTTGTTGCGTTGTATTTCTTGCCTAGGAGAAAACTCCTCTTCTCAGTCCTAGCAGGATCTTCCCGGAGAGCCCTCCATGCAGCAGCAATTAACTTCATCATGTTTGGTTCAACGTGATGCATCTTAATAACAAGATTTATTGTGTGCTTGGTGTATGGTAGACACTGTCCTAAGGACTTGACAGGTTGTTAGTCTGAGTTCTCCAGAGGAACAGGAACAATAGGATATATACACACATGTAAAAAAAAAGATTTATTAAGGAGATTGGCTCACATGACTATGGAAACCGAGAAATCCCAAGGTCTGCATCTGGCAAGCAGGTGACCCAGGAGAGCCAAGGGTATAGTTCTAGTTCAAGTTGCATCTGAAGGCAGAAGACGACTGATGTCCCAGCTTCAAGACCGTCAGGCAGGGCGAGAGAGAGATCTTCAGTGGATGGGAGGACACCCACCCACATCAGGGAAGGCCATCTGCTTTACTTAGTTTACAGATTCAAATGTTAAGCTCTTTCAGAGCAAGCTTACAGACACACAGAACAATGTTTGACCAAATAAATACCTGGGCACCATGTGGCTCAGTCAAGTTGATACATGAATTATCCATCATGCATGTGTTAGTTCAATTAACCCTCAACAATTCTATGAAATAGAACCATTACCCTCATCATTTGGGGGAGCCAGGATTTCAGCCTGACAATAGGTTTCAGACACTGTAGTATTATGTATTTCACCCTGCCTTGGAAAACCATCCTAGGGCTTTCCTTCACACTTGCAAGTGATTTTCATTTTATTTTATTGAATAAGATAACTTAGCAACATCAAATAAAAATTTTAAAAATAGTTCATTTTTATGTGTTACTTTCTGGTTCTCACACACTTCTACATGTAATTTCAAGCAGAGCCTGGTTTGCCTCAAGTTTATACGCAAATTTAGAAGTAATGATGGCATAAACAGTGTCACCCTCACCTGGCCCTAGTCATGAATAAAACCAGCATGAAATGATTACCAACTAATTGTACTAATTATTATTCTTTAATGAATGCTTAATATACAACATTCGCTCGGTTTGTGGTTCACTTTCCTGAACAGGAGCCAAAAAAAGTGAGTCTATTAGTTACCATAGAAGATATTTACATCAGATTCTCTTCAGATCAAGGGAATATGAGAGATGTCAAATGTTGGATCTGAGAGATAGGAATACAGATAATTTTCTCTTGGTCTCCCTTTTTTGCCTATCCTAATGGAAACCTCTGTAATTCACCTTAGGTTTTTTTTAATGTTGTACAATTATAGCACTAATTAAAAGAAGACAAAACTGGGCCGAACCGCCCATAAGAAACACTTCTATGGCTGCAGGACCATCAGGGCTGGTGGTCTATATGCCACCCATGCTCCCAAAGACCCTTTAGTGGCCTTTCTTATCATGCCTCAACCCACAACAGGGCCAGAACATATTGATGTGGGATACCCACATCAATATCCCAACATACTGGTTTTCTCTGAGATTAGAAGTTATTTCGTGACAGGCCAAAGAACAGAACCCAGGCTTCCTGATTCCCCACTCTCTTATCTGTTAATTATATCCCAAATGAGCCAGCTTCCTGAATTTTTTTTTTTCTAGGAAGGTTTATCACATGCATTTTCCTGCTTTGTATTGGGTTCACGGGTTCATGGCTGTAGGAACCGAAATACGGTAAGTAGGTGCAGGGTAGCAAAAATACAGTGTGCCCTCGCCCTCCTCACCCATGGTGGACATCATTGACGGGTCAGAGAACGCTCTTCCTTGAGCTCAGCTTTCCTTCAGATCCTTCTCAACACAGTGCTCCAGGTAACCACTACAAACAGCTGGCTCCAGATGAACCTACTTGCTCTGCCTGGGTAGGGTGGGGATGTCAACACTGATTCTTTTTCTATCTGGACTTGCTTCTAACACTAATCATGGCTATAAAACCTGTACTTCTTGCTCACTCTGCTTGAGAGAACAGATTTTGAACAGGAGTACTCAGGCTGGAAGCTACTTTCATCCCAAAGCAGGTTCCGGACACAGGAGAGCTAGGGAATCCCGTCTAACCTGTTTATTGTGCATGCTTAGAAAGCCTTAAATGATCAGTTCAAGCTCCCACAGCTGGATTCAGGACAGAGCAGAAACCAGCCCCCGGCAAGCAGACGCTTCGTCCAGTGCTCTTCGCCACTGCCTATCTGACTCTGGGCTTTATCAGACAGAACAGAGAAAATGTTCCTGGGATCTGACATGTGTAAACACTCCTCCATCACCCTGGCCATGGCCGCTTGCCAAAACAGGAATGAGGCCAGATTTAGTGGGTCCTTCAGCCCGGTGACCCTGGTGGAAACAAGCCCCTGATATAGAACAGAGAGAGCCAGAGAAAAATGTGCTGTCCTACAAAGAACAAAGCCTGGGATGATTCATTCTCCTGATCCTGGTGATTTACCACTGGATGCCGGTCACTCATACATGGCTGTCAGCAACTTTGCAGGAATTCTAATCTGGATGCTTGTCCTGAACACATAATTCCCTAGTTACTTCCTCATGGTTCCCAAACATTCAGAGATTTCCTGGGAATGCTTTCCTGGTTGGCCTGCTAGTACTTTGCAAGAGACTTTTTTAAATACCAAATAGCCGGGGGGCCTTGGGTATAACTTGCTTAGCTTCCCTGGACCTCAGCTTTCTCATCCTTAAAAAGCAGAAATTGGACTAGCTTGACTTGCAAGTCTCTTCTGGCCTTGAAGTCCTAGGACAAGACACATTTGAGGAAACACTTTTAGATAGAAAACTCAAACAAGTGTTTCCTAGATCTTAAAACTTGGCTGGTTACCTATGTATTGATGGGACCAGGCAGATAGGTGGGCATAGCCTCTGGGGAGGAACCCACCATGTTCCCACTCCACTGCATTTGGTCTCCAGCCACTCCATGGAGGGATCACTAATGCTCAGATCACTAGTGATTTATTTCTTGCCAAAGTTAGTTAAGCACTTATAAAGAAAACTAAATTATATAAACACCATGAATGTATTATGAAAAACAACACAGAATATGTATGTATCAAGTCTTATGTATATAAGTGAACATCTACATACAAACAATATGCCGTTTGTAAGGGGACATATTCTAAGTGGTTTTTTCCTAGGTGTGTAAATTTAATTTTTATAGAAATGGAATCAATTGGAACACATTACTCCGTTAAGATGCTTTTTGCACTGAACAGTAAGTAGGTCTTGGAGTCCTTTACCATGTCAGCTCATGAATCTTTTTAAATGGCTACAGAGGATTCATTGTGTGGATCTATCATGTTTAAACTACTCCTTTTTGTGAATCACCTCTCCATTGGTGGATATTTGGTCTGCTTCTAGGGTGTTGCTATTTCAAAAAAATATTGCAATAAATAATAAATTTTTGCAACAAAAATAAATTTGTGCCCATATATTTGACCATTTCTCTAGGATAGATATACCTAGAAGAAAAACTATTGGTTTTACAGAAATGCACATCTTACATTTTGAAAAATTCTGCCAGATTGTCCTTCAATATGGCAATACTAATGGAAGTAACTATTTCCCCATCATCTCATTGATCTTTCATTGTTTTATATTTGCATTTTCTTTAGTACTAGCAAGATTGAGCACATTTGCATGTTTTTTTTTAGCCATGTATATTTCTCTCATGGATTGTCTATTTATGCCCTTTGCATATTTATTAGATTGCCTTTTTTGTTATCAATTTATAAGAATGTTAAAAAAATGTTTTTAATGAGCTCATGTACTCACCACCAAGGTTTGATATTATTGACTCATGGCCAATATATTCTCCCATCCACTTGTACCACACGCATGGATTGTTTTGAAGCAAATCCCCAATATCATACCATTTCATTTTTAAGTAAAGCTAAAAGATCAAAGCTCTTAAAAATATCCAAATCATATCCAAAAAGAAAAATAATTTCCTTAATATCACTAACCATCCAGTATTCACATTTCCTTCATTAGCTCTTACATTTAAAAACACAAAAACAAAAAAAAAAACACCTCAAGGTCAAATACCCAGTAAATTTCCTAATCTCATAAATCATTAACAATTTGAATTCAGGCCCAAAGAAGGCCTATGAATTTTAATTGGTTAATAGGCCTTGTAAGTCTCTTAATTTGTATTCTTTCTCTTATTTGTTGAATTCTGGTTATTTTTCCTTAGAGTTTCCCACAGCCTGGATGTTGCTGATTGCATCTGATAGTATCATTTAACATGTTCCTGTAACTGTGTGTTTCTTGAGTATTTGTATCTAAGGCTTGCTTATATTATTCAAGATGGAGGTTTTGACAAGAATACCTTATAGGTATGTTGTGTATTTCCAACAAGGCCAGGTGACTCTGGCTGTCTCTTTGTGAGGTTAGCAGCCATTCCTGATTGTGTTAGTCTGGGCCCACCCAGGAAACAGAAATCACACATGAATCCAAATATTGGGGGGGGGGGTGGTAATATAAAAAAATTATTAACTAGGATAGGAGAGCAACTATGAAGAAGTAGAAATCTCTACATGTTACCCTAGGTCTTGGTAAAAGGAGATTAGAAGTGGGGTTCCCTGAAGGAAGTTAAGTTCACTGGGCTTCCCCACCAGAGCTAGTCCACAGTCATCAGGCAAGCCAGAAAGAACCCATGGATGCAAGCAAGCACGGATGCAGGATGCCACTATGGGTGGAAGGCCTGTTGTGCAGCATTTACGTTGGGAGGACGGTAGGAAGCAATGTTCTCAGGCCCAGGGTAGCTGATGGTGGAGAAGAGCGCACAAGGGGAGCTGGGGCTCTGCAGCGGTGGGAGGCCTGGAATGCACAGCGTCCACATCACAAGTGCTGAGGTGAAGGTGGTCACTGGGCCCAGGCTGGGGCCCTGAGGTCTCTCTCTGAGGGACTGCACATCCTAAGCACATGGCTGAAGCAGAGCAATCACTGTTGAGGGGCCATGCAGCTAGAGCAGGAAAAATACTCAGACATGGACTGAGAGAAGCCCCCCTCCTCCAGCGACGTCCCTCCTGCGCCCTCTACTGACAAAGCCTAACATCGCACTCATTGTAAAAGATGCTTCAAGAGTCCAATCCATTATTACAGAGCAGGTACTGAAGGGTGGATGGGAGGGCTGAGAGGAAATAAATTGTTAACTCACACCTTGATCAGTAGCTCAGTCCTTTATTCCATTAGGAGTTACAAGATAGTTAAATTCTAATTCTATCTTTGTTCACTAGCTGGAAGGCTCCTAGAGGAAGAAACTTCCTCCAGCTCTTTGGTTGCCCTGAGACACAGTATGTACAAGAAACTGGCTCTTTCTCCACGGTCACCATTTTTCCACTTCTCGCATATTTTAAGTCTTTAGGGTCCTAGTTTTCTTTGCTCGTTCACCAGGTCTGATGTGAACGCTCGCTAATTTTGGCTCCCCAGCATCCCCTTCTCTCTCTGGTCCAATGCCTGATTTCAGGTCAAAGCTATTATATTAGCATCTCTTGAATCCTGACTCTGCCTATAAATCCCCTGAACAGAACAAATGGGAAGTGGACCTTTTCATTCACAAATCACAGCACAGTCACAAACACCTTATGAAATGGGTGTCCTCATCCCGGCTCCACAGATGGGCCACCTGAGGGCTTAGAGGAGAGAAGCCAGCACTTCCGGGTCCCCAGCTGGTAATGGGCAGAGCCGGGGCTAGATACGCTTAACTCCTGCGTCATTAGAGCTTGCCGGCCCTAGAAAGTCCCAGCCTTCTGCTTATTTCTCTCTAGGTGCCTTCAAATGCGTTTGTTTCCTGACTTCCACCAGTTCTCCGCTTGCTTCTGAATTTCCAGGTCATGAGAAATGTTCTCTTAGAATCATCAGTAGGAACGCTCTTCCAGGATAACCTCCTCCAATATCCAGCCCAGGTCTTAATTCCCAGGCTGCAGTTTCTTCTCAAACAGGAGCCTAATCCCATTTAACCGCGTTTTGCTCCACACAATTTAATTGCCGTGTATGTTCTCTGGTGTCAGGTTGATGGGACAGGCACATCTCTCGCTTTCAAGATGCTGTTTTGGCCTCCCCCACTCCCTCAACACATACAGACAGAAGAGAATGAGGAGAGAGGTGAGAACTTCTCTTCCCAAAGGCAGTTATGCTACTTGGGGAATTGTAAAGAAGGAAATACACAACACCAAACTTGGCACCGACATTAAAAGTGGCTCTCTTCATTCTCCACTCTCAGGAAACCGTGGGCCAGCTGTAAAGTCCTGACCATTCCAGCTGCGTAAAGACCGCTGAAAATCACACTGAAGCCCTTTTCCTCTCTTCCTTCTCCAGTTCACTTTTCTTCCTCAAGCAAACACCTGCCACTTTTCCTTTTCTCGAGTCACCTCCTCCACCCCACAGTTATCACTCCCACCTTCTGGTCTTCCTTAGCCCTCTCCCCTGCATTCCTTCCTTTTGGTCCATGACCCCCTTGTCTTCCTCTCTTTCCTTCCTCCTACCCTAGCTTTACTGGCAAAATCAAGCAAAATAACAAAAGAATGGGAAATAAGTAAACAGCTGCCTGCCCTCGCTTGGAAGTCCCTGGAAGCAGCTTCCTTCACCTCCATTGATAGAGCGTCTCTGCGTTTCAAAGTGTTTGGCCCTCATTCAAGGCCAGTCACAGTGGCCCTGGAGTCATTGTGTTGAGATGAAGGTAAATCCAGGCAGTTTCTATTTTTAGATGCAATTGTGTTTCTGGAAAAGGCTGCACATAATAGGAAATCCTGAGTGTGAAGACTGTTTCCTGCCAGTTGAAGCATTGTTGTCTTTGGCCGTTCTGACAATAGCAGAAGCCCTCGAGTAAGTGGACAAAGGTGTATGGGCAGGGTGAGGAAGGAACCCGGCCATGTGGGGCGGAGAAGCAGTCAAGTGTGGAGGAGTTGAGGAAAGTGGGGATTGCTGGGGAAGGTGATTTAACACTGCAAGTGAAAGCAATTAAGTTAGACTCCTGTCAGGATGGAAAAAAAAATGGTTTACTTTTTAAAAATATCTGTGGAAACGGGGTCAGCTAGGGCAAGACATTGTCTGCTCGATACGTGCAGTTATAAAAACGGTCGATAATGAAGTGCCTACCACGTGGCTATTGCTTGACGATCTTGGGGACGATCACTGACAAGGACAATGACCGGGATGGGGATAATGGTATTGGGAGAAAGTGATTTTATCCAGCCCTAAGAAACTGAGGACTTTCCGCTGGGGTCTCTGGAGAGTTCTGAAACAGAGCCTCCCATCCTTAAATATGGATACAAATCACCTGGAATCTCACTAAGACAGATTCTGATTCAATGTCTGGGAGGAGCTGGAGATTCTGTATTTCTAACCAACTCCCAGGTTGGTTCTGCCAGGTGACCATCCGTTTACACACTGAGGGACCAGGAGAACACCTATGGAAATGCATCTTGAGAGTGTGGAGTCAGGGTCAGGGGACAGGAAATAAGGGCGAAGGTACGGTAGGAGTGGCACTCTTACGACTCAAGGCTCACATCCTGGTGAGATCATGGCAGACACTTGCTTTATGGAGTAAGGAACCCGTTAGTTGGGAGGGCTGGCACCAACATCCTCGAGAAGCTCATCAGTGGCCGACTTCTGCAGGCCAAGTCTGACTGAAAGGAGGTGCCGCATTAGATTTGGGCTCCAGTTATCGTGTGGGGGAAGGGTGGGGGCAGGTTCTAACCTGGAAGATCAGAGGCCAGGTGGAGTCACTAGCCTATTTATAAAAGGTGAAAGTAATTGCCATAACGGGAAGCAAGGTAGAGAGACAACCCTCGGGCCTAAGGGCTTTTGGTGAGGATTGACGGACCATAGTGCACCCAGGGGTCAGATAGGGGAAGCCGGAATGGGTATTCTCCACCTATGTAACCAAAAAGGTGAAGAGCAAATGAACAAGAGGCCGGTGTCAGCAGCCACAATAAAGAACTGTAACCTTTCACCCAGTTTCTAGAAGCCAGTTCTCAGAGCCAGAGTACATGGAGGAAGGACCCTACCACATGCCATACAAGTGTATTGTGTAGCTCTACACCTAATTCTTTTTAAATTTAAATTTTTGAGAGAGAAAGCAGGAGTGGGGGTAGGGTCAGAGACAGAGAAAATCCCAAGCAGGCTCCACAGCCCAACACGGGGCTTGAACTCACAAAACCATGAACCCCTGACCTGAGCCCAAAGAGCTGGAGACTTAACCTACTGAGCCACCCAGGTGCCCTTACCCCTCATTGTTTCCCAAAGGTTCCCGTAGACTTTTGCCCCAGTAATTCTACACCAAGGAAAGGAAAACACCTAGATCTTTTCAGGATTTGAGTGAGAACTGGTAACAGGAGACCCAAAACACCCCCGTAGCCCCTGTTAGAATAGACCACAACAGAACTAGGAGATAAGCAGCCTAGGTCAGTCTCAAACCAGGCCCAATAGACTTGCGGACCATTCTTTCTCTATTCCCCAACTCAAATTCTTAGGCCTGACAACAAAAACAAGGCAGAATGCAGCCAAAAGATACAGCACCCACCCCCCAAAAGAAGATCAGTTACGCCAGCCTCCCAGAGCAAGGGGGAAGCCTTACCTTATATAAGAAAAGTACCCTCTCAGGTTCCCACTCAGGTCCGATATGCTAATAGGAAAACGAAAAAAAAAGCGCTTCCTCCCGATTGGTTGGAAGAGCCTAATCCTGATTGGTTGGAAGGGCCTAATCCTGATTGGTTGGAAGAGCCTAATCGTGATTGGTTGGAAGAGCCTAATTGTGATTGGTCAATATTGGCACAGGCAACTCAGGCAGCTCATTGGTGCTCTTTGGAGCCGTGGTGTCTGTGTTAAGCCCGGCTTGTGGGTCAGGCTAACTCCTGGCCGCATTCTGATTCTGTTCTGCAGTTTGGTCTGACGATAACAACTAGTAGAAGGCACCGTGGCTGCACAATATTTTTCAACTGGAACTTATTCCTATGGTCTGTGTCTCAGAATGGTATGCTGATGATCCAGTTCTCTACGAAGGAGAAGGAGTGGGGAATGGAGGGGGAGCGGGTTAAGGAGGGAGAAGAAAAAAAAAAAGCTCGATTTGGATGCGTGGCATTCGCTGACTTTTAGTTTGTGCACACTCCCACCATGGCCAGTTTCAAGCCACCAACATGAAGTCGTTGAACACAAAGGTGGGACAAGATGTCTCCGTTCCTCAGAGTATAAACAGGCTGGTATATGGAACAGCTGGCAGAACTCACCTGAGAGCCCATTAGAAATCAGACCAGGTCCTGTGAATTATACCTGCCTCCCCGTAGCTGGGATACTAGTCACTTCCCAAGCCTTACTGAGATTTGACCCCAATCATTGATACAGCTGCAAGGAGGAGATGCAGGAGCAAAGCTTGAATCTAGCAAACACTGCCTAGCAAGGGGTCTGGCTCTGGGGAGGCCTTCCTCTAATCTCTAGGTAACAGGAGGCTGCTCCCTTAGCAAGTGGGAGGGGCTCCTTTTGCCAGCCCTGAGGTTCTAGGGCACGTCACCCCAGGTTTCCCATCTCAGGGTTCCACCCTCTTCTCGTCGGGGCCGCGTTTCCCCAGAGGAGGCACACCAAGGCTATGACTCCAACTTCTTTTGTTACCGCAACACCCTGACGAGCCAGTCCAAGACCTGGTGTTGTTCATGATTGGCCCTCCAGCTGCAGTAGATGAGGAGTCTAAAAATGCTACCTTAGAAGCCTTCTGGCTTTCACGGTGTGTTCTAAGCTTATGGTTGGCTCATCTTAACCTGTCATTTTCTTCAACAACTAACCAACTCTATAAGCTTTCGCCACTGTACCTCTGACCTGCCAGAGCTATCGCATAAACTGATGCATTTCCTTCCATCAGACTCCATCCCCGTTCACTGCAAATTAGCCTTCTTCACAAGCTGAGTAAGAGGAGAATCTGCTAGAATCTTCCAAAGCTCCACGTACGACTAACAACGGGGTCTTGTTACCATGAGGCTAATGAGTGATTCGATTCCACAATTACGTCCCAAGGGTCTGTTTCCCAGAATAACTTCCAGCACCAACTGTCTTAGGTTGAGTTCTCCTGAATCAGACCCAGACACAAGGATTTAGGTGCAAGTGATGTATTGGTGAGGAGATGCCAGGAAGCACTTGTAGAGACAGGGAAAGGTGGGAAGCCAATAAAGGGTATATAATCAAGAGCCCTCTGGGGGACACCAGGGCTTAATCCCACGGGGAAACATTCTGGAACATTCCTGTGACCCACTCCCCAAGGGATAAGAAAGTTGATTATTTATCCACCCATATCTCTGCTGTCTTTGCCTGAGGGCTGCATCTAGGGGCATTAGCTCACTGGAGTCCCAAAACAGCCCTCAGCAAAGAAAAATCAGGTGTTTACAAAAACAGCTGTTGGTATTTAGAGGTGAGTGCCAAGGAGACATGGGCTGGGCGTGTCAGCCTCTGCTACAAACTTGTATCAGAACTGAGCTAAGTGGGTTACCTCACTATGGCAGCAGCAGCAATACCCAAAAAATATGACCCAGCCCAAATGGGGATGGTGTGTGGCAACTCTTGGGGAAAGAGAGACATGGTAGGCACCAGGTGATGTTGGTGTTGGAGTCACTGGGTGACACAATGCTGAGGGGTTGCAGCTAGGGAGCTAGAACCCTGCCTTGCTATGCGGGGTGAGTCACCAGGCCAGTTTCTACATGAGACTTTCCGCTGGGATGCCAGCCGATGGAATCCGTGGATGGATTAGTCTGACAGAGAGGCTGCTACAGGTTACCTCTGTGCCTTCCAGGTACCCATGCCTAGCCCACTTAGGAAAATCCCTCAAACAGTCCCTTGAAAGTCCCTTAAACGGTGACTCCTGGGGTAAGAATCTTAGGCACAAGTTGTAGGAAGGTTATTTTGAGAAATACAGCTTTTTGTAGGCCCCCCCCCTCAAATTATATTGAAAATAATATCTCCCCGCATTTGGAGGGGGTTTGCAGAGCACGTTCGCATATTAGTTCAGCTGACCCTCCTAACAACCCAGTGAAGAAAAATGAGGGGGGTTATTTTTGTCTTCATTTCACAGATGAAGAAAATTGAGACCTAGGTTAAGTGACTAGTTTGAAGGTCGCAAAGCTGCGAAGTGGTGGAGGAGAGGCTCAATCTCACATCTTCTGATTCTGTGACATTCAGTGTTTGCTCCTAGGCCAACAGTTCCTATAAACTGTCTCTCCCATTAGCTGTAAACGAGTGCTTTGGTACCAGGAACATATCTGGTTCATTTCGGTATCGCCAATGCTGGCATATTCTGATTGCTGAATATCTGCATGTGAAGGAAATGAATTTTAAAATCCCCCCCAGAAGACCTGTAAAGATATGCAGCAGCCTTTGTCACCTCCCCTTTGTCTCTCCTCCCAGCTACATTTGCACACAACACACTCACATACACACACACACACACACACACACAAACTTCAGCTCTCTGCTTCAGCAGACTTTGCTCTTTTTCCCCCAGCTATACGGATATATAATTGACATATCAAATTGTAAAATATTTTAAATGTACATCGTGGTGATTTGGTATGTGTATACATTATGAAAAGACTCTCTCCATCTAGTTAATTAACATATCCATCACCATATATATACATATATGTACATATATAACATATCCATCACCATATAGATATACCTATGTACATATATATGTATATCTTTGAGAATATTTAAGTTCTCTCAGCAAATTTCAGTTAAACAACACAGAGTTCAGGATATGCTTTTTTGATACTTCCTGGAAACCTTCACACACAGGAGAACCTGAGAAATCCTGAGGGGGTGAGAGGAACCTCACATTTATTACGAGATGCAAACTGCTCTCTGGGAATGTCTTTGGAGTTAGAAGGTAGAATCTTGACTGACTCCTGACAACGTGCAGAATTGTTCAGCTACCTATGGGGGAACTGCTCTTCCTTCCAGGATCAGTCAGGCCTTCTGGAAGAGACCGGCTGCTCAGTGGTGTGTAGTGACCCTCTACAGCCACAAGAGGGAGCAAGTGGTGCAGGGAGTGGGGCTTAAAAGAGCCGCCGGCAGCAAGAAAGATCCCCCCCCCCCCCCACTCTTGTGGGATTGAACCCACAAGAGGAATCTGAAGGGAAAGCCAAAGTGGGAGGAGTAGGAGCCCCCGGGGAGCAGAACAGAGAGAAGGTGAGAGAAAATAGAATTGTAGAGTAAAAACAGAGGGAGGGTGTCAAATCTTTAATTAATCATGTTCTATATAAAAAATAAATTGCTGGGGGACTTTCATCCCTTACTTTGCACTATTCTGATTTTTTTGATAGAAGCATACATTATTTTCACAATTAACAGCACATAAATAAACATATTTAAAACAAGTGGGAAAAAATGGAACAAGCAGTGAGCAAAATGATGGAAAAATCCCAACGTTGCTCTGGAGTACTAGGAAAAAAATCCATGTCCTTCTTGGATTTTTGCTTTGTTAAGAGGGACTGCCCCCATGCTTTCACATCTGCACTCATTTTCCTTCATTCCTTTTCTTATGAATTGCAACTGCCTCCTGAGCACATTACCTTTAGCCTAAAATGAATAGAAATAAATTAATAGCAGTGCCAATGTTTTGCAGTGATTCTTAACTGAAGCTGTCATTTCCACTTTTTTATGAAGATAAAACTCTAAATGATCAGTGCCATTAATGAGCTATAAATTCAATGGTTAGAAATTCATTAGAAACAATAGTAAAACTATTTCGGTTGCCTCTTGGAAGCCTCTATTTAGAGAATTTGTTTTGCATATCCTAAGAGGCATAGCTATAAAGCAGTGTGAATGATTTTAATTAAACATCTTAGATGTTATATATCTAATTGATGTCTTTCCTGCAAACCACAGGAACCAATATGATTATTGCAGGCATCAAAGCATTTGGCTTAGGAAATTGCCCTCTGAGTCCATTTAGGAAAAAAAAAATTTTTTTTTAAATTGACTTATGTCATGCTTCTTTGGGACTCCAAATGTTATTAGCCATCTTAAAATGTGTTTTATGCAAGTGAATTTAGTCTTGGGTGACTCAAAGTTTTTCTGGAAATTAATCCACCTTCAGAGTTGATAAAGACTCCCCACCTCCATCATCGGCTACTATTCCAAGACAAGGAGGGAGGAATGAGCAGAATCTAGCCTTGGTGTTGGGACTGCAGCTCTCTGATGAGAGTGGAGGTTAGAGGCTCTAGTTGTCTCTTTACAATGCTCTCTTAGCCTCTCCCAGGTTCCCACACAGCTAAAGAGAAGCCTGGGGGGCAGGGGGCAGCCTCTACTCACCCCCACTCCTCTGAAGCTGGGTCTGAACTTGTATGGACCCTGAGGAAGTGGGCTTATACTGTCCCAATGCTTCCCAACAACTTGTATACTCTGTATAAGAAGCTAGAAACTAAGGGTATCTGGAGGCATCACCTTATATTACATAAGTATTAAATTTGTATGAAACTTCCAAATAAAATCTTTTAACACTTTTAACGAGAAGCTTGAGTTTGCTTTCATCACCAGAATTTTTTAAATTGGGTTTTTATGCTTAAAATGGCTCCCTGCAACGATTCCTCAAGACTTTTTCATCATAACCTCTGCAGAATTTTGACAGTCACTGTCAATGACTTTGTTTGCAACAGAAGGTGATAAAAATTTTAAGGCCAGCTTTACAGCCATTCAAATTGACCCTTATGACAAAAGAGAACGCAACTGCTCTTCCTCTTCTTTCATTGACAAAGGGAATGTTACATTTCTGGTAGATTATGAATTCAGTGGAATGTTTTCAGATCAAATATTGCAAAATAAGGGCTGTAATTTGCAGAGGGCACATGTGTCATTAGAGGGCTCACCTTGCCCTTGCTGTAGATGGCCAGAAGTATCCCAGGGATATGAAGACATGTATTAGGGAGCCGTGACGCCCAGGAGCTGGGGCTTTTTGTCTCCTCCTTCTCCATTGGCTACCCCTGGGGCTTCATTCTTGCTTCTTGGGTTCCTCATCCAGACAGGCACTGTGCTCCCTGCGGAGGGTGTAGCTGCGTGGGTGGGAGGACACCTCTTTAACTGCCTTCAGCTCAACCACGCACAGCAACCAACACAGATGTCACTGGTGATGCCCCAGCCTCTCGAGCTGGAGGCTTAAGAAAATTGGGGTCTTGGGCACACTGGTAACCCATTCACAGCACCCCACTATAAACCACTGTGGGAAACTCTTTTACATTGAACTCCAGGAGTCTTCTCCACTCGCATCCTGCTCAGCCAGCTCCTCAGGGAGTGGAGCAGAAGATCATCTTGAGCCATGGCTCTACCAGTATCAGAGTGCCCTCAGCTGACTTTGCACCCAGGGCCAAGCTCTTTTGGAGCTCGCGGAGGTTAGCTACAGCCACAGGAAGAAGATGTTTTAGGGTTCCTGTCCTCAAGGATATGTTACTTTTGAGATGTGGCCACCAACCTCTTTACTTTCAAAGTGGAATATCTAAGAGTTATTCCAGATGTGGTTGGAACAACTCTCACTAGAGTAAATGTACAGTCACCCAAGCGGACTATTTTGAAAGGAATGGCACTCATTTGGATATTAAGCATCTCATGTTGTGATAACCTACGCTTCCTATCCTCATGCATAGTCCTTTCTCATCCATAGGTCAAGAATTCTGCGTTTCTGAAGCACTGTTACAATACTTCAGTAAGTCAGCATGAATCCAACTTTGTGAGTGGGCTTGTTTTGATACTCATCAGTTGTAGCTTTGTACCTCTGATTTGTTTGTGGCTCCTCACTGAGTAACAGATTACCCCATAGTTTAGCAGCTTAAAATAACAGACATTTACCACCCCATAGTTACTGTGTCAGGAATCAGGTGGGGCCCAGCTGGGTGCCTCTGGCTGCAGATGCCTCATGAGGTCACGGTCAAGCTGTTGGCTGGGGACTGTGGTCTCACCTGAAGACTTGGCTCGGGGAGGATCAGTTTCTAAGTTCACTTCATGGCTGTTGGGAGGATTTCGTTCTTTGTAGGCTATTGGACTGAGGACCTCAATTCCTGACTGGCTTTTGGCTGGAGACTTCCCCCAGTTCCTTGCCATATGACTCTTTCCCTAGTGCACTTTTCCAACATGGCAGCTATCTTCCCTCAGAGTGAGCAAGCAAGAGAGAGAAAAAGCTCCTAAGAGAGAAGCCACTAGATTTGCAACCTGATCTTGGGAGTGATGTCCCATCCTTTTAGCCTAAATCTATTTCATCAAGTCCAGCCCATACTCCAGGGGAAGAAATTACACAAGGACATGAAGCATGGGAGGCAGAGGTCATAGAAGCTACCCACCACATTCCCCCCAAACACCCACACTTGTTCTGTCTCTCTGAGGCTCCAGCTGGATTATGTGCTGGTTTTCCCATCCTTTTAGGACAGGAGCATTGCTTCATTCTCCTTAGCATCTCCTTCACATTCATTCATTCACTCCTTCGTTGGACAAGTATATATTGAGGCCTACTGTGTGCCAGATTCCATGCTAGGCACAGGGGGTGGGGGGCAGTGGAGAAGAGGCACAAAGCTCTTTTCCTTCTGATCGCTTGCCTACCCTGTGGCCTGGCGTAGTCTTCTCAGAGGCCAGCTGGTGCCGGGATGGCCCACGTGGATTGGCCAGGGGAGAGCCACTGTGCCACCTGTTTGCTGATGGGGCCTCTTCCAGATGCCACCTCCGCCCCGGCACCATGCTCCACCACCAGCCTGGTCACCGCCCCCTCCTTCTGGCAGCCAGACTTCGATTCTCTATCCTGGGCCTTCCCAGGTCAGCTCATCCTCCTGCCTTCTGAGTGATGGCTCAGTTTCCCCACAGGGTAATAACTTGTATAGTAAACTGAGTCAGTATTGTAAAAATACTCTGAGCAGTAGCTGGCAATAGTAAACACGTAAATTATATCCTTCCCCATACTGTTATTCTGCACACCTGTTCAGGCAGCTACAAAATTAGCCATCGTCACAGAATCATACCCACACAGTTGTGTGAATGGGAACATCAGTAAACAGCTATGCCTGTTTCCCTCAATTTAATCATCGCTTTGGAGCTCTTTTCTTAAAGCACATCTGATTTCATTATGGAAACCTGAACATTTTCTCACCACCCGGGTTCTTTGCCCAGAGTCTCCTGCATTGCCTCCAACCCGCCCTGCTCGCTGCAAAGGCTGTTGGGGGACTAATGGCGGTCAGCTGCACCTTGGCTGCAGGGTGCTGCGGGCAGGAGGATTTGGGCCAAGATTTTGTTTCCCACTCACTGGGATAGCCTGCCTATACATGCCACGTGGTAGACTGCACACCAGCCATTTGCAAAGGGTCACTCAGGAGCCAGAGACTGTGTTGAAGTTGGGGTCCCCTCCTCCAGCTGTTGGTGAGCTCTATGTAAGGAAGAGGTCTTGGGAAGGGATTGTTGCCCTTCCCCGCTCCATTCCCAGGAGTCTCTTCTAGGTAGACCACACCAGCAGGTAAGCTGGGATCAGATCCACGCCTGTGTCTGCGGCTTCCCCTCTGCAGAGCAGGTGTTGCTTGGATATAAGGAAACTTGCCCTCTCTCTCTGTTGCCCTGTCCCCACTGTGTCCCTGGCTGCTGAGAATCAGGGGCTGGCAGCCTGGCTCACTTCTTGTGGTGAAAATAAGTGTTTGCATTCTCCTCTCAGCCCCCATCTGTGGCCTGATGAATAAACAATTAAGGAAGTTGGAATGTTCATTGCTCACGACGAGCCAAGCTTTCCAGGAGCCAGAGAAGAGGGAGTGTGAGGGAGTACTGCGGGGGGGGGGGGGGGGGGGGGGGGATTTAGAAGTGTTGTCACTGAAACACAGAGGTCTGCAGCACTCATCTGGGAACATTTCTCCCCTGATCTGGCTACACCTGCTTGCCCCTTTCTGGTACTTTCCCCCCATCCTCTCGTGATTTTCCTTCTTACACCTCCATCCAGCTGTCACTTCTCCCATAAACTCTCTTCTCTCTCCCTCTCCCTCTCTCTCTGTCTCTCTCTGTCTCTCTCTCTCTCTCTCAGGTGTCACTCCTCACCCCCTGGATCTTCCATCTGAGAGGAAGCACCCTCCCATATCGTAGATGCTCTGATCTTCCCTCTCCCACCCACATACCCCTTCCTCCTCCAATCCCCGCCCCTCTGCTGCAGCTGTGGTTGGAGATGGATCATGGGGAGGGGTGTCTCCACCCTTGTGCCACACAGGTTCACAGAGCTTCTGTGCTGGGGGTAACACTCAATAAGCACTGAGAGAATGCAAAGATTTTTCTCAAGGCTACAGGGTGACTGCTTTAGAGCAGGGTAGGTGGGTACGGAATGGTAGATGACTTTTCTTTCGGTTCCCTCCTGGTCTCCTGCTCTCTTCTGCATCCAGGTTCATGTCTCCTATTAAACACGTCGTTGTCTCCACCTGGATCTCTAAGACTACCTGACAGGTGAGTGACCGAGGATTAGCACCTATCAGTCAAGCAATCTCTGGAGAATATAAAGAATTCCCAGAATGCAATAAAAAGGCAAATGACCCCATTACAAAATGGGAAAAGGACTTGAATAGGCTATACAAATGTCCAATAAGCACCTGGTCATTACTCGTTAAGGAAATGTAAATCCAAACTACACTGAGATGCCATTTCACACCTACTCAGATGACTATTGTCAAAATAAACGAGAAGTGACAAGTGTGGCTGAGGATGTGGAGAAATCAGAACCCTTTAACATCACTACTGGGATGTAAAATTGTATGGATACCGTAGAAAACAATTTGGCAACTCCTCAAAAAGCTAAACATACAATTATCATATGGCCCAGTAATTCCACTCCTAAGTATATATCCCAAAGAATTAAAAACAGGGACTCAGGGGTGCCTGGGTGGCTCAATCAGTTAAGTGTCTGACTTCAGCTCAAGTCATGATCTCACGGTGCACGAATTCGAGCCCCACATCGGGCTCTGTGCTGACAGCTCAGAGCCTGGAGCCTGCTTTGGATTCTGTGTCTCTATCTCTCTGCCCTTCCCCTGTTTGTGCTCTCTCTCTCTCTCTCTCTCTCTCTCTCTCTCTCTTTTAAAAATAAACATTAAAAAAATGGTTCAAATGATAAATTTTATGTTATATATGTTTCACCACAATAAAAACAACACAAAACCAAAAAAAAAGAGCTCCGAAGGGTAAATATATGAACATGGGTTCTAGAGGTTGCATTTTCTGGGCCATTTACTAAGAGAGTGAGCTTGGGCAAGTCTTGTCACCTTGGACAAATCCTGGCGGAGTGTTGGTTTTCTCACCTGGGAGCAGCTCAGTGAAGTGCATGAGAGGGTAGGCTCGGACTAGGATTGCTTGGCTCCAACTCCCACTTTGATAGTCACTTTGATAGTCACTTTGATACTGAGTCCCCTTGCTCCATTTCCCACCTGTGAAATGGACGCAATACTACTTACCTCATTGTTAGTTTTGTTAATTTCTGTCAAGTTCTCTAAAACAGTGCCTGGCGGGGTGCCTGGGTGGCTCAGTCAGTTGAGCGTCTGTCTTGGGCTCAGGTCATGATCTTGCTGTTTGCAAGTTCGAGCCCTGTGTCAGGCTCGTTGCTGACAACTTGGAGCCTGGAGCCTGCATCGGATTCTGTGTCTCCTTCTCTCTCTGCCCCTCCCCCTCTCATTCTCTCTCTCTCTCTCTCTCTCTCTCTCTCTCTCTCTCTCTCTGTCTCTGTCAAAAGTAAATAAAACATTAAAAATTTTTTTTAATTAAAAATTCCAAAATACTAAAACAAAAAAAAACCTTTTAGGCATACTAGCATTATAATAGCTCTATTTATTTCTCCTAAATTTTTAGACTTTGCAAATTCCACGTAAGTTTGTTGAAGCTTAAATTTTCCTTTTCTTTCTTTTTCAATCCTGCTGCACTAGTGCCCTATGCATTTTTTAAGTCAGCCCAGGTGGTAATTCACAGTGGCTATGGGGAGAGTCGCCAGAAAAATTATATCTACATCCATAGGTGATTTTGAGGCTTAAATAAGATAAATGTATGTGGAAAACTCCCTTTCATGGTATGCGATGTTCCTCAGTTCTATGAGACCCAAAGCCCCCTTCTTACAACAGATATTTGTTTACAGCCAGTGGCAGGCAGAAATCTAAGAGAGCCTCCCCAACCCCGCTAGGTACAGACCTCTTTAATCCCCTCCCACAGGGTGTGGGTAGGACCACTAAATATTATGGGATGGATGTCCCTCCCATAATTAGATGACTAATCAATTGATTGTGAGTTAATAAAAAAGATTATCTCAGGTGGATCTGATCTTTACAAGAAAGTGAAATATCACATTCTCTCAAACTACCACCCTGTTAGATGTTTTAAACCACTACCTCTGTGGAAATCTGTTACACCACCCTGGAAGTAATATCCCCTTTTCCATCTTGAAATAAAATTCAGAGATAACATAGTCTGCTTATATACCTCATATCAGAAGTTCAACATAATGTCTGAACTACACTATAAGAAGTAAAAGGAGAATAATGTATGTATTTCAACAAGTGAGTGCCCAGTCCTAATCACACAAGAAGACATATGAGAGAGCCAGATGTTTGCACCTGTGTATAGAACCATAGAGAATGTCACGGGTGCAAACGCAGACTGGCCAAAATTTTCCAAACTAGTGAAAAATCCCTGGTAAAATTTTGTACAAAACAAAGTACAATCTTCTGTCCATTTGTATGCTAGCTGCATTTCCCAGAATGTCAGTATATATTAAAACCTCACAAAAGGTACCTTGTAATTCAAGTTGTGTTTTATACACCTATAACTGTAAACAGCTTTCTCATTTACACAGCTGTCCGGTGGGACATTTACAAGTTATCCAGGATGCAGAAAAATTCTTGGTGGAGATGGGAGCCCATCTCCTAAAAGCCAGGAGCCCCCTTTCCAAGTCATGGTGCAATCCCAAGCTCCCCCACAAATTTCCTAAATGGCTCCCACGGGAAGATGCTGCTGGACTGCTGCAGAACATCCAGGTGCTATTATTACTTGGTGGTGCTCACTTCCTGTGCCCTCCTGGGTTGGTTTTTTGGGGTGGTCATGCTGCAAAAAGGTACATTGGGTATAAGGGGGGGGGTTGTATCTTTTTTTTAATTTTTTTTTAATGTTTATTTATTTTTGAGACAGAGAGAGACAGAGCATGAACAGGGGAGGGTCAGAGAGAGAGGGAGACACAGAATCCGAAATAGGCTCCAGGCTCTGAGCGGTCAGCACAGAGCCCGACGCGGGGCTCAAACTCACGGACCGTGAGATCATGACTTGAGCCGAAGTCGGACGCTTAACTGACCAAGCCACCCAGGCGCCCGGGTATAAGCGTTTTTTTGTGTTTGTTTTTTTTTTTTGCTTGTTTGGCAAGATGACAGTATTGAAATTAAAAATGCAAAGCCCTCCAGTGGTGATGGCCAAGAAAAAGGCCACTGCAGAGTGTCCCTCTCCTTGCACAGGCAGCTTCCCAGCAGAGCCCTGTGTGGGGGCAAAGCTGTGAGGCCCAGCGGGGTGCGCCAGAGTTCTGGAAGCACAGGAAGTCAGTGGAGCCGCCTGCCCACGCTTTTCTGGTTTTCCGTAGCTGTAAATGTTGTGGGTGACAGGGTCACTCTGGCTAGTTACCAAGATGCCTGGCTTCGTGTACAGGGATCACTGATGCTCATTTCTGCTGCCCCAAAGGGTGCAGTGGTGATATGCAGCATGCTTCCCAGCCGAAAAGCAGAAGGCACTGAGTGAGAGCATCTCCACCCAAACTGAGGGCCTGAGAAGTGTGACCGCCCCCACTTGCAGGGAGAGTGGGCAGGGGGGTTGAGTGTGCAGAAGGAAGGTCCGTGGGTTCAGCCTGGGCACAGTAAAAGAGCACCAGTTAGATCCTCCTGTGAGAGACTCTGAAAGGAGAAATGCTCAAAGGTCACCGGCTTCCAGCCCAGGGAGCCCAGCACCCCACTGCTTCCACTGGAGGGTTTCCTGCTGGGATCCCAGCTGCATAGGGCCTCTGCAGGGAGACTGAGAATAGACCAGTTCTCCAGCAAGCCCACAGCCTCCCTTGGCACCTCAGGGCCTCAGAATCCCGAGTGGGTTTTTAACTAGGTGTCAGAAAAACCTCACTGCTTCCCCAATACCACCAGAGTGAATCCACTGCCGGGATGTGCAACCCCCACAGGACAGAAAGCTTCTGATGTTCGGTTAATCTGGATGCTGGATTTTAGTGTGAGTGCCTGCCTAATGGGATCTGGGGGAGAATATTCAGCCCTCCGTTCTGGTGTGGACTTGTCCTGGAAAGTGTGCAATATATTTGAGTCCTGTGCTGGTTCCCATTCATTATGAATCATCTCGTCTCTTGGATTTGCAGACCTGTTCTTTTGGAGTCTACCTGTAAGGGAACACTTCGGCTTCAAGCCGGCGATGAGAAGGGCCCTATTTCATGAAATTCACTGGTCAGACACAGACAACTCTCATAACATCTTTGTTATGTTTATTGAAACCTCAGTGGGCAGTACTTTCCGGAGTAAGACAGGGACTTTCAGTTTTGGGACCAGTACCGTGATCTGGAAATGCTTGATTCTTTCTCCTTCCTAGAGCCACCGGGAGAGTCCCTCCTTGTACCCGGGGCCATAGGGTCCTCAGTTACGAATCATACATTTCTTACATTTCAACATCTTTGAAATTAGATGCATCTTGTATATTTCTTAACAGAATGATACACTCAGTGCAGAGCCCGCTTGAGATTCTCTCCCTCTCTGCCCCTCTCCCTGCTCTCTCAAATAAAAAAATCCAAAAAGATTTTTTCTTAAATAACAAGGGCATTAATCCTTCATGAGAACCCCACCTTCGTGAGCTCATCTAAACCTAATTTCTTCCTATCTTAACCTGTTCCCACTGCTATCACAAAAATACCACAAACTGGGTGACTTATAAAGAGCAGAAAGTTATTTCTCATGGTTCTGGAGGCTGGAAGGCCAAGATCAGGGTGCCAGCAAGGCCCGGTCCTGGTGAGGGCCTTTTTCTGGGCTGCAGACTGCCAACTTACTGTGTTTTCACACGATAGAGGGAGTAAGGGAGCTCTCTCAAGGCACAAATCCCCTTCATGAAGGCTCTGCCCTCATGACCTAATTACCTCCCAAAGGCCCTACCTCCTAACACCATTACCTTGGGGGGTAGGACTTCAACATAGGAATTTGGGGGAGGGCACAGAAACATTCAGGTCTTAGCACCTCCCACAGGCTTCATCTCCAAATATCATCACATTGGGGGTTAGGGCTTCAACATATGAATGGGGGTAGGGAGTACAATTTAGTCTATACCAGATATCATTGCCAGTGAGACATGATCATTTGGATGAGAGTTTTCCTAAGTCATTTCTGGTTGAACATAACACACGTGACATAATGGTTAATTTCTGTGTCCAGCTGATAGTTATTTTTCGATGTGCCACAAAACACCCAAACTTGGCTCTTCTCTGGTCAACGATTTTCTTATCTATCTATCTATCTATCTATCTATTTATTTAAGTATTAGTTAACATACAGTACAATATTGGTTTCAGGAGTAGATTTCAGTGATTCATCACCTACATACAACACCCAGTGCTCATCCCAACAATTGCCATTTTTAGTATCCATCACCCATCTAGTCCATCTCCCACCCACATCAATTGATCCCTTCATCAGTTTGTCTCTATCATTAAGAGTCTCTTGTGGTTAGTTTCCCTTTCTTCTCTTCCCCCTCTTCCCATATGTTCATCTGTTTTGTTTCTTAAATTCCACATATGGGTGAAATCATATGGTATTTGTTTTTCTCCAATTGACTTATTTTACTTAGCATAATACATCCTAGCTCCACCCACGTCATTTCCAATGGCAAGATTTCATTCTTTTTGATGGCTGAGTACTGGGCAATGATTTTCTATCAATAATTTTAACAAAGGTATCATAAAGTTGTTTATCTAGTTATTTATAGTTTATTCAAAGCTAGAAGGACAACTTACATCCTACGTGGAAAACACTTCCCACTAAATGAAATCGGCAATGTGGAATTTAACAAAACAAAAGAAGTATTCATTTGCATTCAAAGAATCAATGGCATTGTGTAAGATGAGGAAGAAGGTGATCAGACCATTCTGTGTAGAGGAAGGTTTAGTCAATATAAAGTTTGATGCGAAGCAAGACTGTCATAGAGTCATGAAAATAGGTAGCAAAGAATTACATTTTATTTATTAAATATTTATTTTGAGAGAGGGAGAGAGATAGAATGTGAGCAGGGGATGGGCATAGAGACAGACAGAGAGAGAGAGACAGTTTCAAGCAGTCTCTGCACTGTCAGCACAGAGCCCAATGAGGGGCTCAATCCCACGAACCTCAAGATCGCGATCTGAGCCGAAATCAAGAGTCAGACGCTTAACCTACTGAGCCACGCAGGTGCCCCAAGAAGTACACTTTAGAAAGTATTCTGACCTTAAAATATAATGGTTCTATTGGACTCTGGACACAGATTCATATAAAGGAGTTTCTCAGCCTCAACACTATTGACACTTTGGACCAGGTAATCCTTTGTTGTGGGGGCTGTCCTGTGTATTATAGGATATTTAGCAGAAGCGAGAGAGAGAGAGAGAGAGAGAGAGAGCACACAAGTGAACACATGAGCCATGCTCTAGGGGTGGGGGAGAGCACACGAATATGGCAATATGCTAACAATTGTTAAAAACTAGGTGGAGTGTATGTGGTTGTTTTTGTACTAGTTTGCTTTTTCCATGTGTGTGAAAATGTTGGGGGAATAAATGGTTTGGGAGAAAAGCTGGCCTCATTTTTCAAATGGAGACCAAGTAATTTTCTTATTTATTTTTAGAGCCAAAAAAGATTGACCTTTTCTCCAAATAGAGCCCATATAACTTTATTTATTTCTCTAGCCTTTTCTCATTTTGTGGAGGCACTTGGAGTTCACTTTTGAGAGTACAAACTGTCTATAATAATTTAACCTGAAAAATCCCCCAAAGGGGAAGGGTGTGTACTTACACAGGGGGCGTCATCCACATAGGTGACTTCATGAAGACTCCCCTACCCTGGCCGGGGGCCTGGAGCCTGAAGCTGTGCAGGTAGGATGGCCAGTGTATCCCAGTCTGCCCTGGGTGGTTCCAGTGCTAGCAGGAAAAGCCCCAGCTGGGTCGTCGGTCACTCTTGTGCAGTGCGGAGGGCCTGCCTATGTTTACAATGTTGAGCAATGAGGAGGAGGGCAGTGTGCATCCTTGACCCTTTATAGCTCACAATGAGATGTTGTTCTGTTAGTAGATGGTTCTAGCTCCAGGCATGATTCCACTAGGCCACACCTCCACCTGCCAGCAGGTGCCTTCCACCCACAAAAGTCTAGTCCAAAGGGCTAGACATCAATGTCAAGGGCACTCTTCAGAAACTATGACCTAGACTGGAGGCTCTGAAATAAGGCAGACCAAAAGGCCAACGTCACCAGCCCAACATGAGAAACTTAGTTTTGACCTTGTTGCCTTTCCCTGTTATTTCCCCCTCTTAGTGTTTATAAACCGCTTATTTCATTCTTCCCTCATCCTCTGCATTCTCCACTCTTTGTAATCCTGTAATTACCACTTGGGAGAAGATTGAGACCTGGAGAAATTACGCAGTTTGCCCAAGGTCCCAGACCTGGTAAGGGCAGACATGGGACTTGAGACCAGGTTTCTCTGAATCCAGAGTTCCTGCTGCTAATCACTTCATTCCTGCTGTAGACCGAATGTCTGTGTCCCCCTAACATTCACATGCTGAAATCCTAACCTACAATATGATGGAGTTGGGAAATGGAAGGTACTTAGGCCTGGGAGTGGAGACCTCATGAATAGAATTAGTGGTCTTATTAAAGAGGCCCCGGCTCTACCACGTGTGGATACAGCAAGAAGTAGCTTGTCTACAACCCCAAATAGGGCTGTCACCAGAACCCAACCGTGTTGGCACCCTGATGTCAGGCTTTCAGCCCCCAGAGTCATAAGAAATAACTTTCTGTTGTTACAAGCCACCCAGCGTATGGTAATTTGTTACAGCAGCCCAAACAGACCAAGGCCATTCCTTTCCAACTCATCACGTTCATGAGCAGTGGTTCACCTCAGTGGCTCTGCCTTCCCAGGAAGACTTTGCATTTTCACAGGAATTTATAAAGCCAGAAACCCCTGCAGGACCCCGAGAAAAGAGAGCACACATGTAGTGGTGGCATTTCTCACAGCACTGGGAATGCTCTGCACGTATCACAAGGGCATCCCATCCACGACTGGGCATTCTCAGCCTCCTAACTATTGGTCTAGAGGAACAGCCGAGAGCCACGCTTTGGCAGGAGATAGACAAGGGCTCAGTACCAGGCTCTGCCCCACAAGCGGTGACCTTGGACAAGACGTTTAAACCTCTCTAAGCCGTAGTATTCCCAGGCGTAACATGGGGATACTAAGAGCCCCTAAATCATAAAGTTACTGTGAATTTCAACAAATTAGTTAATGTGAAGGAGTGAGAGCAGTGCCTGGCCCACTGTGAGGGAATCTTAAGAAAAACACTCTAAGATGCCTACAATATTGAGGGGGAATCATGGGTTCCATTTTCTCTATAAGATAAACTAACACATTTCATGTACCTCGGTGGAGCCAAGTGACACATGATTCAAACTGAGAATAGAGTCATATTTTTAACATTTAAATATGAAAAAAAAGTCGGTTTTAAAAATTCAGTTTTTATTCGACTCTGTTGAAGGAATGTAAGGGTAATCAAATATAATCCTTAATCACCTTTCTAGTACCTCCTTGTCTCTTCTTCCTGTTTTGATGAACCTCAGCGTCTCCCCCGGCCCCAGCTAGCTCAACCCCAAACTCTCCCCCTCATCCTCAATCCAGCAGATCTTGAAGACGCTGCTTTTGGCCAGTCCTTTCCACCTCCCCTTCTGCCCACCCCTCCCCCACTGCTCTTTCCCCTCCTCCCCCTCGTTTTGCTCAAGTCCATCCTTCGATCCTTCGCTGTCCCTTTTCTGATTTTACAGAATAGAAGTGTTGGAATTACATATTTTTTGTGTGTTTCGGGAAACACACCGACGTGTGTGGGAGTGAAATAACGTGACTTTTGAGATCCGTTTTTAAATACTTGGGGAAAGAAAAAAAAATAAATGAAATAAATGTGGCAAAATCTTGACAATTGTTCAATCTGGGCGATGGCAATATGGGTGTTTTGTTTTTAATTATGCCCCCTTCTTTTGTGGAGGTTAGACATTTTTCACAATTACACAAATACTAAGTCTTAGGCCAATGTGGCAGAAAGACTCTCTATAAAATGGGAGGGAGAGAGGGGGAGGATTAGGGGGGAAGCAGTCGAGTCAGGCCTCATGGGGGCTGGGGAAAGAACCAGGATCTGTAGCCTGTCAGGAACTGAGACTGGCACGCTGGGCGATCTCTTTCTGGGGCTATGTGGTTTCTAGTCTTTCTTTTTTTCTTTTTTCTTTTTTTTCAACATGTTTGTTTATTATTTAGAGAGAGAGAGTGAGAGAGAAAGCACGCACAAGGGAGGGGCGGAAAGAGAGAGAGACAGAGAGAATCAAGCAGGCTCTGCTGTCAACACCTGTTGTGGGGCTTGAACACACAAACCACCGTGAGATCGCGACCTGAGCTGAAATCGGGGTCAGATGCTTAACCAACTGAACCACCCAGGCACCCCTCTCGTCTTTCTTCATTCAGCATAATTAACTCCTGCTGCTTCTTTCTCTCCCATCTGGCTCTTTGTGTCTCTGTGCACAAGGCGGAAAACAGTCACTCCCTACATCCCAAGTTCTCCTATCTTTGATTACAGGCGACCAGGAGAGACTGCAGGGATTTTCCCCGTATTCCGATTTTCAACTTGCCAGGACAGAGAATCTGAGTGTCTCCCTTTGGTCAAGGGTTGCTCCTGGCCCAATTATCTGTGGTCAAAGGGCCACTCAGTACAAACATGTTCACTAGGTGCCTGCATGAACAATGTTGGGGAGTAATTCTCCAAGAAGCACTCCTCAGCCAGAATGGGGCTTTCTCCTGTAAGTAACCATAACTTCAGTTTATAAAAATAATCAGTTCAAATGTTTTTAAATTCTGAAATGTAAAATTGAGGCCTTGCCAGACCCTGAAATGCCATCTGAATCACCCCATCAAGAGAAGCCTGGTTAGGTCCTATATCATCCTTCAGAGCTTTCTGTATCATTCTGGGTCTTTACAAAAATCTGTCATTTATTTCGGAGCTGGGTGGGGATGCCCAGCTAACCAGAATATCCTATTCTTGGGCCTGCCAAATAAATAGGGGTTTACTGTCTTCCCTGGAGTCTGGAATGGTTTCGGTCAAATAGGCTCCACATTTCCATGAGTTTTAAGATGCTGAATATCAGCCAGCTCCACCCCACCAAGTGTAATTGTTGACAGCTGTGTCTTGAAAAGACTTTCTTTTGTTGCTCATCCTGCTGAGTGAGCCGAATTGCTTCATTAACATTTAGGCCATGTTACACGTTCAAGTGCTTGCGAGGTATTTGGATTTCAGATGAGGTTGTTTTTAAAAAAAAAAAAAATTTCTTGCAAACATGACAAGCCTCCATTTTTGTAATGAGTTTTTGTGTATATGGGTGCTATTGAAAGCGGATTTGCATCTTTGTTCATTTGTCATGCAAAGATGTACAGAAATGATTGGTATGGGTTGACCTAGTTATTAAGGCCTTTTATATTTGTGAAGAGCAAATTTCGAATCATTCCCTAGAGTGGCTGCCGAGAAGACAGCGTCAGTTCCAAAGGGTGCTCAGTGGGGGAGGGGAATCGCTCCCCTACTAAAAATCACAGGCTTCCCTAAGCCTTCCTCCCAATGAACGTACAAATGGATTTAAGCAAAAACGAAACCAAAGCAAAACCAAAAACAAACCAAAAAAAAACCCCAAAACAAAACAAAACAACAACAGTAAAAACCACTGAACTTGCCTGGAAGGTTCAGCTTCAAGGTAAGATCAGCTTCCTCCACCTACCCTTCTGAAGAGATCGATGCTTTCAACCATTGCTCTATGGGAATGCAGGTGCTGTTGCAGCAAGCAGCTCCCCTTTTCTGCTTGAGGCTCCAGGACAGAAAGAATTCCTCATGGCATCCGCTCACACTCTATCTATTACAGAGATTAGAAGAATGTCTAATACCCATTTTTCTTTCCTAACTTCCGTTATTACGAGGGCGGCAATGTGCTGTGCTAAAATACTTAGCTTCTCAGACTCCTTTGCAGCTAGGGATGGCCCACGTGATCCAAATCTTGCCAATGAAATACACGGGAAAGTCACTGAAGGAAACGTCCAGAAAAACCTTTCTGATGGAGCAGATTTGCCTGGCAATGTCATAGGCCTTTGTCCCCTCACAGTTCTGCCCTCACCTCTTCTCACTGTCTTGAACACTGCTGCAGTGGCTGGAGAGACTGTAGTCATCGGATAGAGCAGGAAGGCAGAAGGAGCCCAGCCCTTGAGGGCCTCCTGGACAAGTTCAACCATTCCAGGATGCCCGTCTCTGGACTTCTATTATCTGTTTAAGCCACTAAATAGAGTTTTCTGTTATTTGCAGCCGAACATATTCTTCATTGAGATCCTCCATAAGGGCACGGAAAGGGGTTTATGGGTTTTGTTTGGATCCTATTCATTTATCTATCATTGCGTAACAAATTACTCCAAACGTATAGCTTCAAGCAACAACTACTTTATAATCTTTCTTGGCTTTGTGAATCAGGAATTTAGGCAGTGTCAGCTGAGCAATTATTCCGATCCATATGGCACCAACCAAAGTCACTGGGTGGTACTCAGTGGGTGGATGGTCTAGTCTGGAGGGTCCAAGACAGCTCCACCCACATGTCTGGTGCCTTGGCAGGAGCCCCTAAAACAGGACTCAGTGGGATCTCTCAACTACAGCACTTCCACATGGCTTCTCCAGCACCATGGTGGCTCAGGGCACCTGAAAAGAAAGAGACCAAACAGAAATTTCTGGTTTCTCAAACCTGACCCTGGAAATAGGCACTGCATCACTTTTACCGCATTATATTGGTCAAAGCAGTTACAGAGCTTATCTGGACTCTGGAGCAAGGGGACTTAGACCTACCTCTCAATTGGAGTATTACCTGGGAATTTGGGGCCATCTTTAATCCACCATGGGGGCAACGAGCCAAAAGATTACCTGGACGAAGTTTGATCTATACGCGTAGAATAGATAGGTATCTATCTATCTCTGTCTGAGAGCAGGCCTAATATTCACTCCCTGTGGTATCCGTAGGAAATACAGATTGTCTATGTGGTGTCAGGAACTAGTCTAGGCTCTGGAATGTGATGAACACAACCAACAAAGTCCCCTTCTGTTAAGTCTGAGGTTCTTATTGGACATACAAGAGGAGATACAAGACATAGTTGAAAATCTATGGTAACTATAACAGTTAACTTTATGTATCCGCTTGATTGGGCAAAGGGATGCCCAGATCACTGATAAAACATTATTTCTGAGTCTGTCTGTAAAGGATGTTTCTGGAAGGAATTATCATTTGAATCAGTAGACTGAGTAAAGAAGATCAACCTCATCATTGAGGCTGGGCATTATCCGATCTGCTGAGGGCCTGAAGAAAACAGAAAGGAAGGAGGAAGGACAAATTTGCTCTCTGCTTGAACTGGGACATCCATCTTCTTCTGCCTTTGTACCTCAGTGCTCCTGATTTTGTGGCTTTTAGACGTGGCCTGGGACTTATGACATTGGCTACCCTGATTCTTAGGACTTCAGGTTTGGACTGGAACCAGTACCACGAGCTTTCCTGAGGCTTCAGCTTGCAGACAGCAGATCATGGGACTTCTTAATCTCCATAATCATGTGAGTCAATCCTCCTAATAGACCTCTTTCTAGGGCGCCTGGGTGGCTCAGTCGGTTGAGCGTCTGACTTCGGCTCAGGTCATGATCTCTCGGTTTGTGAGTTTGAGCCTCGCGTTGGGCTCTGTGCTGATAGCACAGAGCCTAGAGCCTGCTTTGGATTCTGTGTCTCACTCTCTCTCTCTGCCCCTCCCCTGCTCACGTTCTGTCTCTCTCTGTCTCTCAATAATAAATAAATGTTAAAAAAAATTTTTTTAAACCTCTTTCTGTGTATCTCTATATGTCCTTATTGGCTTTGTTTCTCTGGAGAACCCTAATTCAGTGACCTAAAGTGGCTGTTATGATAATGCAAAGATCCTGGCCTGCAGATGAGGCGTCCTGGGTTTTCATCTTCAGCTTGGTGCGAAGAATCTGTGTCACTATGAGAAAGTCCAGTAACACCTTCAGGCTTTAGTTTCATCATCAGTAAAGTGACGGGACTCGATTTTATAATCTCTGAGGTCTCTCCCATTGTAAAGTTTTATGGGTCCGGGCAATCGGTATTTATGATTATGAAAAGAACTGGAGTCATGATTTCTTCTTTTAATTCTTAAAAATAACATGCTTTTACTGTTGTCAAATTCCACTGTACTTTTCTTCCACAGACTCAGTTCATTTATAGAGAGCAGGCCTCAGAGAGAACTCAGGGTAAAGGCAATATTTTTGTGAAAATTAAATCTTCCCGGATAATTTGATTTCCCTGACTTGCCCTGAGAACTTGTTCTTTCCAAACTTACCCTGCTGTTCTCTTTTTAACATTATAATATAAAATGTTTCCATTGTCATTGGAACATGACAGCAGACTCAGGATGGCCAAATGTTCCAGGGTTCATTGGGTTCTGGACCACAAGGGAATCTGAGAAGTCTTAACAACAAAGTGAAAGAACAAAAGCCTCACAGTGAGTAACTTGGGGTTCAGTGAAGACAAGCAGACCCTTCGTGACAGGAAGATGAATATGACTACAAGTGTAATATTGAACTTTGTAGGGGAGGGGGGGACAACCATAGTTACTTTGTTCAGGGAATCTATTCCTTTCTTTCCACCTCAAAGATTTGTAGTAATAATAAGTCATTTAATCTCATAAGAAGTTAGGCATGTCTAGTGAATTCATTGAACACCTGAGTGGCTCAGAGAACTATGGCAAGTCTTGGGGATGTGAGACTGTCATAGAAAAAGCAGAGCTGGAGACTGTTTAAGCAGTAAAAACTGATTTCATTCAGGACTGTTGCAACAGGAGAAAAGAAACCTTGTCACAGAGCTGGGCTCAATTCTGAATATAGCCTGGGCAAGTGGGAATTTATTGCCAAGGAGCAGAGTGGGACTCAGTGGATGGAAAATTACTGCAAGGAAACATCAGGAATAAAGGGGGGATCTGGCTCAACTGACCGAACAGGATTCTCGCTGCAGACAGGCCTGGGTGACCAGATATCCCTCGGGGAAGGTGGGACGGTGAGGAAGCTGAGTATACACCCAGAGTGATCAGATATGAAGGATAGGGGATCCTTGGTAAACTGACTTAGTGGGGTTTTTGCTGATACTGAATTTTGTAAAGAATTGCACAGATGGGCCTAGGAAAAGCTTCAGGAGCCTGACAGAAGTGTGGTCAAGCAAAGAATCTTTGTCAAGAGGTAGAAAAACCTGGGTTTCTTTCTGAGGAACAAAAATATGTATGATTTTGGCTTTGACTCCCTGCAGTTTTCTGGGTAAATCTATTAATTATTTTCTGATTATGTTATGGATATGTTCTTTGGGTTTCGAGAAGAGAAAAAAGGATCTGCACTATATGCTCTCTACTATTATATTAATACAAAATACTACTATGTAAGGCTTATCATCTGGGGAAATAAATGTTATAAGACCTCCCTGTAACTCTATCCTTGGGATCCATTCCTGAAGACAGCCTTGCAAAGTAAGACTGCTTCAAACAGAGGCCTTTGTGATTCATCAGTAACGAGTCTTCTTTGGACCGGCCCAGGAAAGATGCAATGCTCACAAAATGACATTTTATAGTGAATAGTGTCATACTGAAGAACAACTTAATAATAATAATAATATAACCAAGATATTTACCAAGGGCTACAGGCCAACAATGTGCCAGATACCGTGCTAGCAGCTTCTTTATACATTTCTAATCCTCACAATAGTACTGGAAGGTGGTACTGTCTCCATCTGAAAAGGCCGAGGTTCAGGGATGCTGAATCTTCATACGAGTGAGTAGTGGGGCTGAAATTCTAACCCAGTCTGTCTGTTGCGAAAGCCCAAGTTTTCTTCACTTTTGTCTGTAGCCAATTATCCCTTTGTGGGTAATGCAAATATCGGTAGAACACCATAGAACAACTGCAAACAAACAATTTGTATTTTGCTCACTTGGTAACAAAAGACAAGACAATGGGGCAGCAATTAACATTGTTGAAACAGGATATTTTCCCTTTAAGATTTATATGGTAAATACCCATTGTCAAGTATTTCTGGATTCTACTGAGCTCTCTCTCACCTCAATAAATGCTATTCAGAGGTTCATGGAAACCACAACACAGACTAGCTCTGTCTGTCTGGTGGATGAGAAGTTAAAATGCTCGTAATTTTATCAAGTACTGCCTCTTTGGGTTATTTTTATTTTTGAATTTATAGTCTCCTCCACTCACCTTATCTTTTGAGTGAATTCTTCTCTCCTAAATCTCTTCTTTGTAGCTTCACTCTTCTTTTTTGCCCCCCAAGATTCCCCTTCCTGCCCTTTCATTTGCAAGCATCTCGTCTCTAACACTGTCTGGCTGCCCTCACTCCTGTCTATTTAAGATCATTAAAAAATAAACACCTGGAGAAAAACATCACTTTCAGTAATGACTGCATGCAATACTCCCCTGCCCTAGCCCAAATTCTTGGTGTTTTTCCCTCTCTTCCTCTGCTAGGTGATTTTGTAGATACTTCTATTCAATTCAGGGTCCTTGTCGTCAATTTGTGAAGAATAGATAGTAGAAAAATAAATCACCTCAATTTACTACTTGCTGGCATCTTCTGTAAAGATTTTGAAGAAAGGAGAGTAAGACCAGTGACAAAAATGTAGCATTTAAAAATATTTCTCATATTGAAATAAGTCTGAATTCATAGGAAGTTGCAAAAGTAGCATAGAGAGGTCCTGTGTATGTACCCTTCACCCAGTTTTCCCCAATGATAACAGCTAACAGCTATAACACATTATCAAAACAAGGAAATTGACATTGGTACAATTCACCAAACTTAGTCACATTTCTCCAGTTTTTTGTCTGTTTGTTTGTTTTTGTATTTTTTGCTTTTTTAATGGGCTTCATGCCCAACATGGAGCCCAACAAGTGGCTTGAACTCATAAACCTGAGATCAAGATCTGAGGTGAGATCAAGAGACTGACGCTTAACTAACTGAGCCACCAAGAGCCCCAAGATTTCACCAGTTTTATACGCATCATTTGTATGTGTGTGTGCGCGCACACATGCATGCATGCATGCACATTCTGTGTAATGTTATCGCATGCGTACATTCATGTACCCACCATCACAGTCAAGATATAGAGCTATTTGATTACCATGAAGGTTCCTCATTCTACCCCTTCATAATCACACTCACCCTCCAATCTCTCCCATCATCTTCTAATGCTTGGCAACCAATCATCTGTTCACCATCTCCATAATTTCCTCATTTTGAAATGTTGCATAAATGGAGTTATATACCTTTTGAGATTGGCTTTTTGTTTTTGTTTTTGTTTCTGTTTTTTTACTCAGCACAATTCCATTCAGATCATTTTTGGTAAAATGTCTGTTCATGTCTTTTGCCCATTTTCTAATTGAATTATTTTTGTTTTGTTTTGTGTTACTGTTGAGTTTTTAAATATATACGTATTCTAGACATGTCTTTTGTCAAATATGTGGTTTGCAAATATTTTCTCCCAGTTTATATCTAGTCCATTCATTTTCTTAGCAGAGTCACAGAGCAAAATTCATAATTTCCATGAAGTTCAACTGACCAAATTTTTTTTAAAAAAATTTTTTAAAGTTTATTTATTTTGAAAGAGAGGGAGCATGAGTGGTGTAGGGGCAAAGAGAGAATCCTAAGCAGATTCCACACTGTTAGCGCAAACCCCTACGCAGGGCTTGAATTCAGGAACTGTGAAATCATGATCTGAGCCGAGATCAAGAGTTGGACACTTAACCAACTGAGCCACTCAGGCACCTCATGTATTTCTTAAATCTTAAGCATAACTCCCAAAATATATAGACTTAAAGCCAACTCTCCTTATTGTATTAATTGTTCTTTTCATCTATGTGCATTAGCTATACATACAAAGGAAAGGCATGGAAATCCACTTTTTTATATCTAATAACAGATCAGTGGTTCCATATCAAATGATATTATTGACAGTAAGCTGTGTTTTGTTCATTAGAATGACAAATACTATACATGTCTTGTGCATTAGTCAGTGGGTGGGAAAATAGGATTATATAGTTACCTCATAAATAGATTTTCTTTAAGCACAGCTCTAGCTAAGTGCTTTCTAAATTAGAAAAACATATCCTGAGTACTTTTGCTCTAGCATATAAACCGGGTAAGGGTAGGGTGGATAATGGAAGGTAATATATTCAGATCTGCCTGTAGATCCTGAGACCTTAAAACCCAGGGCCAGGCAAGGGTGAGTCTAGTCAAACCAGAACAGGTGTCCTGGGGTCCCGCTCTCTCTGACTGTGGTAATACCTAAGTGGACCAAACATCATATTTGTGGTGAGGAAGAGTTAATAATATTTCTAGTCAATATGCTATACCTAAGGTGAATTATTTGTTTTAGGGCATTTCTTCAAACATATTTTTCTTTGATATCTTTATTTTTGTACTTCAAGTTTTAGTATTTCTTTGTTTTCCCAAGCTTTTCCTCCCTTAAAATTAGTTAAAACAATTAGTTTAAAAAACCCTAATTCTGGACTTCCAAAATCTGGAAATGGGGAGCTAGATAAATGAGACCAACCCATTCACTGAGAAAAATGAGTAAAAAACTGAATAAATTATATATAAATAGTTATGTCTGAAAACATGAGAGAGTTTATATGGCCAAGAATGGGATGACAATGAAAACCCATAAAGGTGATGCCTATGCCTTGAAATTTTTGTTGATTTAGAAGAAGCAGCTGAAATGCCAGGAGGCCAATCAGTACTCTTGTTAGTTTTTGTTTGTTTGTTTGTTTTAATGTTTAGTTTTGGGAGAGAGAGACAGTGGGGGAGAAGCAGAGAGAGAGGGAGACACAGAAACAGAAGCAGGCTCCAGGCTCTGAACTGTCAGCACACAGCCGGATGCAGGGCTCGAACCCATGAACTGTGACATCATGGCCAGAGTAAAGTCAGACGCTTACCAACTGAGCCACCCAGGTACCACCTCTTGTTAGTTTTAAAGAGTTAGAGAGATAAAGGTTGGAATAAATGATCTGCCAAGATAAGGCTTTGGTGAGTCCCTACATTTTGGTCTGGGACACAAAGAGCTAGCCCTGGAACTAAAAGTGAACCTAAAAAAAGTCTCTCACAGCCCTTTTACAGATCTCACACAAGTAACCCAGTAATGCTAGGTACTCCAGGTGCTTGGCAAAAGCAAGCCAAAATGCCCTCTGGAGAAATAGAATATTACCTTGGTTTCAAATAATTTCAAGAAGCAATTTTTCAAATACAATGCTTGGTATACAAAGGTAAGTGAGTACACAAGAAGATAGGACCACATGAACTATAATCAGTAGAAATAATGGTGATAGAAAAAGATTTATGGAAACTGCGTAGCTATTGGAGTCATCAGAAATAAGTATTAAAATAACTTCATTCTACATTCAAGAAGACAAAGACAAAATTGATTATCTGGTGAAAGAACTGAAAACTTATTGTATAGCCAATTAAAAAAACAAATATAAATCCTAGAACTGAAAATACAACAGTGAAATTCAGAATGCAATGGATGGGTTTAATAGTCAATTATTCACAGCTGAGGAAAAAATAGTGAACTGGAAATAAGTCAGAAGAAAATATGCAGAATGAAGCACAGACATGAAAGAATGCAGTAAACATAAAAGAACACAATGAGAAGGTCTAATTTAAATTAAAGTTAGAGAGGAGGAGAAAAATGTGGCAAAAGCAATATTTGAAAAGAAAATGGCTGAGAATTTTCTAAAATTGATGAAAGATATCAATCCATAGAATCAAGAATACAAGTTAATTCCAACCAGGATAAATACATAAAAATACAAATATATGCATCTAACCAAAAGAGAGAAAGAGAGAGGGAAAATCTTAGGAAGATTACAGAGAATACTCAATCTGAATGGAGTCAAAGAAAGGAACTATATGTGAAAAATTAGTACGAAGAGTAACAGAAATAAAAACCAAATATCTGTCAATTACAGTAAATATAAATAGAATAAATCTTTGAGTTAAAAAACAAAGATTATTAAACAAAGATTATTAAATTTGAAAAATAATAGGGCTGTCAGTTTCTGGTCCAGCTTGTAGGGAGTTTGGAAATCATTGCTCTATTTTAAAACAAGTAAAAGCTGAACAAATGGAAAAATCAATTCTTCTTAGATTTGTCAAGAGAATTGAGGCAAGAGGGCAAACCACTGCCCCCTAAATTAGAGAGACAGGCAAATACAGAGAATCCCAACTTTCTGAAGCAGAAACCCATGAGGAGAAACCTCCCTGGGAAACAGTACTGGTGTAGGAAAACCTAAACTGTAATTGACAAGTTGCTGGAGGCCCAGTGTGAATACGTCTGAGAATTAAAATCCCAGTCCTAGGGGGCCTCCACATATTTGTGAGTTTTATGTCAAAACACAGCAAATTTCAAAGCAAGGAAAATGTTCTGCTCAGTTCTGAGCTTGAGGATGTCCCAGTAGAACTTTCAAAACTGAAAAGCAAAGAAAAAAGAAAGACTGATAAAAGCAGAATATTCTCCAAACTGAAATACTTAGCTATAAATCTAACAAGATATGTACAAGATACGTATAAGGAAAACTACAACCCTTTAATGAATGAAACCAAAGAGGAACTAAATAAATAGAGAGATATCCCATATTTGTGCAAAGGAAGACTCAATCTTGTCAAGAAGTTAGTTCTTTTCAACTTAACCTATAGATTCAATGCTATCCCAATCAAAATCCCATCAAATTATTTTGTGGATATTGACAAGGTGATTCTAAAGTTTATGTGAAGAAGTAAAAGACTCAGAATAGTCAGCACAAGTGTAAGGAGAAGAGCAAAGCTGGAGGACAAATACTATTCAACATCAAAACTCTCTATAAAGCTACATGGTGGTCAAGACCATGTGGTATCGGTGAAAGAAGAGACAAATAGATCAAGGGCACAGAATAGAGAGCCCAGAAATAGACCCTCACAAACATAGTCAAGTGGTCTTTGACCGAAGAGCAAAGGCAATACAATGAAGCAAAGATAGTCTTTTCAACAAATGATGTTGGAACAACTAGACATCAACAGGCTAAAAAAGTAAATCTAGACACAGAGCTTATACTCTTCACAAAAATTAACTCAAAATGGATCACAGATCTGAATGTAAAATATAAAACTTTAAAACTCCTAGAAGATAAGAGAGGAGAAAATCCAGATGAACTTGGGTTTGATAAAGACTTTTTAGATACAATACTAATGTCATGATTCATAAAAGAAATAATGAATGACCTAGGTTTAATTAAAATTAAAAATGTCTGCTCTGCCAAAGATTCTGTCAAAAAGAATGAGAAGACAAGTCCTAGATGGGGAGAAAGAGATATTTGATAAAGGGCTACAAAAGTCTTATCTGATAAAGGGCTGTAATCTAAAATATACAAAGAACCGTTACATCTCAGCCATAAGAAAATGAACAACCTGATTTTCAAAGTGGGTAAAAGACCAGAACAGACAGGCACCACCAAAAAAGAAATACAGCTGGAAAACAAGTATATGAAAAGACGCTCAACATCCTATGTCATTAGGGAATTGCAAATTAAAACAAGAATGAGATACCACTAGACCCCTACTCGAATGGCTGAAATCTGGAACCCTGACGACACCAAATGCACAAGGATGTGGCGCGACAGGAACCCTGATTCATTGCTGGTGGAATGCAAAATGGCACAGCCACTGTGGAAAACAATTTGGCAGTGTCTTACAAAACGAAACACACTCCTATTATAGAATCTAGCAATCACAGTCCTCGTTATTTACCCAAAAGAACTGCAAACTCACGTCTACACAAAAACCTGCACAAGGATGTTTATAGCAGCTTTCTTCAAAATTGTCAAAACTTTAGAAGAAACCAAAATGTCCCTCCCTTCAGCCAAGCCATGCAAAGATGTAGAGGAGCTTTAAAGGCATATTACTAAGTGAAAGAAGCCCACCTGAAAAGGCTACTTGTAGTAGGATTCCAACTATATAACACTCTGGAAAAGGAGAAACTATGGAGATAGTAAAAGGATCAGGAGTTAGGGTGAAGGGAGGGATGAATAGGTTGAGCACAGAGGATTTTTAGGGGGCTGCAACTGTGTGATACTACAGTGGTGGATACAGAGACACGTCATTATACATTTGTCAAAATCCGTTCAATGTACAATAGCAAAAGTGACCACTAATGTCAATTATGGACTTGGGGTGATAATGATTTATTGTGTGTGTTCATTGGTTGTAACGAATGTGCCACTTTGGTAAGTGATGTTGACAACGGGGGAAGTTATGCCTGTGTGGGGGCAGAGCACATACGAGAACTCTCTGTACTTTTTTGCTGTGAAGCTAAAACTGCTCTAACAAAGTCTATTCTAAAAATTACATGTTGTATGTGGGTGATGAATCACTGGGTTCTACTCCAGAAACCAATACTACACTGTATGCTAACTAACTTGAAGTTAAATAAATAAATTTCTAAAAAAAATTATAAAGCATAAAACAATCAAATACCTAGAACTAAGTCCAATAAAAGATGTCCAAGATCTCTATATGGAAAATTACCAAGTATTACTGGGAGAAATTAAAGAAGACCTATATAAATAATCACCTTTATTGATTGCATACTTCATATTATAAAGATGTAAATTATCTTCTAGTAACCTACTGATTTAATGCAGTCTTGTGATTATAAATTTTATTCAGAAATACAAAGGTTTAAGAATGGCCAAGACACTTGAACCAGGTGAGAAGAGTAGCTATCTAGGATATCAAGACATATTATAAACTTTGAGCAATTGGGAAGGTTTGATATTGGGGAAAGGTGGAACAGTGGAATTGGATAGAACATTCCAAAACACACCTAATTTAAGACGAGGGTCGTACTGCAGAACAGTGGGAAGAGGATGATCTTTCCAATAGACAGATCCAGGAAAATTGGAAATCCACATGAAAGAAAATAAAATATGAGTGCTAACTCCTACCGATGAAATTTCAGTTTCAGGAGAGTGCAGACTTAAACGCAAAAAGCAAAACCATAAAGCTTTTGAAAGATAATATAGGGCAATGACTTCTTGTCCTCAAGATAGGGAAACATTTTAAAAGTAGGTGGAATACAAACCATAAAAGAAAAAAAATTATACACTGAATTCCATTAGAGCTTCTGTCCATCCAAGGGATGCCATGAAGAGAAAAGGAAAAGCCTGAGACATATGCGATAAAGGCCTCCTAACTAGAATATGTAATCATACACATGCTTAAGAAAAAAGACAGATCATGGACAAATGGCCGATAGGTAATTCATAAAGGAGGAAATCCAGAAAACCAAGAAATGTATGAAAAGTGCTTGACTCCACCACTAACTAGGAAAATGAAAATTAAGACACCACAAGGTGTGGTCATACCCATCAGAATGACAAAAATGAAAATGGCTGATAATACCAAGTTTTGGAGACAACAAGGAGTAAAAGGAATTCTCCTGCAGTGTTGGCGAGAGCGTAAACCATTATATCCCATTTTGGAAAACAAGTCTGTCATTATTTATGAAGGCTAAAGATATGCGAAACTCATGACACATCAGTTACGAAAATAAAGCTCCAAAAAGTCATACACGTGCAGGACCCAGTTTATGTGTCTCCCCAGAGTCTTCTGAATGTTGTCAGGTCCCCAGGCCCTGGCTTAATAACGAGCAATGAACCTGCACAGAGTGCTGGGGTCTGCTCTTCTAGGAGGAAACATTTTACCAGTAGTCACTGATGAGCAAGATCTTAAGACCACTTAGCCTTCCTTCCCAGACAAAGGTGAAGCCGGACTTCTGCTTCGTGCCAAACTCCCACAACCCAGCAGTTCTGGCTTTTTAGGTACTATTTCTTGACACAAGACAAGGAGTGTGTTTGTTCCCCTGATAAGTCGTTCAGGATGCCTTTTGGTCTTGCTTTGTAACACTAGATGGAGCTCCTTCTTTTCGTTCCCTGCCGACTCCCGCAGGCAGCTGGCAGCACGCGTGGGCTCAGCAGTTTCTCAGAACCCAGAGCCCTGGCACCGCCAGCTTTCCAAGGACGTCATCATCCGCCAACACAGACGTCTTTACTCTGGGGGAGGGTGGAGTGCGTCTTCCCTCAGGACAGCTAAGGAGCTTAACCCGTCTTCTAGTCAGCTTTATTCTTCTGACTCTAGACAAGTGTGAGATCAAATCATTTCAAACAGCAGATCACTGCCTTTTCCTTTGGGACCCGAGGGAAGCAGAATCCATGAACCCCTTCTTCAGCGGCAACCTTGATTTTATCCTTTTGAGTAGCAAATATCTCTCCACGGCATACAAAGAAGGGTTCAATACATGTTTGTTGCCCATTGAAAAAGAACGCAGCATCGTTGTGGAGAAGAGGGAAAGAATGAGCAGCAGAAATGAGGATTAGTCTGTAAGGTACATGTACGGGGGTGGCTGTGCTCCTGGGAAACCAGACTTCTACCCCCCTAAGGTGTTAGCAAATTCCTGATGGAACTGTCTCCGCTTCAATATTGCCTCTGCAAGGTGACCACCCGTTCTCAAGTACAGCTTCCATTCATATCACATCCCTCGCTTTGTTTTCTCATGTATTTGTCCAGTTATTTATTGCCCATCATTCCACTAGACTGGGTGTTCCCAGAGACCTTGTCTATTTTGTTCAAGGAGTTGTCCACGTGACCTAGAATAGGGCCTGGGACATATTCGGTGCTCAATCAATGTTTGCGGGGTGGATGGTCACCTGTGATTCCAAGCTCCCCCAGGATCAGTTTTGTTCATAGGTCTTCACCCACCCTGCACAATGATGTCCCCGGTCCACAGCTTGTCAAGTAATCTGCAAAACTCTAGCCCTTGCTTGGTGCCCCTGCAAAACCTCCCACATAAGATGTCTTTGGTGTGAAAGACTTCACTGATAATGGAAGAAGGAAGGCCCCCCGTGGAAGTGACCAGATAGTTTGACACTGAACATCGCTGTTTCCTGGATGTGGAGGTTCCATCTTCCTCCCCATAACATCCGGAATTCTCTCAGTCTGTCAACCTTCTGGCGTCTCAGGATTTTGCTGTCACTTCTCTCTGCCTTTCTTCCTTTCCTCAGTTCTCATCCTTACACTTCCACACAGAGTAAGTCAACTCAACTCTTCTCCAGTCTCTCCTCCCAAACTGGGTTCTCCGCCCAGCTTTGCCCCCCCTAAAACCCAAGGAATATTAGCCTGACTAAAGAACCACCTCCCCTAGCACACCCACAGGTCAGAGATACTACAGTCTGCTCTTATGGTAGCCTTCTTCACAACTGATTTTCTCCTGTTTATCTGATTCTGTGACTCTACCCCTTCTCCCTGCAAACAAGAGTTAGGCTAAACACCGAGTGTCCTTCCAATTCTACAATGTTTTTATCTCGAATCAAAGTGGTTTAAAAGCTGACAGATGAAGATCTTAAGAAACAGACATCAATCCCCCTGAAGCCTGGAACTTGAAGCCGAGTGTAGAAATGGGAAGGAGGCGGGAAGTTTCCCTTTACTTGGCCTCGGTGGTTGCCTGAGATGCATGTGGGGTAGCTGTATTTATCAGCCTGTGGTCTTTTTTAAACTGCCTTTGGGGGGCAGTTCAAAAGAGTCATCACCTTGATTTTTGAATTGCCTCTTTTCCCCATAGGCTTCCTCTGACTTTTTATATGCGTTAGGTAAAGCTAGCTGCTGAAATACATAAGCCCTGAAATCTCAGAGACTTAAAACAATAAAGTTTCGGGGCACCTGGGTGACTCAGTCAGTTAAGCGCCTGACTCTTGATTTTGCCTCAGGTCATGATCACATGGTTTTGTGAGTTTGAGCCTCGTCCCTATGTCAGGCTCTTCATGCTGACCTGCTGACCACACGGACCCTGCTTGGGATTCTCCCCCCTCTCTCTGCCCCTCCCACGCTTGTGCTCTCTCTGTCTTTCTAAATAAACTTAAAAACAAAACAAAACAGAAACAATAATGTTTCATTCCAATTCCTGTTGCAGTCGAATGCTAGTCTTAATGGTCTGCCATGTGATCGTTAAGAGGCCCAGACCTCTTTCATCTTGGGTTTCCTTCTTCCATCTTCGTGTACTGAGAAGCTGGCAAATGAAGAAACAGATTCTATGGAGATACATGTGTTTCTTGGCTCATTGGCTCGCTTGACTTTTTATAAAAATCTTCTCACATTCCATTGGTGAGAACCAATCACACAGCCCCCCTCCATGTAAAGGGTGGGAAGGCTGTGAAATGCAGCCTCTGGCTGGCCAGGGGGAGCATGACCAAATTTCCATCTGGAGTTTTGTCTCTTATACTGGGCCTCCCTGCCTTCTTCTAGCATAATATCCCATCTTTCCAGCCAAGGCTGCTACTCTCAATCCCTTATAAACTCCCCAAACGCTTTCCCTTCTCTTCTCGCAGACAAGTACCTAACTTAACACCTTCCTTCTCCCTGAAAAAGCTAATTTATTGGGGGGGGGGAACCTGTGCACTGACCTGTTTCTTGACCTTAGCTTTTCCCTTGCTGGCCAAGCCTGTGTCTCTCTGTTTCTGACTGCTTTTCATGAACGTGCTGTCACCCTGCTCAGCCAGGGGCTACACTTCTCAGCCTCCCCCACCTACATGCCCACTTCTGTCTAGATGAGCGAAGTGACTGATTCTCACCAAAGGATTGTGAGCACAAGAGTTTTTTTAAGACCTGAGTACTTAAAAACCAGGAGCCTTCTCCATAGTCTCTTTCCCCATCTGCCAGCTGCTGAGAGGAACAAGGTGCCATTCGGTGCAGGGGGCTTGGGCTCCGAATGATCACACAGGCTATGCACCTTGCCTTGGACTGCTGTCTCTCTTTCAGGAAAGCAGCATCTATAGTAATGGTGTCATATGTATGAAAGTTAGCTTCCAACACCACCTCAACTCCTTCCTGACTTCTGTCTTCCCATGTGGCCACTGTCCCCTGTTTTTTCCTTCTTCCTTCCTAGACTATTAAAAGCTTAAGCGATAAGCCCTTCAAAATAACCTCAATAAAAGTCTTTTCCAATAAGACTTCAAAACTCAGTGAAGGAATTATCGGCACTGGGACAGGTGGAGAGGGAGAGACATTTTTGAACAAGGTGCTTGTTCACAGTTATTAATATCTACCATTTGTTGGTGAGAATCACATACTGTGTTTAGTACTATACACATGCTCTCACTGAATTTTTTCTACAAACTTATGAGGCTGATATTAATATTTGTCTTCTCTAACCTTTGGGCATCTGAACTAGGGACCTTCCTGGAAAATCTGCCCAGCTGTCTCCTGCTTTGTTCCTTACTCAGTTTCAAACATCTTTATTTTCTCCTGGCATCAGAGTTCCATTCTATTGTCTCCATCTCCCTGGACTGTAAGCTGATGTCTGAGAACATCTCTGTCACCTACTTGTGTACCTTTCTAGTCCTCTGTTCATGTTCAAAGGCATGTGAGGCAGCCTAAGTCTTATACATATTTATAAACCCCACAGAACCTAAGTAACCTTTCCATAGAAGATGCTTAATAACCATATATTAAAATAACGGATGAATCCCAATGATTTAAGTGTTACATTCTAACTACGCCTAGAGTTTCTAAACCTAATTGCATATCAGAATCAAGCAGAAATTGTTATTATATCAAAAGTTTTTAGGATGGGTTTCAGAAATCTCAATTTGTTTAATGTTTATTTATTTTGAGAGAAAGAGAATGAAAGTGAGCAAGGGGGAGGGGCAGAGAGAGAGAGAGAGAGAGAGAGAAGAGAGAGAATCCCAAGCAGGCTCCACGCTGTCAATGCAGAGCCTGATGCAGGGCTCAATCCCATGAACCATAAGATCACGACCTGAGCCAAGATCAAGAGTCAGGCACTCAATCAACTGAACCACACAAACGCCCCCAGACATCTCTATTTTTAAGAGATTTCTGAAGTGATTCTGAAGCAGCCAGCTTGATCCCAGCCTGCACACTGGCATCTGAGAAGCCGTAGAGCACTCTATCTTTCTTCACCTCAGAATCCCGTAATGTTTCCCCTTTCCTCCACCATCCATACTGCCTTATTTTCTCTTAGCAACCAAAAACGAGCAACCAAGTTGATCCATTCTGAGATTCTCACCAGGAGACAAAGAACTGTCCCAAAGTCTAGAAAATGGTAAGCTCTACTAGACATCACAACCTTCCCCTACCAACCAGCCCCTTCCTACAAATGGAGGACTGTTTCTGCAACTCAAGTTAAAAAAAAAAAAAAAGAAAAAAAAAAAGACCTTTTTCCTGGACATGTTTCACCATGTCGCATATTTTACCCAGTGACAGACCCTTGAACGTCTCCACACTGAGTTTTGACTTTAGACTGTCTTCATGTCTACTTGGTGTTTAGGGAATCCCATGTCTCAGATGACCTGAATCCACTATTTTCTCATGCTGACCCTACCTGCAGCATACTCTTTTGGGGAGCTTTTGCAGAGAGGCTGTTAAAGTAGAACAGGCAGATTCAAGAAAACTGCCATCTGGTTTCCATGCTGCAGATGCCCACACGAGTCTTGAAAAATCTAGCTGGGGAGGAGGTGGAAGATCCTGTGGGCTGGCTGATAAAGGAGGAGATGAGAAGGGTACTTTTTTCCCCTTAATGTTCCTACAATTGGGCCTAATCACCATGATTTGAGAAAGAGAAACAAAGAACGGGCTCTTATCACTGTTGGGTAGAGAGATCTAAAGGCCTAAGAATACAACCTAATTTTTGAATCCTATATTCTAGAGACACAGTGTATGGACCCTTGGAAGCTCCTCAGGGCTGCCCAAGAAGGGAGTTCTTATCTAATCACTCCCACTTGTCCTTTTGCTTGTACTTCCTGGCCAAGCTCCTGTTGTGACAAAAGGAACAAGATGATTTTCCATCTATTTGTATGCATGTGTGTATCTTTTCATTGTATATATAACATAGGATTCTTTTCTACATTTACCAAAGACAAGGTAGAAGTCAGGCTATGAAAATTTATTTTGATTTTTAAAATTTTAGAATTTTAGAGCTGAAAGAAATCCTAGAGGTCATCTAATCAACCAGCCCTTTCCTAGGAAATAAAATTGAAGCCCAAAGTGATCTGCCCGAGTGCACAGAGTTGGTTAGGACCAGCTCCACGGTGGTCTTAGTGATGGGTCCCCTAGATATCTCTTGAAGAATTTGTTGCCTGTGCTGCGGGGAGGACCGTTGGGCTGGCAAATAGCTTTTAGTTGTCAGCCTTGATTTGATTCAGTCGCAGACAGTAGCCTCACCCAGGGACAGGCCTTTCCCAGAGCAGCCATATCCAGTGACTGATTGAAATGGCAATAGAAAAGCCCAGTCTTTGGACACCTGAAAGGGCCCTATTAGCTCCAGAGATGTCTGTAGTCCTGGCTAAGGCTGTCAGGTAGTCAATGGGCCTGCATCTTCCTCTACTTTCTTTCCCCCTTTTCACAAATGTTGATCCCAAAAGCGCCACTGAAGAAGCATCCTACACACTTACCTTCATCTCAGAGTGTGCCCAAGAGAACCAATCTTGAATAAGACCAAAATAAAAATTGTCTAGGGGCTCCTGGGTGGCTCAGTTGGTTGAGCGTCCAACTTTGGGTCGGGTCATGACCTTGCAGTCTGTGAGTTCCAGCCCCTAACAGGGCTCTGTGCTGACAGCTCAGAGCCTGGAGCCTGCTTTGGATTCCGTGTCTCCCTCTCTCTCTGTCCCTCCCCTGCTCGTGTTCTGTCTCTCTCTGTCTCGAAAATAAATAAACGTTAAAAAATTATTTTTTTAATTATTTAAAAAGTAAATAAATAAAAATTGTCTAAACTAAAGAGTGGTTCCTGTTAAAATGTCAACGCTGGAAGTACATGTGTGTGCACATGCATCCATCGGTGAATGTGTGTGGATTTTTTTTTTAATTCAGAAGAAATTATAAGATAATATGACCAGAAGGAAAATAAACACACAGGTACAGTACAGATTTCAATCAGGCCCAAACTTACCCCAGAATTAATCATCTGTTCTTAAGGATCTATATAAATTATTATGTATGTATAAAATAGCCACACATTTAAAAACATTCTTACAAATCTGACATTTGAAAAGGAATTCTAAATGTATACCACATTTTCAACTGCTTTGCAAACAACTTAGTTATTTTCATCTCTCTCCCGCTCCTTCTATTTATATTGTATGAACATTACGTTGTAAGTGTATTGACACACTGACATTTTAAAGCCTTTTTTTTTTTAAGCCATTCATCTTTGAAGATTTTTCACCACCACCACCATCCCCTGTCTACTCCCTCTTAAGAATGAAAATATCAGAGGGATAAGGGAGCAAACAATACAACTAAAAACTGAGTTGCACGTTTGATGAACAGATAGCCTTATTGGATTATAGAAAAGACAGGCTGTTACTTCCAAATACATTTTGTAGCTCTAGAAGGCCCCAAATTTGTTTCCTAGTGGAGAATAATCAAGATGGAACAGAAGAAAGGAAAAAAAATACTGAGGAATGAAAGTAAAGGATATTTATGTTTAAGAATATAGTATATATTTTTGGAGAAAAACCTTCATAAAACTAAAAGTTGATAAATGTGGTAAAAAAAAAAGATTATGAATAATTTCCCTATGCCCTTAGTAATCCCATCTACCTTCTAAAACGTAGTTTAATCCTGAGATATTTTATTGTTAAGTTGTTATATTTTATGTTGATGAATTTATTTATCAACATCATCATTTTGAGTCAAATCCTATCCTCCAGATTCTTTTATTTTTTAACTTTTTTTTTAATGTTTACTTATTTTAGAGAGTGAGAGGAGACAGAGTGGGGGAGGTGCAGAGAGACAGAGGGAGACCTAGAATCCAAAGCAGGCTCCAGGCTCTGAGCTGTCAGCACAGAGCCCAATGCGGGGCTTGAACTCACAAACCACAAGATCATGACCTGAGCCAAAGTCGGACACTAAACCGACTGAGCTACCCAGGCCCCCTATCCTCCAAATTTCTAATAGAACTTCCATAGAATAAAGAAGTGCAATTATTTTGACAAAATTCATATGGTGAGAACATAGGGCATCCTTTCCCTATAACGTTGAGCTAAAACCTATGGAACATGAACTCTGTGCCAGGCATTGTTCTAAGTGCTTACACGTATTAACTCCCTGACCCTTCAACATCCTCTGGTACCCCAGCTACTTCACTTTACAGTGGTGGCGTTTCACTTTGCACTTTACAATTAAAGAAACTGACGTAGAGATGACTCTGGTCTGGGAGGCCTTGTCTCTGCTGCTGGTTTGGACTCTGCCACAACTTGTAACGGGACGTGGAACCTCCTCCCCCTTCCAGACTGCCAGTTTCTTACCTTAAAAATGTGGATGCTTTCTGGGATCCTCTGGAAGGACCTCTCTTCCTCTTAAATAGGATTTTGTGCGTGTGTTGTTCCTAGAAAACTTGATTTTGGAATTCCTAAAACATCTTTTGTTGTATTTTTTTTTTAATGGAAAACAAGTGAGACTACGATTATGAAAACATCCGCATTTGTCTGAAGGTGCAAAATGGTGTTGCCTGCAGAGTTTGTCTTGGGAGTGAGAAAAAATAAGAAATTGTGGTTGAGGGAATCACTACTTCAAAAGAAAAATATGTAAATATATAAATAAAAATTTAAAAATATATAAAATACACACACACACACACACACACACACACACACACACACACACAGTTAGAAGAGGGTAGCATGTAAAAAAGGCTTCCAGGAGAGGTAAGTGAGGGATATGAGAGAGGGGAATTGAACACCACAACATATTTTTCCCTTTAGAAGACCATCTGCTGAAATTCTGAGCATGAGAACAAAGTAGGATTTGAAAGCTCTGGAATAAATGAAGTGAAAGAAACGCTGAGAAATCTTTTGACTGAGCAATTTCCAGACGAGCGAAGGAGGTCATGTGACTCGCCCTTCTGGTCCAACAAAAGTATGCAGGATCTTGGAGGGCAAACTGTGTCGAGGTTCTCTGGCTAAAAGCATGTGATTCAAGGACCATAATAACAGAGCCCACAGCAAGGGGGAAGGCGGATATCAGAGCACAGGCGATGGGGCGCCCCAGACAGGAGCAAAGAGCGAGAACACCAAGGCCCAGAGAAGCGAAGGGATTTTACAAAGCTCAGCGCTCTGGGAATCAATGCGCTTGAGGATTCACAGCGTGACTTTCAGAAATAAGATTGATGCTTCAAAAAATATTCTTTTACTCTCTTAAGATATAGGAATAACACCAGGAAGGAAAAAAAAAAAAAAAAAAGAACCTTTCCCGATAAAGGTACTAAGTGGTAATCCTTGGCACCTTTACCAATCTGTTTTGAAGGTTATAGTATTACTTTATCATATCTTCTAAAGCTGCTGATCTGTGGGTTTTTTTTTTTAATGTAAGAAATTATGAATCAGCTGAATTAACAAGCTTATCTACTGTTCTTATAATGTCTAATTTAGGGTAACATTAATAACAGAAGATACTCTGAAATGCAATAATTAGACCAACAGAAAATATATGTTTTAAAAACCTACTGAACAAACCCAGACAACCTCGGTAGAGGAAAGCAGCAAAGATACAAGGGCCTGAGAAACCAGAGAAGAAGATAGAAAATGTACCCATGGTTATTTTTAGCAGTTGTAATTTTTAAATTTTATGCGTTAAAAGTAAAAAAGAATTCCTCAGAATAGAAATTAAGAGTCATCCCTGTGAAAGAAAAATAATGGTATGAGTTTTCAGTGACTTAAAGAATGTTTTAATCAACCCACTAGATTTATGACCTACTAGAGTTCTCCATGCTTCACATTTAAAAAAAAAATGGCAAAATCTGCAAATAATAAAATGCTTTGGAAGTAGTTTTGAGGGGGGGGATTAGAAACTGAGGTTTTAAGCAGAGAGCGGGGCTCCGGTTCTCTGCCTTGTAGCCAGTATCCAGTCTATTGCTTGGGTCTAAGGGATGGAGGTGTGGCATCTTTTGTTTTCTTTTCTCTCTTAAATCTAGCATTTCATCCCTGCCTAAGAGAAGCCAGTTGTCAATCCCTGCTTTCTGGCTACTGATTCACTCGTGGGTGCTTTGGAACTTACTAACTCCGCACTCTTTAAGGAGGCCAGGAATGGAGAGCACTGGAACCTAGAGAGCTTTTGCCTTCTTTCCCCTTTAATTAAAACAAGAAACCAAACAGCTCACTGGTCTCTGACATGCAGGGCCCAGTGCACAGCATCTGCCTTACCGAAAGGGCAAGAGGAGGAAGAGGCAGTAACTGACACACCTCTCTTCCTGGAGCTGCCCTCCACAGCCCTGAGATTTTGTCCAGTCAGGCCAAAAGCGCTGACTGCAACCAGCTGAACCACCTGCCTTCAGAACAGTCTCCCCTACGGCCGCCTGGGTGGGTCAATTGGTTGAGTGTTCCACTTTTGATCTTGGCTCAGGTCGTAATCTCACAGTTTGTGAGTTCAAGCCCTGTATCGGGCTCTACGCTGATGGCACACAGAGCCTGCTTGGGATTTTGTCTCTCCTTCCCTCTGCCCTTCCCCAGCTTGTGCGTGAGTGCGCTCTCTTGAGCTCTCTCTTTCAAAATAAATGAACTTTAAAATAAATTAAATTTCAAAAAACCAAATCAAACCAAACGAAAAAAACCAGTCTCTCCTGGTGGCTTTGGGGACCCAACTGGAATGAGATTCATAGGTAAACGCTATAGTTGGATTTGAGCCATTTCAGCAAGTCAGATACCTCTTGGTAAATATTCTTTTTGAGAGTAGCCTGACATGCCATTTTATACCATCTGTGGCTGCCAGGTGGCTCTCGGGCCCATTTAGGCAGTGGCTATCCCTGTACAGTCCAGCTCTTTCCTGTCCTCGAAGATGTCCAGACACACTACAAAGTAATTTTGACTTCCTCTGTTGCAGAGCTTACTGTGAACTTCAAAATGATTTGGGAACTAGGTTGAAGGATTTAGAGCTAACATTTTTAGTAAAAATATCTCCTTCGGGACACCTGGGTAGCTCGGTCAGTTAAGCATCCCCTCTTGATTTGGGCTCAGGTTATGATCTCACATTTCGTGAGTTCGAGCCCTGCGTCAGGCTCTACACTGACGGCTTGGAGACTGCTTGGGATTCTGTCTCTCCCTCTCTCTGCCCCTCCCTTGCTCATGCTCTCTCTTTCTCTCTCTCTCTCTCTCTCACACACACACACACACACACACACACTAAATAAACTTAAAAAAACTTTTTTTGAAGATTTCCCCTTCAAATTAATTTTATTTCTGCTATCACTTAATTCAGCCACCACTATTTCTCCTCTGGACCATTGTGTCTGCTCTGAATTAGTCTCGTTGCCTTAAAGCCCTCCCTCTTCCCCACACCTGAGGACCTTCCCAAATTGACTGTCACCCTTCCATGCTCACAGCCCCCCACTGCCTACCTTTCATTCTGATGGGGAGCAAGGCCCACTAAAGTCTGGCTGTCCCTGTCCAGCACCACCCTTCATCACCTCCCCCTTCAGACTCCTTACCCCATCATGAAGGGCTCCATGTTTTCTCACCTGGGCTAGCCTTTCTACATTCTGATTTGCTAACATCCACTGCAGACTCACTCTCAGACATCAGGCCCAATGTCACCTTCTGTGGGAACACTTCTCTGATCCCCTCACCCTGGGCGGAACATCCCTCTGCTGGGCTCCTACAATCCTTCACTTCTGCCTGCCACGAACCTGGCTGTGCACATGTTCATCACCCTTGTCAGAGTGTGAGCTTCTAGAGGCCAGGAGCCCTGTTGCCCCCTCCGGTCCCCAGAGCCTGGTCCGGTCCAGGGTTTGACGTGTACACGAGCTCAACACATGTCTGGGGAGTAAGCAAAGAGTTTCACTGACCCCAACAACCAGAGAGAAGGAGCTGCCTGCCACTAGTAGGAGATCTGGCTGCTTCTTCCATTTTCCTTTCCTCACTGAGGCCAAGAGAGTGCCAAGATTCCCCAGTCTCCTCTTGGCAGCCAGGAGGAGGGTGAGGAGAGGGGCCTTTGTTCCTCCTCCAGATGGCTGGAGCTGGGATGGAGCCCAGCAGCTGTGTTTGGGTGGAAGGCAAGAGGGCAGATGGCCTGGTGTCTGTTTGCAGACAGCCTGAGAGGCCACAGCCCTGGCGCAAGACCTTCTCCGAGGTAGACTCACCAGGACAGTGGTGAAGTGGGGCCAATGCCAGGGCGGGCCACTGTGTTAGCATTCACTGCTCGAACACTGGCCGACGTGATTACGAAACAACGAAAAGAGAATCCTTTATGCCTAAGACCCTGTGTTTCTTCTGGTCATGGTTTTTAACGTTTCAATCTAAACAAAGCCTTTCCTATATGAAAACTCTCTTAATTACTATCATTTAAAAATTGGTTTAACACAAGCAAAGCCTCATTAGATTTCAATTTTGTTTTCTGCAAATTTTGGCAGCCATTGAATTATTCACCCAACCAGTACTGGGGGCAGGGGGGAATAAGCAGAAGAGGGACTCTTCATAGCTCAACATTTTAGAACCAGAACATAATACAAGGCCTAGAAATTTCTACCAGGGCAGTAGTCACATGTTTATATCCTTAGATCAAAATGAGCTCATTGATCTCTTCATATCATCAAGAAATTCTTTCATTAAAAAAAAAAAAAAATGGGCAGGATCCTCAAGGATCAGGGTAAGAGCTGAGGGTGGTCCTGTCACCACCTGGCTGACTGCTCCTCATCTCTTGATCCAAAGCCAGTCAGTCTGAAAAACGAGGAACAATGTCACACTTGTGCCCTGGGGATGTATGTATGGCTTCCCTGAAATGCCAATTTGTAATGGACGTGTTTACAAGACAGCCCCCTCCCAGTCTATGACTCTTTGATCATCCATTTTGATCATCTTTTTCCCAATTAAACACTGAAGCCACGACTCGAAATCACTTTTTAGTTTCTGCACGTAGTGACACAGAGCATTTGAAAGATGGAATGTCATGGTGCTGTCACATAGCATAGGTGTAAACTACCCACCTCCTAAAAATAATTTTTAACAACAATAAGGAATCTAATTCTATCCAGAATGACTCAGGGGCACCTCAGTGGTGAAAGTGCAGTTGTCTTATTTCTTCCCACTCTCCTGCCCCCCATCCCTAAAATACACAACCTCACTTACTAGTAAGAGCTCCTCCTCTTCTAAAGCAGGAGCATTCAGATATCCATGATTCTTTAAGGCATCTGTAACAAAACAGGGCTGTGGCCAGAGGGGATCCCAACTTTCTCTCTTATGCCTGATACCTTCGTGTCTTCTCACCAAGGGTTCTTGGCTTCCAGATAGGCTCTGGCCTGAGCTGTCCAATATGGTGGCCACTAGCCATATGCAACTAGTAAGATAAAGCTTCAAAGTAAGTAACATTAAATAAAATAAGATACTTAGTCCCTTGGTCACACAAGCCGCATTTCCAGTGCTCAGTAGGTACATACTGCTAATGGCTACCATATCAGCACAGATGAAGAGCATTACCATCATCACAGAAAGTTCTATTGGATAGCACTGCTTTAGACTATTTAACTAGGCAATTCACTTTGGCATCAATTCAGGTTTGCTTGATTTCATGACTGAATTGACCCACTGTTCGAACTTATTAATCAGTTCAGTTGGGCTGTGTACTGAAGCAGCTGTTGAGGAGATGACAGAAGTGATTTGTTCCATAAAATGACAATGGTAAAAGTAAAAATATGAACAACAGTAATAGCTGACATCTATTGAGCACTTATGATTCAGGCACTGCACTAAGCCCTTCACCTGGGTTATTTTACAGTCTTCACAACGCTATCATCATCTCAACAAGAGAGGAAATTAATAACAGAAACAGAAAGAGCCTTTAGCATTTATCTAATCTGATACTCTCAGTTGATGCAGCTCAGACCCTGAAGTCAGACTGCCTGGGTTCAACTGAGTGACCCTGAGCCTTTGGGTCTTTGTGTTTCATCTGGAAAATAGACGAAATAGTAGGATCTAGCTTTTGGCTTGTTGTGAAAATTCAACATGAATAGTTCCTGTGAAGTACTAAGGACCCAATGAGTGTTTACTGCTTTGATTATTTATCATAGGTAAGGAAAATCCAGGAGGGTTAATGACATGCCCAAGGTCCTACAGTTGACACAAGCCTAGCATTCCCTCCATTATACCAAACTCCTTGTGTATATAAGTCACGTGGTGCCCTCTCTTCACCTCCCACGTGTTTTCAAGCTTACTACATTTTATCATAACCAGTTGGGAGCCAGCTGCTAGTATCATGAGCTGCCATCAGTGCTTCTCCATTGGGAAAGTGTGCAATGACTGTCCCACGGAAGCAGCCAATTTCCATGGCTTTCTGGCTCGTTGACATTTGGAGAGTAGCCTAGATGGTCGCCAAGGTCCCTGTCATTCCCAACGCCCTCAGAGGATTTGAGCTAAGAAAGAAAAGGCAGGTTTCCCTGTAGGATGAAAGAGAATACATCTTTTGACCCGGTTGTTTGGACTAAAGATAAGACTCCTTCAGATTTTCTACAGTAGGATTATAATTGAGGAATAAAAAAGAGAAAGGGAAAAAAAATAGTTCGCTAGACTGGTCCTATCCAGGTGGCCAGGTACAATTTATCTATGGCATAAACCTTTGGGCCTCATATAACTGCTGGTGGATACGTTAGAGTGGCCCAAGTTCCAAGCCCTGCCTCAGATGCTGTCGTTAGTTTACTTTTGTGCTGAGCCAAGATGCTCACATTAGACTTCTCTTCCTAAGAGGACATCCATTCAGCTCTCATTGGCTGCTAGGAAGCTCAGAACCAAATTTACAACTTGTTTCTAGCAAAGTAGTCTCCACGTGGCATAGATGTGGTACATAAACCCTACTTTCATATTTTTTTGACCCTTATTTCACTTCTTCAATTCTTTCTAGCACAATGTCAATTACAGGCTATAAATAATAGAGATGATCTCTGGTGTCACTTCAGGATCTGGAAAAATCCCTGGGATTCCCAGTCTATCCAGCTTTCTCTGGAAGGCTTGGGCCTTCTCATTTCTTTATGGGAGAGAAACTACAAATTGTCGACGCCTTTAATGCTATTGTTGTCTGTAGCGCGATGGCTTTTGGAGTGTTGCACCGAGCGTGTTGTGCTATAAGATAAGGGGTAAAATAAAGATAAAGCACTGGTTATTTTAAAAAGTCAAGAAGAAAAGGGAGGACCTCAAATATAAAAGGAAAGAATTGGAATTGAGGGGGTTGGTTTAGGGACACCGGAGATAAATTTGCCTGTGTTATTGTTTTTTCCCAATCCGGTTTCGAGTACCAGCCAGCTCCATCTGGCACAGGTATCCAGGCAGGCTTTCTGCAATGCAGTTAGTTTTTAAATCTATTTTAAGTGCCCTATAGCAGCAATTCTCAAACTATAAAGTGCATACAGATCACTGTAATTCTTATAAAAATGATTCTGATTCAGTAGGTCTGGGGTAGGGCATGAGACTCTGTATTTCTAACAACCTCCTAGGTGATGTAGATGCTGTTGGTCCAAGGGCCACACTTTGAATAGCAAAGATCTGCAGAATTTTTATATCAGCAGTTGGCAATCAGAAAACCCTGGACTCAAAATCGTCCTGGTAAATGTCATCTCTTCCAGTCTTGCTGGTGCAGATATCTGAGGCTTACACTCAGTTCCTTTCCAGGCGCTTGCACAGACCCCAAAATACTTCTTGAGAACAAACTTGCCAAGGCTATCCCGATTTAGGTAGGCTATCTCTTAGGGCAAGGTAACTCTTCAGTGGACTAGCATTTACATCTGCTTCCTTCTCTCTCCTGTAATCGCTAAGTTAACTGGCAAGGACTATCCTTTGGAGGGGGACAAAGGAGAGAAGCCTTGTATCCAGAATATATAAAGAACTCTTACAACCCAACAACAAAATTAAAAGATGCTCAACGCCAATAATTACTAGGGAAACACAGATCAAAACCTCAGTGAGACACTACTCCATCCTACTAGGATGGCTATAATAAAAAAAGAGACTATCAAGTGTTGGCAAGAATGTGAAGTTGTAACTCTCATACATTGGTGATGATAATGTAAAATGATGCAGCCACTTTGGAAAACAGTCTGGTAGCTCCTCAGAATGTTAAACATAGAGTTACCACAAAACCCACGATTCTACTCCTAGGTATATGCTCAAGAGAAATGAAAAGCTATGTCCACAAATAAGCCTGTACAAATGCTCATAGCTGCATTATTCATAATAGCCAAAAAGTGGGAACAGCCCAAATGTCCACCAACTGATGAATGGATGGGAAATGTGGAATATTCATGCCAGGGAATTGTCTCGGTTCATTCAGGTGACTATAACAAAATACCATAGAATGGGTGGCTTAAGCAGTACACATTTATTTCTCACAGTTCTGGAGGCTAAGAAGTCCAAGGTCAAGGCACCAGCGGATACTGGTGCCTTGTATCCAGTATCCAGTATCCTTGGATTCAGTATCCAGTGAGAGCTCACTTCCTGGTTCATAGACTACTAACTTCTCACTTTGTCCTCACATGGCAGAAGGGGCGGGGAAGTCCTCTGGGGCCTCTTTTATAAGGGCACTAATTCCATTCATGAGAACGTCACCCTCATGACCTAATTACCTCCCAAAGGCTCCATCTTTTTTTTTTTTCAATATATGAAGTTTATTGTCAAATTGGTTTCCATACAACACCCAGTGCTCCTCCCAAAAGGTGCCCTCCTCAATACCCATCACCCACCCTCCCCTCCCTCCCACCCCCCATCAACCCTCAGTTTGTTCTCAGTTTTTAAGAGTCTCTTATCAAAGGCTCCATCTTTTAATACCATCATATTGAGGGGTAGGGTTGCCACATGTGAATTTGGTGGGGGAGGGGACATAAAGATTCAGTACACTGAAGGAATATTATCTGGCAATAAAAAAGATTGAAATACTTACTGATACAAACATGCTGAGTGTTAGCATGAAAACATTCTGCTAACTGAAAGAAGCCAGTCACAAAAGGCCACAGATTGTGTGATTCCACTTATATGAAATACCCCAAACAGGCAAATGCATAGACAGAAAATAGGTTAATGGTTGCCAGGAGCTGGAGGGAAGGATAATGAGCAGAGACTGCCACTAGGTGTAGTGCTCCTTTTGGGGGTGATGAAAACATTCTAAAATTAGATTGTAGGGGTGCCTGGGTGTCCCAGTAAGTCAAGCATCCGACTTCGCCTCAGGTCATGATCTCATGGTTTATAGGTTTGAGCCCCGCATCAGGCTTGGGATTCTCTCTCTCCCTCTCTCTCTTCCCCTCCCCCCCAAATAAGTAAATAAACTTAAAAAATAGTAAAAATATGATAAACTTAGATTGTAGTGATGGTTGCACAACTCTGAAAATATTAAACACTACTGAATTGTACGTGTTAAATGGGTGAATTTTATGGTATGTGAATTATATATTAATAAAGTTGATAAAAATTTTGTAGGGGCAGAGACGTGGGGAGCATGTCTTAAGAATACCCTCCATCCAGGTGGTAGCAGTCTGCCCCCTTAGAGGTTTGTCCTTCTTTTCCACCCTCTCAGAAACCCTACCCTTCAGGGGGGCCTGGGTGGTTTAGTCAGTTAAGCATCCAACTTCGGTTCAGGTCATGATCTCACTGTTTGTGGGTTTGAGCCCCATGTTGGGCTCTGTGCTGACAGTTCAGAGCCTGGAGTCTGCTAAGGACTCTGTGTCTCCCTGTCTTTCTGCCCCTCCCCTGCTCACATTCTGTCTCTCCCTCTCTCTCTCTCTCAAAAATAAATAAACATTAAAAATAATTTTAAAAAAAGAAAATAAACTCTACTCTTCATTATGTGCTGTCTCAGGTCTTGGTAATATACCTACATTTGAAACAATCCTATCCCACTTTAGTCTTCAAATATCCTTCTAGTATGTTTGCCACAGCTGATTACCTCCTGGGCTCTTGTTTACTTAATATTTTTTTAACTGACTTGGTTTTTACCTAAATATATATTTTTTCAAAAGAAACCTGTATCATTCCCATAAATGGAAAACCAGTGTTATTTGCCATAAACTGAAAGTAACTTCAAAATAAAGGCCAGGAGGGGTGCCTGGGTGGCTCAGTTGGTTAAACATCCAACTTGGGCTCAGGTCATGATCTTGCCATTCCTGAGTTCAAGCCCCGCATTGGGCTCTAAGCTGACAACTCAGAACCTGGAGCCTGTTTCAGATTCTGTGTCTCCCTCTCTCTCTGCCCCTCGTCCACTCACACTCTGTCTCTCTCTCAAAAATAAACATTAAAAAATTTAAAAAGTAAATAAATGCCAGGAAAACCAAACAATTTATTAACTTCTAGCTCAATCCTTTTGCTTGACAAAAATCTCTGAACCTGGGCCTTTTCTTATGAGAGTTGTTAAAACTTTCAAATGAAGAAACTTTCTTCTTGATTTAATCAGGGTTGAAGAGTTATTTCAAAGGGAATACATTTCAAAGGGAATGTGATTCAACATTCTATAATATCAAGTCCTGGTGTTACTTTGTGTACCGCCGTGACATACATCTATGTGATCCTCGGAATCCTACTTTTCTTTGGAATGCAGTCCTGGTCTTTCCAAATACCAGAGTGCCTTTCCTTACAACCATCCATCATGCAACAAACCTAGCAATTCAGGGCAGAGTTAGGTCATAGCTTTAGCCTCATTTTCCACCCTGGAAACATCCCCTGTGCTTGTCCTTCCTTGATTGTTTCCCCCATCCCCTCATTCCCCACCCTTCTTTGACCCATTCTCTGTTCCGGGGCTTACCACCTAAAGACTAGCTCGGATTCTGGTTGGTTCTAGCAACTACCAGCGTCTATGAACAATTTCCTCACATTGCCCCTTCAGTTCTAGAGGTGATAATGACGTCTATTGATGATGAATCAGCAGTGATTGAGCATTCCTTGTTTGATTCCTCTGTCCTAGTGATACTTCCATAATAATCTCTTATTAAAATATCTTCATCTGAACCATCTGAGTTGGGGAAATTTTTGTTTCTTGCCAGATCCTAAAGTGATGCAGATGGAATCTTACTTTTCATTGTATGTGCATTTGTATGCGTGTTTTCATGTGCTTGTATCACCTATTCAAAATATATAAACAGTAAATCAAAGAAATCACAGTATGATGCGTCAAAATTCATGGAACACAGCCAAAGCAGTGACTGGAAGGAAATTTTTAACTTTAAAAGAAGAAGGTTGAGGGATGCCTGGGTGGCTCAGTTGGTTAAGCATCTGACTCTTGATTTCGACTCAGGTCATGATGTCAAGGTTTGTGAGATAGAGCCCCACATTGGGCTGTGTGCTGACAGTGTGGAACCTCCTTGGGATCCTCTCTCTGTCTCCCTCTCTTTCTGCCCCTCCCCAACTTGTGCTTACTTGTGTGCTCTCTCTCTCTCTCAAAATAAATAAATAAACTTAAAAAAAAAAGGAAAAGTTTGAAAATTGGTGATTCTAGCTCCTCTATTCCAAGGAACTAGAAAAAGAAAAAAAATGACAAAAAAAAAGAAGAGAAAGACAAGAGCTGAAATTAATGAAATAGAAACTAAGGTAGAAAGAAAAGTAAAAATTTGTTTTTTGAAGTGATGAATGAAATTGATAAACCCCCAGCATGGGCTCAAGAAGAAAAACACATAAACTATCAATAAAAAAGGGGACATAACTACAAATCCTAAATATTAAAAAAAATTTAAGAGGGTAATATAATAACTTTATGCCAAAACTTTAATATAGTTGAAATTGACACCTTCCTTGAGAAACATGAATCACTTAAACTGACACAAAAGAAATAGGAAAAATAAATGGTTCTACATTGATGAAACGAATTGATTCTATAATTAAAAGCCTCCCTTCTCCCCCACATTTCCCCCAAATCCCTGCAGGCCCAGCCCAGATGGCTTTATTGGTAATTTTTTCCAGAACATTCAAGGAAGAATTAATACACTTTTAGAGAAGAAAGAAGAAACAATTCCAAACTAGTTTTATATGGCCAACATAACCCTGACACCAAAACTGCCAGGGACATTGAAAGAACGGAATGTTATAGGCCATTGTGTCTCAAGAGTATAGATCCTAAACAAAATGATAGTAAATTAAATCCAGTGATAAATAAGAAAGACATGTATATGACCATGTAAAGTTTCATGAAGTTGAAAAATTAATTTAATACTCTGAAATCAATATAATTCATCAAATTAACACCATTAAAAAGAAAAGTCATAGGATCACCTCAAAGTATACAAAAAGAACATTTCAAAAATTCAATAATCATTCATGATAAAATCTCTTAACAATCTAAGATTAGAAGGGAACTTCCTTGATTTATAAAGATACTTATAGAATACCTAGAGCTAACATGAAATAAATGTGATACTGGCCTGAGGATAGGAAAATAAGTCAACAAAATAAACTAGAGTCCAGGAATATACCCACATATATACAGTTCCTTGTGCAAAATAACAATGCAATGGAAAAAGTATCATCTTTTTTTTTTTTTTAAGATTTTATTTTTAAGTAATCTCTACACCCAACATGGGGCTTGAACTCACAACCCCATGATCAAGAGTCACATGTTCCACCAACTAAGCCAGCCAGGTGCTCCCAAAAAGATAATCTTTTAACAGTCATGTTATAGCAATCATATATCCATATGGAAAAAAATAAACATTGCCTCTTTCCTCACATCAAATACAAATTATTAATTTGAGATTAATAGTAGACCTATATGTGAAGGGTGAAACAATAAAGCTTCTAGAAGAAACATAGGAGAATATTTTCATGAACCTGGATTAAGGAAAGATTTATTAAACAAAACACAAAAATTACTACCCATAAAAAATTGCTAAATTTGGTATAGTTAAAATTAAGAACTTTTGCTCACCCAAAGTCAGACACTTATAGGGGAGTGAAAAGACAAGCCATAGCCTAGGAGAAAATATCTGCAATGCACATATCCAACAAAAGACTTGTATCTAAATGTAAAAAAGATTCTTTTTTTAAGTTTATTTATTTGTTTTTGAGAGAGAGAGAGAAAGAGAGAGAGAGAGCATAAGCGGGGGAGGGGCAGAGAGAAAGGGGGAGAGAGAATCCCAAGCAATCTCTATGCCATCAGCACAGAGCCCACCTCAGGGCTGGATCCATTGAACTGTGAGATCTTGACCTGAGCCAAATCAAGAGTCAGACACCGAACCAACTGAGCCACTCAGGTGTCCCTAAAAGACTCTTATAAACCAATGAGAAAAAGACAAACATTTAAATAAAAAATGGGCAAGAGACTTGAACAGACACCTCACAAAGGAGGACCTACAAATAGCTAATAAGCATATGAAATGGTACTCAACATCATTACTCCTCAGGGAAATGCAAATTCAACCCACAGTGATGGAACCCATCAGAATGTGCTATTCATTCATTAGAATGGCTCAATTCAAAGGCCTGATGATGCAAATCATTATTAATGAGGATATCTAGCAACCGGAATTCTCGTAGGTTGCTGGTGAGAGTATGGGTTAGTGTAGCTCCTAAAAAGTTATTTGGCATTATATACTAAAGCTAAATATGTTACTATCTTATGACCCCCATAATCCCACTCTAGGTATATACCCAACAGGAATGAAGCCTGTGCCTCCTAGAAGACATGTACAAGAATGTTCATAGCAGCTTTTTTTATGCTAACCCAAAATTGGGAATTACACAAATATCCATCAATAAGAGAACAGGTAAATAAGTCCTGGACAATTCATATAATTCATCACTAATTCATACTTATATGAATATAAAAATTCATATAATTTTTGAAAAGACACAGAACAATATGAGTGAATCTCACAAATATTAAGCTGAGCAAGAGAATCCAAACACACAAGAAAGGACAGTGTATGATTCCATTTATATGAAAGTCAAGAAGAGGAAGATGGTGTACTTCATTTTACAGCAACCAATCTCAAATGCACACAAACGTTGCACTTGTATAGTACAGAAAGACACAATAATCTCCGCTCTTTAAGTAAATGGACATGATCAAAGGAATCAATTATACTGACAGTGAATGCGATGTCTTATAATCTAATCACCACCTAATGGGGGAGATTGAGTAGGAGCATGATATTCTTAGAAATTCATAAAAAGCCAAAAACAGCCCTCAGCAAACATTACGTAGCAGACTCCTGTGGTGGAATAATATTTTAAGACATTAACCACTGGGCCCCCACAGGGTCCCAGGATTTTCCCATGGCCCTTCCTCTCACTCAAGCTCAATGCACTTTGCCTCCGGGCAGCAATGACACAGGGAGAGAGGAAAGAAGGCTTTGTAGTTCTAAAAGCCTAACCCACAGCAGGGACCAGAAAGAGCACAGGGCATAGGACAAAAGATTCCAAAGAATACACAGTGACTCAGAGCCAGTTTTTCTCACCCTCAAAACTAGCTTTCCCAAATCCCCTAGGTTGCCAGGAGAAGAGGACTAGAGGGGAGAATAAAAAGCTGGGTCCCTGAAGAGGTGCCCTGTGCCTTGCCTTCCCTGGGCTGCATCCTGGGTTTGGGGGTCAGGGGAGTGACTGAAACTCCACACGGGTTTGAGGGATCCGGGGGCCAAAGGTGTCTATTCTTACTGTTGAAATGGAGCCTTGAGTGGTAATCAGCCTCCCCAATTTATCCTGCACTGGACAGGAAGCAGGAGCAATGAGTGCAAATGGTTAGGTAGGGTGTCTGCATTGACGGGCTTGCCTCTCAGAATTCCTTCATGCTCCCAAGCAGAAAAAGGAGATCCACCCCCCCCCCAAAAAAAAAGTCTCCAAGAGTGGGCTGAAAGAAGCAAAAAGAGCCACACTTGCAGAGGCCCAGAGGTCAGAAATGGGGATGAGATAACAGCACATGTGTGGACCTAGAAGAGGAAATGCACGTCTAAGCCAATGCCAGCCTAGTAGATGTCCCTTCCCAGCACTGTGACATAACATCAGCCTCCTGGAACTTAGACCCAACCTCACAGAGAAAGGGGGCCTCTGGACTGAGATTAAGTTTCTAGCACCAGGTGGGATGAAATCTAAAGTGTGAGGACAGTTAAAGAAAAATGAAGAAAATTTCTGTTTCTTGCACAAGTGGGTATATGTCCTGAGCTTTTTTTCCCACCTTAGATTTTCCTAGAGTGCAGGCTTTTGGTCTGTGGTGCCTTCTAATTCTCTGCTTATCAGCTGCACAACAAGGCTTATCTGGAGACTCTGGGTTTCTCCGCACAAAATCCCATGACAACTGCCAGTTCTAGGGCGCTGCAAAGCAGCAGGAGAATGGACAAGGTGGTCTCACTCCCTTTTAGGATATGTGGCCACAAATTATGTCAATATATGGGAATTCTCAGATTTCCTTCCCCGAGCTCATTGAAGTGGATTCTGCCTTTCCCTGTTCAACATTAATCATTCCAGTGCCCTCTGGGAGAGATCTGCCTTTGCCAGAGAGGTTTCCCAGAGGCTTTCTACAGAACTGAGAGGCAAAGGGGAAAGATAGAAGAATGAGGGAATCTCATTAGGGTCCTGGGGAAGGAGTGTCCTGGGTGGCGGGGGAAGCATGCGGACGTGCAAGGTGTGAAGCAAGTAGAGAAGAAAAAGTAGCTTACAAAGTACTGCTATAGAATACATACTGCCTTGCTTTGTGTTTGAGGAGTCAATTACTCGGATATTTTGAAATTACTTTTGTATGGCCAATGGCCAGCCCAGGCTGTACCGCTTTTGGCGACAGTTTCGATAGGATCACAATGACCTAGCAGCCACAGTTTTCGGTAGTAACTCTTAAGAGTGGCAAGTTCAGTTGCTCTTAATAGTAAGCAACAGCAAGCCACACATTCCGGTGGATTTAAGCTTAAATGTCATGTATTAAAACAGTCTGGGTAGCTCACAGAAATTGCAGGGAAGCAGAGAACTGGGATGTATATCTAGGATGGTTCTAAAACCTCACCATGAGTCTTATAAGCTTTATTACTTGGCTCCTCTCAGTTTTCCTTTCCTTCACTAACTTTGGTTCCAAGTCTGGGACAGGTATGTCTGAGAGACTGAGTCCAGGTCATGTGCCTGGGATCTTGGAAAGTGTGTAATTGTCATTTTCAGCTTCCTCGTGGGTGGTGAACGCTCTCTGATACCTTGACCCGAAAAGAGGAGGAATTTCTCCAAACATAAGAGGAGGCCATTGGCTGGGAATCAGAAAGATGACTTGTGGGGAATAAGCTTAGTAATTCTCTGAGCCTGCACTGATGGGTTAACAAGGCATAAAGAATTACAAAGCCATAGGATGCTCACCCCCAAGTTTGGGCAAACAAGATTAGGTAAATAGGTATAGAGGGAGGAAGGCAAAGGCCTCAATATAGAACAAAGGTATATGAAGTAAACAAGATTGGGTATTCAGGGCAGAAGTGCCCCCAACTTAGTACTGTAGCAGAAAGCTGCTTTCACAGGAAGGAAGAACCAAATTAGGTAAACAGGTGAATAGGACTATAGACCGCTGCAGGGTGAAGTTGCCCAGAGTGGAGCTAATTACAAAAGAAAGGTGCCTTGTTGACCCTGAGGTAGCATGCTCTGTCTTTCTTGTCCCCTAGACCTGTATAGGTAAACAGAGGTGGTGCCTCACCTCTGCTGTAAACAACCTTCCATCCGGCCACACAGCACCAGGATTTTGTTTTGTATTGACCCAAACCCCTAACTCCGCATATCTTCAAGACCCCCTTTCCCTCACGTCCATGAGTTAATGTTCACAGTTTCACTGTCGCTTGTGCACGTCGATCACCATGTTTGTAAGCCTTCTAATCCTAATAAAAACCGAGCAAGGACCCTTAATCGGGGCTCTTGTCGTCTCCTGGACATTAGCCATGTCTCGCATTTTAATCCTGCATCCCGTTTTCTTGCTAGACAAGAAAGAACTCTAGACCCAGAGCCTACGACAATGGCCCTTGTCTACCCATTGAGATCAGCTACTCAAAATCCCTGCCTTTGGCATCAGGTTTACTCTTCAGTGCTTGTTGAAAATGCTTGTTGAAAATGTCCCTTCCTCTGAGCTACTGAATCTCAATTCATGAGAATGGGGTCCTGGGACTGTTATTTTTTTAAACCAGCATCCCTAGTAATTTTTATGTACCTCAAGCTTTAAGATATACCCTCATCGGTACACCTGATATTCTCTCTAAAAATCTGCATCTGTTGGAAGCATTGTTGTCTTCCCACTCAGGTAGCTGAGCAAAAAGTGTACCTCTAAGGAGGCTGCCCATTCTACAGCTTTAGAGTGTAACAGGTGTTCGTTTGAATCCTAGTTCCACCCTGTACAGCTCTGCAATGTTAGAGGAGTTACTTTACTTCTCTGAGCCTTGGTTGCTTTGCCTGTGAAATGGGATAACAATGGCATTCCTCTGTATTAGTTACGGTAGGATGGGTTACGTTGCTCCAACACACAGCCCAAAGTTTCCGTGACTTCATGTAGTAAAAGTTTATTTCTTGTTCCACAGGTGGGTGCAGATGGATGGCTTTCCCCGGCAGCTCTCTCTGAACACGTGGGCTCCTCTCATGGGCACAAGTTAGAATCCTTTGCTTGCAATTTTGTAGATGAAGAAGAGAAAGCAAAAAGGACTGTGATATTATATGGTCAGGCGGAAAGGAGGCACCTAACCTCTGCTCATATTCCTTCTTCAGAAGTCTGTTATATGACCTACCTGAATTTGAAGGCAGGCTGGGAAATGCCGTGAAACATGCAGGTTTGGTAGAAAACCAATGGTTTTGGCCACAGCTATCTCACAGGATTGTCATGAGGACAAAATGGGCCACGTGCATGAAACACGTACAAATGTCGTTTTCATTCCATTTTATCTGGTTGTGTGGGGTTTTTTTGTTTTGTTTTTGTTTTTTTGTTTTTTTTGTTTTTGGTTTCTGTCTTTGCTTTAAGGGAGGAAAATGCCAGATGGCAGACTTTTCATGGTTTTATTTACCGCAAATAAAACGTGCGCAGGAGCCGTCCCTTCATTTTCTTTGCCACGCAGCCTGGCATGGGGATTGGTAATTCTGATAACCAGCTGGGCTGTTCTTTCCACAATGGCTTTGTGGTTCTTGGAGGAAACGTTTTTTGAGCAGTATCAGCACAGTAAGATCTGTTGTACATCAGCAGCGCTTTACAGCTCCATGATGCCATGGACCAGGAATTTCTGGAAGCCACTGGGCCACGTGTGCTTTGCCTTCTTGTTGTTCCCATAACCAGTGTTGGACATCACAATCTGGCCCTTGAATCTTCTCTGCACCCTGTTATCCATGCCTTTGTGTTCCCACCAGTTACACATAATTTTTTTTAATTTTTTAAAATAAATTTGGACACAAAAAGATGTTCAGTATAGAAAAACTATGTAGCACATATAAGCAAAGGAGTAAAATAAAAATTAACTATAAACTCCCACCTAGAGATAATAACGACTAAAATATGAGCCTTTTATTTTCTTTTACAAACATAAGATTTTCTTTTGTGCATCGTTTTAGAAGCTTTTTTAACATGGTGATATAGTACAACCTGCTTGGGTTATCGTTATGTACTCTTCCATATCATCATTTTCAACAATTATGCACTAGTGAATGAGTGTTACAGATGTACCATAATATTCTTTAAGCACTTTACCAATTGTTGGGCATTCTTACTACTGCAATCAACTCTGTGATGAACATTTTGTGCTAAATCCTTGCACACATCCTTGGCTATTTCATTATTAGCCTGGGTTTTTCCACTTCCTTTTCATCTCTGCGTTGGAGCTGGCTGGCTATACTGGCCATTTAATCAGTCATGCAGATGAGAACTGGTGGAACAGGTTGGGTTTACTGCTGTAAAAAACCAGCCAACCCTAGCTTTGACTCTTAAAATTGTTTCCGTTCCCTGGAGATTATGCCCCCAGCTCAAACATTCTCTGGCATACACAGCGAGGGAACTGCCTTATGCATTACCTCATATTCTTCAAAGAATACACTGTCATCTTTGCCCCAGTCAAGAGGAGCCCCTGGCAGCATGGGCTATATTGCTATTTATACAACATGTTTTATACATGCTAGAGGGTGCCAAATGTATTAAGTCAACGAGAGTCACTTGTACAATGCATATGGTACGAGGATATAAAATGATTGGAAGTCCTTTTTTTGTACAATGAACCTGCTTATGTAAAATCTACAGATCGGCTTCCAAACAGAATTTTTCAAACTGTGGCCAAAAAGTTTCATGAGAACTATTTCTCTTCTGTTGGATCTTTGCTCATGCTCACCTATGGTTAAGTGGGGCCCAGACAGAGGTTGGTAAAGCCCTTAAATGATCGTGCCACCCCCTATTTTTTAAAATGCCCCAGTTCCTTGGTTGCCTACAGAGGACGAAGTCCCAAACTCTTACCACATGGGATTTCCTTGACCTGATGAGTCTGGCCCCAAACCTCCCCTGGCAGCTTTATCTCCTGCCCATTACTTCTTTCTTAGTGTTCCACTATGGATTATAACACTTTATATCACAATTTGTTTAAATGTCCGTCTTTCCTTCCCCATAACTTATCTTTTTGACCGCAAAATACTGTTCCCCTCTCCTGTCTATATCTAAGAACCTAGTACCTGGCATACAGCAGACAATCAATAAATGTCATTAATAATAACTAACATATGATAAGAAAGACTAACACTATGTTTTAAGAGACTTATCTGTGTTATCTCCCTTCATCCTCCCAATAAACCGTGAGCTTGGTACTATTAGTATCCCCCACTTGACGGATGAGGAAACTAAGGCACAGATGTTAAGCAAAGTTGCCCAAGATTATAACAATCAGTTAAAGCGAGAAAATGAAATTTGAAGCTAGGCAGTAAGTCTCCAAAATCCTAGTTCTTGGGCGCCTGGGTGGCTCAGTCAGTTAAGCGTCCGACTTCAGCTCAGGTCACGATCTCGTGGTCCATGAGTTCGAGCCCCCCGTCAGGCTCTGGGCTGACGGCTCAGAGCCTGGAGCCTGCTTCCGATTCTATGTCTCCCTCTCTCTCTGCCCCTCCCCCGTTCATGCTCTGTCTCTCTCTGTCTCAAAAATAAATAAACGTTAAAAAATTTTTTTTAATAAAAAAAAAAATCCTAGTTCTTAACCTACAATGAATGAAATTCATTATGGAATAAATGGTGTTAACCATGTCATTGAGAAAGAGACCATACGTGAGGAAGTCGTTCAGTTTTCCTGATAGGTACACAGGCTCCATGGACTGACTACTTCTATATAAATTCTGTTTTCACCACTTTGTAGCTTTGTGAGTTTGGAAAAGTTACTTAACTTTTTCCTAAGCCTCTGTGTTCCCATCCATAAAATGTGGAGAAAAGTGGCCCCATCCTGATAAGTTTTTAGGGAGCATTAAATGATATAATCCTTATTAAGTACCTGACGTTTCATAAGAGTGCAATAAATACTGTCTACACACAGCTATCATTACCAGATCATAAGACTCGTACTTTCTGCGATTTGCTATCCTGGAATGAATATTTCAAATGCCTTGGCAAACGGGTCATTCTCTAGTCACCTGCTTTGAGCACGAGTCTGTGCCTGTGTGTGTTTTGGCCACACAGCATGAATGTAAAATGACAAGGTTCCTAAATCCACTTAGAAGGTCTCTGCCATGTGTTCTGCAACATATGTGTCACAGCTTCCCAGGGCCACACCAAATAGGGTTTTGGCATCACACTGCAGAACAGCTTTTAGGGACCCTCTAGTTTCAACATTCCGTGTGTCAGAGATGAAGCCCTCTTCTAGAGCTCAGGCAGTCATGAGGATTTGAGAGGACAGCAAGGGTTGGAGGCAGCTGTATCCAGCACCCAGAAAAGAGCTCTCCCTCCAACCCATCAGCTAATAAGACACCAGTCTGCAGCATTCACCCCACAAGCTTTTTTGGGGCTCAACCTTCCAGACACTAAATTCTCACTGGGTTCTTCTCCAACCGGGAGGGAGCTGGATGGAATTTACCCATGACTTCATGTCTCCTCTTGTTTTATTTCTAGTGGGTCTGGGCAGCTGTGCCCTGAAATACAGCTCTGACTGGAAGAAATATGATCCCCTTTGTTTCATCACCAAAGCTCCAAGGTAGAGCCAAAAGCAAACTGAACTTCTGCAAAGGAAAGGAAGTGAGCAGCATAATTCAGAAGGGGATTGAGAGAAAGAGAAGCAGCATACACAGTGTGAGGAGTTCCCAAAGATGAGGCAGCAACCAGCCAGGGCAATGATGACAGCCAGGAGACACAGAGCCTGCATAAGTGGGAACTCAGAACTCCTACCCTCAACTCCAGTCTAAATTGAGCTTGATTATTAGTCAGAACTTTATTGGTGAGGAAGGGCTTAGGACATACTGTAATCTGCCCAGGATCACGTGAGTCAATAGAGGGCTATAAGGACCTAGCATTTCCTCTATCTTTTCAGAGGAAGTGGTCCCTGGGAGGGATGCGTTGACCTAGAATTTTAGTGTTGGAATCTATCCAGCTCGTTTCACCTGGGGAGGGACTAAGGTTGAGAGTGAATCCATTTGCCCATTGTCATAAAGCTAATTTGTGGCAGAGCATCACTGCTGGTCTGTCATCCTATTCTGTCCCCCCTTGAAATGACACTTTCTGCCCCCCACAGCTGACTCACCCATACCCCTTCCATTCTACCCACTCTTCATGCTTAACATAAGGTGGGCTGCATAGTGGAGCTGTGACCCCCCCCCCCCCTTGGTGTGCTGCAGAGTGGGAAAGGGGACATATGACAGCGTCTCACAGTGACATATCATGGCGTCTGTTTTTCTGACCTCTTGTGGAGATCATTTTATTTTGGATCCTGGATATGGAGTTAATTTTCCACCAGAAGAGGAGACCACAGAGCCCCCAGACCAGAGAGAAATTTCCAGAGCTATGCTGCCCAGGGAGAAGCTTTAGGTAATCAAACAGATGGAGGGGCCGATAAAGTTGCCAAATAGTTGATACGCTCATTCTTTTGCTATACGGCTAATGATTATTACCATTTTCTTAGCAAGAAAAGAATCATTTTCAGAATGCTTCTAGTAACTTCTATTGAGTGCCTACCGTATGGGCAGTATTGTTTAATCCTCCACACCTCCACCAAGCAGTTACTGTTATCCCCATTTTAAAGAAGACGAAATTGAGGCAAAGGTTAAGTAACTTGCCCAAAGCTTTGCAAAAAATAAATAGTCTGACTCCAGAACCTGACTCTTCATCATGCTTTTGTGAACTGTCTTGTAAAACTGTGTGTGTTTCTTTCCTCAGAGCATGGGTTTAGTTACTCTCATCAAGTTGTGTTGTCTTTATCACAGCCTAAATTAAAGTACCCCTGCAAGTATTACTATTGATCAACTCCTTTATTTGTGTGTCAAGGTTGAGATGCTGATGTGCAGTTAATCTGCAGTCCTTACGGAATACTTCTTCAAGCCTTTTTTTTTTTTCCGTTTGAATGTGCTACATGCTACACAACCGATATTAGTGTGTTGGTGTATTTCTCCCTGCCATTTCCCTTTTATTTAGCATGTGTAGAGGAGGGAAATCTTTCTCCTCTACCCCCTTAGGTTTAGTATCTGGGGCCCTGCAGATTAAACTGACAAACACAAGATTAACAGGAGAAGAAAAACCCCAGAGTTTATTTATGATGTGTACAATGTGTGCATATACACTGGCACACTCACAGGGGTAGTCAGAATCTGGGGCTTATATACCATCTTAACAAAGGATAATAAATTTGTGGAGAGGTGCAAGACAAAAGAAAAGGGATTTGGGCTCCTGGGTGGTAAATTGTGGGAAGGCAAACAAACGGAGGAAACTAATGGACGATAAGGGATATTTCAGTAAGATTTGTTTCTGCAGGCCCATCTCAGTCCCGACTTTCTGTCTCCAGTGATAATGACTGTTCTCCTGGTCCAGGAGAGGGGAGGGGAGCACCTTCACAAAGGGAGATTTATATTCTGCTTTTAGGCAGATAGGGGAGGGCAGGGAGCTCTTTCTGTGCCTGCTGCTTCCTAACTGTCATCAGCCCGAAACAATTTTTATGCCAAGTTGGCATATTTGGGGGTGGCCTGTTTAGATTCCCTTCATATAACAAAAACCATAGGGCATCTTTAATTTCTTAACTGCTTCCCCCCTCCTTGTTATATAATGTATATAGTGTATATTCATATGTATGTATTATATAATGCTATATAGTCTTTGTTGCTGCTATTTTTCAATGAATAAATAACATTGCATTGGATAGATCTATTATTATTGGCTCATAATGATAAATGAATAGGACACATAAAGCCCTATTATGAGATGTTTGGGCTGGTCCCAAATTCCTCATGTTATCAATAACTGCACTATACTTCATATTTTCTTTACTAACCAGACATATTTTGTTCTAGGTTGGCAGGCTTTTAATTCTCTTAAGTAGGGTAAAAGCAAGCTTTATATCTTTGTGAGTATAGATAGGAAGAGTTTAAGGAAACGTAGATGGGCCATGAGCCAACCCAGGAGTCTCAGTAAATTCAGTGAACAACATGAAAGGCCTGCATAAATCAGCAGCAACAAGGGGAGCACGTTGCCACACCAACCAAGAGAATATGTGCAAGTAATTTAGGAAGGCTAGAAATGCCACTAGGTCTCAATGTCCCAGCTGGAAAAACAACTCCTATCCCAGGGAACACTAGCTACCCTTTCACATAGGAGCCATTTTTCTGACCATGGCAAGTTAATCGTGATTCCCAGGTTACTTGGGGCAGCCTCGTTTTTTGCAATAACCAAATGCTCAGCATACAAGCACGCACACAATCCAGAAATGACCATTTTCTGCTCATTCCTGTAGCAGAGGTAGGGGACCCTGGGCTTAGGAGGCAAGAAGATTTCCATTAGGATCTCGGCCTCATCCCTTCCCAACAATAAGGCTGTCACTCAACGTGGCCATTTGTCGTCTTCTCACATATCCAATGCGTATCTCATTTAAGGGATTGCATGGATTAAAAACTCTTTTAAAACCACAAAACAGCACATAAATGTTGGCCCTTACGTGTTGTTAGGACATTTAGAAATGCCGGCTGTGTTATATAATCATTGCCCATCTTAGAGACTGAGGTAGAAGTGATTACATACCCACAATCTGGTATTTTATACTTACTTAATGGAGTAGTTTGAGATTTTTTTTTAAATGTGAGATTTTCATAAATGTTTTTGTATCTCCTGCCATAGGAGACTCAGAGGAAGGAGTGGTATTTTACCCTCAGCCCATCCCAGTGATGTTCAGAGTTTGAGCTGCAGGCCTACAAAGGCCTGAGCAGCCTTTTATTTTTTTAAGTTTTATTCATTTTTCAGGGACAGAGAGAGACAAAGCATGAGTGGGGGAGGGGCAGAGAGAGAGAGAGACAGAATCCGAAGCAGGCTTCAGGCTCTGAGCTGTCAGCACAGAGCCCAACGCGGGGCTCGAACTCACGAACTGTGAGATCTTGACCTGAGCCGAAGTCGGACACTTAACTGACTGAGCCACCCAGGCGCCCCTTGAGCAGCTTTTCTCATGGGAGATACCCAAAAGGCCCCCACCTCCCCAGCTTCTTGCTGGGGAGGTAGGGGCTCGTTTTACTCAGTTGCCCACCTACCGGAGCCCTTGTATTCTTTTAATTGTCTCCTCTTAGTCCTCCTGTTGCTTCCTAAACTCTGTCCACAGACAGACTCTTGCTATGTCTATTGTAACCACCTAATTGTTTTCCCTGCTTCTGGGTTTTCCTCATTTCAACCCATCCTACACATCACTGCCGGAGATTATATCTCCAAAATAATGTCACATTTTGCCTCAAAATAATCTGTCCCCAAATCGCTTGATGAATTAAATACAAACTATTCTATTTTTGATTTTATTTTGTTTTAAAAAATTTTTTTAAATATTTATTAATTTATTATGAGAGAGAGAGTATGAGCAGGGTAGGGAAAGAGAGAGAGAGAGAAAGAGAGAGAATCTCAAATAGACTTCACGCTGTCAACACAGGGCCCAACACAGGGCTCCATCTCACGAACCATGAGATCATGACCTGAGCCAAAACCAAGAGTTGGGTGCTTAACTGACTGAGCCGCTTAGGCGCCCTGGATGATTCTGACCTGATATTCAAGACCATCTACAGAATGTCCATGTAGCAGAGTCTACTCATTTGTCCTCTCCCTCCTCCCTAATAAGAGGTACTGTTTCCCTACTGAATGTTAGCCCCAGACATCAGGCTGCTGTGAATAAGGAGTACTTATTCTCCAGCCTCTCTTTTAGTTAGGTATGGCCATGTGATTTAATTCTGCCAAGGAGATGTAAGAAGTGACATACACAACTTCTGGGAAGTAGTTGTCCTCACCTTCCTTTTTCCTGCCGGCTAAGAAGACGCCAACATGGTCACCAAAACCCAAGTAGCCATCTTGAACCATAGAGGGAAATCACATGCTGAAAATGACAGAGCCTGGCTCCCTGACCTTGTGAAACACTACATCAGTCCTAAAATAACTATCTTGGGACTGCTTTTATATAGAAACGAAAAAAAAGTCTATCTTAATTTTACTTTTCCAAATACATATTTTTAACAGCTTTATGAGGTATAATTGATGCACAAAAAATGCACATATTTAATGTGTACAATTTGATGAGTTTGAACATATGTGTATACTCATGAAACCATTATTGCAGTCAAAGTAATAGACATGCCCGTCGTCTTCAAAACTTTTATTGTGTCTCTTGTTGTAAGAACACTTACCATGAGATCTATTCTCAGTAAATTTTTAAGTGCACAATTCAGTATTGTTAACTATAGGCACCAAGTTGTACAGCAGATCTCTACAACTTACTCATCTTACATAACTAAGACTTCATACTCAGCAACTCCCCATTTTCTCCTCCCCCCCATCGCGGGCATCCACCATCCTGTTCTCTGCTTCTGCGAGTCTGATTATTTTAGATACCTCGTGCAAGTATAATCGTTTGTCCTTCTGGCTTGTCACTTAGCGTTATATTGGCCAGATTCATCTGTGTTGTCACATATGACAGGATTTCCTCCTTTTTGAAGGCTGAACAATATTCCATGGTGTGAATTATACCATATTTTCTTTATCCATGTATCTGTTGATAGAGATGTGGGTTATTTACATATCTTGACTATTGTGAACCTAGTCTCTTCAAGATCCTGATTTCAATTATTTTGGATATATACCCCGGAGTGGGATTGCTGTCCAAATATGTATTTTTAATAATAAATGTGCTAAGATATAATTCAGACACTATAAATTTCACTGTTTAAAAGTACCACCTTCCTATAGATTTGTCTCCTAACCTTTGGACCCATAACTTTTCTGTTTATTATAGTTGGCCTTGTTTTATAATTATATGTATGTGTCACATCTCCTTGACTCATATAGTACCCAGCACTTTTAGAACCTCAATTGTTTATTTGTTAACTTAAGATTTTGTGTGCTGGTTATACTTGTGAACATATGAAAATATCGATTAAGTTCAAATTCCAAGATGAGCAAAAGTCAAATACATTGGAAAAACCTAAGCATAATTTGACTCGTTCCTAGAGAATGAGTATTCTATTTAAGGCAATACATTAAATTTAAAGAAGTTTAGCAACATTAATAATAGGATTCAAGGGGCACTTGAGTGGCTCAGTTGGTTAAGCATCTGACTCTTGATTTCAGCCCAGGTCATGATCTCACGGGTATGGGATCGAGCTCCACATTGGGCTCTGTGCTGACAGCGTAGAGCCTACTTGAGATTCTCCCTCTCCCTCTCTCTTTCTGCCTCTCCCCAACTCACTCTCTCTCTCTCTCTCAAAATAAATAACTAAATAAATAAACTTAAACAAATAGGATTCAAAACAGGAACTTGACTAAAATTTGCCAGCTGTTCTTTCACTATGCAGATTTCACTCAGGATCCCAACACAGACAAAAATAGGACATCTCTTATGGTTAACAAATTTTAGCAATCCCATTTTGCAAATGAGGAAACTAAAGCCCAGAATTAAAAAATTACTATTGCAGGAAATGTTTCAGGAAAACTTCATTATTACATATTATCAAAAGATTTTAATCATAACCGGTTTCCTGCAGTTATGAAGATCTTACTTCTTCCACACGAATCAACACTTCTCAAAACTGGTTAGTAGAAGATTACAGATGCTTGACTAACATATGGATTCTGGGGCCCCACCCGATGCCTTTGTAGAATCTCTGGGGATGAGGCTCTGGAAGCCACATTTTTACTAAGCTCCTCCCAAGACTGTGATGTCCACTGGGGTTTGAGAACCTCACAACTCCCTAATTAGTTATATATTAAACCAAAATCTCCCACAGAACTTAAATTACCCTATTCCTGGCACCCACCCCCAAAGATTCTAAGGCAGCCAGTTTTTTAAAAAATATTTTTTAATGTTTATTTATTTTTGAGACAGAGAGAGACAGAACATGAGTGAGGGAGGGGCAGAGAGAGAGGGAGACACAGAATCCAAAGCAGGCTCCAGGCTTTGAGTTGTCAGCACAGAGCCCAACGCGAGGCTTGAACCCGTCAACCGCGAGATCATGACCTGAGTTGAAGTTGGACGCTCAACTGACTGAACCACCCAGGCTCCCTAAAGCAGACAGTTTTGAAGACTATTCCATTCTATTTTCACTTGATCAGGGCTCAACCATGCAGAGGTTTAGATTAATTGTTTAGTGGATAATGCATTTGGGTGAAAAGTCAATAACCTGAAAGATCACCAAAGGCACTGAATAATATCTGGAGATAGATAAGACTCCTGTATGTCCTACAGGCCAAGGCACCCTGCTTAGATGCAGAAAGTTGGAATACTATATTTTGGAGAGGTTTTCAACAGGATTGTGTCACTTCTCAAAAGACCACCAGAGAAACCTGTTAATTAAAGAAACTAAACTAAACTAAAGTTTCTTAGCCTTATTGTATTGAGAGAGAATTGCCTTGACACTCCAGGTTGTGTCTCAGAAGGGGAAAGTCCAGGGAGGACGTTTATAGGAGTTTAGGGCCTCAGATGGATGACTTTAAGGCAAGACATGGAAGGCAGAAAACTGGAATTGGGCAGAGTTAATAACACAACAGCTTTGGGGTGTGAGGCCGGAAGGAGAGAGTCTTGAAAGTGAGTCTTACTGAGCAAGCTCTTACGTTTGGTTAGTCATCTTAACTGTTGCTCAGTCTTATTCTCTGGGAGTAAGTATTTTCTGGAGCGTGTAGGTAGGTTTTTCAGGCTGGTCCCAGGATTGCTGAACATAGGAGGAAAATATGTTTGTTTCCATTCTAATTGAAATAAAAATATTAGCACAGAAGACTTAATTATCCCTAAAAGCCCACTTTCCAAAATTTGACATTCGGTAAGTACTGTGGTAAAAATCATTAACATTTTGGGGCACCTGGGTGCTCAGTCAGTTAAGCGTCCAACTAAGGCTCAGGTCACGATCCCACCGTTTGTGACTTTGAGCCCTGTGTTGGGTTCTGTGCTGACAGCTCAGAGCCTAGAGCCTGCTTCGGGTTCCGTGTCTTCCTCTCTCTCTGCCCCACCCCCACTTGTGCTCTCTCTCTGTCTCTCAAAAATGAATACACGTTAAAAAAATTTTTAGAAATCATTAACATTTGTATTTTATATAACAGTTTACAGAAAACATTCACACACATTGTGTCTTTTAATAAAACTCGTGAAGTAGTTAAGCCAGGTGATTTAATATTCCCATTTTACAGATAAGGAAATGAAAACTCAGGGAAGTTATGTAATTTGCCCTAAAAGTAAAGTTCTTTAGCTTTTGAGAATTTAAATCCTCGTATTCAGACTCCAAAATCCATACTCTTAGAGAGCACTACAAACAAGTTTTATTATGTTACACTGGAGGCTTTTTTATTTTAAGTGCTGTGGAACCTGGGGAACACCCTTGAAGTTTGTTCACTTAATTTGGTCATAAGAACACGGGAAGGACCTCATTATAACTTGGCCACGACTACAGACTTCCAGAGTCATGGACCCTAGAGAAGGAGCTATAACTGGTCAACACTAGAGCGGTAATTAGCAAAGTATAGATCAAGTAAGAAATAAGGAATACACGATGATTTCCTGAGTGCCAAAGCACTGCCTAACACTGTTGTCCTGGTTCCTATTAGCTCCCTGAGGCAGACAACCTAGAAGCAAGTGCTGTAGGTTCCACACTATAAACTCTTACGGAGTCAAATGTGTTTTTCAAGTACAAACCCCACCCCAGCCTGACCAGGAAGTTATAAAGCTTTCCAAGTGGAAAGTTACTGGTGGGGTTTAATGAACCATGTCACTTCCATTAATGAAATGAAATATATCACATTTCCAAGTGTCCCCTTAAACTGCAAATTCATCTAAACGGGTCTTTTCAGATAAACAAATGCCACAATTCCTCCTGGATTAGAAAAGCATACTCTACGATGATCTGGGAAAGAAAAGCAACAGCACAAAGTCAACTAAGGGAATATTTCACAGTTATTGTGGGCATAACGTATATAATGAACTATCTCTTGGAAACTGAATGTCCAAATAGATTAAGTAAATAGCCACAGCTGCTTGAATAGTGGGAGAAATCGATTGTTCCACATGCTTCTCAAGAGGGGCCTAGACTCTAAATCAGAGGCCCTCGGCCCTCACTGTAAAATCATCAGGGGAGCTCTGACAACTTCTGATGTTCAAGTTTTACCCCAGCCCACGTGAGTGTTAAAATTCTCCAGGTGATTCCAGTGTGCTGCCACAATTTAGAACAGTGCTCTAAATCCGTGGTTCCCAAAATATGGCCCATGGACCAGCAGCATCAACCTCACCCGTGAGCTTGTTAGAAATGCAAATACTCCAACCTCACCCTAGCCTCTCTGAATCAGAAATTCTGGGAGTAGGACCTGACAATCTTTTTTTTTTCTTTTACCCACAAGCCCTCCAGATGATTCTGGTATATGCTACAGCACTATTGAGAAACACTGTTCTAAAGTAAAACTGCCATGTCTCTCCACCTGGAGCTTGAGGGAATACAAGCCTGACCTGCCCCAAACACTGCTTGAGACATATGGCTTTTGTCTAAAGACAGAAGCCGCTATTGACACAACATGTAGGCTTCCGGCTTTAAGGTGAACCGTGCAGTACCACACAATATAAACTGTGGGGCTTTGAAGTAAAAGGAAACAAAGGAAGTCCCCAGCCCCAACTCCAGAGCCGGTCCCATGAGGCAGGCTGATTCCATATGGAGCATCTATTGGAAACTACTGTCCATGACCCATGGCCAACATTTGAGGTTTACCTCCCAGCACACAATATGCCTTCTTAGGACTGTTGGCTGAGATTTTTGTTTAGGGACCCACCTGTCTCCAACTTTTAGTCCCTGGATACAGCCCATGAGCTGGGCCATCACCTAAAGGCTTTGTGTTGTGAACCTCAGCCCAGCCTTCCTCACTACTCCATGTACTTCCTGAACTTTTTCGTTTCCAGTGACCTTCCCCTACATTCAACTTTGCCCATTCCTGCCCACAAACCTTTATTTTATTTGTTTGTTTGTTTTTAGAGAGAGAGAACATGAGCAGGGGAGAGGGAGAGAGAGAGAATCTTTAGAGGCTCCTCGCTCAACATGGAGCCTGATGTGGGGCTGGATCCCACAACCCTGGGATCATGGCCTGAGCTGAAAGCAAGAATCAGACACTCAACCAACTGAGCCACCCAGGCGCCTCATACATCTTTTAAATTCACTAATTCAAGCATCCCATATTTGGCCCTCAGCCTCCTCTCCTTCCAGGGTCTTTGCTTGAATGCTCTGGTTCCAATTCTTTTTGAACTCTCCTGTGTTCTCATCTATTCACTCCTCCTGAGACAAAGAAAGCCCCTCAGTCAATGGGAGGGAGTAAAAAACATGTTTCAAATCTCAAAACACCCTTCCTATCACTGCTATTTAAATTTATCATTCTCCTCAAATCCCTGTCACCCTATTGTGACAGAGGAAGTCCTTCTGCTATCAATGGCAAATCTCCCCATATGTGTTCCCTTTCCTCTCTGCACCCTTCTAAGAAACCTCTTGCTACTCAGTATCTGCCCTTGTTCCCTATTCAAACACTTATTCAATCTTATTCTAGCAACCAGATCCTTTCTATCCTCTGTTAAACATGTTCCAATCATTCTTAACTGAATTTTTTTCCTGTATCAAGATCCATACAGGCACTGTCTATTCCCACCTTTTTGCTCATTCTTCCCACAAGGGTTATCTACATTTCCTCCCTCGATTGCTGTATCTTTAGCCCTTTCTGATCTGGTTTCTGTTTCCACCACACTAGTGTCTCCAATGAGCTCTATGTGGTACAGTCCAGTGGATGTTCTTCAGCCCTTGTTGCATTGACTTTCCAGAATTTAGATAACCTGACTCTTAGACAATGATTTATTTGTAGCAGACGTGTGTGGTGGGGCTCAACCAAACCTCCATATTGTACACGGTTGGGGTGATGGGAGGTAGAAGAAATGGAAAGAGGCTGGTGAAGAAAATGTGATGTTTAAACTGAAAACATCTGAGACTGTCCCTTTGACCCATGTCTCTTGCCTGGCTTTCCAGGTACAAAGCTACTTGAGTAGTCATTGCCCATTTATTTTTATTTTATTTTATTTTATTTTATTTTATTTTATTTTTTAATCATTGCCCATTTAAAAAAATTATTGGGTTTTAAAAGTTGTCCCTAATTGTGGTAACAACAACAAAAAAGTTTGATGTCTCATAAAAGGGACTTCAGAATTAGACCAAAAGAAGATTTTTGAAAGTGTGTGGGAAAGGAAGCTTGAGACTCTTTTCACACCCGAAATGAAACCACTAACAGTGCCGTCTGTTATAAATACACCAATGTAATGTGAAATCTTCTAGTAGACTTATTAAAAAGGATAAAAAGAAACAGAATTAATTCATGCTAGTAATATACTTTATTTAAATCAATACATCCCACACATTATCGTTTCAATATGTAATCAATATAAAAAAAATCATTGAGATATCTGACATTTTTGGTAATGTGCTACGTCTTTGGAACACAGTGCGTGTTGTACTCTTTCAGCACATGTCAGTTGCGACTAGTACATTTCGAGGGCTTAATGTGGCCAGTGGTTACTGTAGCGGACTGCACAGTTCTTAAAGATTTATTATCAAAGGGAAACAAAGGGTTGTGACAAGAATCTGTAAGCTTGAGGTCAAAAATTGGTTTATCCAAACCATTCAAATGTAAAGCAGGTTTTTTGCTAGCAAGAATTACACCATTCAGCTGAGAAAACTCTGGGCCTGATGAACATAGGCCTTGGGGGCCATTGAATGGAAACGGCTTTCTTCCTGAAAGGACCCGCCCTACGAGCTATGAAATTCTGAGCATTTTCCTTTCCTAGAGCATCTAGTATTTTTCCTCCCTTTACAGATTAAGACTTTTATTTTCCTGATTTCCAATGTGTCCTGTGTAGCAGCTAAGATATAATTTTATGGGCCTCTGGGGAATCTCTGGAATTCAGATGGAATTTCATCCATGTGTGATGGATGAGCCAAGCAGAATGGACTCCATCTGCTCTCTGGGGTGGATGGGACTGAACCCAATTACAACTAATTTCTGCATTAATTGAACAAGCATGAATTCAAATAATGTGTTCCTTCGCTTCACAATACATTAGCTTCTTGGGATCCCAAATGCATTATCGAGATGACCTAATTCCTTCTCGCTCTGCAGGCTGGTTGTTTTGGTTGGTAAATGCCCAATTTTATCTGATTGCTTCATTCCATGAGCTAGAGCTTGTTGCTCCTAAAAGACAGGGCTGGGGGCAGAAGGGTGGGGGTTGCTCCCACTCTAGACCAGCTGGCTTCTCTTGTTCTAAGACTATCTTTGCATCCTGTTCTGTGCCATCTTCCACGCTATTCACAGAAAGGACAGAGAGGCATTCATGAAGACCAAAATGCACACAGAAACCCCACATGTGACTTGCAGAGAATCGGCGATGTCACTTTTTTTTTTTTTTGTCTGCATGAAGGATGGCATCTTGAAATTTTGCAAACCAGGAGACCAACTCTGCAGACAAACAACCTGCTCCTTGTCAGACCACCCACTCAGGCCATGGAGGCCACTGCCCCTGGGCCTCCTGGCTCCCATGATTCCTCTCCAACAAGCCACTCGCACTTCTAAAAAGGTGACGTTCTAGCTGTCTGTTTATAAAAGTGCCAAAGGAACATTTATCATGAGGTGCAAATAAAAGAAGCACTGGAGAGCGATGTTTTTCACCGGGTTTTTTCAGAACCTGAAACACACCTCCCAGATCTCTCTGACACCTCCCGGTAGCCTGTGCAGCCCTTCTCAGATCAGAGGAGCACGTTTGAGCAGAACAGGGGCCCTGGAAGGTGGACACATGCTGAGCGAAACTCGGGCTGACAAATCCAATGTGGCTAGACGCGTCAGAATCCTCCACAACTGCGTCCAAGGGATTATTAAAAGAATATGCTGAGAGGAAATTTTTCTGATTACAGCAGGAGACAAGAGTTCAAGAGGTCAAGGAATTGCTGAGGTGAAACACCCCTGACTGTCAGTGCCCCCAGCATTATGTTAAATTTTGACAGGCTGCCCAAGATTGAAAAACAGACACTTCCTTTAACAAGACGGTGATAAATCAGTTGTCCTCCAGGAGGAGCGGTCCCTGAAGCATAGACTTAGGAGTGCTGTGCTGTTTTCTCTAGTGACTTATCCAGTCTGCTGTCTGCCAACTCTTCAGGGAAACACCAGAATCAGAAATTAATGTCCTGAGGAGAAGCTACCATTAGAACATTACTCATTAACTGAGAAAACCTGAAAATAATCAGAAGGATCTGGTACAGCATCGACACCAGACAAATAGAGAGGCAGCTGTCTCATTCCCGTGGAGGTCACAGGCCAAGCCATACAGGACAGCAGGAAATAATCTGATGGACCAACCAGTCCTGTGTTAGTACTGTTGAGGCTCAGAAGGGTGTAGAGTTACAAGGTGTTCTGAGCACCGAAGAATGGCACCCAACACTAGCCTCAGTCAAATGATCATGGCCCATGTAGGGACCTGACCCCCCACAGATCCAAGCGTCTGTGGGCTACCACTGGACTAGATGCCGTGCAGACTCTCTCCATCCTTCTCCCATTCCCTCCTCCTCTCCTCTTTCTCCTTCTCTCTGTTCTTGCTCTCTCTCAACCAGCAAATAGGAATGGAGACTTAAGGGCAGAGATGGGAGCAAAACAAATTCTGTGGTGTTCTGGGAAAGGAGAGAGACAAACACCTTGGCCTCTTGTCAGTTAGAAGCTGCTCAGAGGCACCACTTTCTGGCTGGGGCAGGAGGCAGGTAAGGGACTGAGGTCAGTCTCACACTGACATTGTTGTTTATGTGACTGCTCCTTCCTAGGCTGTGGGCATCTTGAAGGCAAGACTTACGTCCTCAAGTCTTGGGGCGCCTGGGTGGCTCAGTCGGTTGAGCATCTGATTCTTGATTTCAGCTCAGGTCACGATCTCACAATTTGTGAGATGGAGCCCCGTGTCAGGCTCTGTGCCGACAGTGTGGAAAGTGCTTCAGATTCTCCCTCTTTCTCTGGCCCTCCCCGGCTAGCACATGCATTCTCTCTCTCTCTCTCTCTCTCTCTCTCTCTCTCTTAAAATAAATAAATAAACATTAAAGAAAAAAGACTTAGGTCTTCAAGTCTTTTGAAACGGTATATATATTTTTTTCTGATTATGAAAAAAAAATACATGCTAAGTATAGAAAAAATTGGAAAAATATAAAAAAAGATCTCTTTTAACAGCTTTTAGAATAGTATTTGGAACAAAGCAGGTACTCAATAAACCTGTGTTGGAGAGAGGAAAAAAGGAAGAGAGAAGTCAAGGATACGACAACTGTGACATCAGCCTTCTTGTTAAAATGCACATAATTCAGCAGTGGCCACGTGGGGGCCATGAGTCATGAGGTGCAAAGCTGCAGAGCTGTTCCGCGTGGGGCTCTGGCTCCATATACTGCCTGGGGCTGCCACCCCTGCTGTTGGCCTCCTGTGCTGGAGTTTATTGGGTGGTATAAAGTGAATTCACCAGACAGTGAGCAACTGTGATTATTTAGCCTAGAGAAGAGAAGCCTTGAGAACCACTTAAAAATTGCTATGGTCCTATTAATTCCATCATAAAAAGTAATTTCTGTTTATTAGGGACAAATTGGGACATATAAACAAATCCCCTGGAGTCTTTCCTGTTGGTATTTTGGCACATCTCCCCAAGCATGTGTTCCAGACACACATTTTTGTCATTTGCTGTTTTCCATCACTGGGCTCATGCTCAATCCAGGAAGGGTCATGAGTTATCAGTGGTGAGGAAACCCATGCAGTGAGTCTAGAATTAAAAAAAAAAAAAAAAAAAAAAAAAAAAAGAAGGGAAGAGCATATAAAATGCCAAAATGCATTGCACCCAGGGTAGGTGAACATTGTTTCATACCACTTTGTGTCCGTGATAAAAATCTGCATGTGTGTCCTGGGTCGAGATATAAAATGAGCTGTTTACTGTGGCTGTGGTCAAAAGGTTTGAAAAACACTGTGCAATATTTCTTTCTGTTTATTCCATTGACCGATATAACAGAAAAATGGTTATATGCTATTGCACATTAATGGTAATGTCGTTGTAATTAGTCTAATAAGCCATCAAGTAAATGTACTGTAATTTGCCTAACACTTCTCCTATTTAAGTCATTTCGGTATTAGAAATAATATGGAAATAAAAATTATTTCTGCGTCGTATTTTTTTCTGCTTTTAAGATTAGATCTCCAAAAGTGAAATGATTAAAGGATCTGTGTATCACAGAGATTACCTTTAATAGGCTACATAACTCAGGAATGTAGTTTCTAAACTTCTTTCCTTTCTAGAACTGAACTCAACTAGCCCCTACACCCCCATTTCTCATAAGTAGAAAGCATAATCACACTAGTTCAAAGTAAGTTAGTCCCTCTAGTTTAAAATTCCATTTGCTCTTAGTAACTCTTACAACAATTTAGGATTCTTGTTCTTGTCCTGTGGTTCCCACTGAGCCCAGGTGAAGGCCCAGGTACATTTTTGGTCCATAGTTATCTGCTGGCCTTGCTGACCTCGCTGAGCTATACCTGGTCCCACCAGCTCTTGGGCATCACTCTGTTCCTGCTGCCTCTACTTCCTGTGGCCTTAGGCACTTGGTCCACATACCCTACCTTCTCCTACTCTGACCAGGAATTCTCTCCCCATCTTCCCTCCTTACTGGCACTGCTGCCCCCACCCTGGGATCTCAGAGCCACTCAGCTCTTTCCCCTGGACCAGCCAGAGCGTGCAGGATGCTGTGAAGCTGCCCACAAGTTCATCGGCTTCAACACCTCCCCAGACATTGCCACTCCAACATTCAAGGGCCACGTCATAGTTATGGCCTCTCTGAGGAAGCCAGGCACTGGTATATCTTCTGCTCCGGGATCCTTCTAAATTTAGCGAAGGATTTCCATTATCTCATCTTGTCCAGCCACATGGCTGTTCAGGTTGAATCTCCCTTCAAGAAAGAAAGTTGCTGTGGTGCCTGGGTGGTTCAGTCGGTTAAGCGTCCAACTCTTTTTTTTTTTAATTTTTTTTTAATGTTTATTTATTTTTTGAGACAGGGAGAGACAGCATGAACGGGGGAGGATCAGAGAGAGAGGGAGATACAGAATCTGAAACAGGCTCCAGGCTCTGAGCTGTCAGCACAGAACCTGACGCGGGGCTCAAACTCACAGACCGCAAGATCATGACCTGAGCCGAAGTCGGACGCTCAACCGACTGAGCCACCCAGGCGCCCCTCTTCTTTTTTTTTTAAGAGTCCAACTCTTGATTTTTGGCTCCGGTCATGATCTCATGGTTCGTGAGTTCGAGCCCTGCATCCAGGCTTGTTGCAGTGTGGATCTCTCTCTTGGGATTCTCTCTCTCCCTCTTTCCCTGCCCCTCTCCTGCATGTGCTCGCTTTCTTTCTCAAAATAAGTAAACTTTTAAAAAAGAAAGAAAGAAAAGAAAAGAAAAAAGAAAACGAAAGGAAAGGAAAGGAAAGGAAAGGAAAGGAAAGAAAAGAAAAGAAAAGAAAAGAAAAAAGAAAATTGCTGTTCAGATGCAAGAATGTCTTTAGCTACTAGGCCCCAGCTGTCTGCCCCATCAGGCTCTTTCTCACACTTCTTAGGCAGGGCCTCGCCAATAACTGGACACACAGTGGAATACTCAGGCCTTCCCATTTCTGCCCAACGTGCAAAATCTCCAAGGGGCAATCTGCTCCAGAGCCCCGCTTGGGCCGACAGAGACTTTGTCAGATTTGCATTGTAGTCTGAGCCCCTCCCTGCCCCATATTTCCCCTTTCATCTTTCACAGGCATCCTCTTCCCAAGATCTCACCCGCCGTGTGCTCCTAACTCCTCCCCAGAACCTTGGGCCCCAGGAGCCCTCAGCACCTAAACCCTAGTCCCTTCTCTCCAATTCTCCCTTTCTTACCAATGGTAAACCTTAGACTTCCCTTGGGTGAGAAGGGTGTAAGTTATAGGTGTAAGTTCCCGGCTTCCATCACTCCGGAACCCTCACCATGCGGAGCATCACTGCCTGCCTGAGCAGGTGCTGGGTGATTTCCTGGCTATCTGACATGTAATCTTCAGAACCACTGTTTCTGTTTCACAGATGCAGAAAGTTAGATTCAAAGCCACTGAGGCACTATGTACATCACTCCTAAAGAGCAAAATTCAAAATGCGGTACAGAAGACCCAGCTAGCAGGAAGAGGTTATGATTTCCTTTTGATTGCCTGCATTCACTTAACCCTTAGCTGGCCCTTGGTATATAATTTATATGAGTCTTGACTATTATATCAGCAAAAAATTAATTTCTAAAACTTGATAGACAGGAGAGCTCTTGTTTGAATATTTCTTCAGTACTGCTCAGAATTTACTGATGATCAAAGGCCTCAGGGAATTGCAATTCATCATAATAACTTTGATAAAATATCCGGGAGGTATGGTCCACAAATGACGCAAAGAAGGAGTTTAATTTGTGTTTGAGTTGATGAATGGATTGATATATAGGATATAGGAAATGTAATAGCCAAGGGAGGAAAAACCCTAAAGGTGTTCATTTGTCCGGTATCTATGACCCCTACAGCTCTAAGGTGAGAGTGCCAGTGACAGATGGAGATATGCTAGTATTAAGTGAAACCCCAAGGAATTGGGGAAACTGGTTCTTCTGTGCAAGTGACCTATCAGGTGCAGAGAAACTGAAGGGAAACAAAGCAGACAGTCTTGGCTGCAAGTGTGGAGTTGGCATTCCACAGGTGGAAGCAAATCGCCATGAGTCCAGGCTCCGTAAACATCAGCTGTTTGTGGTCTACACAGCACTAAGCTGGGCCAGGCTCCCGGGACAGTGCTTCTCAAGATTTACTGCGCACATAAACCAAAGGGCATCTAGTTAAAATGCATATTCTAATTCAGTTGGTCTGGGTGGGACCTCGGACTCTGCATTTCTAACTAGCTCCTAGGTGATGCCATGGATGCTGCTGGCCCGTGGGCTGCACTCAGAGTTACAGTGATTAAGGAGATGCTCAGAAAGCTCTATGCATTGTGCCAGAGGCACAAATGCTATTTAGGTAACTTATTCTCTCCCCCATTCCCAGCCCACATTTTCAGATTCCTGTGGGAGTTCAAGCACAGCTGACAAGGTGCACTTTGGATTTTCTTATTGAGAAAAGTTATCAAGAAGTAAACATAAGCCAGTCATAGCCACTGCAGCTTTGTTTCTGTCAAGCCACTATCTCTCCCAACGTAAGGCAAGTATTTCCCAAGTGAAGGTTGTGCGCCGCTTACGGTAATTTTATTTGATGGATAGCCATGGCATTAAATGGCCTTGAATCAATAAGGGTATTACTCCCCTCCAGTTCTCTTTCAATCCTCCTGATTACATCAAGAAGAAAGTCTCTCTGTTGGGTGCTAGTGTGTTTTTGAACACTTGCTTCTTTTCCTGTATCGGGATGTGATCGGTTGCTAACAACAGAAAACCCAACTCAGAATGTTCTCGGTAACGGAAATAGCCTACAGAGGGAGAAGGAGGGGCTCTGGCCGGTCTCCTCGCCGGGCTCGGTCGCCTCTTCTGTGCTGGCCTCACTCCTGGGCTGGCAGCAGCTCTTGCAGTGGCTGGGGCAGCCACTTGCGATTTGTCCCCAGTATCGGCCCCAGTCAATATCCACAGCAAGAGATGCAATCTCTTCCGGGGGCTCCCAAAAGAGAAAACCTTTCCCCCTACAAAACCTTCAGGAAATGCCCCCCTCACGTTTCATCAGCGCAAATGGATTCACAGGGCCATTTCTGAATAATTCGAGTGGCCAAAAGTAGCCTTGAGCCTTAGGCCTGGTGAGCCTTAGGGCTGGTGAGCCTTAGGCCTGGTGAGGGGTGTGAGCTGCTTTCCGGTTAAAACGACTCTTTCCTGTTCCCTTGTTCACTAAAAGAGCAGGCCTCTGGCTGGATGCCTTTGGGCAAGCAACTGTGTCTGGCTAGATTTGAATAACATGAGGGGTGTTTGTGTGTTTTTTTCTTTCAGTTGCCTTCCATCGATGGCAAGTGGTACTTATTTCTCATTCACAGTTGTAATAAGAATTTTGTGGGTTTGTTATTACTTATATTTCAGTTCTAAAATGTAATGTAATTTAGAAACAAATTTTAATTAAAGGATAGAACATGATACACGAATGTGGCAAAAACGACGAAGGTGACAAAACGAGAAGTTGGAGAAATACCGCTAAGCTGTTACTTCCTAGCTAACAGCTATCTGGGCTTTGAAAGGAAGAAGGCTAAGTCTAAGGGACAACATCAGCTGCTCGGTTCCTATGGTTGTAGTGCAATGCGTTCTCAAGCCAAGCTGGAGGTCTTAGTCCATTCAGGCCCTTGTAACAAAATACCACAGATTGGGTGGCTTATAAACAACAGAAATGTATTTCTCACAGTTCTAGAGGCTGGAAGTCCCAAGATCAGGATACAAGCATGGCCGGGCGAGGGCCCTCTTCCAGTCACAGACTTCTCTGCAGTGTCCTCACATGGTAGAAACAGCAAGGGAGCCTCTTCTAAGGATATTAATCTCATGTATGAGTGCCCTGCCTTCATGACCTAATCGTCCCCTGAAGGCCCCACCTCCTAATACCATCTCAATGGACATTAGAATTTCAACCTGAATTTTGGGGAACACAAACCTTCAGACCATAGCTCTGAATTAAAATCACATGGGAGTTTTGAGGAAGCAGATGCCTGGGCTCCACCCTCCAAAGATGGTCTCTTATGGAGTCTGGGTGTATGTATTTTTGAAAATGTCACAGACTTTTCTAGTGCACAGCCAAGGAGAGGATAGCTGCTGAGAACTTTGGAGAATCCTTTTGCAACTGGAAGTTTAGGGGCAACAAGAGTTTGGTATGGTGCTGTTGCCAGGCTCTCTCCATTCCAGAAATGTCTTGTTTTATGTTTGTATCCTCTGTCAGCCCAGTCAAGAAGAATATAAAGGTGCACACTGTTGGCCAGAGAGCCAAGGGGGCAAGAGCTTTATTAAGGGTGAACTCAGCGTGTTGTGAAACTACTGTTTCCCAAGTGGTATTTGCGTAATAAATTTGTAAGAATTGTTACGAAAGCAAGATGTGAATGTTGGATTGTGGGGTCTCTACTGGGTGCTTTGGAAAAAAAGCGTACATGAGGGCTTAGCGTATTTGAGAACTATTTTTAAAAATCAATATCCATTCACTGATTATATTCTTAGTGATATAAAGTACTACCCTAAGGCTGTTCAGCTCCAAACTTCAGATATCCATCTGTTCCAGATTTTAGCTAGGTGTTTCAAGATAAGTATGGCCCCTGAGAAACCAGAATTATCACAATTTCAACATGTAATCATTGTCAAAATCATTTGAAAGGTCGTATATTTAAACATGTGGGTTTATGGCATGTACAATATTAAGTCCCTCACTCTTGGCAAGTCAACAGTAAGATCAGTGTTATTTAGGAGGCTGCTTATCTTCTACTCCCGCATGTCCTCCCCATGAAATTATACCTGTACCTTTGGTTTTCCTTCTGTGTCATGACAGTTGACATTTTTCATCCAACTACCTTGCAGCATAATGAACGTTAACAAAAGCACTTTGAGTTCCCACGTCGAGCGAAAGGTGAAATGCCAATGAAGGTCCACAACGTAGAAGAAACCCAGGCACAGGACTGAATAAAGTTTCTGCAAGCCTGAAAGATGCCTGCTTTGCCAAGGAGGTTCCTCTAATGGCCCTGGTGCTGGGCCAGGAATGAATGATTTGTTGAAGATGGGTCATCAGATGGAAGAGAATATATCAGCACTAGTTGCCCCACTTCCCATTCTGCTCATGTTTTTTATTCAACTTTCATTTATCCAACAACTATTTATCAAGTACTTAAACGTGCCGGGCTCTGGCACTGATGTAACAGATGGCAGTACAGATTCCTCCTTGGAGGTCAAAGTCAGGCCAGAAGGCAAGATCTTGGTCTCTAGCTAGAGGACTCTTAGGAGAAAGAGGCTGACATTCAGTTCCAGAAGGACTAAACTTCTATTTAGATCATAACAAGCAAGCAAACCTTAGATGGAAAGGATACAAGTCCTTCAGATGGTGTCAGGATGGTTTTTTGTTTTTGTTTTTGTTTTCTGGAGAGCTCTCGTGTAGCCAGACTACATCTGACCCAGCAGTCAAGACTCTGACACACATCTTGTTTCCCTTTCTTGCCCTCCTGACGGCAAGCATTCTTCATGCCATCCCCTGGCCCATTCTTTGCCTAGAACCCCTCTAAACCATCATCCGCACCTGACTGTTCCCTAGCTGGACCCCTCTTCTAGGAACACACATCCCTGGTGTAGTTCTCAAACTTTGTGTCTTTATTATAAGCCATTAACATTGAAACTTTAGTCAATGCTCCAGAATTATATGTGACTTTGACTTTTTCCACTTTTACATTCCACAGCGAAAAGAAGTTTTACCTGAAGTTATTCCTTTAAGATTTATAAAAGGGGCACCTGGGTGGCTCAGTCAGTTAAGTGTCAGCTCTTGATTCTGGCTCAGGTCATGACCTGAGGGTTCGTGAGTTCGAGCCCGGCTTCGGGCCTCCACACTGACAGTACAGAGCCTACGTGGGATTCTCTCTCTCTCCCTCTCTCTCTCTCTCTGCCCCTCCCCTGTTCCTGCGTGTTCTCTCTCTGCTCTCTCTCTCTCTTTGTCTCACTCTTTCTCAAAATAAATAAATAAGCTTAAAAAAAAAGAATTTAAAAAATAGGAGGATAACTCATAACCTAAATCATTTGTATTCCTCAATGCAACTATAAGTCCGTATATGGTCTTCTGTGTAATATACACATACTCTCAGACATTGAAACTAACAAATAATATGACTGTAGAGTATCAACAATATTCCTACCACAGAGGCCCCAGAAGGATGTATTATATAACATTACTCCAAGTTGTAAAACAGGTCTCTGAATCTGGTATCATTTGAAGTGTGATAGCACGTATTCCAGAGAGAACCCATGCATTGGCACCTACTAACTACCCAAAGTGGGTTGTGTGTGTGCTTCATAGACTGTTGCTTTTATCCCAACCTTGCTTTTGACCAGTATCCGTTTAAATGCATGTCTTAACTAGATTTTTCAGGTAAAACATTTATTTGCTACCCATCAAACACGATATCCCTTGAAATTTAGTACAGAAAGTGAGTTTAGTGGGGCTCAAGTGTGAGGCCGCTGACACATTCTCCCTTTATTTATCAGCACTTAATGATTTTATGGTGTGTTTCTGGGCAGAGGGGGAAAAAAAGGGAGAAAGTCATGCAAAACAAACTATTACCTGTAAAATGATTTCTTCTTTCCTTTTTAATTTAGCATTAGAGATTGTAGCCCCAACAAAATGGATTTTTTTTTCCTTCCTACTTAAAAGCACTCTCTCCTAATTAATGTTTAAAGCTTACAAAGACCACAAGGGACGCATTTTCTTTGCATCCATGAAAGCTGCCTTCATTTAAGGGGTTCAATGTTACAGTCCTGGAGGACAATTAATTTATTTAGTTGCCTTTGGTCAAAATGGTTTCTGGGCACTTTAGAGGAATATCGATCATTCAACCCATGAAACTATTTGCAGAAAGGCACATGAAACCACTTCGTGCCTTTCATAAAAATCCTTTCAATTATAGTTGAAAGAGTTTTATTTACACCTGACAATACTGCCTTTTATGTCTGTTTTCCTTTCTCCAGAGTTTATCTTCACTCCATCATATCTTTAAATAGTCAGGTCCCAGTGATTATGGTAAAACTCATGAGGAAGTATGGGGCTCCCAGAGTGGAGACTTTCACCTTTTTTTGAGATAGTCAATAGAGCTATTCCCAAATATTCCCACTCTGCTTGCTTCCGGATTCATACTAGGATCGTACTTCCTTGGCCATGGGATGTTGGGAGTGTCTGGGTCACTTCCAGACAGAGGTTTAAGAACTGGTATGTGCTGTATCACATTCTCCTTCCCCACAGCCATGGTGACCGACCACCATCCGGTGAGTGGCTTTGTCAGTGGGTCCCAGAGAAAGGACCATAAAAAGGTGGAACAAAACTCCTGCTGACATTTGATGGGCACGTGGGATATTTATAAACCTTTGCTGTTTTCAGCCTTCAAGATCTAGGGGCTTCTGGGGGTGCCTGGGTGGCTCAGTTAGTTAAGCATCCGACTTCGGCTCAGGTCATGATCTCACAGTTTGTGATTTCACACCAGCTCTGTGCTGACAGCTCAGAGCCTGGAGCCTGCTTTGGATTCTGTGTCTCCCTCTCTCTCTCCCCTCCTCCACTCATGATCTGTCTTTCTCTCTCACAAATAAACATTAAAAAGAATTAAAAAAAAAGATCTGGGGGCTGCTTGATATTGCAGCATAACCCATACTCTCTGTTACATCTGTTGTTTTAAATCTCAAGATGAAACTATCTTATAAATGTCGATTAAAAGGGAATTTTGCTTAGGAGTTACAATACCAAATGAGAGCATTACCTCTTATCTAAATGGAGTCAGTTAATTAAAGTTCTGTTTTTATATACTGATCAACCCAGTTCCTTTTTCTTCCCCAACTACTTTTATTCTTAAATAGGAGAAATCCTGGGAATTTGGAGGCAGTGAACCCTCACTGCTATTTTCATTTTGAGATATTTTTAATGCCAATTTTATTACTAAAGAACGTATGGCCCTGAGCAAGTCGCTTCACTTTTCTAGGCTTTAGCTTCCCCACTATGGAGAAGGGAGAAATTCAAGGGCACTCACTAGATCGTCCCATGACCTCTTGCAGTGGTAACATTCTGTGCTGAGTTCATGGAAATTAATAGGAAAATTCAGTAGAACCTAGAACTCAAGTCTTTTACTGGTGCCGTTTTGCGGGAGGTCTGGGTGGCTCAGTCAGTTAAGCATCTGACTCTTGATTTCACGGAGGGTCAGATGGAATATGCCGCTTCGTCAGGCTTTGCGTTGGGCATGGAGTGTGCTTGAGATTCTCTCTCTCCCTCTGCCCCTCCCCCACTTGCATTCTCTCTCTCTCTCTCTCTCTCTGTCTTTCTCTCCCCCCCCCCCCCAAAAAAGCAGTTTTGTTAAATGGCTATATTCTCGTATGAGAGAGAGACTTAATGTGAAGGAAAGGATTTTCAAAAACATAAAAGAGTGCTGGAAGTTTTGTCTTGGAGTTTTTGTGTTTGTTTGTTTTATTAAGTGCATGTTTGATTGAAATGTAATCTATATACGGAAAAATGCACAAGCCGTGAGGAGCTGCTGAATGTGTACAAAGCGAACACAGTCTTGTAACCAGCATTCGAAACCCTCCTGTCACTACTTCCTGACGCAGGGTTACCACCATTCTGACTCCAGTAGTCTAACTTCTGACAGCAGAGTTCGTTTTGCTGCTCTTGACTTCCATTTAAGTGTAAGAAACGCACTCTTCAGTGCTTCCCTCTTTCATGTAACAGTGGATTCATCTGGGTTTTTGCACGAAGTTGCTCTTTCTTCGCTCTCATTGCTGTGTGGTATTCCAATGTATGGACTTACGCAGTCCATCCATTCCATTGCGATGAACTCTTGGGGGTTTCCAGCTTTGGGCTGTTATTCATAGAGGGCGTTTTAACGTGTATCTTTTGGTTGATATTATTTCCTTGTGTTTTCAAGTTTAGGGTTCAGGAGGTAGACATTCTTAGACCTAAGTAAGAGGACATCGCGCTGTAGCTAAAGATTGTATTTTAGGGCATGTCCCTACTGACAGAGGGGAGAAAGTTCTATAGTCCCAGGGAGGGAGAAGGAAGAGAGGGACAGAGGAGAGGAGGAGAGAGCGGGGAAGTCCTGTGGAGCTAGAGGAGTGAGTGTTTGAGCTCTGATATTCCCGGCAGGAATGTCTTTGTCCCTTTAGTTTACTCCTTATACCCCTCAGGCAATGACACCCTGTGGGATTTCCTCAGAAGCATTTTCTGGAGCAGCTCAGTTTTGTCAAAGTAGGGAGTCAGCAAAAATGGTAGATGCTTAGAAGGAAAATATTTTTTCTAGATTTGCTATTCAAAATTGAAGGACTCTTGTCAACAAACACAGTATATCAAATATGAAATAAAAATTGCATGAAAATTCATAAGGGAGAGGGAAAGTGTGAGTGATTGCTAATTCACCTGATTCCGTTTTTGATCCATCTTGAAACCCGGGCTCCCTGCCCTCCACGCCAATGGGGTGTGTAACCATATTAAAAAATGGTAACTGATCCTTAAGCGTGGCTTCTTCTTTTTTTCTTTTCTCCATAAAACCATGAAATAAGGAGGTAATAAGTCAGAGGCAGCACACCCATTAGCTTGTCAGTTCAAATGTCATACTTGTTTTCATTCCTGAAATGTGGGGCTTGTTTTGGCCTCCCAGAATGCAAAAAGCCTTCTCTCATCAAACCCATCCCATTTCACCCTGACTTTCTAGCTCCTCTCCTTAGTCCTGTGTTTCTTTATGCATGCTTTGGTGATTTAATCCACTAGTTTTTGTTCCAAAGAAAGCAGTCGTTTCATTAAATTAATGTAGTTTATGGGGTTATTTACGAACATTCCCTCTAATCCTGCCTATAGTTTTCAGCATTATCATCCCTATTTTGCAGATGAGAATACTGAGGCTCAGTAAGGTTTAGACCTGTGGCTTAAAAGATGCAAGGTCAATATTTAGACATAAGTCTGCTCTTGCCTTCCATCTTTCCACCTGGGTTATACCTGTGCTGAGACTTATCCTCTCATCCCAAAGCTGTAGAGAGTTAACAAAAGGTGCCTGGTATCCTTAGAGCACTGATTCTTACTGGAACGCTGTTTTGTCCCCCAGGGGACATTTGACTATGTCTGGAGACAACTGGAAGGAGGAGGATATTACTAAAATCTAGTGGGTAGTGAGGCCAGGGCTACTGCTAGACATCTTTCAATGCACAGAACAGCCCCACAACAAAGAATCATCCAGCCCCAAATGTCAATAGTGCTGAAGTTGAAAAACCTGCCTTACAGTGTTTGCACATCATAATGGTGTTTATTAAGCCAAGAAGAGTGATAAACTGCACCAAAGGGGGCAATGAGGGATAGTTGAAAATATGTCAAGAGTCAGAAGACCTGTGTTTCGGTCCCAGGTCCGCCGTTAACTAGCCTCTTAGCTTTATGAAAATAGACTCTCAAAACCTTGGTTATCTCATGAGTAAATGAGTGATCTTAGTATTTGTCTTATCTATTTATTTATTAATTCATCAAATTTGTATTCATCATCTACTAAACACAAGCACTGTCGTAGACATTGATTATACAACAGAAAACAGAAAAGGCTTCACCCCTGTCTTCAAGTAACCTAGAGGAGAAAAAGATAAAAATAAGCAGAACTACCTGCTGTGGAAACCTAGAGAAGGGGCACCTAATCTAGTCCTGGGCAGTTGGAGAGGCACCGTCTAAGCTGACAACTGCAGAACAATGAGTTAGACAGGCAGGGAAGGAGAGAGACTAGAGGGTACAGTGCACCTGTAGAAGTACAGCCCAGAAGTAAGAAAACAGCGTGGGACAATCAGGGACCTGAGAAACGTGTGGCATGCCTGGAGTGTATGGTGAGAAGGGAGGGAAGAGGTGTGCCTAGGGAGGGGAGCGGAGGTCCGCTCTTAGAGGGTGTTATGGCCCACGCTAAAGAATAGAAACTTTAGCCTGCAGCAGAGAGGAGAAAATGAAAGGTTTTAAAAGCACAGGGATGACATGATCAGATTTGAGCTCTAGAAAGATCCATGGGGGTAGAAAGTGGATTCTAATCACTCTAGGGACTGGGAGATCAGCTGGGTGTTTGTTGCTGCTGACCCAGAAGGAGGTCACTGTGGCTTCAGCTGGAGTAGAGGCAATGGGATAGACTGAAGTGAGTGCATTTAAGATTAGATCAATTCCGGCTACTGATGGGTTGACAAGATATCCCTGTTTTAGAGCTGCAAGGTTTCCAGAACGAAGTTTGACTGCCACTGCTATGTTTAGAAGCTGGAAGTATCTGCAGACACTTCACCAGATTGGATTCTGTACAGGGCCGGTGTCTTGCCCTCATCAGTGTGAAGTCCTTGTGGTATCTGACCAGCCTGTTTGCACTCACACTGCAAGGGATGCTGGGAAAGTGAGTACCTGGCTTGTCCCTGGGAAGAACCCCCTGAACTTAGGAAGGATGTTTAAGAAAGAAAGCCTAATATGCCCTACAGTACCAGTGGAAAATGATTTGTTAGAGCCTATTTAGAAAGCAAACCTCGGGGGGCGCCTGGGTGGCTCGTCGGTTAAGCATCCGACTTCGGCTCAGGTCAGATATCACACTCCGAGAGTTCCAGAGTTCGAGCCCCGCATCAGGCTCTGTGCTGATAGCTCAGAGGCTGGAGCCTGCTTCAGATTCTGTGTCTCCCTCTCTCTAACCCTCCCCCATTCATGTTCTGTCTCTCTCTGTCTCACAAATAAAAAACATTAAAAAAAAAAAAAAAAAAGAAAGGAAACCTGGGGCGCCTGAATGGCTCAGTTGATTAAGCATCCAACTCCAGCTCAGGTCATGATCTCACGGTTCATGGGTTCAAGCCCTGCCTGGAGCTCTGTGCTGACAGCTCAGAGCCTGGAGCCTGCTTCAGATTCTGTGTCTCCCTCTCTCTCTCTCTGCCCCTCCCCCATTCATGTGTGCGCACATGCACATGCTCTCTCTCTCTCTCTCTCTCTCAAAAATAAATAAACATTAAAAAATTTTAAATAAAAAAAAAAGCAAACCTGATAATACCTCTCAAATTAAAAAATACTCTTTTAAAAAAAAAAAGACTCACTTCTCACAATCTATTCCATACAAATAAAACTACCTCTACCAATGAGTATATATGCCTAGGAATATTATGTAGCACTATTCTCCGTGGCAAAAATTTAGTAACAAAGTGAATTTCATTTAATCGAGATGTACGCATCTATGCCATTAAATATGCAGTCAATAAAAAGGACTTAGAGTCAAACTACTTGGGACTGGGTCTCTACGAATAAAGTCGGTCTGGGAGGGACATGCTGGGGCCTCAAATAGTAATCTCTTCCTATTTAACACAGATCTTGATTTATACCATATCCCAGGGAATGATAAGGGGAAAAACTGCCTCGTTCTTCCCCTTCCAGATCCAAATCCCTACATATTTAGCTCATAACTGCTGCTTCACTCAGAAATTAAGTGACCACTGATAACTGGGAAGGTACCAACTTTTGGTTTACCTAGCTTCCTACAGAAATCTGATTCCTGGTCTTATATCCTTCCCTGGATCACCTTTGGGCCAAGCAGGCTCTGTAACTCAACCTGGTTCTACAGTAAGCAAGAGTCTTATAAAGAAACACCTGAAATAAATCCCTGGGTCTGAGTGGAAACTCTTCTGCCTACAATTTCCTGACTCCCTGGGTAACAGCTTGGTTGTAACAACTTAGTGGTCTGTCCCAGTCTCTTTCTTTCTCTTCTTTCTTTCTTTCTTTCTTTCTTTCTTTCTTTCTTTCTTTCTTTCTTTCAAGTAGGCTCCATGCCCAACGCAGAGACCAATTGGGCGCCTGAACGCACCATCCTGAGATCAAGACCTGAGCCTACATCAAGAGTGTGACCCTTAACTGAGCCACCCAGGCTCCCCTGTCTGAGCCTTCTTGGTCTGCTATAAATAACAAAATACCGCAGACGGTCTGTTTTAAACAACAGAAATTTATTTTCTCATGGTTCTGGTGGCTGGGAAGTCCAAAACCAAGGTGCCAACAGATTCAGTTCCTGGTGATGGCATTCTTCCTGGCTTGCAGACTAATGCCTTCTCAATGAATCCTCACATGGTAGGGAAAGAAAGTTTTAATGTCTTCTCCTCTTTTTGTAACGGTCGTTGTTCCATCATGGAGCTCTACCCACATGACCTCATCAAAACTAATCACCTCCGAAAGAGTGCACCTTCAAACACTGGGAGTTAGGACTTCAACATATGAATTTGGGGGGGATACAAACATTCACTCCATAGCATGATCTCTGAGGTATTGCAGTGTGGTTATCAAGAACACAGTCTCAGGTGCCATACCCAGTACTGGTTCTGCCACCTACCCGCCATGTGACCTTGGGCAAGTTACTTAGCCTTCCTGGGTCCCAGTGTCCTTATCTCTAAAATGGGTTAGCAATATTATCTATCTCATGAGGTTTTTATGAGGATAAATTACTTAACACATGTCATTATGTCTATAGAGAAGTGCCTTGGACATACAAAGAGCGCAACAAATGGGATTATCATCATTCCCTTCTGGGAATTCCTGTCTTTTTTTTTTTTTTAATTTTTAAGTGGTTTTATTTATATCTGAGAGAAAGAGACAGAGAGAGACAGGGTGTGAGCAGGGGAGGGGCAGAGAGAGAGGGAGACACAGAATCAGAAGCAGGCTCCAGGCTCTGAGCTGTCAGCACAGAACCCGACCCGGGACTCAAACTCACGAACCTTTGAGATCAGGACCTGAGCCAAAGACCGACGCTCAACCAGCTGAGCCACCCAGGCACCCCTGAATCCAGATATGTCTTAATTTAGTCTCTACCCCTAATGCTCAACCGGGTCAAATTACCCTGGCAGCTTTCTTTCTATCCCAGCCTTTGGTTGAACCTCCCAGTTTAAAAACAAAACAAAGCTGTATTTATTACACAAATAATATTATAGTAATGGGGATTCATGAAGGACATGGCTGAAATTCCTAGGGGTAGGAGAGGGAAGGAGGGATTTCAGAAGTTCTCTACAGTCATCCCAGTTTCGGGATGATATGGAGGGTGTTCTACCCCAGTGCCGTTCTGTACCTGCAATGTTGCTATTTTCTGTTTTCAAAAGCTCTATTTAACCGTTGTAATTTGTGGCTTTCTTCAGAGCTAAGTATAGAGCAAAACATAATAATGCAAACCGGCTCCTACTGAGCTGAAATGAGTAGTGTTCTCTCACCAAATTCTCTTGCGAGCTTTAATAACTTCTGTAATTTCTCTGTTATTTTCTAATCTTGTATACCTTTTCCAGAAGCACTCATTTCGTCTGTCTTAAACTGGCTTCCCTCTGCTGGGAAAATGACCAAATTCTTCTGCTGCCGTCCTCCTGCCACACCTCTATTTTTTGGTCTTCAGCTCCTATTCTGGGTTTATAACCAATTTAGCGGTTGTTGATCATGGCGAGAAGCTGTAATTGAGTCAGTACTGGAAGATGGAATGACTTGTCAGAACATTTTATTAGAAGGAAACCATTCCCAGGGCACGTGGAGAGAGAATGAACAGGACCATACACACACATTGTATCTGCTTGGCAACTAACAGCGTGGATTCCAAACTAGAGTTAGATCGGGTCATTTTCTTTGACTCCATAGCATACCATTCCCCGCCCCCCCCCCCCGCCCCCGCTTTTTTTTTTAAGTTTAAGATTAGCCTCTAACAGAAGGCAGGAAATTTCCCTATTTGGGCTGAAGCACAAACACTGCGTGTAGACTACAAGCTCTCCGAAAGAGCGAAATATTAATGTCATGGGAATTCAGAAAATAGGAGTTTAAATCGACAGGCAGGGGCACCTGGGCGGCTCAGTTTGTTAAGCCTCCGACTCTTGATTTTGGCTCAGGTCATGATCTCACAGTTCGTGAGCTTGAGCCCCGCATCAGGCTCTGCACTGACAGCACAGAGCCTGCATGAGATTCTCCCTCTTTCTCTGCCCCTCCTCTGCTCACACTCTGTCTCTCTCAAAAAAATAAATACACAAGCTTTAAAAATTGAAATAAAATCAACAGGCATAAAGAAAGATCCATACTTGAAAAAGACAGTGGGTTACTCAGTGGTTACCATACAGCTGCTTTTACAGATCGTGTGTGGCCATGTTTGTTACTGCATTTGGATATTTTTATCAAAAGGAGAATGCCTGAACATTTCAAAGTACCAATATAAGAAGGCTGAGTAGCTGGAGCCGAAGGGTAGGATGAAAGGTACAGGAAAGACCTGCTTCCTTGCTGGGATGTGAGGGGCTCTGGAGTACTTTCTAGGAAAGTCTAAGATGCTTCTCCAACCCACATTCCCACCATACTCAATCGCCTACGGTTCCTTGAGCACCCTCTATTCTTTAGCACCTCTGTGCCTTTATTTTCTCTGCCTGAAGCATCTCTTCCTACAGGTGCATTCACTGCCCCTACCGAGATTCCATTCAAAAGATGCCAAGTCTTCTCCCAGCTAGAATGAATCCTTCCTTCTCTGCATTCCCATAGCACTCTGGCCATGTCTCTCTTGCTTACCACTCTAGTGCCCATACTTCTCCTAAAATCAGACCCTAAATGAGGGATTTAAGTATAAGAATTTATTTGGGAAGAGATCCCAGGAAGTGCTGTGAGGGAGTAGGAAGTGAGACCAAGAAAGAAGAAAAGCCAACAAAGGTGTTTTAATGAGCATGTTCCCACTGTGAGCCAGTGGGGCTCAATCCATTAGAGATCTACTGAGAGTTTGGGTGGCACATTCTCAGAAGTGTCCTTCTGAAGGGCAAAGAACCACCACCCTCATTGGTTGTGAGTTGTTCTGGAGATAGTTCTCTGACACTTCCAGGCTGCCTCCAAGATGCTGAGCTGCTCCAGGGCCCAAGAATGCCTCCATGTGAAGAGATGCGGGAGGCCGTAGCCTCTAGGGGACCTATCCAGAGTAGATGGAGGGGCGGCTTGAAGGGATATGGGCTTCACAAGCACAGCGTGCTGCAAGGATTGACAATTGTGTAAGCTCTTTGAAGGCAAAGAATGAATTTTACTCATATTCATACACCCCAAATAATCAACATGCAGCTTTGTGCCTAGCAAGTGCTTAATCATCGTTAAACAAACAAGGTTGATTAACATTCATTATATCTGATGAACCAATAATACATTCAACAAACACATATTGAAATACCGACTATGTGCCACAGAATAATCAATTAAGCCTTGTCAGTACCTTCAGGGAGCTGACCATCTCAAAGAGAAGACGGGCAATAACAAATAATTACAATGTGGGAGATGAGTACATTGACTAACATAATCAATATGCTCATCACCCACTGGTACAAGACCTATCACCTGATTGTCAGCAGATTAGATTTTTATCTTCTAAGAAGGGGGAGTTTATTTCCCCCAATAAAGATGAGGGACAGAGAATGACTGATGAAAAATTTTTGGTCTGATTTCATAGTCTGGGTTGGTGGGCCTGGATTTGAAATAGACCTAAAAGGAAATGATAAGGAAATGTAGAAATACAACTTGCTGATTCCTTTCCATTTTTTACTTGAAAAAAAAAATGAGCTGTTAAAATAGCGAAGTAGATTCTTGATTCAAGAAAGCGGAGGGGAAAGTGTATTTTCTTGTGAGTGCTAAAAAGAAGCTCAGAAAAGAAAAGAGAAAAAAATGTTCCCCCAAAGTGGGCGTGTCTGTACTGATTTCAATTTGAGATGAAGAGACTGAGCAACATAACCAACAGAATGGTTGACCATAGCACTTTAGTTTTCTAGAACTCTCAAAAATTATCCTTTGAGGAGTTCCAGTTTCTGACCCAGTATGTGAGGAGCTTGGTATTCGCCTAAATGAATTGAAAACTTAGGTCACACAAACACCTGCACACAGATGCTTATCGCGGCTTTATTCGTAATTGCCAAAGCTTGGAGGCAACCAAAATGTCCTTCAGGTGAATGGATAAGTGAACTGTGGTACACCCAGGTGATGGGATAGGATTCTGCACGACAATGAAATGCGCTATCCTATCAAGCCATGAAACAACACGCAGGAATCTTAAATGCATATTACTAAGGGAAAGATGCTGAACTGAAAAGGCTGCATGCTGTATGATTCCAACTGTATATGATGTTCTGGTAAAGGTAAGACTACGCAGATGGTTAAAAAAAACAACAATGGTTACCAGAGGGTGTGGGGGAGGGGAGGGATGAATAGGTGGTGCACAGTATTTTGAGAACAGTGAAACTGCTCTGTTAGATACTGCAACAGTGGAAAGATGTATATGTCATTATTTAGTCATCAAAACCCATAGGGTGTACAACAGGAAGAGTGAACCCTAATGTTAACTATGGACTTTGGATGATAATGATGTGTCAGTGTAGGTTCACCGGTTGTAACAATTGTAGCACTGTGGTGTGGGGTGTTGATAGCAGGGGAGGCTGTGGGTGTGTGGGGGCAGGGAGGATATGGGAACTCTCTGTACCTTCTGTTCAGTTTTGCTGGGAATCTAAAACTGCTCTAAAAAATAAAGTTTATCAATTAAAAAAGGATTGAATTGTTAGAAACACAAACCGATATTTGACGAATTAAAAAAATTCTTTTTTGGAATCACGGTACAATTAATTAGCTTTTGGGTGACATAATTTGACATGAGAATTCATGGTGCCTTTTTACATTTATATTTAGCCTAAATATAATTCAATAAAGTACTTATTATGGATTCTACTGCCACTCACTTTGACAAGTACTATTGAGAAATATTAATCTTAAAATACATAGTTCAGAGATGCTGGATCATCTTTATTCATGAAATTATGTTCCCAGAAACAGTCTAGATTTCATTTACACAATTTGTGCTTCCCTGCATTTCATTCCTGCATTTGTATTCTCTGCCTCCCTTGCTAAGCATACTAAGGGCTCCACATAAGAGTTCATGATTTGCAATATACAGATGAAGAACAATCCTAAATTGCTTTGGATTTTCAGCTCACAGCACATATTGATGGGTTAAACTCTTTATTATTACTCTAAGTACAGATAATAACTGTTTTACCAGTCTTATCTGACAACAAAAGAAATTTTATCCACAGGGAGATTAGGCAACTGAATGATCCTGGGGTGCCAGACTCTGTAACAACGTGAGAATGAAGCAAATTTGGAGGCCAGCTCTCACCTAACTTCTTCCATTCAGAAAATGTTTCATTGATACTGATGCCTTCTTCTGCAACTTATCCTGAATAACATGCACTTTTTTTTTTCCAGTTAGATAACCAAGACTTTTGTTTTGGCTTTGGGTTATCTGTTTTTCCTCCCAATTTTGTGTTTAATGAACATGCATTATGGATATAATAAAAAGCTTTTCTTTAAGTTTATGTACTTATTTTGAAAGAGACAGAAAGAACATGAGCAGGGGAGGGGCAGAGAGAGGAGAGAGAGAGAATCCCAAGCAGGCTCTGTGCTGTCAGTGCAGAGCCCTACATGGGGCTCGATCTCATGCACCATGAGATCACGGTCTGAGCTGAGATCAAGAGTCAGACACTTAACCGACTAAGCGACCCAGGTGTCCCAATACAAATCTTTTTAAAGGGGCAGGATGTTTGTTTGTTTGTTTGTTTGTTTGAAAAGCTTCGGTGTAAGAGATTTCACTCAGGAATTCTCAACCACTTTTGTCTATGATAACCTTTGGCAATCTGGGGAAGCCAGGCGAAGACACCTTCTAGACTTAAATCTGCTCTAGGAGAAAAAATGTTTGTTGATTTGAATAGAATGTGAGCCTGGAGTCACACCCTGATCTGAGTTAGGGCAATGAATGGATGAATGAATACACAAAGAAAGAAAAAGAAACTGACAAAGGATTTTCAGGAAGCTCCTGAAAAGTTTCTGATGGAATACCTGCTCCATTGTTGCACCAAATGCCCCTGTTAGGTGGCCAAATCCATCTGTTTTATTATGAACATTCCAATCAGGACAGTTAAAATATTAAAAATCCCCACTTTCCATAAGGCAGGCTTAATTTGCAGACATTCACAGAAGGGAGGTTAGACTTTGACAGAGGACCTCGCTCCAAGGATGCTCCTCTCCACTGGGGGCTGTGCAGGACTCCAGCATCATCAAAGGCCCTGCCAAAGGCTTATGGCTTAAGTATATCAGACCTGGCCCTAACATTTAGCAAGGCCCCAGGGCATCTGGCGTCAAGACTGCAATTCACAATGCGGGAGTTATTTGTGGCCTGTGTTTAAGATCTTTTCAATTAAAGCTTTAACATTGTTTACAAGCAACCCCCAGGGATTCAGTCATTCTTATCACCAATTTTGATGGATGGCAGGCTAACACAGCAAATGACTCGCCCAGCTCACTGCAAACATTATCAAAACTCAGGTACCCTTCCTTCTCCAGAAAGCTCCCTGTGCTGCTGACAGAAACGTAGATTATTAGAAGCTTTAAGAAATGTTGATTTTACTTAAATAGATGCATAAACACTGTTTTCAGCAGAAGTGATTCCCATTTCTTGTTTTGTCTTTGAATCATAAAAGATGAAGAGAACATATAATCAACAAAACTAAAAGGCAACCTACCTAGGGAATGGGAGAAGATATTTGCAAATGACATATCTAATAAATGCCCAAAATATATAAAGAACTTATACAAATCAACAGCCAAAAACCAAATAACCCAATTTAAAAATGGGCAGAAGACATGAACAGCCATTTCTACAAAGAAGACATCCAGATGGCCAACATGCACATGAACAGATGTTCAACATCACTCATCACAAGGGAAACACAAATCAAAACTACAATCAGTTATCACCTCACACCTGTCAGAATGGCTAAAATCAACAAGACAGGAAACACCAGGTGTTGATGAGGGTGTGGAGAGAAAGGAACCCTCCAGCCCTGTTGGTGGGAATGCAAACTGGTGCCGCCACTCTGGAAAACAGTATGGGTGTTCCTCAAAAAATTAAAAATAAAACTATGCCATCATCCAGCAATCACACTACTGGGTATGTACCCAAAAAATACAGAAACACTAATTCAAAGGGATACATGCACCCCTACATTTACAGCAGCATTATCTACAAGAGCCAAGATATGGAAGCAACTCAAGTATCTATCAACTGCTGAATGGATAAAGAGGTTGTATGTATATACAATGGAACACTATTCAACCATAAGAGAGAATGAAATCTTGCCATTTGCAATGACATGGATAGAACTAGAAAGTATAATGCTAAGTGAAATGAGTCAGAGAAAGACAAATACTATATAATTTCACTCATGTGGATTTTAAGAAACAAAACAAATCGACAAAAGGGGGAAAACAGACAAACCAAGAAACAGATTCTTAACTATAAAGAACTGATGGTTGTCAGAGAGGAGGCGGGTGGGTGGATGAGTGAAATAGAAGATGGGCATTAAGGAGTATACTTGTCATGGGGCGCCTGGGTGGCTCAGTCAGCTGAGTGTCTGACTTTGGCTCAGGTCATGATCTTGTGGTTTGTGAGTTCAAGCCCCATGTTGGGCTTTGGACTAACAGCTCAGAATCTAGAACCTGCTTCAGATTCTGTGTTTCCCTCTCTCTCTGCCCCTCCCTCGCTCTCTCTCTCTCTATCTCAAAAATAAACATTAGGGGCGCCTGGGTGGCTCAGGCGGTTAAGCGTCCTACTTCAGCTCAGGTCACGATCTCGCGGTCCGTGAGTTCGAGCCCCAAGTCGGGCTCTGGGCTGATGGCTCAGAGCCTGAAGCCTGCTTCCGATTCTGTGTCTCCCTCTCTCTCTCTGACCCTCCCCCGTTCATGCTCTGTCTCTCTCTGTCTCAAAACTAAATAAAATTAAAAAAAATAATAAACATTAAAAAATGTTTTAAAAATAGTGAATTCACTAAAACAAAACATGAAAAGAACAGCCTCTTGTGGTCTCTTCATAAACTGGGTAGCAACTTGGTATCAGGGGCAGAACAGTCCTGATTCAAATCCCTGCTAACCACATGACTCTAGGCAAATCACTTAACTTCTCCAAGTCCTCTTACCCTCAATCTGCAGTGGAGGTAATAATACCCAGTTTTCATTTTAATTTAAGGAATGGACCTATTCAGTACCCAAGGTGTAGTCACTTTCATTCATATGCATGAATGATGTAGGTATGTATGTATGCATCTATCCATCTATACATATCATATACATTTATATGAGCCAACACTTAAGAACTGAAAAATTGCCTATACAAACCTCAGATTCCCTGCTTCTTTTGAAAGTAAAATCAGATCTGGAAACATTGGGCTGAGTCTGAGAGGCAGCTGCCCCTTGAGTCATAGCAAGTGCGCACCATGACGCCTTTCCTGGACCACTTCATTATCCTGGAATCAGCCTGGCCCCTTTGGTCACCTGACTGTGCCACTTTCTATCGGTACTCCCTCCACACCGCACCCTCTACTGCAGGTCTTGTGGCAGGAGCTCTTCAGGGAAATAGAAGCAAACTCCAGTTTAAATAGACTGGGGTGGGTAGGTGGGTGTTCCCTTCCAGTGAAAGACCTCCATTGTCTCTCAACTTGCTGGGTAGTTAAACTTGGAAGAGAGGGATTCAGAGGAGATGAATTAAACTAAAATCTTTAAATTAAAAAACTGGTTTTGGCCTAACGCTGTTCAAGAAGGCCCCGTAGCTCTTCTCCACAATCTCCTGGCTAAGCAGATAGTGTTGCTGGAGGTAGAGATGAATCAGTGGGTCTCAGGGCATATTTCAGTTATGACAGTGTTTCTCCATCAGGGCAGCTCCATACTTGGTGAGTGTGTTGATAACTTGTGAGACTTGTTGTTGTTGTTGTTGTTGTTGTTGTTGCCGTGGCCATAAGGATTGGAGGGCACCACTGCATTTACTGGCTAGGGCCAGGATGGTAGGTAGGTCCCCTACAACACGCAGGAAAATCCCCTACAGGGAAGGATTTGTCTTATCTCCCACAACTGTCAAATGTCCTGCCAGATATACATAGAGGTGAAAAACATGTTTATTTTTTTTTCCTGAAAATATAATTTATTAATGATGAGCTTGAAACTATTGTTGATACTTTTAGCAAAGGAAAAAAAAAACAGATGAATAGGAACAACAGCAATAGTAATAGCTTACTTAGTAAAAATATACTACGTACCAGGTATTTTTTTAAAGCACATACATGGATTAATTTATTTAATCTTTATAACCAACCTATAATGTAGGCACCATTACTATTCCTTTTACAAATACCTTGAGGCAGAAAGCAATTAAATGGCTTGTTCAAAGTCATGGCAGAGTTAGGATTTGAACTCAGGCAATGTGCCACCAAGTCTGAAATCTTCATTTCTATACCACATTTTCAAACATTAATACTGGATGAATACAATAGACTTTCTTCAAGGAACCTAAGATTTCCATATGTTTTATTTATTTTTTAATTTTATTTTTAATTTTTTAAAATTTACATCCAAATTAGTCAGCATATAGTGCAACAGTGATTTCCGGAGTAGATTCCTTAATGCCCCTTACCCATTTAGCCCATCCCCCCTCACACAACACCTCCAGCAACCCTCTGTTTGTTCTCCATATTTATGAGTCTCTTCTGTTTTGTCCCCCTCCCTGTTTTTATATTATTTTCACTTCCCTTCCCTTATGTTCATCTGTTTTGTCTCTTAAAGTCCTCATATGAATGAAGTCATATGATTTTTGTCTTTCTGTGGCTGACTAATTTCACTTAGCATAATACCCTCCAGTTCTATCCACGTAGTTGCAAATGGCAAGATTTCATTCTTTTTGATTGCTGAGTAATACTCCATTGTGTGTGTGTGTGTGTGTGTGTGTATATATATATATATATATATATATATATATATATATACCACATCTTCGTTATCCATTCATCCATCAATGGACATTTGGGCTCTTTCCATACTTTGGCTATTGTTGATAGTGCTGCTATAAACATGGGGGTGCATGTGTCCCTTCGAAACAGCACACCCGTATCCTGTGGACAAATGCCTAGTAGTGCAATTGCTGGGTCATAGGGTAGTTCTATTTTTAGTTTTTTGAGGAGTCTCCATACTGTTTTCCAGAGTGGCTGCACCAGCTTGCATTCCCACCAGCAGGGCAAAAGAGATCCTCTTTCTCCACATCCTCACCAACATCTGTTTTTGCCTGAGTTGTTAGTGTTAGCCATTCTGACAGGTGTGAGGTGGTATCTCATTGTGGTTTTGATTTGTATTTCCCTGATGATGAGTGATGTGGAGCATTTTTTCATGTGTCGGTTGGCCATCTGGATGTCTTCTTTGGAGAAGTGTCTATTCATGTCTTTTGCCCATATCTTCACTGTATTATTTGTTTTTTGGGTGTTGAATTTGATAAGTTCTTTATTGATTTTAGATACTAACCCTTTATGATATGTCATTTGCAGATATCTTCTCCCATTCTGCTGGTTGCCTTTTAGTTTTGCTGATTGTTTCCTTTGCTGTGCAGAAGCTTTTTATTTTGATCAGGTCCCAGTAGTTCATTTTTGCTTTTGTTTCCCTTGCCTCTGAAGATATGTTGAGTAAGAAGTTGCTGCGGCCAAGATCAAAGAGGTTTTTGCCTGCTTTCTCCTTGAGGATTTTGATGGCTTCCTGTCTTACATTTAGGTCTTTCATCCATCTTGAGTTTATTTTTGTGTCTGGTGTAAGAAAGTGGTCCAGGTACATTCTTCTGCATGTTGCTGTCCAGTTTTCCCATCACCACTTCCTGAAGAGACTGTCTTTATTCCATTGGATATTCCTTCCTGCTTTGTCAAAGATTAGTTGGCCATAGGTTTGTGGGTCCATTTCTGGGTTCTCTATTCTGTTCCATTGATCTGAGTGTCTGTTCTTGTGCCAGTACCATATTGTCTTGATGGTTACAGCTTTGTAGTATAGCTTGAAGTCTGGGATTGTGATGCCTCCTGCTTTGGTTTTCTTTTTCAAGGTTGCTTTGGCTATTCAGGGTCTTTTCTGGTTGCATACAAATTTTAGGATTATTTGTTCTAGCTCTGTGAAGAATGCTGGTGTTATTTTGATAGGGATTGCATTGAATATGTAGATTGCTTTGGGTAGTATTGACATTTTAACAATATTTGTTCTTCCTATCCAGGAGCATGGAACCTTTTTCCATTTTTTTGTGTCTTCTTCAATTTCTTTCATAAGTTTTCTATAGTTTTCAGTGTATAGATTTTTCACCTCTTTGGTTAGATTTATTCCTAGGTATTTTATGGGTTTGTGTGTGTGTGTGTGTGTGTGTGTGCAACTGTAAATGGGATCGATTCCTTGATTTCTCTTTCTGTCGCTTCATTGTTGGTGTATAGGAATGCAACCGATTTCTGTGCATTGATTTTATATACTGCAACTTTGCTGAATTCATGAATCAATTCTAGCAGTTTTTTGGTGGAATCTTTTGGGTTTTCATATAGAGTATTATGTCATCTGTGATGAGTGAAAGTTTGACCTCCTCCTGGCCGATTTGGATGCCTTTTATTTCTTTGTGTTGTCTGATTGCAGAGGCTAAGACTTCCAATCCTATGTTGAATAACAGTGGTGAAAGTGGACATCCCCATCTTGTTCCTGACCTTAGGGGGAAAGCTCTCAGTCTTTCTCCATTGAGGACGATATTAGCGTTGGGTCGTTCATATATGGCTTTTATGATCTCGAGGTATACTCCTTCTATCCCTGCTTTCTTGAGGGTTTTTATCAAGAAAGGATGCTGTATTTTGTTAAATGCTCTCTCTGCATCTATTGAGAAGATCATATGGTTCTTGTCCTTTCTTTTATTGATGTGATGAATCACGTTAATTGTTTTGTGGATATTGAACCGGCCCTGCATCTCAGGTATAAATCCCACTTGGTCGTGGTGAATAATTTTTTAATGTATTGTTGGAGCTGGTTGGCTAATATCTTGTTGAGGATTTTGGCATCCATGTTCATCAGGGAAATTGGTCTATAGTTCTCCTTTTTAGTGGGGTCTGTGTCTGGTTTTGGAATCAAGATAATGCTGGCTTCATAGAAAGAGTTTGGAAGTTTTCCTTCCATTTCTATTTTTTGGAACACCTTCAAGAGGTGTTAACTCTTCCTCAAATGTTTGGTAGAATTCCTCTGGAAAGCCATCTGGCCCTGGACTCTTGTTTTTTGGCAGATTTTTGATTACTAATTTGATTTCCTTACTGGTTATGGATCTGTTCAAATTTTCTGTTTCTTCCTGTTTCAGTTTTGGTAGTGTATATGTTTCTAGGAATTTTTCCATTTCTTCCAGATTGCCCATTTTTTTGGCATATAATTGCTCATACTGTTCTCTTATTATTGTTTTTATTTCTGCTGTGTTGGTTGTGATCTCTCCTCTTTCGTTCTTGATTTCATTTATTTGGGTCCTTTCCTTTTTCTTTTTGATCAAACTGGCTAGTGGTTTATCAATTTTATTAATTCTTTCAAAGAACCAGATTCTGGTTTCATTGATCTGTTCTACTGTTTTCTTGGTTTTGATAGCATTAATTTCTGCTCTAATCTTTGTTATTTCCTATCTTCTGCTAGTTTTGGGTTTTATTTGCTGTTCTTTTTCCACCTCCTTAAGGCGTAAGGTTAGGTCGTGTAGCTGAGATCTTTCTTCCTTCTTTAGGAAGGCCTGGATTGCTATATACTTCCCTCTTATGACTGCCTTTTTTGTGTCCCAGAGGTTGAAAAACATGTTTATAATAACCTGCATCCAGAACCCAACTCCATTATACAGAGAAAATATTATCAAACAGTTTCAATGAGCACTGATTTAGGAATTCAGATGCTGTGTAGATTGAGGGAAGGGTATACCTCCTTTGTTCAGAAATTTACCATTTCAGAAACTACCTGAAGGTATCCCAGTTTGATGTTCTTGGGTGACAATTCAACCGAGTCATGCTGCCTGTGTAGATGTCTCATTCAGGGTGTTTTTACCTATAGTGGTAAATGTCTGATTAATTCATTTAGGATGTGTAGGGAAAAATTTGTACTTCTTTGGAAAACTGTGCACTATTGCACACCCTTCTAGGTTATCTGATTCTGATTTCATGGGAGCATGAAACCACTCATGTAAAGGGTAGATAACTGATAGCAATGCAAAATAATTTTTGTCTACAGACATGCAAATTCTGTCCTGTCTAATAAAGGTACAATTGGCCTCTCTTCTACTATTGAAGAAATGAGTCTTGCCTCCATTTATACATTCAATATTTCTGACTTACAAATGTGTTCTGTTCATTCTTTGGTTTCTCTGTTGAACAAGTTATAATATTTGCCCGGTTCCTCATTATGAGTTAACTAAAATATATGCATATGCTCATTTTTCTCTCTGGATGAGAGTCAGGATTGTACTTGTTTGTTTGTTTTTAAGTTGTCTTTTAACAGTAGTTGTGTCTGAGCATCTGCAAATTGAGGTACATACCTCATTGAAAATTACCTTTTAATTCTCCTTTTATAACAGGATATTATATTTGCTTTTTTTAATGTGTCATAAACAAATTTCATTTCAGAATAGTAGAAAGGGTGTTCAAAAATTTGTTATAAAAGGAAGCATGGGATCTGAAAGTGTTGGAATTACAGACTCCGTTAGAAATTTTCTGAACAAGCCCACGTATATAACTGATCAACTGGGTCATTATTTTTCCCAATCAGACAGAAAGTTCTAGAGTTCCAACGTATGTAGAGCAACCAGTGAGCTTTGAATTGTTTGGGGAGCCATTCTCCTTACCCTCAACTCAAATTTGATTTTTTAAAATTCTTTTTAAGTTTATTTATTTATTCTGAGAGAGAGCGAGGAAGCGCGAGTGGGGGAGGGGTAGGGAGAGAGGGAGCATGAGTAGGGGAGGCACAGAGAGGGAAAGAAAGAATCCCAAGCAGGGTTCGCACTTACAGCTCATAGCCCTATGCGGGGCTCCAACCCATGAACCTGTGACATCATGACCTGAGCCAAGATCAAGAGTCCGAAGCTCAACCAACTAAGCCATCCAGGCACCCCTCAAACTTGATTTAGATAGTACTGTTACAGAGTAGCCATTTATGTGTACCACTGATGCATATTCCTTTTTTCACTATCTTCCCCAGATCATCAAAAGCCAGGAGTATGTCAGACAAACTGCATTGTCTGGCCATCATAGGTAATGTCAAAAAAGACTAAATGGAGGCATGTTTTCTTATTTTCCCCTTTGTTGATCTATATTTTTTCATCCCAAGATGAGAACAGCACAAAGGGTGTTCACTCTCTACATCACCTCCGGGGAATCCTGAGCCTGACTTGTAGCCCTGAAGTAAGTCTTAGGCCCAACTATTGTAATACGTTCTTCTGATGCCACATTTTAAATTCCAGAAAGGGTAGGAGTTGGGGCTGAAATTTCTTTAAGATGAGGAAGAAACAGTGAATTGACTTACCTATCTTGATGCCGTAAATTTCGCCCCTGGCTGCTGGCTGAGAACGTCTTCAGCTGACAATGACAAATGAAAGAGAAAAAAAGATCCACTCCTGGTTGTTTACTACTAAAATATCCTTATTTTAAGATATTGCTTTTCTTTGTATTAAATAAACACATTTATCCCCAAAAAAGTACAGAAGAGCTTGGCAAACAAAAATAAACTTTAGAAAATTTATGAGCCTGGCTTCTATATTGCTTTATTTAGAGAATAATTCTCACATATTTTTTTTTCTTCCACCTACCAAAAGGAACATGCATAATAAATGAAACTAAGCTTGGCAGGAAATCCATCAATAAGGTTAATTTAAAGCGTAGGCAGAAGCAAATCTCCATATGGATATCAAGGGGCTTGTTCTTGTTTCAAAACCAATTGTCTTCCAGACATCTGAATGTGCCTCTCTGAAGAACCAGACAGAAGGAAATCCCAGCAACTTAAAACATCCACCTCCCCATCCCGATGATACGGTCTCCTGAGAATTCATTTTTAGGATCACTTACAACATAGACGCACAGCTGAGGCTAGATATGGGGCCGTGCTGTGGAGCAGGTGCTCAAGGCGTGGGCTGCCTGGGTTCTGGTGCCATCGCTCTCAAGCTCTATGACTTTGGGTGAGGTACAGAACTTCCCTAAGCCTCAGTCTCCTCATCTGTAAATAATGACAGCATATGGTGCTGTATGACATTACTGATCAATACATGGTTGAGGTGACTATATTGGATAATACGCTGTGCCTGGCATTATTATCATTATGAAATATTTAAGACGTGGGTTTTTTTTAATACCAGCAATTGGTGAGGCGGGTTTGCAGATAAATAAGAGAGTATCATTTGAAAGATTAATGATTCTAAAAGATCAACTCCTTCAAAGAGGAAATAAGGAACTAAGAGAAGATCTCAGAAAATAGTAGAAATTTTTGTCTTCCAGCATAAATGAACGTGGTTCTCCCAGGGCTTTATTATTTCCTTGGCTTAAGCCCTCCACCAAAAACTGTACTGGGGAGAACTCTGAACCATACTGAGGAAAAGATAAATTTCTTTTTGATTCCACGGGGATTACTTAAAAATAGTACTCCTACTTCTGGGTGTATATCCAAAAGAATTGAAACCAGAGATATTTGCACACCCATGTTCATAGCAGTCTTATTTATAATAGACAAGAGGTAGAGAAGCAACCCGAAAATCCATCAACAAATAAATGCATAAACAAAATGTGGTATATACCTACAATGGAATATTATTCTGCCTTAAGGGAAGGAAATCCTGTCACATGCTACAACATGGATCAACCTTAAGGACACTATGCTAAGTGAACTAGACCCGTCATAAAAACACAAATGCTGTATAATTCCCCTTATTGAGGTATCTACAGTAGTCGAACTCATAGAAACAAAGCAGAATGGTGGTTACGAGGACCCGGGGGAAGTGGGAAAGGAAGAGTTATTTAATGGTATAGAGTTTCAGGCTTGCAAGATGCAAAAGTTCTGGAGATCCGTTTCATAACAATAAAATATATATATCTGTTTCACAACAATGAATATACTTAACACCACTCAGCTGAACACTTAAAATGGCTAAGGTGGTAAATCTTAATTGTTTAACACAGTCTTAAAAGACGAAGAGTTAAATAAGATGCATGGATGCTTGGCATGTAACAAATGTACATTACATACTAGGTATTGTCCATTAATGGGGTTATCAAACGCTAGTTCTCCAACAGAAATCTTTCCCTACCACCCTCTCCCCAGATTTCTCCCCATGGGCACTATATGTTCTTTCTCAGTCTGCACTTGCACTGGGTCCTGTTTCATAGTTCTGCTTCCACCTTTGTTCTGTCAAAGGCAGGAGCAGAGAATTGCAGAACACCATGTTCCTGCTGAGTTCTACCCCATGCCATGCACATAGCAGGTGCACACTCTTTTTAAGTGTTTGAAAATCTTTCCATGATGAGTATGTCAAATCACTGATAGAAAGAATCTTGACGATAGCAAAGCAGGAAACAGGGAGAAAAAAACTGTCAGGTTCCTGCCGCTTAAAAGATATTACACGTTAATTTGGTTTTCTTAGTAACCATTCTGTGAATTAAATAGAATGAAAATACAATGCTAACTGCCTTAAAAAGGAAGGTAAGAATTTAGTATTCAAGTAAATTTGGGAATTTTTTTTTTCTTGAGAATATTTTAGGGTAGGTTGAGGCACCTGGTACCTAAGATCTTCATGGGTAAGTTGAAATAAAAGAGATACTATAATGCAATATAGTGCTTTTAGTTAATATTATTTTGGTTGCCGTCAAAAGAACCCAGTTCTGGCAACTAAAGTAGAAAGATGAATTAATTGTTGTCAAATATGATTTTCAAAAAGCTAAAACATGAGTCTCCTACACAATGATATAGTGTATCTGTGTCAGAGATTTAACAATCATAGTGACAAGTACTGAACATGTCCCCTGGGTCAGGCCTGTGCTAAATGCTCTCCTTGCCATGTCTTATTGAACCCTCACAACCACCTTGCAGAGTAGGAACTATCATCCCTGCATTTTACAGATGAACAACCTAAGGTGTAGAAACTTCCATAATTTCCCTAGGTTGTATGGCCAATACCGTGGCAAAGCCCAGGCAGGGCTCTGTCTGACCAGCCTTAATTCCAAACAGGCGTCTCCCACGGGCGGTGGGCACTCCCAGACACAACCAAAGAGGAGGCACTGGGGTGCAGGGAAAGAGTAGAACTCTCCCCGGGGGTGACTTAAGCTTTCGTTCTTTATCATTCCTGTCACAGGCAAAGCCTTTCCGTTCATGGAGACCATGGTTCACGTGCATTTTCATATTTGCTGCTGGGCAGTTCTGACTCACTTCTCCAGTCTTACTCAGCTTGTTTCCTCAAAACGTTTCAGGTTTTGGTGTCCAGCCGTGAAGACTGAGAGCCTCACACCTTTTGCTTGAAGTGTGAGGGATGCAACATTTTCATCTCTGGGGAGATGAGGACATGCTTGCGGGCAACATTGTTTTCCTTCTCCGTGCTTGTTGGGAAGTCATGAGGAAGGTAAAATCCATGTTCTCATTGGCTTTTGTGCCTGGCTCTGGGCCTTGTGAGAGTGAAGGGGGGGGGAGGTAAGCCATGAAATGGAGAGTGATTCACACATAATAATCAAATTCCTACTCAGGGCTTTCAGAAGTCACCTTGGTGGGTGGCTGAGTGATCTGAAGATGAGAGAAAGTAAACCATCAGGTTCCAGCCTTAGAAAACTAAAGAGCAGTAAAGGCTGGACACAGAGTCCGCGTGAATTGAGATTGGCTCCCAGAGAGCAAAGTGCTGGCATCATCTCCAAAGCCAAACTTGAGGGACCTCTCGGGGCTTTTTAAGCCAAGCACTCCAAGTGCGCTATAACATTAGTATTATTGGGCATTCTCTGAAATTACTAGTTACACTCAGTTGAATAAATGCTCCTAAATGCAATTAAGAATCTATTATATGTTAACATTATGGATGAGCTAAGAAAAATACTCATTACGCTGTCTCTCAGGCAGATTCTACATACACTTAGGGGCTTTGTGCTCCTGCACAGTTGTAGGGGACAAACAAGCAGGGGGGAACCAGAGCTCCCCGGCCCAGCTGGAGGTGCCTCTTCCGCGCTCACACACCCACACACAGATGTCAGCACCCCGACTCCCTTCTCCCACTTGGAAGCCTTCACTGAGAACGCTGTATGTGGTGACGTAGGGAAACATAGCTTCCTGCCTGGTCCCAAAATCAACCCCCAAAGCAGAGAGCCATCAGGGACTTCTGGGTGATGGCTCAACGGGACAGTGTGGCCCCAGGCAAAGGAAGAGGACTCAGAAAGGGCATGGTTTGGACTCCTGGCCCCCACTGGAGTCCCTCAGACCGATCCTCACCCTTTTTCTAGGTGAAGGAGGGAAGCCCCACCCCCACCCCTGCTGAGTGCCTCTCTGCCTCCCCCTTCACAAGCGTTAGGTGCTGACGGGGCAGATGGGTCCTGGGCTTCAGCTCCTCTCTGCAGAGAAGTTCTGCCTGTTTGTTTGACATCTAATTGTGCCCAGTGCTGAGCTTGGATGCCCCACACTGCACTCTGTACTCGAGCGGCCTGCAGGGGCTTCTAAAGCCTCCCTGCTCAAAGAGGCCCTGCATCAGCAGCAGTGGTATTGAACCCCAGCTCTGTCCAGAACCTCCTGAAACAGAATCTGCATTTAAACTGGATTCCCGCCGGTGATTTGGTTGTGCCTTGGTTTGAGAAGCACTGATCTAAAGTTTAACTGATCTGAGATCAAAATCCCAGCCCCACCATTTACAGGCAAGTTATTTCATTTCTCTGGGCCTGAGTTTCTGCATCTGTAAAATGGAAACAAAACGAGGTTCCACCTCACAGGCTGTTGCAAGGAGGAAATGTGCTCCTGTGTGCGAATCCGTAATACCTAGCGCAAAGTAAGTGCTCAGAAAATAATGTCTAAGAGTAATGTGCTATCCTCACACATGGAAAGCTAGCATGGCCACATCTTTGTGTTAAATGGTGTCCCCATCTGCCTGGCATCTTCTTTTCCCAGCCTATATTCTTGAAAGGCTTTGGTGGCTTAGTTGGTTAAGCGTCTAAGGCTCAGGTCATGATCTCTCGGTTCACGAGTTCGAGCCCCGCGTCGGGCCCTTGCTGACAGCTTCAGAGCCTGGAGCCTGCTTCAGAGTCTGTGTCTCCCTCTCTCTCTGCCCCTCCCCTGCTCGCGTGCTGTCTCTCTCTCTCTCTCTCTCTCAAAAATAAATAAAAACAGGAAAAAAATCCAGATAATGCAGGAAAAGTGCAGAGTGTGACTCCAAAGTGACACAAGGGTAGGTCATAAAAGACGCTGCAGCTTCTGCTTTGCTTTCTCTTGGATCATTCAGTCTCTGAGAAGCCACCTGCCAGGTCATGAGAACACTCAAGCAGCGCAAAGGAGAGATCTACAGGGCAGGGAAATAAGTCCTCCTTCCTACAGTCACCTGAGTGAGTCATCTTGGAGGTGGACCTTCCCTCCACCTTCAAGCTTCAGATGACTACACCCTGCAGCCCCAGGCAGCATTTTAACTCCAACCTCTGAAGGGATTCTGAGCCAGAGCCACGCAGCTAAGCCATTGCTGAAATCTTGACCGGCAGATACTATGTGAGATAATAAATATTTTGTGTCTCCAGTCACCACTTTGGGGTAATTTGTTATGCAACAACAGATAACTAGAATATCCACGATAGTAGCCAAATATTTCCGTGTGTGTGTGTGTGTGTGTGTGTGTGTGTGTATAGTCCTTCCCAATCAAATTCCCGTATCTAAGATCGGTTGAAAGCAATGAAGAAAATGCAATTCTCTTTCACTCTCCTTTGATAAAGCATTCCAACAGTTTCCGACAAGCATAAAGCATGCAGATCCAAGATAACAGGTGTTACCAAAACGGACCCTTCCTCTCCACCTCCCCATAGAAGGAAAGAATTAACCACTCCGTTTCCCAAGAGGAGAGAGAAAAAAAGAAGAGAGTTTCCCTTTCAGGGACTTCTTTTTATCCCCTCAATGCAATAGAGCATTTGGGAGAAGGAACTGAAGGCACCCAGGCGAATTCAGTGCTCCCTCCCCATTCCCTCCCCACTGCAGGTGGAAGCTGATTCTGCAATTTCCCATGTGACCATAGGGAAGTGGGTCCCCTTGGGGAGGGCCAGCAGTGGCCCTCCTTCCAAAGAAGCTGTGCACAGTCTGAAATTGGGTGAGTGTTGGGATCCATGTGCCACGTGCTTCGGCCACGTCCTCCAAGCCAGCTTTATCAGTAGCAAAGCAGCACTTTGATCTCCATTTGTGTGACTTTGTGTCAACCTCTTAATTGGCTCCATGTTTGGAGGAGGAAGGAAGAGATGCTATTAGCCTGCTAACCCTGAGCAAGAGGCACACGCTGAACCTGGATATAAGTAATTCTAAATTAATTTCTCAGGCTCAGTCAACATTTTCCCAGCTGTTGCTTCCCCCTGCCGCCACCTATATGAGAAACCCCTGGACATCCTAATTCCGGTCTCTCTTTCTCAACAGAATTGTGTATCTTCACACTCCAAGTGCTGCATAGATGAGGGTGAACCTAGGTGGTTGAGGAAGTCAGACCATCTGATTAATCATAAAAACGATAATGACATGTACTATATGCCCTACTGTACTGTTTATGTAGCTCTCCTTTAATCTTCATGATAATTCTATGACAGCACTATTGCAATTATTAGGATTTTCATTTCCTATTATTTCCAATGCATTTCCCATGATTAGGATTGCAATTATTTTCATTTGATTGCAGAGGAACCTGAGGCTCAAAGAGATGGCTCAGATGGGAAGTGCAGAGCATCTTAGGATTTGAACGCATGTCTGGCTGGCTCTGGAGTCTTTTGTTTCTAACACACAGTATTACATCTTGAGCCCTTCTTTGGAGCCTAGTCCTTAACTTAAGAAACATTATTTTGTTTGTTTATTTCTTTTTAAGTAGGCTGCACGTGCAGCATGGAGCCCAAAGCAGGGCTGGAACTCATGACCCTGAGATCAAGACCTGAGCTGGGATCAAGAGTTGGACACCTAACCAACTGAGCCACCCAGGCACCTTGGGGAACATTATTTTAAATTTTGACCTAAAGGGTCAATTCAATAGAATTTCAGAGAAGCACAACGTATCTGGGCTAGAAATTGCTCTGGATCATCCAGTCCAGCCCTCATCCCCTCTCATTTATGGATGGTGAAAGCTCTCAGAGGGATTAAATCACTTCCCAATAATTTAATGACAATTTGTAAAAATTCTGGGTAGTCCAAACTGCTTATACGATTACTCAGTTAACCGTGCAAAAGTTTTATTCCCAGAGATCTTGCTACTTGGTCATCCAGTTGTTAAAATATACCCTGGCCAACCAACTCAGATACATAGCTTGGGCCTGACTGAATTTATAACCACAGGAAGTGCTATTTTCCCTCCAGTGGCCTCTGAAAGCAGTTTTAAGGGCGAAAAGATGTAATTCTTTCATACAACAACAAAAATATTGGGTTTGTCTCCATACGAGTTCTGGGTTTTATCTTTCATAGTTAGTTATGGGACAGGGGTATTCACAAATGAGAAATTCTATCTCTAGACTCAGAGAATCCAGACCATGTCACAATTACAGATGTGCGAGAGGGCCAATTTGCCTAGATGCAATCTCTGACATTTTGTCTGCATTTTGGATTTGGTTCACTTTGGAAGCCGTCAATTACTACCACAAAACCAATTTTTCTGTTTAGAAATAGGCTTAGCGACTCCATTTCTGACACTTTCAGGAATTTCCTTGCCACTTTACCAAGAAATATCACTTCTTTTTTTTTTATGTTTATTTAGTTTTGAGAGGGGAGAGAGCATGAGCAGAGGAGGGGCAGAGAGAGAGGGAGACACAGAATCTGAAGCAAGCGCCAGGCTCTGAGCTGTCAGTACAGAGCCCATCGCTGGGCTTGAACTCCGAACGGCGAGACCATGACCTGAGCCTGAGCCGAAGTCGGACGCTTAACCGACTGAGCCACCCAGACTCCCTGAAATATCGGTTATTCTGAAAGGAAAACAACACTCATACTCTCCTGCTGTAAATGACCCCTTGCCACATGAGGGAAACAGGCATACACTGTATAACCTTGCCGGGCCCGGCCAGCACGCTGGAAGCCACAGAACCCATCATAGGACCAGCCCTGTGGGAGACAAGTCAGAAATCCTATCGGGCACGCTGGACTCCTTTCTTCGAGGATCCTTCCGGGCTGTGGTTCAAAGCAGCGAAAAGGGCACTGACTTCAAAGTCAAATAGCCCTAGGCTAGGTTTCCATGCCTGGATCCATCACACTGGTTTGTGACCTTGGAGGTATTTCTTTAGCCTCTAATGCCTGATTTCCTCACCTGTGAAATGGGGATAAAATATCTAATTTGTCGAGTTGTTGGGAGGAGTAAAGGAAATAATATTCGTCTAACGTTTAACAACACTTGGCATGTAGCAGGTCCCCTAAATCAGAGTTCTCACTCCTGGTTTTTCCTTAGAAACACTTGGGGTCCTTTTAAAAAATACCCATGCTCGGGGCACCTGGGTGGCTTAAGCCTCTGGCTCTTGATTTCTGCTCAGGTTACGATCTCATGGTTTGTGAGATAGAACCCCACATCGGGTTCTATGCTGACAGCATGGAGCCTGCTTGGGATTCCCTCTCTCTGTCTCTTTCTCTGCCCCTCCCTCTCTATCTTTCTCTCTCTCCTCTCTCTCTCTCAAAATACATAAATAAACATAAAAAAAAAAAAAAACAGTACCCATGCTCAAGACCTATGACCCAGGGATTTGACATAATTGTAAATTTTTAAAAGCTCCTGTATAAATCTAAACTACAGCCAGGGTCATGCACCGACTACCATAAATGTTTAGCATAAATGTTTCTTCTCTCTCCCTTGCTTTTGCCAATCTTTACAGGGACTGAGTTCTGTTCCTCAACTGACTCCGTGCCTGGAGTCTGACTCAGGACATGCTACCCCAGTTCCAAAAACTCTGCAGTGTATTCAAGTTTTGCCCTGGTACATGTTTACTGTAACTGCCACATATTGAGATCCTTCCATTGTGTCAGAACTTTTGAAATATGTTTTCTCAGTTAATCTTAATGTATCCCTATGAAATAAATTATGTTCTTGCTCCCATTACCCAGAGTAAGAAACTGAGACTCATAAATGTGCGTTCATTCTTTCAACAAATATTTATTGCATGCCAGTAATATGCCAGCCACTGCTCTAGGTGAATGACTTCCCCAAGTCACAGAATTTTAAGTAAAAAGGGAGCCTGGATTCAATCCCAGACTGCCTGACTCCAAGGGCACTTTCTACCACAGCTCATTGCCACACAGCAGAACTGTTAGGCCCAGAACTAGGCACCAGGAGAAGGGGATTTCTTCTTAATCATTTATTCAACCCTCAGCCTACAGGGGGCGCTACTCACATGGTCTTCTGCCTGAAGGCTGTTTCTCAGAATTGTGCAAGTCAACAGTACTGCCATTTCTATTGCGGTCATTTTATGGGTAGGGGAACCAAGGCGCGTAGAGGGTCCGCAGGTCACGAAGCTGATTAGTGCCTCCCAAGCCTCAGGTTGTTTTTTGGTAAGCTTCCAAAGGACAAGGTGCCCAGCTTCTGGGGCCTTATATGCAGGCAGTAGGTATTTGAGCCACATTAAACAATGGCTGAGCAATGCCTGACAGGGCCCTCCTGAGGGAGTCAGTGCCCTCAGGGACCAGGGCAGTAGCGGGGCTCATGGGTGTGGGTTCCGGCAGATGCCAACCCTAAGCACATGGTGACTGAGTCTTCACGATTATATTTAGCTTGCATTGCATCACATACTCAACCAAACATGAAAACACAGTGTCTGTGTCCAAAGAACTAAATATACACAAAAAGACAGAAAGAGGGGTGTGTCGGGAGGAAGAGAGTGAGCCTCTCCTTTCTTTGCTCTTTCGAGATTCCGATTCGCACTGACAGCTGATACCAGATGCCGAATCAATACGTATCGCTTTTTGTTTTTCGTGCCAGTAGGTACAGTGGACAGACACGGACATGAAAGTCTGACCATGTTCTCTGTTCACCAAGCCCTGAGGTACACTGACCCGTGAGCAGCCGGCAGCCTTGATCCGGTGGGGCTCCAGCCTTATTCCGGATCTCTGCTTCTTGAACTTTGGTGTGGGCATCAAATGACCCAGAGAGCTTGCTAAGATACAAATTGCTGGGCCTCATTCCCAGGGTTTCTAACTTACTTACATTTCTAACAAATTCTCAGGCGATACAGGTGCTACCTGTCTGGGGATCACGCTTCTAAAACCCCTGGTCTCCAATAACAAGGTAGCTCCATAAACGCTAGAAGGGGCCAAATCCAAGATATGCTGGTAAGTGTCTAAAAAGCAAGGGTAGTTGGGGCGCCTGGGTGGCTCAGTCGGTTGAACGTCCAACATCAGCTCAGATCATGATCTCGCAGTTTGTGAGTTTGAGCCCCCTGTTGGGTTCTGTGCTGACGGCTCAGAGCCTGGAGCCTGCTTCGGATTCTGGGTCTCCCTCTCTCTCTGCCCCTTCCCTGCTCATGCTCTGTCTCTCTCTCAAAAATAAACATTAAAAAAAAAAAAAAAGCAAGGGGAGGACGTGGGGGGAGCAGGAGAAGAGCTTACTACTATTTGCATAGAAAATGGGTTGACATATACACTTGCAGCTTGTATGTGCATAGACTGTTTCTGGATGGTTACCAAAACAATGCTAATAATTGTTGCCTCGGGGGACTGAGGGTCAAGGGTGCTATGATGATTGTTCTCTGGGTCTCTCCCCAACTCCAACACCACCCCAGATCGTTTGCCCTTCTCTTCTGCTTCGCTTCAGAGAGTCTGTCCTCCGTGGCCTCCCTCACCCGATTTCCCTTGATGGTTGACTTCCTCCTGGGTTAGGCCAGTGGGAGGCACAAACAGGATACCTAACGCTGGGAAAAGAGAGAGACAGCTTTCTTCCGCGCTCCCTCCGCAGGTTGGTGAGGCCTGTGGAACAGCTGCTGTGTCCACAACTAGCCCCAGCTCTCCCTGGGCTCCAATTACACCATTTTCTTCTTCAGCTGTTTCGAGTTCCCTGGGCCTCCAACCTGTTTATCCCTTTGACCCTGCCCTCACCTCTGTAAGTGGTCCCTTCCTTAAAGTGCCAGAATTTGAACCTTCTGGAGGTGAATTTTGTTTTCTGCCAGGATCCTCACTGGGAAAGGTAGGAAACTTACTACTCACCGTGTATCCTTGTGCGTCCTTTAACTATTTTGCCACATGCCTGGAATACCTGTTCAAAAATGCAAATATTAAAAAGTGAATTACAGAAGGAGAAATTCAATCTGAAATAATCTGGAACAGTAAGTTCCAAAGAGAATTACTGGAGAATGAGTCTTCTTCATCACCTGGTGTCCCTTCAGCTTATTTGGCTTTAATCTCATGCTAGCAAAGATTTATTATTTATCTTCTACGCCAGCCCTGTGAGTGCAGCTCAGGTGATCGCCCTTGGAGAACTAGGACAGAGCTGGTTCCTCTTTGCAGCACACGTGGTGTCTGAGTTGCCAGTGTATGATATGACGGGAAGAACTTCTCAGCTTTGGAGTCATAGAGCCACGCACATTACATTCGAGCCACGGCTATCCCACTTGCTTTCTTTGATTCCATGAATCTCCTGTCCCTCCTGCCCCCTTAAGGGACCCATCACATCACACAATGGGTTTCTACTGTTTGGACAGGGCCTCTTGGATGCCATGGACATTAATATCTTTATGTTCTCTCATGAGCCTAAGAAGGAAGCCATTAAACTCTTAGCTGTTTTCATTCCAATATGCGCACAACATACCCTCACCCACGCCTGTGCCCCGCACCCCTTCCCTACCTGGAGGAGAGACGGCCTAGGGGCCAAGCATGGGAAAGGGCGTGGACCTAAGGCTCCAAGATTTAGAGGCACAAAAACTGTAAATAACGATTTTGAAAGCTTACCCTCTATTTAGCAAGAGTAATGGTTTAAAGTGGGAAGCCGCCAGATGGTGTGCACTGTTAATAATGCCCATCTGTGAGCCTATCATGAATTATAAAATTGATTTGGAGGAGAACATCTCCTGCTGTTTGCCCCAGGTGCCAAAATGTCTCCTTTCAGCTCTGGGGGTCAGGCACAGGGTGGAGAGGCTGAGGTGCATGTTGCTTAAAGACAATATTGTATAATATTTTTACCGCATCGTAAGACAAAACCTGAATGCGAATGGTTTTTTTTTAAAGGTCACAAAATAATTTGTGGCATTCAGAGGGCCCTGTCGGAACTTTCAGAACTTCTTGTTTCACACACAAGCCCGCCCCTAGGAGCATGGAGAAGCCCGGCTGTAGGCCAGGCCCCTGTCTCCAGGGTGTTGGGTCCGGTCAACTTTTGACCTCCTGCCCTGCCTCTGAGGACCCTTCCGGTGTCTGAATCCCTCCACCCTCACCTGGGCTTCTGCCAAGGGTAGTTTGCTCCTGCCTCTCCACCCTGACCCTGCAAATTCTCCCCGTCTGATGTCACAGATAACAGCTGTTCCCACCTCTCCCCTTGGTCCTCCTTAAGTCACCTGGATGCCTAGCTTGAATTTTCCAACAGAATAGGGGACTAGACACCGAGCAGCCTCCTCAAATCCCTGAGGCCCAGTTTTTCCATTTTGCAATGCTACTTCACTGAAAAGTTACAGTAAAAATTGAGGTGGAGCACCTGCCAGAGGGTGGCGACGGCCACAGAGCAGGCCACCCCTCCGCCACAGCTCTGGGACAGTCTGCTCACTATCTCCCACACCCCTGAGCACACTCTTTCTCTTGTTTTGTGTCTCACCTGTAGTGAATGTCCTCCTCTGCTCCCCACAAAGCTCTAACTCAACAATCCCCTGGAAAGACTCTTTACTGTCTCCACTCACAATGGTCTTCCCTTCCGAGAACCCCTGTAGGTATGACATCCACCTGATTATAATATGCCTTATGCTGCTCTCAGTGATCTTCACTTGTGCTTAGCTTGTCTCTCAAATAGATTGGAAAATCTCCTGACACCCACGTCCTCTGTCTTTGCACCTTCTCCCAGGGTGTGGCTGACCCAAAGTTGGGAAGACAGAGGGAGCTTGATTATTCCCATGCACTGTTTCATGCATCTTGTCCAATTACATTAGCATCCCTCAACCTTCACAGTGCATTGGAATCACCTGGAGAGCTTTCAAATATTTTTAAATGGGCGGCTTCTCAGGGCCCACCCCCAGAGACAGTTTCAATTGGTTCCAAGAACTGGGAAAGGGGACAGACCTAAGTCCGCTTTGGGGTATCTATTTAAAAGCTCCCCCAGTGATTCTAATGTGCAGCTAAGAGCAAGCACCACAGCACTGTATGAACCAAAACTGACTTTTCCCTCAGCTGTACTTAATTCCCCACACCACTCCATTTGCCTCCTGGCTGCACTTTCTCCATATTTCAAATTATGTCTTACAAGTTACATTGCAACCCTCAGCTCCCTTCTGCCACAACATACCACTTTATGCAAGTGAAAACTTTCTGCCATTACCTCATTGGGCAGAAAGTCAAGTTGGAAAACACCAGCCAAGTCATTCTCTTCAAAATGAGACTCTCGTTAATCAATGAGCCGTCCTCCAAGCACCTGCGTGAAGCCAGGCAGTCACCATTGATGACATTCTATTCCCTTCCCCCAAATCAATCAGACGGGGGAGCTAGCAGACAACAAAGACTACAGGTGCTTTTTCTGTATTGGGGTCACCAGTAAGTAATGATAAAAGAATAGGGAAAGGGGAAAAAACAGGCACGATGAATTAATGAGACTCTTACGACAAAACGATTTAATGGCAAATACGTGAAAGTGAATTAATGAGGCTTTGATGGCATTTGCGAGTTTCATTTCCCTTGAGTATTTCTGTGAATCCACTATCTCCTGGAAAACTTTTAAGGATATTCTATTTTGAAGACTTTCCGCTAACCAGACAGGAAAAACAGCCTTGAGGAGTATTTTTCTCATTCACCCCTCTCTGGCTTACTTTTTAATTACAGGTGAAATAAAACCATGAGGTGGAAAGGGAAAAAACCCAACAACCCACAGAACCCTTAAGCAGCCAAGATGTTATTAATGTAAATTTTTAAGATAGTTAAAACAACAAAGAAATAGGAAACCCTGAGGACGTATATACACTATATTAATGGGATTGTCTCTAACTTATGTTTTTCAAAATTTTCCACCAGGCACCGGTACGTTTTTAAATACCTGTCAGATTCATTTTCTTAACAATTGCTTTAGAAGGAGCTCTGTATACCTGTTCAGAACCAAGAGAGCTGTTGGACTTTGTTAAAAACTGTGGAGCTGCTTTACTGAGCATCTATTACTTCAACTTTCTCTCAGCAATGTCCAGTGGAACCAGATTCTAGAATTTAATCATTTCCTTCTGCATCTATCCAATCACTCTTTCATAAGCAAAATTTTCATTGCAATGAATTTTTGATATTGAACAGGTGACTTTTTTCCTTGGAAATCATTTGGGGATATATTTTTATCAAAATTTTCCTTTACAGGGGAGCCGACTGGGTGACACGCACTGTTCACACACCCAGACTTTTCACACATTTTAATTCCTCTCTCTAAAATATGAACAGAAGCCAACAATCACCAAAATTGAGAAAACTTCCAATATGAAAGAAGGTGACGCCAAACCAAATGTACAGAGTAAAGGAATGTGGATCAATGAAAGACAATGAAGAGAGCCGAAAAAAAATTGGAACAATTAGAATTCATATCCCCCAGGAGAAAAAAAAAAGCTATTGCATCTGTGGAAACAAATCGAACCTGTGGAAAGGGATACAATAAGTAACAAGGAAGAGCTCATAGAAATAAAAATAGCCCAAATGAAGATTTCAGTGAGGGATGGGATGATACAGTCACAGAAACCTACTATAATTAGAATAAAAAGAAACAAATAAAAGAGAAAAAAGATAAGGAATGACCTTGGAGGTCCAACAGCCACCTCTAATCCAGAAAGGGAAAACAAGGGGTGCATGGTGGGGAAAGAGAGGAAATTATACAGAAATTATTCAGAACTGATGGATGTGAGTTTTCCATGAAAAGGGGTGGACCCCAGGAAGTCATCCATAGTGAGGGGGGTGGGGGACACACCAAGGCAAATCATTTAAAAATTCTAGAACACCAGGAATAAAAAGAGATCTTAAAGTTTCTGGTGATTATTTCTTTCAAGTTCACATTCGGTGGAACAGGAAAGAAAATGGCTCCAGGTTTATCAACAGCAATGCTAGATACTGGAAGACAATGGAGAAATGCCATCAAAATTCTAAGAAGACTCAAAAACTTGGATACTTTCTCAGGAAAGTATCAAAAACTACATACACCAGCAGAAATAGGAAATGAACTAAGAAATAAGTCACTGAATCAAAGAAGCCAGACCATAAGAGAATGGTGATGGGAAGTCCCAGAAAGAGGGAGAAAGGGGTCCAAGACCAACATCTGTGGCCAGATTGGAGTGGTCAGAGATCTCTGGAAATTCTTCACAAACAAACAAATAAAAACCATAAAAACTGATTTCCAAACTGATTTCAATTGACATTCCTCTTAGCAATGATTGAGAGTTCCAGTTGTCCCATATCCTTGCTAACACTTGATGTTATCAGGGAGTTTTTTTTGTTTGTGTGTTTGTTTTATTTTAGCCAACTAGTGGATGTATATTGGTATCTCGTTATGGCTTTTATTTGCATTTCACCTTTTCATTTGTTTATCAGCCATTTATATAGCTTCTTTTTGCCTGTTCAAGCCTTTTGCCTACCTTTTAAATGGTCTGTCTTCTTTTTTTATTATTAATTTGTAGGACTTCATGTTTGCCTTAATATTTGGTTAAAGGTATCTTTTGATGAATAGAACCTGTTTATAAGGTGCAATTTATCAGTCTTTTCCTTTAGGCTTAGTACATTTCAATATCCTGTTAATTTTGGAGTTTTCATCCCAAACTGGGATTATTCTGTATATACTTTTTATAGCATTTTTAAAATTTACCAATATATTACAAAGCATTTAACATCATAGTATTTCTTCCACGGCATTATTTAAAATGACTGCATAGTAGGGCACCTGGATGGCTCAGTCAGTTAAGCTTCTGACTCTTGATTTGCAGCTCAGGTCATGGTCTCACAGTTCGTGAGCTGGAGGCCTATATTGGGCTCTGTGCTGACAGTGCACAGACCCTGCTTGGGATTTTCTCTCCCTCTCTCTCTACCCCTCCCTGTCTCTCCCTGTCTCTCTCTCTCAAAATAAATAAACATTAATTAATTAATTAATTAATTAATTAATTAAATGGCTGCATAGTATTCTATTGTATGGATATATCATTCTTTATGGAACTCAACATTTACTCTTGTATATTTAGATTGATTATAACATTATTTAGAATTATAAAGTTAACAAGTGCATTACAAATTAGAAACTCAAGATTTTAAATGCAAATTTTACTGAGTCCAATCTTCCCTACTCATTGAGTATATCTGGAGCACCTAATGTTTCTTCAGCATTATTCTGGAAGATACAAAAGAAAAGGAGCTGACAACTTATTTGGTGGCCACACGCTTCACCTGATTAGCACTTAAGGAATAATTTATAGCTCAAGTGCTAATAACTATATATGGAATAGGAAGAAAGTTGGGGGGAAGCAACACGAGGATAGGCTAGTATAGTCGGCTTCGGGGAAGAAGTAGGTCTTGAATGTTCTTCACGTGTTGGGGGTGAGCATTCCACAGTGCAGGGACTACCTAATCAAAGGTGTGGAATCAGGAACAAGCAGTGTGTGTCTGAAACAGAGGGGTCACTCTAGATTGAAAGTAAGGGTAAATGTTGATTAGTTGTAGGATATAAGAATGGATCATTAGGGAGGTGCCTGGATGGCTCAGTCGGTTAAGCCTCTGACCCTTGGCCTCAGCTTAGGTCATGATCTCACAGTTGGTGAGATGGACCCCCAAAGCCCCATCTGGCTCTGCACTGGCAGCGTGGAGCCTGCTTGAGATCCTCTCTTTCCCTCAATCTCTGCATCTCTGCTGCTTGCTTGCTCTCTCCCTCTCTCCCTCTCTCTCTGTCTCTCTGTCTCTCTCTCTCAAACTTTAAAAAAAAGAAAAAAGAATGGGTCATTGGGAGGAAATCACATTGATGAGGGTTTTGACATAAGGATTTTGGATTTGATTCCATAGACAATAGGTCCACTGTAAGGAGACGGGGGTAAGGAGATGGGATGGGTGTGCATTTGGGAGCCAGACCATCAAATTGCAGTTTCATTAAACTTCTTCAGATTAGTGGTGGGGTGGGGATAGTGGAGTCAGATTTAAATTTATAGGGATAATCCAAGAGCCAGGTGATGCTATCTTAAAATAAAAATTTACAGCTAATACAATCTTTTAAAGAAACAGAAAATTGGATATTTGCCTCCATGGTCTCTTGTCTGATTCTATTAACATGAGTTTTTTTTTAATGCCATTTCAAAAAGAAATAAAGAATCTTGACAATAATTATTGAGAGATCACGGATGAGTGTTCTCTCTAAAAAAAATTTCTCTATACACAAGAATAGTTATGATTCTGTTACTTCTTTGGGGAAAAAAAAAGATTCATTGAACAGTGCTTTTACACGTTCCCATAGAGAAGCATTAGAACATAGTGGTCTGGGTTCAGATTTTAGCAATGCCATGTGAGAGACGTCACCGAGCCTCTCTAAAGCTCCGTTTCCTCATCTGTAAAATAGGGATAACAGTGATTAGAAAAACACCTGGTCAGGGAGGCAGATGCTATTATTTGCATAGATTCATTCATTAAAATATTGGCCACATAGAGCTAGTTTATATTGAAAAGAATACTGCTAGTTATTGGAGTGGCGAACGAGGAGTTAAAGGATGTTGTAAGTGGTAATTAAGTAATGGACATTGGGAAATGTAATCAAAGATGCTATGGACAAAGCACCATTCCTTGGCTTTGCATCTATTAGAACCATAGCATTATTAATAGTAATAGAGCGCTTGGTTTCTGTAGAGCCTGGGACTCGGGAACAAAGCCAAGTGACATACGTATATATTTATTTAATGGTGGGAGACCCGGCACATTTGGCGACAGGCACAGTGTTCCACTCAGTGGGATGAAATGTGTGCCTCATGCCAGCTTCTTTAGAGGGACTGTTATTCATCACAGCTGTAATGTTCCCTTCAGAGAGCTCCCACCGGAATGGAAAAGGCGCACTCGCAATTTATATACAAAAGCCAACCCACGTTTGGCTTTGAAAATTCACTGGGAAAACTGTATGCAGTCTGTTAGTTATTCATGGACATGCTCTGGTTTCTGATGGAAGTGCTGTGGTTCCGTTTGTTATCATCACAGTAAAATTAGAAAGCAGCAAAGAAAAATTAAAGGACTGGCATGTAGACATCTTCTAGCCAACAAATCATTATGTGTGTAAGGTATCATGGTTCAATTGCCACGTAAAAATAATCGTAATTCACACAGCCCTGTGTTTGGAGTGCGTACTCTGGCTTTGCCAGGACTGTCCAGCCCTCCCCCCACCAACCCCCTTCTCTGGTGAAATTACATAGTCCTCCTCTGCCCCGGGAACACTCAACACGCCCTGCAGAGATTGTGGGTTTGGGATACACTAACACCCTGCCTCCCTAAGCGGCGCCATTTACGTAAAATCTCTTAATAGCTAATGAAACGGTGTAACCAAAAATATAAATGTGCAAATTACCTTACAGCTGAATCTTGACTCAAAAGGAATATTGTCTCCAGTTGACCCCGCAGCCGGAATAGTTTCCCACCCCTTAGTGGGATAGGTGCCTATATCTAGACACCAGATTTCTCCCCAAATAACATATTATCTCATATCCACAGAGAGAGAATATGCTATTCTAAAAGTGCATTCACAGATACTATCACATCTGATCTTCACAAGAAATGAGAAAGGGAGACAAGGCAAGCATCACAATGCCCATTTTATAGATGCCAGACCACTGATGCAGGAAAAGGAACTAATTTGCCCCAAATCTCATAACCAGGAGGCACAGAAGTGGGGTTCCAATCCAGTGCCCAGTACTTTATGCTACTTGCCTGAAATACGTTTTGCAAGGGAAAAAATACATCTTGTCTCCTATGATGGTGGTCAATAGTAAATGGTAAATAGTAAAAATAAGTTTCTTTTAGTCTCACCCAGGAAAGCAAGCATGATACCGGATTGCTTACGTATGAAATATGTAAGAAATACGATGCTGCCATTTTATAGGTTAATTTCTCCCCATGGGATCATTTTGGTTCAACAAAAATCTGGAACTGAACAACCACTATGTAGCAGGCACTGTGCTGGACATTGAAGACATAAAGGGTCAAGTTCCAGTCCTCACCCTGGCAGTCCTTATGGAGACAGACAAGCAAGCAGATAGTACCCAGAGTGTTTTAAATGCTGTGATAAAGAGGTATGCACAGCCTTCCAGGGAAGCCCAGAGGTGGAGTGGGGTATGTCCATTAAGAAAGATTTTCTGCAGAAGGAAACACCTAAGATTAGCTTTGAAGGATGCATAAGAGTTCTCCAAGCAAAGAAGAGGGGAGGGGAATTCCAGTAACATTCAGAGACATGGAGATACAAGACAATAGGAATAGATACAGTTTCTGCTGAGGGACGCAGGAAAAAAAAAAACAAACAACCCTCATTGTCAAAGGGAATGGCATGTAATCATAATGAGAGCTAATGCTCTCATAGAAGTTGCCATGTGCCAGGCTCTGTTCTAAGGACGTCACATACACAAACACATTTAATCCTCATAACCACCCTGGGAGGTAGGTGCGACTATCATCCCTAATTTTGCAAGCAGGCAACGGAAGTACAAAAATATAAGGCAACTTGGCCAGTATCGCATGGCCCATAGAATTTCCAGTGGCTTTTGACACTTTCTATACTGCCTTTCAAAAATGTTTGTAGGGGAGAAAGAGGGGAGACGGAGGGGAAAAGGGGAAGGGAGAACATAGAAAGTTTCTAAACACAGAGACAGAGAGGAGCAAAATTTGGGGAAATGTGTAAATTTTAGAAAAAAATTTAAACCAGTTGAGGGACTTTATTCCAGAGAAGTGGGTTGAGGAGGCAGTATAAAGAAAACGATCCTCAATATTATTAAGGAGCCTATAAATTAAACTTAAGTAAGAATTTTCTACTGATTAGAAGTCAGCCGTGTCAGAGCTGTATCACCCAGGGGCTTGTCAACCATCCTTCATGCAGGCTGTGTTCCTCATAAACGTTTCGGCTGGTCAAGATCCCGCCAGGTTACTAGGGCAGCGTGAGAAAGACGTGTGAGTCTGCTGGAATGCAGGAGGCCTTCGAGTGCAGATGCTCAATAAATATTGATTGATAACAACTCATATTTAGTGCTATAATGAAGATTAGTAAAACTAATTTCTAATTAGTAAATTAGAAACACATTTAATGTTAGCGTGGTTGGTATGATTCATGGCTAACACATAAAAACCAAAGTAAAAGTCAAGTTTTACACGTTCTCTCTTCTCTTTTTTTAAGGACTTTAGTGGAGATGAGCTGTCACTCGCTATTAAAAGTTCAAAGTCAAATTTGCAGTCCACTTCTGGCAAGGAAGACAGAGCTGCGTGGTATGTATTTTAATTGCTAATCTTGCTCCCATTTTATCTTATTTTTTTCCATGCTTATTTCCTCTCCATATCCACGATTTCCTTTTTAAAACGTTTATTGCACTATATGTATCTTTGAAAATGACTGCAGATTCTTTTGCAATGAGGTAAGGTACAATTAAATACATACATAAGCCAGATGTTGCTTGAAGACCCCTTGGAGATTTAGTTAAAATTGGTTCACCCCCCCAATCCAAGAACCTCAAAGTATCCCCATGATTTTGACACTTCTGTGGGCATTGTCAGTTCAGACCCATCTATTCATTTTTTTGTTTTTGTGGTTTTTTGTTTGTTTGTTTTTTGCTCATGCTTTCAACAAGTGTTTATTGACCATCTACTACACCCTAGGCATTATTATAGGCACTAGCAACACAATGGTGGAAACCAAAGGACAGCAAGTCCTTGTCCTGGTGGATCTTCCTTTCCAGCAGTCGGGAGGCAGACAAACAAGCAAAGAAGAGCAACATAATGTGTGTGAAAACATGGTTTCAGACAGCAAAAAGTTTGATGAAGAAAATGAAACAGGGTAGCGTGAGGTCCTATGATGTGGGGGTAGGGGTGGTAATTGATTTCCCCAGCAAAGGCCTCCCTGAAAGCTGACCACTGACTGGAACCTGAATGGCCAGTTGGTGGCCTGCAGATCTGAGGGACAGGTTCTGGGCCAAGGGAGCTACCAGGACCACCGCTGTGAGGCTGAGCTGAGCTGGGCATGGTGCAGAAGACACAGGGAAGCCAGTGCAGCAAGTTCAGCTGCGCTCGGGACAGAGGGGCTGCGATGAGGGAGGAGCAGGGGCCAGATCACGAGGGCTTTGTAAAAACCAAAAGAGAAAAGAGAAGTGTGAAGAGATTTGCTTCATGATTAACCACTGTCGCTGTTTTATGGCGGGAAGATTGCACAGGAGCAGGAGACCATTTCGGAAGCTCTTAGAGTTGTCCAGGCCACCAGACCTGTGATGGGGTGTTAGCCATGCAGGTAGGAGTAGGTGGAGGCAGGCTCAGTTTTGGTGAGGCTGAGAGAGAAGCCAGCCTCCAGCCTCAGTGCCCCGCCCACTCCCCTCACTGGCTTCTGCAAGAAATTCAGTTGCACCAAGATTCTGAGTTTTGGAACATTACTTAAGTTTGTGGGGCCAGAGAGAAGGGCTCACTTTGGGGAGCATGCAGGCATCTGTGATAGGGCCTCCTCTGTCTCACTGCCCTTATAAGGGTCCATGGTGCCCATGTGACAGTTCCTCCAACACATTCAGTCCTGTCCCCACTGCCAACTTCCTTGGAGGGAGCCAGCGCCTGGGCATCGGTGCCAGTTGAAGATCGTTGCAGACATATTAAATCACATGGAAACCCACCCACCTTTCACGTTAAATATTATTTACATGCGAGTTACCTTGTGGCTGGCCATGTGATAGGCTGTTGCAGTTTGCACACGTTTAATTACATGCTTGGTTTTATTTTACGGTTTACTTTTCCGTTGCCTGATCAATTTTGTTTCAGGCCTCTAACATTTTGTGGGCCATTGCAAAGCTCGCATTCTTCGTGCCTGTGGAGCTTCATGATGCAAACAGCCATGATCAGGCCTGTCCGGGTGGTCCAGGCTCGCCAAATTCTAGTGAGTGACACGGTCTCCATGTCACTGCGTGTGCACACAGGAGTGCTGTCACCTACTGAAGGTTTCCCAACATGGCCCATGGTGTAAACCCACGTCTCCCCCACACTCCCTCCTGCTCTGGGAACCCTGAGCCACTAGATAAAGGAGTTAAGCCCCGAGAGTGCAGACAGGACTTCCTGCACTGCCTGCCTTCCTCTTATTTGCAGGTTCCTTTCCACTCCACACTCCTCCATGCCCTGGGCCTTGGGTCTAGAAAAGTCAAGTCAGAGCTTGAGGCAGCAGAAATTCTGGGCCCTGAATTTCTCATGGCTGCCCCAGGGCCATGGCATGCCCTCTCCTGAGGATCCTGATGCCAGAGTCTGGGGCTGAGGGTGGAGTGTAGGCCAGAAAGAGAACGTCCTAGAAAGGGTTCACGACTACCACATTCAGGAATACTGGGGCAAAGAGATGGGAATGAAGTTGGGAACAGGAGGGAGAAAGTGGAGGGGAAGGAGCTAGCGGGAAGCATCTGGGAGGACAGGCCTGCACCAGTGCACAGCCCACAAGGGCAGCCTCGCCCACCTCTGTTCTTGCCAGGGCTGCAGTGTGCATTCCAGCAACCGCACAGGTCACCCTGCTTCATCCTTTCTAGCATTGTTCATGCCTGTCCTCCTCCCTTCTTTTCCCATCTCTGTATGTCCAGCACCCCTTGGAGACACAGGCGTCCTCCCCACATCTGGAGACTTTTGAAACTAAGACAGCAAACCGGGGAATTGAAGACATTAGCTCTGAAGTCACGCTGCTTGGGCTCAAGGGCCAGATCTGTTCATAATCATTGGTGCACCTGGGCAGATTTCTTAATGTGCTTGTGCCTCAGTTTCTCACATGTAAAACGGGGTGGTAGTAGTTCCTCCTTCACCAGATTGTGGTAAAGTTTCCTGCTAAATGCCCAGCATGTGATAAGGACTCCACAAATGCTTCGTTGTTATTATTTGAAAGAATTGTTAAAACAGGATCCCAAAATTGTGGCATATTTTCATGTTTACATTACCAAATTCTAATTCAAAACACAATGGCATATAACTGCTATTCACAGGTAATTACAAGAGTGTGTTTGTTTGTTTGTTTGTTTTTTAATTAATTCATAGCACCCAAGAGGTATTATGGTCCAATCATAGGACTTGAGTTTAGAGTTGAATGAGAAACATTTGTATCTATGACTATATATAAGACCTCTTTGCAAACAATGTCAAAATTATGAATTTGAGATCCTTTGTGAATGTGTGTCCCTATGCCAAATACTTTCCCTGTCCTTTGCTAACCCCCATTCCCTCCCACATTCATATCTTCAGATGACCAGAGCGAATAACTTCCAGTGGGAAGCTGGAATAAACTCCACTTCCTGTGTCTCTGACTTCACAATTAGATTAATAGAGTACTAGGCCTTTGATTCTATAATTGGGTGATTTATACATGTTTACATATATCAGATATATACATATACATATATTGTTTGAGATGCAAATGGAGGAGGAGAAATAACACCAGACAAACGCTTCTTTGTCCTGGAAACAACTGAAGTCAGACCAGTGTTTAAGAGATGAAGGCTTGCGGGTCCTGGCCAAAGAAGTTGGGGGGCAGAAGGGGCAGCGGAGGCAGCTTCCTGTCCTGCACAATTTTGTTTTACCTCATTTGGTTTGTGTGTCCAGTAGAAGTTGTGGGCAAGACCAGGAAGGAATGGATGATTTTCAACCGAATGACACGTCATGGCTCTAAGGGTGACTCTAAATCACAGCAGCGCCCATAATGCAAGAGCCTGATGAGGGTCGCAAAGTTAATACTGCAGCATGATTTCCCTTGGAAATACCAACGCTGTGCATGAAGCGCTTTGTGGCTGCTACCCAGGGAATGTAGCTTGCAGAACTTTAAAAACAGGAGCCTTGGCAGCTCTCCGGGAAGCTGAGATGAAAGCCTACCTGGAGTAGAGCAGACTGGCTGACCTTTCGGAGGCCCTTTTATCCTTGAGAGTCTATGGTTTTGATGTAGTGTTGAGTATTTTTCAACTTCGTCTCAAGAAGAGTCAGTGAGTATATGAAAAATAAGGTCTGGTTCTGCACTAATTCCCTCATGCATTTTTAAAAGGTTAAAAAGTGGATAAACATTGTAGTCATGCAATAAATAATAATTCTAATAAGATGAGAAATTTAGGGGCGCCTGGGTTGTTCAGTCGGTTTAGCACCCGACTTCAGCTCAGGTCACGATCTCGCGGCTCGTGGGTTCGAGCCCCGCGTCGGACTCAGTGCTGACAGCTCAGAGCCTGTAGCCTGCTTCGGATTCTGTGTATCCCTCTCTCTCTGCCCCTCCCCAACTAGCACTCTGTCTCTGTCATTCAAAGATGAATACATGTTAAAAAAAAAATTAAAGATAAGAAATTTAAATGTTTTCACTTTGCCTAAGAGCTAAAATACCTATGAAGGAATGCTTGAGGAGTGCGGGGGCAGGATACCATTTTTTTTTTCCAATGGGAGGCAAATTGTTGTTGCTCTGACCATAGTAGGAACACAGATTATTTTTGTTGAGTGAATGAGTTATTGATGAACATGGCTTTCCCTGTCTTAATATTAATTAGTTTGGAGGAAATAAAGTTAATCAATAATGATAAAAACTTTAAAAAGTAGATGACATTTATTGAATGCATTGTACCTCAATTATCTATTGCTGTATAGCAAACCACTACAAAATGTCATGGCTTAAAAGAATATTTTATTGTTTCTTAGGGTTTTATGAACTGATTGGGTTCAGTTGGTGGTTCTTCTGTTCCACATGGCATTTGCTGGGGCTGGAATGTCCAAGATGGCTGTCTGGAGCCACAGTTAGAACAGCTAGAGTTTGACTGGGTCTCTCTCTCTCTCTCTCTCTTTCTCTCTCTCTCTCCCTCCCTCTCAGAAGTCTCTCTAACTGAATAGGCTAACTTCTTCATATGATGGCTCAGGGCTCCAAGAGCAAGTGTCCCAATGGGACAAACCGCTATTAAGACTCTGCTTCTATAGAACTTTCAAGTATCTCATTGACCAAAGCAAATTATCCGACCACGCCCAGAGTCGGTGTGGGAGGGACTACACAAGGGCTTAAATCCTGGGAGGTCTGGTTCATTTGGGGCCAGGAGTGTAACGGTCAACTCTACAACCCATACGTCGCACCTGTCCCAGACATTTTACATAAGTTTATCCTCTTTAAAAGTTAAAACAACCTTGCAAAGTGGATACTACTTACAATTTTCATTCTAAGATGAGAAAACCAAGGCACAGAGAGGTTATGGACTTTGTTGCCCCCAATCACACTGGTAAGAAGTAACAGAGGTGGGAATGAATTCAAGCTGTCTAACCCTAGAGCCTGAACTTGCAAGTCTGAAGGCACAAGCATAGGAATAGAAAATTATCAGCTTCTAAAAGTAAGTAACATCTCAGAAATATATAGGTAATATTTGATTTAAAAGTTTATACATTCAAAAGCATTTATAAGGATTTTATCCTCCTCTTTCCAACAGAGGTCATATACATGTTACCTCCTAAAAGAATTGTGAACCAAGAAAAGCAAGAGCACTAGCTTGATGAGTTCCACTGACCTGGGTTCGAATTTTTTTCTTATTTATTGAGTCACTCATTGACTTAATTTCCTCAATTATAAAATGGGAATGATGATGATATCTAGCTTGTAAGGCTGTGGTGAGGATAAAACGAGATACTATAGTGAGTATGAAGTGTCTGGATGTTCTAATGCTCATGTCCATGTGTAAGTTTGCATATTGGACTGAGTCGAATGTAGTAGGACATGTGGGAAGCAGATTTGTGGGGATTCATGATCTCCTACATGACCTCACTGGAAAATGATTAGGGCAGTGAATTTTAACCATAGCATAAACTGTTATGCCTGCCCACAGCTGGGAAGCATGGACCAGAACAGGGTGGGAGAAATTACTGGTTTAGAACACCCCACCCTACAAACAAGAGAAAAATAGACACCACGGTCCCTGCAAGACTCATGACTGGTATCCTCACAGAACTAGTCCAACTAACCCAACCCAATTTGACCAGACCTATTTAATCCATGCAAATTTAATCCAGCTCTAAGAATATCTTAGGCCATCCCCCAAAATTGGAGAGTAATGTACTGGCCCAATAAGGATCAATTATCTGGTCCTGGTCACTTTCCAAAACAGAAAAATCTTTTGACTCTCATGAAGATGTGGATAAAGGGAGAAAAGAAAAAATCCATCATGAGTAACTTTCCAAACCTTAGTTTCCATTGTCTGGTTATGCCAACAGCTGTCTTCTGGTTTTGAGGCAATTTGCAGCTGGAAGAAACAAGATTCCACATTTCTTCCTCTGGGGGTTGAATGATGGCTTTTTCCATGGTATTATGGTCACAGTTCTATACATGAGTTATGGCAGCTTTAAATTACAGCCACAATATTATGGGGAAAAGGATAAATCCCTCACTGTCTTCTTTTATCTGCAAAGCAGTTGGGAAATGTGGAGGAGGCCACTTACCCAAAAGGAATAAAGATGGTGGGGGTATGTCTGTGTCAGGAAAGGCAGCTGGCAGCAGGCTTTGCTGAAATGCTCTCAAATGCTAACACGTTATTTTACAAGTCTCTCTTCCCCAGATGCAGGAGGAAAGACAAAGTGAAAGAGGATGAGTGAGGAGAGTGAAAACAGGGCAAACCCTCCTACAATCTGCTCCTTTCACTTAGGTCACGGGTAGTGCATTGCCCCAAACACTGGTCTCCAAGGACTCAGGGCTACTCTTTCCGAGGCATGGTTTTGTGGGGTTTTTAGGTAGTTTCCCATAATTCATTAAATGTGTTTCTCACTATCTCACTATCTCAGAGTACTCCCTGAGTGCTGTGCCTCAATACTGTGATATAGTTTTTATCTTATTAGTTGTGTAAACTCATGTAAGTTATTTCAACTCGCTGAGCTGGTATCTGTGAGATGGACGTAATGACACCTACATGGCAGGATTATCGGGGTAGCTAAATAAGGTTGCTTGCCCCTTCCTTCCTCTCACCTTTCTTTCACACTGTATCAGTTCCGCATCCCATTTGTGTCCAAGATGGATTCTCTTCTCTCCATTGTGTCGCTGATGCATCGTCTCTGACCTGAACCATGAGAGAAGCCTCCAACAGGTCTCCCTACCTCAGATACTAGAGGGATCTTCAGAATGCACACGACTGTCCTCCTCCTGAAGCCCATGTTCAGTCCCATTGGCTATAGTATAAGGTCCAAACTCTGGAGCAGACCACCCAAGTCTCCTTACCGTCCGACCTCACCTCTTCTTCCACCACATTCTCCACACACAGGCTCCAACTTAGTAAGATGGCAGGCAGGTGGTGTGGCCTTTGAGAAGGGAACAAAAGCTCTTGGCAGACCTGAGAATCCAAGAGATTCTTGCAACTGTGTAGTCAAACGAGCAATGGCAAAAGCTGAAGTTTTTGTATGGAATTTGTGTTTGAGCCACATATCTTTGTCCTCGGAAGAACTTGAGCAACTCAGGTTTACTTTTGAACAAATGCATTCCCTGGTATTCTTTCCCCAGCTTAAGAATTGTCTGTTAATTGTAATTTTAAAAAGAAGAAAACAAGCAAGCAGTACCATCTTGCTTTGATTAGAACCATCCAAGGGATTCCAGCCCTGGGAAGAGAAGGAGGTACTTTGGAAGCTAGAGAAGCCAGCTCTGTGAGGGACAGCTCTGACATAGCAGTGTGGCACAGTGAGGACACTTCTGGGGTCAAACAAGCTCACCCCCACATGTGCTCCTTCAGTGATGTTACCAGGGATGTGGGTCTCGAACTCAGGAACCGTGAGATCATGACCCGAGCCGAAGTTGGGCGCTTAAAATACTGATTTTAAAATACCAGCATTTTTAAAATGAACACTACTATTTGAATGGAAGACTTTCTATTCTATGCAGAAAAGAATCAGAAGCTGAAGGAGAACTTTGAAAGCCACACAAGAACAACGGACCTCCCAGTCGTGGGTGACTCTCAAAGCATTAGGCTCCGTGGAAGAAGCCAAGCACACAAGGTGCAGTACTGCATGGTTCCATTGATATACATGACATTCTGGAAAAGCAAAACTTCAGGGGCAGAAATCAGATCAATGGCTGCAGGGAATGGTGGGAATGGTGAGCTACAAAAGGGGCATGAGGGAATCTGGAGGCTGATGGGTCTGTTCTGTGTCTGGATTGTGGTATTATTACAAGACTGTGCCAACACTCATCTAGCTGTATGCCTAAAAAGGGTAAATTTAAAAAAAAATTTTTTTTGAATGTTTATTTATTTTGAGAGAGAGTATGTGTCACAGGGGAGGGGCAGAGAGAGAGGGAAAGAGACAAAGAATCCCCAGCAGGCTCCATGCTGCCAGCCCAGAGCTGACACGGGCTTGAACTTATGAACTGTGAGATCAGGACCTGAGCCGAAATTAAGATTCTGACGCTTAACTGACTGAACCACCCAGACGCCCGAAGGGTACATTTTATCATATGCAAACTATATCTCAATAAGCAACCCCCCTTACACATACATGTGCTCAGAAAATGAGCCACTAGAACTGGTTAGAATCAGGGTCTGTGGATGTGTCCAGAAAATGGCCCCTTGGGTTTTTGCCTGTGTTATACATGAAGATTCTGCAACAGATTTTGCTTTTGAAAGAGTTCTGCGGCTAAAAATATTTGGAAACCACTGAATAAGACTAATGCCAGTGGGGGGCAGCCGAGGTTTCTGAAGAGAATGCTTACTTTTTGGTTTTGTTTTTCCCCCAGATGTACCTCACGAGGAGACAGAAACTAGAAAGGGAAAAAAAAAAAAGACTATATATTTACTTTCCCTGAATAACCCCCACAGGGTTTTCTTTCCCTAGAATTTCGTCTTAATAAGAACTCTGCTCTCTAAATTTAGGAGCAAAGGTTTGGGAGCCATCTGTCTTTGCCAGTCTGGATGGGCCTGCTGATGGACAGCCCTCAGCCCAGCCACGGGAGCACAGCAGTAAAAGGACTTTGGAAAGTTTTGCCAACCTCAGGAAGCTGACTGAATGCATCGCCCCTGAAGTTGTGGTTTGGCTCAGGTAGCAGACAGCTCTCCTGAATTCGGCTTCTGAGACACTTCCATTGGAAGACCCATCTGTGGGGGCAAGCACTTGCCTTTTACCACTGTCCCCATTGCTTGTTACTGTCTCCCCCTGAGCCTCTGTCTCCTGGCTGAGCCCTGAAGGTATTAATACTTATGAAAACGGTTAGGGTCTGCTGACAAATACTGGAACGAAGGGTAGACATTGGAAAACAAAATCCCTTCTTTCCAGCGTCTCTGCTTTGTATCAGATGTGCTCAGTCGTTCTTGGAAGTCTTGACCTCCTGCATCGCCCATCTGCACTGGGGATCTTTAACCACAGGCAGCTCAGGGCTTGCTGTAACCCAACGCTGCTGTCCCCGCCCTCCAAACCCTTGGAAAGGGCCTCTGCAAGCCACTGTCTGACACAGCTCCTGTTGGGGGCCCCTCCTGCATGGCTCCTTCTCTTCCCAGATGCTGGTGACAGCTCCCTCTTCTTGTCCCCTCCAGGTGCAGGAGTGACAAGAGCTTCCCTCTGTCACTAGTTTCTGCTTCCCCACCTTTTGTTGCTTCCCCAACCCTGCTCACGCCTGTGTGAATAGTCCTTCTCTGACATCCTCTTCAATTAAACCTTTTTATTGTTGTATCTGATCTCTATTAGGACAGTGACCATCCCAACCCCCCTGCCCCAGGGCCCTCAGGGTAAAATCCAACTTCTTAATGCCCCGCCACCCTGGCCTCTCCTGCTACTCTCCTCTGGTTCCCTAACTTCCAGTCTTCAAACTGTTTCCCATTTGGGGCCCTTTGCATCTGCTGTTCTCAGTCAGGAATGTTCTTTCCCCGTATGTTGGGTCAGCTGCCTTGTTCTCATCATTATGGTGTTAGGTTGGATGTCACCTCTTTAGAAAGTCCTTTCCAGGTCACTCTACGTAAGTAGCTCACCACCCCTCCCCCCCCCCCCCCCCCCAGTTCTTTACCATCTTATTGCCCTATTTACAATTTTTAAAGCCCTTGTCACTTTTTAAAATTATATGAATTGCAGGGGTGCCTGGGTGGCTCAGTCAGTTAAGCATCCAACTTCGGCTCAGGTCAGGATCTCGTGGTTCGTGAGTTTGAGCCCTGCATTGAGCTCTGCGCTTACAGCTCAGAGCCTGGAGCCTGCTTTGGCTTCTGTGTCTCCCTTTCTCTCTGCCCCTCCGTTGCAAGATGAGGGCAAGATGAGGGCACTTAGAAAGATGAGGGCAGCAAAGGAGAGCACAATACCCTGGGGCCAGTGACACCAGGGCCCTCAGAATTTGCCAGAACTCTGAGAAAGGTGCCCAATGGGCAGGGCTGCCTGACAGGGGCTGTGGCCTTCAGCTGCAAACCCACAGCAGCCTGGCAGGCCGGTAGGTTCACTAGTCACTCTCCTCCATCCCTACCTTCCAATCTCCTGCCGGTGCTTCCCATTATCCAATAGGGAGTTGGAGGGCAGAGGAGTTGCACTCCTGGGACACACACAGAGCAGAGTGGAAAAGACTAAATAACACCTCCAGAGGAGCAAACACACGCAGACAGCACAGCGAATGGAGTCGCTGTGCTCAAGACAATGCTTGGCACCCAGCTCACCACATTTCACAGCCCCAGGGAGCGCCGTCTACCTAGAGCTGTGTGACATGGCAGGTCTGCCTGGCAATAGGACCTCAGAGAAGGAGGCATGGAATGAAGCCACAGATCCCTGTGGGTTTGGCTCCAGGTTCTGGGGAGTGATGGAGAAACATTTACGCCCTCCTTAACACAGGACAATCAGGACAGATAAAGATTCACCTCATGGTGGGGCTCCTGCATGTGGGCACCAAGATCTCCTCCATGCCCTGTCACATGAGGACTCAGAAATCCTGTGCCTGGTAGGCTTATACATTCCGTGCCAAGGACATTTCTGAAGTTGAAGAACAATCTCTATTTATGTGCAGCGTGGAAACAGGAGCTTGTTTTGCATTGTGTTTGGAGGCAGAGAGGAATCAGGTAGCAAGCTGGCGATGCTGCTGATTTTTCACGGAGGGCAGAGCTCCCTAGGCTTTGTGGGGGTAGCAATAAAATCATCCATCTATAGGATTAGTGGCTGGGTGGGAAGAAGCCAAGTCACCACATACTGCTGCCGTCAACTCTTAGCAAGGTGTACAGTTACTATGGAGACAGGTATGGAGCAGGTATATTGAAGTGGATTATTAATCAGAAACGCCCCTTGAGGGCCTACTAGGTATGGGAAGTAGTGAGAATTCACAGCAAAGTGAAGAGAGAAGTTCTGCCTTTGACAATAGAGGAGCTGTAGATGCAGGATTGAGAACTAATTACGACGAGACATGTTCCGTCACTAAGGGCGGAGTGGGGAGATACTTGTCAAAGGGTTTGAACATTAGGCTGGAGAATAATTATAATGTGATGAAACCTGCTGCTGGAACAAATGTTCCCCATTTCCTCAGCCTAGGACAGGTTGAGAGAGGAAGTGACCTGGGATGGCTGTGAAAATGGAGAAGCAGGGGCAGACAGGACAGAGTGCTGGGGTCTGCAACTCCATCATCCTCTCTGCGCCTGATGGCTGCACTGTGTCCTCCCATAAGCATAGCAGAGCTGCAAACAGCCGTGAGTTCTGTGTTGTTGCATCGACCCGGCAAATGTAATTCTCCAACACACTTTTCTGTTTGACCCATCCTATGTAAGTTGCATGACATAATGTGGTCATTGCTCTCAGTTGCTATGCATTAGCTTTGTTGCAAAAGAGAAAGGAATGGCAGACACTTGTTAATTTCTGGTAGGACTTCTGCTTCCCCACAGGGAAAGCCACTGCATGTTTGTTGACTGATGACACACTGATCCACCAAAAAAAGAATAAAACCAGGAAGTACGTGTCCTCAGGGGACATCAACTTCAAACTTATAATGCTGGAACGTGTTCTTTCTTGCCATTAACACCCTGAGACACCAGCTGATAACAGATTAAGAAATGTATTTTCTATACAAAATTTGCATTTGATAAGTGAGACCTTTCTTTATTCAACATTTATGGAGCCCTCACTGTGTGCCAGGCTCTGTGCTCTGTGTGGAAGATACAAAGATGGATAAGACGGCAGATACCCTTTGGAGGAGCTCGCAGTCTAGTGTGTGGGGGTGAATGTGGGAGACAGAGCAAGGCTGGGATGGTGACAATCACAGGGGACCTACCAGGAGAGACTGCAGACCGCATGGGGGTGCTGGGAAAGTGTTGTGGATGTCTTCCATTCTCCTCGCGGGTCCTCTCTCCAACCTCCAGCCTGCTTTGGGGCTGTGGGACTGGCTGGGAGGCACTGCATCATGGGCTCCAGTGCCCGATGCTCCTGGTTGGATCTGGTCAATGAGAAGCCCTAGCGAAAGATAAGTGGGAGGGAAGGGGGTAAGGCTGGGGTGCTAAATCTCTGAGATTCCTCCTCCAGGATCATTCCAGAACGGCTGCATCCCCTCGTGAAGGATGCAGCTCCTGTCGGGTGGCCCGCGACATACAACTCTTTCCTCTGGGGACTTGTAACCTTCTCCCCGCCAGCCGTGTCTAGCCTCTGCGATGCAAGCGGTGTCTTTTTTTTAAACCTGAAACCACGTTTTGGTTTCCTTAAATCTGCCGATGCCTTCATAACTAATCCCTTTACTAATTCTCCCCAATTCCTCACTAATAATGTGCCGTCCATCTCCTTCCTGCTGGATCCTGACAGCTATGGAAGGTCCCCAGAGAGAGACGATTCCTGAGCTGAGTGCAGAATGGCAAATAGAGTTACTTGGGTGAAAAGTGGGGGAAACGGTCCAGTCAGAAGCAACAAGCAGCCTGTGCAAAGACACGGAGGCTTCGAAGAGAGATCGCTGTGTGTTCCAGAAGCCAGGGCATGATATCTGACTCTCCTCCTTCCCCCCAGCATCCACCTGGACATCATGCCCGGCACATTCTACTTCGTCACCCTCTCTCTCCAACCTGCCGACTTCTCTACATCTCCACCACCCTCGTGACTTCTTACCTCAGTTACTATACCAGCTTTGCAATCGTTCTCATTCTCTCTGCTGACAACCCTTTGCTGTCTACTTACAAGCTCAGGATAAATTAATACTCCTGGGCCCTTAGCCTTCGAGCATCAGGGCCCTGTCTTCTTGTCTCTTGCCTGAGCCAAACTGAACTTGCTGCCTCAGAGACAGGGTCTCCCCTCCTGAGCGGCCCACACAGGGCTCCCTCTGCTTCCCCGCTCCACCTCCTCCCTCCGTCTGTTCTCTAGGCTCGCTCTACATCCCACAGGAAGCCTCTGGCTTCACCCATCTGTCTTCAGGGACCAGGCGCCCTCCCTCTGGAGTGAGATATCCTTGCCTCTCCATGCACAAGACACAGAGCTGCTTGTGGAATCAGAGGATGAAACTTCACAAGAGCAGGGACTTGGGTGTGTTCGCTGCTGTTTCCCAGTGCCCAGGACAGTGCCTGGCACACGGCAGATACCCAAGAAATATTTGTGCAATGAACGAGAGCCCAATCCCACGGTTTACTAACTGTATGCTTTGAGCTTTAATTTCATACCTGTATGCCTTGGGTTACTTTTTCTGTAAAATGAGAAAAGTAATAGTAATTAACACGAGGGCTCATGTGATGATTACACGAGAATAGGACATACAAGCAGACTGCATGAACTAGAGCAAGCTGTCACAGAATAGTGCAAAAGTAAAAAGCCCTGAATAATTTCCCTCTATTCCCAGAATAATTTCCCTCTAGAACTGCATTTCTTTGTCTTTGTCTTTCAAAACACAGATGGACACCTTACCCATATTAGACACAGTGCCTAGGAACATGTTTTATTTCTTTTAAAATAAGAAAAAAAGGAATAAAATAATAATGAATATGTAATAACAAATCCAGCCTGGATTATATTTGCCTTTATACCAATGCAATTACACAGTATGATTTTAACTCTTTGTTTTTTAAAGTGGAAGAAAGGCCCCTGCCAGGCACAAGCGTCCAAGGCCCATGAAAGTCAAAATGTGTCTGTTTCTCTCATTGTCCTATTCTTGTTATTCTGATAGATAATTGGATTCCAAACTTGATTATGTAAGTGGCAACTATAAGCCAGATACTATGCTAGAGGGAAATCTAAAAAAGAATAAGAGGGGCTCCTCAAATTCGGGGTGCTCACCAGGCATGGCCTGAGTAATACAGAGGCAATGAAGGAAGATGATAAAAAGATGGAATAATCCAGACAGAAGTACTGTTTCCTCAAAAAGCGATGATGTGGGTGGATGGGAACTTCCTAACACATGATCCCAGCATGTGAACTCTCTTTCTGGAGGAAGGTGACACAGCATTGTGGCATCGTATCATTTTCCAAGTCAGGAGCCTGAAGCTAAAAAAAAAAAAAAAAAATGTTTTTTTTAAATATATGGATGCTCAGACATAGATCAGTAGAGGCATGATTTTCTGCCTTGACATTGCAATGTATCATGTCAGAATTAACCTTGATTTCACTGAAATACCTAATTATAAGCTCTAAGAAAACATAGTAATAATGTGTAAAATGTGAAAACATCAATGGGTTTTATAACATAAGTATCCTGATAAAATTTTGATGACTTGGCAAATAGAAAAATAGAAGGAAATGATCAGAATACTGCAGGAAATGTTCTGCCAACTCCAGGATACAATACTTTCAAAACTGAGGTATAGTTTATCACTGGGAGATGGAATTATGAGTTATTTTACCTTCTTTTTATTTATCTCTCTATTTTCTTCTGTTTACAATGAACACCTGCAAATTTTGTCTCTAAAAATCAATATAATTTTCCAAACCCAGCTATACTTATTATAATGTCACACTTTGAAGATTTCTTTCAAGAAAATAATTAGAGATACATGATGGGGCTGTTTGCAAAACTGCAACATTTAAATAAGCTAAGTATTTATCAGTACAGGATCAATTAAATACATTTTACTCTACCCCTAAATGGTCATTAAAAATTATTATTGAGATCTACAATTATTGATATGAGAGATATTCATAAGATATTGTTGAATATGGTGTATAAAAATGTATAAAGGGCATATATGACATAATTCCTTTTTAAACATTTGTAAAATGCCCTTTTTAAAGCCAGAGGGGAAATACAGGTAATTGTTACTTCTCTAAATCTTTCTTTCTAGTCTTCTTCCTTTTTTTTTTTGAAATGTTTTTAATGTTTCGTTTATTCTTGAGAGAGAGAGAGGAGGAGAGACAGAGCGTGAGTGGGGGAGGGGCAGAGAGAGAGGGAGACACAGAATCCAAAGCAGGCTCCAAGCTCTGAGCTGTCAGTACAGAGCCCCATGTGGGACTCGAACCCATGAACTGTGAGACCATGACCTGAGCCAAAGTTGGATGCTTAACTGACTGAGCCACCTAGGCACCCCTCTAGTCTTCTTCTTTTTAAGCATTTTATCCTTTTATTCTTTTCTAACTAGAAAAAAATTAAATTATTTCTACTTTAAAAAAAAATTTTTTTTTTTGAAAGACAGAGAAAGAGAGAGAGCACACAAGCAAGGGAGAGGAGGGAGAGAGAAAATCTTAAGCAGGCTCCGCGAGCAGCATGGGGTCTGATGTGGGGCTTGATCCCATGACCCTGGGATCATGACCTGAGCTGAAATCAAGAGTTGGACGCTCAACTGACTGAGCCACCCAGGTGCCCCTATTTCTACTTTTTAAATTAGATTCCAAGAAGATTATCAGATGACCATCAGATAAAAAATGTTTAAAGAACATTTCCCCTAAATAACATTTCTTTCATTGTAATCCAATGTGATTTGGAAACAAACCAACAACAACAACAAAACACTACCATATTTACCAAATCATTTCCCCATCAAACCTGTTTCTCCCCCTGCTTCACTTATTGTGACATTCTTGAGCTCAGAAACTCAGGAGGTTGTTTCCCAAACCAATGGGTTGCAATGGCTGTAATGGTCTCATGGCAAAAATGAGATTATGTTTAGGATAGGCTGCAGGGAAAGGCATGCCTGGCAGGAGGAATCATGTAGACAACAGTTGGGAGTTGAGAAAATGCACATTCCTTGGAAAATAGTGATGGTTACTAGCAGGTAAGTGGACAGTTTATGGGGAGAATGGTGGGAACTGCAATAAAGTAGGTCAGAGCAGAGGGCCTTGAATATCAGACCGAGGGGTCCCCGCCTCATCTAGGTGATCGGACCATTGGGTTTTCGAGTAGCAAAAAGACCAAAGATAATTTTAGAAAGACTCATCTGAGGGCTGAAACAAAAAGATCAGTTTTACAGCTATTGTTCATATCTGGGATGAGAAGATTCTGCTTTAGGACAGAAGCAGTGAGAGAGGAAAGAGTGACACATGAGAGACCTTCTGTATTAGAGAAATAGAACCAATAGAATAAATATGCAAAGAGATTTATCATAAGGAATTGGTTCATGTGGATATGGAAGCTGACAAGGCCCAAGATCTGCAGGCTGGAGACCCAGGAGAGCTCAGGGGGTAAATTCCCGTCTGAAGGTGAGTAGGATCAAGGTACAGGAAGAATCAAGTTTTAGTTCAAGTCCAAAAGCAGGAGAAGACCGAAGTCCCTGTGGGAAGGCAGTCAGGCAGGAGGGGTTCCCTCTTACTCCTGGACGGTTAGGCTTTTTACTATTTGGGCCTTCACCATATTTGACAGGACAATATGCTTTGCTCAGTCTACCAATTCAAATGTTAATCTCATCCAGAAACACTGTCACAGACATACCTAGAATAATGTTTGGCCAGATATCTGGGCACCCTATGGCCCAGTTAAGATGATACATAATAATTAGCCATCACACTTTCCAAAGGAAAAAAAAAATACTATTTGCATTCAGGATGTCCACCTGCAACGAGCGTGCCCACAGGTTTTTCCCACCTTCCAGAAGACACACCCCTGACATCTCAGACACAAGCCTGACACTCTTCCATCCCACAAGGATAATGACTGTGAAGTCAACCACCGAGCCACCAGGCAGGTCTCCTGTAGTGTCCCATAGCTGCAGGCACAATCATCCAGAAACATCTCAGAACATCGCAGTGAGCAGGTGTTATCCTTGTGTCCTCCTCCTACCCAATTAAAAGATAAGGGAAACAGAGACCAGAAATATTGTGATGACTTGTTAAAAGTTTCACAGCTGTTAAGAGGCAAAGTTAATACCAGGAAGGAAAATAAATCCCTGAGCACCCACTACGGATTGAGCAACAAGCCAGATACATATTATACTTTATGGTGGTAAAACCCTCACAGTAACCCTAAATGCTATTATTATCCCCATTTTACAGATGAAGAAACTGAGACTTAAGAGCTTAGGAATCTTGCCCAAAGTAAGCAGGTTTGGAACTCATGTCTGTTTGATTCTAAACCCCTATGTTACAGTTCCTGGTATGAGACAAGTCACACAAGAACAGAAGAAAAAGTTAAAGACTGCCAAGGGCCATGAGCCAACCCAGCCCAAAAGACTAGGGTGAATGAGCCAAGAAATTCTGATCCACTCTTTGGTATCTATAGGGATAAAATCCATTCTCCCCCTACTCAGTCCTGCAGTTTACCCCAAACCTGATCTCCTAGCAAACTTCCTGTTCCATCCCACACACAGGACTGTGTTCAAATATTCAGTGCTTCTTGGAACCACAGAAGGGCTGGACTTTTTTGATCACAACAGAGGGGAACTCTGTGTTAGCAAACTGAGAGCAGAAATCCCAACTGTCAGGGATACTTACACTTGGTGCCTATTCCCTTAAAAACCAAGCAGCCCCAACTCACCGGCTGTCTGACTAATTAGCAGAATGTTCTTTCAACAGACAGAACTCGGAAGCCTCCAACAAAAAAAGTAAGATCAGTTCTTTGGAACTGCTTTTTTTTGCTCCCTTACAGAACAAAAGTCTGAACGGAACGCTTTGTGGCCAAGTTTCACCAGGGTCTTAAATACAGTTTCTTTAACGTGGAGAGATCAGTGGATGAAGAAACACAAAAAAGCTGGAAACTCCCCTTGGGAGTTCTGTTCATCTTTTCGGTCGGTGTCACTCCTGTGTTACCTTGCAAAGGAGGGACAAGAAACTAAAAATAGATGGGACTCATTGGGACCATACTGTTCAGGTTTACATTGAAATAAGACATTTGTTCCGTCCCTCACCTGTGTTTACCGAGTTTCCTAGAGATTCCTATTATGATCCCAGGGACTAGGTACCAAAGAAATTTTTTTTTTAATGTTAATGAAAAACCACAGCTAGGATATATATGGAATCAAAACAAATCTAATGACCTTAGTGAAAGGTATATCGTCCCAGTATATGAGAATTTCCTATTCCCTGTACACCCAGCCGTGTATATATTATCCACATCTGTCTACACTTTGCCCATAAATGCGACTGATGACTCTTTATGACGCCCAAGAAGAAATATTTTATTTTCTCACATTGTACCTCTGATTTGGCACACATGGAGAGGGCCTCTCTAGAGACTGGAGAAGGTGGAGTTGCACACTGCTAAGAGAGGCTGCTCTTTGTGTACATTCCTCTCTCTCCAGCTGATCTGTCTGGTCCCTGAGGGCAGGGCCCATGCCCTGTGCATCTTAGAGTCCCCACAGAGAGTCTAGGGTGTGGTAGGCATTCAATGGATAGGTTAGAAGTCACGGCCCAGGAGAGCAGGTCAGAAAGATAGCTAGAAGGGCGGCAGCAGAAAGAAAAGCCAAATGCGAAAGGACATCTAAAACCCGAGAACAGACTGCTCTGCTGTACCCGTGATAACGCGGACTTGGATCTGATTTTGCCACGGAGTTCCAGTGGTGCAGGAACAAAGCCCAAAGCGGTGTCAGGTGGCCGCAGTGGGGAGAGGAGGCTGCAGCCTGTTGGCAGCTAATGAACTGGCCAGAGCGTAAGGGGGGAGAGTTCAAAGAAAGCAGCGAGTAGTGCCTGCTGCTCTCTGCCAGCGTCTGATACGCCTTGGAGACAATCGGTAAAGGTTCAACAATTACCCCAAGTTCTCAGCCCCCTGATTGTGGGTGGCACTGATCAATAACACGGTCTCTAAGTCCTGGCAGGCTCTGAGACGGCAGAACAGACACCTGCCTTTGCACAGGGATTTCCATATTTAAGGTGGTTGCCTCAGCTGCTATTTTGGAAACAGTCACAACTAAGCTAGGAGTGCTTCTCTGTAGTGTTGTTCCTTTGTAGTTACCGTTCTTCGTTGTAAAAGACACTTGTTTTTTGTGTTTTTTTTTCTCTGTTTCAAGAGGTGACCCGTCTAAATATTATTCCATGTTGTGGTAATGATTATAAAGCAGGGTTATTTCATTTATATTTAAGCAAGAGGTCAGACTCACTGATCTTCCTTTGGAAGACTACCATGCTTGTTGCAAAAACCATGAATTTTATAGGATGGTTAGTGCAAGGATGGCTCTAGAATTTCTATACAGAAAGGGCTCGGGGTGATGACATGCGTGGAGAGAGAGGAGGAGGCTGGAGTCGCATTTGTCCAGCACCTTTCATAATACTGAGCAGACCTCAGTTGTCCATGTCAAAGAGCGAGTGGGGCCTAAAGCCTCCTGACCGTAGTCCCCATCCTCCTCGCTCCGAGCCTTCGCTCCTTAGCTTAAGCCTGCATTTCGTCATGATCCACAATCCTTTTCCACTCCTCCCAAGAAAAGTCTTGTTTGCTTTTAGCATTTTCCTCTCATATCCACTTTGCTGATTTTCAATATGTTTACTTCAGCCTACAACTTAAATAGCCATGTGAGTTATCTCTGAAGCCTCTCATTTAAAGCCACCCTCTCTTTTCCATCCCTCCCTGTCCCCCCACGGCTGCCCTGAGTCACAGCCTAAAATCAGGCCCCCTCATCTCTCTCCTGGACCCTTCTGAAACCCTCCAGTCTTCCTCATCCTATTGCCCAGAGGGGCTCTTCTAATAGACACACTGGGGCAAGCCACTCTCCTTCGTTAGCAGTTCCCAGCAGTATCTAATCTGACTTCCTTAGCATGCCATCCCTAGGCTTTCATGATGTGACCCCTGCCTACCATTCTTAGAAAAATGAAAATAGTTCCTTCTATTGTTGGGGAGGTTAACAATGTAATGGAGGCCTTTGCAAAGGGCCTCCGTGATTAGGGCTTGGTGGACACGCCTCAGCATTTTGCAGCTGCCCAGATGACTTTCAGGGAGCTATCTCCGCCCAAGAAATCATGGCCATCGTTTGATTCTATCCCAAAACGAACCCCGTTAGGCTCTTCCCGAGGGTTGTCCTACAAGGGAGTATGGCTTCAAATCAGGGCAGGCCACATAGGGCCTTCCTTTCCCAGGTAAATGCCTTTACCTTGGCAGCAGGCAGTTTTATGAGTACTTTCCAGGATTCAGAAAGCCTTGAAGAACTAAAATTGAAACAACCAATCCAATTACTTGCATATTCAGAAGCCCTTGACTCAAGGTCAAGCTTATTCAACAATAAGAGAAAGAACTCCAGGTGGACCTGATTGAGCCCAGAACAGTAGAGGTGTTGGTTTGCCCTAAAAGATTTCTTGTGTGCTTTGCTTTATACTTGGCAACTGAGGCCTATGGGGGCTACTTTCTCTTTGGGCCACAAGGTCCGTATTGATTGCTCCTTAAAGATGAGTGGAGGTGATGGCAGGCACTCGAACACTGAGGAAGAGGCCCACATCGGCCCCAGAATCAGCTAAGCTGGAAGGGGCCAGCCCTTGGCCAAATGCCCAAGGGGATGAGGTTTGTCTCCTGTGCTGCAGCCTCCTTTTATGGGGTTCTCCGTGACACCTCCTCAGAGTGACATGGGGACAGGGTCCACATTGTGAAGTCACCAGACCTGGCTTCAAATCCTTTTAGATATACAGCCTGGTGCAGAGGTGATCAAAGTACACAAGGCCTGCAGGCCAAATCCAACCCACTGCCTGATTTTGTAAATACAGGCTTTTTTTAGAACCTGCAGCTGCCCTAATTCATTGATGAATTGTCTATGGTGCTTTTGCATTACAATAGCAGAGGTGAGTACCTACAACAGAGACCAAATGGCTTTCAGAGATGAAAACCTTTGTCATCTGACTTTACAGAGTTTGTGGACCCCTGGCCTAGAGCAAGTGACTAAACTTCAAATTCGTTATGCCAATGAATGCCAATAATAACACTAGTCCAAAAGTTTTTATGGTAATGGTAACAAGCGTTAAAAACAAATGAAAAAGTACTTTTAGAAAACTCTAGGTTTAACAAGGACGTGTTTCTTTACTGCAGGCCCTCTCAGAGCCTTTAAGAAGCCAGTAAGGAAATCCAGCTGCATTTCCCTGGAGCCCTGTTGTCATGGAGTGTCCCCGATTCTGGGATGCATGTACCTGAGGGCATATGAAGACTTCTCAAGGGATACAGGTAATTTAAAAGGATTTCCAGATCTTAATTCCGTATGTTTCCTTTCATAGAACTGATCCACCTGAGAATAAGACTGCCTTCCCAATGCTGTGGGCTGTTCCCCTTGGTAAAAGAGAGGCTGGCCTCTCACTCACCCCAAATCTTACCATGAGGACCTACACTGGGATCCAAGTATTCTGGGTTGCCTGCTCCTTGAATGTTAAATCATGAAACACTTAGGATCCCATTTTACCCAGAGTTTTGTTAAGCCTGAAGCTGTGCATGAATGCAGTATTTCGGACATGCTGAGCTGCTCGGAATTCAGAGTAACTGAAATGATACCGATTTGTAACGTATGTTCTTTAGTCTATAACTGGAATGTTTTTCTGAGACCACCAAATGTTTTGAGATATATCAAAGAAAACTCATGAGAAAAATTTTACATTTTTTTCTTTCAGATTTGATTCTCTCTCTCTCTTTTTTCTTTTTTTTTAGAGAACACGTGTGCGCAAGTGGGGGAGAGGGGGAGACAGAGAGATACAGAGAGAGAGAGAGAGAGAAAGAAAGAGAGAGAGAGAGAGAGAGAGAGAGAGAGAGAGAGAGAGAGAGAGTCTTAAGTAGGCTCCACTCTCAGCATGGAGCCCGATGCAGGGTTCGATTCCATGATCCTGGAATCATGACCTGAGCTGAAATCAAGCGTCGGACGCTTAACCGATTGAGCCACCCAGATGCCCCTAGATTTGATTCTCTTTATTCAATAAGCAGTTAAAATTTGTTTTAGCAAGTCATATTATAAAATATTTGTCAATTGTATTGATCCTCACCTGAATTCAAGTGTTTTATATTTTCTACTATTAATTTAAAAAAGCCTCTATATGGACGATGGAAAATCTTGATGTTTCAGAATTCTCTTAGGAAGTAGGAGAGCAAAAAAGTTTAGAGACCTGTCTCTGGCAGGACTAGCTTTCCGGCATTCTCTGAAAAACAGTAAATTAGGGCGACTTGGATGAAGAGCCATTAAGAGGCCCAACATGAGGCTTCCACTCCAGAACCATCAGTTCTGTCCTCTGTCAGTTCTCTCCTCCGGGGCTCCTTCTGAAGCCACGTGGATAACTACTCTCTCCCTTCTCCAGAAGCCCAAACTTGCTCTCAGGACAGGGTCAGATGGCTTAGTTCGTACTGAGGGATGGCTGGTAATTCAGGGTTCATGCTCACACATGACTCAGCATTTGCTTCGGAACACTGGAGAAAACACGAGTCAGCGGGAAAGGAATGGCAGTGCTGGGGAGCTCTCCTGGCTCTCTGGCATCAGGCCACTGAAAGTGACTATTTGTGCGAGTTTCCTTTGCAGGTGACTTTTTACTGGGACCAGCGCTTCTTGAGCCCCAACCAAAGAATGCTTCGGAATAGAGTCTCAGGATGTGGTCCAGGAGGCTGAGGCTGCAGGGTGGAACCTGGTCTCAGGAACACATTCCTTCTGGAAAGATCACATGAGGGAGGGCTTCGGGGAGGGCTTTAACCAGGAACACTTCTGCGCCTTCTCCTGGCACCACCCACACTGGGCCAGCTTGTGGTATTTGGGGCTGTGTTGCTTTCTTGAAAGTTAGAGAACGATCTGAAAGGGCCAATTTTGTTTCTTCAGCCTCACAGATGAATTCAGCAAAATATTTAGCAGAGTGCAAGAAATTCTGACCTCCCTCCCACCCTTTTAGGAAAGCCCAACAAGCAAATCACACACAAAGTGATGACATTTTCACTATTCACCTCCTGAACATCATTGCTGGCCTTGTACACCTTTGTTCAGTTTGTGGTAGGGGCTGCTGCTTCCAAAGGGAAGCCCCCGCCCACAGGACTGCTTTCAAGTAATATTCCAAATCACCATCCCAAGAGGCGCCAGGAGGATTTATTTTCCAGAAGGCTTGATTCCTGAATGAGAGGACTTTGTAAGCCATCATAACAGCTCCTTTAGGCTTTGCTCCCTCACCCTTCCTTAATGCATCAGTTAAGACTAAGTTGAAAAAATAAAGGCAAAATCCCATTCAAATTGGCTCAAATAGTAAATGTATTCATTCATGTATCTGAGATCCAGTGGCAATTGATGTTTCAGGTCAGTTTTGATACAGCCATTCAGACAAGGCTACTAAAGTCCTCACCTCCGTTTTGCCACAATATGGGGGCCATCCTCAGGCTCCACATGACAGGCCTATAGCCCACCTGGCCCCACACCTTCCACCCCATGGCTACAACAACTATACATTTCACATATTCAGTTCACACTCTACTGCCTGGGGTAAAAAAAAGTCTTATTAAACAGGAAAGGAAAAGATTTCTTTCATAGAAAGCTTAGCAAACATCTTATTTCTTATTGTCTCAGACTGGGTTATGCGCCCCAGAACCAGTCACTGGATTAAGTCAGCCAGGACCAACCCCTATTGTGGGGAAAGAGTAAACTCCACCCAAACCATAGGTAGACCCAATTCCTTCCCCACCTTGAGACCACCTCCTTGTTAAATACAACAAGGCTGATCAGGAGTGTTATTCTGACTAAACATCTGAGCTCTTGACCTTTGCCTTGCCATGACCTTCAAGGTGGAACCCCTCCTTTGGCCCTCCTGACAGACACTTTGGCTTCTAAATTTCTGTCTCTTCTGGATGCAGTGTGGGTTACTGATCCCAGACCAGTGCCTCAACTGCCTACCCCACTGGAATGGAACTTAGTTTTGATGGGAACATCTGTCTAAGTCTCTCCTTTTCTCCTAAAGAGCTTTCCCCTTAAACATGGTGTCAGAGCCAGCCATTTTAGTACGGTGAAAGAGAATAGTCAGGTGAGTGATGGGTCCCCAGCCTCAGTTACTTTGATAAGTTAGCCCAAACGTAACCATCCCAGTCTGTTCCAACCATCCTTCCTTTGGTCCCTTCCGGTTAGCTGCCTTGCTTGTAGCTCTAACCCTTGACCAAGGGCAACACTAATGATAAACATGATCTCTGCATTTCCACTAAGGGCTTCTCCGTAAAGTCAGCTGTTTGCATTTCTCTCTAGGCAACCCATTCAGATATTAGCCGCAACCAAGTTAGGACAGGAATGAGCCCCTGAAACTCGTTGGCAAAGATCTGCCTTCCTATTCAAGCTCTCCTGGGGTCTCATGTGGACATTCTTCCTTTCAGGCATCTGGACTCATGAACCTTTGCTGGCCCCTCGGGGCCCCCTGCCCATGCCAGTGTGGTGCACCCTAGCTTTCTGCACACCACTGCACCCAGACTTCACACCTCAGCCACATCAGAGCTCAGCCCCACACACCCACAGCTAAGTCTTCCTTTGACCTTGGTAATGACCCAGCCAATCCTGGGAACAGCTCACTGCACCTGTGCTGCTTCTGTGAGCTGCAAGACGGCTCTGTCATCCAACACGCAGGTGCCCTGTGTACCTACCTGGAAATCTGCCTATCCTCCCCGGCCCTGATCTCTGGAAAACATCAGTTAGCATATATGAGTTCTTTCCTGGATGACCCTGTGTCCACCCCTTGACTTTGGAAACAAATGCAGCCTCCCCAGGCACAGTGGCACCCCGGGATTGTGGCAGCAGAAATTCCCTAAACCCACCTCCTATCTATTCTAATCCTACCTTGCTCCTCTCAGGTGAACTCCGATCCTGCTTTCCTTCCTAGCTTCTTCCTTTGTTTTTCCTCCTAAAAGCCATGTTTAACTGCTTTTTCACACTCTACTCTCTTCTCCCATGTTTCCACCCTAAGCTTGCTAGGTAACCTGGTAAAGAAAAATATTTCACCCCTCTCATTTAACATTTGATGCACAGGTAGTCCTCTTTCCTCTCATCATTAACATATTTCAAAAATTCAGCTTTGTCTTTCTCACTGCAACTCATTGCTCTGGGTGCGTCCCAGAAGTTCACAGAGTAGAAGACCGGCTCACCATCTGTTCCCCTCCGTCCTTCTACGTAGCACAAAGGATGGTCTAGACTTTAGAGGGGCCTAAAACTGAATTTTCCTTCCTTTGCATTGAGTCCTTGGGTATCTTTTTTACACACCTGTGTTACTATAGGTGAACATCAATTCTGGGTTTTTCCAAAGGGGATATTTGGATCAAAACAAATGGGGTGGACACGACACTTTCTGAAGCTCCAGTCATGCAAGCACGCTCTTGCAATAAAACTCTAGGCTGGGGCGGAGATTCTTAGCATATGCCCTTCCGGATGTAGGCTAGCAGGAAGAGAATGGTGGTAACATATTGTAAAGGACTGAGGAGGTGGGGCAGAAGGGTGGAGAGAGTGGCATGAGGGAGAAGGCATGTGGGGGATGTTGCCTGCCCACCAGAGGTCACGTGTGGGCCTGACAGTTGCCACCTGATGCCTGTGACCATGGCCAGGATTAGAGGCAGCTGACTGGAACACTGATAATATTCCTGAATCTTCTCCACCTGGTGCCCTTTGGGGGGACTAGAAACATCCTTGAACCGAAGAGAACAACTGTTTGACCTTCCTCTTTACCACCTCCCTCGTCTAATAATGGCCAGGATGTAAGAATCAAGGCAGAAAGTTATGTTGGCCTTGAGAAGAGTCAAAAAAAAAAAAAAAAAAATTCTGCCAGCCCAAAGCAACATTCAATTCTCTCCCAACCTGTTAGGCAACCTTTCCACAAATCTCCACATTACAGGTAGGGGAGGTGAGGGCTCAGTAATTAGCAGTCAGAACAGGGAACAAAACTTCTCATTAGCTCCTCCTGGTCTCCCAGGCCCGAGCAAAAGCTCTCTCCTCACTGACGCTATTTCTCCTTTCCTCTCCTGAGCCCTAGCAGACAAAACAAACAAATCAAAACCTAAACAAATGAGGAAGCCAAAGCTTACTTGAACATTCAAAGATCAATGTAATTATAAGCATCTTTGTACTTTTGACTACTCCATTATTAATGTGAAATTAAACCCTGCTCTGAGCTCTCACAATCTGGGAAGTGTTCTGTAATCGTTATTTACTGATACGGCCCTGATATTGAACACTAGGGAACAGATATAATAAATAAAGCATGTTGCAAGTCTTAGGTATGATTACTTTCACATCAGACCAGCATGGGTTTGAATGGGGCTTTGCAACTTGTTGAGCCACTTAAATTCTCTGAGTTTCAGCTTTTGCATCAATAAAACAAGGATAATTATACCTACCACCCAGGGTTATTGCAAAGGTTTCAAAAAGGCCTAACAGAGCTTTTGGAAAATATAGCATGTCCTCAATAAATATTATTATGCTACATTAATTAAAAGTTGCAACACAGTGTAATCAAAAAATCCAGATAAACAGAATGGCTCTTTTAAAAGTTTTTTCTTCCTTTTTGCAGTCAGCAGTGTTCGTGGAGCCCCTACGCTGTCCCAGACACCATCCTAGAAGCAGGAAATACAGCGAGGAACAAGACAGGTATGGCCCCAGCTCTTCCTGGCGGTTACCTGTGAACGGCAGGGAGACAACAATAGAAAAAGAAATAATAAAGAAGATAATTTCAATAGTCAAGTGCTGGGAAGGGAAGTAAGCAAGGTGATTTGATAGACAGTAACTGGTGGATTTTTAGGGAAGGCCTCTCTAAAAAGATGGAAACTGAAGTGACACCTGACAGAAGGAGGAATCGCAGGAATACATGAGGAGAAAGGTAGAGGAAATCCAAGTATACCAAGGCCCTGTTAGGAGGACAGAATGAAGACTGCTGTTCCCGGAGTGTCATGAGGCAGAAGGAGAGAGGTGTGAGATGAGGTGGGGCGGGGAGGGGCGGGGGGTGGTGGCAATGCAAGGGTTCTGGGTTCCTACCTCAACTCTGCCACCAATTTCACTTTGGATAAATCTCGTAAGTGCTTCTAGCCTCAGTTTGGCTGTCTATAACATGGGGGAAGGGACTGACCTTGATGTTGACATGAGTCAACTCTATGATTTGAACAGAATATAGATCGAACGCCATATTACTCTTCCTATGATGACAACATTGGAGTCAAATAGAATTCTTACAGATTGCCTGGTTTGATTGTAAGTGTATTGATCTTCAGGAAAGAGTTACCTATAAAACGTACCAGGCCCCACGAAATAGAACACTTACCTAGGATCATCCTTTGAATTAGTTGTGGCCAAAAGATTAGCTGACCACAGACTGGTCGTGATGCGTGCATGAGCAGGGGAGGGGCAGAGAGAGAGGGGGACAGAGGATTTCAAGTGGGCTCTGCTGACAGCAGAGAGCCTGATGTGAGGCTGGAGGCTACAAACTGAGAGATCATGAGCTGAAGTCAGACGCTCAACTGACTGAGCCACCCAGGAACCTAGTTTAAAATTTTCATTTTAATTTTTCTGTCCTGTGTCTTCTTGACCTTTTTCTCAAACAACTGAGGAGCATGTATCAAGTCACACAACGGGGTTTAGGAAAACTCTCTATTCTTTTTTATTAAAAAAAAATTTTTTTTAATGTTTTATTTTATATTTGAGAGAGAGAGAGACAGAGACAGAGACAGCGACACAGTGCAAGCAGGGGAGGGGCAGAGAGATGGAGACAGAATCCGAAGCAGGCCCCAGGCTCTGAGCCACCAGCACAGAGCCTGACACAGGGTCGAACCCATGAGAAGTGAGATCATGACCTGAGCCGAAGTCAGATGCTTAACCGACTGAGCCACCCAGGCGCCCCAAAAACGTACTCTTCTGTTCAATAGCATTAACTCACATGGAAAACCATCCTGAATAGTCAAAATGCTATTTGTAAATCTTCATCCTCTGGAATATTAAAACAACTCCGACTGTATTCTAGTTCCAGTCTCTTCTCTAGGTGTTTAATATGCAGTTGGTCCGCCACCAGGGTTAAAGTGCATTTAAGAAATGACAAACCATCCACCATCATCACCAGAGACATAGCTGATTTGGGGTCTGAAGAAACTTACAACTAAATGAAATTCCAAGCCATCCAGATCAAGAAGTTTAGCACTCATCATGAGGTCATCCTAGTACAACAGATTTACACTAAAACTATCCTGGTCCAATGAGTAACTCTCCTGCTCTTTTGAAAATTTATTTATTTATTTTGAGAGAGAGGCAGAGGGGCACAGCAGGGAGAGGGGCAGAGAGGGAGAGAGAGAATTCCAAGCAAGCTCTATACTCCTAGTGCTCAATCTCATGAACCGTGAGATCATGACCTGAGCTAAAATCAAGAGTTGGATGCTTAACCAACTGAGCCATCCATGCACCCCCTATTATCCTGCTTTTAAGGGCATCTGTTTTTCAAGCCCTTGTAACTTCTTTGGCGAACTATTCCAGAACTTAAAAAACAACAACAAAAACTCCCCAAATTCTTCATTATTCCTCATCTGAAGCTCTTATATCGCTTTTTGAACTATTCCCAATTCTGCCTAAGTGGTACAGAGTAAGCAGGTGGTCTCTCTCCACATAGTAATATTTTAAAACAAATAACAGTACAATAACATAGTGCTTACTAATCTAGATTCTTTACAGATTACTCATTTAATCTTCACTGCAATCCCATGAGGGAGCTACTATTGTAAACCCCCTTTTCCAAATAGGAAAACTGAGATACAAAAGCCACCTGAGGCAGAGCTGGGATTCAAACCCAGGCCACCTGACTCCAAGGTTCACACTTTCAGCCACATCACCGTTTTGTCTCTCATAATTAAAATATCTAGTCAGGTTGCTATGCACAGATCTACCTGTTTCTTGGTTTAAGTGGTTCCTAAGAGAACCAGAAATATTTTTTCCCTCTCGCTATTTAATAAATAAATGTATTACATTGTCTTCATCCTCAAAATGAAAGCCCAAGGTCTGTGCTTTGTCTACAAACTTTCAGAAATGGTCTTTGATTTATTCATGCTTTGTCATTAATGGAGAAAAAGACTTGCTGAGCCAAACTCAGCCAGTGTTTCCTACTCACCATCTAATTGTTTCAGAAAGCGTGGTCTCGTCCTGGAGTTACAGCAGGAATTCTGACCATCGACTATGACAGCCAGAGGCCACAAGATAAACTGCGCAGTTAAGGCTGGCAAAGTAGATTGGAGAGCCTAGGAGATGTATTGTTTAGGTTCATATGGAAGCTTTAGGAGTACTCTGGCTTTTTTCCATCATTATAAGAACTGTTCTAGGCAGAGAGGTGGTAGCTCAAGATGTCTGTCTATCTATCCATCTATCTATCCATCCTACACTACACTATTCTACTCTGTACACACACACACGTGCGCACACACACATGCATAAATGCACGCACACTCACATGTGCATTTTCTTTTCATTTTCTTTATTGGAACCAATGTGATAATTTCCTGCTCACCCTCTTGAGCCTTCATCATAGATAGAAAAGAAAAGCCCACTCCCCTAATTATCTACTTCCCCAGCAAATTTCTAAGCTATATATAGAGAGAATGCACATAATTTAAATATATAAAATATTATACTCTATATCTATCATTTATCTATTTATCTATCTGTCATCTATCTATCTTCTATCTGTAATAGACATGTATTTCAGACCATAAATTTAGTGCTCTAAAATATATAACTTCATTTAGTCTTCTAATAACCAATGTTAGTATGTCTTAAATGGAAACAATCTCAATCAAGAAGGGTTTTTTCCTTCCATCTGTCTAAGTTGCTGGGGAAGAACTGAGTGCTTGTCTGAGTGAGAGTAGGCATCTGATCTGGGTCATTATCCAACCAATAATGGATACCCATCCAATGAATGAGGCATCCTCATTCCTGTCTGGTCGTCCATTGTCAATGCAGGGAGGCTTCAAGACTGCCAAGGTTGAACTCTCTCAGAGGTCATTCCAGGCCCCCCCTTGTAGCCCAGAGCACAGATAAGTCTGTGAGGCTCCTGGGACCATGAACCCAGAACTCTATCATATACTCAGGTATTCCAGGGGACCCTGGCTCAGGCTGCCTCCCTCGCCTTTGGATGGGTTGCAGGGAGGAGGGATTGTGTAAGAGAGTATATAGATGCTCACCAGATTCTAGGATCTTATTTGGTTTTGTTTTGTTTTGTGTTTTTTGTTTTTTTGTTTTTTTACATTTCTCCTCACCTTCCGCTCAGGGCCTCAGCATGGAGGAGGAAGCGGTGCATGGAAACCCCCTCTCAGGCCACACCAGAGTTCAGTTAACTTCCCTTTGCCTCCCCTCCAATTCTCTTCTTTTCCTTCTCCCCTCACCTGTGGATCTTTGGGGGAATGATGAGTTGATAGGAAGTCTCATTCTTTCTCATTAGTTTTTTTTAATGTTTAATTATTTTTGAGAGAAAGAGAGCATGAGTCGGGGGCAGGGGGCAGAGAGAGGGCAGAGGATCTGAAGCAGGCTCTGCACTGACAACAGAGAGCCCAATGTGGGGCTCAAACTCATGAGCCTTGAGATCATGACCTGAGCCACCCTAGCACCCCGCATTAGGTTTTCTCTATGCCCTGAGCCCTTGCACTTTTGAAAACCAAAAGCCTTTTCTCTGCTATAATTAGTTGAGGCAAAGAGGTTCTGTGCCTCACTGATGCAATGGGGCAAAGGGACATAGAATGTGAGAGACATTGGTCTCTTCATCAGTCACATGTACTCATTTAGGACTAATATATGCCTACTCTATGAATCAACATGTATATATTTAATGCACAAGAATGATACTTATAGGCAAGATTCACCCATGTGTTTTTGGTCCATGGATTATAGTTTTTGTGAAAATTTAACCTATGAATAAATAGTATAGCCAATTACTAAATACTTAAGTCATAAATATGTTCAATTTATGTTTCTAATTTAGGGTTTTGGGGATGTTGAGAGAAATGGGGAACCAGAAAAGAAGAGAGAGAGAGAGAGACATAGATTTCTCATCACCCACTGAAGCAAGAACTCCTGACTCCAGCACTCTGTAACAGTTGACTTACTGTAACCCCAGTCATGTCATTTAGCTTAATTGACAGCCTCATTTTCATCATTAATAAGAGTTTAAAATACATGGCAAATATAAGATCACAGATTTCAAATAATGAAGTTGATGGTACTTGAGGTTTAAAATATTATCTGATTCATGAAGACATTTTAGGGCACTGATCAGACAATAAAGAATCCCTAGTCCTTGTACCAGATGCTACAATTCAGTATGTTTTTCTTGGTATGAGATTGCCTTCAAGCTAGACTCAGACACGCTTAGGAAAAAGTCAGATCAAGTAAGATCTTTGTATGCAAATTATATGTACAAGGAATTGTTGAAGAAGAAGCAAATCAGTCTTTGATTGGATTGATCACATTTCTAAAAAAAATTTTTTTAATGTTTATTTTCGAGAGAGAGAGGGAGAGAGACAAAAGGTGAGCAGGGGAGGGGCAGAGAGTGAGGGAGACACAAGAATCTGAAGCAGGCTCCAGGCTCTGAGCTGTCAGCACAGAGCCCAACACGGGGCTTGAACTCACAAACCGTGAGATCATGACTTGAGCTGAAATCAGACACTCAACCGATTGAGCCACCCAGGCAGCCCAGGATTGATCACATCTTTAACTTCTTGCTACTAGTCTAAGGCAAGAATTTAATTTTTATTTTTCCTTAAACATGCAAAGAGAAATATTTCTCCTGTAGGTAAGGAGATTCATTGTGGCAGGTTTTCATCACCTGTGTGGAGGTCACAGCTATTTAGAGAAAAGATAACCCCATTTTTCAGACTAGCCTGAATCTTGAGAGGACAATATTCCTCTTCCAGGTTGTTGGGCATGAGTCTGTTTTTGTTCCTGGATGTGTAAACATATTGTCACTGTAAACCCTGAATGATAAGACTGAGGGAAAACATAGTCTCAGGAATTACCCGGAAAAAAGCCAGGATTACCTGGAAGGGTAATCCTAGGTGGAATCCTAGGGGGACAGGATACCCAACTGAAGTTAAATTTCAAAAAAAATAGTACATATAAGTCCCAGGTATTGCACAGGACACCCCTACAGGGGTGGGATCATGTGAAGACAGGAAGTGGCTACTAGCTAAGAGCTCAGTGGAAATTATAAGTGCTCATCAACCAAAAGAGTAAACAAGCGGCCACAGCGGCCACTTGACCCCTGGCCTTTCCAGCTTCAGAAAGTAGCTCAGAACCAAATTCCCCCTTAGGAGCCCTAAAAATGCAACCGGCAAACTGAAACAATGGTACTAACATGAGCCTACCTTGGAATTAGCCTGAGCAGCTTCGCACAGCATTCAAGGGAGACCAGAGTGGGGCAGAGAAAGGAACGAGAGCCAGTGCACCCAGGTGGCTGTGTCTGTCATGCCAATCTGTGGCTCGTCTTTAAATTATCTTAGCACACAAAATCTGTGTTCCGGAAGCTCATCTGTTTCTGTGCTTTTGTATTTTCCTTTTTTGGTCTTCTTGTGCTTTCCCCTTATTTGTCAATCAACTTTCTTTTTCAAAATTCTAGCTTTTGTGACTGAATAATTAACATCTATGCCTCTTGTCTTGATTACCCTCATCAATCCATCCTCTGTGGCAATCTGACGACTTTCTGTCTATTTTAAAATCAACTTTATTGAGGTACATTTTGCATATACTTCACCAATTTTATGTGTATGCTTCTGTGTTCTGATAAACGTATACAGTTATATAAACACCACCACAATCAAGATAGAACTTTTCCATAACACCAAAAAGCTCCCTTGTACTTCTTTGTAGGTAATGTCTTCCTTCTATACTTGGACCCTGGCAACCACTGATGTGCTTTCTGTTACTACAGTTCTAGAATTTCATATAAATGGAACCATATTGCATATAATCTTTTGCTTACAGCTTTTTTCACTTAGCATAATGCTTTTAAAATGCATCCATATTGTTGTGTATATCAGTTGTTCATTCCTTTATACAGATCTTCCAATATTTTGTTAGATTTATACCTAGTGTTTCATGATTTTTGATGCTAAGGCAAATGTTATTTTTATTTCAATTTCTACTTATTTATAGCATATGGAAATGGAATTTATTTTTTCATGTTGACATTGTATCTTGCAAAGTCGCTAAATTGCTTTTCAGTTCAAGCAGCTTTTTCATAGATTCTTTGATATTTTTTATGTGGATAATCATGATACCTAAGAATATGTTTGTTTTTTTTTCTTTCCAATATATATGCATGCTGTTTCTTTTTCTTGCCTTACTACACTAGCTAGGACCTCTAGTACAACACTGAATAGAAGTGATGAGATTGAAGGGTGCCTGGGTGGCTCAGTCAGTTAAGCATCTGACTCTTGATTTCGGCTCAGGTCATGATCTCACAGCTTGTGAGTTCCAGCCCCACATTGGGCTCTGAGCTGACGGTGCAGAGCCTGCTTGGGATTCTCTCTCTCCCTCTCTTTGCCCCTCCCCTGCTCATTCTCTCTCTCTCTCAAAATAAATATTTAAAATATATATATATATAGTATATATTATTATTACATAAATATATATAATATATATTATTATATAAATATATTATCCTTATTATCCTTTTGTTGTCTGCAGAATCTGTAATGATATCTTCTGTTTCATTCTGGATATTTGTAATTTGTTTCTTCTTTTTTTTTCATGTCAATCTTGCTAGAAGTTAGTCAATTTTATTGATTTTTTTCAAAGAACTGGTTTTTTTGTTGTTTCAGTGATTTTCTCTATTGTTTTTCCATTTTAAATTTCATTAATTTCTGCTTTTCTTATAAATATTTTCTTCTTTCTGCTTACTTTGGGTTTAATGTACTCTTCTTTTTCTAGTTTTTTTTTCTTAAATTTTTTTAACATTTATTTATTTTTGGGAGAGGAGGGGCAGAGAGAGGGAGACAGAGCCTCCAAAGCAGGCTCTGCACTGTGAGGGCAGAACCGATATGGGGCTCAAACCCAAGAACCATGAGATCATGACCTGAGCCAAAATCAAGAGTCAGCTGCTTAACCAACTGGGCCACCTAGATGCCCCAAATTTCTTAAAGTGAAAGCTTAGAGACATTACTTCTTTCCTAATATCAGTCTAATTCTATAAAATTTCCTCTAAGCACTACTTTAGCTGATATGCTTTGTTTTCATTTGATTAAAACTATTTTGTAATTTACCTCGTGATTTTCTCTTTGATTGGTGAGGTATTTCACTCTGTACTGTTTAATTTCCAAATACTTAGTGATTTTCAGGATATCTTTCTGGTATTGAGTTTTAGTTTAATTCAGTTATGGACAGAGAACATACTTTGTATGATTTCAATACTTTTGTTAAGGTTTGTTTTATGGCCCAGAATATTATTTATATTAGTGAATATTCCATGTATACTTGATAAGAAAGTATATTCTGCTGTTGTGTGAAATGCTTTATAAATTAATAAGGTATAATTTGTTGATAGTGTTTCCAGACCTTCTACATATTTTTTAATTTATTTTATTTTTTAATTGAAATATAATTTAATACCACAAAATTCACTCTCTTCATGTATATAATTCAGTGTCCATTAATATATTCACAAAGCTATACAAAATCACAACTATTTAATTCCAGAATATTTTAGTCACCCCAAAAGAGACCCCATGCTCCAAATAGTGTCACTTCCCATTTGCCATTTCCCAACCCCTGGCAACCACTAATCTACTTTCTGCCTCTATCATTTTGCCTATTCTGGACATTTATACAAGTGAAATCATACAATATGTGGCCTTTTGTGTCCAGTTTCTTTCACTTAGCATAATGTTTTCAGGTTTCATTCATGTTTAGTATTGGAACTTCATTTTTTGATAGCCCAATAATATTCCACTGTATGATATATAGTCAATCCTAATTATTCAGAGTCTACATTTTTAAATGTTTATTCATTTCTTTTGAGAGAAAGAGAACTGCAGAGGGGCAGAGAGAGAGGGAGAGGGAGAGAATCCCAAGCTGTTTCCACACTCAGTGTGGAGCCTGATGTGGGACTCAATCCCATAACCCTGGGATCATGACTAGAGCCAAAATCAAGAGTTGGAGGCTTAACCAACTGAGCCACACAGGCGCACCTCAGATTCTACATTTGCTAATTCGCCTACCCACAAAAATTTATTTGTAACCCCAAAACCATAATTCACAGCATTTTTGTGGTCATTTGTCACATGCAAAGAGTAGCAAAACATTGGAGTCACCCTATGCACATGTTTCCAGCTGCAGTCAAACAAGATGATGCTCAGGCTTCTTGATTCAGTTCTCTTAGTACCAACAAGTGTTCTTTTTTGAGTCTATTTAGTGCCATGTTTTGGGGGTTTTTTTGTGTGCTTTTTGTTGATGATTTTGCTTTTTTTTCTTCCAAGATTTATTTAAATTCAAGTTAGTTAGCATACAATGTAGAATTTAGTGATTCATCACTTACATATAACACCCAGTGCTCATCCCAAGTGCCCTCCTTAATGCCCATCACCCATCTAGCCCATCCCTACACCCACGTTCCCTCCAACAACCCTTAGTTTGTTCTCTACAGTTAAGAGTCTCTTACGGTTTGCCTCCCTGTTTTTATCTTATTTTTTCTTCCCATCCCCCCATGTTCCTCTGTTTTGTTTCTTAAATTCCCCATATGAATAAAATCATATGGTATTTGTCTTTCTTTGGCTGACTTATTTCGCTCAGCATAATAAACTCTGGTTCCATTCACGTTGTCGCAAATGGCAAGATTTCATTCTTTTTGGATGATTTTGCTGTTGAAAATGGTCCCCCAAGATAAATGCTGAAGTATTCCTAAGCACAAGAAGGCTATGTGCTTGATAGAGGATAGAGAAAATGCATTTGTTAGGTTAGCTCTGTTCAGACATGAGCTGTGGTGCTGCTGGTGGTGAGTTCAACGTTAACGAATCTGGTGTCTTTAAACAAATAAGGTGTCTCTAAGCAGAACCGAACATAAAAGAAGATTTGTGAACTGATCAGTTGGCAAAAATATTGTGACCAGAGACTCATGAGAACCTACCTCTGTATTCCCTCTAGATGTAACGGTTCAATGTTGGCTAATTTAACGTTCATGGTGACTTTATCAACAGTATTGCATTTTGTGGTAAAACCCAGTCATCAGCTGATGGATATCAGAGTTGTTCTACTTTTTGCCACCATCATGTAACTATAAATATTTATGTACAGGTTTTATGATATTCTTTCTGATTTTCTGTCTACTTGTTCTGTTATTTACCAATAGAGAAATGCTGAAGATTCCAGCTGTAATTGTGGATTTGTGTCTCTCATTTCAGTTCCATCAGTTTTATTTCATGCATTTTGAAGCCCTCTGCACATTTAGGATTATTGTAGCTTGGCTTAGTGTTATATAATGTCCCTCTTTACTCCTGATAATATTTCGTGTCTTAACTGGATGCCAGATACCATGAAGATTACGTGCCGCATTTTGTTATATTCCTTTGAATAGTGTTGGACTTTATTCTGGGGCACACATAAGGTACTAGGAACCATTTGGATCTTTTGAGCTTTTCTCTCCTGCTCTGTTGAGGTGAGTTCATAGCATTCTTTAGCATATGGCTAATTTAGCTCTACGACTAAGATAATACCATTCTGAGGATTATACTCAGTATTAGAAGGTCTTTCTACTCTGGCTTGCTGAAATATAAGCAATTGCAGCTCTAGTAATTGTTCTGCCACTAGTTTCCAGAAGCTCTGATACATGTGTAGATATATAATCGGCCAAACATTTGAGGGCATTCCTCAAATGCTCTCCAGAGCATTCTCTCCTTTCTCTCTCTCCCTCCTTCCCTCTTCTCCCCTCTCTCTCTCCCTCTCCTTTCTAGTATAACACTCAGAAAATTCTAGCTGCCTTGACTTGCCCCCAATTCTGATCTCTGTCTCCTCAATTCAGTGGGATTGTTGAACTGTATTGGATTCCTCCTTCCTATGTTGCAGCCTAGAAATACCCTGTAGACAATGAGCTGGGACTGCCACAGGGATCACCTCATCTCTTTCCCTTCTATTACAGATTGGAATCCTGCACTGCCTGTTGTACATCTGAGAACTGCTGTTTCATGTATTTTGTTTGGTTTTCTAGTGGTTTAAGGCAGGAGGATAAATCTGGTCCTGGTTCCTCCATATTGACCGAAAGCGAAATTCCTGAAAGCCTCGGGTGCTCTTCTTAAGACAAATCTAATCCTGTTGCTCCTCTTCTGAAAACATTTCAATGACTTCCTTGGCAATCACTTTTTAGAAGAGTTAATAAATGAAGGAGGAATGAGACCTGTGGGTGTCTCTAAAGATAGAGGAAGCTAAAACATGTTCTTTAGAGAGCCAGAAATAGTAACAGAGTCTGACAATTAAAGGTGCTACCTCATAAGTGGGGGGAGGTTGGGGAGTATCACAAAGGTAATGGAGTAAATGATGGTCCAGGATCCTAGTGTCTTGGACAGAGAATCCCTCTGCCAGAGGCCACAGGTATGACTAAAACAATATTCCACTCTGGACATTCCAGCTATACAGCTTCATGCTCCCCCCCCCCACCTGACCTATACATCCTTCATTCCATGGAATTTGTCCAAGAATATAGAGCATGTAAATCATTTTTACTATGTTGCCAGGTTCTGGAAGTAGGGTGGGGATTTCTGAAAGAATTAGAGAAATAAACTGAAAACATCTTCTTTTGCTTCCAAGATTGAAAACTGAGAAGACAGAAAGACAGGCAATACTTTATAGAGATGGACCTAATCAGTTGGTGAAAAGTTGCATGGGTGGATGAGGTCTCAACCTGTCTGCTATGGACTAAAGTGTGCTCCCTCCCTAGATTCATAGTTGAAGCCCTAATCACCACTGTGACTATATTTGGAGAAAGAGCTTTTAGGAGGTAATTAAATTAAATGAAGTCATAAGGGTGCAGTCCTAAACCAATAGGATTGGTGGCTTTATAAGATGCAATAAGATGAGGAAGAAGAGAGAGATGGACTAAGGAAAGGCTATGTGAACACATAGTTAGGTGGTGGCTGTTGGAAGGCCAAGAAGGGAGGTCTCCCAAGAACATGAGCATGCTGACATTCCAGTCTTGGACTTCCTACCTCCAGAACTATGAGAGAATCACTTTCTGTTGTTTAAGCCACCGAGTCTATGATATTTTGTTATGGAAGCCCAAGCTGACTAAGGCACTGTGGAGGAACCATGTAAGTTCAGCATGGGACCACTTGGGAGGGAACTTATCCTTTGCTTCTGGGTGATTCTTGGGCTGACAGAGCCACATAAGGCACAATCAGAGAAGGAGAAGGGCTCTCTGCTCTGATTGCTTTTTGCTAAAACTGTTTACTTGCCAGGGAAGGATCATTGTACTTCTAATGTTTTTGACTTTCACTCTGGGTTCCGGGGAGATCTGGGGCTGCCTTGGGTACCTAGAACGGTACTGGCTACGATAAGAAAGATACTGACATTTACTGAGGATTACTACATAATGTGATGTGCCAGACCATAGAGAGCTCATCTTATGTAATCTTAACAGCAACCTTCATTTTACGATTTTATTTTTAAGTAATCTCTACACCCAATGTGAGGCTCGAACTTACAGCCCTGAGATAAAGAGTCTCATGCTCTACCGACTGAGCCAGCCAGGTGCCCCAACAGCAATCCTCATTTTATAGCTGAGAAAACTGAGGCTCAGAAAGGTTACATGCATGCCCTCAAGTTGGATCTCTGTGCCATAAAATGAAAGAGATTCTCAGATTTTGTGCTGAGAGTGAATGCCAAGTTAGAAGGCTGACCCCAAACTAAGGGAACATACAGAATGTGACATGTACTTGTACGTGTCATAGTGAATTATGGACAGAAGAATCTTCTTTGGAGAACTTACATACTGTCACAGTATAAATTTCAAAAAGTTGTACAAATATCGCGTGAACAAATGTCAAATGTTTTATTTAAATCATTAATGATGAAACTACTAAGACAGTAAAGCTGGTGCAGAGAGCATTGGAATTGGGTACTTACAGGCAATAAAAAAAAAAGAGGTTGCTAGATTAGATACAAAACTGGTTATAAAACCATAATTTTTAAGGTTATCTTTTCTGCCAGACAGAAATCATTTACATCTCTACTAGACCAAAAAAAAAAAAATCTATAAGTTAACATGTAATTTCACAAAGTTTGGGACCATTAAACATTAGTGACAAAAGGAGTCAAACGAAGACACATTTTTCTAGACAATTAAATACTCATTGGTAGGTTTGTGAAGCAATGCCCCCGTATGCCATCAAAAGGCTGTGTGGGTCTTATTTCTACCATAGACTTATTGGTCCTGTTTCCACGTTTGGGTTGATTATTTTTCTTGGTCTTATTTCTAAGTTTGGGTTGATTGTTTTTTAAAAAAAAAAAAACACATTAGGAAATCTATTATAAGAGTCAAGCAGTGACAAGGAATGGGTACAGGCTTTATGAGGCTGGTAGCTTATGTAATATTGGGGTCTCTCTTTTTAAAAAGAATGCAAAAATATTTTACTTTTTCCAATCTTAAAAATAAATGTGAATATGAGAACACGTGGTTTACATTTCTCCAGGGCCTAGGGAGGGGCTATGCACAAAAAGTTCCTTGAGGTTTAAGCTACATTAATTTCATAGTAAATTGCCTCTGTCTTTGACCATAGCATTATTTTGTGTAAGAATAATAAAGCAGTTGGTATAACAGGTATGTATCGCCAACCCAAATACCTATGATTTCTTTGTGTTACCTAATACTGTGTATCATGTTAAGATCATTTGGTTCACTATTCCAAGTTATTAACACGGGAAAATCAGTTGAGTAAGTTCTCTACAGCCTTGCAAATTGTCTTTAAAATTTTATATGACCGGGAGCACCTGGGTGGCTCAGTTGGTGGAGCCTCTGACTCATGATTTCAGCTCAGGTCATGATTTCACAGTTCATGAGTTCGAGCCCCACATCAGTTTCTGTGCTGATGGTAGATCCTGCTTGGTAGTCTCTTCTTCCCCACCCCCCTCACCCTGCACCTCCCCTCCTCTCAAAATAAATAAATAACTTAAAAAAAATTTTTTTATACCAGGAAACACACCCAGGCATTGAATTTTCACTGGCCAAGAAGACACAGAGGGCTAGTATTAAAAAAAGAAGAAGAAGAAAAGAAAAGAATCATTTGTGTTTAGTCCACGTGTGACAGAAAACTTTCTAAATGAATGTGTGCTCTCGTCAGACTCTCTTCTATCTGCATTCACTACAGAGGCTTCTGCCTTTATCAGCTCAATTCCTTCTAAACTCTAAGATCCGCCTTTACCAGAATAGTACTTCTACCTTTTGATGGAGACTTGAGGTTGGGGAGTGAGGGGCAGGAAGAGAGAAGGGAGGTTCAAGGAGAGAATGATAGGCAAGTATGTATACATGTACTGAGCACTTACTATGTGCCAGGCATCATCCTAAGGGTTCTGCATGTATTACCCTACCTGAGGGGGCACTACTATTTATATATATTATTACTACTTACATTATAAAAGAGGAAACAAAATGATTAAATAACTTTCTCTCAGGTATAGCCAAAACCTACATGTATATATCCCAAAGCAAAGTCATGTTCAAAGAAACACAAAAGATTTTGTATTTTTTTCTTTGTAGGGGAGAACCTTGAGTCAAAACCCAGAGTTTGTATCTCCCTTATTAAAATCCATTGGCCTCTCCTAGTGTCTAATTCCCTATGTATTTGGTTGCAAATGACAAAAATCCAACTCAAACTTTCTCAAGCCAAAAGGGTAACTAGAAGTGTCTGCCTTCAGGTATGGTTGGATCTAGCACCTTTAGTGATGCCATCAGAACTGTTTCTCTCTCTACCTCTTGGCTCTATTTTCTTCTCTGTGATGGATTTCTTTCACCTGCACTTTCTCCCAGACTGCTGTGGGAAATTGCCTCCGGCAGCTCCAGCCTCACACAATGCCTAGAACTAGAAACCTCAGAGTAAAATAGAACCTTCTCTTTTCTCTCTCTCCCCACCCCCTCCTTTCCTCCCTCTCTCTCTTGATGTCTACACATCACATCACAGAGAAGACCAGTGCCCTGAAGGATTGACACCTCTGACTGGTCACATAAGGGAGGTGGGGAAGGTCTGAGGAGAGTTTAATCCTTCCAGGACCACACGGAGTAGGAGAAGCATAGTGCCCCAAAGGAAAGGAACATACCATTATAAGACAAAGGGGAAACAGCAATCAGGTAAAATCAACAGACTTCCAATATATCCTGAAAAGCTCTGCTCTCCCTCCCTCTGCTGACCCAGAACTCCTGTCATTCATGCTATTCAGAAATAATCATCCCACACCCCAACAGCCCTACACCCATCTACCCAGAGCTCTCAATAGATTATATTTCTGCTTTGCTACTCCCCGCTTCCATGGCCTCCTTTTAATTTAGAAGTACATGTCAATCATTTACATTTTAATGTGATTTTTTTTTTTGCTAATGCACTGTGTCCTGATAACATCTGGTTGTAAAGCCTAAGCACGCAATTAAAGCCTTTATTTCCAGCTTAAATTAATTTTTGTATAGGCAACCGGGGAGGAAGGCTCTCCTCTGCGACACGTGAAAAGTCCAGCTGATGTCCATTTTCCCCTGTGCAAGTCATTAGCACACAGAGCCACCAATGTCAAGTCCTTCCACTGACCACACACCACATCATCAAGGTAGGAAAACAGAATCTGACTGCAGCCTGTACCCCGAGAATTCCTTCCACAAACAGTCATAGGATTTCTTTTAGTCCTGGGACACATTGGCAGCCACTTCTCAAGGGGATTTACTAGGACTCAGAATGATCTTGCTTCTCTTGTTACCCAAACCAAAGAGTTGGCCCGATCACATTTCATGTGACGTCACCATACCTGAGCAGCCCTCTTAAATATTCTTGCACAATTCTCTTTATATTTGCTCTCTCAGTTGGAGCAAAAACACTTTATAACCCCTCAACTTAGTGATTTTTGACCACTTAATGCTTCTTCTTCTTCTTTTTTTTTTATCTGCAAAGTAAATCTTTTGCAAGGCCTGCTACAGCAACAAAGGAAGGGAGAATTATACTGGCAGGGTGATGGCGCAGCATCCCAGATGCTACAAACAGCGGGAGTAAATGGAACACGACATTTCTTCCCCAGCACTGGGCAGAGGAGGCTATTAGTAAATTGACTAAGAGCTCACACACACACGCCTGGAGCAGCAGCAGTGAGATCTCCACTGCTGGGCCAACCTTTGGTTTTTAAATACATTCTGCCCACAGGTGGCCCAATGTTTTCTCCAAATTGTTTCTTGTCAACAAATGAACTCACCCCTCACCCCCTACTTTTCACCCCAAAGCATTGCAAATTCTACCTCTACCCTGTGAGCAAAACAAAAGTGGATTTCCAGTGGAAGAAAATGCATTATATATTCTTTTATTTCTTCCACATTCTCCTGGTTGGATTGGCATTGATTCATGTAGCAAACTTATTCCCTAAGGAAAAGGCTTTACTAATATAGAAATGCTAAACAATACACACATCACCAGAGTTTATTTTCTTCATTCTGTTGGGGGGACTGGCCCCTATGGGCCCGTAATCAATAGGAACTTGCTATTTCCTTGCTGTAAAACACTTGGCTGTAAAAGATTGCCTTCCCTTCCTGTCTTCCCTAGGGCAATGTTTCTCTGCCAACCAATTCCATTGTGGCTGAGGTCCCAAAGACAGCTTAGGTTGTGTTTCCAGGAAAATTCAGGCATGTCCAGGTACCTCTGAAACACTGTGGACAGATAACAGAAGCCCACTTCCAGATCTGTTTTTCCCGAAGGTCCAAGAAGCTTACTGAAGGAAACTCTTAAAGAAGGAGAATAGAACTGGCGTGTGTGAAAGTGAGTGCAGGAGTGATTAGGAGTGAAGAGCTCACCTTGCCCTCTGGACTGGGCTTCCTGCTTCCCTCCCTCTTAGTTTTCCCCTGTACCCCTTCTCCTTCAGGTCTCTGGCTAGAGCTGGGGATGTTGAAACACAAAAACAAAGGAGAGGTGTTTCACTAAAACCTCTGGAGGAATTTGAGAGACGAAAGGCATATTCCCTTGTGGCCCATGTTTCAGGGTATAACACAAATAGACAAAAATGTATTTTCCCCATTTCATGGAGGGCAATCTGGAAGCCCAATATTGTCAACCAGAGCAGCAAAGGGCCAGAGCCACCTGGCACAGCCCAGTCTATCTAAATGAAGAAAGCTAGAAGGATGTCACAGGGAACAAGCTCACAACATGGAGGCAGGTTACGATCATGCCTCACTGAGGCTGCCATGATCCTGCACTATTTGGTAATAATTTCAGGAGGGAAAGGGGATGGGAAGGATGTGTAGCTAGAGTTGCTGTAATTCTGTGATTAGTGGCTGAGTCAGTAAAAAACTAACTTTATTAGTATTTCTGTGACTATTTTCCCCCAGGTTTCTTGTAGGGAATTATGAGATTCACAGTTATGGTAAAAATGCATTTGCTCAACTGTCTGTGCTCTCCCCCCTCAACATAATTTTGATTCTAAGTTACTCCGTTTTCTAGTTCCTAAATAAGCTGACATTTACAATCAATCTGGTTTTTCTTTAGTCCTGTAATGTACACCATTTCCAAGAGGTCCCTGGAGGTGTGGAAAGTCGAGGCAGGTCTAGAGATTACAATATTGGTTTCAAATAACAAGTACACTTCCAGCAGGAAAAAGAGAGCAGGCCAAATCTTCAGTCAGACTTCTACTGGGTGTCCCTTTTTTAAGACTGCAATTTGGACGCCTGCAATTATTTGCATTTTTGTTACTAATTGCTCCTGCCATTGGTGCAACCAACCACTTTTGGGTGCAATTACCCCCTTGTGGGAGCAATTACATAGGAAAACAGTTCTGCACGTGCAGCTAATTGTGACAAAACAAAAGGAGGCTGGGGAGGACAATTTGGCTCATCAAGTTGTAACTCCAACCTCAAACACGTGCCAGCAACAAAAAGGCGGAACAGAAGGACAGGGTAGTAACACCTACTCGGGGCTGTAGGCTGGAGCAGTCCTTCCTCTGTTTACCATATTTGTAGAAGATTAGATTGTGGACTTATTTAATTAGAAAAGAACAACTCATTTTGGCTACTCATTGGCCTAATGCTGAAGTGGGTTCTAGATACCAAATCAAGCTGGAGTCCTGTAATCACCCAGACTCTCAGAGAATGCCAGATTCTAACGAAATTCATTTTTTTTTAAACAAAGAACACTGACACATCCATCCCATTGACGCACAGGTCTCCCTCCCCTGTCTCTCCTAAACATGCCAACATAACGGTTTCAGCCTTAGGATGAGGAATGATGGTTTAGTGAGCTGACACATGAGGTCTGATGTCTGATTGCCACAGGCAGCGGCCCAAGTTGGCACAAATATTAAGGATTTTACACAAACAAGATCTTAGGGTTTCCAGGCAGCCCACGCAATGGGCAATCATCATATTGTATCTCATTGCCTGACTCAAATCGCGGAGTGATTAATTTCATAAGAAATGAAAAAAGGCTGCGCATCGAGCTCCACCCTCAACCTGCCTCTACTTCAGTCAAATTCACGCACATGCGCACATGCGCGCACACCCTACCGCCCCCTTAGCTATTTTCTCAGGGGAAGCAGTTAAGCGCAGAGGGTCTGGAGTCTGACTGCCTCATTTCATCCTCTGCAAAATGAAGCCCACAGTAGCCCTGCCTCACAGCATGGTGACATTGACTAAAAGAGCCAATAAATGGAAACAGCGCCCAACATGCCATACGTGCTATTTGTATCATCACTGACGATATTTCACTGCAAATATTTATTTCTAAATCTGTCTCCTCTCTGAATTGGTAAGAAAACTTACCCCAAACTTCAGATGACCCTAGAGGCTTTCGAGTCATCCTCCAGCATCATTTCACACGCAGGCCTAAGGGGATATTAACTTCATTTGACTTGCTACTTTCTATCGATTAGAGGCCAGATTCTGGAAAAGTTAGATGTTAATTTGTAGAGGATTGATACAGTGCAAATGATTTTTAGCCAGTAAAGAGGCAAACCGTTTCTCTTAAATCAAAACATAAACACAAAGGTTAAGGTTTTTAGGTTCCTGTAGGACATGAACGAGTTTTATTCTGAACTTTGCGATTTCTTTCATTGACTAAATTTATCCGTTTTTCCCATCTTCTTTTAAACCAGTTTTGACATTTTGCTGATCTCCTTACTAACGAATTAAATAAACCTTTGAGGGGCACCTGCGTGGCTCAGTTGTTAAGCGCCTGACTTCGGCTCAGGTCATGATCTCACGGTTTGTGGGTTCGAGGCCCGCGTTGGGCTCTGTGCTGACAGCTCAGAGCCTGGAGCCTGCTTCGGATTCTGCATCTCCCCCTCTCTCTGCCCCTCCCTTGCTCTCAATCTGTCTCTCTTTCTCAAAAATAAAGATTTTAAATTTTTTTTAATAAATAAACCTTTGACACAGACTCACTGTATATTTTTCTGAGATCATGTTTTTACCTTTTAAAAAAGAATTTTTAATTTTTTTTTTTTTTTTTTTTTTTTTTTTTTTTTTTTTTTTTTTTTTGCCAGAATCCAGGAACTCTTTGCAGCCAGGACTCTATCTCAGTGACCTCCATGCCCCAGTTCTATGTTTCTCCCTCTAATGTGCATCTGAATCAGCTGAGGATTCAGTGGGTCTGGGGAAGAGCCTGAAATGTGGAATTTCTAGCAGATGCTGCTGGCCTCAGGCCTGAGCACAATGCCTGGACTTGGAAAATGCAGATGCTTGGAAAACGTTTGTGTGTAAGCATCCACCTGTGGGGGCGATGCCATGCCTTACTCCTCGGGCCACCTGCCTCAACAGCTGTCCTTTAGTTTCACAACTTAAACACGGTAACACAGAGGATCTGACGTGCATGGGGACACAATTAGTAAAGCTTGCTTATCACAAGGACCCGGTTAGAAGAGAGGGTAATGACAGTGTGAGGAGAGATGGCAGAGGGTTCACCATTAACAGGAGAACACAATCGGTTAGGATGTTAAGACTAAGCCACCTGTGATGGTAAGGGACCTTCCTGCCCCTGAAGATGCCCCACCGCAGGACTCTCAGTGAGGGAGCGACATCAGCAGCATCACCCCCACCTCATTCCCCAAAGCCAGGTGGATCCCCTCTTAAGCTTCAGAGAAGTGAACCATGGCTGGCCTCACAAACACCGTGGGGCCTCTGCACCAAGGCAGTGGACTTAGTGTCCCACTCCTGTTGTCTTGGGGCACCCCACCTTCACATGTCTCCATGTATATACAATTAACATCAGTAACCTCTCCACTATTAGAAAAAATGATAATAATCAGGAGCTTGCGTATGAATCTAGGAGGCATTATGAGTGTCTACCACAGCGATTGTCTACTCTGGCAGCCCATTAGAACTGGAAGCTTGAGGGGCACCTGGGTGGCTCAGTCCATTAAGCGTCCGACTTTGGCTCAGGTCATGATCTCACGGCTGGTGGATTCGAGCCCCCGCTGGGCTCTGTGCTAACAGCTCCGAGCCTGGAGCCTGCTTCAGATTCTGTGTCTCTCCCTCTCTGTCCCTCCCATGCTCGCTCTCTCTCTCTCTCCCTCTCTCTCAAAAATAAACACTAAAAAGAAATTAAAAGAACTGGGAGCTTGAGTGAAAACGTATGCCCAGTGTCACCTCCAGAGAGTGTGCCGTAATCAGTCCGGGAGGGGACCTGAGTATCGCACGAGGTCTTTAGGGAAAATGGCCACATCAGCTGCACCGTCCGAAGAAACTGGGACGTTGTTGCTTATCAATTCCTTCCCTCAGGCCAGCAACACATTAGGTTGAAGTGTCTCTAGCCATTTTAGGAGAATTGCAAATTTTCAAAGAAAGTAGCTTTAATTCTTTGTAGTTTATAATGTGACTGTGTTAAAGCTGCTTTTGAGGGAAAAGTACTAGATTCTAGAAAAGCTCCAGCGTGGGCAACACGTGAGGCCTGGCCGTGAGGGGCGCCTTCCCCAGGCACCTGAAAATATGGGGAATAATGTTTCAACTGAGGCTGAAACTAATAAAATCCACATATAATGGATATGATTAAGCAGCCATGAAATTGTAAGCATGTGACTATGAAGTTTTCTTTGGTATCGTTGGTAAAATACTTATTGAAAAAATAAAATATTTCCAAAATAAAAGAAGTTACTTTGAAAAGAGTGATATGAGGTAAGAACACAAAGTCTCTCATTTCTATGCCCTCTCTCACTCCCCATCCCTGCTTCTTGTCCTTCACCAGGAGCCACACTGCTGGCCTGGAAAGGAATGAAGGAGTATTCAACCTGAAAGTTGGTCCGAGTTAGTACCTCTGTTAATGAGGAAGATGCTTTTGGATAACACCTATTCTTATTCCGAGAAATAGAACTAATGCTATGGAAAGTGTCATTAAGTACCAACAAAAATAATGTCAAACATACGTACCTATTTGGAAAGGCTGGAGAAAAAAAGGAGGAGAAGAACAGAAGAATAGCTAAAATACAGAAGACAAATGTAAACAAGCAGGGACAAATAGTGGCTTGGTACTGTGTGCCAGGTACTGTAGATGTATTATTTTAAACAATTCTCAAATGAGCCCAACGAGGTGGGGGTCATTACTGACATCTCTTGAACAAGGTCTCTTTTGTGTAGCGGCAGCTGAATCAAGATCTTTCCCCACTCAGGCAATTTAGATCATTTCCAGTTTTGGTGTCAGGAAGAGGAGGGCACACTGGGTGCCCGCATGCTGGCTGTTCCTGGGGAAGGAGAGGACCAGGGGTACATCATGGAAGTGGAGCCCCAAGAAGCAAGGAAGCTGGGCCCTGAGTGAGCACAGGAAAAACCGACGAAAGGCCAGGGACACCCACACTGTGTGAAGAAGCAAGAAACAAACATTTACTCATTCATTCACTTATTCATTCATTCATCCATTCATTCAGAAACCACTTACAGAGATTTGCTATGTGCCAGGCACTATTCTAAAGGCTTTGTAAATATTAGCTCGTTTAATACGACATGGCCCTCATTCTACAGATGAGGAAACTGTCACCCAAACAAGTGTGAAGCTACTGATTAGGAGTTTTATTTATGGCGGCAGTGAGGTAACCCTCACGAACGTAGAGTCACTATGTAGATATTTTCTATTCAGACTTAAAGGACTAACTTTGTCAAGAAGTTGACAAAGCCCGGAATAGTGACTTAAAAACATTAGAAGTGAGGTCCAAAAGACATCTCCCATTCTGCTGTGTCTCAGCTCAGAACATTTACGACAAGGATGAGTTCATTCGGATGGTGTGGAGGAGTGTAATACGTGGACTGCTTGCTAATGATCTTTTTGAAGGTATCTATGTAGCTTTATTTATGAAATCTCTTGTGAAAGTCACCGTCTTTTCAGCAAAATGAATAAGTTGATCACTGGGATTCTGGTGCCTGCGTCTTCTCATCTGTCGGATGAAAGACAGGGACTGATGAGCTTGGAAGAGTACCTTCCAGAATCAACATTAAGTGTCAACATTCAACTTCCCGCGTGGAGGCCGTCTCAACACAGGAACTTTAATTTAAACTGAGAGCAATCGCTTTTCATAAACAGCTCACAGACTCATGGCCGAATCCGAGCCTCTGATCCCGGCCTCAGCTCAGAGCCTGGAGAAGACATGAAGGGTCTGTGTAAGAACGGGAGCATAGGTACTGATTCCCCCTAAGGTAAAAAGATTGTAAACTACACTTTAAGTTGGCTGTTGTTTAAAGATCACACGTGCTGTATGGTTTTACAATAAATAAAGAGAAATAACACAGTGAATAAATAAGTGAGCCATTTTCCTTGGCTGCAAGGCTGCAGCACCGCTGTCTCCTATTTCTAAGAGAAAACATATCAGATCAACCGAGACCGTTTGACTTCCTCTCCCTTCCATCATTTCCTGCTGCCTTTTGTTCTCTGCCCTTTTATTCCTCCTCATTAGAGTCTCTGGCTCTCTAATTTTGCAGTTCCATCGTTTGACACTGAGTTCACCTTTCCTTTTGACAGGACCCGCTGCTTTCTATTTTCCCTTCCCACTCTGCAAAGATAAAATCTCATTTCTCAATGAAAACCGAGACTCAGATACAAAGTACACTCAGGAATTGGCTGAACTGGCAAAGAAAAAAAGAAAATTATTGAATGAGCCAGATAGGTGACCCTAGCCCAAACCCAGCTTTAAATCTGGCATAACTATTATCCTTTTTCAAATGCAAAACGGAACCAAAATCACTACTTCGTGAAGGTTTTGTGAAACTTCATCGAGCACTGCGGTGGGGCGGGTGAATGGTGATATCTACAATGAGAATCGATGCGAACAAACTGCGCAGTCACCAGACTGAACCTAAGCCAAACTGGAACAGACTTGGGTGCAGCTAGAATCTCAAACCCAAGCATAACATTTTAAGGTTCTGCTCCACGTAGGGCTAAAGCAGCAACTACTAGGAATTTTATTAAGTACACTTAGTAGACTCTGAAAATAAACAGCTTTGAGAATTTGGTTTTACCCTTCAGATTAGTGGGCTCTTATTTAGGCTTCAAGCTAAAGTTGGTCGGGTACCCAATCTTCCAATATTTCTCTCCCTCCTCCTCCTCCCCTTCCCTTCTTCTCCCTCTCCCTCTCTATCCCCCCACTCTTTCCTTCAGTCCTTGCCCCTTCCTCTTTGCCTCTCTTCCTCCCAGGTCCTCTCCCTCTCCCCTCTTGGTCTTTTCGACCTTTGACTAGGGGATGTGTGCGGCAGGGATGACCTCCAAGTCTTAGCCTTCTTACAATTACTTCCTCAAGGGAACCAATCCATTTTCATGAATCCAGCTCCTTATCCCTATGATTTCTATCCTTTCCCCAAAATTCCAGGTCTACAGGACACAGTCACATGGATGTTGTTGTAGCTTGTCCCCAAGAAAGTTGCGTCACATCCTTCCCTTGTTGAAAGGCACAGCCTTTCCCTTCACCCCCTTGAATCTGAGGGGGCTGTGACTGCTTTGACTAAGAGAACAGAGTGGATGGAGTGCTGTGAAACTTCTCAGGGTAGGTTTTAAGAAGCCTTACAACTTCTGCCCGAGTCTCCTGGAACTAGTGTTCCTGGAGAAGCCAACCACTGTGAAAGTATCCAACTACCCTAAGATCACCATACTGCAAGGAAGCCCATGCCTGCAACAAGGAGAAGCCGTATGGAGAGAGTGATGCCCAATGAGCCCCCAGTCGGCCCAGACATTACAGCCCAAGCACCAGACACATGAATTAAGAAGCCATAACTTCAGCCTTAGCTGCCATCTGACTGCAATCCAGGTGAGAACTACCAGGTGAGCTTATCAAAACCATAGATCTGAGGTGTCTGGGTGGCTCAGTCGGCTAAGCATCTGACTCCTAATTTTGCCTTGGGTCCTGATCTCATGGTTAGTGAGTTCGAGCCCTGCATCAGGCTCTATGCGGAGCCTGCTTGGGATCCTCTCTTTTCCTCTCTCTCTGCCCCTTACCTGCTTTCACACATGAAAGTGCTCTGTCTCTCTTTCTCAAAATAAATAAATTAATTTAAAAAACCCCACCCAGAATGGTGAGAGATACTAATAAGTGGTTGCTTTAAGCCCCCAAATCTCAAGGTGGTTTGTCATGCAGTAATAAATAACTGGAAGAGATGTCTAACTTCTATTCAATTGCTGATTCATTCATTTAACAATTGTTGGTTGAACACTTACTATATGAGCAGCAACTTGCTAGATGCTAGGAATGGCAATGGATAAGACAGATCCACTTCTTGCTCCCATGGGGCTGATACTCTTTTGGAAAGAAAGATATTGGACAAAAATTGATCCACCACTTCAAACTTCTAACACCTCCTTCCCTGCTTCATGCTCAGCTAGTAACTTTTCACATGTTTCATTGAGATACTAGAGCTAATCAGGGAGGAAATGCTTCACCAACCTAGGACATAGACTTTAATCTGGCAGCATCTATGTAGAAATCTCCACCCACCTTCTCTCAGTCTCTAAATGAAATGTCCCCAGAGGCCACCCCCATCCACTTGAGGTCTGGATCCCATTTCCTTCACAATGACTTCTCCATCACTTCAATCAGAAATCAAACAAGCTCCAGATGATCTCAACCAGGCCCTTGACTTGAAATACCATCTTTAGGTTGAGGACCAGGAATCCATATCTCCAGCCTTGATCCCCACTAAGAACCACAAACTGGTATCTGGCCCCCCAACTTAGATATACACTTACATATATTTTTTTAAATGTTTATTTATTTACTTGGAGAGAGAGAGAGAGAAAGAGAGAGAGAGGAGAGAGAGAGAGAGAGAGAAAGAGAGAGAGAGAGATTGAGAATCCTAAGTAGGCTCAGTGCTATCAGTGCAGATCCTGACATGGGGTCAATCCCATGAACTGTGAGATCATGACATGAGCCGAAATCAAGAGTCAGATGCTCAACCGAGTCCACCCAGGCGCCCTTAAACTTACGTACCTTAATAGGCGTCTCCAACTTGACATGACTCAAACAGAACTCTGGAGGCATCACCTGCTGCCCACCCTCTCTCACATTCTTTTCTGTCCCAATAAATGTCTTCTTCATAATTCCCTTCTGAGATACACAAGTTATCTTTGATTCTTTTCTTTGTCTCCCCCACATCCAATCCAGCAAGCAGCCCTGTTGACCCTAATTCCAAGACGCATCCTGAATCCACTCACTCTTTCTCAGGTTCGGCATCTCTACCCTGGCGCAAGCCACCATCCTCCCTCTCTAGATTGCTCAAGTTATAGCCTCCTGATTTCCACTCTAAGAGTCCTTCGACCATCCACTTTCCTTACACCGTCTAGACTATCTTTTAGAAACATGAATTATATCATGAGATGACTCCTGTTTAATAGCTTCCTCATGGCTTCCATTGCATTTAGAAAGCTAACATCTTTGTCTCCTTTTTTGTTTTTTTTAAAATTCTGTGCCCCTGTTTCCATGATCCGGCCTCTCACGCTTCATTTCACATGACTCTTGCCCTCATCTACCGCGTTCCAGCGATGAGATCTTCCACTCTTGCCACAAGGCGGGCTCATTCCCACTTCAGGGCCTTCACACCAGCCATCCACCCTGGTCTTGCTTGGTTGACTCTTGCTATTCAGCCTTTGGCTCCAGTGTCTCCTTCTCAGACTTCCCAACCTAGTATGACGCCACTCTATTTGAATTCCTCACATAATACTGCTCACTCTCTGACCTGGTTCCTATTCCTGTACTTTTTACCTTTTCTGTGTTCCATCACCCTGCACCTAGAAAGTAAGCTTCACATGTGTAAGGGTTTTGTCCTGTTGACTGCAGCCTCCTCAGCAGCCAGAACAGTGCCTGGCCCACAGTAGGTGCTCAGTAAATATTTATTGGCTGGCAGATTGAAACAGTCACTAATATGATGAGAATTATGAAGAAGAATGCCAGGTGCTATGGGAGCAGATAATGAGCGGACTACCCTCGTTTCAGGGGTATCAGATCCATTTCCTTGAGAAGGTAGCAGTTCAAGCAAAGACCAAAGGATTAAAAAAGAAAGTCAGAAAAGCTGGGGGTGGGGAGGTATGCAGAAAAACCCTGAGGACAGGAAATTCCTGGTTCTCAGGGAAAGAGGTTAAACAGGTCAGGTCAGGGCCAGACCTTGTGGAAAGAGCAGGCCCTGAGAAGGGCCGTGGTGCCTTCAGGTCTCTCACTTTCATCTTGCCTACACCTTGCTCCCCTTTTTGCCATTTTGAAATCTTCATGAACATGCCTTTCTCAGGGACTCCCTGAGACTCCCATTTTCCCCACAGGGTTGTGAAACCCTGGGGTCACCTCCATTTCCTCTCATTGGGAATATTATTCAATGGATCACCCCTCTCAAATCTCTCATCTGCTCTATGGTCCCCATTCTCACCATCCATGTGGCAGAGAGGAGCCCCTTTTTCACATGGAGACCCTCGGGCCTCTATCTTAGACCCTCTGACAGCATTTTAGAGACCCACTGACTCTCACTTGCCGCAACCCTTCACCACACACACACACACACACACACACACACACACACACAAATCCTACCAGCCTGTGGCCCCCACACTTAATCTTCCAGGGCAGTGACCTTCATCACAGCAGTTCTCCAACCGAAGACTTGACTCCTTGGTTCCAACAACATCGGCTCTCAACTCCATCACCAGGCTCCATGCCTCCCATTCCAGCTGATTTCCCAGCACCTCTTCTGAAAGATACTGCTCCATAAGGCAATGAACACACCAAAATCCTTCTCCGCCCCCACACGTTCACACGTGCCCCAGAATTACCTCCTCTCTCCTCTCAACAGCCTGAATCCTCCTCCTTCATAAACACCTGCCCATCACTCAGGATGTGGCCATGGCTAAAAGTTCAGAGTCTAGAACCAGATGGCACCGCTCCGCCCTCACCGGCAGTGGGTCCATTATCCACTTCACCTCTCCGTGCCTTGTTCTCCTCATCTGCAAAATGAGAGCAAAAAGAGTACCCAAGTCAGAGGGTTCTTGTGAGGATTACAGGAGTTTACATATGTGAAGTACTTAGGACAGTGTCTGGTATACTGAAAGCACTAAAAAGTGTTTACTATTGTTGTTTTTGTTGTTTTTAATCTATCATTTCTGTTCTAAACTCATAAATCATGCAGGGTAGTCCATATCACACACTTAGAGCTTACTTCTATTCCCAATTGTATTTTTCCCTATTGTTTCCCAAGACCCCCCAATGGGATTCTCATTTCCTTGAAGACAGAGAATCAACAAAGGTTGTGTTCTCTGCTGGCAGCCTCAGATGAGCCAGACAGGGTCCTGGCCTGTAACCATCCTTCAGCACCACGGAGTATAGAAGTATTGGTAACAACGAGGCCCAGGGTGGGATGTTGGGCAAGGGCTATGGAAGCACCAAGGAGGAGCTTTCTGGAAGCAAGGCTTCCCGAGCCGTAGGCTGAAAGAAAAATGAGAATCAGGTGTATAAAGTAGGGGATGGAGGAGACAATTCACCCTGACCCACACAAGCTGAGCTATTCTTCCTAAAGTAGCATTCAACAGAAGCACTAGCTCAACATCCAAATAGCACTGGAAAGGATTTTAAAACTCTCCTGAAGTTTTTAAAATGAGTCCAACGCAAGATACACTCCATGAATCAGAGCATATTATCCTAAAATCCCTCCTGAGCTACCCTTACCCGTCTCCACAGCAGCCACTCGGAAACCCCTCCTGGCTGCTTTCCCTACCTGTTCTCAAACTCTCCTCCCTGATCTCCTCCAGCCTCACCACTTCCCTTCCACCTGCCCTTCCCACTTCTGCTCAGCTCTTCATTGAATAGGATGAGTTTTGCTTCTGTAGGCCTCCTTCAATTCATCTTTTGTTCTCAGCAGCAACACAAAGCCAGGCTCCAAGGCCTCATTTGAAAAGAGGGGGAGGCTGCAAATATTTATTATCCTATACTTTTTCTTTAGCCCCGTCACAAATTCCCCCTAGTGAAAGCTTCATGAATGTGCCTCTGAAGACAGGAAGGACATCACACCATCCAGACCACCCTCCACCCACCCCGGCGTTCCACCCCAACACTTTTCTCCTATCAGGTCAAGCCAGATTCCCCTCTGACATCAGTGAGTGGGGGGGTGGGGGGGGGGTGGATGTGAGGCTGTCTCTGAGGACTGGGCCCTAACAGAGAGTTTCTTCTAGAACAATGACTCTGAACTGCACTGTAAGAAATACATTTTACACTGCAGCCAAATGTGCACTGTGCACACACACACACAACTGTAATAAAAGTTTAGTAAAAGGTGACTTAACCTTCACTTTCTATTATATTCTATATATGTCATTTAAAAATGTGAATAATCATTATCTTTTAGGGATATATACCAAAGTATTTACAGATAAGATGATAGAAGTTTTGGAACTGGCTTCAAAATAAATGAGACAGATGAAATGAAATGTAGAGACTATGAGGTGGTGACTGTTGAAACTGGGCAAGAGGCACATCGCAGGACATGATACTATTCTTCCTAATATTCTATATATTCTATATATGTCTTCCATAATAAAAAATTTAAAATAGGGGCACCTGGGTGGCTCAGTTGGTTAAGCATCCGACTTTGGCTCAGGTCATGATCTCATGGCTTGTGAGTTCGAGCCCCGCATGGGGCTCTGTGATGACAGCTCAGAGCCTGGAGCCTCTTCAGATTCTGTGTCTTTCTCTCTCTCTCTTCCCCTCCCCCACTCACACTCTGTCTCTTTCTGTTTGCCTCTGTCTCTCAAAAATAAACATTAAAAAAAATTTTTTTAAATAAAACAAAAATATTGGTTGTGGCCTACCAAATTGATTTCACAATCCACTAATAGGCCAAGGATTATAGTTTGTAAAATACCTCCTAGAAAGCCTGGGAAATTTGAAACTAGATGGCAGGAAAGCATGTCAACATCTAGATAAAATCTAATACACACACATCCCAAACAAGGTCTGTTTCTTCTTCCAGAGTTAGAAGGTGGGGTGTTTGCTGAGTTTTGTTTCACCTCAGGGTACAGGTCCTTATCAGACATGCCTCTTTGCCAGAATGGAAACCTACAAGCAGTTATCTACACCCACCAAGATTGGGGTCAATTTCTCATGAACTGAGATTTTCTGGACTTCAGAGGGTTTGTGCCTGAGGCCTACAGCAATCCTGTCTATGATCAACCACGATGTCATGTTACAGTGAAACCAAATTAGGGGACATTGTCTGTGACCAAAGCCCTGCAGGGACTCTGAGAAGGCCCTGGGAGGGGTATGAAACATGCTCATCCTTCCTCTACAACCATCTGGCCGCTGCCGAGGGCTCCTCAGGTGCCCCCTGGTATTCTCTGAGGAATCCTGCTCCCTGGATCCTTCTATTCCTTTCTAATTCGTTTATTAAAGTGCAAGTTCAGGAGAGCCCGGGTGGCTCAGTTGGTTAAGCGTCCGACTTCGGCTCGGGTCATGAGCTCATGGTTCATGAGTTTGAGCCCCGCATCAGGCTCTGTGCTGACAGCTCAGAGCCTGGAGCCTGCTTCAGATTCTCTGTCTAACCTCTCTCTCTGTCCCTCCCTGCTCGCTCATGTTCTCTCTCTCTCTCTCAAAAATAAATAAACATTAAGAAAAAATTTTAAGTGCAAGTTCAGACAGCTTTTTGTTTGTGCAAAGTGTAGGATTGTTCAGCACCTCTTGGTCACGAGGCGTTCTGAACTAGCTTCAAAGCTCTTCATCACGCTGTGCCAAGTAGATGCTGCAGCCGACCCTTGTGTCTGAAAGCACACGTGGACCATTTCCCTCTTCCCTCTGCTATGCATTTATTAACTCCACATAGAAATCCCACTTTGGTGGCAAAAATCTTTCCATAGCTGAAGCAATTCTGCCACAAAAAACCAGAGCCTTCTAGGGTTTCAGTTCACAATGTTCACCCTGCGGACCCACCCTTCTCCCCGCTGGAAGCATATCATCTTTATAACTCAAGGCTCTCTTTTCCCATCCTATCCACAGTTTCTGCAGGGTTTGTTTTTTTTTTTTTTTAATATACCAAATAATCTTTACGAGTGGTTTCCAAACCTCTGTCTCTTGAACCACCACGGGAGCCCTGTGCTGTTAGTATGTGTATGGATAAAATCTAATACGGCAGGGTGGGGGAAATGACCAAAGAGGTGACATAAACAGCCAAGGCAGTCCTGTATGGTGTCTGTTCCAAGCAGACAAAAAGGGAAGTGATGGTTATATCCAATCTAGATAGGACAGTGAGCTTCGCCAGAAAAACTGCCAGTTGTGGTTATCAGTGGGTCCCCCTGGAATGCTTTGCAAAATGTGATGTCAAGTTGCCAGGCACTGGGATATGATCTCCATTTTGGACATTACTGCCTTTGTGAAGTAAGGCAAGCTTCTGCTTGAGGAAGGGCGGGTTCCACCTACTGCCTATAATGCAGAAAGTGTGGTCCCATGCCCCTTCTCGACCAGATGGCTACATAGGTTGACTATTTCCCTATTCTCCTGGATGACATTGTCTGGGCAGTGATAGATCGATCTCAGGAGGGCCTGGTTGTGTGGCTTCTGACCATGTACCTGCAGTATCTGTTGACCTGTTAGATCTACTTTGTGGGGACAGGCACATAACCTCAGCACCATCATTCCTGGAAGCTATCAGCAAAAAAAGTCTAAGCCCAAGTCCTCCAAACCCTGACCAGGTACCTAGAAATGGAGGGCCCCGAGTACACTATTGAACTATTCTGGGATCATTTAAACAACATTGCAGAATGGTACTTTTGGCTTATAAACGTATATATAGACTACCTCCTGGAAGAAATTAGAAGCCATCCCCACTCCCATAAAGTAGACTATAAAAAGGTTGCTGACAGCCTTTGTAATAACTTACATACAAAGATTAGTGACTCCAGTGGTAACCTTCTCCACCGATAGTGGAGAAACGCGATAGTCTACTGTGAACTCCCTCATTTTGTTTCTTGCAACCTCTGCAGAAACCTGTTCCCTCACTTCCCATTGAGTCATCACCACCAGCTCTCTTGGAGATGCCCCCCAGAGCCCTCACTGAGCGTCAGTTCCTCCAGCTGGCTAAGAGAAGAACTGACACATCCAGGGTGACTCAGGATTAAGACTCCTCACTCCAGTTAAAAACCATAAAAAATCAAAAATCAAAAAAAAAAAAAAATCACACTTAGGAAGCCATTTCTCTACAAACTGTGATATGACTGCTACTATTGCTCCAAAAACAGACATTAATCTACCCTTGCTGGGATCACGTCCTATGGCCTTTGGGGATTCTATACTCCAGAGGCAGGGAATAAGGTCTGGTCTAGGACCAGGTCGTAGGACCAGCCTCTTGGCTTCAGGAAACCCTGCTGTCCAGGTCTTCCATCACTGCGGTGGACACTTGGTGAAGTGGCATTACCAGCTGATCCCAGAGAGTGAGATGAGCAGCTCTCTGGGCAGTTGGGCCTGGGGACCCTCCGCCTGTGTATGCTACTCACACTGCCCATCCCCCTGATATCTACCTCTGACTTTCTTTTCTGGAATGGATTCACACTGCAGAAACTGTGTCCATGGAGGCTCAGACACACAGAACAGAACAAAACAAAAGAAAACAGAGCAAAGCCGATGAGGGAGTCGACCCTTTCAGTCTTAGCGCGATGTCCAGAGGTCCTGTGCAAGTCAGACTCTGTTACCGCCGCCAGTCCTGGGTCAGACGTTTCCCCAAAACCTGGCTCCACAGTTTCTAAGTGGGTTCCACCCCTTTCCCAGGATTTCGAGGTGCTGCTCCACAGAGAGAGGCTGCTATACTGAGTCCACGCCATCTACTTTGCTCTGTAAGACCATCAGCAGGCAGTCTTGGTGAAGGTGTCCTTGAAGCTCCATTCGGGGAGATATTCAACTCAGTGTGTTGCTGGGACCAAAAGGACAAGGTTCAGAACACCTTCTCCCTGTTTTGCCGGGTTGGGCACCCGGAGTGACTAGAACCAAGGAGTAAAGCTGGGAAGTGTTAAGAGATTGTAACTTATGTTTTCTCCTTTCCCTTTGCAGCCTATGACAGTGAGTTGAGGGCCTACGAGTCAGGACCACGTTATGACTTTTAAAGTTTATTTCATTTTGAGAGAGAGAGAGAGAGAGAGAGAGAGAGAGAGAGAGAGAGAACACGAGCAGGGAGGGGCAGAGAGAGAGGGAGAGAGAGAGAATCCCAAGCAGGCTCCATGCTGTCAGCACAGAGCCCCATGCAGGGCTCTAACTCAGGTCATGACCTGAGCTGAAAGGAAGAGTCCAACTCTTGACCAACTGAGCCACCCAGGCGCCCCCCCCCCCCATTATGACTTTTGAGGGCCCTAGGCAGTTTCACCTTCATGGGCCTCTTCCTCCATAAAAAATATTTAAAACTATATTTTCCTGTTGTATTGCTATAAAGGACAAATATGCTAGCATTATGTATTAAAACACTTTCTTCATAGTTCAAAGTTTATAAAAGTCATATTCAGGAGATGGAGGTTTGCAGACAATCCTTCATTGCATTTCCTTCCATCTTTCCACACTGGCCCTGAGCTTTCTGCTCTCAGGTGTCATTTCTGAAGCTCTAATTCTCTTTGAAGGGTAGGGGAATGTATGTGAAGGGAGGTATCATTTCCCACACACAAATCACCAGAGCACTGTATTAATAAAGGATTACAGTTTCCAATTTTAAAGGAAATTTTATTTAAGCATACTAGCAGAAATACCAAGAATAAATTTTGTCATTTACTACGAACATCATTACAGATGTACTAGCATTAGTCATGAGAAAAACTATTTAAAAGATGTTTACAAAGCTACCTTCAGAATCTTGGGCTTCATTATCATAATATTTTCCAGCCGTTGATTAATTGAGTATCCAGTCTTATGATTCACTGAGTCACAAATAGACAGAAGATTGGCAATGGCTCTTAAAATATTTCACATTTGTCATTTTCAGAATTTATCTGAAAATTTATCACAATTTTCTTTGTCAGTGTGGTGCTGATTCAATTTTTCCTACCTTATTCTACAGGTCTACAGATGGTCAGAATTTAAGATGGAATCTTGAAAATTTTCTGTTCTTTTCAAAAGATATCAGGGGTGCCTGGGTGGCTCAGTTGGTTGAGCGTCTGACTTTTGATTTTGGCTCAGATCATGATCTCACGGTTCATGGGTTTGAGCCCTCTGTCCAGCTCTGCACTGACAGGGCGGAGCCTGCTTAGGATTCTCTCTCCCCTCTCTCTCCCTTCCCTGGCTCGTGCTCTCACCCTCTCTCAAAAATAAATAAACATTTAAAGTATATTTTAACTAACATTAACCTAATACAGGTTAGCAGCACACTGAGCAGCAGATTACGTGTGTCCTCGAATGAGGATGGAGTATTACAAAATTAGAGAGATTGAGAACTGCTCTTAATTTCGTCAGAACTAAGTTTAGAACTGAATTATCGGTGGGGAAGGGTAACGAATTTTCCCTCTACCCTTCTAGTTTCTCAGCTGAGACCCCTCCCATGGTAAAGAAAGTAACAGGAGAAAAACAAAATTATGTACCCTTGGGAGCATCACAAAGATATGACCCAAAAGCAGCCAGGCACTTGAGGCTTATATACCTCCTAAGCTAAGGAAAGGGATGGGGCCTCGGGCTTCAAAGGGGAGGAAGACAATTCATAGGAAGGTAAAAAGAGCACATGTTCAGTAAACAAAGGTTGCTCTGACTTGCAGCTAAGTCTTTCAGATGAAAAGGTTATCTCTGATAGTAACTCTTTTCCTGGTGCAGACCCCCATTCTAGTTTCTCTTAGGCAGTTATGGGGGAGTTAAGGAGCTTTTCCTGTGTCTGCTGGGTCTTGATTGCCTTCAGCTCAAAATAAGCCGCATGCCAAAGTGGCGCATTCTGGTGTGGTTTGGTCTGAACCCCTCATTATCTTAGAGCAGCAGCATGCAAACTACAACCTGTGGGCCAAATCCAGCCTACCACCTGTTTTTGTATGGTCCAGGAGAATGTTTTTCACATTTTTAAATTGTTTAAAAAGAAAAAAAAGACAAAAGAAGAATATTTAGTGACATTTGAAAATTATGTGAAATTCAAATTCCGATGTCCATAAATAGAGTTTAATTAGAACACGGCCATGCAAATTCATTTAGCTTGTCTATGGCTGCTTTCTTGCTAAAGGGCAGAGTTGAGTATTCTTGACAGAGACCGTCTGTCCCACAAAACCTGAACTTTTTACTCTCCAGTTCTTACAGAAAATGTTTGTTGATCTCTGTCTGAGAGCCTAAGAATTCATACACAGCATTAAAGCCACCAAGTTTCTTCTGGGGATCTCCTAGTGGGGGCTTATATAATAACATTTTGAGATAAGCAACTCTTATCCATGAATAATATCACCAGTTAACCTCTGTTGACCTCTTATGCACCAGGCTCTGTGCTAGGTGTTTTTGTTTGTATGTTTGTCTTGCCTTGTTTTGCTTTTGTTTTAAACTTTTTTTGAAAAATACACTCTTTGGCTTTCTTGAGGGTTTCATGAAACATGAACCATACAGGAGAGTGTCCCAGCCCAGTTCCCACCTTGGGGGGGGGGGGGGGGGTGTGCCAGCCGACACTCCTGCACTGCGGCTTCTCTGCTCCCCTGCCACCTAGCCGCCCCTCCGGCCACCTGTCCTGCCTGGGCCGGCTGGGCCTTCACTTGGAGGAGGTCATGAAGCTGTTCTCCACGCCGACGACGCCGACGCCACGCCACGCCGAGGGCAGTGAGGGCGTCGTGGCAGCTCGCGGCTTTGAGCTCCGGCAGTCTGCGCGCCGGCAGCTAGGGGGCCTGGCCCGTGGAGACGCGGCCTCGGTCCGACACGTCTCGCAGTAGCTGTCGAGGAGCCGGCCCCCTTGGGGTCTGAGCCGTGCCGCACGCTCTTCTGCGGCCAGGTGAGGGGCTGCAGCACACGTCTGCCGTCGACGGAGAAGACGTGGGCCGGGGCTTCAGCCGGCCCTCGGAGCCAGAGGACAAGGCCTCCCAGCTGGGAAAGAGCACCCGGTCCCCGAGGTTAACGATGGGCACGCGTGCGCTCTGGGCGCGGCGCACCAGGCTGCAGAGGGTCCGCAGGTGCCGCCCAGCCCCGCGCCGCGCGCGCGCCCGCCCGCCGGAAGGAAGCGCTGGAAGTCTGCAGGGCGGATGCCTCGCAGGCCACCTGGCTGCGGACCTTTGGGCTCAACCAGGTGGAGCACCTGATGGACGTAGGCGTGGGCGGGCCGCCGGTGGGGGGCACGCTGGCTGGAAGTAAGAGTGCTGGGCCCTAGGGGAGGGTGGGGGGTCCCGCAGGCAGACAGGGCGGGCCGCGATGTCATCTGCTCTCCAGGGCCGCGCGGTGGAGCTGCTGCTGGCCTATGGGTTGCCCTCGTGCACGGGTGCCATGGTGCTCCGCGGGGGTGCGAGGCGGCCACTGCGTTGTGCGTCCCTCCTGGGAGCGGCGTCCGCGCCTCCAGCAGGACCTTTTGGAACTTGTTTGAGACCCAGACGTATAGCTCTTCCCCGTCGGCCACAAAGATGAGCCAGCCAGCCCTCCTGCTCCTCCGGCACCCTGTCCTGAGTTATCTGGTACTGGTCCAGGTCCTAACCCCTGAGGAGGTGCCTCTGGCTCCGGGGTGCCCAGGAGGCCCAGGGGGGCTTGGGTGGGCAGGAACACTGACAGTCTACCTGTAAGGACCGGGAAAGGAAAGGGGTCCAGGGTCAGGGGCCCGAGAAGGCCCCCCGCGCTCCTTGTGGCCCATATCAGGGGTCCCAGAGGTCCAGGTGGGCAGGGCTAGCCCCTGAACTCACTCTCTTGGGACTTGTAATCCCAGGATAGCCTGGAGAGCCAGGGTTGGGAAGCAGGCATCCCTGGACTTGCCCTGTTCGCCCTTCTGCCCGGTGTCCCTTCGGTCACCCTTCTCCCCCTTTATTTCAGCCCCCATGTGCTAGGTGTTTTTATCCATTGTCTCATTTAATCCCCCCACCAACTCAGTGAGGTAGACAATGTCATGGCCTTCAATTTATAAAGTAATATAAGCTCAGGGCAATTAATTTATCTCCAGTCACTCGTAGCAAATCCCCTGACTGGAATTTAATCCCAAGACCATCTAACGCTATCTAACGGGCATCACTGTCACTCTCCAAGGCTTTCTTGGCATTATGGACGTTTGCCACCTCCATCTCTGGCAAACAGACTTGCATGTTTAAGATTGCATCTTTAAAGACGTGCATAAAACTCCTGTGCAAAGTAAGATTTCTTTTTGTTTATCTGAATTTAGACCTTTTTTAACTTCACAAGGGAACTCTGGGTTTGGTACACTCACTCTTGGTAAGACTGCTTATCTAGCCATAGCCTCTCTCATTGTAGGTATTTGAGTTCTGTCTGCCTCAGCCTTTTTCGGTAGAAAGGGAATGTCTCTGATCTCTGTATATGGAAGTCTCCTCCACTTTTTAAAAGTCTGCTATATTTTTGTTTCTTTAAATGCAATGACTAGAACAACATATTCCAGGTTCAATAAACTGGCAGGAGGGTGTTTCTTTTCATTTCCTGTGTCTTTCTTAATGATTTTTAGCATTTCATTATTGGTTTGGTTCATTTCCTTGGGGCCACAAAAGCAAAATAGGGCAATGTTTTCAGCTTACTGTGACCTCTCAGTCACATTCCTGGAACAGAACTTTGTTTGCCCAGAGCTAAGGATCCTATTATATTGCTCACATTAGTTTTCCCTGAATAGTTTGAGTATCATTTTCCTGCATAGTTCAAATTTTTTAGTCCTCATTCTAAAGAGAAAAGCACAGTACAAGCTGTGTGTACATATGTGTGCGTGTGTGTGCATGTGTGCATGTGTGTGCCTATGTGTGCGTCTGCACCGGGAAGGGCTGCCCAGTGAGGCGGACAGCCTACATTCCTTTACAGGGATTGGAGATTCCAAACATCTTCCCAAGAATACCAGATATGTTCTACTCTCTGAATTGGAAGTCAGCAGACTGTTCCCATTAACTATGACTCTAGATCAATCTTTTAACAATTAGGCCTTCACAGAGACAGAAGTATCTATCACCTAAGCAATGTGGACAAAACGATCTTTTTTAAAAATCCCCCTTTTCTTGCAAAGAGCAAAAACATTATTTTGATTTACTCAAAATAATTGTATTATTTTGTATTTACTCCTGTTGTCTTAAATATATATTCCAAAGCATGTATTTGTGCCAGGTTTATAGGTAAATTTTCATGTAAGCATGATTTCAAATCAAATGCCTTAGCTTACTTGCCAAGTGATAGCAGGGGCTTGACACTGACACAGCTCCTAATATTACATTTTTCGGCTCACTGCGGTCATCAGTTTCCCAGGCTGTGTGATTTGAGATAATATCAGTCATCAAGCTGGATGAGAGAGACTGTGTAATTCCTGCACAGCAGTTTCTCTCCAGAATGAAAGAGTCTTTCTGGACATACATGCAACTTTTTCAAAGTTTGCATAAGTGTTTTTCATCATTCCTCTGTGATAGTCATGCTTATACTGTCTAATCTGCTAGCTCCTTATATACTAACTTCTCTCAGGTCCTTTTTGGAAAAGCTAACAAAAATTTCCTCAACCCTCACTGTTGAATACATTTCCTATCTTATAGTTGTTTTTTTAATTTTTTTTTTTTTTTTTTTTTTTTTTTTTTTTTAGAAAATCAAGGTGAGAAATGCAAGGAATTGAAATCAAGAAAATGCTTTTGTGATAAGCATCCCTAAGTATGTGGTATCCCTGTCAACTGTGCTCGGCATAATTCCTCATCCAAGGTAAGTACCACCCCTGTCCTGAGTCCTCCTAAGTTCCCGATATCTTAGGGCAGCTATTAAAGAAGACCATTCCTCTTATACCCCCATGTAATAAATGTAAATTGTGCAAAACTAATAATTAAGACATTGCTTTAGGGTTTATTTTTATAACAATTATAATGAATATAATAAACTCATGTGTGAAGATAAAATATAAATAGAACATATTTTATTTGCTTATCAAGAGCCCTATAGAGTAGAATTAGTCTTACCTAGCATAAAGATTCTAAAATCAATGTGTAATTTTAAAAAACCTATAATTTAATCCAGTATACTCCTGAAAATACATTGTATATTCCATAAAGTACATAGTATATATAGCTTTGCTTCTACAACTCTTTGCAGTGTGTGCAGGGATATACAGAATATAATAAAGAACCGGTGTGCCAAATATGTTTATAGTATTTTAAATCCATGAGAAGATAGTTGGACTGGACTCACAAAATACACATATATGTGAATCCACTATCTCTTATCTCCTCTAAGTAATGATAATAATAATAATAATGTTAAAAATGTACACATGGCCAGTGGTAGACACTAAAGTCATTGAGATAATCACAGCCCTGCTCAGATCTCCTACCATGTAGGGTCAATCTTAACCAAGGACAAAATGGTGCCAGCTAAGTTCAAAGGTGTAATTTAAGCATATTTCAAATGTCTCAAGATGATACCCAACCCAAACTTTTGGTACCTCTAGTCCATTTATTTTCCTGCTTTCCATATAATTTTCTAAGATTGACCAGACTTCTCAGCCATCTCCACGTCTCATCAGTGATCTGAGACAGGACTAAGCACAGACTTAGAGAAGGCACTTTTTTTGGCATTTCTTCCTAAAAAGCCTCTGCTTCCCAGCCTACGCATCCATTGGGGGAATATATTCCTGGGCTGGTTCTCTTTTCCTGCCTTTGGGATTAACGCCACCACCTCAGCCTCCCATGTGCTTTGTGAGTAGGGTTTCCCATCCAGCCCCATCCACAATAGATTAACTGATGTGGGAATTATTAACTCGTATTCCTTATTCTTTATTAGGTAAGATAAAAAAGAAAAATTAAAATTAGGCATTTATATTCATCAGTCACACATAAGTCACCTGGTTTATATGACCTAATAGACACAATTAAAACCTAGACATACTGAGGACCAGCTTGCACATTTCTCAGTTGGTCAGAATTCCACACAAAGGGGCATGCCTTACCTGACTTTTTTAGAACTGATACAGTTTTATCAATAAAATGGCATGTATTCAAGACATGGAAGCATCCTAAGTGCCCATAGATAGATGAATGGATAAAGAAGATATGGTATATATACACCAAGGAATATTGCTCAGCCATAAAAAAGAATGAGATCTTGCCATTTGAGACAACATGGATGGACCTAGAGGGTATTCTACTAAGTGAAATAAGTCAGACAGAGAAAGATAAACCGTATGACTTCACTTATATGTGTAATCTAAAAACCAAAACCTATAAAAACAGAAAACAAACTGGTGGTTGCCGGGGGGGGGGGGAATAGGCAAAATGGGTGAAGGGGAGTGGGAGGTACAGGCTTCCAGTTATGGTATAAACAAATCACGGGAATAAAAAGCCTGACAGCATAAGGAATATAGTCAATGGAATCGTAATAGCATTGTGTGGTGACAGAAAGTTCTTACACTTTGTGGTGTGCATAGTGTAACGTATAGAGTTGTGCAATCGCTTATGTGTACACCTGAAACTAATGTGACATTGTGTGGCAACTCTGCTCCAATAAAAAATGAAATGGCACATATTGGCAACTAGTTTATTCAAGCTTGGTGGAGATATCGTGTCACAGAGCCAGCCAGCAACCTCAGAGGAGACTCCAAAACATCTCTTGATGATCAAAGTCTAGGGACGGTGGATCAAGGTGACTGCCAAACCAGGTTCAACCTAAAGCCCACAAGGTGACTGACAGCCCAGAGTGAAAAGGGGGCTCCCATTCCCAGGTTCAAAACAGGTCCTACAGGAGATGGCCTAAAATGGGACTAAAGCCTGTGAGAACAAAACCAACCAGCCATGTTTGAACCATGAGTCAGGGTAGAGAGGCCCTAAACCTGGCCAAGCTGGAAAAGACAAATGAATGCTTTTAGCCATGTCAGAATGTAATTACCTATATTGAATAAAATTCTCTGGAATTGGACAAATAATAGTATGTGGTCTTAAGCTTTCTGTGCATACAGAATGTGCAGTAAAAAGTCTGTGAGAGTCAAGAAAGGATAACAGGTTATGAATCCCAGGGTTTTGCATTTAAGGAAGACCTTTCTGCCACTTTTAAGAACCATAGAATGTTGGGGCACCTGGGTGGCTCAGTTGGTTAAGCGTCTGACTTCGGCTCAGGTCACAGTCTCATGGTTCATGGGTTTAAGCCGTGTGTCGGGCTCTGTGCTGACAGCTCAGAGCCTGGAGCCTGCTTCAGGTTCTGTATCTCCCTCTCTCTGCCCCTTCCCTGCGTGTGCTTTGTCTCTGTCTGTCAAAAATAAATAAATGTTAAAAAGATAAATTAAAAAAAAAAGAATCATAGTATGTTGCTGTCACCTAGAGAAGATACCACCCTGGATGGGAAGCTTTTAACATACTAAGAATTCAGGTAACCAGAGACAATCTTACATTAGGATAGCAGTTTGCAGATAGCCCTTGAAACAAAGGATTTCTATAGTCAACACTGGTACCTCCCTGTTTTGTTAAAATACAGTATGCATTTGAATATTTGTTAGTATGAAAAAAATTCTTAACCACAAAATACCACAATAAAAAAGATAGAAGATAGTAAAAATACAGCCCTGTGTTTTGTCACGTAGTCACTCTACAAGCAACGTACATAGTTCATGGGATCCAGCTCCACGTGGGGCTCTGTGCCCTGCTTGGGATTCTCTCTCTCTCCCTCTCTGTCCCTCCCCTGTTCACATGTGCGCTCTCTCTCGCTCTCTCTCTCTCTCTCAAAATAAATAAACTTTAAAATGTATACATTTAAAAAATGTTTGTTTTTATATCCTCATTTAGCTGATTCTCAAGATCAACCTCATTGTTGACAGGGCTATGGTATACAAACCGGAAAATGTCATAAATATGGAACATTTGTATCTAAATATCTAGTCTGACCCATTATGTTCTTTTCTACCATGTTCATCAAAATATACTATCATATGTCGTAATCAGCCCAGTTTTGGAAAGAAAGCTTTTTAAAATCTATTTTATTTATTTATTTAAATTTATTTATTTATTTTGAGAGAGAGAGTGAGCAGGGGAGGGGCAGAAGGAGAGAAAGATAGAATTCCAAGTAGGCTCTGCTCAGCACGGAGCCCAGCAAAGCCTCAATCCCACCACAGGGTTCGATCCCACTGTGAGATCATGACCTGAGCCAATATCAAGGGTCAGATGTTTCAGGTGCCTGGGTGGCTAAGTCAGGGAAGCCTCTGACTCTTGATTTCGGCTCAGGTCATGATCTCATGGTTGTGAGATCAAGCCTCATGTAGGGCTGTGCCCTCATGTCAGGCTCTGTGCCGAGAGCAAGGAACCTGCTTGGGGTTCTCTGTCTCCCTCTTTCTCTGCACTTCCCCCACTCACACACTCTCTCAATATAAATAAGTAAACATTAAGCAACAACTCTTTTTTTCCCTAGTTGAAATCTTAATTTTAAAATATTTAATATTCAACATATTTTACACAATCTGTTGATTGTTGAATAGGGCACTTCGAGGGCAAACTCAGTATCCAGACCTTAGTATTGTATAACATAAGCAAAATTTGTTTTTTCCTTAAAAGACAATTTGAATTGAAAAAATAACTTGCTACTTTAATATCAGAAATTGACTCAGAGATATGGTTTCTCTGACTTTTGTTTAATGAAATCCTTTCCAGTATTAATATTGCTAATCCCTCTGTCAACAACTTATTTGAATAATGTCTCATTTATATATTTATTTTTGCATTTTATTTTATTTCGTTGTATTATTTTTTTGAGAGAGTGTACAAGCAGAGGAGAGGGGCAGAGGGAGAGAGAGAGAATATCTTAAGCATGGGGCTCAGTCCTACCATCCTGAGATCATGACGTGAACTGAAATCAACAGTCAGATGCTCCACCGACTGAGCCACCCAGGTGCCCCTGGATAATGTCTTAATAAGCTGCAATTTGGAGTTCTGGTCCTGGTAATGGCAGACAAGCTTATATCAGACTAATCTTCCTAAGGATAACAATGGTAAACTTTAGACAAAATATAAAGAACTACTATCATGAGGCACCAAGAGTCCAAACTCTGAAGAAAATAAGGAAGGAGGAGACCCATATTTACACAGCTTTGCCCCTGAAAGCACACCCTAGTACAAACTATGCAAAGTGGCTAGAATTCAAATGGAAATCTGCAATTTTGTTGGTTTGAAATGTCAAAGAATGGAATTCAAAGCTCCTAAAACATGTAGAAATAAAAGGAGGAAATCTCTGAAAGAGAGACAAAGAGGGGGAGCCCTAAATCTGTATATAAGCTCCCCTCACATCCTTTGCTGATTTCTGACCTGTGCATGCATGGGAGAGACTTGAAGGAGCCCAGTGGAAAGTAACAGCTAGATGGCCATAAAGATAAGTAGGTATTTCAGTTGCTGCATAGCATGGGGAGGCTAAATTTAAAGTTTGGATCTGCAGAATTAAAAGGGCTTGGTAAATACCTCACACCTTCAATTGAAATTCCTATGAATTTTACAGGAAAAATTACTATCCCTCAGGACTGGGTATTTGCTCTAGGAGTAAAGGCAAAACTGAAACAAAGCAAAACTGAAACAGACCTGCCCTCACAAAGTATAAAACCAAAGTCTACAGAAATTCAGGGTGATGAGTCCATAATTAATTAAACTGATGACTAGAACAAAAATCAACACTGTTCAGGGGCATCTGAGTAGTTCAGTCAAGTGAAATTGAAATTCAATTGAAATTCCTATGAATTTTACAGGAAAAATTACTATCCCTCAGGACTGGGTATTTGCTCTAGGAGTAAAGGCAAAACTGAAACAAAGCAAAACTGAAACAGACCTGCCCTCACAAAGTATAAAACCAAAGTCTACAGAAATTCAGGGTGATGAGTCCATAATTAATTAAACTGATGACTAGAACAAAAATCAACACTGTTCAGGGGCATCTGAGTAGTTCAGTCAAGTGTCCAACTTGATTTAGGCTCAGGTCACGATCTTAACATTTCATGAGATCAAGCCCCACATCAGGCTGACAGCATGGAGCCTGCTTGGGATTCTCTCTCCATCTCTCTGCCTCTCCCCTACTCATGCACGCTCTCTCTCTCTCTCTCAATAAATAAATAAATAAACAATTAAAAAATCAATACTGTTCAGGGGAAGATAATACAATCCAGGGTCTCTACAACATGTAAATTATAATGTCCAGTATATAATTTTAAAAAATACTAGATAGGTTGTATCATCCTGAGTCTAATCAGAAAACAGAAACCACATAGAGTAATTTAAACAAGAGAAGTTTAATATAAAGAATTATTAAATTATGATAAAAGAGTGATTATTGAAAGATGTAAAGAGAACTCAAAGTTAAAAAAATTAAAAACATCAACATATACAGAGAACTCAAAATGGCACTCTGGGGCTGAGGGAGAGTAGTCAAGGAAGAACAAACTTGGAAGGGGCTTCCCTCTCAAAACTAGGGTTCAGACCTCTTTGGAGAAGGTGTGGATATAAGGCAGTGCGTGACAGAGAAGTTCACTGGTCACTCAATCTAGAGCTGGTCCACATCAGCAGGCAATAGGAAACAGCTTCCCAGTACCTAGGCAAGCGATACTGGCCAGTGTGTCCAGAGGGAGTCAGGGTGTTAGGAGCCTGCTTGCTGGTGGAGTGGTGCAGCCTGGGGTGGGTAATGTGCATGTTTGGGGGACCCTAGGAAACAATTCTCTGGGGTGCAGGCAAGGCAAGGCAGAGTTAGAGCACCACTGCCACTGCAAGGTCTGAGGCAGGAGGGCAACAGGAACCAGTTCTCTGGGATGTAGGCAAAATGAGGCTGGTAGGCAGTTGCACAAAGGAAATTTGAGTATCCAGTATAAGGCCTGAAATGTGCTATTGTCCACATCAGATGGCCACTGCTTGTGGTCATTAGGTCTGGGAAAGGACTGCCAGGTCACCAAAAGACTATGTGCTCTGGGCACAGACTCAGAGCAGTGCACCACTGAATGTTCCCGCCCACACACATACTGATGAACTCTGCAACAGAAGCAAGTGAAAATAATGCAGCATGTCAGAACCAGGAAGAGAAGTGTCCTTCCTCCAGCAGTGTTCCTCCAGGCTTCTCCACTAAGCTCCAATAAAGTAATAACAGGCACAATGCAAAGAAATAAGAAAATGTGATCTAAAACTAAAAGGAGAAGTGATCAGTAGAAATCAACTCTGGAATTAAATATTGGAATTAGCAGACAAAGACTCTGCTTCAGCTATTATAAATATGTTCAAGGACTCAAAGGAAAAGGTGTCATAATGATTGAATAGATGGGAAATAGCAGCAAAGAAATTGACACAATAAATAAAGAACCAAATGAGAATTCTAGATCTGGAAATGAAATCAGAAATGAAGAAAATACTTAATAGCATTTTGGAAGTAATAGAAAAAAGGGTCAATAAACTTGAAGACAGATTAATAGAAAAAATCAAATCTGAAGAACAGAAAGGAAAAAAAAAGATAGAAAAAAACAAAAAGAGTTTCAGTGACCTATAGAGCAATATCAAGGGATCTAATATATGTGGGATTGGAGGATCAGAAGGAGACCAGATAGAAAATGCGACAGAAAAATATGTATATATTTAAAAATTTTTTTTTCAACGTTTATTTATTTTTGGGACAGAGAGAGACAGAGCATGAATGGGGGAGGGGCAGAGAGAGAGGGAGACACAGAATCAGAAACAGGCTCCAGGCTCTGAGCCATCAGCCCAGAGCCTGACGCAGGGCTCGAACTCACGGACCGCGAGATCATGACCTGGCTGAAGTCGGACGCTTAACCGACTGCGCCACCCAGGCGCCCCTATATATATTTAAAGAAATAATGGTGAAAAATGTCAACTTGGATATCTAAGAATCTCCGCAAACTTGAAGCAGACAGATACAAGGGAAACTTCATCTAATAACATCATAATCACACTGCTGAAAACTAAAGATAAAGAGAACATCTTGAAATCAGCAACCGAAAGAAGACATATTGGAGAAAAACAACACAAATGACAGCTTACTTCTGATCAGGAAAAATAATGGAGGCCAGAAGACAATGCAATAACATCTTTAAAGTGCTAGAAGAAAATAAAAACTGTCAACCCAGACACTTTTAGATTAACAAGAGCTGAGAGAATTTGTCATTAACAGCCTCATTCTATGAGAAATACGAAAGGAAGTTTTTCCGGCTGATGTGAGGCAGCATCAAATAGGAGTTTGAATCGATGGGAACAAAGGGCAAACGCTGGAAATAGTAAATATTTGGATAGCTATAAAAGACTACTTATTCTTCCCTTAATTTATTTAAATGACAACTGATTGTGTAAAACAAAAATGTATAACGTTGTATTGTGAGGTTATAGTCTACATAAATGTAAAATATGTAATAATATTAGCACAAGGGTTGGAGTGGCATAAATGGAATGTTACTGTTACAAACCCTAATATTTTGAGGGAAGTGTTACAGTATTAACTCTAAATAGATTGTGATAAATTAAGATGCAGATTGTAATCCTTAGAGCAACCAATAAAAAGTTACCAAAGAGATATGTCTTTTTTATTGAAATATAATTAACATACTGTTATATTAGTTTCAGGTATACAACATAACGATTCAACAGTTCTGTGCATTGCTCAGTGCTCCTTGTAAATGTAGTCACCATCTGTCACCAAACAATGTTACAATCTTACAGTTGTGCAATTACAATCTTACTGACTACATTCCCTATGCTGTGTTTTTCATCTTTGTGACTTATTTATTTTGTAACTGCAAGTTTGTGCCTTTTAATCCCCTTTATCTATTTCACCCATCCCCCCACAACCTCCCCTCTGGCAAACACCAGTTTGTTCTCTGCATTTGTCTTTTTTTGTTTGTTTTCTCTTTGTTTGTTCATTAATTTTGTTTCTTGAATTCCATATATGAATAAAATCATATGGTATTTGTCTTTCTCTGTCTGACTAAATTTCACCTAGCATTATACCCTCTAGCTCCATCCATGTTATTGCAAATGGCCAGATCTCATTCATTTATTTTTATTTTTTATTTTAGAGAGGGGGAGAGAGAGAGAGAGAGAGAGCACACAATTAGGGGAGAGGGGCAGAGGGAGAGAGAGAGAGAATATTAACATGCTGAGTGTGGAGCCTGCTGCAAGGCTCAATCCCACAATCCTGGGATCCTGAGCAAAAATCAAGAATCAACAGACTGAGGGCCACCCAGGAGCCCCAGATCTCATTTTTCATGGCTGAGTAATATTCCATTATATTTATGTGTGTGTATGTATGTATATGTGTATACATATATATATACACATATATACATATACATATATATATAGTACACCTTTATCCATTCATCTATTGACAAAGACATACATCTTAAAAGTAGAGAAATCTAAATGGAATACTCAACTATATTTGATTAACTTGTATGAAGAGAGAAAAGGAGAAACAGATGATGGGATAAATAGAAAACAAATAGCAAAATGTAGACCTAAATCCAACCATATCAATAAGTACACTGATTGTAGATGGGTTATATGCTCCAATCAAAAGGCATGGAACTATTGGGCTAGACTTTTTTAAAAGCAAGACCCAACTATATGCTTTCTAAAAGAGAGAAGTTAACATCCAATTAATCACTGAATAGGTATTTCCTAATTTGTACATCATAAAATTGGAAATATCCCTGGTTTTAACTAAATATGTTTAAGATACTTGGTAGTTTGATTAAATTATTACAGTTTGCTGTAAGAGTCACAATCCACTGAACAGATGGGATTTAGGGATCTCATGAGACAATTTTGTTTCTGCTGCTGCCAATGGATTATTTGTTCATGTAACTTTCTGCTCCCTCTATAACTGTATGCATTAGTATGTCATATTTAAACTTCAGATATGATCTAATATCTAGAACCACATTTTAGGCAGGTAAAATCATTCTAACAGTCTTTAAGGAAGACAGAAATGATCTGTTAACAAACAAATCGAATGATATGAGATCATAGTGACTCAATGAGAATCAAATGTTCAATAGCAGCACTTCTTGCCAATTTAGAGAGACAATGGGGAGTGGTCAGAGACTGGGGGTCACAGGGAGTCCACAGACTTTGCTTTGACCTCTGTCTCCTCCTCTTATAAGTAGCTAACTTTTGGGTTGGTCACCTGTTTCCTCCTCTGAAACAGGAGGATGAGGAGGAGCTAGACTGCTTAGGTTCTAATCAAACCACCTCCTTCTAACTAATTTGGGACGAGTTACTTAGCTTTTTTTTATGTTCACTTCCTCATCTGTGCAATGAATATAATAATAGCACCAACCTTATACAGTGTATGAGGATTGAGTGAATGAATATTTGTAGAGCTCTTAGAACAAATCCTGACACGTAGTCAGCATTGTATAACTGTTCGCTAAAGAAAATATCTTCTTCGTTGAGTTCTTATAACAATTAAGATGAGTTAAATCACTTACCACTATGTCTGACAAATAGTAAGTACTCAGTCAACAATAGTTGTCATTACTGGAGGTGCTATGGGTGATCATTGCTAAATATTAGGAAATTGTCGGGGCGCCTGGGTGGCTCAGTCGGTTGAGCGTCCGACTTCAGCTCAGGTCACGATCTCACGGTTTGTGAGTTCGAGCCCCGCGTCAGGCTCTGGGCTGATGGCTCAGAGCCTGGAGCCTGCTTCCGATTCTGTGTCTCCCTCTCTCTCTGCCCCTCCCCCATTCATGCTCTGTCTCTCTCTGTCTCAAAAATAAATAAACATTAAAAAATTAAAATAAATAAATAAATAAATAAATAAATAAATAAATAAATAAATAAATAAATATTAGGAAATTGTCTCACTAGTACACTTCCTATAAGGTACTGGAGAGAAGTCCTTGCCAATTAATAATGAGTTGGTGATCTTTAGGCATTTTTTAATAGGCTATACAATCAAGTATAAAAGTGGTGGTAAGAAAAACTTTGCATGCAAAGAGACCCCCTAAGAAATTAAATAAAAATTGGAGGGGTGATAATGCTGATAAAGTTGTAACTGTCAATACTGTTCAATGCTGGTGAAAATGTTAGTGGAAAACTAAAGCTTTAGGAATTGCTGCCTTTGGAGTGGGTATAATTAATGGAGGAGGAAATCAGGCTTTCAAAGATCCTGTTCTACAGACTGGCAGCATTAGCATCCTCTGAGAGCTTGTTAGAAATGCAGAATCTTGGGCCCTACCAGAATCAGAATTAACAAGATCCCCAGTTGATTCTCATGCAAATTAAAATTTGAGAAGCATTGTTGTAGCGTATTTTCACTTTCCATGTTTTTCTCTGGTGTTTAATACACCTTATTAATAATATTGAGATTTGGGTAATATTATGTCTCTTTAGAGTGACACATTTATCTCTGAAGATGCGACTTTAAAATTTGGCTATATGCATAATTTTATTATATCCTCAGAATAAATTTTTTCTAATCAAAAGCCACTTCTAGTTTTATAATGCAAATCAACGTGAAAGGAGCCACCAAGCAGGTTTTAAGAGTACATGTCACTGGCATTTCTCAATTTTATTGCATGAGGGATGCATATATTTTAAAAATCATCCCTGAATCACTAGAATTCAGAGTTTCATCACTTTTCACAGTTCACCTTTGCTTGCCTGAAGACGAGAAATGGAAGATAAAACAGATCCCTGATTTGTGCTTTTTCTGTTGTCATGAAGTCACAATTCACTGACTTTTAAAATAGAATGTTTCAAGACCAAATATTTTATTTGGATGTATCTGAACAGCTAAAATATTTCTATTGAAACTCTCTGTGAGAAAACATTCTAGATATGAAACATCTGTTTTTGATCATTTCTGTTAAAGACTGTATTTGCACAGGTCAGAGAGGCCCTTGGTGATATTGTGTTATTCTAAGTACAGTATTTCCATGATGTAGTATTCTTCAAGGGTTGGGTAGCAGTAGTCACCCCATAACATGGTTCAAACATTCCCAACATACTTGGGAATATGTATGTCTGCATCTATATAAAACTAGCTTTCTCATTTCCTCCTTGCTACTTGGGGATAGAGGGTATGGAGTGTGTGGGTGGAGTTTGAACACAGCTATGGAAACACACTGGAGGCTCAATATCAGGGGCAAAGTGCCTGGGAAGAGTCAATGGCGACAGGAGTATCGGCCTCAGTATTTCTCAGGTTGGGGTCATTACCACCAGTGCCCCTTTCATATGATCCCCTGGCCCAGAGTGAATATGACAGGGGGACCTGCCATTGATTTTAGTGTGGGGCTGGGGACCATCATTCACCACCTTTTGCAGAGTGAGGTATCTGAAAGTTATACCCTCTAGTCCAACTTTCCTTGTGCAGGCTACTGGAGCTTGAGATCTCGTGATCAAACCTTTAGGCTTTCAACCTCGGCTACATGGCTACACTATTAGAATCACCCGGGGTGAGGGGAGCTTTAAAACTTACTGAAGCCCAAGTCTTACCCTCAGACATTCTGATTTCATTGTTCTGGGGTATGCCCTGGGCATTGAGATGTTTTATTTTATTTTTATTTATTTTTTAATGTCTTTATTTATTTGAGAGAGAGAGAGAGAGAGAGAGAGAGAGAGAGAGAGAGACTGACTGACAGCAGGGGAGGGGCAGAGAGAGAGGGAGACACAGAATCCAAAGCAGGCTCCGGGCTCTGAGCTGTCAGAACAGAGCCCAATGCAGGGCTCGAACTAGTGAACAAGGAGATCATGACCTGAGCCAAAGTTGGACGCTTAACGACTGAGCCACCCTGGTGCCCCAGCATTGAGATATTTTAAAGCACCCTGGTGACCAATGTGTAGTGAGCAGGTTTCTGTACCACAACCTTAGGGCTCACTGTTCTCTCACCTTCCTCAAGACCCTCCCACCTGCCCAATTTCAGCTCCTCTATTCAGTTCCTTCTCTCTCTCTCCTTAGAATTGCTACTCAGCAGCTTTCCAAGGCTGGGTCCTTCTGCCTGCAGTGAATGACTCCCCAGATTCTTGGGTCTTAGAAATTGTTATGGACTGAATTATGTTCCTCCCAAATCCATATGTTAAAATACCTCAGATTGTGACTGTATTTGGAGACATGGCCTTTAAAGAGATAATTAACGTAAGATGAGTTCATATGGGTGAACCCTGACCCAGTGTGGTGAGTTTATAAGAGGAGATTAGGCCACAGGCATATACAGAAAACCACATGAAGACAGAGAGAAGAGTGTCCACTACAAGCCAAGGAGGGAGCCTTCTGAAGAAATCAACACTGTGGATATCGTGATCTCAGACTTCTAGACTCCAGAACTGTAAGGAAGCAAACTTCTGTTGTTTAAGTCACCCAGTCTGTCTACTTATTATGGCAGCCCGAGCTTACGAAGAAGGAATCTTCCTGGAATACCGGATGCTTTGTGAGTCATGGTCCTTCTGTCTCAAGAGGCTGACTCTGCTGGGCATGTGGATTAGTCTTTAATATATGAGAGGGCTTTATGCACAGACAGGAACACCCACAATGATATGAACTTTACTTAATGTTCAACGGATTGAGCATTTATGCATTAATAGAAAATTTGATTGAATTCCCTTAACTGAAATTGCAAATCCAATATGATTGATTCTTTTGAATATTTCAGTACCTTAGATAGCAGACAACATACACAAATATAACAAGACTTATCATATTTAACTTTAAACTGTTCTATATATCAAATGCCATATGTTGAGTTTATTTCTTCATTAAAGTTGCTTTATACATTCCTAGCATTATGGATGATCTTACTTTGGCATCTTCCTAATGTTCAATAATATTAGTTTGATATGTTCTAGGTCACAATTCTCAGACCCCAAAACTCACTGAGGTTCTGGATTTTTTTTTTTACCATTTCTTGGAGCACAAAATTCAGTTTTCCCCAACTAATTAAAATCCAACCATTAATTACAATACTGAGCCCCTTTTTCTTACTGCAAAATTTAGTTGTTAGGTTACTTAGACTTTTTTTTTTTTAATGTTTTATTTTGAGACAGAGAGAGACAGAGTATGAGCGGGGAGGGGCAGAGAGAGAGGGAGACACAGAATCTGAAGCAGGTTCCAGGCTTTGAGCTGTCAGCACAGAGCCTGATGTGGGGCTCAAACCCATGAGCTGTGAGATCATGACCTGAACTGAAGTTGGACTCTCAACCGACTGAGCCACCCAGGCACCCCATGTTACTTGGACTTTTTAAGTCCACTCTCTTTTCTAGATTTAAGTTTGTCACCAAGACTTGGTGTTTGCCTCTGAAAATAATGTATTTTAAGTGTTGGCCAAGACTATATAATGCAATGCCCTATATTGGGATAGACTGATCTGCTCTATTTAGGGTTATAAACAACATCTGTGTCTTTACTGTTGTTTTATTATCATTAGTGGAACCAACAGGATTTCATTCCCTAGGAGTTGAGTCTATGTTCTCAGCAACCCTCTGCAGGATATTTAGGAAACTTATTACCTTGGAATGTACTGCAAACCCCCTTTATATTTGTCTTTTGTGACTGACCCTGTTTAACTGCTGGGCCCTTTGTCCATCTAATTATTCTACCCATTCTATTAACTCATTAATTAGCAGCTCATACTCCTCCAAGGACCCCACTTGTTTCAATTGACCTTAATAATTGTACTTTGATGCTGAAATCATCACATCAGGACCAATGCCTGAGCTTGGGTCATATGAAAAATATCTTCTAACTAGTTAACCTTGGAAACTGCCTTGTTCAAAGGCTTTAACCATCTAGGCCTTCTTCCCATCCTCACTTCAATGTGGGGAGCAGGGAGAAGGGCAGTCTCATCACACATGCTTGGGATCTTTTGTGATCAGCAGATAAACAGAAAGAGACAACATGATTCTCTTTCCCCCCCCCCCCCCACCCCTTAGCTGATTTAGGATCACTCTGGAGAGTCTAAAAGCAGATACAGGTAGTTAGGACTTTATGAGATCAGACCTGAGCTGATATATATATATATATATATATATATATATATATATATATATATACATACATACATACATACATACCATATTCTATCTTAATAGTCCTCAAAACAATCTTTTGAGCTAGGTGTTATCTGTATAGTATAAATAAGGACACTGCAGCTTAGTGAGATTAGGTAAATATCCATCAATTAGTATGGCAGGAATTTTATCTAATTGCTAAAGTTATTTTTTTAATTTAAACTTCATCATTAAAGTAAAATATACAGACTGAAAAGTGTTATAAGTGTACAGATTGATGAATTATTGCAAAGTGAATAACCCATTATAAGTAACCACTGTGGATGAAGGAAATACAATGATCCCAGTATCCCAGAATATCCCCTCTGGATCTCCAGCCCTCCTCCCCAAAGCTTGACCACTACATTGAATTCTAATACCATAGATTAATTTTTGTCTATTTTTTCAACTTTATATAATCACATCATATGGTATATATTCTTTTGTGCCTAGCTTCTTTTATTAAACATTATCTTGTGAGATTTTAGTCCTAATGTTGTATGCAGCGATATTTCATTTATTAAGGTTACTGAATAGTATTCCATTGTTTAAATATAACTATTTATTCTACTATTGATGAGCATTTAAACTATTATAACAATGCTACTGTGGAGACTCTTATAAAGGTCTTTTGGTGCAAAATATTTGAACATGCTTTTGTTGGATCTATACCTATGGATGGAATGGATACATTCTAGGGTATTGGCATGTTCAGCTTTAGGACATTTCATATGCATCACATCATATATATATGATATAAACATAACTTATGGATGATATTAACTTTGACCAGCTTCTAAGGTCCTGTCTTGCCAGTTTTCCCTACTGAAGTTACTGTTTTTCCCCTTTCCACTCTATTAAGTAAAAGCAAGTCATGAAGTTTAGCCTCTACTCAAGGGGAGAGAATTAAGCTCCACCTTCTAGAGGAAGAAATATGAAAGACTTTGCAGTCTTATGTTAAAACCATAAGAATTAATAAGTTAATAAATATTGGAGGAAAAATAAATATTTGGGGGAAGATACTTTGAGGCTAGGCAAATACTTTGTTTCTTGTAAAGTTTCATCCACTATTACTAGTATTCACCAGATCTTGCTTACAGTAGTTATTATTGTGGTTCAATTTTCTATTTCCCTCATTCCTTCTACATTTAGTACTTGAAATTTTTCTATAAGGAAAATCTGTCCCTCCTTATTTATAGCAGTAGGGAGGCAAGAAAGTTTTATTTTAAGGGTTATAATACAACACTGTTATTATTTAATTTTTTGGGCTCAGATTGTTCCATTGGAACCTCTTTCAAAGGGTTCTTGTACTTTTAACATACCCTGTCCTTTTTTTCTTCTTTTTTTTAGCACCTTCTTCTTAAACAGCTTTATTGAGGGTATAATTTATATGCCGTCAAATTTACCTGTTTTAAGATTATTTACATGTTTAATTCTAGGAAATTTCATGCCCATCACATCATATCAGAGTATACGTGATATCAATACAATTTTTAGTGTATTTACAGAATTGTGCAACAATTAGGACAATGTAACCTTTGAATATTTCCATCACCCCAAAATGAAATCTCATGTGCATTTGCAGTCATTCCCCACCACTCTCAGCCTAGGCAATCACTAACCCACTTTTTGTCTCTATAGCCTTGTCTTTCCTGGGTACTTCCTTACTTTTTGGCACTGTAAGATGCTCCAGGCTCATATTGTATTTTCCCTGCTCTACCCCTGGAGCCAACCATTTCAAGGAGCACTGGTTCTTTTGTTGTTGTTTGTTTGTTGGAGAAAGGTATTTAGATGCCAAGATCTGGGTGCTAGGTGTACTTGTAGCTGCCTCCGTGTCACTGCTTCCAGCTTCTCTCAGTGGAAAATGGCGGAAATATGTGTGTGAATACTAACTCATGTATACACACATACCTGTATTTACTTCTAACTGTATACATGTTAATATAAATATAAGTTCATGTAGTACCTGAACTCTAATCCAGTACCATCGGGTCCATTCTAGCCTTTCCCCCTTGCTTATTTGTAATATCTTTCTTTGACAGTGAGAAACCTGGCTCTCATTATCCACAATACATTTTATTACTTATTCAATTTTTATGTATGTGTGTACTGGGTTGATTGGTGTCCTCATAAAGACATGTCAACGTTCTAACCATTAAAGCTATGAATGTAACCTTATCTGAAAAAAGGGTCTTTGCAGATGTAGTTAAGATCTCAAGTTTTTTACCCTGGATTGTCTGGGTGGGCCTTACATCCAATGACAAGTGTCCTTATGAGAGACACATAGAGGAAAGGCACAAAGAGGAGAAAGCCATGTGAAGACAGAGGCAGAGATTAGAGTGATATAGCCATAAGCCAAGGAACATCTGTAGTCACCAGAAACTTAAAGAGGCAAGGAAGCATTCTCCTGTAAAGACTTCAGTGAGACCATGGCCCTAACGATACCTTGATTTTGAACTTCAGGTTTCCAGAACAATGAGAGAATAAATTTCTTTTCTTTTTTTTTTTTTTTTTTTTTTTTGGTCTAGCTTCTTCCACTCAGCATAATGATTTTGAGATTCATTGTTGGATATATAAAAAAAAGTGTTCTCTTTTATTGCTGAATACTATTCCATTATATGGATATATCACAATTTGCTAATCCATATGCCACTGATGGACATTCAGGGTTTTTTTTTTTAGTTTTAGCTATTACAAATAAAGCTGCTAAGAACATTTTAATGCAAATCTTTGTGTAGACATACATTTTTTAATTCTCTTGGATAAATACCTAGGAGTAGACTAGCTGGGTCATGTGGTAGGTACATGTTTAACTTTTTAAGAAACTGGGGTGCCTGGGTGGCTCAGTCAGTTAAGCATTGGACTTCGGCTCAGGTCATGATCTCTGAGCCCCACCTCAGACTCTCAGCTGTCAGTACAGAGCCTACTTCAGATCATCTGTCACCATCTCTCTGTGCCCTTCTCCCGTTCATTCTCTCTCTTTCTCAAAAATAAACATTTAATAAACACATACATACATACATACATACAATTTTAAGAAACTGTCAACTTGTTTTCTAAAGTGGTTATACTACTTTGCATTTTTATTATCAGTGTATGTGAGTTCCATTTATAAAGAACAGAAGCTTAAAACTTTGATCAAGTCCAAATTATCGTTTTTTTTCTTTTATGGCTCATGCCTTTTGTGTTCTGAGACTTCTTTGCCTCATTCAAGGTCACAGAGATTTTTTCTCTTTTTTTCTGTAAGTTTTATACTTTTAACTCTTACGTTCATATTTAGGATCCATTTCAAGTTCATTTTTGCAGTGAGTGAGATGTAAGGGTAGAGGTTCATTTTTGCATTTAGATGTTTAATTGTTCCAGAAATATTTGTTGAAAAGACTATCTCCCCCACCCTGCTCCCTGCTCACTTAATCACCTTGACAACTATGTTGAAAAATCGATTGACCATATTTGGTTGGAGCCTTTATTCTGTTCTATTGACCTCTATGTATATCCTTGTGCCAATATCACATACACTGTAGTCTTCATCACCAATAGTAAATATCCTCCAGTTTTGTTCTTCAAGATTATCTTGATTATTCTTAGTCTTTTGCATTTCCATATAAATCTTAGAATCGGTTTATCAATTCTCTCCCTATCCTCACATACACACACTTACCCCTACTTATTAGGTTAAAAAAAAAAAACTTTTTTCTTTTGAAGTATGACAAATATACAGAAGTGTACCAATCATAGGTATATACTTTGATGAATTTTCAGAGTTAACATACCAGATCAAGAAACAAGAACAAAACAGCACTCTGGGGCACTCTTCAAATGATCCACCCCAAAAGGAAATACTTTGGTGTCTTTTGCTTAACTTTTTAAGAGGTTCATCCATATTGTTGAAAATAGCTATAGTTTTGTTCATTCTCATTGCTGTGTAATGTTCCACTATGTGAACATAGCATAATTTGTTCATCCATTCCACTGGTAGGCATTTGGGTAGTTTCCAGTTGGGAGCTATTATTATTGTGTTGTGAACATTCTTGTAGTCTTTTGAGGGGAGACATGTAAGCATTTTCACCTGGATATATACCTAGGAGTGGAATTGTGGGGTCTCAAGGTTTGTAGTTCAGTTTTAGTAGACACTGCAAACCGCGCCAAGAGGTGATTGTACTATTTTACACTCCTAATTGCAATGTTTGTATGGTTCTTACAATCCTTGGTATTTTCTTTCATTTTTTGGCACTCTGATGGGCATGCAGTGGTATTACATTGTGGGTTTTTTTTTTTTTTAAATAAAGGTAAAATACACAGAACATAAAATTTGCCATCTTAACCTTGTTTCAGTGTACAGGTCAGTGGTATTAAGTATGTTCACAGTATTGTGCTATCATCACCAACATCCATCCATAAAACTCTTAAAATTTTACAAAACTGAAACTCTGAAACCCATGAAACAGTAACTCCCTATTTCCCCTCCTCCATCCCCAGTCAACCATTATCCTGCTTTTTGTCTCTATGAATCTGACTACTCTAGGCACCTCATCTAAGTGGAATCATATATTATTTGTCCTTTAGTAACTGGCTTCTTTCACTTAGTGTAATGTCCTCAAGGTTCTTCATTTTGCAAGATATGTTAGCATTTCCTTCCTTTTTAAGGCTGAGTAATATTCCATTGTATGTATATATCACAGTTTGTTTATACATTCATTCATCGGTGGACACTTGAGTTACTTCCACATTTTGGTTATTGGGAATGCTGCTGCTATGCAAATGGGTGTACAAATATCAGTTTAAAGTTCATGGTTGTACAAATATCAGCTTTTAATTTGTTGTGGTATATATCCAGAAGTGAAATTCCTGAATCACATGATGATTATATATATTTTTTTCAGCTTGTTTATTTATTTTGAGAGAAAGAGAGAGCCCATTAGCGTGAGTGGGGGAGGGGCAGAGAGAGAGAATATGCGCTAACAGCATGGAGCCCAACTTGGGGCTCAGTCTCACAAACCATGAGATCATGACCTGAGTGAAAATCAAGAGTCTGATGTTCCACTGACTGAGCCACCCAGGCACCGCTCTATTTTTAACTTTTTGGGGAACTACCACACTGCTTTCTCTAATGGGTGCACCATTTTACCTTCCCACCAACAGTGCACAGGGGTTCCAATTTCTCCACCTTGTCACCAATGCTTCTTTTCTGTTTTTGTTTTGTTTTGTTTTATAATAGTGATCCTAATAGGTGTAAAAAGGTGCATTGTGGTTTTATTTGCCTTTTCCTGGTACTAATGAAGTTAAACACCTTCTTCTGCCATTATTTGGCCTTGGGAACCTCTTTTATAAAATGAATATTCAAGTCTTTGCTCATTTTTCTTACAGGTTGTCACTCTTATTCTTATCGGCTTATAATTTATATATTCTGAATGAATACTTTGATAGACATATGATTTGCAAATGCCTTATTCTCTTGGCTACTTTTTCTAGTAGGAGGGGAAATCTATAGCTTATGTTTTGTTCATGTATTTGAAAATCAAACCTCGGTCCTCCCCATTTTTTAAGATTTAATAGTAATTGAACCTTTTCTATGAAACACCCTTTTATTACTTTCTTATAACTCTAACCTCCAATAATTTTTTCCATCTCTGCCCTTGTAGAGTGCTTACTGTCTAATTTTGTGATCTAATGGTATGTAATTCTACTCTTGTCTCTTACATGTTCTCCATCCAGTCCCTATTGCTAACTTTTTCCTTGCCTAGACTTTAAATTTTTTTTTTTAACATTTATTTATTTTTGAGACAGAGAGAGACAGAGCATGAACGGGGGAGGGGCAGAGAGAGAGGGAGACACAGAATGGGAAGCAGGCTCCAGGCTCTGAGCCATCAGCCCAGAGCCTGACGCGGGACTCGAACCCACAGACCGCGAGATCGTGACCTGAGCTGAAGTCGGACGCTCAACCGACTGAGCCACCCAGGCGCCCGCCTAGACTTTAAAAGAGAGGGCAGGAACCTTCTTTTATACTCTTAGCATGTACTGATATGTACAACTATAGCAAGAGCTGAGTACTTGTTACATGATTTGAAAAAGATTAATATTACAAGGAATATCTAGTAATCTTTAAGAAGAATTGCTAGCAAATAAATTGTTGAAATTAAATACAATTGTGTTATAGAGATCTTGAAAACAGAGCCACAGAAGTGTTCACTAAATGAGTCTGTCTCTACAACATAAAGGAATAAATAGTATTGGGAATGTTCCTCTTTAACTGCCCTAGATGTTATTTGGAATTCCAATCATTAACAGTTCTGTATACTACCTTCGTTATCAGTCTTGTTTATTTTTTCACCTCTAAAATCACTCATTTTTCACCTAGAGTTGGTATAATTATCCTGTTCTCCATTTTTTTAATGCTTTTGTTCTGCTGTTGGTCTCTTGATGAAAGTTCACCCATTCATATCATGAGTCTGGGTAAGCCTGAACTGATAATGCAGGTGGCCCCAGAAACAGTTTTCCCTAAAAGTGGAATCTGAGCTTTATTAGAGGAAACAACAACAACAAAATTTTTAAGCCTCATTTTAATATATTTTTGCAAGACTACTTTAATTAAATTTCATGCTTGCCTTCTGGGACTGAGATCAAGAAAAATTAGATGTGTTACCTCTTTAGGGGTGTTCTGATGGAATGCCTGCATTTCTCTCATATAGGAGATAACAAGACAACCAGTGTTTTTACAGGCTTTGGGCCCTTTCCCTTGGAATTCTACAACAAACCTCTCAAATTCAAGTGTAACTTTCTTGGAATGAAATGCTCCAATATGATGCCAGAATCCTCTTTCTGCATCTGGTAAATCAGAGAAAATGAGTCAAAACTCATAGGGAATTCTCTATCAGCTACTGACACATTTAGGAAGGTATATGAAATTCTTAAAACCCCAAGGCACTATTTAATGTATTACTACAACAAAACCAGTGGGGCAATTTTCTATGATATGGCCAATTCAGTCATTATTACGACAGGGATGCAATAAATATAAAACATTTCCCCACATGTTTAACTCATTATGGAAAAACAACACTGGGTAAGTCAGAATGCTTGGGGACCTGAGATGGAGTACAATAATAGATGGTTCTAGTTAGTACAGGCTTTGGTTGCACTTAACAGAAGCTGATTATAATAGCTTAACCAAATAAGGAGGTTATTTATCCACTGTAATAGGAGTCTGGGGTAGGCAGTACAAGGCTGATGAAGCCACTTGAGAAACCAGGTCCCTTCTCCCCACCTGCTCTACCATCCCCAGCACAGTCACAAATGGCTGTTTGTCTCCACAATCTGGATAAAGGGGAGGACAGGTTAAGGGCAGAAAGTTGTGTGCATGTGTGTGTGTTATTTTATATATATGTGTGTATATATGTATATAATTATATATATGATAAAATATGGGGAAATTATATATATTATGGGGAAATATATATATGTATGTGTGTGTGTGTGTGTGTGTGTGTGTGTGTGTGTGTGTGTGTGTGTGTATATATATATATATCTCTCTCTCAGAGAAAAAAGTAGCTTTCCATGAAATAACTTCTGTTTCAGCTCATTGGCCAGCGAGTTAGATGATCATCCTAGCTGGAAGGGCATTTTGGAGTTTTTTAAGTTAGATTTGTTACACCCACCCCCAAGCAAATTTATGATTCTGTTAGCAAGGAAGAACAGTAAATAGTGGGTAGGCAAACTGGCAGTGTCTAGCACATTGATTAATTGAGTTAAGTGCCATACTTTATATTTTAAATGTTGCTGTTAGACATTTTTCCAAAATGTATTTATCCATTTCTTTTGAAAGTTCTCCAACACACACAGATCATAACTACAATTTTTTTCATTGTTTCTCACCTTACTTGATTTTTCCAATAAGAAAGGACAATTCATGATACACCCACTTGATGGACTACTGCAGAGTCAATACAAACAAATGTATGGCAAAAGATTTGCACAATGCCACACACAAAAAAAGTGTCCAAATGAGTAACAAACATGAAAAACATGCTCACCTTTGTCATGGGGAATATGCAAATTAAAGCCATAATAAATTACTATCACAAACCCAGCAAAATGTTTATACTTAGAAAGGCCAAAGGGAGCAACTGAAACCCTCATACACTGCTGGTGCCAGGATAAAATGGTATCTCTTTGGAATGTTATTTGTTAGTATCTACTAAACCCAAACCTATAAGCTAGCAATCCCCTTCCTAAGTATATGCTTATCTCTGCTCACCGAAACACATGCACAAACATGTTTATATTCACAATAGCAAAATCCTAAAACTAACAAAATATGTACCAAGAGTAGAATGGATTAATAAATCATGGTAGAGTCACATGATGGAATACTATACAGCAATGAGAATGAGCAAACTACAATTACAGGCAGGCAACACTATGGATGATTTGGACAAACATGTTTAAGCAAAAGAAGCCAGACAAAGCCATGGGAAAGGACCTACTGCGTGAGTCCACTTACATCAAGTTCAAAAATAGCCAAAATTGTCCTATGACTTCTAAGAAGTCAGAAAAGTAGTTAAAATTCTGACAGGAGAGTAGTGACTTAAAACAGGCAAGAAGAGGACCTGTGGGATACTGATCCTATTTCTTGATCTGGATGCTGGTTAACTGGGCAAGTTTACTTTGTGAAAATTCACCAAGGTATATATGATTAGTTAACTTTTCTGTGTGTGTAGTCTACTGCAGTAAAAAGAAGAGAAAGTCACAATCGTATACTGCTGTTACAGTGAAAGTACCCCATCTTTTGTCAGAGGGCAATTCTATCTAACCATGCTTTAGATTCCAGGTCATTTTTTAAAAACTGTTTCAAAGCCTTGAGGTATTATTTATCTTCCTTCTCTCATATCTGTAACATCTCCTGCTCTACTAGTGCCATCCCATTAGCATTTTTTCATGTTTCAGACTCTCCAATTAAAACAATAACAACCACCACCCTCTCCTCTACCCATATGTTTCCTTTGGCTAATTCTTTGTTTTCTTTCACTACCAAAATTATTGACTGAAGAAGGTCTCAGCTCTCTTGCCTTCCATTTTTTCCTTTACTCATTGCAATTTGGTTCGCTTCCCTATAATTCACCTAAATCTATATTTGTCCATTTCTAAAACAGCCTCTCTGTTGCTAATTCAATGAACACCTTTCAATCCTATTCGCCTTTTTAGTATTATTTGCTATTCTGCAACCATTCCTACCATTTGGGAAAGGTCTCTTCCTTGGGCATTTACGACCTAGCTGGCTCCTGATTCCCCACCCAACTTTTCTAGCCACTAATTCTGTTTTCATTATAAACTCCTCTTCTTCTATTCATTTTTGAAGTGTTACCCTAAATTCAGAACTACAGAGCTGTACATGTAACTGCCATGCAACATTGTCACTTAGATGTCTCACAAGTACTGAAAAGTCAACTAAGCTTAACATTTTTCTCCCATTGTTCATCTTGCTAATGTTACTTGTCTCAGTAAACAGCACCAACCAGTACCCAAGCCTGATACTCATAGTTATTGAATAAAACACAGAAGATGCAAAATTGTGGTTACGACTTCTGCTTCTGGGTATCATGGTGAACTAGATATCATAAGGGAAATCCTCCTGCAAAACAACTCGATGCTGTATCAAAAACATTTTTTGATGTTTTGGTAGGCTCTCAGAAATTAGAAATCTCTTCAGAGAACCCTCTTCCCACCAAATAAAGAGAAATAAATCTTGCGCAGAAACTAGAGCAAGGGTCTACATGCACACTAGAGAGATGGGGTTGATCTGAGTGCAAATGCCCACAGCAGCTGTGTGTGAGGTGAATCAGATACTCCTGCATTTAGGGGACACCATAGAAAGGGTTAAAGTGGCCCCAGGTTGCTACAACTCCTGAGCACATGGCAGCAGATGCAAATCCTCTTTGAAAGAAAGTGTCCTCAATTTAAGCCATCAGAATTCCCACATGTTAAGATCAAGGAAATATGAATTCACAACCTCTAAAATCACCAAAGATACAGGAGGCAAACCACCACAGGTGAGAGAGATAAAAACATACAACTTATTTAGATATTGGGATTGTTAGATACAGAGAGTATAAAATAACTAGGTAAGAGATGTTTAAAGAAATAAAGTGTGGAACCACAAAGATAGGCAAGCAATTAGAGACCATCAGGAATGAGAAAGATCTGGGTAACAATAAAATGGAACTTCTAAAAATGACAAATAGATTTTTAGAAACAAAAACCTCAGTGTGTAGGGGTTTAACAACAAATGAAACAGAGCTGAAGTGTGAACTGGAGCATGTGGCTGAAGAAATTACCCAGAATGCAGCACAGAGAGAAGATGGAAGAGATGAAAGAAGCTAAGAGATACAGAGAACAGAAGAGTGTTTCCTGAACCCAAACACTACGAAACACTCTGAACCCAAAGATGAGAGAGAACTGAGGAAAAGGAATAATTGAAGAGATAATGATTGAGAATTTTCCGGAAGGGATCATGGACATAAGTCTATCTTACCAAGCAGAGTAAAAGAAACTCAGATATAGATACATCATAGTGAAACTGAAGAACAGCAAAAAGATTCCAAAAGTAGCCAGAGAAAGAACAGATCATTCATAAAAGTACAACCAGCAATGGTGAAAGCCAGAATTAATGCCATGTTTTGAAAGTGTCAGTCTTGCATTGTAAATCCAATCTATTTTTTAAGTATGAAAGTGATATAAAGGCATTTGGGGATAAACAAAAAGAATTTACCAAGAAACTTCCATTAAAAGAACTTCTAAAGATTTACTTCAGGAAGAAGGATAATAGAATGATGGTCTGAGACATAAGAAGGAATGGTAAGTTAGATAGCAAATGTATATGTATACAGTTGACCTTGAACAACACAGGGGTTAGGTGCACATACCCCTCATGTGGTAAAAAATCCATATATAACTTTTGACTCCCCCAAAACTTAACTACTAATAGACTACTGTTGACTGGAATCGTTACTGATTCAAATCATAAGGAAGAGAGTACTGTACTATATAAAAAAAAAAAAACAAACATGTATAAAAAAGCCAAAATCCAGCTATGTAAAGTTTACAAGAGACATCTAAAATTTAAGGACAGGGAAAGGGGGTGGTGGGGTGTGGGTTGAATAGGGAATGGGAGGTTGGGGGGTGAGGAAAAGAAAGGGGAGGGGACAGGGAAGGGGGAGGGAGAGAGAAATGACCAGATAAACATTAATAAAAAGAGAGCAGGAATAGTTACCTTAATATTTGACAAAATAAAAAATTAAGACAAAAAGCATTATTGGTGATAAAAGAGGGCCACTACTTAATGCAATGGTTAAATGTATCAGAATGAAAATATAACAATTTTAAGTTGTATGTATTCAATTAAATAACCTCAAGCTATTAAAAACAAAAATTCATAGAATTTCAAGATAAAATGAAGAAATCTAGAATTGTAGGTACTGTGTTCTTTACTATAAAAATCATAAATAGAACAATGAGTGAATATATTCAAAAGAAAACATGTATTACTTGTGGGATTAAGGGTGGTTTTTCTCCATTTTCTAAGTTTTGTTAATTGTTTCATAATTATTTTTACAACTAAAACACTTTTTTCAAGAACTAAATATGGATGTGAAAATTTTAGCTAATTGAGGGCTTGGGGTAGGCTTAGATAATTATGGTTTTACTATATTTGGGGGAAATTATATAGTTTTAGCCTACACCAATGTTTAACAGGTTAAGTACATTTTAACACAACTTAACTCCTTGTTTGTGCTTTTGGGAAAATGTCAAATAATTTACTCATGGACTTAAAATTCTCAGACACTCCTTGACTGATACATCAAGGGATCTGATTTATTACATAGTTTCTGTTTTCCTAAATAAGAATTTAAACATTTTGGAAAGAATGCATAACTCACTCTTAAATATGCTACCACTGTTTGTTAATTCTGGATATCTGTATCAGCAAGAGCTAAGATTTTTCTCTGCTTCTGCCCAGACATTGCTATTATCACTGTTACCCTGAAAAAAAAAAAAGTAGAGAATGATACAAATTGTTAATTCATTTTTTGTTTTTTAGATTGATACTCCTATGGACTTAACATATTGCTATTCCTAAATATGTTCTTCCTATACTTGTATCTTTTGATATAACGTTGTGGTAAGCAACTTATATGAAATTGTAACAGATCGTGGTGTACAAACAGAAAATAAGGCAACATGCTAGGAAGCTGGTTCTAAAGAAAATAGGTACAAAATTATTTTATTATAGTATAGATCTTCCTCAATTTACAGTGGGATTATATCCTGATAAACTCATGGCAAACTGGAAATATCTTAAATCAGCAATGCATTTAATATACCTAATATACGTATGATCTTACACGTCATAGCTTAACCTAGCGACCTTAAATGTGCTCAGAACATTTACATTAACCAACAGTTGGGCAAAATCATCTAACACACAGTCTATTTTATAATGAAGTATTGAATACTTCCTGTAATTTATTGAATACTGAAAGTGAAAAACAGAATGGTTACAAGTGTATCAGTTGTTTTCTCTTGTGATCACGTGGCTGACTGGGAGCTGACTGTTGACTGACTGCCCCAGCATCACAAGTATCACACTGTATACTGCTAACCTGGGGAAAGATAAAAATTCAAACTCTGAAGTACAGTTTCTGCTAAATGCCTATGGATTACCTGCCACGATACAGTTGAAAACATTAAGTTGAGCCATAATAACGACTGTCTGTACTTAAAACAGATAGTAGACTCTCTTTGAACATATTATTTAAAAACCTAAACTGTAAAACCTCAGTCTATTACATAAAATAAGTTTTTCATAGATTTTACTGTATGCAGTTCTGGGAAAGTAATAGCACTATGTTGAAAAAGTAAAACAGTAATTTTAAGGTGTAGTAAATTTTTTAAAATATGGAAAAATAATAGAAATTCTAAATTCTTTTTTTAAAGTTTATTCATTTTGAGACAGAGTGTGCGTGCTTGGGTGAGGGATAGAGAGAGCAGGAGAGAGAATCCCAGGCAGGCCCTGCACTGTCAGTGCAGAGCCTGAAGTGGGGCTCAACCCCCCTAACTGTGAGATCATGACCTGAGCTGAAACCAAGAGTTGGATGCTTAATCAACTAAGACCACCCAGGGACCCCAGAAATTCTAAATTCTTATGAATGTTTTACCCAATAGATGTGTTTGAGAATCTTTTTAGAATCTTTTGAGATTTGAATATCCAGAAAATTCAGTTGGTCTAATCCCTTTCCTGTTTAAAGACAAGAATAAAAGAATAAAAATGGAATGTAGTTATTTCTAACCCCTTGCTATAATATTCTAGAAATGATATCTCAGAAAAAAGCTTCAGAGTAGAATAAATAACTCAATTTCAATATACTTCAAGTTATTTTATTTTCTCACCTTTACTGTTTAAATTTATTGAATTATAACATGCATACTAACAGCACAAATCACAACTGTACAGCTTGATGAATTCTCACAAAGTGACCAGATCAGTGCTATCAGCACACTGTATCATTAACTTCTGAGGTGATAAATGGCTAAGATTGAAGTATTAAAACCGTCAATAACCACCACAAAGAGGCAAAGTAGTAAAGCAGTAAATGTAACTAAATCAGGTGGGAGCACACCTGCAAAAATAAAACAATTTGGCACACATTTTAGACCACACAGGTATTCTGTATCATCAGAACATGAGAAGATACAATGGTCTCAAACTGATACGTTCCTGACGTGGGGATTCTCCTACTGTGCTTCTCAACCCCCATCCCCCACCCCTTCCCTTGCGGTAGGGGATTTCAGCAGTAAAAATACAAAACTTCAGAATCAATTAGATTGCTTATCAACACTTTTGTCTTCTTTCATGAGCTACAGCTGTGTCCACAAATCGTGCCCTTATGCGTTAACCTTAAATTTGCAAATCAACTTTTCAACGTCTTAAATGAGCCTTCTTCTTTGCCTCGATTGGCAGATCGTTTTTGTTCACCTGAAATTAAAATTATTATAAGACGTCTCCTAATTCCTCGTTCAGTCAAAGCACCCAGAGGTTACTAAAGAGATGAGAGAATCACTGGGACTCTACCTTGTAAACACAACCTATTCTTAGATCTGGGTGCTGCAATTATTTTACCCTTGGATAGCAAAAATATTACCATATTCATCCAGGGAACCCTTTCTTAGAGTTTTTAAATTCTATTTTCAGCGATTTCTTTGACCCACCAATAACTTTCCCAGTTAACCAATAGTTTACATAGGTCGCTACTTGTTCGGAATTTACGAGCAATTTACCCACACGTGATTAGCAGCCTTAAGGGAGTTCTTACTGTCAAAGAATCCACAGAATGTGAGGCCCCGGTACCCCCAAAGCGGCAACAATGAAAGACTGGCAAAGCTCAGAAATGTTCGTGAAAGCCACAAACGGCAGCTCAGATTTCAGGTTGCCGGGGCGCGCCCGCGCGGCTGCCAGTATGGCCAAAGGACAGGGGGCTCCAACGAAGAGGATCCTATTGAGGACGCCCGAGACGAGCGTGGGCGACCTTGCCACTGCCACCCCCAACACGAACAGGAGTAAACACTCCACATCCCATCACCAGGGCAACTCCGCAATCCAACACCGAGCTCAAAATTCCGCATCCCCAGCCACCGGACAGAGAAGACAGGCGCATCGTGGCCCAGCAGCGGGAACTGGAGGCGTCCCAGACGCCCCTGTCCCTGAGGTGCCGAACGCGACGGAGAAGCCGCCCTCTCCGCGGGCCTACGGCATCACCGCCAGCGACCCCACAGCATCGCGACCTCACCGCCGCACGTGGCGGCCGTGATTGTCCCGGAGCGGTATCCCTCCGCGCCCCCGCCTCAGCCTCCCCCTCCCTTCCCGGGACCCTTCGAGTCGGGGCGCCGCGGAAGGATCGCACGCACGAGCGCGCGCACGCCCGCCCCGCCGTGGCCGCGGAGGACTGAAAGGTGCCGCGGTGAGGAGCAGCGGCCGCGGGCACCGTCGTCGCCGGCACTGCCGCTCCGCAGCCTCCCGCCGCTGGTTAGTCAGCCCCGCGGCTGCGGGCGGGCGGGCAGGCAGGCCGGGCGCGCTCCGCGGCTTGTCCCTCACCGTCGTCCCCGCGTCCTCCCTCCGCAGCTCCTCGGGGAGGGGGGCGGTCGGTGCCTGCGCAGAGCCGCCTCCTCCCCGCCCCCGCCCCGCCTCCCCCCGCGCCGCCGCCGCCGCCCGCTGCCGCCGCCGCTGCGCCTGCTGCTCCTCGCCGTCCCCGCTGCAGTGCGAAGGGCTCGAAGATGGCCGGTTGGCAGAGCTACGTGGATAACCTGATGTGCGATGGCTGCTGCCAGGAGGCCGCCATTGTCGGCTACTGCGACGCCAAATACGTCTGGGCAGCCACGGCCGGGGGCGTCTTCCAGAGCATTACGGTGAGGACCGGTGGCGGTCCGGGTTCCCGTTCCCATTCCCGGACCCGAGCGGGGCCGGCCGGCTGTGGGGCCACGGACGGCCGCGCCGGCAGGTGTGGTGGGCGGCCGGCGCCGAGGATGCGGCTGCCGGGCGGGCGGGGAGGCCGAGGCCCGGGGACGCCCCCTCTCCCGGGGCTGCGCTGACCGGCGGGGGCGGCGGCCTGGCTTCCCGGCTCCCGGGCTCCCTGACTGCTTAGGCGCCCCCTGCGTTCCCAGTGCCTGTCCGTGAAGCTGGGGGAGGGGGCGCGCACCGGTTGGGGCCGGGGGGGGGGGGCGGCTTTTTTCCCCTCGTGCGGCTCTCTTTGGTCCCTTGCAAGCCCTGAGGTTTGCTTTGCACGTTCCGGGGTGGAAGCGGGGGCTGGAGGTGCGGGCCGGAGCGCGCGGGGCCCGGGCGGGGGTCCTCCGGCAGCCGGGCTGCCCCTTGCTCCGCGGACAGCGCGCCGCCCGCGCCGCGGGCTGTGGGAGGCGGCGGCTGCCCGGCCCTCGGGATCCTCGCAGCGACTTTGCGTAGGTTTGCCGGTGTCCAGGCCTCTGGGGCTTGAGAGAAATGTACGCCGACAACGTAGGTGGATTCGTGAATCTCGACTTCAGCTCTGGTTCCATAGGATTTTTTTTTTTTTTTAATTCTCCAAGATGGCGAACTGCCATTGATTTCTCTTCTCCTCCTATGGAGATTCATTGATACACCGTTATCCCCAATTACGCAACATAGCTCTAAAAAGGGGGGGGGGTGCCTTTATGGGGCTTTCAATAATCTGTGAAGGCCGAGGGGACACTTCACTTCTCCAAGTCCCTCCCTCTTTAGTGAAGGTAGTAAAGGAACTAATGCAGATTATGCTTCACAGTGCCTGGTTTTCTTGTGACTTGATGGCTTTGACTTGGTTGCCACATGTTTGGGAAATGTTACTAAACCTCCAGTGCTGCTTTATTGTTTTGCCTCTTTCCGCACAAGGGCCTTTTTAAAATTGTGACGGTTGTGACAAATACAGGGGTATTCCCCTAATTTCTTGGCTCCACGCTCCCCTCCCCTCAAACGCCAAAATTCAGGCTCCCTATTATGGGTGCTGCTAATTATTCTGTACGACTTAACATGGTTCAAGATCTGGGTAGAACTCCGTCCTTGATGCTAATACTTTAAGGTCTCCTATAACCGCAGTGGACCACAGTTCTCATGGAGAATTGCCATCTGTCTGGTGATCAACTTTTTTTCTGCAGTCCTCTTGTCTTTGTGTGTGAGTTCCCGCTGCCTGGCTGGGAAGATTGCGGGAGTGTGCTTGGAAATGGCTGGGGCCTGCTATGACTCTGCAGTTCTGATGGGGGCGACGCCTTCCTTCTTATTCATGGAATGTTAGCATGCACGTTTTCTCCTTTCCGGTTCTGGTGGCTACCTCAGTTTCTTTCCCAGTCTCCCTCCATTTTCTCTCTCTTTTTTAAAACCATTACCTACTGCAGTGCTACCAGCAAAATCCTCTTTGCATTTGCCCAGCAAGAAAACTGATTACTGAGGTGGGAGGGGAAGGGAAGTTGCAGAGGAAAAGGAGAGTGGTTAGAAAAATAAAGAGGGAAATATGAATTTGTCAATGCGCTGAGGTCCAAGGTTTGAAGTTCATACTATGGGAGGGGGGGCGGGGGGCGGGGATATTTCAAGTCATTTAAAGCAGAGTAGGAAGGTCTGTTACGCTAGGGCATTTTTTCAAGAGGCTTCCAAGCAACTTTTAAGTTTGATGCAGCATAACTGTAATGTGACTGAATATGATTGACAGGCAGTTGTTAAAAGTTTATAGGTGAATTTTTACCATTACATAACTATTTTAGGTACCATCTGACTTTGAAACAGTTTATAAATCTGAAGTTTACAGTTTATCTGGTGTCAGCTGCCAGTTAACATAGATTCTCTTTGCATCAACTGGTCTTTAGTTGGTACACTGTTAACTGTGAAATTTAACTGTTACAAAACATGTAGTCCTATAGGATTAAGTAATTCTTTAGAAAAGACAAACTTGATTTTACATTAGTGAGATGTGAATGTCTTGTAGTATAGTAGTAGTACAATCTTGGCAAAGTTTTTCCACCAAATGGAGGCCTAAAAGGAATTGATTACAATTTCATGTTTTTTTTCTTTTCTTTCCTTTTTTTTTTTTTTCTTTTTTCCCATTGGCGGGGACAGCCAGTAGAAATAGATATGATTGTAGGAAAAGACCGGGAAGGTTTCTTTACCAACGGTTTGACTCTTGGCGCAAAGAAGTGCTCAGTGATCAGAGATAGCCTATACGTCGATGGTGACTGCACAATGGACATCCGGACAAAGAGTCAAGGTGGGGAGCCAACATACAACGTTGCTGTAGGCAGAGCTGGTAGAGGTAAGCACAGTACTCTTTTGGTTAAAATTTGCACGCTACAACTTATTAAGCAGTTTCCTTAACATTTTGAATAAAAGTGTTAGTCCATAATGGCTATTAAGGTGGTTTTTGTGAACTGCCCAGCACTGAAGGGAGGCACTCCCTTGCTTTTAGACTTACCTACTCTACAGCAGCTGCATATGCTCAGCTCAGCCTCTGAGATCCCGACTTTACTCTAAAATAGAATATTCACATCAACTCTTCAGTTTCAGCTTTAGTAAACTGAAAATCCAAATTTGCCTTTTAAACTGCTTCACATGTCGAATGATAATCTTACGGCACATCCAGATTGTTAAACTGTTCATATTGTTTGGTTACTTCAGTGTTTTTAGTCTTTCACCTTTGCATCTCTTTCTTTTCTTGCATTTTAATTATTCACTGCTCAGCATAAAAAAGGAAAAATGAACATTTGCTCATGTTTCTATTTGAAACATTGCTGGGGAAGAGCAAAATAATTAGAATGAGGTTTTGTAGTAAGCTGCCTATTTACTAGAATATTTTCAAAGACAGAGCGTGTCTGTGATTTAAATTTGAAAAGTAGGAAATTATATTTCATTTATATACTTGGTCCAGAAGTTCTGGTGCTTCCTGACTGTTTTCAACGTTGCAGAAATTCTTGTTTCACTATGTCTCACTACGTTTTTGGAAAAAACTTCCAAAATTGAGGTTTACTATGACATGTAATTGATTTACAAATACATTTAAATGTATTAACCTGTGTAAATATTTTGTAAATTAAGAGGGCTGTATAGCCTCAGATAGAATTGGCACAGCTGATTTTAAAACCAAATCTACCACGTGAATGAACTTGAAGCTACTCTGAGTAGCTGTTATTTGCCCCAGTGGTTCTACCAACTCCTTGTGATTATCTTAAAGGTTACTCTTGTTTTCGTGTGAGTTGACACTTAAAGTATCTTTCTGTAGGAAAATTAGATAACTGAAGTAGTAGACAAATCTCTAAACATTAGTTGACTTCAGATAAATATGTTAAAAAGAAGTATTAACCATGTGACATAAAACCAGAATAAGATTTTTATACTCTACAGCACTACTGACATCTAGTGGTAGCAAGTATAAAATCTGACTTCTGCATGTATTTTGGCGATAGACCTCTGAATTGCATCATAGAAGAACCTGTTGTTGGAAATAGTAAACCTGTTCTAGGATTTTCAACTCAAAAGCAAAGCATAATGAGCATATGAGTAAGCACAAGCCTTAAGTATTTTTTACTTGGTCTTTTCTGAATGGCTTTGAAAATGCTATTTAAAATTTGGTTTTGGTTTTCCTCTGGAAGTAATAGACACATTGAGTCTCAGTGGTAAGACTTAATGGTTTGTATTTAATGAAGCCTGTTAAAGTTGGGGAGAATTTTGTAAATAATCACCTGAGTTTTGTAAGGTTACATTTTGGGGGCCGTTCTGATAATTTGCCATACTAACTAGAAGTTTTTTGCCCTAAAATAGAATATAAATGATCACACATTTTTTTTCTTAGTATAAAAATATTTTTATAGAGCACTGGAGCTGCACTGATTGGACTTCCAAGATGCAGTTAACAGTGTTTTTAGCATATTACTAGTTTGAAAGTTCTCCTTTTTGGAGACCTAGATGACTTCAGTGCCTGACAGTTCATGGAAAACTAACTTAATGTTAACTTATTAATCGGGGTTCTGTCTGCTAAAACTTATGTGACTCTCTTGATTAACACTTCTTTTGAAACACTTTTCTTCTTTCTCTTTCAGTCTTGGTCTTTGTAATGGGAAAAGAAGGGGTCCATGGAGGCGGATTGAATAAGAAGGCATACTCAATGGCAAAATACTTGAGAGACTCTGGGTTCTAGCTGCTAGGCAGACTGTTAAGTATTAGGGTAAAATTGCTCTTAAACTTTCCTAGCTGTAAGCTTGAGTCTTAATTCTGGAAATTTTATTAGCAATGCAGGGTGATGGGGTATGAACCTGTGTCTCCTTTGTATCCCTCTGTTGGTGGGGAAAGGTGTCTTTCTTTCTGCCCTCCCCCCCCTTAAATAATTCTGTTCACTTTTGTTTTGTTTCCCTGTGTACTCCAGCATTGGTTATAGTCATGGGAAAGGAAGGTGTCCACGGAGGCACACTTAACAAGAAAGCATATGAACTCGCTTTATACCTGAGGAGGTCTGATGTGTAAGCAGCCTCTCCCCATCTACCTAGCAACTGTCTTCATCACCACCCCAATTATGGTCACAGTGCTACCAGACTGTAGATGGTAGCTAATTTTTCTTTACCTATTTTCTAATGTCGCGATTCCTGTTTACCCAATGGATCATTTGTATGTTAACCACTGTATGTAACCAACCCTTATCTGGCAACATAATTGCAGCACAATAATGATTTGCATGATACCTTGAAATTCGGGGGGAGGGGGCATGCCAAGTTGGGCATCACTTTGTCTTAGCAATTAATGGGATATTGATAACTAAAATAAGTTAATATTAAGCAAGGTGCCGGTTGTACAATCTCTAATTTGATCAATGTCTTTTCAGCACTTTGAGCATTTACTTAGCTCATTTAGTCTTCCTTTTGTAGCGCATGGTTGGGAGGAAAAAGTGCATGCATCTTTCCTTCACTCCTCTTTTCCCACCCTTCTCCCTTTGCACATAGGTATTTGGTTTGCTTCCATCTTTTATGCATTGCCTGGTTTATTTAACCAAGTAATATCCCTTTTGTTGATGAGCTATTGAAAGCTGCAGTAGTTTGCTTTTAGTATTGTTGTTGCACTTGAGTAGAGACAGACCTTTTGTCTACAAGCTATATGAAGAGTGCAACTGCAAAACAAGAGCAAAAGGCACTTCCTCCCACGACCTTACAGTAACCATACAGATCGAATCCCCAGGGACATTCCATCATTGCAATAGCTCAGATTTTTGTTCCTTTTTCTTTGCACACCAGCTCTATTCTTTAGTAAAATTGTAAAAGGCTGCCATTATGGACATTAGGTATCCCAACATAACCATCTGGAGTGTGTCCAGTTTGTTCTTCATAGGACCAATTTTTATTTGCAGCTTGAGTTTTTATATGAAGTTGCATTATTGTGGACTTGGCTGTCTTGTGATAAATTTTTTTCATATGTGTTCTGTGCCATACTATTGTTAAAATGAACTGTTGCTATTGTGAGATGGATTTTAACTGACCTATTAAAGGTTTCTTTCGAATGGCACTACTTTAGGGACATTCTAGTATTTGCTTCTATTGTTTGGGCCTTGTGGATAATGTACAGATTTAAAAACAAATCTTGTTGCTGATTTGTCCATTTCTTTCCCTGCACTTTGTTACATCTGGGATACAGTCTAACTCATCTGATTTAATATGCATTTAAAAAAATGCCATAACTATTAAACACCTTGTTTACAGACAGATGAAATAAATTTATTCCAACCAAATATTCTAGACTCCTGTTGTTTATGTAAATTGTTGTCTTATTGTTACAGTTGATTTTTGACACATTGGAATATACAGAATAGGCCAGGCTCTGTTACAAGCATAAAGTCTTAAAATTGAGCTTATGGCCTGAGCATTCCATATCCTGTACTATTTATTATAGATAAAATGAGTGCCTGGGAATTTCTTCTTAATGGGCTTTTATCTGTTTTTTTTTGTTTGTTTGTTTTTAAAGGCTTTTAGCCATCATTGGGTTTGTGAGAGGAAAATTGACTTGCCTACTAGAAATTAAATATGTTTTTTCTTGTTGCTGGTCTCTAGATGTGAAATCTAGTGAGCAATAAGGAGCCCAGTGCCAAGAAGGGTTTCTGCATTGTGGATTCTTCTGTGTTGAACTGTCATGTGACTTATTTAGCTTTGAAAGCTCTATTGGCATTGCTGAAGTCAAGCAGCTGGGACTCCCATAAGACAAGACCTTCCTTAGGCAGCATGTAAGATAACTGGGATATTCCTGCAGTGTCTGGCTTTGGAGTGACCTGTTAACTATGACTACGTAATGGTTATGTTTAATTTTATAGGTCATAAGGTCCATGGGATGTATTCAAGTTTTAGCAAATGTTTAATACTGGTTATGAACTGTCAAGCTCAGAGCAGGAATGCTCAAAAGTTGGGGGGTCTAAGGAAAACTGGGAAGCTGGGCAGATTCTGGGCTCTGGAAGTCCCTTTAGAAATAATTGTCAGGTCAGTCTGATTGATTTTAAGTGGCCTGTATGCTACCCTTTGAGAAATGGGTTAGGTAATGGGAATTTCTGCATTACTTAAAATATACTGTTCATAATTAAAAATTCTTTTGATAGTGTTGGGCATTAGTTCTGAATTAGTATATACAGGGAAATAAAAGTATGGAAGATAAGGAGTTTGGGGCTACGTTGGTAGTTGGGCATGTCTTCAATTTCTTCACCTGTTAAGATCCCAGTTATGAACAAAAGATGGGTCAAAAGAAAATTGGGTGCTTGGGTTGTGATGATTTGATATTTTACAGTAATAATATACTATAAAAGTAATAACACTGTAAAGAACTGTTAGGGTAACTATTTAGAAAGCAGTGACCAAAACTGTGAAACCCTTAATGAACCTATAAGTAGGTTGAAGGGATGTGTGTGTTGGTGTTGGCAGGGGAGTAGAAAATGAGAGAGGGCAACTGTATCGCTAAAATAGTAAATGATGAAACTAGCCATTGGCCCCTACCCACAAAAAACACTTACGAAAATGTATACATGTATCTTTATACTTCTAGGAACTTAGCCTAAGAAAATGGGACTATACAAATTTGTATACCAGAATGTCCATCACACCAAATTACTTAAAATAACTAAACTTGGAAAACTGCAAGATTTAACTTTCAGAGTGATGGGTTGAATAAATTATTCTATGTCCAGAGAATAAAACAGTCATTGAATAACATGAGAAAATGCTCACTGATAAATGTTCCATAATGAGGTAATAAACATGTTGCATACAGTGTAAACACATACAGTGTATAATGTATACATGTATTTTACATAGGTATTTCTGAAGGCAAAATATCAAGATAAATTCATCTCTGGGGTAAGTTTCCATGTAACTATACTTTCATACAATCAGAAAAGTTTTAAATTAGGAAAGTATTTTTTAATAGAAATTAGATTTAATTTTATTTAATGTCTTATTTAAAAAGCTATATAGCTCCACCAAGAAGAAATTATGAGAAATTTCAATGAATATTAAGAAAACTAGTAACAATCCTAGACAGTTGTTAATTGACACTTTATAATTTTTTTTTTTTTTGACCACTAAAAGTAACAGTTGGAGATTTTAAAAAGGAGGGCAATTTTTCCTCAGAAAAACTCCCAAGACTTAAGTTTAAAGGAACCAAGTCTTGGATCTGTAGTTTAAGGACTGAAGGGATACAACATTTAATAGCACATGTTATAGTCACTTTTAACTTTCCCTTTTAAAAAACGGTTTTAGGTATATTTTTATTATTTAACCTTAAAAATTATAAAATCTATTTTGTATTCATGTGGCAGATACTGAGTGCAGTGTTCTGTCTTCATACCCTACCTTAGGTTCAACGAAATTGTACAAATGACCAAACACGTTTGGAAAGGTCAGGACTGTGCAAGTACATCAAATTCCAAAGCTCTGCTTCACTACTATAATAAATCGACGATCTGTTTCTCAGGCCTGTGTATATGTAAAAGGAGGTTGGGGGTGAGATGACCTGGTGTCGGTGGATACCGAATTCAGCCTTTTATTTTCCTATGTGGAAATGACTATTTTTTAAATTATTTTTTCAAAAAGAAGTTCAGAAAGTAAAATTTCCCCAGTTGTGTTACATTTCTTTTAATTTTTTTTTCACATTAGACTCCTACACATTGTATCCTTAGTATTTTCTGATACGTTTTGTTGACTAAAAATTTTTCATGTCAATATAGCTTGATCCAGATATTTATTATTTCAAGGCTGTATAGAAGTCTACTGTAAGGATGTACCATAATTACAATAATGTACCATAACGTACACTATTATTGGAATGAATTTTGGCGGCAGTTTTAACTTTTGGGGGGGGGTCCCCAATTGGTTGTGAGCAGTTACCTTGTATAGAATTCTAAGGTGGTGGTTTTATCTGACCTAAATTACCTTAATTATTATGCCTTTGTAGCACTGTGCATATAAATAAGGCTAATGTGGGTAATATTACAGTGGAACAAATATTTGCCATTTCTTAAAGTGGAAAACGTGTTTATTAACATTCAAACTCCCTTCATACAAGGCCATATAAAAATTCTTAGCATTTTGATTATACATAAGTCTATATTTTCTACATAGTTACAGTGATGTATAATTTAGCTTTTCATAATACATTATTTAAATACATCATTAGTTCTGTTAAACATAAGCAATTATTTTCAAATCCAATACTTGAACAATTTCCTCTGTACATAGTTTAGCAGGGCTAATTAGCATAAGATGCTCTTTGTTAAGAGGTATGATCTGTATTAACAGAGTATTAACAGTTGCTGAAGTTTGGTATTTTTATACAGCATTTTCTTTTTTGATCATAACACAAAACCCTTAAGGATACTGAAATTCAGTAAGTCAAGTCCAGAGACATGTTACTTTAGCTGATGAATCAAATTCATACATAACACTATAGTATTTAAAACCTTGGCGGGGGGAAAAAACAAACCTATGAAATCTGCACTAGTACAGACCATTCCTGTCAGGATAAGACTACTTGGGAATAGAAAGAAAAAAAGAGAGCATTGAGTTTCTTTGTGGCGCTGATAGAAGGAAAAATACTAAATTGTTACCCCTATGAGTGATGGTAATTTGGGAAAATACAAAAACAAATATATTCCAACTCAACAACTCTAGGTAAACTTTATGCAAATGGAAGTTGCTTATTAGCTCATGCTAGGTGGCCACAGCATTGACCTTGTGTGTAAAACACGAAACATTTGCATACTGTGATCTAGGTCTTAACCGCAAGCTATACGGAGGCATTTTTTTTTTTTTAAATGTTTTGGCTATAGTTCATTCCAAAAGAAGAGTTGATTTGATGCTTGAGTTACGGCACCAGTCTATTACTAGTTATCAGTGAAATGAAGTATACTCCTGCAGATAAATACCAGATCAAAAAAACCTTCAGTAATCTGATAGAATACTAAAAAATAAGTTATTTCTACAGGAATCTCTGAAGGGAGCAAAAAAATTATATACCTAAATAAACATTTATTAGGAAATAACCCAATCACCCTCTGAAGGTCAAACAGTATTTGCTATGTTGTAATCTCGTTCACCATTAGGCTGCAGCTGGACTACAACACTATGTGCATTAATTTCGTTTTCTGCATCACTGCTGTCGGTATCTTCGTTGTCATCCTCTTCATAGTCTGAAGATTCTGTCATGTTCTGATGTGAGCGGGATTCCGACAAGGCCCCAAATGACTGGGTGCTGACAGATGCCAAAGGTCTAAGTAAAGGGGTACGTTCTGACACTTCATTTTCTTCTTGACTACTGTCTGTGTCAGAGTCTGAGTCGCCTTGAGAAGGAACAACTTTTTGCTTGCAGACTGGACAGGTTTTTTTGGTTTTAGTTAGCCAGGGGTCTACACACTTGCAGTGATAAGCTGTTAAAGCAAAATACACATCTTTTAGATAGTATATTTGGTTGAGAACATTACATTTTTAATTTCTTGCCATGTTTATTCACGTTCTTCTGATCTATAAGTATCATGTATGGGCAAGAGAAGAAAAGTTTGTGAATTTTTATAAATCTACCTCCATCCTTTAATGACACCACTAATTACTAAAAGACTTGGCCTATAGTGTACCACTAACTCTTTTGTCTCCTCCTCTAATACTGAGCCTAAATACAAATTACGTGTAAACTCAAAGCAGTATGTAATTATTCATACCATGGGAACAAGGAAGGATTCTGAGCTTGTCGCCATCTTCATATTCATCCAAACAAATGGCACATACATCATATTCATCTCCTATGACAGACAGTAGTAAATAAAATTAATGAAAAGAGGTAGAGAACTTTCAAATTCTTAAAGTGAGGTCTTCCTCAGTTATTTTAAATGTCTTTTGATTGACCTTTTGATCTGTAAATGATACCTTTGTCTTGTTTCCTGTCAGATCAGGGAGCTGCTTTAAGTTCAGGAACCTGAAGTTTTAATTTAAATAATTAACCTTTTACCTAAAATAAGAAATTAAAAATGGATGTCAAGTTTGTTTACCTTAACTTTGGAAAAGACTATTTTTAAAAGAATCATCATTGTAGTAGTGTTTCACAGGACTATTCAAATGCGGGTTTTGAAATACACAAAGACAACAAAATTTTACTCTTTAGATTTCTTAAAGTCTGGGTAATTTTTAAAGTAAAAATGGAAACAGAACATACTCGTGTTTTTTTTTAATATGTTAGTGGAAAAACATTTGGAATGAGACACTAAGCTTCAAATCTCCTTTCCAAGATTACTAGCTTTGTGATGCTTGGCAGGTTAGTCTTTGATATCCAGTTCTTTTATCTGTAAAGAGATTCTGTCTACCTTGCAGGTTTGTGAGTGAGCAAAAGGCCAGGCACATAGGTATTCACTAAATGGTGTTTATTAATACTGCTGCCCTTTTAATTTCTTATTTGAAGTTACTACCTTTAGAAATCACGAAGGTTTATTAATAGCTCTTTTTGGAATTCATGTGTACTTGATTTTAAAGAAATTAGCAGTCTTACATACAGCAGCTTTTGAAGTTGAGTCAGTAGTGGCAGTGACCCCTGTGACTGTTTTCAATTCGGTGTTTTCCATTAAGTGTATACGATAGGTACAAACTTAAAAATCCCAGGGAACAAAAGATAGATTCATCTGCCTTCACCTTGGAAGACAGATCAGAAATAAAGCCATTGTCTGTATAGTCTGGATGAACATGACCCATAAAGGGAATGATAGTTCGATCAATCCCTTTAACATCCTTTAGTCATTTAAAATTGTACATTCAGGAGGAGTTCTAAAAAGAAAGCTTTAATAACACTTACTATTTTTTGTTCAGTGTTTTGAACTTGGTTACCACAGAATCAAGTATCAAATGCATTTTATAACAAATACAAGCTTCTGTGTTAAAACTTTGTGGAATTCGGTGAGACCGATTATATGCATCTCAAACTATCAAAACTATTAAGCTCAAAGATCAAACTATTAAAAGAGTAAAAGACTCCACTATATCTGTAATTATACATTTGATCCATTTACATGGAGGATGGTTTTAATAAGTAATTCAGTCATCACTGATTTCTCATATCAAACTTTAAATTTTAGTGCCCATCAAACGGTTCTAGTTACCATTAGAGGAGGTAATCTGGTGGATAAAGGCCTCAGTCTTCTTCAGAGGGACGATTCTGAAGCACATGGCTCCTCAGAGGGACTCTGGGGGATGGAGACCCTGCCGTCCACAGAGGTAACTAGCTCAGTAAGACCCACTTCATTTATCATTCCCTCACTCTTCCCCACTCCCTCACTCTTGCTTCCTGAGGTTATTTCCCCAAGAAATCCCCTGCATCTTACTCCTTGTCTCAGGTTTTGCTCTCGGAAATTCACACCATTACAACAGTTTTAAACATTGGATTTTTAGTAACAATTTTACGTATATTCTGTCTTCGTGTATCTAATATCCTATTACTTTTTGCTGAAGATCTAATAAATTCCTGTTGGATCTTCAGCAAAAAGTAATAGGATATTCTGCTTGTACTTTATTATCATATGTGAGTCCTCAGATACTTCATTTTTAAAAATAAAGACAACAAGGGCAAAAGTTGTGTAACACATGGCCTAAAATCTAAAGGAAACTCTGCTATCTAGAAAAGTATCATTGGAAACATCTATTACAGAAGCTAAACTACAGGGTTAAAAATATCAGAGGTTAAGTTCTAATATTACTAAATTTATTTATAAGGCCATCATTGTATCTGGAAGAATTATTTGTGCCAAACCTACTGATTTTGTAGAATTGTACTGACATTTAATTGACCATCTCCTTGCTATTTTAAACTAAGCAATAACTTCCTATAGCCAATACCTCTTATAAATGGCTTTTAAGATGTGATTTGTGTTATTTAGTTCACTGTTACTGAGATGGAACCAATGATTTAGTATTTATTCTGAAGTGAAACACCTCACAATTTGTTTCCTTATAAAATGCCACACATTTTTCAGAAAATGATACAGTTAATATAACTGAACAGGAATGGACTGGTCCAGAACTGTGCCCCAAGGCTCTAAGCCTCATTTTCTTAAGATAGGGAGGTTATCCTGCATTAAGCCAGGTGGGCCCAGCATAATTACAGAGGTCCATAAAAGTGCAAGAGGGAGGCAGAAAAGTTCACAGTCAGGAGGATGTGACTGGATGAATGGTCAGGGAGATGCTATGTTACTGGCTTTGGAAGATGGAGGGGGAGATTAAGTCACTAAGTTTATGGTACTTTGTTACCACAGCAATAGGAAATTAATACAGGCAGTATTGGAGTTAGCCCTAAATATACGGACTTGATACTTCAGAGTCACTTAGCTTTCCTATCAGTCCTCTGAATTGTTCCAGGAGATGGAATTATAAGAAGATGATGGGTCAAGACTCAACAGTATAGTTTGTGATGGTGCACCAGACTGGAGCCCAGTGCTCTGTAGAGAACTAACCCCCCTGGCCTTGGACTTGTGATGAAATGGTAAAGCACACGTGAGAATGCTGGGGGTTTTCATCATAAAAATTTTATTTATTAGCTCTGTAACCTAGTGCAAGATACATCTCCATGTTTCAGTATTCTCAAAACAAAAATATTAACATACCTGTGTCTTAGGATTGTGGATTAAAAGAACTAACACAAGAATATTTTACATAGTGTTTGGTACAAATCGCCCCCTGATAAAACTGGCTGGGTAGGAATACTACTCATGACCTGGTGTACTGGGAGGAGGCTGCTCTCAAATAGCACCATGTGCTTCTGTCACACCAGATGAGCTGTGTGCCTAAAGAGAGGTATGAGCAGTGGTCATTGAATCTGTTGTATCACATAGGGTAATTATGTAATTTAATGAAATATTCAGCAGTTCTTGAACTGTGAGTATAAAAGACTGGTTTTATTTGACAAGCTAGGGTGACTATTAAGAACCCTTATAATAAAAGCTGTTGCTCCCCAACCCCCTCGCCAGCCAAAATGAGATTATATGAAGTATGGGTGAGAAATGTAAGAGATTGGACAAATTTATGTATTGATAAAAAGAATGAAAGCAGAATCCAATTTTGCCCCATTTTAAAATGTCTGAAACTAAAAATGGTAGGAATGCATCATGTACCATGACAACCTAGAAATCCAGTCAGTGGACTCCTACTCAAGACCGTGGCCCAACAGCAAATAACTGTTCAGTGGCTTTATCTGTAACTTAAAGTTAAATTTGAGGCATTTATTTGTATGGTTTATAACTTTAGCAGGTTTTTAAAAAATAACCAATTTGTCCTCGGTACTGGTAGCATAAAAGGGTTTTACAAGTGGTAATAAATGTTTGTTTTGTTACTGTCCGCACCATGCTATAAAATTTTGCTTAGTGTAAACCACTGGTTTTTAACTGGATAGGATTCTTCCCCCCAGGGACATTTGGTGACATCTGTAGACATTTATGGTTTTCACAACAGGGAGATGGTGCTGCTGGCATCTAGCAGGCCAGGGATGCTGCTTAAACATCCCACAATGCTCTGGACAGCCCCTCACAGAAAGGCTTATCCCATATAAATGCCAGTAGCACAGAAGTTGAGAAACCCTAATAGAAAGCCTCTCCAGGTTTTGTCAAATGACAGCGACTTTGCTAATTCGTTAGTGGATAGATGTTAAGTTACAGGAGGGATGAGATTCATGTCTGTTATTTGAAACAGTATGGAAACCTTTCTGTCTAGAATGTTTCTGGCATTATTATTACTTGAATAATGTTTTAGAAAAATTGCATGAATGCTCTTTTAAAGTCCCATCAGTCTGGAAATGTTCTATAAATAGACAGAACTTTGCTTTTCCTCCTGTAAATCTGTTCTTCCTTGTTTCTCTCCAAAACCTTGGATCATCAAATACAGCAAAGGCAATGACCCATCAGAATAGGAATCGCATAGACTTAAAGCAGCCATTGCAGTGGCATGAACTGCTGATCAGGCCTGGCGTGCCCTGAATGTCTCTTTTCCTTAGAGCCTATATTCAATCTGTCACGAAGTCCTGTAAATTTTTATCTGTAAAACATGTCCTGAATCTGTCCCCTTCTCCATTTCCACAATTACTCTGGGCCAATAGCTTGGATTACTAGAAGAGCCTCTAGTCTACCTCCTGTTCCTGCCGCCTGTGGTTTTTCTCCGGCGTGGCCAGCGTGATTTATTTTATTTTATTTTTTAACACATCATGTCAGTTTCATTTAGATGGTTCCCCATCTCACTTAGAATAAAATCTGAGCTCCTTATCATGACCTTCATAAAACTGTATATTATCTGACCCCCATCTCTTCCATCTCCTCTCACACCAGCCTTACCACCCCTTCACACATGCTTCAACCACACTGGCCTTTCATTCGTGAACAAACTAACACAAAAGTTAAGTGGTGACCTGCATTTAGCCATGTTGTGACAGAAACATTTGGACATAACATTAGATCTAGAAAGAGGAATCCCCATTTCTAGAGATGACTAAAAAATGAGCTAGTTTGAGATTAGCTATAGCACATACAAATTGATGCAAAACTTAATTTTTCAGTTTAATAACAAAATAGACCAAGGCTTAAGTCAACTAGAATATGTTTCCTTAAGTAAACGATACAAGAGTGAACATTTAGGGCTAAACATATACAGGTTTCATGAGAGATAATAACAAAAACATTTTAAATAACTTGCCCAGGGAAGATGTACCATTGGGTTCATGAGCTTCAAAGCAAAAATTACTGTTGTGGTAGAGAAAATACCTTGCCACTTATTCCCTACTTTACCAGTAAAGAAAAAAATGAACGCTCTTTCTAGCAAGTAAACTGAATTTTATCTTCTGTTCTCTTCTCCTCCGTACCAGTTCCCAAGAATTCTGAACAAAAGAACAGGACAAAATATTTTTAAACCCAGATTTGCTTGAGAATTCTTCCTGATTATTTTTAAGCCCTGGACAAAGGAACTAATATTTTTAAGGTTACAGTAAAGGCAGTTAAATGTAGTCATAAAAATTAAGCATTTCTCAGTTGATAGGTTAAAGAAACAAAAAACTATAAAACTGAGTATTGCTCCACTTTTACACATTCTGCTTTAAAATGCCGTATTGCTTTTTTCCTGTCCCTGAAATAATATCCTTTGCTTTTTACACCTATCTTGGAAAATCTCAATGATGAAGCTATAAGGCACAAGTGTCTGGTAACTTAAAGTTTATGTCTTGGGGATCAGGCTCCTTCACATCCTGACTGCAGGGGAGACAGCTCGCATGGAGACTGCCTCAATTGTTTAGTAGAAGGATTAAGTGAAAACATAAGGATTTTTCATCTGCTCTGAAACATGGTGTGTAGTAACCAGTCTTTTGGTTATAGACTTGGGAGAAATACATTAACCGAATGGGCCAAACCACAATTTCAATTGAAGAGCTATTTTTGAGGGCAATAATGAGTAGTAAAGAGCCAAAAGGAAGTTGGCTGCTTCAGAAGCAAGAAAACAACTAAAACACTATTATGTGTGTTAGAAATGGCTAACTTGATATTTAAATCACTTAAGTGTTAATCAGCACAAACACTTCTGAAAGAGCTGCCAAGTGAAGGTCAATGAGAAAGCAAGGTGATCACATCCCCAAAGTATGGTCAACTATGAGAGTACTGACTAACCTCACAGATACCGCTAGTGCCACGGCCTCAAGTGTGGTTTCTGTGGGTGGGATTCCAGAATATGCCTATGGAAAACTGGCAAATGCCAAATTTGTTTTGTTTGGCAGATATTTCCAAAATATTATAAATTCCCCTACAGTTAGCATTTCTACTACATTCTAAGCCTACAAGAATTTTCAAGACTTGCATGGTTTGGTGCTGTGACTCACTAGAGTGGTGAGTACCCATAGAAGTGTTATGTGTTTTCAGTCATCCATAGTTGTATTTACAACTGTGAGAAAATGGCAACGATTGGGATTTTTTTTTCTTTCTAACATCTATGTGTACTTTGTCAAAACCATTAGCATATGCTAGAACATGCATGACAAATAGTTCTTTTTTTTTTTTCCCCCTTTAAATGTCAAGTCTCGTGGTAACCAAAACATTTTAAAGCAAAAATACAACCAGCTCAAACTTAGGGCTACTTTCGGAAAGAAACTTCACGTGTAATATTTACAAAGTTACATATTTTTAAGCTGCTTCATGATTTTGGCAATCTTTTTTTTTTTTCATCATAAAGGAAATGTTTAATCACTGAATTTTTATAACACTAATATTTATGATTTTTACTTAAGGTTTTGTTTTTATAATAATTGCCACCAAGTGCTGTGTGCCAGGCACTGTGTTATAAGCATTTAACATACTGATTTCCATATTGATTTAAATCTTCTCCCACCCCGCTCCCCCCCTTGTGAAATACAGGTACTGTCAGTCACATTTACACGTGAAGGAGTATATGGAGAGTTTAAGAAACTTGCACAAGGTCACACAGCCAATAAATGGTGATCCAGAATGCCAGCACAGGTCTGTCAGACTAAAGTCCATCCATGGTCTTAACCATTAGGCCTGTATTGTCTTCCGGCACATCTACTTAGAATTTCACATTTAAATAATCCCCTTTGATTCACAATGTAAAAAGAGCAAGCGTTTAAGAAATACTTTTAACCTGTCACTTAATTAGAAATAAAAATGTTTCCAATTCATAAGCCAGAGCACTTTTTTCCTTCATATTGGTCCATATGGAAAAGGAGCAAAGATAGTTTATTTCTGTCTCCATGGCTTCATATTTTTACAAACCTTTCTAGGATGCTACAAAAGAGCAGCTATATTCTAAAAGTTTAATTGAAGAACACACATTCTTTGTGTTCTGATGATGAAATGTGATTGTGCACAGTAAGAAAACAAATGACTCCACTGAAGGAAAGAGCAGGACACTGGCAACTTTGTTTCTGGAAATGTGTTCATGAATTACTTCACTAATTAAGGATAAGAATAAAAAGTGCCTTAGAGGCCATAAATCCATATAACAAGTTTAAAATCCAAATTTAAGCATTGGCCAAATTCCATTTTGAGAGTGATTTTTTTTTTCTTTTTTAAATGTTTGTTTATTTTGAGGGAGAGGGGAGAGACAGAGGGAGAGGGAGAATCCCAAGCAGGCTCCCCAGTGCAGGGTTTGAGCTCACAAACCTTGAGATAAAACTGACTGAGCTACTCAGGTGCCCCCGAGTGATTTTCTTTTTAAACCTAAGTTTCCCTGTCTTCCCTATCTTACTTGGTTTTAACTTGATTGCATTATGCAGGTAAACTGGAGTTATACCCAAGATCTTTCTGGATACAGGAGCAAGTATATTAAAAGATTTGTCATTATCTTGAAGTTAAAAGGCAAAATTAAAGGGACTTGATAATGATAAATATTGTGCCAGACCTCAAGTACTTACATTAAGTACTAAAGGTATTGTTATTCTTTTTTCATTATTCCTTTTCAGGCCCCTAGAAGATCAAGATTTGCAACACCCTTCCAGAGCCAACATCAACAAACTCAAATTATGTATATCCCTAAGTAGTTGCGTGTTCTAATCCAGTAGTTATTTTTCTTTTCCCTCATATAAAAGAAATTAAACAAAAAACTTGAGCAGCTTCAGGCACCCTTGGAGTTAAAGTGGAGGATGCACTGGGCCTACATTACTTTTACATATAGCAGAATTACTTCTAGATACTTTTTTTTTTTTTAACGATTTTTCATTTTTGAGCGATGGAGAGGGACAGAGCATGAATGGGGGAGGGTCAGAAAGAGAGGGAGACAGAATCTTAAGCAGGCTCCAGGCTGTCAGCACAGAGCCTGATGCAGGGCTCGAACCCAGAGACTATGAGATCGTGACCTGTGCTGAAGTTGGACGCTTAACCGACTGAGCCACCCAGGCACCCCACCTCTAGATACTTTTGCCTATCAACTAGATTGGTCTAATATTTAATTACAACCCTCAGTGCAGCAAAAGTGACTTAAAAAAATCATACATTAAATGTCCTTCTAAAAAGTGCATACAGTTATAAGAACAGAAATATAAATAGGTAATTTACCTGGTTATTGTAGAATATGATAAAGTGAGTATTCTCATATACTGCTGGTAGACCTGAAACTTTGGGAAATTAGTTTCACCTCAAAAAAAAAAAAATTCTTTCTCTTTGACATAGTAAATTAGGAAGGAGGTTAAGTGCAGCTGGGGGTGGGGAGAGGACAAGAAAAGAGGAATGGGAAGGATTAAAGTCAGGAGACAACTTATTTTATTTTGAAATGGTAGTAACTGGAGAGTAAAGATAGGGTAGGTAGTATTTACAAGTACAGTGTCAGAAGTCAAGAATTTGCATTGCAGCCCTGATATATAATGTTTACCTGGCTTTGCACCCTCAGGTATTATACGTAATCTGTCTGAGTCTCATTTTCCTTATAAATGGTCATGATAGTACTTTCCTTAGTTGGTTGTTCCGAGAACTAAATGATGCAGAGTACATGATTTGCTTGCTTTTATATAATAGGTGTGATACATGCTTGCAAGATCTAAAATAGAAAATTACCAGATTTTTATTGGGTGCAATATGCCCATCCCAAGTCAGTTTAATTCCAGTTAACTCACTTGGTATAAAGGACACTGACTTCTTCAGTTAAAGGTTAATGGACTGAAGGTGTAGTTCTAGTAATCAGAGCTACGGGCCAATGATAAAGATCAAGAGTACTATGATACAAACCAACCTACAGGCTCTCAATCCCCTTCAGTCCACCTCAAAGCTACAATGCAGACCTTGAGATCTCTATTCCTGGACATGAAATAATAAAATAGTTCACCTTCAGGTAACTCAAGAATGCACTGATTTCTCAGAAGCCATAGGCGTGACAGTAACTCCTACCCAACTTGGAACCTCATTATTTTACTGCTTTGTGGCCATTATGTAAGTAAGTACTCCGTTAGAGGAACAGAGAAATATTTTCTTTTCTGATTTGGTTTTTAAGAGTAAATTCAGAACAGTTTTGCCCTGAAACAGTTCAACACAGAATATTAACTAGCATTAGTTATAGATTCTTAGCTTTGTGAAGAGATGGACTGTCTTTTACTCACCATTATATCCCCAGTGTTCATATAGTGCTTATTACAGACTGGGCTCCCAATAAATACATGCTAAATAACAAATACCACAAAGCCTTTGTTCGTTTCATGATGGCTGGTTAAACGGGCAGCATCTGCCTCTCACCTGGTACATCCCATATGAACTCTCCCTGCTTCACTATCAATCCCTAGTCTGTTCTCCATTCACCAGCATAAAGGATCCTTTGCCACAGTACTTTGAGCAGGTCATTCTAATGCTCAAAGCCCACCCAAGTTACAGCATCACATGATACAATCACAAGTCCTTGTCCTGGCACGATCTAGCTCCCCGTCTATCTCTGACTTCCTCTCTAATCACTCTTCCTCCACCCCACTACCACACTGGCCACAAGCTCTTTACTGTTCCCTGAATATGTCACACTGTTGTCTCAAGACCTATGTAGTTCTCTTCCTCTGGCTGCAGTGTTCTCCCCTTCCCTTCACTCCTGTTTATTCTCTGTTCAAAGTGTCCTCAGAGAAGTCTTCCCTGTCTTTTCTAAAATGGTATCCCATCTCCTCTCCCATCACTCATTTGTTTTTCTTTATTGCACTTACTGCTATATGACTTTATTTTTTATTTGTTCATTTGCCCCCACTAAGCTCCACAAAGGCTGGATTTTTTTTTCTTTTTTATTTATTGCAGCTTCCCTAGCACCTAGAAGAGTGCCTGGCACAGAGTAAAAGTACTCAGTAAATATTTATTGAAGGAATATATGATTAACTACCCAAGTTATTCCCAGGAAATCTTGATTTCTGCCTCCAATTGCTCATCAGAAGACCTAATCACATAAATCTAAGTACAAAAGGCTAAATATTTTTATATAATGTACATAAATTCTGTAGATCCTGACTGATGGAGTAAAGTTGGCCTCAGATTTTACTATCCAGGTCCAATGTTGAATATGCCAGCCAGCTCTAAAGACAACAAAAGTACTATAAAGATTATAATGTTTTGCACAGTGGCAATATCTGATCTTGTGGCTACTGATCATCAGATGGTATACAAGAAGGAAGAGCTCACTGTACTAGGAGATACAGGAGAAGGGTTCTTAGAGAGGGACTAGGGTCAGGCCTTCAAGATAATCTGGATTTAGAAAAACTAAGGAGGAAGATACTAATGGGAGAATAACGGTTGAAAAGCGTTTGCAAAGAAGAAATAAACATAGCAGAATCAGTTATGCAAGGTTAGAGATAAAGAGCAGTGGAAAATAAGGTTGGATGAGTGTGGTGGAGACAAATTATGAAAAGCTGTGAATACTAACAGGACTCTGAAATGACTTCTTAGGCCACAGAGATCAATTGAAAGCTTTCAAGCAGAGGAATGATTGATGTATGAAATAGCATCTTAACAACTGTTGATCAGTGTGCTGAAGGGACCCAGGCCTGGGATACAGAGCTCAGTGAGCCTAAAGACAGTAAGACTGACTGGATTGTCACTCCCAAGATTCAAGTAACAAACTGATGAAGGGCTTGCAAGAATGGATAGAGATGCTCTGATCCAATAATCATTTTGAAAGAACAACTCATTGAATCTGGGGACTAGGTGTACGTAATAAAAGAGAGGGGTTAAATCAAAGATGATGTATGTAATTTTAAATGATGGCTGTTTGCTTAACTTTTAAGTGTTTTACTTGGCATTATTAGGATACAACACGAGCAGGAGAGGGAATGGAAGCAATTAACAGGCTGGCAATTTCTTTTTTATTTTTTTTAACGTTTATTTTTTGAGACAGAGAGAGACAGAGCATGAACAGGGGAGGGTCAGAGAGAGAGGGAGACACAGAATCCGAAGTGGGCTCCAGGCTCTGAGCTGTCAGCACAGAGCCCGACGCGGGGCTCGAACTCACGGACCGTGAGATCGTGACCTGAGCCGAAGTCGGACGTTTAACCGACTGAGCCACCCAGGCGCCCCGCAATTTCTTTTTTAAATCAAGAATGGGGCACCTGGGTGGCTCAGTCAGTTAAGCGTCTGACTTCGGCTCAGGTCATGATCTCACAGTCTGTGAGTTCAAGCCCCGCGTCGGGCTCTGTGCTGACAGCTCAGAGCCTGGAGCCCGCTTTGGATTCTGTGTCTCCCTCTCTCTCTGACCCTCCCCCGTTCATGCTCTGTCTCTGTCTCAAAAATAAGCAAACGTTTAAAAAAAATTTTTTTTAATAAACCAAGAATGGATAAGTTAATTCTAAATAATAAAGAGATGGTTAGTGTTTTGTGATTATATTTTATCCTGAAATAATGTGTAACTGTTACTAAAGATTAATTATAGCCTGAACAACATTTGCAGCTTATTTAGACCACAGTGTGTCAGAACGCACTCTCTCTGCAAAGGTAGAGTATCTAGACTTTCTCACTGGATCACACATTTTATTGTAATATAAGAAATGTTGTATTGTGATGGGAAATCTTACTTTCCATGGAAATATATATAAATTACATTTGCCCTACATTAGAAATTCTTTGAAAATGGGAATCACATTTCTGATCTGTAAGTTTTTTAAAATGTCCATTATAATAACAGACATACAAGGACATTTACATGGCAAATATAGAATAAGTGCCTGCTCGACACCATGAATTATATTAAAGCAGAGGTTAAAGGAAGAATAGGGACTTAGAGGTAAACAAAGCAGGGATGTATGGGTGGCACAGGAAGTAGCCCATGTGGCTAGAATGTAAGATGCAAAGAGAATGGGATGAGGTGAGGGGTAAAAGCCAGGCTCAGACCATAAGACCCTTAGGCTTAAAGTAGAAGTTTGACTTTATTCTTACATATAAATGATTCTCAGAATAAACCATGGAGGTTTTCTTGCTGTATATCATTATGGACAGGGAGTTCCGATCTCCCAACACCAAACACAGTAGCTGGTCAAATATATGCTGACTAATGCAGAAGGGAAAACAGTTTGGGACATAATTAAGTGTGAAGATTGTATAGATTATCTAGGCAGAGATGTCTATTGGCTAACTGGAGATACGGGACTGGCCTGGAGCTTAGAAGAAAGGTCTGGGTAGGACATAAAACCATGGATGTCATCTGAAACAGCTCGCTAGGAAGAGGCAAGAACTAAGGAGAAGATAATCTGATATAAAGCCCACAGATCTGTGCCTAGCACACAAAACTCTCAAATGTTTGCTGTTAAGCAGTGAACCAAAAGATAAATGGCAGCAAAGGAGCCTCCTGTTTTACAGAAGAACAAGACTAAAAGTACTGATGACTGACCAGAAGCAGTGCTACCAAGTGCCTACTCAACCCACGACACGCCAGGACCAAGAAACAGGCATATAAGAGAAGTTACTGATGGCAGTGAATTGCACATGTAAAGTCTATGGCAGCATAAAGCAGACAAAGGTTGAGAATCTCTGGACCACAGCATACCTTTTTTACTCCTGGAGGGCAGAAACTGTAACCTAACTTTGTGAAAGTTTCATTGTTTCTTCCTGATTGTGGCCAACATGGAACCAGTTAAACGTGTGTTTAATTACTAAAATGAGTCACACAAGATGACCAGCCTGTGAAAGTTTGCTGACATAATACTATTGGATGGAGAAAAACATCTTTAAAAAAAATTCATAAAAATAGGTCATGGATTAAGAGGCCAAATGGAGCAATATACATGCAAACATTTCCCATAACAGAGTACTCAACAAATGTGCTTTGTATGGTTAGAAAACAATTCTGAGTACTTGAGAGGAATAACCATCTAATAAGACCTAAAGCAGACACTGTCACATAACAACTTCACATTTCTTTTTCTTCAGAAGTTAAGACATCCTGAATATAGTTAACAAGAGCCTAGACTTGCTTAGTTCTGGTCTACAATAATCTGCACTTGAAAAGTCATGATTTTGTCATTTGTACTTGAAAAGTCATGATTTTCTTCTCATATCTTAGAGGTACTTAGTGCAGGTATTATCAGAGGTAGGTTAAGTGGTTAGCTCGAGGTCACACATCTAGTCACAAAACCAAGTCTTTTGGTTCCAAATCTTGTATTTCCACCATACCATTTTGCTGACTTCCTAAAAATTAACTGCTGACTTGCACACCACTATGGGATTCATAAGAACTACTCCCACCCCTCCAGTTATTATGGCTGTGATACAAATTGCCAAAGTTTATCTGTGGTAGAAGAAAACCCAGGAACCAGCTCTAGGAAAGGAAATAACTTGTGACTTCAGCCGAATTTGGGGGCCCTCTATAATTCCTAAAATGGAACAATTCCTGCAGAAAGAAGAGGTAATATAATGAACATTGTTCACTGATTTCTACTGGATTTCTACTAGATCCAGTAAGAATATGTAGTTCCTTTTTTCTTTTTTAATGAGAGAAGTTTTCAAACATGCACAAAATTATAAGATGACTTCATATTACCATCACTGAGTTTCAGCAATTCTCAATATACTATTTTTGTTAGATCCACCTTCTACTTTTTTCCTTAAGATTTTGTTTTTGCTTTTTGTTTTTTTTTTTAGAGAAAGAGAAAGCATGAGTGGGATAGAGGGGCAGAAGGAGAGAATCCTAAGCAGGCTCCACGCTCAGTGCAGAGCCTGATGAAGGGCTCAATCCCATGACCCTAGGATCATAACCTGAGCTGAAATCAAGAGTTGGACACTCAGCCATCTGAGCCACCCAGCCCTTAAGTATTTTAAAGCAAACATTGAGACATAACATTTTAGCAACACATACTTTAGTATGTATCTCTAAACGATAAGGACATTAAAAAAACAACCACAGTGCTATTATCACATCTAAAAAAATGAACTATTTTCTTAATATCACCCAGTACCCAAGGCATATTCAGTTTCCTCAGTTGCCTCAAATCTGTAATTTTTTACAGATATTTACTCAAACTAGGATCCAAGCAGCATCCAAACATTGCACCTGGTTGGTAACCTGTCTCTTTTAATCTAAAAATACCGTGCCCCCATTGTGTATCTTATTTGTTAAATAAACTCGGTCCTTTGTCCCATAATGTGTCTGCATTCTGGATTTGGGTGATTGCATGGATGGTTGGTTTTCAAGATGGTTCTAGTGCTACATCAATCATTCTATGTTCAGAAATTCTACTGGCTCAGTTGGCACCTTTATGCACAGTATGCTTTTAAGAAAAAAGCAGTACTACCTTAAGGCACTTTATTACTCTCTGCCAAAAAATAATTGTTAAAAATAATAAAAATCTGATGGCAAAGAATGAACAATAACCTCCTAGAGCTGTGCAGTGTACAACCTGTGCAATTTTATGTTGCAGCCTGGATTTAGAATTCTTGGTAAGATAATTTACCACAAGAAAAAGTGGGTGGGATTTCTTTTTGACAAACTGGCTTACTTCAGTAAGTACTTACTGACTTAAACTTGAAAGGCATAGGGGCACCTGCGTGGCTCAGTTGGTTCAGTGTCCAACTCTTGATTTTGGCTCAGGTCATGATCTTGCAGTTCATGAGTTCAAGCCCCGTGCTGGGTTCTGTGCTAACAGCATGGAGCCTGCTTGGGATTCTCTGTCTCCCTCTCTGCCCCTCCACCACTCATGCTCAAAAACAAACATTTACAAAACAAAAAACTCAGTTTTCAACATTATCATTAGCCTTTGAAAGTGCAGAACCTGACAGTCTTTTCACACTCTCGACTGTGTAGCCCCAAGCATCTGAACCAAGAAATAAAAATCAAGTTTAAGGTTTTTGGCAAACTTTTTAAAAAAATGTGGTTTCCAATTCTATGTTGATATGGAAACCATTTTTTTTTATCTTAACCTTTTCATTCATAATTATGGGAAAGAAGTATGACTTTTTCACAGACAATAACAACTATTAAAATGTGTTTAGTCTGCCACTTCTAAGAGGAAATTAATCCGTTTACTCATTGGTTCTAAATTTCTCCTAATTTGGCTTAAAACAGGATAATCACAGGTATGTTAAGAACAAAGTTTTACACTCTCCAAATGTGGCTGTGCAAATTAGAAACTATTGTCTCTATTGTGTCAGTGGATACAATAGAGGACACATTAGCAAAGGTTTGGAACTCTGGCAGCTGCTGGTAACTATTTTTAGGGCTAGTGTAAATGAATTTAAATGGCTTATGATTTAACTATAATTTGGGGCAAATATTTAGGTTCCTACTAAGTAAGCCTTGCTAGGTATGAATGTTTCATAGAAATTGAAAATAATACAACACAAAAAAAATATCTTCAAGGTGTAGGCTAATTTTAAAATGAAAGGCCTAATTTTATGTATTGGGAAGTTACAAAAAGACGAATTAAATCAAAATGTTTTCTAAACTCTCTATTCGGTAAGGAAAACCAGTGTGAGATATTAATTTTATAAGAAACTTGAAATATGACAGTTCCTTGTTGATTTATGTTTACCATTGCATCCTTAATGTTTAGGTACAACAGTGTGCCTAGATAGAGCACAGCAAGGGCCTAGTATATATTTACTGAATGCATGAATAGATATTTAAATTCAGAATTAACTATAGAAGTTACGTAAGAGGAGTATTTTTTAAAAGCATTTTTCAAAAGTCATCTATAAATCAGTAGTAATATTAACAAATAGGGGCACTGGGGTGGCTCAGTTAGTTGAGTGACTCTTGATTTCAGGTCATGATCTCACAGTATGTAGTATCAAGCCCCATGTGAGCGTGGAGCCTAGTTGGGATTCTCTCTCCTCTTTCTCTACCCCTCCCCCTGCTCATGTGATCTCTCTCTCTCAAAATAAATATTAGAAATAACAAATAGCTTTCTTGGTACTAGAGCACAAAATGGAAGATTGGTAGACGTGATCAGACCTAAAACTTTATAAGGATACCAGACTGACCTGGAAATGTGTAAAATAACAGCAATTCTCATAGAACTCTTGTAGGATGGTAAACTGGTATAAACCCCTTGGAGTGTGGCACACTCATTAAATTTGATGACATACATATTTTGTGACTTGGCAGTTTCACTTCTAGGTAAATCAATGATCCAGAGAGACACATATAACCAAGGTGTGAATTTTCCACTCTGTGGGAACCCATATCAGGACAGAAGAACATAAATTGTAATTGATTAATTGCTGGAGGCTCAGTATGGACAAGTTTGAGAGTTGGAAACTCTGGGGTGGGGGTGGGGGGTTCTGGTCCAGCATAGAAGGAGCATAGAAGTCATCATTGTTCTAACAAAAAGCTGAGCAAACTGAAAAATCATTCCTTAGATCAGAGAAGTGAAGTCATAGGGCAAACTACTGCACCCAAAATTGGAGTTATAGACAGGTAGATACAGAGATCACAACTAATCAGAGCAGAAACTTCCTGAGCAGAGGCTTCCATGGGAACTACTACTGGGGTAGGGAAACCTAAACTGTAATTAATGAGTTGCCAGAGGCTCAGTCTGTACAAGCCGAAGAGTTAAGAATCCAGGGGAACTGGAACATTTTTGTTTTACCTTGTGAAGCTCTACCAGGTTCTCAGAGCAAATACTGGAGAATAATCCCCTTGGACTTCTGATAGGGGAGGGGGAAAAGTAGCCATTCTGAAATATGCCAGAGCATGCTGTTCTTAACAAATCTGCACCCAAGAAAAACTATTTAACCAGACCATAAACTACTGTGGTTTTCATCAGAGTCTAACATGTTAGAAGGCAAATACCCAGTTCCAACGTCTATAGCCATCAGGTCCCACCAAAGGCTGGGAAAAAACTGAGAAGCATTTGTGAAGTTCATAGCCCAAAGCCACAAGCTTTCTAAAAGACTGAGACAATCAAAGGACTAAAGAACACTTCTCATCCCCCCACACCTTATGACTACACCACCAATGACCTATTTCTGTAGTTCCTTTAACTCAGAACATCATGTTCAGCTTTCAACAAAAAATTACAAGGGACGCTAAATGGCAAAAAACCAGTTTGAAGAGACAGAACCAAACTCAGATATGACAAGGATATTGGAACTATCAGACCATGAATTTAAGACAACTAACATGCTAAGGGCTCTAATAAATAAAGCAGGCAACAAGAAAGAACAGATGGATAATGTAAGCAGAAAAATGAGAAGTCTAAGAATTTTTTTAAAATGCTAGTGATCAAAAAACACTAACAGAAGAATAACTCTGATGGGCTCATCAACAGACTGGACAAAGTTGAAGATAGACTCTGTGAATGATGCATCAATAGAAACCTCCAAAATTGAAAAGCAAAGGAAAAAAAAAAACAGAACAAAATACCCAAGAACTGTAGGATAACTAAAAGAATAAAGAAAAGTGTACCATATACACAATGAGAATATCAGAAGTGAGAAAAGCACAGAAACAGTATTTGAAGCAATGACTGAAAATTCTCCCTTATGTTAACATAAGATCTAAAAAGGAAAAAAAAAGGGAGGGGCAGGAATATCAGAGAACATGGAGCAGAATAAATTCTGAAAATACACTACACCTAGACAGGCATATCATATGCAAATTGCAGAAAAATCAAAGATACAAAAAAAGATTTTGAAAGAAGCCAGAGGGGGAAAAACACTTTACCTATATGGGCACAAAGATAAGAATTACATCTGATTCTCCTTGGAAACCATGTGAACAAAAAGAGTGAAGCGAATGTTTAAAGTCTTGAAGAAAAAAAACCCCACCAACCTAGAACTCTGTACCCTACAAAATTACCCTTCAAAAGCAAAGGAAAAGAATGATGTCAGCAAGATGACAGAAAAGAAAGCCCTAGATCTGCCTTTGGCCATGGAGACACAGACTTAATGACGGACCAAATGTTCCTGTAAAGAATCTAAAAAACAAAAGGTTTCTGTACCCCAGGCATGGGTGAAGCCAACAGCATCAAAAAGCCCAGTAGAAAATGCATGACACTATCCACTCTGTCATACCAAAGCCCCTCTTTCTTGACACATCATGTTTGGGAGGAAACCCCCAATTCCTGTTTTCTACCTGGGGAGGTAGAATGTATGTCCAAAGTCAGAATTTTAGAGGGACTGCCCAAGGGGAGTTTGTCTTGATGGGTCCACGTACCAACAGTCCCCAGGTTGGGGATCTCTGGGGGAAAAAAATCCAATAGGCCCTAGAGTCTGCAGTACTACAGGCACACACTAGGTAGAGCTCCAGTATCACAATTTACTATAGTACAAGAAGCTGCAATATTGTAGATGTACAACAGGGGGAGAGCCTGAGTAGAAACCAGCAAACCTCTCCAAACAGGAGATAACGTGCACAAGCCCAGAGAGGGTGCATACCCAGAAAGGGCTTGAGAGGTCTCCATATCTCTAGTCAGGGAGAAAGTCCTCTCTGTTAGAAACCAGACTGCAAAATCTGGGAGAGTTGGTTGATTATTCGAATGCCCAAATCCCAATAACAAATAAGATACACAAAGAAGCAAGGAAACATAACACATTTAAAAGAACAAAGTATATCTCCAGAAACCAAACTTAAAGAAAGAAATCTAAAAATTGCCCAAGAATTAAAAAGTATTGTTAAAAGGACCTTAAATGAATTAAAAAGAAGAAAGACAACAAAATAAGGAAATTGATACATGAGAAAAATAATATCCACAAAGCAAAACTATGAAAAACCAAACAAATTCTGGAACTGAAGAATACAAAAACTGAATTGAAAATTTCATAGAGGGTTTCAGCAGGAGACTTGACCAAGCAGAAGAATCTGTGAACTTGAAGATGGGCCTTTTGAAATTTCCAAGGTAGAGAACAAAAATAAAAAAGCAATGAAGAAAAATGAAGACAGCCTAAGGAACATCTGGGACATCATCAAACAGAAACCTATCCATTACTGGTATCCTAGAAGGAAGAAAAGAAAGGGGCAGAGAACCTACCTGAAGAACTGGCCAAAATATCCCAAATTTGGGGAGAGAAATAAACTTACAAAGTCAATAATCTCAAATAGTTCCAACAAGGAGAAGTCCAGAGAGATGTACTCCAAAACACATCGTAATCAAACTATCAAAAATCACAGATAAAGAATTTTGAAGGTAGCAAGAAAAATGTGACTTGTCACAAAGGAACTCCTTTTAAATTATCAGATTTCTCAGAAGAAACCTTGCAGGCTAGAAGGGAGTGGGATAATATATTTGAAGTACTGAATGAAAATAAATGCCAACAAAGAATACTATAGCTAGCAAAAAAGAACTTCTTCCAAAAACAATGGAGAAACTAAGACTTTGCCTGATTAAAAAAAAAAAAGAAAAACAAAACAGGAAACTCATCACCACTAGACCTTCCCTATAAGACATTCTGGAAAAAGTCCTATAAAATGAAATGAGAGGACAACACAAAGCAACACAAAACCAAATGAAACTATAAAATTCCCTGGTATAAGTAATGACAGATAAATATAGAATACTATAGTAGTGCAATTGCAGTGAGCAAATCACAAAAATGTAGAGAATACGTTTTTTAAAAGCATAAAAAGTAATTATAAATCAATGTTAATGGATATATGTAATATAAAAATCTGTATAATTAACAAAATGGGAGAAGGCAGATTTGGAGTAGTTTTTATACATAACTGAAGTCACCAGTTTACAACAGACTATAACTTTTAAGATGTTTTGTGTAATTGTAATGATAATCACAAATATTATTGATAGAATATACACAAAGGGAAATGAGAAAGAAATCAGAACATGTCATTATACACATAAAAAGCCAACAAAATATAAATGAAGACAGCAAGAGGGAAAGAGACCAAAAAAGCTACAAGACAGACTGGAAATGAATAAAATGACAATAGTAAGTCCTTCCCCATCAGTAAATACTTTAAATGTAAATGGCTTAAATAATGCCAATTAAAGACATAGATCAACTGAATGGATTTTTTAAAAATCCAAGGGGTGCCTGGGTGTTTTAGTCGGTTGAGCATCCAATTCTTTATTTGGGCTCAGGTCATGATACCAGGGTCACGGGATCAAGCTCCATGTCAGGCTCCATGCTGTGCGAGAAGCGTATTTAAGATTCTCTCTCTCTCTCTCTCTCTCTCTCTCTCTCTCTCTCTCTCTCTCTCTCTCTCTCCCTCTCCCCTGCTTGCACACACTCAAATAAATAAATAAAAGATCCAACTATTTGCTGTCTACAAGAGAATAATTTTATATCTAAGGACACATGGTAGAAGTGAAAAGGTCGAAAAAGATATTCTATGCCAATGAGAGCCTCAAGAGAGAAGTGGCCACACTTAAATCTAAGAAAACAGAATTTAAGATAAAAACTGTCATAAGAGCCAAAGACATTATATAATAATAGAGGGTCAATTCACTAGGAAAACATAGCAGTTACAAACATATATGCAACCTAACATTAGAGTACCAAATATATGAAGCAAACACTGACTAAAGGAAGAAAGAAAAAGCATGACAGTAGTAAGAAACTTCAATAACCTGACTTTCAGATATGGACAGAACCATCACACAAGTTCAATAAGGAAACAGAGTATGTGAACAACACTATAGGCCAATTATACCAAACAGTTGTAGTACAGAACACTCCAACCAGTAACAGTGGAATATACATTCTCCTCAAGAGCAACTGGAACATTCTCCAAGGTAAGGAGACATGTTGGGCCACAAAATAAATGTTAACAAATTTCAGAAGATTGAAATCAATAGAGTATCTTCTCCAACACAAGGGAATGAAACTAGAAATCAAGAGAAAGAAAACAGGAAAATCCACAAATAGGTAGAAACTCAGCAATGTGCTCTTAAATAACTAATGAGTCCAAGAATAAATCACAAAGAAAATTAAGAAAATATCTAGAGACAAATGGAAATGAAGACACAGCATACCAAAACTTATGGGATACAGCAAAAGCTGTACTAAGGAAAGTTTATAGCAGTAAACACTTATATTTAAAGAAGGAAGTTCTTAAATCAACAAACTAACATAGTATCTCAAGGAACTAGAAAAGGAAGAATAAACTCAAAGTTAGCAGAGGGAAGGAAATAATGAGGATTAGAGCAGAAATAATGAAATAGAGAATAAAAAAATGGGGAAAAATCAGCAAAAGAGTTGGTTTACTGAAAAGAGCAACACAATGGACAAACCATCAGTTAGAATAAGAAAGGGAGAAGATTCATGGCTAAAATTATAAATGAAATATGAGACATTACAACTGAAGTCCCCCAAATTAAAAGGATTAAAAGAGACTATTAGGAATAATTATAGGCCAGCAAAGTGGATAACCAAGAAAATATGGATAAACTCCTAGAATTGTACAACCTATCAAGAGTGAATCATGAAGAAATAAAAAACTTAACAGACCAATAACTAGTGAAGAAATTAAAGCAGTATTCCAAAATCTCCCAACAAAGAACAGCCCAAAACTATATGCCTGTTAAATTCTACCAGACATTTAAAGAACACCAATCCTCAAACTCTTCCAAAGAATCAAAGAGGAGGAACTATTCCCAAACTCATTGTACGAGGCCAGCATTACCCTAGAACCAAAACCAAAGACATAAAATCACAAACCAAATTCTTGAAGAATATTGATGCAAAAACTCTAAAGAAAATATTCTCAAACCAAATTCAACAGAACATTAAAAGGACCATACACTACAACTGAGTGAAATTAATACATGGAAAGCAAGGATGGTTCAACATATGAAAAATCAATATAATACACCATACTAACAAATGAAGGAGAGAAAACATGATCATCTCAATGCAGACAGGAAATTTGAGAAAGTTCAATACACTTCCATGATTTAAAAACAAAAACACGGGGCGCCTGGGTGGTGCAGTCGGTTAAGCGTCCGACTTCAGCCAGGTCACGATCTCGCGGTCCGTGGGTTCGGGCCCCGCGTCGGGCTCTGGGCTGATGGCTCAGAGCCTGGAGCCTGTTTCCGATTCTGTGTCTCCCTCTCTCTCTGCCCCCCTCCCCCCGTTCATGCTCTGTCTCTCTCTGTCCCAAAAATAAGTAAACGTTGAAAAAAAAATTTTTTTTTAAATAAATAAATAAATAAATAAATAAATAAATAAATAAATAAAAACAAAAACACAACAGGGGCGCCTGGGTGGCTAAGTCAGTTAAGCGTCCGACTTTGGCTCAAGTCATGATCTCACAGTCCGTGAGTTCAAGCCCTGCATCAGACTGTAATGACAGCTCAGATCCTGGAGTCTGCTTCAGATTCTGTGTCTCCTCCTCTCTCTGCCCCTCCCCCACTTTACAAATAAACATTTAAAAAATAAACATAAACATCAAAAGATTAAAAAACAAAATACAACAAATGGGAGTAGGATGAAATCACCCCAACATAATAAATTAAGCCATATATTAAAGACTCACAGCTAACATCATGTGCAGTGGGGAAAGACTGAAACTTTTATAGGTCAAGGATGCCCACTCCTCCCTCCCAAGAGGAATTACACAAGAAAAATGAAGAAAAGGAATACAAATTTGAAAGAAAAAAAAATTGTTGGCAGATGACTTGATCTTACATGTGGAGAGCCGTAAGTATTTCCAAGAAAAATTGTTAGAATAAGTAAATATGTTCAGCAAACTTACAGGATACAAAATGAAAAGTCAGTTGCATTCCTATACACTAATAATGATCAATGTAAAATGGAAACTAAGAAAATCCGATTTATTATAGCATAAAAAATATACTTAGGAATAAGTTTAGCCAACTAGGTTAAAGATTTGTACACTGAAAACTACAAAACACTTCTAAAAGAAATCAAAGAAGTTACCAATGAATGGGAAGATATCTTGTGCTCATGGATTGGAAGACTTAATATTCTTAAAATATTTACACTACCTAAAGTGATCTATAGATTCAATGCAATGTCCTTCAAAAATCCCAATGACATTTTTTGCAGATATAAGGCAAAAAAAAGTCCTGAAATTCAAATGGAATCCCAAAGGACACCAAAGAGCTAAAACAATCTTGAAAAAGAACAACAAAGTTGAAGGCCTCAGATTCTCTGATTTCAAAATTTAGTACAAAGCCACCGTAATTTTAAGTAATTAAGACAGTGTAGTACTGGGACAAAGACAGATACATAAGCCAAAAGAAAAGTAAAGCACCCAGAAATAAGCCCTTGCATGTATGGTCACATGATTTTTGGCTAGGGTGCCAAGTCTATACGGTGAGGAAAGGATAGTTTCTTCAATAAAAGGTGATGGGAAAACTAAATTTCCACATCTCAAAAGAGTGAAGTTGGACCTATATACAAAAATGAACACAAAATGGACGAGATACCTAAAAGTAAGACCTAAGCTCTTAGAAGAAAACATAGGGAAAAAGCTTTAGGACACCAGATTTGGCTGTGATTTCTTGGATATGACCCCAAAAGCACAGGCAATGAAAGAATAGACAAATTGAAAAAAAAAAAATTACATCAAATTAAATAACTTGTGTGTCAAAAGAAACACTCAACAAAGTAAAAAGGCAACATACAGAATGGAAGAAAGTAATTGCAAATCCTATATCTGAAAAATTAGTATCCAAAAATACATATATGGAGCTTCTACAAATAACCCAATGAAAACTTGGGTAAAGGACTTGAATAGACATGTCTCCAAAGATGATATAAAAATGGCTGATCAGCACATAAAAAAATACTCAGTATAACTAATCATTAGGGAAATGCAAGTCAAAACCATGAGATAGCCCCTTCACACCAATCAGGATGGCTATTATCAAAAGAACAGAAAATAAATGTTAGCAAGAATGTGGAAAAGTTGGAACCCTTATGTATGTATGGTTGGTGGAAATGTAAAATGGCACAGTAATTATAGAAAACAGTACCTAAATTTTACCAAAAAAAATTAAGAATAGAATTATTACATCATCTGGCAATCCCAACTCTGGATATATACCCAAAAGAATTCAGAATAAGGTCTCAAGTTATTTGCACATCCATGTTCACAACTGCATTATTCACAATCACCAAGAGGTGAAAGCAACCCAAATGTCCATCAACAGAAGCAAGAATAAAGAAAACTTTAGGTATATGCATACCGTGGAATACTATGCAGGCTTTAAAAAAAAAGGGAATTCTGTCATGTGCTATAACATGGATAAACCTAGAGGACACATTAAGCAAAATAGGTAAGTTAATAGAAGGACAAAAAATTATATGATTTTACTCATATGCAGTACCTACAGTATTCAAAACCATACAAATAGAAGGGAGAAAAGTGATTACCAAAAACTGGGAGGACTGGAAAGGTGAAATAAGTGCTTAATGAATATAGTTTCAGTGTTACAAGATTAAAAAGTTCTAGAAAACTAGGGGTGACTGGGTGACTCAGTCAGTTAAGCATCTGACTCTTGATTTCAGCTCAGGTCATGATCTCACAGTTCGTGAGTTTGAGGCCTGTGTCGGGCTCTGTGCTGACAGCATGGATCCTGTTTGGGATTTATTCTCTCTCTCTCTCTCTCTCTCTCTCTCTCTCTCAAACAAAAAAAGTTCTAGAAATCTACAATACAACAATATAATATGTTTAACACTGCTGAACCGTGTGTTTAAAAATGATTATGAGCATGAATTTAACGTTAGGTGTTTTTTACCAAAATTAAGAAAAAAAAAGATTTAAACACACACACAAAAGTGAAGGTAAAATACTTTCTCAGACAAACAAAACGAAGGAACATGTTGCAAGAGAAGTTAAAATAAGTTCTACAGAGAGAAGAAAAAGGATATAGGTCAGAAATGCAAATATACATAAAGGGAGGGGGAGTACTAGAGAAGGAATAAATTAAGGTAAAATACTTTCATTTTTATGATTCTTAATATAACAGATAACAGTTCCTTCAAAATAATAGTAGCGACAATGTATTCAGTTATGTATGCTTATCTAAATGTTTATATAGGTGTATGTATATATGAAATGAACAAAAGCAATGATACAAGCCATGGAAGGCGGGGTGAAGAAATTAGGAATATTTTGTTAGAAAGTATTTCACTACCAGTATATTGTTACTTGAAAGTTAGTTGTAAATGTATAGTGCAACTGTGGGGAAATCACTAGAATAAAGAAATATAATTAATATACTAAGGTAGGAGAAAAAGTAGAATCATTTAAATGCTCAACTGAAACCACTAAAGGCAGAAAAAGAATGGAAGACAAAAATAGGAACAAAGAATGAAGGCAACAATAATAAAAAGTACACTTACAAAATGGTAGATGTTAATACAACTAAATCAACAATCGCTTTAAATGTCAATGGTCTAAATACATCAACTAAAAGATTTTCAGAGTAGATCAAAACACAGGGGAGAGCCAACTATATGTTATCTATAAGAGACCCATTTGAAATAAAGGCACAGATTAAAAATAAAGGACAGGGAAAGGGATACCATGCCACTTTAGGTGAATGTTTGTGTCCCTCTAAAATTCTTATGTTGAAGCCTAATACCCAATGTGAGGAAATTTGGAACTTTGGGATGTGATTAAGTCAATAAGGGTGGAGCCCTCACAAATGGTATTAGTGACCTTATAAAAGAGACCCTAGAGGCTCCCTTGCTCCTCCTGCCATATGAGGACACAGTGAGAAGACAGTTGTCTACGAATCAGGAAGTAGGCTCTCAACAGACATCCAATCTGCTGGCATCTCAATCTTGGACTTCCTAGGCCCCATAACTATGTGACATAAATGTTTGTTGTTTACCCACTCTGTGGTATTTTTTGTCACAGTAGCCTGAACAGACGAAGATACATGCTAATAACACTAATAAAAGACAGCAGAGTAACTATGTTAATTTCAGATACAGCAGGCTTCAGAGCAAGGAAAGTTATCAAAGATAAAAAGGGGCATTATATGATGATAAGGGGCTCAATACTCCAAGAAGACATAACAATTCTTAATGTGTATGTGCCTAAAACCAGAGCACAAAATACCTAAAGGCAAACATTATCATAGAGCATTCCTACAAGAAGGCAAAGGAACCCACATTGAAAACTGTATTTACAGAGGACATAGTCCTATATATAGAAAATCCCAAAGAATCCATAAGAAAACTACTAGAGCTATAAATTCAGCAAAGTTGGAGGTTACAAGATTATATAAAAATCAGTTGGGTTTCTATACACCAGCAGTGAACAATCCAAAAAGGAAATTAAGAGATCAATTCCATTTGCAACAGCAGCTGAAAGAATAAAATACCTAGGAAAAAAATTAACAAAGTGGAACACTTGTACACTAAGAATTATAAGATAGTGGTGAAAGAAATTAAAGACAACCTAAATAAAATGGAAAGATGTTCCATGTTCATCAATTGGAAGGCTTAATATTAAGATGGCAATAATACCCTAAGCAATTTATAAATTCAACACAATCCTTATCAAAATTCCAATATCCTTTTTTGTAGATATGGAAAATGTGGTCCTCCAAATGTAATTGCAAGGGATCCTGAATATCTAAAACACTCTAAAAAAGTTGGAGAAGTCACACTTCCCAGTTCAAAATACACTGCAAATCTAAAGTAATCAAAACAGTGCAGTATGGCTTAAGGACAGACATACAGAACAATGAAAGAGACTTGAGTGTCTAGAAATAAACCCATACATGTATGGCCAAGATTTTTGACAAGGGTGAAAGACCATTCAATGAGGAAAAACGAATCTCCTCAACAAATGGTTCAAACTATTGCCTTTTAATGCTCTATGTATGTATGTGCGTGTATATACACATATATATGTAAATAAACTTGGAGCCTCACATTATATATAAAAAGTAACTTAAAACTGATCAAAGACCTAGTGTGAGCTAAAATCATAAAACTCTTAGAACATGCAAGAAAATCTTCATACCATGGATTTGGCTATTTTTAATTATGACAATAAAAGCATGAACAAAAAAAGAATAGAGACATTGGGACATCATAATTAAAAACTTTGTGTTTCAAAGGACATTGACAAGGATATGGAGAAATAAAAACCTTCTGCACGGATGCTCAGGATGTAAAGTGGTGCAGTGGCTGTAGAAGACAGTATGGGTGGTTCCTCAGAAAGTTAAACAGTGATTACCAAATGACGTGGCAATACCACACTTAAGTATGTACTCAAGAGAACTGAATTCAAGAACTCAAACATATACTTTTACAACAGTTTTTCATTGCAGCATTATTCATAAGAGCCAAAAGGTGGAAGCAACCCATGTATCCACTAGCAGATGACTAGATAAACAAAACATGGTAGAAACACACAATAAAATATTCCTCAGCCACTAAAAGGAATGAGGTTCTGGAACCTGGGAGGAAGATCACAGAATAGGAGGACCCTAAGCTCACCTCATCCCATGGATACAACTAGATAACATGTACATCAGTGTAAATAACCCAGAAAAGGACCCAAAAACTGGCAGAACAGACTCTCCACAACTCAATGTAGAGACAAGGCCACTCTGCAGACAGCAAGAAGGGTTGAGACATTGTCAAGAGCTCATTGGGACTGTCTAGGGGAGGGAGGGAAACCACAGGTACAGAAAGGGGAGAGGACCAGACCCTCACACCAATCACTTGTGGCATGGGGAAACCTGCATGAAAACCAAAGGGGCATAATTTTATGACTTCTTACAACCAGCTGGGCTTAACATCAGGAACTTTACAAATCAGCAGGCTCAGCTCTGAGAGACCCAGGTGGGTGAGAGGAAACAGAATCCCCACCCTTAAAGAGACAGCACAACGAACAGCCCCACGGAGATACAGCATAGAAGCATTAGTTTGGGGGGGAAAAAAAGCTTGGGGTATACAGGAAGGGGATATGGTTAATAATCTCAGAATGTGTGTTGGAGGCAAAACTTCTCCAGGAACAAAGGAGCTGGCAGGCCCCATTTTCTTCCCCCACCCCCCAGCCTAGATACATGGACACATCTGCAGGAACCAGCAAAGCAGCAACATTTCCTACCTAATTTGCTAACAGTGTGTCCCACCCTTGCATTCTCCTACAGACCTGCGTCCTCCAATATGCCCTTGCCTGGAGCCCATCCATAGTAGTGCTGCAAGCCTGGCCCAACAGGGTCCAGCACCCCTCCAAAGTGACTCCTGCCCCAGGGAGAAGGAAAGATAACCATACACACCATTCCAACTGCACCCCAGCAGTGGGCTGAGGGCTGATATCTGGTCTGACTGCAGGCCCCTCCCACCAGTAAAAGCTTCTCAAGGGACAATACAGGGAAAGTGCCCTGCAGTTATATGCTATTACATCTCTAGAAAATGCCTGGTCTGACTCAACTCAAGCCCAAGGTGGCCTCAGACTGTCCCACTAACAACATAGGGACCAAACCATGCCCACAATGGGCAAAGAGAGCCATTGCAGATGTTGGGCCTGAAAGTAAAAGCAACTCAGCCACAATAGTAGGGCAAACACAACACACATGGGAGACACCCCTGAAGCACCAAGTTCTGATGAACAGGGGACACTGCACTGCAGGACATTACAGGACCTCTTCTTCATACAGCCACTACTTTCAAGAGCAGGAGACAGCTGACTTTCCTAACACATAGGAACAGACACAGTTAAACAAAGTGAAGAGGCATAGGAATGTGTCTCAAATGAAAGAACAGGACAAAGTCCTAGCAAGAGACCTAACCAAAACAGATAACTAATATGCCTGACAAAGAACTTAAAGTAATGGTCCTAATGATACTCACTGGACTTGAGAAAAAAGTGAAGGACCTCAGTGAGATGCTTAACAAAGATATAGAAAAAATTTAAAAAGAACCAACCAAAGGTGAAGAATTCAATAACTGAAATTAAAAATATACTACAAGGAATAAACAGTAGACTAGAGGAAGCAGAAGAATGGATCAGTGACCTGGAGGACAGAGTAATGGAAAGTGATCTGGCTGAAGAGGAGAGACACAAAATAATAACAAAAACTGAAAACAGACTTAGCGAACTCAGTGACACCATCAAGTGTAATAACATCTGCATTATAGGGATCCTACAGGAAAAAAGAGAGAAAAGGGGGAAGAAAACCTATTTGAAGAAATAATAGCTGAAAACTTTCCAAATATGGGAAAGGAAACAGAAATCCAGATCCAAGAATCAAAGAACCGCCCTATAAAATCAACCTAAGGTGGTCCACACCAAGACACACAGTAATTAAAAAATGGCAGGAGCACCTGAGTGGCTCAATTGGTTAAGTGTCCAACTTTAGCTCAGGTCATGATCTTCTGGTTTGTGAGTTCGAGCCCCGTGTCAGGCTCTGTGCTGACAGCTCCGAGCCTGGAGCCTGCTTCAGATTCTGTGTCTCCCTCTCTTTCTGCCCCTCCCCTGCTCACACACTGTCTCTCTCTCAAAAATAAATAAACAAAAAAAATGGCAAAAAGTAGTGACAAAGAGAATTTTAAAAGCAGCAAGAGAAAACAATTACATACAAGGGAAACTCAATAAGCCTATCAACTGATATTTCAGCAGAAACTTTGTAGGCCAGAAGGGAGTGGCACGATATATTCAGAGTGCTGGAAAAAAAAAAAAAAAAAAAAAAAAAAAAAACCTGCAGCCAAGAATACTCTATACAGCAAAGCTGTATATACTCTATATAGCAAAGCTATTATTCAGAATAGAAGGAGAGATAAAGAGTTTCTCAGATAAACAGAAGTTAAAGGAATTCATCACCACTAAACTAGCCCTACAAGAAAAGTTAAAGGGGACTCTTTGAGTGGAAAGGAAAGTCCATAAGGAGGAGTAAAAAAAGTAGGAAACATAAAAGCAATAAAATTAAGTATATCTATAAAATTAGTCAAGAGATTCATAAAATAAAAAGATACAAAGTTTGACACACGTAACTAAAAGGTGAAAGGAGGAGTAAAGAATGGGCTCAAATTTAAGCAACCATCAACTTAATATAGACTGCTATATGCAAAAGATGTTATATACAAACCTAATGGGAATGACAAATCAAAACCAGGAACAGATATGCAAAAAATAAAGAAAGGAATCCAAGTATATAACTAAAGAAGACCAGCAAACCATGAGAGAAGAGAACAAGGAACAGAGAAGAACTATAAAAACAACCATAAAACGGTTAACTAAATGGCAATATGTACATACCTATCAATAATTACTTTGAATGTAAATAGACTAAATGCTCCAATCAAAAGACACAGGGTGATGGAATGGATAAAAAGCAAGACCCTGGGAATGCAAGCTGTTGCGGCCACTCTGGAAAACAGTATGGAGGTTTCTCAAAAAACTAAAACTAGAACTACCCTACGACCCAGCAATTGCACTACTAGGCATTTATCACAGGATACAGGTGTACTGTTTTGAAGGGACACATGCACCCCCATGTTTATAGCAGCACTATCAACAATAGCCAAAGTATGGAAAGAGCCCAAATGTCCATCAATGGATGAATGGAGAAAGAAGATGTGTATGTGTGTGTGCGTGTGTGTGTGTGTGTGTATAGAATATATATAGAATATATATATACACACATACACGTACACACGCACACACACACAATGGAATATTACTTGGCAATCAAAAAGAATGAAATCTTGCCATTTGCAGTACGTGGATGGAACTGGAGGGTATTATGCTAACTGAAATTAGAGAAAGACAAAATCATATGACTTCACTCATATGAGGACTTTAAGAGACAAAACAGATGAACATAAGGGAAGGGAAGCAAAAATAATATAAAAACAGGGAGGGGGACAAAACAGAAGAGACTCATAAATATGGAAAACAAACTGAGGGTTACGGGAGGGGTTGTGGGAGGGGGGATGGGGTAAATGGGTAAGGGGCACTAAGGAATCTACTCCTGAAATCATTGTTGCACTGCATGCTAACTAATTTGGATGTAAATTTTAAAAAATAAAAAATAAAATTAAAAAAATAATAAATCTTAAAAAAAAACAAGACCCATCCACATGTTGCATACAAGAGACTTCAGACCTAAAGACACATGCAACTTGAAAGTGAAAGGATGGAAAAGCATTTAAAATGCAAATGGAAGTGAAAAAAAAGCCAAGGTAGACAAAATAAATTTTAAAACAAAGAGTGGGGGCGCCTGGGTGGCGCAGTCGGTTAAGCGTCCGACTTCAGCCAGGTCACGATCTCGCGGTCCGTGAGTTCGAGCCCCGCGTCGGGCTCTGGGCTGATGGCTCAGAGCCTGGAGCCTGTTTCCGATTCTGTGTCTCCCTCTCTCTCTGCCCCTCCCCCGTTCATGCTCTGTCTCTCTCTGTCCCAAAAATAAATAAACGTTGAAAAAAAAATTAAAAAAAAAAACAAAACAAAGAGTGTAATAAGAGACAAAGTCACTGTATATAAAGAGTACAATCCGACAAGAAGATACAACAATTGTAAATAGTTATGCATCCAACATGGAAGCACCCAAATACATAAAGCAGCCAGTAACAAACATGAAGGAACTAATCGATTGTAATACCATAATAGTAGGTGACTTTACACCTCACTTACATGAATGAATAGATCATCCAAACAGAAAATAAATAAGGAAACTGGCTCTGAATGATATATTGGACCAGATGTATCTAACAGGTATATTCAGAAAATCCATCCTAAAACATCAGAATACACATTCTTTTCAAGTGCATATGGAAAATTCTCCAGAAGAGATCACATATTAGGCCAAAAACCAAATTTCAACAAATTAAAAAAGACTGAAGTCATACCTTGCATCTTTTCTGACCACAGCAGTGTAAAACTAGAAAGTAACCACAAGAAAATAATCTGGAAAGAGCACCAATACATGGAAGATAAATAACATTTAACTAAACAATGGATGGGTCAACCAAGAATCAAAGAGGAAATTAAAAAAAAAATACATAGCAACAAATGAAAATGAAAACACAGTGTTCCAAAATCTTTGGGATACAGCAAAGCTTTTATAAGTTTATAGCAATATAGGCCTAACTCAAGAAGCATGCAAACATCTCAAATAACCTAACCTTACACCTAAAGGAGCTAGAAAAAGAACAAAGGAAAGAAATAATAAAGATTAGAGCAGAAATAAAATAGAAACTAAAAAAACCAATAGAACAGATCAATGAAACCAGGAGCTGGTTCTTCGAAAAGATTACAAAATTGATACCCTTTTAGCCAGATTCATGAGAGAGAGATAAGTGAAACAAAATCAGAAATGATAGAGGAGAAATAACTATTGATACTACAGAAATCCAAAGGATTATGAGAGAATATTATGAAAAACTGCCTGAAAATTGGACAACCTGGAAGAAATGGATAAATTCCTAGACATACAACCTTCCAAAACTGAATTAGGAAGAAATAGAAAATTTGAACAGTGATTGCGAGCAATGCAATTGAATCACTCATCAAAAAACTCCCAACAAGCAAAAGTCCAGGACCAGATGGCTTCACAAGTAAATACTATCAAACATTTTACAGGAGAGTTAATACCTATTCTTGTCAAACTATTCTAAAAAATAGAAGAGGAAGAAAGGCTTCCAAATTCATTCTATGAGGCCAGCATTACCTTGATACCAAAACCAGATTAAGACACCACAAAATAGAAAGCTACAGGCCAGTATTTCTGATGCACATAGATGTAAAAATCCTCAACAAAAATATTAGCAAACCAAATCCAACTATACACTTAAAAAAAAATCACCAAGATCAAGTGGGATTTACTCCTGGGATGTGAGGCTGGTTTAATATTCACAAACCAATCAACTTGATATATAACATCAATAAAAGGATAAAAACCATAAAATCATTTCAGTAGGTAGAGAAAAAACATTTGGCAAAATACAACATTCATTCATGATAAAAACCCTCAATAAAGTAGGTTTAAAGGGAACATACATCAACATAATAAAGGCCATATATGAAAAACCAACAGCTAACATCATACTCGGTCAAGAACAGAACAAGGATGTCCATTCTCACCACTTTTCTATAGCATAGTACTAGAAGTCCTAGCCATAGCAATAAGACAACAAAAAGAACTAAAAGGCATCCAAATTGGTAAAGAAGAAGTAAAACGTTCACTATTTTCAGATGACAAGATCCTATTATACAGAAAGCCTTGAGGACGCCACCAATATCTAGAATTGATAAATGAATTCAGTAAGTTTGCAATATACAAAATCACTATACAGAAATCTGTTGCATTTCTATACACTAATAATGAAGCAGCAGAAAGAGAAATTAAAAATATAATCCCTTTTACAATTGTACCAAAAATAAAATACCTGGGAATAAACTTAATCAAGGAGGCGAAAGACTATACTCTGAAAACTATAAAAAGCTTATGAAAGAAATAGACGATGGCACAAAGCAACGGAAGGATATTCTATGCTTATGGATTGGAAGAATAAATATCATTAAAATGTCCATACTACTCAAAGCAATCTATAGATTTAATGCAATCCCTATCAAAATACCAACAGCACTTTTCATAGAACTTGAACAATCCTAAAATTGGTATGGAACCACAAAAGACCCCAAAGAGCCAAGCAGTCTTGAAAAAGAAGAACAAACATGGAGATATCACAATCCCAAATTTCAAGATATAATACAAAGCTGTAGTAATCAAAACAGTGCAGTACTGGCACAGAAATAGACACATAGATCAACAGACTGGAATAGAAAGAAACCCAGAAATAAAACCATGGTTATATGGTCAATTAATCTTTGACAAAGAAAACAAAACTATGCAATGAGAAAAAGTCTCTTCAACAAATTATGCTGGAAAAACTGGACAGCTATATGCAAAAGAATGAAAATGGACCACTTTCTTACACCATATACAAAAATAAACTCAAAATGGATTAAGGACCTAAATGTAAGACCTGAAACCATAAAAATCCCAGAAGAGAGCACAGACAGTAATTTCTCTGACATCGGCTATAGAAACGTTTTTCTAGATAGGTCTCCTGAGGCAAGGGAAACAAAAGCAAAAATAAACTGTTGGGACTACATCAAAATAAAAAAGCTTCTGCACAACAGCAAAGGAAACAACAAAACTAAAAGGCAACCTAGTGAATGGAAGAAAATATTTGCAAATTAACCCTCATAAAGGGTTAATACCCAAAATATATAAAGAACTTATAAAACTCAATTCCTGCTAAAACAAACAACAACAACAACAACAACAACAACAACAACAACAAATCCTCAACGTCCAAAAAAACAAATAATCCAGTTAAAAATGGGCAGGGGCACCTGAGTGGCTCAGTCAGTTAAGCATCTGACTTTGGGTCAGGTCATGATCTCTCAGTCTATGAGTACGAGCCCCACATCAGGGTCTGTGCTGACAGCTCAAAGCCTGGAGCTGCTTTGGATTCTGTTTCCTTTTCCCTCTGCCCCTCCCCAACTCGTGCTCGCTCTCTCTCTCTCTCTCTCTCAAAAATAAACAAACATTTAAAAAAAATGTTTAAAAATGGGCAGGAGACATGAACAGGCATTTTCCTAAAAAAGACACACAGATGGCCAACAGACACATGAACAGATGCTCATCATCACTCAACATTAGAGAAATGCAAATCAAAACAACAAGGAGATAACACGTCACACCTGTAAGAATAGCTAAAATCAAAAACACAAGAAACAACAGGTGTTGATGAGGATGTGGAGAAAAAGGAACACTCTTACACTGTTGGTGGGAATGTAAACTGGTGCAGTCACTCTGGACAATAGTGCGGACGTTCCTCAAAAAGTTAAAAATAGAACTATGACATGATCCAGCAATGACACTACTGGGTATTTCTCCAAAGAGTACAAAAACACTAATTCAAAGGGATACATGCACCCTGTGTTTACAGCAGCATTATTTACAATAGCCAAGATACGGAAGCAGCTCATGTATCAACTGATGAGTGGATAAAGAAGAGGTGGCATGTACATACAATTGAACACTATTCAACCATAAAAGAGAATGAAACCTTGCCATTTGCAATGACATGGATGGAGTATAATGCTAAGCAATATAAGTTAGCCAGGAAAGATGAATACCATATGACTGGCCAGAGAAAAATAACATATAAATACCATATGATTTCACACATGTGGAATTTATGAAACAGAGAGAGAGACAGAGGCAGAGAGAGAGAGAGAGAGAGAGAGAGAGGCAGGGAGAGAGAGAGACAGAAAGACAAACCAAGCAACAGACTCTTAACCATAGAGAACAGACTGATGGTTACCAGAGGAGGGGATGAGGTGATGGGGATTAAGAAGTAAGAAGTGCACTTGTTGTGATGAGCACCAAGTGATTAAAATAAAAACTTAAAAAAAATGCAATTCAAAAACAGGAAAAATTCAATCATATTGTTTTGGAATGAATACACAGGTGGTAAAACTTAATACAAAGACGACGAAATGATTATCATAATGGATGATCTTCCAATGAGAAGGAAAGGATTATAATCTAGAAGGGTACACAGTCGTTTCTGAGGTGCTAATTATGTTCTATTTCTTGTGTGTTATACTTCACACTAAAAACAAAAAACAGAAAAAAAAACCAACAAAAAAAAACAGGATGGTAAGGATAAACACCACTCCAGGGGTGCCTGGGTGGTTCTGTTGGTTAAGAGTCCGACTCTTGATTTTGGCTCAGGTCATGGTTTCATGAGTTTGAGCCCCATGTGGAGCTCTGTGCTGACAATGCAGAGCCTGCTTGAGATTCTCCCCATCTCTTGGCCCTTCAGCCACTTGCACTCTCTCTCTCAAAATAAATAAATGAGAAAAACACCATTATGTTGACTGGTTCATAAGAATAAACCTTAAAGGGAGGTTCAGGCTGCCAGGCAATCATAGTTCATTGCCCTGGTCCATCTGCCCACTTACTCTCCCAGAATATTTCATACCTTTCTGCTTTAAGCCTCCAGTATCTCCTCTCCCATCATCATCTACAGTCGATGACTGAAAATGGAAGAAAACTTCCAGACTTACCACCATCCATACCCATGTCCCAGGATTTTGCACCCACATATTTCCACCTTCCCTTAGCTCAACTCTCCATGTTACCATGTAAGGCCAGTCCACCGACTTGTGCACCAGCGCCCATTCCTCCTGCTCAAAGACGGTATTATAGCAGTTCTCCCATCGGTCACCTGTTATCATCAATTTCCTTCAGCAAATGTGCTATTTCTTAACCCGACTTCTCCACCAGCTAGCTGCTACCCCATTTCCTTGCTTCTGTTTGTGGTTAAATTTCTTGAAAAAATTGTCTGCAGTTACTGTCTCTGATCCTTTTCCTTCCATTCTGTCCTAAACCCATCACAACTGGTTTTTTGGCTTGTCAAAACTGCTCACCAAAGATAATCAATAACTTCTGAAGGTCAGCTGTCGGCTCTCATCTTACTTACCTATCAGGAGTATTTGACACAGGTTATCACTCCTTGCTCTTTGATGGACTTGCATCTCTTCAGTTTCCAGTAAACCACTCTCTTCTGATGTCCCCCCGACATAACTGTTCACTCCTGTTCTGTCTCTACTGCCTATTCTTCTTTCTTACTTAATGTTGGAATGCCCCAGTATGTCTTTGGTATTCTTCTGTCCACCTATACTTATTCTCTTAGTACTGTCACCCAGACTCATGATTTAAATACATCTTTATACAATACTTACAGTTCAGATCCCTCTCAAACTCCAGACTCATTTATAACATCTACTAGACATCTGAAATTCCATATATCCAAAACGAATTTCCTCAATTTTCACTAAGAACTTGCTCCACCATTCATTAACCATTCTTATTTCTGTTTAGGGCAATGCCATTCTTCCTGTTGCTGACACCAAAAATCTGGCATCATCCATGGTTTTTCTCCCCACATCTAGTCCACTAATAAATCCACTGTATTCAATCTTCCAGATATATCCAGAATTTAAGATTTCTTCACCTCTTCCACTGCTACCACTTAATCCAACCCACATTCATATCTCACTTGGATTACTGTAATGGCCTTTTATCTGGTCTCTCTGCATATAACCCTTATCCCTCTATACCCTGTTCTTAACATAGCAGCAGAAAGACCCTTTTAATATTTAACTGACATATTACCTTTCCTCTGCTTAAAATCCTATACTCCTCTTATTCTGATGAAAAACAAACTATGCATGCCCAGGACAGTATCAACTTTTTAAACTTTTTTTCTGGGTTTAGGAAACACACGAATAAGCACAAAATGGAGCTTAAAAAAAGTGATCCCCAAAGCCAGTCCTCAAACTACTTCTGGCCTATGAATAACTTCTACTTTAATCCACACTGAATGATGACAGTGCAGTACATTTTTATAAATGTCTCTATTTATTCCTCTTAACATGTGGTTTTTCCTTTTTTAATTAAATTTTATATTTTTCATAAAATAATGGTTATTATAAACGGAAGGTTTTAAAAACACTTTATTACTTGGAAAATAAAATTTTGGCAGAACTAAATTTTAATGCCTTCACCGTTTCTCCTCTCTATGCATTTTCTCTGCTGAATTAAAAAACAGAACACTTTTACTGGTATATAGAATTGAAGAGTCTGGGGACTACTAGCCAAAAGGATTTAACAAGCATGTACCTGCACTAAAAGCTCACTAAAGCATAAGCAGTAGAAATTACATTGGCTAGATTATTAGACACACACCCCTCCCCAGCTCTGTCAGTACTGGTTGTGTGGCATTAAAGTTTTTTGCCTCTCTGACCCTCTGTTTCCTCAACCATAATGCCCATTAAAGTACCCAGTTCACAGGAATATGAAAATCAAATCAAACAATATATTTAAAATACATTGACATATAATAGCTACATGTGTGTTTAGTTAATGCAACAGTATTAACTATGTGTTTAGTTAATGCAATGTTAATACAGTGGGTGGTATATGGTAGGAGAGAGAGTGGACCCAGTGTCAAGGAGAGTAGACCATCCTAATGCACAGAAGTATTTTATCCACTTAGGTTCAGAAATGCCGGCACATGATGACAAGAAGAAGCATTCTGGTCAAGTTTCACTACTGTTCATAAATTCTCTGCAGACCGTTTGCCCCTCTCTTGCCTTCACCAGAGTACCCCACAGCAAAAGACCACCTCCCACATCCGCTCACTGTTAACGGAGTATTAGGCACAGGGTATGGCAAAGATACAGAAGGTAGTTCTAGAGTAAGGTCAGAATGTATTCTTAAATAAACTAACGGTGATTATTTAGAAAATAAAAATATCCACTTACCTTTCTTGAATTTATGCACGGGGAGTTTCTTAAGTTGATCTTTACGAAGTCTGTTTCTTCTAGCTCTATGTCTATCCTGGACAAATTTTGTGATCTAAAAATAAAAGAAAAAAAAAGAAATCAGATATTAAACATGCAAATAGAAAATGGCTATTAAAATAATAGACATGTTTTAAGTGTCTGGATAGCTCCTGCAAATCAAATTCAGTTTACTTACACCCTAATCGTATTATTATTAATTGAAGCACTAATTAAAGCACTAATTACACAGGTGATTAGTTACCCCAAAAATTATGCTTTTGAATTTTTATTCATTGACCCAAATTATCTTTACTTACTTTAACAGAAACATTATAAATAACATAAAACTAGTTTTGTTTTGCAAATAGAAATGGTAGACCATAGATTACAAAGATTCCACTGGACCAAGAAGAAGGCAGAGTTGAAATTCCTGTCAATTATAAACTAATAAAATTTTCAAACATACATTTATTAGTCACCACACTCTCAGTTGTAGCAGCAAACTGAATAGAAGTACTACCTAACACCTGTACTATGAATATTCAGAAGTATTCAGATAAAATCTATAAGACACTTCAACTGTAAGTTACTATGCTTGAAAAAATGAAAAGTAGTCCACAGGGGCAGAGCCAAATGCCAAAATTATATCCATGAAAAGAAAATTTTGATCAATTTGGCTATATCAATATGAAGGACTTCTGTCCTCAGAAGACACTATTAAAAAATAAAAGACAAGACACAGACTGAGAGAAAATAGTTGCAAATTGCATATCTGATAAGGAATTGTATCCAGAATTTATAAAGAACTCAAAACACAATAACAACAACAAAAAAAATAAGCAACCCAATAGACAAAATAAAGGGCAAAATATGTAAATAAACACTTCACCACAGAAGATACAACCATGGTAAATAAGCACTGGAAGAGATACTCAATTCAACATAATTAGTTCAAATCACAAATACCACTATATAGAATAGAATGGCTAAAATTAAAAAGACTGACTATATCGAGTGTTGGCAAGGAGGTGGAGTTACTGGCACTGTGATACACTACTGGTACAACCACTCTGGATGCTGATGATTTCTTATAAATTTAAACACACAATTATCCTATACTCAATTACCCCACTCATACTTACAGAAATAAAAGTACACGTCTGTATAACAACTTGTACACAAATGTCCATGTCAGATTTATTTGTAATATCCAAAACCCAGAAACGACCCAAATGCCTATCGATGGGTAAATGGATTAAAAAAACAAAAACAAAAACAAAACCTGTGATATATTCATACAATCAAATACAACTGGGTTAAAAAAAAAAAAAAAGAATAAATATACTCAAAAACTATATTAACCTCAAAATAATTGTTCTGAGAGAAAGAAGGCAGACACAAAAGAGGACATAATATACAATTCCATGTGTAGAAAACTGAAGAAAATACAAACTAATCTATAGTGACCAAAAGCAGACCTGTAGTTGTCTAGGGATCGGGCGAGGAGGGGGCGGTGGGGGAGGATGAGGACATGACCCGTGAGAGGCAGGGATTATCAAGGAGCATGAGGAAATTTTTTGAGCTGACTGATATTTCAACAGTGATTGTGGTAGTGGTTTCACAGGTGTGTGTGTCAAAACTTACCAAACTGTACAATTTAAATATGTGCAGTTTGTCATGTGTTAATTATACCTCAATAAATGCTTTTTAAAAATTCAATAGTAACCACTAGAAGAACACTATAATCTAAGCTTTTAAACCAGTAGGAGAAAGTGGAGTCATCCAAATCTTCAAAGAAGAAGAAACAAACTAAAAGTAAACAATAGAAATTATTCCAAATGTATGTGTAATTGCAAAAATGTAAGTGGATTAAATTCACCAGGTTTTTTTTTTTTTTTCTGAAGAGTGTATCATATTGGATAAGGAAAAAAATCCAACTATATGCTACTTACAAGACACAAGATTAAAATTAATGACACATTAATAAAAATATAAAGGTAAAAAATAAAGGAATAAAGGTATGCCATGAAAATATTAAGCAAAAGAAAGCTGATGTATCAAGTAAAATAGAATTTAAGACAAAAATCATTAGGAGGTAACATGACAATACAAAAAAACAACACTTCATCTAAAAAGGACAAAATTATAGGAGAAATACCCAAATTCCAAGTTCAGTAATTTATAGCTAAAGCAGAGAAAAAATTTAAAGACTACAGACCTATGCTGCCTGATATAGTAGCCACTAGGTACATGTAGCTACTGAACACTCAATATATGGCTAGTCTCATTTGAGATTTGCTGTAAAATTATAAAATATACACCAGATTGTAAATACTTAGAACAAAAAGAATGTAAAACATATTTCATAATTACTTATATTAATTGAATACTGAAATACATTTTAGATTTAGTATTTAATCTCACCTTTTTCTTTTTATCTTTTTTTTTCTCTAAGTTTACTGATTTATTTTGAGAGAGAGAAAGTACACGAGTGGGTGAGGGGCAGAGACAGAGAAGGGGGGAGAAAGAATCCCAGGCAGGCTCCACACTCCGCACAGAACCCGCCCACATGGGGCTTTATCTCATGACTATGAGATCATGACCTGAGTATATCTCGAGAGTTGGACCCTCAGTCGACTGAGCAACCACGTGCCCCTCTTTTTATCTTTTTCATTTGACTACCAGAAAATTTTAAATTACAATAAATTTGGGTTCACAGTATTGTTCTATTGCCTAGCACTGTTTTAGAAAACAGAAAAGTACCAAACAAACATAGAGAATTGTGATGACTGCACAAATTCTATGAATATACTAAAAACCACTGAATTAGACACTTTAGGTGTGTCAATTTTATGTTATGTGAATTCTATGTCAAAATGGTTTTTAAAATAAAAAAAATACACAAAACAAATGCGAAAGCTCAAACTAATGTACATATATAGAACTTTGAACTCCACAATTCTTTTCACATACATGGGGAGTGTTCACAAAATATGGCCACAAAGCAGGTCTTTGGAAATAACCAAAGAATCTATAACATACAATGTCTTCTGACCACAATAAAATTGAATTAGAAATCAATAGAAAAAAAGAAGATACAGAAAAATATGTATGCTCTTTGGAAATGTAAAACTTTATTAAAATAGTTTATAAGTCTCAGAAGAAATCATAATGGACATTTGAGTTTCTGAGGGGGCCTTAAAATTAGCATGCCTCTTTGCCACCTGGATTCTAAATAACTTGAGAAATAAGATCATGAACTAGCAAATAGATGCAGGTGGAGTACCTAATGCAGTGGAGAAAGAATTAGAACTTTTTACTGAACCACAGAATGAGACTGCCTTACCCAGCCAGGTACAGACAAAACTTCTCTGGAATGGAACAGGCCTTCCCTTCACTCACCCCCAGAATTGCAGAACTAGTCCTGGAGAAGCTGGAAATAGGTTAATCCCAAGAGAAAGGTGGAGCTGAGCGACGCATGCGCTAGGTTTATTCTTCCCAAATACACCACACACATAAGATACTTCATCTCCCCTAAGACAAATGAGTGAGAGGGTAAGGAAGAGCTAGGAATTAGAGTAACTTGAGTTCTCCCTTCACATGAATGGAAACATCAAGAGTGCTAAAGAAATATTCTATATAACAACAAAAAATATTTTTAAATGTAAACCAAATTGAAATAATATTCCTTATCAAATGCTAGGAATTGAGGCTAACATCACTGTTAAACAGAAATTTATAATCTAAATGCATTTAAATCTAAATCTGGAAAGAAAAAAACTAATAAGCATTCAGCTGAACAAGCTAGAAAAAGAAAAGCAATATATCCAAACAAAACAGAAGAAAAATGATGCTAAGAGCAGAAATTCATGAGAGACATAAAACAGTGAAGACTTTAGAATATAATTTGCAGTGGAATCGAAGCTGCTTTACATCGGAGATTTTTTACCAATTTTAAGTACAGTGATGGATCTTCAGATCATAGAGCATTGCCTAATTCATCATAGATGTGAAATGAATATTTGTTTAGTGAAAGGAAAAAGAAAACCGTCAAGGTCTACTTCTTTGAAAGACAAAACAGATAAATTAATAACACTGTGAAAAGGCACGGGCAGATATGAATAAAGAGAACTCATTTCACATACAGTAGAAATTCTGAAAGAAAGAAAGAAAGAAAGAAAAAGAAAGAAAGAAAGAAAGAAAGAAAGAAAGAAAGAAAGAAAGAAAGAAAGAAAGGAAGGAAGGAAAAGGAAGGAAGGAAGGAAGGAAGGAAGGAAGGAAGGAAGGAAGGAAGGAAGGAAGAAATGCTCTTTAAATTGTTATGTGAAGGGTGCCTGCGTGGCTCAGTCAGCTAAGCGTCTGACTTCAGCTCAGGTCATGATCTCATGGTTTGAACCCCACATTGGGCTCTGCACTGTCAGTGCTTGGGATTCTCTCTCCCTCTTTCTCTCTGCCTGTCCCCCCACTTGCACTCTCTCTCTTTCTCTCAAGATAAATAAACTTAAAATATAGTTATGTGAATATATAAATATTAATCACCTGATCCCCCCTATACTTGAAAACAGATAAAATAGACAATTTCTTAGAAATATAATTTCGTAAGAAAAAGTAGACAACCATCTGAATGCCCAGGTAACTATGAACACAGTCAGCAGGTCTAGATGATTTTGTAAACAACCTTCACCAAAAAGTAATACATAACCCCAACTTTATCAAAAACTATGTTAGAAAACAGAAAATAAGGGTAATTAGTTTTATGGGGCTAGTTTGATCTAGTCTAGTTATTTATTTGTAACTGATTAGTGGACCCATGCAGTTCAAACCCATGTTACTCAAGGGTCAACTATATGGTAAAATACACATAACGCTAAATTTACTCTGAACCATTTTTAAGTGTATACCTGGGTGGCACTAACTACATTCACATTACTGTGCTACCATCACCACCATCCATCCATAAAACTCTTTTCATCTTGCAAAACTGAAACTCTGTGCCCATTAAACAATAATTCCCCACCTTCCCCCTCTCCACAGGTCCTGGCAACTACCATTCTACTTTGTGTCTCTGAATCTGACTACTCTAGGTATCATATATAAAGAGAATCATACACTATTTGTACTTTTGTAACTGTTTCATTTAGCAAGTCTTATTTCATTTAGCTTATTTCATTTCATTTATTTCATTTAGCATGTCTTTTTTCAAATTTTTTTTAATGTTTATTTTTGAGAGAGAGAGAGAGAGAGTGAGACAGAGAGTGAGCAGGCGGAGGGGCAGAGAGAGAGGGAGACACAGAATCTGAAGCAGGCTTGAGACTCTGAGCTGTCAGCACAGAGCCTAATGTGGGGCTTGAACCCATGAAACATGAGATCATGACCTGAGCCGACGTGGGACGCTTGACTGACTGAGACACCCAGGTACCCCTCATTTAGCATGTCTTTAAGGTTCACCCATACTGTACCTGTGCCAGAACTGCCTTCCTTTCTAAGGCTAACATTCCATTGTATGTCTATACCACATTTTGTTTCTCTATTCATCCATCGATGGACAATTTGGTTGCTTCCACCTTTCAGTATTGCAAATAATGCAGCTATGAACATAAGAGCACAAATATCTGTACAACTGTTTTCAATTCTTTTGGGTATATACCCAAAGTGGAATTGCTGGATATGATAACTCATTGTTTAATTTTTTGAGGAACTGTCATACTGTTTTTTATAGTGGCTGTTCCATGTGCTTATGGGATTGTCTGGTTTTGATGTTAAGATCATTCTAGCTCCATAATTCCAAAGCTTTCCCTTACCTGGACATTCAGAATGCTAATATTTTATTTAGGATTTTTTGCATCTATGTACAAATGTAGAACTGATCCATATTAGAAATCTGAGTAATCCAAAATGAAAGACAAAACTTACACATCATAATCAAATAAAGTGTATTCCAAATACAAGATTTTTATAATGTACAAAATAAATTAATGTGATCCACCATAAAAACAGACTAAAAGAGAAAAAAAACCCAATGATCATTACAACAGATAAAAGACATAATTCTGCGCCCATTCATCATTAAATAAGGAAAAAGAAAAGTTTGATTTCTTTATTTCTAAGCCTTATATGGCTTTTTTCTCTTGATTTATCAGAAAATTCGGCATAATGTTAAATAAGAAGTGCAACAACAGGCATCCTTTTTTGTCGTTTCTGACTTTCAAGGGATGTCTTTTTTTTAACGTTTATTTTTGAGAGAGAAAGAGAGAGAGCACAAGAAGGGAGAGACACTCTTTGAGAGAGAGAGAGGGAGACACAGAATCCAAAGCAGGCTCCAGGCTCCGACACGTCAGCACAGAGCCCGACAGAGGGCTTGAACCAACAAACTGTGAGATCATGGCCTGAGCCGAAGCTGGATGCCCAGAAACCCCTCAAGGGAAATCTTCTAATAAATTAACCATTTAATGATGTCCATTTTTCAGTTTTTAGTTAATAATCTTTATCAGCTTAAGAGTATTCACATCTACTGCTACTCTGCCTACATTTTTTGTATGTTGTTCTTTCTATTATTCCTTGCTCTATACTGAAAGCCCAAGAGAAAGAACAAATTCAAATTACCGTAGAATTCAGCAAGTTTGTAGATACAAGATTGATACATAAAAACAATGTCCACTGTCCAACTTTCGGTTTCTAAATACAACTCTTCAATAAAAGAAACCAGGGCTCCTTGGAGAAACATCTAATTCTAGGGCTGGGGCAAAAAAAATGTAAGAAGAGCCTGAAGCTTCTTATAGTACCAAATACAAAAGAAGTGCTTAGAAAAACAAAAAGATGGATCAAATCAAAGGGACACATGACCTAGTCTGACAGAGCTCCTCATGGCCAAAGCTCAAAATTTAAACAACATAAATAATGTGGTATTGGATTCTAACCCAAAGAATAAAATAAATATATAGGAGTATGTAACCAATATAAATAAATGATTGAATAAATAAATAAATGCCAAGAAGAGACAAATCTTTCTTACAAAAGAATTCCAAGAAATATGATATACGTGGCAGATACTCTCTCCTACTCCTCACTTCAGATCTTAATGCCTGCCCCTCCCCACCTATAGGATGGGTTATACTCAGTGCCTCACTTCCAAAGTAAGAACAGAATAGAAAAAGAGAAAAATATTAACTGTGCAGTGGAGAAATCTGGCTTAATCAAGGGATGAATGTTAATACCATTAGTTATGTTATGCAGATATCATGTACCCCCTGGCAGTTCATCTCTGTTTTTAAAAACCTACCCCCCACTCCTCAAAAAACCCATAACCCAGTCTAATCATAAGAAAAACTGCTATCAGATGAGGGACATCCTACAGGATACCTGGCCAACACTCCCTAAGACTAAGGTTATTAGAAACACGGAGAGACTAACTGAGAGACAGTCACAGAACAGAGGAGGCTGGGAAGACATGCTAACTGTGTGGTGCCCTGTTTTGGATCTTGGAACAGAAAGTGAGCATTAAAGGAAAAAATAGTGAAATCTATACAAAGTCTAGAGTTTAGTTACTAGTAAGGTACCAACGTCACTTTCTTAGTGACAAATGAACCACAGTAACATAAAATGTTAACAATGGGAGAAACTAGAAGAGGAATGTACAAGAATATTCTTCTTTGCGATTTTTGTGTAAATCTTAACATTCCAAAATTAAAAGTTTATTTAAAAAAAATCAATAATATTCTTATATCCTAATAATAACCATTTAGAAAATGCAATTTCAAAAGTCAAACAAAAGACATGCAAAATGTTTACAGAAAAAAATGATTAAACTGGTGGATATAAAAGTTCTAAACAAATGAGAAATACCACAGCATCACAGAAAGACTGAACATTTCAAAGATGGCATTTAATCTCTAAGTTAAACTATAATGCCCATATAAATAACAAACTCATTGGACATTAATATAAATATTATTTATAAAAAAATTAAAAAGTGAGTATACTGGGGTTATTTTATGTCATTGCAATTCTCTTTAGTATCTATCTTAATACAGTGGTTTTATCTGCTTCTGCCTTCAATTTGTTTTGATATCACAAACCACGTAGTTTCTAGAAACTTCCGCCTTAAACCGTGAAGGAATGAGAGTGACAAAGGCAAATAATATCTTAATATTATCATGAAAATAATTTTGACCTCACAGACCCATTAAGAGTCCTGGGAGCATACTTTGGTAACCACTGTTTTGGAGAAGTAATGTGTCATTGCCCTTACCCTCAAGCCCTCATACCATTCTTTATTTACATTTTAATATGAAAAATTTCAAAAATGGAGAAGAGTTGAAAGAATTTTATAATACCCATATATCCATTACCTAGATTCTATAACTGACTTTGAACTGCACTTTGTATCACCTATCTATCCAACCATCTATGTACCCATCAATACACCTCTTTTTCTAGTTTTTTTTTTTTTTTACAGTGTACTTCAAAGTAAGTTGCAGACAATCAGTATATGTCCCCCCAAATACTTTAGCATATAAATCATTGCTCAGAGTTTAGTATTTTTTTCCCCTTAGGTAAAATTTATATACAATGAAATGCACAAAATGTAAGTGATATGTATGCAACCTAAACCTCTCTCAAGATACAGAACATGACTTACCCTGAAAAGTTCCCTCATACCCTTGTCAGTAAATCCCTCACCCTTCTCTAGCCCCCCCAGAAGCAATCACTGCTCTGATTTTCCCTGCCCCCAGATTATCTTCACCTTTTCCAGACCCAATCATATAAATGGATTCATACGATAGGTACTCGTTTATGGAAGGCTCCTCTCACTCAATACAATGTTTTTAGAATCATCCCTACTATGTTTAAAAATATATTTAACATTGATTTACCTACCATGAAAATGACGATTAAGATGAGACAGATCCCCACTATGATAAGGAAGGGGATTAGATAGTATTCCAGAGGAAGACTAAATTCTGGAACTAAGACAATGTGGCCCCTACAACAAAACAGAAAGTAATAATTGAGAAATATTAAGGAGTGCCAAGTTATAATGTTAATTAAAAACAAAGAAAAACATTTTAAAAGGCAATTAGACATTACGATTCAGTCCACTAGACACATTTTCTAAAATATGATTTCTAATAATTTAAGAGATACTTTCTCCATCTTTCAGTTTATTTTCATATTTGCCAAAATAACTTGCCTGTATAATTAAAGAAGCTTTTAGAATGGGTAGAGGAAATCAGCCAATCAATACTTACTGTGTTCATCCCGGAAACATGTTATTTACTGAATTTAGTAACCTCGACAAAATTCTGCATGTTTTACATGCAACATCACATTAAAACAATGGTAGTACCTTGGGTGGTATGTCAACAAAAACCTCCACCCCAACCAAATTACTACTCAGCAGTCCCTCCTATGGTAAAACCCTGAAGCCACTATTAATAAAAATATACTCCCTCTTCTCTCATATATGCTTTCCACGAACTTCTTATACCAGGTACAATGGACACAGCCCCTGTACTCTATGTTCCTTTATGAGATGTGGTATAAAACACTGGCAAAGGAATTTACAGGAGCTGTACCTTCCTCTCTATTCTCCACCTTCTCCATTGCTTGACTGGAAAAAGCTACAAAAATATGTATGTTGTGGGTGGAGGGATGGAGAATGCTACATGCCTTACTCCCTTTTGTCATTAACCATGCTATTACTTACTGTGGTGTTACTATTCCATAAGTTGACAGGGACGCATAGAATGAAACTATGATCAGAATAGGAATAGTATTTTTGTTGTGTGAGCAAATTTGACACAGCTGCAAAATTCTGCATTGTAAAATACCTTCAGTCTAGGGAAGGGCCTATATAACGGTCAGTAATAGGACTGACTTCCCTGTTGTATTCCTGTGCTGCCAGTATAGTGACAGTAACACTACATGGTAATCCGCTGCTGGATGATGTTTTAGGCAGTGAAGCCTGGCACTTCATAACACAAGGGTCCAGTGCCACACAAAAAATCTCAATAAAAGGGAAATAAAACCAGGTCAAGTCCTCCCTTCACAGATGTTCAGGACACCATAGTACTTAAGAAAAAAAAAAACCAAAAACATGAAATCAAATTATGTCTATCCCCAAGCAATTTTTAAGTTTTAAGGCTATTGTTATATTCAAGCTTCACCAAATACAAAAACAAACAAAAATGATAACACAAGAAATTTGCCCCCAATAATTGAAATATCTTCTGAAAATATTTACAGATGGTTAAGAATACTAGAATAAAAATAGCTTTTTATTTCAACAGCTTTCCAGCAGAATCGGGGATGACAAAAGATTCACATGCATTTTTGTAGCTTTACATAAAATACTAAAATGATCTATCAGTATAAAAAGAGCAAAGCAGCAGACCTGGGCTGCTATATTTGGTACCATCTCTTCCAGCATGGAGCCAGCTCTGCAAATAACGTCTCTATGCTCCCACAAACCTTCTGAAACTGTGGGAGCTAAGGCTGAGATGCAGTCACAGGGGTGCCATAAGATGTTGATCTGCAATCTCCCTACCCTGCCCCTACCAACTTGCTATAAATTAACACTGTTAGGGATTAGAAGCCATACCTAAATTCATACCCATTCATGCTGCATATCTAAATTCAACCCATTATAGGATCTAAATATCTCAGCAATAGCAAACTTTACATCTTGTACATTGTTTTTTCTTCTTCTGTTACGTTAACAACTTCTTATCTCATAGACTTTATTGAAAACTTCCTATGTATGTGTAACCATACAAATGGAATCAATCCCAGAATTTTCTAGTAAGCACCGTGTTAGGATTCACAGACCTGGGTTCTAAATCTAGTGTTCTTCTATATGCCCAATTAATGCTTGCCTGCTATGCCTCAAACCATTTTAGTTTACTGTCAAGATGTACTAGAATTTTTAAGGGGTCTACAAATGATAGAAGGTTTTAAGCATCTTAAAGCAAGATGCTAAATGAATGTTCAAGACGCTGCTTTTTCTTTTTTTTTTTTTAATTTTTTAAAAATGTTTTATTTATTTTTGAGAAAGAGACAGACAGAGTGCGAATAAGGGAATGGCGGAGAGAGGGGTAGACACAGATTCTGAAGCAGGCTCCAGGCTCTGAGCTGTCAGCACAGAGCCCGATGCAGGGCTTGAACCCACGAAAAGTGAGATCACGACCTGAGCTGAAGTTGGATGCTTAACTGACTGAACCATCCAGGTGCCCCAAGACACTGCTTTTTCTTAACCAAATTGCTGATGGTGGAGGGTGGTAACAGTGATGGTACAGGGCAGGGAACTACAACAATCAGTCCTCTAGCTCTATTTCTATTTCTTCTGTCTAGGCTCTCACAGCTGAGTCTGCAGACTCATCCCTCATGTCCTAATCCCAGATGAATTTGTATTTGAAGGAGATACTTAAACAGCGTTAATAAGTATTTTTACACTGCCTCTACATCCACCCCTAAATATAGTACACTCTATGAGCTCTGCAGCTAAGATTTGATCATCAAAGCAGAGTCCTAAGCAACCCAGGAAATCATGTCTTATTCTCCTTTGCATGAATTCCCAGGCTAATTTCAAACCAGGTGTCTAGGCCTAAACTTTATAACAATAATACTCTAACTTCCCAATCCCTCTGGGAAATTAAAATGTGATGATGGCTGCACAAGTGTAATACACTAAAATCACTGAATTGTATACTTTAAAATTGGCAAATTTTATAGTGTATAAAATATGACTCAGTAAAGCCATACAGATTTTTGTTTGAAAGAACAAATAAGCAAGAATTCCTATAAAAAACCTGAAAGAGGGGGGTGGGAGTGGGGAAGGGCTAGCCTTTCAGATACCAATTATTATAAACCCTATAGCAAAAAACAGAGTGGTACTGGTGGGCCAAAGATAAAGAATAGAAAATTCAGTTATGTATGGAAATACAGCAACATTTCAAATGGGGTGAGGGGACACACATTTTCAGGAGTAGTGCTGGAGTAACTGGTTATTTGACAAAAGATATAACTGGTTCTATTCCTCAAGGTTTATATAGGATAAATTACAAATAAGCCAGAGATTTAATGTTAAAAGAGGAATCATAAAGTATAAATGTGGGTCAATTCTTCTATGACCCAGAAGCAGGGGACATTTTCCTAAGACCAGCAGCCCATTGGAAAAGATTAATATATCTGATTGCATTTAAAAAATAGCATCATAAATGAAATTAAAATTTCAAAGTATTAAAAAACACTTGTAATATATCACAAACAAATGGTTAACATACCTAATAAATAAAGAGCTTCTAAAAACAGAAAAGAAAATTGCCAGCAAGCTACTAGGAAAAATGAGCTAAACAGTTCATAGAAAATGACATGCCAACAGGCCCTATGCCTAAGAAAACATGCTCAGTTTGCTCATGGAAAGAAAATACATACTAAATCTACAACAGGAAACCATTTTTTACCTAACTAGTAAAAATGGAAAAATCTGACAACATTCTTTGTTGGTGAGGCTGTGGGGAAAGAGACATCATATATTGTTGGTACAACCTGGAGCGTGGAGCCTGCTTGGGATATTCATTCATTCCTTCATTCTCTCTCTCTCTCTCTCTCTCTCTCTCTCTCTCTGCCCCTCCCATGCTCATATTCTCTCTCAAAATAAATAAATAACATTTTAAAAATAAATAAATAAAATTGTTACTTTCAAAGGTAAGGATGGGAACAAGATGGACAGGGTGGATGACACTTTAGAAGCTGACCTTCTCTGAATACACATTGTGTTTTGGTGATTTTGACTTTAAGTTTATACATAATTATAAAAATCACAATGGGAGTAAAAAGCAGTCCCTAAAATCTAAAAGCAACATGAATCAAATAGACCTGTGTTTCCAGTTGCTATCATCAGCACACAGAATTATTTCACAGATTTTAAAACATGGTAATTTGATTTTAGATCCTTATTATGATAGAACTTAAAGAACTTAAACAAAGGCAATAGTGTTGGTATTGTTCTGAGTCTGTGTGTGTGTATTGTGCAATTAAAAAAAAATAATTATTTGGTATCTCTGAGCACAGAAAAATAAAATATAGATGTAAGATCAGCAAAATACAGTAAAAACGTACGGTCCTGAACTTAAGTTGGAAACAACAATATGTGCTCATGATTTATTGTATCTTTAAAAACATATTATTCTACCTGAAAGCCGTACCCTGTAAAACAAAAGCCAAAACCAAAAAATAAAAAGCAAAAAGCATATATACTTCTTAGCTGTGTCCACTAAAAAGCCCTAGAAATAATGACAAACCAAGGAGCAATGATCACCCCTCAGTCTCTAAATACCGTATTCAATTAAAAGGAACCAGAGCTTCTTGAAAAAATGACTGGTTCCAAGTCAGGGGGAGGAAAAGAACGAGATGGGCCTGGAACAAATGTTGTGCAGAAAACAAGAAGCAATCCAAAGCCCCAGATTTACATCCAAAGAAATTAGGATTAAACTTCAAGAAGTATGAAATGGGAAAATGTGAATGAATGTCAATAAAGATCATAACTGCAATGCACTGAAGCATACTAAATGAGTTTTAACTCATGAGTTCATTATGATACTTTGAAGATATATATAAAATCATCTTTGGAAGATGATAGCGAACCAAATCATTTGAAAAATAGTAAATGAAGGCAAAGAACTGTTTATCCTAGATTTCTTTCTCTTTTTTTAAAAAAAATTTATTTTTAAATGTTTATTTATTTTGAGAGACAGAGAGAGCATGCATGGATGCAGGGGAGGGGCACAGAGAGAAGGAGAGAGAGAATCCCAAGCAGGCTCTGCACTGTCAGTGGGGCTGGATCCCACAAACTGTGAGATCACAACCTGAGCAAAAATCAAGAGTCAAGACGCTTAACCGAGTGAGCCAGCCAGGCACCTTTATCCTACAGCTTTCTTAAACAGACTGTGTATCAGGGTAATCAAATAATTGATATGAATTAATCAAATAACTTGTATGTAATCAAATAACTTGTATGAAGGTGCACGCTCTCTTCATACAAGTATTTTAGCCAATAAATTAAAAGAAACTTAAGACATAAGAACCACTGCAATGTATGGACATTATTTGGATTCTCTCTCAAACAAATACTTTAAAAAAAAAAAAGAAGAAGAAGAAAATCTGACAGTTGGGAAAATCTGAAGACTAAAATATGTGTTGATATTAATGTTTACCTTTTTTCAAAAAAAAATAGAATAATGATAATATATTTTTCTTTCTTTCTTTCTTGAGAGGTGGGGGGACAGCATGTGAGTGGGGGAGAGGAACAGAAGGGGGGGGGGGAGAGAGAGAGAGAGAGAGAGAGAGAGAGAGAGAGAGAGAGAGAGAACATCTTAATCAGGCTCTATGCCCAGCACAGAGCCAGACGCAGGGGCTCAATCCCACAACCCTGGGATCATGATCTGAGCTAAAATCAAGAGCTGAATGCTCAACTGAGTGAGCCACTCAGGTGCCCTGATATTTTTATATGTAAAAATATCTTCTAGTGATATATTCTGAGATGTTTACAGTTGAGATGACAGGATGTCTGGAACTTGCTTCAAAAGAATCTCAGTGTGGGGAAGAAAGATTGAAGGGGTGGGGTTGGAGGGTGGATAGTAAAAAAAATTGACCACAGGTTGACAACTTTGAAACTGAACAATCAGATTCATTATACTCATCTCTCCACTTTTAAATACTCTTGGAAGTTTTCATAATAAAAAACAGAATAAATAACAAGTGTTGGCAAGGATATGAAGAAAGGGGAACTGCCATGCACTGCTGGTGGGAATGTAAATTGGTACAGTGACTGTGGAAAACAGTATGGAGTTTCCTTAAGAAATTAAAACTAGAGGGATGCCTGAGTGGCTCAGTCGGTTAAGCATCCGACTTCAGCTCAGGTCATGATCTCGCAGTGAGTGAGTTCGGGTCCCGCATCAGGCTCTGTGCTGACAGCTCGGAACCTGGAGCCTGCTTCAGATTCTGTGTCTCCCTCTCTCTGCTCTTCCTCCACTCACGCTCTGTCTCTCTCTCTCAAAGATGAATAAATGTTAAAAAAAAAAAATGAAAAATAGAAATGCCATATGATCCAGTGATCCACTACTGGATATTTACCCAAAGAAAACAAAAATACTAATTCAAAAAGAAACATGCACCCCTATGCTTATTGCAGCATTATTTATAATCCCTAAGATATGGAAGCAGCCCAAGTGTCCATCAATAGGTGAATGGATAAAAAATATGTGGTATGTATGTGTACATACACAGAAACACACAAACATACACACACACAATGGAATGTTACTCAACTATTAAAAAAGAATAAAATCTTGCCATGTAACAACATGGATGGACCTAGAGGGTATTATGCTAAGTGAAGTCAGACAAAGAAAGACAAATACCAAAATGTTTCACTTATATGTGGAATCTAAAAAACAAAACAAGCAAAAACACAGATTCTTAAATACAGAAACTGGTGGTTGCCAGAGGGGAGGTACGGAGGGGGATGGGTGAAAGAGGCAAAGGGGATTAAGACGACAAACTCCTAGTTATAAAACAAGTCATAGAGATAAAGTACAGCACAGGGAATATGGCCAATAATACTGTAATAGCACTGGACAGTCACAAATGGGGACTACACTTATCGTGCTGAGCAGTGAGCAATGAACAGAATTATTGAATCACTATGTTGTACCCCTGAAACTATTATAACATTATGTATGTTACACAACATACAACAGTATGTCAACTATGCTTCAATAATAATTCTCTTAAAGTAGAATAAATTAATGGGTGGGTGGGTAGGCAGGTAGGCGAGCAGGCAGACTGACAGGCCAGCTCACAGATGGATAAGGGAGATGTGTACGTACTTGTTTACAGTCCCTTGTGCACAACTCTGAAACCTAAAAAGTTTTAAAAAATCATGTTGCCTGGGGGTGTCTGAGTGGCCCAGTTAGTTAAGTGGCCAACTCTCTCTGCCCCTCCCTTGCTCATGTTCTTTCTCTCTCAAGATAAATAAATACTTAAAAAAAAATCATGTTGGCAATTCATCTGACAGTCAACATGAGCTGAGCTGATAAAATACTCATGCATTCATTGTAGATGTATGTATATAATTTGTTTGATTATGGGAGGCTGCCTCAAACTCTATTTGGAACGGTACTTAACTTCTAAAAATCCCCCACAAGACATCTGTCCCACAAGTTAAGTTAAGGGATTCTGTGGACTTATGATACCATGGAAGGGTCGAAATATTATGTAAATAAAGCATGCTATAAAATACTATGTAGGGGCACCTGGGTGGCTCAGTCGGTTGAGCATCCGACTTTAGCTCAGGTCATGATCTCACAGCTTGTGGGTTCGAGCCCCACGTCAGGCTCTGTGCTGACAGCTCGGAGCCTGGAGCCTGCTTCAGATTCTGTGCCTCCCTCTCACTCTGCCCCAACCCACTCGCATTCTGTCTCTGTCTCTCCCAAAAAAAAAAAAAAAAAAAAAAAATTAAAAAATTAAAAAAATAAAATAAAATACTAAGTATTGTACGTTCTATTTTATAAGCACATCATCATGTAACAATGTGAGTATTCAAATACGGGAAAAGTTTAACACTTTTTAAACAGTAGCTGCTGTTGTTAGAGAATAGCATCATCGGACTTTCATTTTGATGCTTTATATTTCTGAATTTTTCTATGCTTTACTAGCATGTATATATTACTTTTTAATTTAAAACGTCATGATTTTATAATTAAAACTAAAAAAGACTTTATAGTACATATTAAAGTATACGGAATTTTTCTAAATGAGGGAACAATATTGAGGTAAAAGTATTAGTTCTCCCCTCTACTAACTTAACAAACACAGCTGACAAAATAGCATCTTGCATAACTTTTTTTTAAAAGTTACTTATTTTGGGAGAGAGTGAGTGGGGGAAGGGCAAAGAAAGAGGGAGAAAGAGAGAATCCCAAACAGGCTCTGCACTGACAGTGTAGCACTTGAACTGCAGGACTTGAACTCATGAACCATGAGGTCATGACCTGAAACAAAGTCGGACGCTTAACAGACCAAGCCATCCAGGCACGCCTTGTATAACTATTTTTAATACAACATCCAAAATTATGTTCTTGACCTTAAAATAGATGTTCTGAGACTATAATATGTGAACAATATTTTAAATATCAAAACTGCATGGGGAAAATGCCAAAAACAGCAATAGAAAAACTTTCCCTCTTCTTTTTATGTATTTTCTAACTCAAATGTTGGTGGATTTTCCCACCTAAATAATCAGGATTGGATTTTATTTTGCCAGTTTTCTCTTTTGGAAAATGTAGAGAATAAGAGATAACAACAACCTCTAGAGGGTTGCTGTAAAGATTAAATGGATAACAAATGTAAAAGTCTTACTTTCATGAGTGCTGGCACTTGCTAAGTACTCAATAAACATTACTGCTTTTATTACTAATATTGTTATTATTGTTCTTCGTCAAAAATCTGTTCCTGCCCATTGTATGTTCCACAGAAGCAGCTCTGAAGTGCTAACTGCAATGTTTTCTATATTAGATGAAATACCTGTGCCTTAGTTTCAAAAGGTTGTGTTACTGGAAATGCAAGCTGATGCAGCCACTCTGGGAAACAGTATGGAGGTTCCTCAAAAAATTAAAAATAGAACCACCCTACAACCCAGCAATTGCACTATTAGGCATTTATCCAAGGGATACAGGTGTGTGGTTTCGAAGGGATACGTGCACCCCAGTGTTTATACCAGCACTATCCACAATAGCCAAAGTATGGAAAGAGCCCAATGTCCATCGACAGATGAATGGAGAAGGAAGATGTGGTATATATATACAATGGAATATTTCTCAGCAATCAAAAAGAATGAAATCTTGCCATTTGCAATTACGTGGATGGAACTGGAGGGTATTATGCAAAGTGAAATTAGTCAGTCCGAGAAAGACAAAAATCATATGACTTCACTCATATGAGGACGTTAAGAGACAAAACAGATGAACATAAGGGAAGCAAAAGTAATATAAAAACAGAGAGGGGGACAAAACAGAAGAGACTCATAAATATGGAGAACAAGCTGAGGGTTACGGGAGGGGCTGTGGGAGGGGGGATGGGCTAAATGGGTAAGGGGCACTAAGGATCTACTCCTGAAATCATTGTTGCACTGTATGCTAACTAATTTGGATGTAAATTTAAAAAAATAAAAAATTAAATTAAAAAAGAATTTGGGAAGGAAAAAAAAAAGGTTGTGTTACCCTCATAATGTGATTTGTGGTAGAAATTCCATACAGAAGGTTTTATTCCAAATGAAACCTTTTAAACTTGAAAACAAACTTTATGCCTTTATAAAAACCAAGTCAATAACACACTGTTTTGGACTGTGTTTATAAAATAGCAAATCTCTTTTTAATAAAATACAAATGTCTAATGATAAATATAAATCACATTGTTTCTAAATACCAATGGTTTGATTAAATGATAAAAGGGAAAGTTTTATCTTTTTAGCAACATGAGTACCTTAGGCTCTCTAGAGTGAGCATATTTTCAATATGTAATAATGCACAGAGAAATTATTATAATAAAGTCTTATAATCATTATGACTTAAGAGAGAACTTAATTTAGCACAATAGAGTTCATTTTAAAACACAACCTTGGTTATAACTAACATAGTTCTACCCTAATATAAAGGAGAATTTTAAGCTACATGATTATTTTTCATATCCATTACTTACCCTTTTTCATATGTGAATTCATCTTTCAGGGAATTAGCTGATGATTCCCCAATAAAGACAGATGGAATGTCAATTTTCTTTAGCACATCAACTGTATAAAATAATAATAAAATTATTCTTAAAAGCCCATACTCAGTGTACAATCAACTTTACTTTCTTCATAATAGCAGCAAACATAACTGGAAACAATTACAATAAATTCAAATTGGTTGATTTTCCTGATTGCAGATTTATACCATCATCAATCTCAGTGGTTGAGAAATACTGTTACATTTGCAATAACAAAAGCTAACATTCTGCATACATACATTACCTACTACCTCAATAGTCCCATGATGATTGGGATAATCATTTTTAATATTTCCTTTCAATTTATTCCTCTTTAGACACAATTAACTCTTAGAAAAGGAAGAAAATATTTTAAGTTTTGTTTCCACAAATAACTTAATTCCTAAATGAAAAAGTAAAAAAGCTTTTTTTACATACCCATTCCCAGGAGAGGTATAGGCCAAAAAATGTAAGAAAAGACCACTTTACAAAAGTCTCAAAAATGACACCACACATCTATGACTTTCCAGAGTGAAGGGCTGACAGGAGTTGAGAAAGGGCATAAAATAGGAAAGCTGGGTAAATTTCTACTTCCTCCTAAGCCTGGAGTTCATTGGAAAGCTTTGTTTTGTTTGGTGTCTTAACAAACTGGACTCATACCTATATTGCAAAACCAAAATCAAATGCCAACGGAAGAGAAGTTTGAAAAATTACCCATTACTCAGGAAGATCCTCTTAAAGTTACAATAGAAAAAGAAGTCTTATTTTTAGCTGTGAGTTAATTTAACAAATATGGCTTTAGAGAAAGTCCATTTGTTTCCATTACATTTTCACAATAACTTTGTTCTACATTTCCTTTAAAAAACACACACACACATTTGTTATTTATTTTCAAAAGGGGGGGGAGGACACCAGAAGAAAACCAAAACCAACTATAATCCTTCCCACCTGAAGACAAAGGTTCTATTTGAAGTAATAAACAGTTCTATAAGTTTCAACAAGTACATTTTTCACTCCTAGATTATTGTTTTATGCAAATATAGTCATTCACTCCACACATTCCCATTCTCTCTCTCTCTCTCTCTCTCTCTCTCTCTCTCTCTCTCTCTCTTTCACATACACATACCCATATAAGCCCCAGGAGGGTAGGAACCTAAATGGTTGATAAAGGAATATTTAATCACTATTTTTATATCAGTGGGATCAATAAAAATTTTATTTTTTTGTATCAATGGGATCATATAATAATGGAAAAAAGTATAAGCTTTTTTTCACTCAATGATACACCTCAGATATCCTGTCATGTCAATAATTATTAGAAGTGATATAACTTCTTTGAGTTATCATATCTAAAGAGATGTAAAAAGTTCCTCCTTTTAGTCAGAAGAAGAGGGGAAATGTATGCAAATATGAATAGCCATCTTGGAGACTTTGCAACATTACTCATCTACAGAAAACAAAACCAAACATGTTCTAGTTCACAAAATACTTTTAAAAACACTAAATTTTAATTCTAATCCACAAAACAATCCTGAAGTACACATTGCAGATAGTATTATCATGGTATCATAGACAAATGATAATTTAAATGGCCAGCCCCAACCTCTCCAGATTCATATATCCAATTGCCTGTTCAATATCTCCACTTGATTAGCTAATAGGTGTTTCAAACAACGTTTCTCAAACAGAACTCTCAAAGTCTCTTTCCTTTCAATCAGCTCTACTCCTACCTAGTCCTTTTCATCTGGGTAAACAACATTTGGTATTCACCTAGTTTCTCAGGCTGAGCATCTTGGAATCATTCTTGACTCCTCCCTTTCCTTATTCCTTCTATCAAATCCTATCAACTTCAAAATATATCCATAATTCTATCACCTCTTATCAGTCACTTCTAATACTCCAGATCACCATCACCTCTGGCAACATTCTGACTGGTCTCTTCCTAGGCACTCCTGCCCATCTTTCACCTTCAATCTGTTCTCCAAAGAGATCCAAAGTGATCCTTTTAAAATAAAAGATCAGGGGCTGAATGGCTCAGTGTCCGACTTAGGCTTACCTCATGATCTCAGGGCTGGTAGCTGGTGAGCCTGCATCAGGCTCTGTGCTGACAACTCAGTCTGGAGTCTGCTTCAGATTCTGTCTGTGTCTTTCTGTGCCCTTCCCCTGCTCACGCACTGTCTCTGTCTCTGTCTCTGTCTCTCTCCCCTGACTCTCTCTCTAATACAAGTAAACACACATACACACATAAATAATTTTTTCAATTCCTTATAAAGTAAAAGATCACTTCAAACCTCTATTTAAAAGGTACACAGAACAAATTCCGAAGTTCTATAAATACCCCCTCTCTAACCTCATCCTCTGCCACTCTCTCTGCCTTGTTCACTCTACTCCAGCCAAGGTGGCTTTCTGCCACATCTTGAAAACACCAAAGATGCTTTATCTTTGAAGCTTTGCATTTTCTTGCTGTTCCCTTTCCTTGGAACACTGCTCCAGAAATCTGCATGGCTCAGCCTCTCACGGTAGACCTAATTCAAATGTCAAAGCCTCATAGAAGCCTTCTCTGACCACCCTATCTAAAACGGCCACTCTCCTCTAGTCCTTGCCTTGCTACATCCCTTCAGCCTGACAGGATTTTCTTTAAAGCACTTATCACTACTTGACATGCAGCATATCTCTTTGATTTTGTGTTCATTTCCTCTCTCCCACCCTAGAATGTAATAACAGCAGTAATGATAACAGCTGAATAACCATTAAAGGATTATTTTGCTGCTATTATATAATTTATAATGAATATACAATAATATAATTATTAGGTAATAGCTAAGTAACCACTACATGATTGCTAAAAAGCAGGAGTCTTCTAGATGGTTTATACATCTGAATTCATTCAATCTTCAACAACAACCCAATGAGTGAAGTACTGTTATCATTCCCATTTTATAGATCAAAGAAGTGAGGGACAGAGATGTAAAGTAACATACGCAAGATTGCATAGCTAGAAGGCAGTCCAGCTGCAATTCAAACCCTGGCAGGCAGTACCCAGAAGCCACACTGTTAAATGCTGCATTCTGCTACATCAATGAAAGATATGAGAGCAGAGCCTTCAACTGAATTATTCCCTGCTGTAGTCACAGTGCCTAAAACAATACCTGAGAAGTACACTTTCAAAAAACTACTTGTTGAAGGAAGACAGTAAGGAAAAGAGGAGAAGAAACAAACTCGGACATATTGATAACTTGCCCTGGTAAAATAATTAGGAATTTTCATAGCCAAGACTCAAACTTGGGGCTCTACCTCCTAACCTAGGCTCTTGCAACTCTGCCATGGCATGGGTTTTCTCATACGCCTGCTTTTATATGATCTTCACTACCCTGTCAGGTCAAATAAGAATTAAAATTATTCACACTTTTACAGAGGAAAGTAAAGGGCTTAAAAGGTTAAGTTAACTTTCCCAAAGGCACAGGCTAGTTCACGTATCAACTAACCTAGAAGAATAAATCCCACTTCTGTGATTGGGTGTTTTCCCCATCACATTCTGCCTCCTCCTAACAGTGACAAATGTATTGGCTCCACTGAGCGAACCCACCCTATGTTCTGGCTGAAATAAAAACAAATTCTTTGTGTGAAATGTCTGTATCAAGGGGCTTTTAAAACTTCCTTTTGTTTTTAGATACTAGAATGTCTGCTCTTAGGAGAACATGTGCAATATTCTTTGTGGCTACAGACTAAGCCTTTAAAAGGGGGGACAGATACATATCCTCTTTTTTTTGGTAACATTTATTTATTTTTGAGAGACAGAGCACAAGTTGGGGAGGGGCAGAAAGAGAGAGGGAGACACGGAATCCGAAGCAGGCTCCAGGCTCTGAACTGTCAGCACAGAACCCGATGTGGGGCTCAAACCCATGAACCACAAGATCGTGACCTGAGCCCAAGCTGGATGCTTAACCAACTGAGCCACCCAGGCGCCCTGATATATGTCCCTTTTAATGAATCCGTGCTTTCCTTTCCTCTACTAAGTAATAGCAAAGATGAAAGTGGTAAAGGTCTTTTTTACAACATTTGTTTTTGGATATATGAAATGTCCAAAACACACATTCCCAAGGATGGAGCAAAATAAATTCAAGCAATAAAGTCAAGAACCAAAATTCTGACCAATCTTTGATATATATAATAGCTCAGGTGGAACATTTCCATGGCAACAGCAAGATTACTTGGTTATATGCTACATTTAGCACATTTTTCCTTAGGAACTGGCATGATTACCACAAAAAAGTTTACGGTAGTACAAAGGGAAAAACAGGTGTTATCAGTTAAGCATCCAACTTCGGCTCAGGTCATGATCTCACAGTTCCTGAGTTGGAGCCCCGCGACGGCCTCTGTGCTGACAGCTCAGAGCCTGGAGCCTGTTTTGGATTCTGTGTCTCCCTCTCTCTCTTTCTCTGCCCCTCCCTGTCTCACAATGTCTCTTTCTCAAAAATAAATAAATATTTTTTAAAAATTAATAAAAAAAAAGAAAACCTGTAAAAAGACTAAATAGTTTGCAAATATTAATCTGTTTAACCCAAACAAGACCTTAAGCAGGTCTTCAGGACTCATAAACACTAGGCTCAGGACTTTAGCAAAACACACAAAGAGTAAGTCCCTTGCTCAAAGCTATACAGCTAATACAAATGGAAGCTTCATGATGTGAATTTAAATTCATACCTATTTCTGGAGTATTTATGCTTTACATTTTGCTAGCAAAATATACAGGTAACAAAAGCTACTGACCTGGTTTTTGTTTTTTGTTTTGTTTTGTTTAAGGAGAAGAAAGTTGTGTCAAATCTGCAGTGCCAACAGTTTATTTGGTAAGTAAAATACCTTTGTCAATTCCTTTAATTCTCAAGCAGTGACTATCAAATGTTTTGTGAAATGCTAGAACCTCTTAAGAGTTCTTCATGCATTATAATGATTTAATCAGCTAGGATATTAAATAATAATTTTAAATATATATGGAAATACCAAAATATATACCAAGTTTTACTTTTTTTCCTAATGTTTACTTATTTTTGAGACAGAGATTGACAGAGCATTAGTAGTGGAGGCACAGGGAGAGAGGTAGACACAGAATCCGAAGTAGGCTCCAGGCTCTGAGCTATAAGCACAGAGCCCAACGCAAGGCTCAAACTCATGAACCATGAGATCCTAACCTGAGCCGAAGTTGGACGCTCAACTGACTGAGCTACCCACATGCCCCACCAAGTTTTACTTTCTAGAAATTGTAGCTTTTGCCTCAGATTACCAGCGGTAAGAAGGAAGAGGGTTCTACTCAAACAATAACAACAAATACTATCTTAAGCTATAAAAATATTTTTTAGTCAAGGACTCCAAAATACTTCCTATTAAGGATCTAATTATTTAAAGTCTTAAAGATATTCCAACGTAGGATATCAGTCCATAGCTTTATGTCTGCTCTTTGCTCCAAGCTCTTTCTTGCATATAAGACTCAATGGCACTTAGTAGCCAGAGGTATTATGGTTATGTGCTAGAAGAAAAACAAAAATAAAATACTTAATCATGAATGTTGGCAGTGTGTTTTGGGTTTTGAACCCAATTTCCAATGTGTATGTGGGGGCTCTTCCCCACACCATCAAACAACTCAACTCAATTCTGACATTATCTACCTGGAGATAGCATCTGATTCCACAGGTTAAAGATTTAGTCTCACAAAAAGCCCCCACCCATTCAGACACCAGTTGTAAATCCAGATTATCATCTGTGCTTTTGATCTACCGATTAGAGGTTCCAGTGACAACCCCCTCCTTGGGTCTAATGAATTTGTTAGAGTGCCTCATGGAGCCCAGAGAAATTATCTACTTACTAGATAGCAGTTTATCATGCAAGAATGTAATTCAGGAAGAGCCACATGGAAGAAATGCATAGGGCAAGGTTTGTGAGAAGGGTACACTCTTCCAGGCATGGAACTCTCCCCAAATCTCCACATGTTTACCAACCTAGATGCTCTCTGAACCCTGTCGTTTTGGGTTTTATGGAGGCTTCATTACACAGACATGACTGATTAAACCATTGGCCACTGGAGATCTATTCAACCTCCAGTCCCTTGCCTCTCCCCAGAGGTCAGAGAGATGGGACTGAGAGCTCCAATTCTCTCATCAAATGGTTGGTTTTCCAGCCTACCAGGCACCTTCCTTAGGTGGAGTCCAAAAGTCATGTCATTAACATAACAAAAGATAACTTTATCACTCTCACCAAATTAAGTGAAAGCATACAGCTTAAAAATCTCAGATTAAAGCCAGTTATTTGGTTAAAATTGGCTCATTTTCCCTACAAGATAATATTTAGTCGAGAATAAGGGAAAACATTCCTATTTTGAATAAAAAGCTATAGGCATGTCACTGTATATTAAGAAACTAATAACCAACTTGTGTAAGAAAGCTCAAGTATGTAGCTTTGAAATTTTATAAGAATGTAGCAGCTACTTAGTATATCCACTTAATATTGTGAATCTCTAAATAAATCACAAAAATTCTTCTATGGAAGCCTTAACTCAGCATGTTTGTCTCTATTTAAAGCTTTGGTTTTCCTTTGGTTTTTGCCAAAATATCAATACATCTTCTACAATGAAACACAAAGGTAAAAGAAAAAGAAACAACTATTTGGAAAAGAACAAGTCAAGTTCACTTCAATATGAATAAAATTGTCCCAACAGGGTTAAGATGAGAGTTACCTTTCTGATAGAAAAGAAATTTGCTTTTTAAACAGAAAATGTGAAGAAAAAAATCTTAAGTTTTAGTTTCAAAAGATCTGTCAAACAGGAGAGAAGAAAAGTGATACCTGTACTTACTGTCGTTGGATCCCATGCTAATGAGGTCATCAGAGTCAACATTGTGAACTATGGCTGCTTTGTATCCTGCTCTCTGTGCATTTAAAACCTGCAGGTCAGAAAAACAATCATGATATGAGGAAGAGAGTGCATTGTCACACAGTCACTCAACTTCAACATAAATTAGCAAGTCTGTACCATGTGTCTAGGACTAGATTATGTATATATGTAAGAATGGATCTCAAATATGTTCTTGAAATAGAACATGTTTTACAATTGATTATCAATGACTTTAGACATCTTCTTGACTTCGTTAATGGCACTAAATGAATGAGAAACAAATAAAAAACAGAGATACAAGCTCAAATACTAGAAAGATCCAAAGCAATAAACATGTCTAGTGCTAATACCTAGAGACTTGCTATGCTCAGGCTCAAGAGTCATCAGCCCTTGAGCACTGAAATTGACTTCTGCTGCTTACTAGTGGGATAAACTTGGACAAATTATTTTTCCTCATGTGGATTAATCAGAATAATTTTATCCTACCACTGAAAAAAAAAAATCCAACCAATCTTCAGGAGATAAGATTGCCTTGAGGAATCAATATTTTATTCATCTTTACAGCCTCTATAGCACCTGCAAAATAGCCTCACAGAATAGGCACTCACTAAACATTACTTGAATGAGTAAATGTATAAAATATATGCTCTAATTAATAGCCCACATTATAACATTACAAACACAAGAGAGGAAATTAGGCAGAGCTCTTTTTTTTAAGCTTATTTATTTATTTTGAGACAGAGAGAGGGAGGGAGGGAGGGAGGGAGAATGCGCACTTGTGAGCAGACGAAGAGCAGAGAGGCAGAGAGAGAATCCCAAGCAGACACCATGCTGTCAGCACAGAGCCTAAAGCAGGGGTTCAATCCCAAGAACCATGAGATCATGACCTGACCTAACTCAAGAGTCTGAGCCATCTTAGTACCCCAAGCAGAGACAGTTTAAGAAACTAATTAAAATAGCATAAATAGTTCACCCCACACAGTAGTACTGCTCTAACATTAGGAATACAGCAAGAAAATTAACCAGCCAACAAAACTGTTGCAAGGAATGTTCTGTAGTCCTGCAAGAAAATGTCAATAATAAGAAAGGTTTTTTTTTTTGTTTATGTGTCCATTTTTAAGCAGATTTTGTTACCTAGCTAAAATTGAGAAAATGCTAGCTTTAAAGCTTCTTCCCCATAGATACTGCCGCTGTTTCAAGGGGAAAGAAAAATACTCTTAAGAAAGATTATTAGTTTCTAAATCTTATTTCTTATTTGCTACTTATATATTAATCTATTATTCATTCATTATATTACCATAGCAGGCAAGACTTCATGTAGATTTCACTTAAACAAAAGTAGAGTTGGCTGGGGTTACTATTAGTTTATTTGATGCTTTAATGACCATTTTAACTGTTCCCCAAAAGCTAACCAAGTAACTGAGGAGAAATGTTTCTTGCACACATCCAAGAACAACTGTTCCCAGAGATACAATTTAAGAAATATAACATTCATATCAAAAGCTGTTCTCTTCTAATAAAAAAACAAGTTTGGTTTTCTTTTTAAAGCCAATTAATGCACACAGTCATTGAAATTACATTTATTAGCTTGTTTCTCTGCAAAATATATATTTGTGAGCAAAGATACAACATGATAGGACACGCAGAAAAGAGGTCTCAGGAGCCATAATAAAGAGTAAAAAAGGGGGTGCCTGGGTGGCTCAGTCGGTTGAGCATCTGACTTCGGTTCAGGTTATGATCTCCCTGTTCATGCATGGGTTTGAGCCCTGCATCGGGTTCTGCACTGGCAGTGTGGAGCCTCCTTGGGATTCTCTCTCTCTCCCTCTCTCTCTGCCCCTCCCTCCTCAATAAATAAATAAACATTAAAAAAAAAAATAAAGCTTCTCTGTTAAAAAAAAAAAAAGAGTAAAAAAAGTTGAACTCAGTAAGTATTTGAGTTCACATAATAAAACTACATTAAGGTACTGTGCGACACAATGCAGAACTCAAAAGGTGAATCAGAAACCATCACTATCCTCAAAGAGATCTCAATACTCACGGATATCCAAACAGGTCAAGTACTTTCTTGCCTCTCTATCTGCTCACACTATTATCTCTGCTAGGAATAAGGTTTTGTCTTCTGAACCAGGCCTTAAAATTCCGTGATCTCCATGAAGCCTTCCTGTTCAATGCCCTATTCTGCATGTTTTTTTTCAAGCACCCACATAATTCCTCCCCTCTTAGAGTATTTATATAAATTTTTTTACATTTTTCTTAAAGATCTTATATAGTGCCTTACATTATATTTACATATACATGTACTATCCCATTTTGGAAAAAACCCTTCATGGGGTCCTTAAATTTCCCGCAGTTGTCTGTGTGAACTTTTGTGGTAAGAAGGGACAAAGCAATCATCAATTTTACAAAAGGTTTTCTGACCCCCAAATTGTTAAGAACCACCAAAATAAATTATTGGATTTACAACAATCTGCTACATGTATAACTAAATCTAGTCATTAGGTTCTTAAAATTCCATGGAGCAAATGAGGAGAAACATTTCTTTCACACATTCAAAATGCAATTGTTTCCATAAATACAGTATTATATCATTATCAAAAGCTGTTCTCTGCTAACAAAATAAAATTCCTGAAACAGAAAACTTAGAAAACCACTGAAATGCGGAGGAATTTTGAACGTACAAGTGTGAATTCCAAAAAATAGAAACATGTTTCCCCAAGGCTTTTGTTATTGTTTTTATTTATCTCTAAAATAAAGTATTAAAATTAAATCAAGAAACATATTACATATGGAACCAACAGACTTATGAATACAAACAAGGAAAATACATCCATGTTTATGAACCTCAAAACTCATGTGTCAGTCAAATTAAATTACATTTTTAACTAAGCAGCAGCTGGTATTTTTAAGAACACAAGGCAAAAATAAAACCTAAATCATTTAGTAAACACGCGCAAAGTTTCACATTCATAAAATGCAACCTCAAACACATGGTGTCAGATGGAGGCAAAGAACTCAAAGATTCATGAATAAAAAGCATGCACGGTGAACAAACTTAAATTCCAAGAGACATCAAAACTGAGAATTTCAGTCAAAAGCCTTCTGAATTGTATTGCCAATCTGCCTTTTTAAAAAGACTGATTGATCAGAGCTATTAAGCTGAAATTGTGATGAATACTGTAAATATTTTACATCCAATCAACAAACTAGCTGCAACTAAATTATGATGCCCAGGTGGCACCTACCCAAGAGTTTTGAAGAAATATGGACTGCTGACTTGTCATTATAAGTAGCCAGTATGTCAGAAGATAGCAGACTGCCAATGGAAGAGCCTTCAATAAGACAGGTTCTAAAAAAGGAACCCTGGAGGGGCACCTGGGTGGCTCGGTTGGTTAAGCGTCCATCTTTTGATTTCAGTTCAGGTTACGGTCTCACAGCTCATGAGAGTGAGCTGCATGTCAGGCTCTGCACTGACAGCGTGGAACCTGCTAGGGATTCTCTCTCTCCCTCCCTCTCTGCCCCCCAACCCCACTCTCAAAATAAATAAATAAGAGGAACCCTGGAAATGACACAATAGTCCATCTTATTTCCAGACTGGACAAATTCGTAATACTGACACTAATAAAATAAGCCTTGTAAGAAGAATTGATTGAGCTGTCAAGATTGTAAGTAGAGATCTTTTATGGGACACAAAGGCATGAGAAGTTGGGGGAAACTGTTGATGGAATACACATAACAAGCTGCAGAGCAAAAGCTATAATGAATAAAGGAAACCTCTATATGCTAGTGCTTTATATATACTATCTCTAATACCTAACACAACTCTACATAGTATTTTGGAAATGAGGAAAAATAGGTAAATGAAACTGCCCTAAGATCACATTTAGGCAGAGCTGAGATGTGAATACACTTTTATCTGATTACACAGAGAAGCATGGGATTTCCAATGATTCAGGAGGAGAAACAGAACAATTAATCTCACTTAACATTTTACAAATGTCTGGGAAGAGGAAGTAAACTGAGAAAGCATCAAGACTCAGACACCATGATTGTAAAATCTTGCGGGCCAAATAAAAAAGTGCTAAAATATTGTAACAGAGTTTGTGGAAACATAGAGGGGAAAAAGGTGTAGGCTGAAACACCTATGGCAGATTTTATGGGACTGTATGACCCTTTAATAAAGAGAGAAGATTTGAGCTAACAGTAGAAAAGAGTTGGGGTAAATTTCTCATATGAAAGAAAAGAAAAATAACAGAAGTCAGGATCTAGCAAAGCCTGTTAAAAACAAAACAAAATAAAACACAGAGTTGACATTACTAAACAAAGAAGAATGTCACTGAAAGGAAGAGCAGCAGAGCAGTTAAAATTAGAAACTCTTGGAATGAGACTACCAGGCTTCAAATTCTGACTCTGTCATATGCAAGCTGTACAAACTTAGACAACCAAGCACTTAAATAGTGCTTAAACAGCACCTGGCACATATTAAATAAGTGCTGGCTATGATTATTGTCATTGCTATTGATTTTTACTGTTGCTCTAGGAGACTCAGAGGTGAGGAGAGAGAGAAAAAAAGGGGACAGATTGTGTAGTACCTTAAAGACCATTCAGAAAAACAGATAAGGGGTCTACTCTGTCAAGGGTTTACATAAGGCAAGTGAATAAGGGGTTGACATGGCTAAGGCAGTATTTTAGAACAATTTGGTATACTGAGATTGATCTGGAAAGGAAAAACTGAAGACTCAGGGCTGCTATGACAAGGCAGAATAATAGAATGATGGAAATGGTATGAAAGAAAATAGAACGATGGCAATGATATGAAAGAATGCTATCTTTTATTCTTCTTCATAAACTAATTTTTGAACCTAGGAAACTTGGGGGACGCACTTAACCAAAAATGGGAAAGCTGAGAAGTGCAGGTTGTTTTCATAAGGACAAAGAAAGGAATGACTCTGAGCACACTAAATCTGAGAGGTAGCAAGGTTTCTATATATAGAATTTTTTCTAGGTAGATAAAACAGATTAAGATGAGATAAAAACTTAAAGATTTTCAACATTAATTCACTCATTCATTCAACAAATATTTGAAATAAATCTACCCACCTGGTGTTAAAAATAATTACCTTATCAAAATAACACCAGCATTCTTCACAAAGCTACAACAAATAATCCTAAAATTTGTATGGAACCAGATAAGACTCTGAATAGCCAGAGCAATCTTGAAAAATAAACCCAAAGCAGGAGGCATCACAATCCCGGACTTCAAGCTGTAATCATCAAGACAGTATGGTACTGGCATAAGAAGAGACACTCAGATCAATGGAACAGAATAGAGAACCCAGAAATGGACCCACAAACCTATGGCCAACTAATCTTTGACAAAGCAGGAAGGAATATCCAATGGAATAAAGACAGTCTCTTCAGCAAGTGGTGATGGGAAAACTGGACAGCGATATGCAGAAGAAGGAACCTGGACCACTTTCTTAACCGTACACAAAAATAAAATCAAAATGGATGAAAGACCTAAATGTAAGACAGGAAGCCATCAAAATCCTCAAGGAGAAAGCAGGCAAAAACCTCTTTGATCTTGGCCGCAGCAACTTCTTACTCAACACGTCTCTGGAGGCAAGGGAAACAAAAGCAAAAATGAACTACTGGGACCTCATCAAAATAAAAAGCTTCTGCACCGCCAAGGAAACAATCAGCAAAACTAAAAGGCAACCAGCAGAATAGGAGAAGATATTTGCACGACATATCAGATCAAGGGTTAGTAGCCAAAATCTATAAAGAACTTACCAAACTCAACACCCAAAAAACAAATAATCCAGTGAAGAAATGGGCAAAAGGCATGAAAAGACACTTCTCCACAGAAGACATCCAGATGGCCAACCGACACATGAAAAAATACTCAACATCACTCATCATCAGGAAAATACACATCAAAACCACAATGAGATACCACCTCACACCTGTCAGAATGGCTAACATTAACAATTCAGGCAACAACAGATGTTGGCTAGGATGTGGAGAAAGAAGATCTCTTTTGCCCTGCTGGTGGGAATGCAAGCTGGTGCAGCCACTCTGGAAAACAGTATGGAGGTTCCTCAAAAAATTAAAAATAGAACTATCCTATGACCCAGCAATTGCACTACTGGGTATTTATCCAAGGGATACAGGTGTGCTGTTCCGAAGGAACACGTGCACCCCAATATTTATAGCAGCACTATCAACAATAGTCAAAGTATAGGAAGAGCCCAAATGTCCATCAATGGATGAATGGATAAAGAACATGTGGTACATATATACAATGGAGTATTACTTGGCAATCAAAAAGAATGAAATCTTGGCATTTGCAACTATGTGGATGGAACTGGAGGGTATTATGCTAAGTGAAATTAGTCAGAGAAAGACAAATATCATATGACTTCATTCATATGAGACAAAACAGATGAACATAAGGGAAGGAAAGCAAAAATAATATAAAAACAGGAAGGGGGACAAAACAGAAGAGACTCTTAAATATGGAGAAAAACCAGAGGGTTACTGGAGAGGTTGTGGGAGGGGGGATGGGCTAAATGGGTAGGGGGCATTAGGGAATCTACTCCTAAAATCATTGTTGCACTATATGCTAACTAATTTGGATGTAAATTAAAATAGTAAAATTAAAAAATTAAAAAATTAAATAAACTTTTAATAAAACGTAACCCATTCATAGTTTTACATTTCCTACAGTCTTCAAACCCCTTTAACATCTATACGTGAACTAAGTGTACTTTGTTTTTCCTCTTAGAGGAGATACTACAAAGAAGCAGACCTGTGTATATCTCTAAGCTATATACCTGCAAGAATTGTAAAAATTCAACAAAGCTGACTTTCCTTCATGGGAAAGGACCTTGAAAAGAACTCAATTATTGTATCAGACAGCAGTCCAGATGGTCATGTAAAATAAGAGACACTTGTAACAACAGTATTTTTTTATCTGAAATTCATTTCAAATAAAAGACTCAAGTCTTTATCTGAATTATAGTATTCTTTTTGCATGAAGAATAATTTGTAACACTTGAACAACAGGGAAAAGGTGAGCTCAAAACCAAGATTACTTCAGAAAGACAGGTAATATTCCATGAACACCATACACTTACCTCATTGTAGCTGCCCAGTGTTTCTGAGAACATCTGCCTTCAAGTGATGGGCAAAAGATATTTGATTCAAAATGGTAGTCAATTTTAAATATATTCTCTAATTTTTGTGAAAAAACCTTAAGTTTAGTTGATTATTTCAACATTTTATTCTAAATGTAAAAAGGTGATTTATTTTAACTCGGAAGCTGAAAGAATGTACTGAAATATGTCAGAGTGTGTAATTCATTCAGAATAAAAATATGATTTAGAGGGAAATTTCCGGGATGTTACAATTTTATTTACTAAAACAAGCAAAGTGATAATAGAAATTTTAAAAGATGCAATAAATATAGGGAAAATTCTACTCTCCTGGCTTGGGTATAAATATAAAAAATATATCTATCTCGAGATGCATTGTAAGTGCTTGACTACTAGGAAGAGAATGCCTAAATTTTCTTGAACTTCCATTTAATCATGTGGTACCTTCAGTGACTTTAAAGCATCTTTTATTTTCCTTTGGCTCTCAATTTACTTTCCTGCCCAAGAATGAACTTGAGTTCACATTTTAAATAGATACTTTAAAATATTTCTACATTGATAGTGTTGTCTACAAAAAAAATAATTAACATCATATTTTCTGGTGAAACACTAAATGTCTTCTGAGTAACAGCAGCAAGGGAAAGATATTCACTCACACCACATCTATTCAGCATTGTACTGAAAGTCTGGCCAATGAAATAAGGAAGGTGGAGGGCACAGGGCAGAGTGGGGGTGGAGAAGAGAGAAGAAAAGTGATTACAAAGATCACAAAGGAAGGTGCTCTTAATTTGCAAACTGATATAATTAACCTGATGAATTAATAAAAGGCTACAAGAGGAAACAAGTGAGTTTAGAATTCTATATCCAGCTTAAACTCTTCCTTCAAAAATAAAGATGAAATTAAGATATTTCCAGATCAACAAAAACAGAATTTGTGTCAGTAGACCTACAAGAAATATTTTAAAAACTCCTTCAGGCTGAGATGAATGAAGAGTAGTCAATATTTTGAATCTACAGGGGCACCTGGGTGGCTCAGTCGGTTAAGCATCCGACTTTGGCTCAGGTCATGATCTCACAGCTTGTGAGTTTGAGCCCCGCATCAGGCTCTGTGCTGACAGCTCAGAGCCTGGAGCCTGATTTGGATTCTGTGTCTCCCTCTCTCTCTGTCCCTCCCCTGCTCACATGCTGTCTCTCTCTCTCAAAAATAAATAAATATTAAAAGAAAAATTTTTTAATAAAAAAAATAATTTGAATCTACACAAAATAAACAGCATCAGTAAATGTAACTACGTAGGTAATATGAAAGCAGTATAAAGACATTTTTATTTGTAACTCTTTTCTTCTATTTGCTTTAGAAGACAGCTGCTAAGAAAAATAATGTCTTAATGGACTTATATAAAGATACTATTTATATGACAATAATAGTACAATAGCATGACAGAGGAGGTAGGGAATAAAGGTATATTGGACCAAAATTTTTATATACTATTTAAACTGACTTAGTATTAATCTGAACTACATTGTTTTAATTTAAAATGTTAACTGCAGTACCAGGACAATCACTATGAAAATAATTTAAAAATATATAGAAGAAACAATAAGGAACTTAATAAGGTATGCTAGAAAATACCCATTTAACACAAAAGAAGGCAGGAATTGAAAAAATAAAAGAGACATGAGTGAGAGAAAACAAATTAAGTGGCAGAGGTAAATCCTATTTTATAAGTAGTTACATTAAAGGTAAACAGACTGAATATTCCAATAAAACACCAGAGAATGACAGAATGGATTAAAAAACATGTTCCATCTATGTGCTTTCTATAAGAAAATCAAACTTTAAACAATTCAAGGACACATATAGGTTGAAAATGAAAGAAAAAAGATATATCGTGCAAACAGTACAAAACTTAAAGATAAAAATTCTTAAGACAAAGACATTTTATAATGTTTTCCATCAGGAAGATACAGGCACTATAAAAGTATATGCACCTAAATACAGAGTTCCAAAATATACGAAGCAGAAACAGAGAAAAGTCAAGGGAGAAACACACAATTCAACAATAATAGTTGGATACGTCAGTGCCCCACTCTTTCTAATGGATAGAAGAACTAGTCAGAAGATAACAAAGAAATGGAAGACTTGAACAAAACTATAAACCAGCTACACCTTACAGACCTCTATAACACATTCTACTCAACAATAAACATTCTTCTCAAGTGCATATTCTCCAGGGTAGACCAGATGTTAGGCCATTAAATAATCTTCAATAACTTTAAAAGTACTAAAATCATACAAAGTTCTCCAAACACAATGAAGTTAGAAATCAATATTAGACGGAAATTTGAGAAATTCCCAAATATGTCAAAATTAGACAACACAGCCTGAATAACCCATGAGTCAAAAAAGAAATCACCAGGGAAATTGTAAAATACTTTGAGATGATGAAAACAAAACATATCAAAACTTATGCAATGCAGCTAACACTGTGCATTTGACAAAATCAACACACTTTCATGATAAAAACCCTCAATAAATATCAAAACAGTATGGTACTGGCACAAAAATAGACACATAGATCAATGGAAAAAAATAGAAAGCCCAGAAATAAACCCCACACTTAGATGGCCAATTAATCTACAACAAAGGAGGCAAGAATATACAATGGGAAAAAGATGGTCTCTTTAACAAATGGTGTTGGGAAAATGGTCAACTACATGCAAAAGAATGAATATGGACTACTTCTTATACCATCCACAAAAATAAACTCAAAATGGATTAAAAATCTAAATGTGAGACCTGAAACCACAGAACTCCTAGAAACAAACATAGGCAGTCATCTCTGACATTGGCCTTAGTGACATTTTCCTAGATATGTCTCCTCAGACAAGGGAAACAAAAGCAAAAATAAACTACTGGGACTACACCAAAATAAAAAGCTTTTGCAGAGTAAAACAAATCATTAACAAAACAAAAAGGCAACCTACTGAGTGGGAGAAGATATTTGCAAATGATTTATCTGGTAAGAGGTTAATATCCAAAATATACAAAGTATACAACTCAACACCAAAATATCTGTTGATGAGGATGTGGAGAAAAAGGAACCCTAGGTTACCGCTGGTGGGAATATAAATTAGTGCAGCCACTGTGGAAAGCAGTATAGAGGTTCCTCAAAAATTAAAAATAGAAATACCCCATAACCCAGTAATTCTACTACCGGTATTTACCTAAACAAAACAAAAACACTAATTCAAAAAGATATATGCACCCCCATGTTTACTGCTGCATTATTTACAATACCCAAGACACAGAAGCAACTTAAGCGTCCACTGATAGAAGAATGGATAAAGAAAATGTGGTGGATGTGCGCGCGCGCACACACACACACACACACACAATGTAGGATTACTCAGGCATAAAAAAGAATGAGATCTTGCCATCTGTGGGACAATATGGATGGACCTAGAGGTATTATGCTAAGGGAAATAAGTCAGACAAAGGCAAATACCAAAAAATTTCATTTATGTGTGAAATCTAAAAACCAAAACAAAGCAGAAACGACGCAAGTGCAGACAGCAAACTGGGGTTGCCAGAGGGGAAGAGGATGAGGGCAAAAAGGGGTGAAGGGGAGTGACAGGTACCAGCTTCCAGTCACGGAAAAAAAAAAAAAGTCACAGGGATGAAAAGTAGAGCATAGGGAATACAGTCGATGGTATTGTAATACCATTGTATGGTGACAGACGGTAGCTATGCTTGTGGTGAGTATAGTGTAACACATAGAGTTGTTAAATCATCATGTTGTACACCTGAAACTAATGTAACATTATGTGTTAATTACACTTCAGTTAAAGAAAATGGAAGAAAAAGGATAATCTTCAACAAATGGTGCTGGAACAATTAAACATCCATATGCAAAAAAATGAAATAAAAAACAATTTTGATGTATCCCTTGTACCAAATTCAAATGACAACTAAAAATGAACCACTTAGACCTAAATCTAAAACATTAAAACTACAAAATTCCTAGAAGAAAATATAAGGGGAAACCTTTGTGACCTTAGGAAGGCAAATTTTTTTTTATATATAACACCAAAAGTACATTCATAAAAAGAGAATTAGGTTTCATCAATATTAAGAATTTCTTCTCTTCAAAAGGCATGTCAGGAAAAAAACAAGCCATAGGCTAGAAGAAAATGTTTGTACTATGCATATCTGATAAAAACAAAAAACTTGATTAACTTTTTAGAATTCATTTTGATGATTATTCTAGTAATGACAGCAAAAGACTAAAGAGACTCTCTACCAAGAAGGCACACTGGTGGCAAATACACATGTGAAAAGTGCTCAGAAAAAAACTGATGAATGCATGAATGAATGAATGAATGAGTGAATGATGGGGTCTGGCTTTCCTGAAGGCATCTGCTACTTGATTAACTGTTTAGAATCCATTTTGATGATTACTCTAGTGATGACAGCAAGTGAAAGAATTCTAGTGCAAACATACATACGAAAGCAAGATAAAAATAAGTTGTAAATATCTCTATCTTAGGACCCTTCTAGTAGGACAAATCACTTTTAAAGTGTTGGCTACATTAGGATAAACACAGTAAAGTAGGGCTGCTTCTTATGGTATTTCTTAATAAAAGATGATGGTATCATGCCAAGTTCATCTGAGTCAAACAATTTGGGGGGGAACCAATTTTATTTGGTCCATATCCTCAGCTTTCTAAAGATCTGCCCTGATGCAGGGGTGGATTTTAGACTATTCAGTTAAGGCTGCAAAAATGACAAATTCCATAAAAAGCTCTTATCTCAATTAGGCCTTTGATAGGTACTCAGGGAGTTCAAGATAATACTACTAGACAAAGAGAGTGCAGATGGACATCCATCAATGACTAACAAGAACATATGTCTCCACCTCACCACCTTGGCTATAGTAAGAGTTCCTGCTTTGTTTCAAGGCTAACAATTTATTTCCTCAGCTCTCCTCATTTGCAGAAAGTATCTAAGAATTAAAAGTTGCTATTATCTTCTTTCCATAAAGACTTTATTAGATGATCTTTGGAGGCCTCCGAGATTTTATGCTTCTCCCTTCATCTCTATTATTTCATATTTTAAATTTTGATTTGCAACCCATCTTATGGCAGAATAAAAATCTTCACTAGTCTCATTCAGACATTTTTTTCCTCTACTTGTCTTTTACTTTCTCCTGAAGTAGAGTAGAGGCTACTGACATGTTCCTCATCCAGCTCCAAAGCATATCAGTTTGTTTTAAACTGTTTAGGGAATTTAAACGGTGGTCAGACCCTTTGTATTTACTCATATGCTCTCAGTACTATCATGAGAGCATACTAAATAAAGTTCCAGGAGATGATCTGGCTACTGAATACAGCTTAGACTACGAGATGATAAAATTACATATACTCAGCGGAAGTTCATTCAATAAGTTCCACAGCTAGGTAGTACTTGCTAGAGAGTTTGGAGGTGGGGTCCTTACCACTGCTGCTCTTGGGAGAGCAGGTTAAGTCCAAAGTTGCATGGTAAAAGGGCCATCCTCCAAAGATGGGGTCCTTAATGACTACTAGGTATCGAAGTTCAATAATTTAGTGACTTTGGTTCACTAGGAAGGATATAAGTTGTTGCACCACGAATTCTAGCTATTGGTGCACTGCCTATCAAAGCTGTGGACCTTAAAGTAAAGAGCAGGTGTGCACAAATTCCACTGGAAGCATCACCACACTTCATTCAGTTTCACTACAGGGAGGATGATCAGGTTAGGACATATGAATTAAAGGACATATCTTTTTAAGTACAATAAATGGAGAAAAATGTAAAGGAGCTAAATTTGGCTTCTGCTATTGGTAATAAGAAATAAGTTTCTTGGCCACACACATGCTAGCTAACCTTATCTCATGCTCTCACATATAGAAGTTTCCTGGAAGTGAATTCCTAGTTCGCTGATTTGCAGCAATTAGAATTCAGCAGGCCCCACGGGCACTAGTTCACGTAGGATTTCTTCACTGCTGGTACGATGTTCAGCTCCCCTATCAGAAATGTGGAGATAATGCTAGAATCTATGAAACACCAATTCCTACTGTAGCCATTATGCTTAATATATGATAGCTGGAATTAAGTCTCCTGATTTTTTTGTAAACACTTCAGTGCTGGCATGAGGGCAGGCCTTGAAAAAGTAATGATCTCATCTTTTCATGATATTGTTCATATAAATGATACCACTGAATTTAAAAAAAAAATTGACATAGAAGAACTTCCCCATCCTGATAAAGAACTTCTTGGTAAAAACTTTAATTATCAGAAAACTAAACCTGGTATCATCTAGAAAAACAGAGATCTGATAAAATAAACTGACATTTAGGATATTTTGAATGTAAGATTGTATGTTCCTTAAGGAAAGGAACTACCTTATTTGTATATATTTCAAGCCTAGAAGAAGCTCTCTCACATAAATATTTGTTTAATCAAACTAAATCACAACCAAGGTAAAGGTCTATCCAGCCCTACCCAGCAAGACATACGCCACAAAAATAAAAGTTCCTTATCTCTGTGCTTAAACTTAGTTCCCCTGGAAATATATGCCAAAAATTTTACTTCAGTCATCATGGATAAAAATGTTCCTAAAATATTTTGCATTTTCCCAACTTTCTCAGTAAAAGGTACCCAATATGATTTGACCTTTTCCAGTGACCTGGGGATCATTATGAAATATGCTTTCTCAAACCCCAGCTGGTTTTTCTCTTTAATGTTAAGTGTCAAATGTCACTTCCTCTCTCTCTGTACTCACTAGTAGTAGGCTACTAGTAGTCATTCCAGCCTTTCCCCACCCTTAATTCTTTTCGGTGGTACAGAAACAAAAAGGTAACCCTGATAAGTGTTCAATTCTTAAAAAAAAAAAAAAAAAATCAAGTACATACAAGTTCCAAGAAATTGTCAAGAAAAGCATGTGGTTTTAATGCTGAAACGTTGTGACATATATTATGGTGATGCAAAGGCACGCTTCCTCTCTTATTTAAGGTTATATTTTAAGAGTGTTGACCTTTTGACAAATGGTAAATGTTTAGGCTTGGAGATAAGTTGAATTTATTTGTTTCGTTAGAAAATATTTTTGGTAGGGCTGGTAAAATCTGTGTCCGCATGCAAAGCCATACTTGTTTCAAGTATAGCAGAAAACAGAAGCTAGAATCCTTGGGAACTTTAAAAATTAAAGATTTTATGTTACATTCCAGTAGCAGCATTTTATTTTAAACAAAATTTTTAATGTTTTTTTTAATTTTTTAACATAATTTACTTTATTTTTTAATTTTTTTTTAACATTTACCTATTTTTGAGAGACAGAGAGAGACAGAGCACAAGCAGGGGAGGGGCACAGAGAGAGGGAGACACAGAAACTGAAGCAGGCTCCAGGCTCTGCTGATAGCACAGAGCCCGATGCGGGGCTTGAGCCCCTTGAACTGTGAGATCATGACCTGAGCTGAAGTCAGACACTTAACTGACTGAGCCACGCCGGTGCCTCTTTAATATAATTTATTGTCAAGTTAGCTAACTACAGTGTATACAGTGGGCTCTTTGATTCAGGAGTAGATTCCCGTAATTTATCACTTACATACAACACCCAGTGCTCATCCCAATAAGCGCCCTCCTCAATGCCCATCTCCCATTTTCCCTTGCCTTCCACTCCCCATCAACCTTCAGGTTGTTTTCTGTATTTAAGAGTCTCTTATGTTTTTGCCTCCCTCTCTGTAACTATTTTTTTCTCCTTCCCTTCCCCCATGGTCTTCTGTTAAGTTTCTCAAATTCCATATGTGAGTGAAAACATGTATCAGTCTTTCTCTGACTGACTTATTTCACTTAGCGTAATACCCTCCAGTTCTATCCATGTTGCTGCAAATGGTAAGATTTCATTCTTTTTTCATTGCTTAATAGTATTCCAGCGTGTGTGGGGGGGTACACACCACATCTTCTTTATCCATTCATCAATCGATGGACAGTTGGTCTCTTTCCATAATTTGGCTGTTACTAGCACTGCTATAAACATTGGGGTACCTGTGCCCCTATGAGTCAGCACTCCTGTATCCTCTGGATAAATTCCTAATAGTGCTATTGTTGGGTCGTAGGGTAATTCTATTTTTTTTTTCTTAAATGTTTATTTATTTTTGAGAGAGAGAGCGAGAGAGAGGGAGAAGGAGAGAGAGAGAGAGAGAGAGAGAGAGAGAGAGGGAGAGAGGGAGAGAGAGAGAGAGAGAGGGGCAGGCAGTGTGAGCGGGGAAGGGACAGAAAGAGAGGGAAACACAGAATCCGAAGCAGGCTCCAGACTCTGAGCTGTCAGCACAGAGCCTGATGTGGGGCTTGAACCCATGAACCGTGAGATCATGACCCAAGCTGAAATTGGACACTTAACCGACAGCCACCCAGGCACCCCAAGGGTAATTCTATTTTTAATTTTGAGGAACCTCCACACTGTTTTCCAGAGTGGCTGTACCAGTTTGCATTCCCACCAACAGTGCAAGAGGGTTCCCCTTTGTCCACATCCTTGCCAACATCTGTTGTTTCCTGAGTTATTAATTTTAGCCCCACTGGCAGCATTTTAAAGTCAATCTTTGTTTTGGTACATGCAAAAGCAATTTTTCAATATTGAGGGGAGTAAAAATTGTGGGTAGTAAAATAATTTAGCAGACTTAGGTGAACTTTTTTTTTTAATAAAAAGAAATTTCATATACCTGAGTATTATAGGCAGTATAGGTGAATACTATTTCATCAAACTTTACTATAGGATATGTGTTGTTTATGTATCAGGGCATAAGCAAAAATAAATTTCTTATTGTGGATTTGGCTGTAATTTCTTATAGTCAAAATTTGAAACTGGGGTGCCTGGGTGGCCCAGTGGGTTAAATGATAGACTCTTGATTTCAGCTCAGGTCATGATCTCATGGTCCTGAGATCCAGGACCCACCTGCGTAGGGGCTCTGTGCTGAGTGTGATACATGCTTAAGATTCTCTCACCCTCTCCCTCTGCCCCTCCCCAACTCCCTTCATATGCATGTACTCCCTCTCTCAAAAAAAAAGTTTGAAACCTACTTATTATAATGAGTTCTTCATGTTCTGTACAATATCTGCAACAGAAAAGAAATTTGTGCTTTTCATTACAATATTATTCTGCAACACACCATCACCAAATGAAAGTCATTAGCTCATAGGTCTCTAAATTGTACTGCTTCCAATGAAGTTTTAATATTGTATCTGGGAAATGATTAGTACAATAAATTAAAACTAAAAAGAATCCTTTTTTTCTTAGAGACATTAAGAAAACCCAAAATAAACCATTATGTACAGCTATTTCTAATGTTGCTACTAATTTAAAGATGCTTTTTCAAAAAAAAACTTCTAGGGAGGTGCCTGGGTGGCTCAGTCAGTTAAGCATCCAACTCTTGATTTGGGCTCAGGTCATGATCTCACAATCGGTGAGATCGAGCCCTGCACTGGGCTCTGCACTGTCAGTGGAAGCCTACTTGGGATCCTCTCTCCTTCCCTCTCTCTCTGCCCCTCCCCTGCTCTCTCTCACTCTCTCTCAAAATAAATAAATAAAATAAAATAAAAAACTTTTAGGGGTGCCTGGGTGGCTTAGTTGGTTGAGCGTCCAACTCTTGATTTCAGCTCAAGTTGTGATCTCGAGGTCCATGGGTTTGAGCCCCACATGGGGCTCTGCAGTGGCAGTGTGGAGCCTGCTTGGGAGTCTCTCTCTCTGCCTCTACCCCACTCATGGGCATGTGCTCTCTCTCAAAATAAGTGAATATTTTAAAAATATAATAAAAATAAAATTAAAGATTAAAGATGTTACTTTGTAACAAACTTTACCAGTTAAAATTAACTACATCACTTAAAAGTTGCCTAATAAATTTTCAGAAGTGCAATTTAATAGAGGTATCCCATAAGTTTATGGATAACTATTCTCTAGTTACATATGCATATTAAAATGCATGTTAAAATGAAAAATCTGATCATAATTCATATTTTTTGGATACTGCTGGGATTCATATTCTAATCAAATCTTTATTATTTCTCATCCTAACGAGAAGCTCCCATTCAACCCACCCACCACTGTAAATAAAGCTTGTTGAAAGAACTTTTTGTTTTATAAAAAAAACAACTCTCTGAACTTGCTATCAGCCAACTAGGAATTCCCAAGTAGTGACAGACTTGTACTACAATTGAAATGTAATTGAGGGAACAGTTTTACAGTGAGCATTTTGGTGCTTAGCGCCACCCAGTGGCAGACCTCTGAGTATATGCCCTCCTTTACTGCTTGCTCATTTTGGTGTTCCAGGTATTGTAACAAAAAGCTCAGTACACAGAATTGCATAAAACACAGGCTCTCCTCCCAAGAAGCTGAAGTGAGAAAGTATCCAGGGTTTCTTTAGGCTAGAATCAAGCTAGGGAGAAATAATAATATATAGAAGAAAAAAAAAAAGAATCTACAGTAAAGAAAAAAGAAACGCACAGTACTTTGGGGGTTTGGTCTGGCCTTAGCAAAGAACTGTTTTCATCACAAGCTTTTTCAAATACAAGACAGAAAATGAGCAGCTTTAACAAGCAATCACTTTGTGGTACACTTAACATCACTTTATTAAAACATTTGAAATTACTATAAAAAATATTCCAAACAGGAAGCTCCCTCATGAAGATCAGATATCAATATGAGTTAATATGATCGGGAGATGAAATAAAACCTAAAAAACAAAAAATTTACCATGGAGCCTTTAATGAAGTTTGATTAATTAACATTAATTAACATCAGTAAGTAACATTTCTCTCTCAAACTTGAGTAGGGAGTACTCAGATATTCATTATCATAGCACACTATGTATGCATACATACGTTATGAATTCTTTTTCTGTGTATGCTAGTTTCAGAACACAAAAAGGTAAAAAGTCAAAACAAAAAAAGAAAACAATTTCTAACACACATCCTCGGTGGTTCTGGAACCTGGCCTCTTCTGACCATGCTGGCTAGACCCAGGGTGTTGGCAATTCTAGTGTAATCTGCAACAATTCGAGCTTCACTTTATGATCCAACCTCCATGAGACCTCTAAGGAAAATGTAGAAAATGCAGAAAACGTAGTCTAACTCTGCTTCCAAGTGCCAACTGAAAAAATTCTCTGGAAAACTCGTTTTCTTTTCTTTTAGAATTGCCAACACAAAGCAACAATAACTCAACCATCAGCCTGGTACAAACTACTCTTTCTCTCAACTTAGATGTCTAACACAGGAGAAAAAATTCTTTTCTCTAAAAGGGAAAGAGATGAGGTAAAGAAATTAATGGGAGACATAGAGAATAGAGATAGTTCTCGAAACTCGACCATGACCTTCCTTTTTCATCTAAAGAAGTAAGAAGAAATTAAGAAGCAGAATCTCCTTCTCAAATGATCAAAGCAATGCAGATGAGAATGGAGCAGCACCAGTGGCTCCAGATGAGAATGTAAAAACTTAATTCTACCTATAGAATAAAAATGCCTAGAGATGTTACAGCAGGGAATGATCAATAGTTGAAATAAGATCCAGAACCGTAGCAAGCAATCCCGCCAAGATCAAGTCCCATTCCAACCCCATTTTTTCCCACACGTTATTTTAGGATCAGTACACCGTCATGTTGGGAAAAGCTACTCCACAGAAGGCGGTACTAGGGCTCTGATGATGTTTCACTCTCATTAAGGGGAGTTCATGGATATAATCCATCTTGCTCTCTTCCTCTAGATCCCAGCTTTCCTCCCTATCTAGACAGACTTGTGTATCTCAATAATCTGATTGTCTTGACTTGGAAGCAAAAGAATGTGTGGGGAAGAGATTTGTAAATAAAGTAATGGGCATTACATGTTTCATTAGGTTAGGGTAAAGTAAATGTAATTTGCTATTTTTCAGTTTTCTTTCACTGAATATTACTTCCCTGGTAAAAGAAGAATATTTTATTGTTTTAATATTGTGTAAATGTTATAAAGGAAATATAAATGTATATAAAGGAAACTAATTATTAAAATGCAGATATTTTTATCAATTAAAGGGTAGAGGAAACGAATAATTTAATGAACACACAAAGCTGTTTGAACCATATATAGGTAAAAATGTTTCCATACCCCAAATATCCTTGAAAACATTCCTTTTGTAGAGTCTGTTAAACATGATTCTGAAGTACATTAATAACAGATGCTATAAGTTACTTTGTAGGAAAATAGAAAAGAGTAGGAAAAAGTTAAATAATAATATGAAGCAACTTGGAGATAATTTTGTTTAATTTCTACTCAAGGTCATATCTACTCGCTTGGTACTACAGAAATAAAAGTGAAATTGTGGGGGTGCCTGGGTAGCTCAGCCGGTTAAGCATCGGACTTTGGCTCAGGACATGATCTGCCGGTTTGTGAGTTGGAGCCCCGCGTCAGGCTCTGTGCTGACAGCTCGGAGCCTGGAGCCTGCTTCTGATTCTGTCTCCCTCTCTCACTGCCCCTCCCCCACTTGTGCTCTGTCTCTGTCTCTCAGAAATGAATAAACGTTAAAATTTTTTTTTTCTTTTAAGTGAAATTGTGGGAATCCCATGTAATATATCAGCCTGGAGTCCTGAAAAAGGTAATGAAAGGTAAACCTAGAAAGGAAGACCAGGGGATTATTTTATAACAAAATTTCATCCAAAAAATGGTATGTCTGTTTATTACAAGATCATCCAAATAACCTAAAAATGTTAGTGGTAATTTTTTTTTAATTTTTCAGAAAACATGGGGATCTCGAGAAAAATGTTTATGGGATAAATGAGTATCTAGATTTAGAAATATTTCCAAGAACATTAAGTGAAGTGAACATGGAGCCAATAGAAGGTTCCAATAATACTGTTTATTCTTTAATACATTTAAAGTATAAGCCCTTAAAGTGTTCTAAATTAGTTCATTCAGCAAATACTTACTGAGCATCCACCAAGTGCCATACAATGTATTAGACACTAAAACTACAGAACCTAAAACATTATCTTTTCCCTCACAAAGATTAAATTTATAAAAGAAACAGTGATTAAATGGGATTAAGTAATATATTGAAAAAGAAGTGATCTATTCAACCTTAGAGAAAATTGGGAAAGGTTTCAGGCTACTTCATATCTTAGAGCTAAAATAAAGTCAGGCTGTCCAGAAAGACAAACAGAGAGAAGGTAATCCAGATAAAGGACACGGTAAAAACCAGACAGAAAGGGAGAGACTGCTCAACACATATACGGACTTGTGAACTATTGAAGAGTAAGGTAATAGGGCAGGCAAAGTACAGATGTGACTTGAGAGAAAGGCAGGAGTCAGGTCAAGGGGGTTTGCATGACACCTAAGTTTTATACAAGTCACATTCCAACAGAAGATGAGTACCAAAGTATCCTTATCATCTACAACCCTAATGCAACTTGATCCATGTCAGGAAAAAAAACAAAAAAACAAAACATAGAGGGAGTAACTAAGTTCTTTCAGTTTCATGAAAACTGGCCTATACGGCTTTGTAGCTGCATTGTTCAAAAATAATCATTAGTTGGCACAAAAACAGACACATAGACCAATGGAATAGAATAGAAACCCCAGAACTAGACCCACAAATGTATGGCCAACTAATCTTTGACAAAGCAGGAAAGAACATCCAATGGAAAAAAGACAGTGTCTTTAACAAATGGTGCTGGGAGAACTGGACAGCAACATGCAGAAGGATGAACTTAGACCACTTTCTCACACCATTCACAAAAATAAACTCAAAATGCATAAAGGACCTGAATGGGAGACAGGAAACCATCAAAACCCTAGAGGAGAAAGCAGGAAAAGACCTCTCTGACCTCAGCCGTAGCAATCTCTTACTCGACACATCCCCAAAGGCAAGGGAATTAAAAGCAAAAATGAATTACTGGGACCTTATGAAGATAAAAAGCTTCCGCACAGCAAAGGAAACAACCAACAAAACTAAAAGGCAACCAACGGAATGGGAAAAGATATTTGCAAAGGACATATCGGACAAAGGACTAGTATCCAAAATCTATAAAGAGCTCACCAAACTCCACACCCGAAAAACAAATAACCCAGTGAAGAAATGGGCAGAAAACATGAATAGACACTTCTCTAAAGAAGACATCCGGATGGCCAACAGGAACATGAAAAGATGCTCAATGTCGCTCTTTATCAGGGAAATACAAATCAAAACCACACTCAGATATCACCTCACGCCAGTCAGAGTGGCCAAAATGAACAAATCAGGAGACTATAGATGCTGGAGAGGATGTGGAGAAACGGGAACCCTCTTGCACTGTTGGTGGGAATGCAAATTGGTGCAGCCGCTCTGGAAAGCAGTGTGGAGGTTCCTCAGAAAATTAAAAATAGACCTACCCTATGACCCAGCAATAGCACTGCTAGGAATTGACCCAAGGGATACAGGAGTACTGATGCATAGGGGCACTTGTACCCCAATGTTTATAGCAGCACTCTCAACAATAGCCAAATTGTGGAAAGAGCCTAAATGTCCATCAACTGATGAATGGATAAAGAAATTGTGGTTTGTATACACAATGGAATACTACATGGCAATGAGAAAGAATGAAATATGGCCTTTTGTAGCAATGTGGATGGAACTGGAGAGTGTGATGCTAAGTGAAATAAGCCATACAGAGAAAGACAGATACCATATGGTTTCATTCTTATGTGGATCTTGAGAAACTTAACAGAAACCCATGGGGGAGGTGAAGGAAAAAAAAAAAAAAAAGAGGTTAGAGTGGGAGAGAGCCAAAGCATAAGAGACTGTTAAAAACTGAGAACAAACTGAGGGTTGATGGGGGGTGGGAGGGAGGGGAGGGTGGGTGATGGGTATTGAGGAGGGCACCTTTTGGGATGAGCACTGGGTGTGGTATGGAAACCAATTTGACAATACATTTCATATATTGGGGAAAAAAATAATTAGAGCATAAAATGGTAATAAAATTCAGAAGTACATGCATTGCACCATATCTGTTTACCAAGCTTGTCTAGAGTTCAATTAAAATAATTATTTGATAGACCTACCCTATGACCCAGCAATAGCACTGCTAGGAATTGACCCAAGGGATACAGGAGTACTGATGCATAGGGGTACTTGTACCACAATGTTTATAGCAGCACTCTCAACAATAGCCAAATTATGGATAGAGCCTAAATGTCCATCAACTGATGAATGGATAAAGAAATTGTGGTTTATATACACAATGGAGTACTACAGGGCAATGAGAAAGAACGAAATATGGCCCTTTGTAGCAACGTGGATGGAACTGGAGAGTGTGATGCTAAGTGAAATAAGCCATACAGAGAAAGACAGATACCATATGTTTTCACTCTTATGTGGATCCTGAGAAACTTAACAGAAACCCATGGGGGAGGGGAAGAAAAAAAAAAAAAAAGAGGTTAGAGTGGGAGAGAGCCAAAGTATAAGAGACTCTTAAAAACCAAGAACAAACTGAGGGTTGATGGGGGGTGGGAGGGAGGAGAGGGTAGGTGATGGGCATTGAAGGGAGCATCTTTTGGGATGAGCACTGGGTGTTGTATGGAAACTAATTTGACAATAAATTTCATATAATAAAAAAAAATTAAATAAAATAACTATTTGAAGAAATTGCTGACTTAGTATTAAAACCACATGATGAAAATATCTAGGACCTCCAGGACAATGAACAGACTTCTGATAACTAATCTTTATTTGGCTATAAACACAGAAATTTGTGTCATTCTGAAAATTTCTGTTTTATGTGATTATTTTAATGTTCTTGACATAACCAGATATTTTTACAAATTGAAAAAAAGTCATATTTTCTTTTTTTTTTTTTTAAGTCATATTTTCCACTGGGATGCCAATTCAAGTCTTCTGAGAACTCTCTGCCTCAGGACTTTACAAAGTCATTTTTCTAATTAAACGATTTAATAACGCCTTAATTTATTTACCAGAGCCATCAATGTTTTTTAACTTCAAATACTCACCAAAAAACTAGCATTTCCAAACAATTACATTTTGTCACAGTAAAGAACAGCACTGTACAAAGATAAACAAAATAACATTGTTTTGCTTTTCCTCTAAAGAGCTGTATCTTTCAGAGCATACAGTTTTTGTCAGTGTGAGTAAAAGTGATTGTTTTCAGAATAAGCAGCTGGCGGGTAATCAACCGTTGTTACTAGCACTCTGGATATTTCACATATCCAAATACTAATTCTGAGTACAGGTTTTGCTGCATTTCTTTAGAGCAAGACAAATTTAAAGGCTCGGATGTGCTTCTCTCAACAGAAGACAAAAAATTAAAACAGTGCTCTCTTTAATTTAGAATGTGACAAATAATGTAATTTGCTACCTTCCAAAAATTGTTAACTGCATTTCTGCATTCTTATCGGCTATCTCTGAGTCACAAAGCAATGGGGATCGTTTGTATAGAAAAAAACCTTTTTTTTTTTAATTGTAGTTTTGTTCTTTTAATTGTAATTTTTTTTTAATTTTTAATTCACTTTATCATTGACTTCTAAGGAAGAAGTAAATCTAGGTTTCTTATAGTACAATACTCATCTTCAAAAAAAATGTGAAGCATTCCAAAACGTAAACCCTAGTGTACCCACAGTACCAAGATTACCACCACCACAATTACTAAAAGATCCTGATGAAATTTTACTTCTTCTTTCACTTCTGCTATCTACAATAGAAAGGGTTCCTCCGAGGAAAGCTTTGTAAGATATAGCTCATTCTCATTTGTCTGTGATAATCTGGGTATCATTTCTGATAAGTGGCGTGACAAAAAATATAACCTTGCAGCTACTATCAATTCCAGCATTCTGTATGGGGCTGAATTAAGCACTTCCAGTACTTGGTTCCAGAATGCTACATCAGGAATAAGGAGGTGAGTTATTTTTCTATTTTCTTAAGTCAATGTATTCATACAAAATTGTGGATATATATGAATGAACCCCTATTTTATACAAAGAGCTATTTATTTTCAATTCAGAAAAGTACTAGAACATACATTCTAAGTGTAGGCTCTATAACATACCTAATAAAAAATGATATATAACCATCAATTGGGAAGCCTAGAAAATACAGGCAAAGATTTTTGATCAGAAGATTATAGCTAATAGAGCTAATAGCCTATCAACCAATGACCACCCTTAGAAAGGAAATGCTCTTTGGGATGACATTCCAGTTATTTTTCCAGTAAGTGTGATGGCTTTATCCTTATCTATTTAACACTACCTTGACAGGTGATGCATATTTCTTATGAAACTTATATTTTATACATTACATGCTGGCATGACTAAACTGTCCTTTATAAACCATATTAGAAGTTTCACAATCAACTGTCACTGAATTACTGCATCACAGTGTAACTTATCAGCTAATAATTTAGTTTCTGAAAGGTCAGTGTGATGTTTAGTTTTATGTGTCAACTAGATGGGGCTAAGACTTGCCAGAGAGCTGGTAAAACAGTATTTTGGAGTATGTCTGTGCAGGGGTTTCTGAAAGAGATTAGCGTTTGATTCAGTAGACTAAGTAAAAAAAGATCCACCACTCTTATCAACGTGTGTGGGCATTATCCAATTTGTTGAGTGCCCAAACAGATGAAAAGGTAAAGGGAAGGCAAATCCTCTCTCTCTTCCTGATATCCACCTTCTCCAGCCCTCAGACATCAGAGCTCTTGGTTCTTGGACCTTTTGATTCCAGGACTTTACACCATTGGCTCCCTTGGTTCTGAGGCCTTGGGACTCACACTGAATTATACCACTGGTTGTCCTAGTTCTCCAGCTTGCAAACAGCAAGCTGTGAAAAACTTCGAGGCCTAATACAGTTAGCATCTTTGACATCTTTATCCTTATTCTGTTTTACACCAATGGTAAAAAGTGTAAAACATCAATGGCTAATTCCTGTTGCTTATTTACTCTGTGCAAGGCACTAACTGATAAGCATTTCACATTGATTATTTCATTTGATCTTCATAACAATCCTATGATGTAGGGAACATTATAATTCCTATTTTACAGATAAAGAAATTGAGGCACACAGAAGTAAAACAGTTGCCCAAGATCACACCACTAATGAGCAATAAAAAATAGCATCCAGGTCAGATGGGCTGGAGACGCTTCTGGAAGTAATAGCACAATGGCTGCCCAAGAAGAATTCCAAGTCCAGTCCAAACTTGAATTGGCTGGCGATGGTGGCAAAGGAAAAATGATGTTCGTGAAACATCACCTGATGGGCGAATGTGAGCAGTACATAGCCACCTTGGGTGTTGAGGTCCATCCCCTCGTGTTCCATACCAACAGAGGACCTATTAAGTTCAAGGTATGGGATATGTCTAGTCAGGAGAAATTTGGTAGGCTGAGAGATGGCTATTACATCCAACCTCGGTGTGCCATCACAATGTCGGATGTAACATCAAGGGTTACTTACAAGAATGTGCCTAACTGGCATAGAGGTCTGGTACGAGTATGTGTAAACATCCGCATTGTGCTATGTGGCAACAAAGTGGACATTATGGACAGGAAAGTTAAGGCAAAATCTATTGTCTTCCACTGAAAGAAGAACCTTCAGCACTGTGACATTTCTGCCAAAAGGTAACTACAACTTTGAAAAGCCCTTCCTCTGGGTTTCTGGAAAACTAATCAGAGACCCTAACTTGGAGTTTGTCAAACTTCTCTCCCAGGTGAGGATGATGACGTATGAGAAAGTGCAGCTGGACCCCAGCATCGGCAGTCTGGTTTCATAGGCACCTGCCCTGTAACGTCAGTGGTGCAGGGTGTTGCCACTTTATTGTACAGCTGAGCAGAACATATGCTTCATCTCTGGGATGCTGAAGGAAATGAATGCTTCGGAGTGAATGCGGCAGTTTAAAAAACACCTTCATATTTTGAACCTGCATATTTATCTGTTTTGGAATGCAGTTGTTTCCTGAATTTCAAATAAAAGACTGCTGTAGTCACATCACAGTATCCAGTGGTGAAATCTCATTTGTCACTGTCATTCCCATTCCTTTTTGTTTAAAATCAGAATAAAGTTATTTCAAATGAGAAAAAAAGGGGGGGGGTGTATTCAAATGTATGCAGTCTGTTTCCAGACTTTAATTAAAATCAATGTGTCTATCCTGTAAACTGAGGTCTCATATTTTTGTTGTTGTTGTTAAGTTTATTTATTTATTTATTTGGGGAGGGAGAGAGAGACAGAAAAAGAGAGGGAGAGAGAGAATCCCAAGCTGGTTCCACACTGTGAGCACAGAGCCCAATGTGGGGTCGGATTCACGAATCTTGAGATCATAACCTGAGCCAAAGTCAGACACACTTAACTGTGTGTCTTAACACCCAGGCACCCTCGAGGCCTCATATTTTTCATAACTAAGACAAGACAGAAACCATTAGGAACAACATGAATAAGGAGTCATTAGCTTTAAATGGCTATAATAAATACTCTGTTGTTTATTTGTGAAGAAAAGATAAGAGAGTTAAAAAAAAAACTTGTACAATAAACTAGGACCTTATTCATTAAAACTATGTCTACATGGTGAGGTATAATGAAAAAATTTTTAATACTTTTCTAAGATGAGAATCAATTTAAACATTTTTACATGTACGTGTTTTTTAAAAATGCATTATACACCTAAGCAGAAGCCTTACCACTACACTACACAGTTTAACAAAACTTTATTGCTCATCTACTATGCACTCCGATACAAATTAGGTAACTATACGTGAACTCTAAACACGGTAAGCTCACATAAATGAAATATATATAATAAAAAATAATAATGTGAATAAAGAGTAAGGGAGCTATTTACAAAGTGGAAGAGTGGCACATTGGGCTGGAATGATTCATTCTGCCAGAGAGGGCACAAAGAAAAGTAAGCCTTCCAGGAAAGATAACATCCTCAGCTAGCACTTAAACATCATCTTGGCCAGAGATCTTGAACAGAGAAAATAGTACGTATAATTAGGCACAAAGGTGTAGTTAGCATTGTATGACAAGTCAAGAGACTTCAAGGAGGTGGTATGGTTGCAGAATAAAATTCAAGGCAGGAAGCAGGAAGAGAGGAGCTGAAATCCAGCTAATCCTAAAACTCCATTAGCAGCATTCAGACTCATGATGAGGATCTGCTAAAGGGGCAAGAGGACTAATAACTCTACCACATATGCATCCCTGAGTTGTGTTTCTACCATCAAAAATAAACATTCAATGACAGTATTTTCCTAAATTTTGCAGTGAACCACTTCCCATCCCGAACTAAAAATTTTCTTAAAAAAAAAAAAAAAGTATTATAGTTTCTAGTTAATAAAGACTGGACTGAACCAAAAATTACATAGCATAATAATGCAAAAACCTTAGAATCAGCAAATTTTGGTTTACTTTTAATTTACTGGCAAGAAATTAATGAAATATTACAATAATATTTCCTTTTTGTTGGAACAGTCTGCAATTATTACGATTTAGTTCTGGGTCAAATCTTAAAATGGCTTAAATTCAAACTATTATAAAAAAAAGATATAACTCTGAAGAGCAAGAAATCATTTGACTTCGACTCTAATTTACTTCGCATCTAAAGACAAGAGTTTCGGTTTGGAACCGATATACAGTAGTAACAACACCTATCATTTCCAATGTGCTCTACATTTCCAAACCCTTCTGGAGTTATTATTTTATTCCTTTAATAAGTTTATTATAGAGGTGTCATTTCTTTCATGAAATGCAAGAAGCAGAGACAAAATTCAGGCACATCAGGAGTCTGTTCCCGCTGAATAAATCATCTAAGATCAAGCTATGTCAAATACATGAAGTAATATCCCATGTCTATTCTCTAAGATACACGCAAGAAACTACATGACACTCAGGTCTGAGGTAGATCAGTAAAAGTAACATCAAGGCTTATTTTATACAGGCCTCAATGTGTTTCTTTTGCCAAGGCCATACCAAACCAGATTTGTAAAGACAGTATTAAAAGCATTAAAAAACCACACCTTTAGAGCAGCACTGACGATAGTGAGGGATGTCCTATGGCAAACTTTGTTTTACTTATCTGACTTAACCCGCTCCAGGGAGACAAACTGCGTACAGGTGATGGAATCAGCTTGTTACAGAAGAGAAAGCCCGATGTCAACATAAATATAAATATACATGTAATATTGATAATGGAAGAGTAAAGGCATAAAACTGAAGGTTAACGTTTCCATTCCTAGATTAGATCAAGCAAGATTCCACTATTAAGCCACAGTTCAAGATTCCCAACTTCTACCTGCAAACTCTTAGAACCAATAACAATCACTTTTATCCTAGTCAATTTTGTTTACAACCTTATTAAAACTGTGAATCGTGAAACCAACGCTGTCTCCCTCTCTGTACTGGCTGTTAAAAGCTTAAAGGTCAATTCTGTAGTAGATGAATGAGACTTAACCTGCTACTCTCTTGCTTGCCTTCACCAACTTCACCTTCGTTTTGCTTTTGTCCTCACTTTTTTTAAGCTGGATGACTTGTGTCAACTCTCTTAAAGCCTTTCTGAAACAAGGGAGAATTCAAGGTAGATAAACTAAAAAAACAGTAACAAAAAAATGAAAAAAGCAAACATTACCTTTACATCAAAATTACAATCAAGTCTTCTAATTAACACGATGAAAGTGCCAGATGAATTATCTTTTAATGGTGGAGGCACTATGGGTTCACAGGCATTCTCTGGTTTTGAATTAATCAAAAAACCCTGTAAAAGAATTGGCAAGAAGTTTTTTCTTTGTTAAACTCAAGAATTAAATACAACTTAACTTCTACAAATATCTTTTAAATATGTTTCATGTATTTTGCATTATGCTAGATGAGTTATCTGGGAGCTGTGACAATTCCTACCCTCCAAATATTCACAATCCAAGGACTTCTAAAGCAGTATTTGATTTCATAAGCATTTAGTTTTTTAAAGTAAGTTCCATTTCTACTATTAAAGTTCTCTTTTTGATCACACATAAGCCTATCACCCCAAAGACCACCCCAAAGATAACCACTGTTATCATGTTGGTGTATTTTCCAATGATGACTGACATTTCTAAACCAAGTAAATACTTTTTTAAAATTAACTTTTACACTTCCTTCATGTTATCAAGCAATGAAAATGCACAGCATTTCTGGGAATTTTGTTCTATAGAAATACTAGCCTGAGTATATAAAGGTGTATGTAGAAAGATGCTCCATGCTATGCCGTGTTTAACAGTAAAAGCTGGAAATCATGTACGTCAATAAGGTAGCCATTTAAAAACATATATACAATAGAAAAATAATGCAGCCATTAAAAAGAATGAGGTAAATCTATGCACACTAAATTGAGAAGGTATCCACAAGATAACTATTAATTTAAAAAGAAAAGAGCAAGTTGCTTTCCCAGAAATACAGGATGGTTTGACATCAGAAAATAACATGAAATGTTACATTAACAGATTAGAACATAAAAATCAAATGGCTATCTCAACGGATGTAATAACTGAATAAACACATAAACAGATAACAGAATTCAATGAATTTATAAAAAAGTAAGCAATTAAAGCTATGACACAGTTTCTTTAACAATAGTCCAAATGGTATGTGAAGGGCTCACACCAACCACCTATTCCACAGGACATGGCAATTTCTCCGGCTGAAAGTTGCGTGGACTGGCTTGTAAAGGGGAATGTTTTTGCAAATGTTTCAGGAATAAAATGCAGCATACCTTCATTTATTCATAAAATAGTTTGCCTTCTGGATTCCATAGAACACTTGGTTTTTACTTTGCAGGGAAATAGAACTGCGGTTATCCTTCTAGCAATGAGTATTTGCTTCAATCATGTTAAATTTACACCCTGCTGCTTTTCTGTGCCTGTCTGCACAAACAGTAACTTCTTGCTTTGATGAAAAAATCACATAATGCAATTCTTTTCAAGACACTTAGAACAGCAATTAAACTCAACCCATGTAGTACGAGCAAGGCATATAACTCAACGAAAGTGAAGACAGTATGAACAGTTAAGGCCAAATTTCCTGTGTCTGGTGATGTCAATTCCATCATGATTGCCACCTAGTGGATAGCAATTGAAAGACACATTCCAATTTCAGAGATGCTAAAACAAGGGGTTAATAAAATAAATGCATCTTAGAATCAATGCATTTATGGTAAGTACAGATACACACAAAAAAAGATCTACAAGTGAAACTAGAAAAGGGTTTTTGTTTTTTATAACTTCTATATTGTTATATCTGTTATGACAAATGTATTATTTTTAAACATAAGAAAATTTATAAAAATCAAATACACATGAGCCAAATGCCCAAAAAACAATCTAGTTGCATTAACAGAAAATTGAGTAAAGCCTTAAAAAATAGGTTTTTTCCTTAAATTATTAAACATTATCTTTCCTGTGGACTATGCTAAAAGAATAACTTGCTATTAATTCCTATTCTTCCCTGAGATATGAGTCACTTAAAACTAAACGCAAACTTAGTTTGTATCATCCACAAAGTATACAAGGTAGTATAATGGGCTTTGTCAATTGATTTGGCACAACTCTCTAGGCTCTTGGATAAGAATATCAAACAAGGTGCTGCTTTAAGCCAGGTCCACATGCCTAGTGTCACCTCCCTGGGCCAATCTTTTCTTATTAAAAAGATGCTTGCAGGGTACCTAGGTGGTTCAGACCGTTAAGCATCCAAGTTCAGCTCAGGTCATGATCTCACAGTTCATGGGTTCAAGCCCTGCATCAGGCTCTGTGCTGACAGCTCATAGCCTGGAGCCTTCTTCGGATTCTGTGTCTTCTCTCCGCCCCTCCCCTGCTTGTGCTCACTCTTTCTCTGTCTCAAATATAAATAAACGTTAAAATAAAAGGGGAGGGGGCGCCTGGGTGGCTCAGTCAGTTAAGCCTCCAAGTTTGGCTCAGGTCATGATCTCGCGGTCTGTGAGTTCAAGCCCTGCATGAGGCTCTCTGCTGACAGCTCAGAGCCTGCAGCCTAATTCAGTCTCTCTGCCCCTCCCCCACTCATGCTCTGTCACTCTCTGTCAAAAATAAACTTTAAAAAAAAAAACAAAAACCGATGCTTGCTCTGTAATTAAAGATCCTCCTCATTTCTACCTTCTGACAGTGGCACTTTATGCCAATATGTAGGATATTCAAGAAAACTACCAGTGCCTACAAGACTTAGGAACTAGATGTCCATCTATTCTCTCTTTGTTGTAATTGCCTGATGTTTAAACAATGCTGGACAAAAATTGTGCATGCAGACTGGCACCTCAGTATCATCAAATGTATAATGCAGTAGGCTCACTACATATAAATATGCTGATTTCTTTTGAAATCTTTTATGACTATACATAAAGCAAAGTGCACCAAATATAATTTTCCAGTTTGATGAATTTTCACTAACTGAACACACATGTATCCGGAAATAGAACTCCGAAAGTTCCCTTCATCCTCCCTGCCAGTCACTAGTCCTCAAACCCCATTCCTAATGTCACCACATAGTCGTCTAACAGCTTGATTTTTTGCCTAATTTTATACTGGAGATAAACAGAACCATACAGTATAGTAAGTGGTCTTTTAGACTCCTTTCTCTCAATGCTGTACTTGTGAGAGTCATCCCTACTGCTGAGCAACCACACTGTTGAGACACTTGGCAGATCTTTCGCTGCCATTTCTATACAATGTTACATTGTGTGACGATGCCAACATCTATTCTACTGCTGATGAGCATTCGGGGAATTTCCAGTTAGGAACTGTTACAAACATTCCACGGACACTAACACAGGTGCATATCTGTTAAGTATGTACATAAAAGTAGAACCATAGGCTATCAAGCTGGATCAGAGCATATCAAGCTTTGGTAAATCCTGCCAAGCAGTTTTCCAAAGTAGTTTGGGTTACCACTTTTTAACTAGAATATTCAAAATCATCTAAACATAAAAATTATACCGAATGTAATTTTGCTTGAATGCTTCAGGAGGTATTTAGAACTACAGTATTTCAGGATAAAAATTATGAAAACATCACTTTTGTTGATAAATTATACTGATTAATAAAATCATAGAGAATTTGATAAAGTGGTTTTGTTTAAAAGATTGCGTCAGGCTGAAAAGAGCCTTAACTTTCCTTCCCTTCAGCTTGCACTGATGTTAAGCTACATAAATAGTAAAATTAAGAAGAGCATATGTAGTTATAATGTCAACAGAAATGTTGAAAGCAAGGCAGCAGTACATCCTTCTCTTTGCAAGAGTAAAAAATAAAAGAAGGAGAAAGTCAGAGAAGGGTGAGTTGTTTTGTTAGTATCTGAAGTTGTAAATTAACTAATTAATTGCAGTAACAGCAAGCAGTTAACATTTGTTGAGCCTTAGCACTCAACACTGTGTCAGGCACTATGCCCTTTCAGTATTCTAAATCAGTTAATCTATGCAATGACCCAAGGAGGTAGCTACTATTATTATTATTATCCTTATTTTAAAGATGAGGAAACTAAGTCTCAAAAAGGTTAGGTAACTTGCTCAAGGTTACATAGCAGGCATGCAGTCCCAGAAAGTTCTCAACCACTAAGCTATACTCCTCCCGTAAAAAGTCAAAACAAACCAGAACAAAACAACCTCGACTAGGTGAAAAACAAAATGGGCAACAAAAAGAAGAATGAACATTTACCAAAATGAACAAGCCAAAATGTTAGTATAAAAGGCAATTAAGGCTGATTCCAAAATCTGATGTAAATACTTTAAACAGCGAAGATGTCAGGGGTGCCTAGGTGGCTCCGTTAGTTGAGCGTCCGACATCGGCTCAGGTCATGATCTCACGGCTCATGGGTTCAAGCCCCACATCAGGTTCTGTGCTGACAGCTCAGAGCCTGAAACCTGCTTCAGATTCTGTGTCTCCCCCTCTCTCTGCCCTTTCCCTACTCAAGCTCTGTCTCTCTCTGTCTCTCAAAGGTAAGTAAACATTGAAAAAAAAATTTTTGAAACAACACAGATGTCAAAGGAAACTGCCATAATTTTGACATTCAAACATAGACCAGAGTTACACCGATCAGACTTTATTAGCTAATGTTTTCCTAATGTGAGTGAGAGAGATGGATTTATTCCTATCAACAACTTTCAACAATGTTAAAAATATCCACTGTTCTTTTCTCTAATTCTATATTAGATCATTCTTCCAAAATTTATCCATAATTTTCACATATAGGATACATTTAATGTCTTTGTCACAAACGGTTAGAGATTATGCTCTTCTTATATAGTAAAATATCCTTTAACCACTACTCTTATCATATTACTTTAAATTCCTTTAACACTACTCTGAATACAGTGGTCACATTTCATTGTAAATAAGAGGATGGATAAGACTGAGTCCCTACCCAAGTAATTAATATCTGGAAAGAACTAACAGATCCAATAAGAAGAAACAGAATATAAACAACATACAGTATAACTGCATAGAACAGAGAAAGCCATTCTAACTATGGGAGGCAGTAGCAGAAAAAGTGGCATTTGACTTGGTTCTTAAACTTTAATTTGAGGTCAAACACTGAATATACTACTATATGCAGAAGGTATATAGTAGGGTCTTAGTGGAAAAACCAGTGAAATCTTAAAGAAGTCGGTACTTTATTTAATATATTGTAAAAATATTAATTTCTTAGATTTGATAAATGTACCACAGTTATATAAAACGTTAACATTAAAAGAAACTGAGTAAACAGTATATGAGAACTCTCTGTACTATTTTTCTATAATAGTTTTTCTATATAGCCTTTCTATAAGCCTAAATGTATTTTAAAAATTTGTTTTGAATAAATCAAACATATCAACAACAGTAACAACAAGAAAGTAACAACAGGAACTACCACTCTTCAGCCTGTTCTAGACAGTACATTTCCAGTGATGCACTGTAATTGATGTATTGATGTTTCTGGCAAACAAATCAGTTTTGTCAACAAATTTTTGACATATGTTGCTACTAAGCTATTTTTCTCCTCTTTTCAGCATGTTTCTTTTAAGACTCCAGGGCGAAACATTAGTATTTTAACCATTCCAAGCTTCATGCCATTTGCAAATTCGATAGCCATACCTTCCATGTCTTTCTGCACATCATTGAGGAAAGCACTGAATAAGACAGAAATTTGAGGGTTATATACTAATTAAAAGTTAATCCCTTAACTGAATTATAAGAAAAGGTTTAAAAACCTCACAAATTAAGTATTACATTTGTAGCATTTTTCAAATCAGTACCTGAATATCTTTCATCTCAAAGTTACATCTCATATACTGTTAGAATCCTCCCCAATAGCTTTTTTTGGTTATATATTTTACCAGTGAGTTAGATTTTAGACCTTAATATCTGACTAAAAGATGTCACAAAAATAAAATAAGCCCATAAATAACTGAAAACATTAAAAAATACTTAAAAATGCTATCAGCAAATACTATTTAGACCAACTATATAATTTTTAACACATTATTTCCGAAAAAGTTCAAAAGCTTTGGTAACAAAATTTGGCTCATGTTAATATTCTAGGACTGTCAAAGCTTAAAAAATAAAAAAAGTCCCAGACTACTATATATGTTTATTAATTGCACTGAGATTAAGAATAAGGAAAAAAGGCATAAAGATTTATACAATGTCAATATGCAATTATAAAATCACCCATCTTGATAATGTACTCCAATAAGAATTTTTGAGTGATTTGTTTAGATTTGATAATTAGCATTCACTAACTACCTAGTAGATGCTAAGATGAACTTCCATTTCCCAGCCATGACAGAATAACAGGGGCTAGTTTTATCCTCTTGCTTTAAATAACTAGCAAATTAAACAAAAGGTGTGAAATATCATCTTTCAAAGAATGGACCACAGCACAAGACAGCAACTGCTGAGAAGAAAGAAATAAATGCAATGAGCCCTACAAACAGCTCAACTCAGTATCTAGAGATTCTAGGCCTCAGAATAGGGCAGGGGAACCCAACAGTTGAGTGGTCTCAATGAGTTGAGGAAACAGAGCTCAGGGGTTGGAGTGGCAAAGGCAGCTAAAGTTTTGTGAAGCACCATACTGGGAATAAGGGAGGGCTCCAGATACATGCAGAGATGTCCACTCAAGTCCTTGGATGAGTAGTAATCTGCATTTGTGTGGGAGGAAGCTACCAAAACTGAGAAAGAAAGGAGTAAACAGAACAATCCCTGGAGCCCACACAGAGCTGGGAAGAACTGTATTCTTATCAGCTGCAGAGGAAAATCTTCCTAATACAGAGCACCAAATAGAGTCCTCAGAAGACTGTTGCCTCAGAAATGGGCCAAATTGGCCCTAAACATTTGAAATGAATGAAAATAAAAACACAATTTACGAAAATTTGTTGGACACAACTAACATAGTACTTAGAGGGAACTTCAAATATTTGTATTAAAAAAGAGTAAAGGTCTCAAATCAATGGCCTTAACATTCATCTAAAGAAACGAGGAGAAAAAAAAAAAGCCAATGAAACCCAATATAAGAGAAAGAAAGAAACAATAAATAGCCACTTTCCTTACACTGATCCTATGTATTACTATAGACAAGTGGACAAACTTAAAGAAGCTGAATAACTTGCCCAGTGATAGAACCATAATTTGAAGCCCAATAATGCTGACCCCAAAGCCAATGTCCTTCCTATCTTAGCACAGTATTCATCTTCACAGACAGGAGGATTAAACCAGGACTACATTCCAGTTTTCCCTATTCTCAGCCTAGCACTCAAATAATTTTGCCATTGTGCTAATATAATCATCACTTGTACGGCAAAAGTTCACAAGTGCTTATTAAAAGGATTAGCATTCTAAATCACCTTTTTTCTTCTTCTTGTACCTTTCTATTTTCCCACCTATCCCCAAATCTTTCATTGTATTATGTTAAAATTTGATAAGTGGCTTACCAGACAACTGGTTTTTCAAGTTATTTGCTGCTGTTGAAGCTAACTATCATAACTGATGTGAAGTCCTAGAGGATAGCTTTACGCTCACAAAGGCATTATCATCCCTGTTTTAGAGAAGAAACAACTTAAGCTTCAAAGAAGACAACACACCTAAGAATCAGCTGCTAACTCATGGTGCTATGAGTCAAACTGATTCAAATAATGTATCCTTTCTTCAAGAACACATTGTCTTTCAAATTTAATATAAACACAAAATGATTTCCGTAAGATTGGTGAGACTAAAGATTATTCTTTAATGCTATTTCTGGTTTTTGTTTGGTTTTGTTTTTTAAGTAGGCTCCACACACAGCACTTGAACTGGGCTTGAACTCACAACCTTCAGATCAAGACCTGAGCTGAGAACAAGAGTCAGATACTTAACAGGCTAAGCCACCCAGGCGCCCCATTTCCATTTTTTAAATTAATTTTTTTTACTTTAATTCCCGTAAAGTTAACATACAGTGTTAGTTTCAGGTGTACGATATAGTGATTCAACAATTCTACACATTACTCAATGCTCATCGTGTTAAGTTAGTCTTCAAAACCCATCATCTATTCCACCCATCCCCCCACCCACCTCCCCTCTGGTAACCCTCAGTTCGTTCTCTATAGTTAAGAGTCTGTTCCTTGGTTTGTCTCTCTCTCTCTTTTTTTCCCTTGATTGTTTTAGTTCTTAAATTCCACATGAGGGAAATCAGATGGTATTTGTCTTTCTCTGACTTATTTTTGCTTAGCATTATACTGTAGCGTCATCCATATTGTTGCAAATGGCAAGATTTCAATCTTTTTATGGCTGAATAATATTCCTTTGTATATACATACCACATCTTCTTTATCCATTCATCTATGGATGGACACTTCGGTTGCTGCCATAGTTTGGCTACTGTAAATAATGCTACAATAAACATAGAGGGTACATGTATCCTTTTGAATTACTATTTTTGTATTTGGGAAGTAAATTACTAGAAGTAATGTGATTACTGGATCATAGTTCTATTTTTATTACTTCTGTTATTATTATGATAATATTTGTACTAAACAAATATACTTGGAAAGAGAAAAACTCACAACTTAGAATGAATTACAAGGTGTCAAGAAGGAAATTGGAAGCATCCAATACCAAAGATAGTCCTATTTGTATAGAATCAGTCAGTAAAATGTTTACTTTATTTCAATACATTTATCCTAACATATAATAATTATTTATTTTAAGAAAACATTTCTTGCTTTATACAAGGATTCATTTTCAGATTCCATTACAAAGCAAATTCTCTTAGCATGTGCAGTATTATTATATCATTATGCCAAAAGTTACAAGCAAAATATGCTTGCTTTGGGAGAGGAAAGATTAGGGAATAGTGGTCAGGCCAAACCTATATAGTGAATAAAAAGAAAGGAAGAATCATGAGCAGTAGTGAGTTCCAGTTATGCTCCCTGTGATGCCAGGTCACTGTTGACAGTTTTGCATCTCTGATCCATACAAAGTACTAAATATGAACAATACTCCTAAATGAGACATATAAAATAAGATGAGCTAGTCATCAAGGTGTGAGGGTGAGCACAAGAGGTTGGTTAATCTCCTATATACTTCCTACTGTCAGATAGCAAAGTAAATCCTGAAGTTGGGAGTTTTTAATCCTCAAGTTTTTTTTTTCCACAGAGCTCCTGAGGGCAAGTAGAAAACAGATGGCAAAAATTACCCTAAAAACAGCAAACATCAAGCTACCAGATTCATAAATATGGCTTTTCATGCTCACTGAAGAACACTGTTGAACTGGCAAACTGCTCAATATATTTACAGACAGGGGCGCCTGGGTGGCTCAGTCGGTTGAGCGTCCGACTTCAGCTCAGGTCATGATCTCACGGTTCAGCTCAGGTCATGATCTCACGGTTCGTGAGTTCGAGCCCCGTGTCAGGCTCTGGGCTGATGGCTCAGAGCCTGGAGCCTGCTTCCGATTCTGTGTCTCCCTCTCTCTGCCCCTCCCCCATTCATGCTCTGTCTCTCTCTGTCTCAAAAATAAATAAACATTAAAAAAAAAAAAAGAAGAAAAAGAAATATATTTACAGACATTTTGGTCATTTCCTACTTCATAATCTATTCCCAACAGGTCAACCTGAAGCATTAATTGTCATTTTAATTCTTTATTCTACTGATACACCGGTTCACTGAACAAATTTGCTGAATCCCTACTGTAATTCAGGAACTGTCAGAGAGAAAGATTCTGCCTTCAAGAAATTTACATTGTATGCCAGACACCATATTACAACAGAAATGAGCATGATAAAGTACTTGTTGTGAATACCTCTATGGTAACATTCTCCTTCCTGGTTTTACATCGATAAGCTTTTCAATTTTTAAATGCTGAATATAGCTTTTATACCTACTCATATTGGTAAAATTGCTCAGGGCTGAGAAAATACTGCCACAAAATTGCAATAATTTTCAATGCACATACTTCCTTAACATTTGATATAAAAATTGGATAATTACCAAGTATAAGATAAATCATATAAGTAAGTCTCAAAATAGAAAATCCTCTTAATAATCTGGGGCATCTGGGTGGCTCAGTCAGTTAAGTGACCAACTCTTGATTTTGGTTCAGGTCATGATCTCACAAATCCTGAGACTGAGTCCCACGTCAGGGTCTGTGCTGGTAGCATGAAGCCTATTTGGGATTGTCTCTTCCTCTCTCTCTGCCCCTCCCCTTGTGTGTGTGTGTGTGTGTGTGTGTGTGTGTGTGTGTGCGGCCACACACACGCACACGTATGCACTTTCTCAAAATAAATAAACAAACAAATAAATAAATAAATCCTCGTAATATTACCTTTCCAAAAGCAGAGGATATAGAAGAATGTTTTTACTATCAAAGAGATTATCTATTTCAAAAGACTAAGAGAATCTGTTCCTTCAAAATAGCTAGGTTAAGCCAAGAATGGTAGTTAGTAAGTTGATGAGAAATTTATGCTGAAGGAGAGCTGAGGTAAGAAAATCCAAAGTTTGTGGTATTTGAGGGGCCCCTGAGTGGCTCGGTCAGTTGAGTGTCCAACTTCAGCTCAGGTCATGATCTCACAGTTCATGGGTTCAAGCTCCACTTCGGGCGTGCTGCTGTCAGCACAGAGCCCACTTGAGATCCTCGACCTCCTCTCTCTCTGCCCTGCCCCACTCGTGCTCTCTCACAAGTAAATAAAAACATTATCAAAAAAGAAACAGTTTGTGGCTTCTGAGCCACAGCTCACTCCCCTGCCACTAGCTCAGTGAGATGGAAGCTCCACTCTGTGGCAAAGGTCACAAGGCTCCTTCTCCCCTCAGCATCCAGTTAAGGACTATGGTACCTCAGAAGGAGGGGAAGATCACCACCATTTCTCACCTCTCCAGCTCCAAATTGCAAAGGTTAAATTCCTGGTGAATGTGGCAAAGTACACAGGGCCAAGAACACTGGGGCCCTGGTCACCTTCCTCCTAACTCACCTGCAGGACAAAGGATCCATGCTGGGAGAGGCAAATAGAGTAGACCAGAGATAACTACCCACAACCAGCACACTGCACATAAAGCAGAGTGTCAATGAAAAATGAAAACATTAATTTTATGCTAGGCAATCATCTGGGAGATATAGCAATATTCGTAATAAAGGAATAAGCATAGGAAACCATAAGTGCACAAGCATTTCCTAGAGAAAAAACCAGTGAGACTGATGCATTTTGAATGGAGCCAATTCCCTATCAGTGGCTCAGAAAGTTTGCCCACTAAGAGAGGCAGTCTGTAAGAAAAAAGACCTCCAAAGCTCTTCCTAAGGAAACTCACTTTATTTGAAACAGAATGTGGCAAAGTTCATTTAAAAAATAATGAAGAAGTCAAAGAAGAACTAGCAGGGGAAATTAGAAAATGTCTGGAGACAAATGTAAATGAAAACACAACATACCAAAACTTAGGTGACGTAGCAAAAGCAGTGTCAGGAAAGAAATTTATAGCTGTAATTACTTACATTGAAAAATAAGAAATATTGCAAATCAACAACCTAACTTTATACCTGAAGAAACAAGAAGAACTAAAACCAGGGGCACCTGGGTGGCTCGGTCAGTTGAGCTCCGACTTCAGCTCAGGTCATGATCCTGCGGTTCGTGAGTTCGAGCCCCACATCAGACTTACTGCTGTCAGTGCAGAGCCCACTTCAGATCCTCTCCTCCTCTCTCTGCCCCTCCCCCGCATGCATGCCCTCTTTTTCTCAAAAATAAACATTAAAAAAAAAAAAGAACTAAACCCAGAGCTAGCAGGAAAAGGGAAATAATTACTAAAGCAGAATTAAAGTCAGAATTATTTAAAAAAAAATAGAGAAAATCAGTGACAGCTAGAGTTGATTCTTCAAAAAGTTCAACAAAAATGACAGCTCAACAGGACTCAAATAATGAAAATCACAAAACAAAGAACATTACTACCAGGGCACCTGGTGGGTAAATTGGTTAAAATCCCAATGATGTTTTTTGCAGAAATACAAAACTCCACCCTATAATGTATATGGAATCTCAAGAGACCTCTAATATTCAAAACAATATTGAAAAAGAACAAACTCAGAGCTCTCATACTTCCTGATTTTAAAACTTACTACAGAGCTACAGTAATCAAAACAGTCTGGGGCTGGCATAAACACAGACACATAAACACCAATGAAATAGCATAGATATCTCAGAAATAAGCCCTCACATATAAGTCAAATCACTTTGACACGAGTACCAAGACCACTGAACTGAGAAAAGATGGTTCTTTCAACAAATGGTGTTAGGAAAACTGGATATCCACACGCAAAAGAATAAAATTGTACCCTTATCTTATGCTAAATAAAAAATTAATTCAAAATGGATCAACGACCTAAATGTAAGAGCTAATATATAAAACTCTTATATGAAAACATAAGGGAAAAACATCATGACATTGGATTTGACAATGATGTCTTGGACATTAAAAGCACAGGCAACAAAAAATAGATGATTTGGATTTCATCAAAATGAAAAATTTTTGCATTAAAGAGCAAAAGACAAGAAAGACAACCCATGGAATGAGGGACAATATTTTTCAATCATACATGTAGTAATGTATTGACATTGAGAATATATAAAGAGATCCTAGAACTCAATAAAAACAAGTTAACCTGAATTAAAAATACAGGACTTGGACAATCATTTCTCTAAAGAAGATAAACAATGGCCAAAAAGCTCATGAAAAGATCCTCAGCATCTCTACTCATTAGGGAAATGAAAATCAAAACCATACTTCCTATCTGTTAGGATGACTGTAATCAAATAAAATAACAAATATGGACACAGATGTGAAGAAATTGGAACTCTTTGTGCACTGCTGTGGGAACTTAAAATGAAGGAGCATGAATTTCCCTCCTCACATTCACGTACAGAATATACAGCTACACGTGGAGCAACCCCCCCCCCCCCCGCAAGATATCTAGAAATTAGCTACATGATGCCTACACATCAAGCAACTAAGAAAATACTAACATAGTTAACAGGAAAGGCTGAGACATACCCTTGCTAGAAACCCCACCCTCAGTACAGTGCCATACAATCAAGAGGGAACATCTAATTCCCAGCTTCTCTCTGAAAAGCAAAGGTTTGGGACCACACATCTAGCACTCCGATTTTTAAGGCTGCCATCCAGGGGACTGGCCCCCAAATCACCTAGCTCTGAAAGCCAAGAGGGCTTGTGTCCATGAGTCCCACAGGCTGTAGCAAAGAAACAGTTTGTAGCGAATGCAGGTGCACCCAGCATGGCTATCATCTAGGGCTCAATACAGAGGGAGCAGGCAAAAACACCCATCTCCCAGTCTTTTCCTGGAAAAGGTTTGACTACATAATGTACAAGCTGCTCCCTGAGGATCTAACTTCTAATCAGCACACATCTAGTTACTGACTTCAATCATCCCCAAGGCCTAAAAAGCTGGTGGGCACTTCCAACTCCTTCTGGCTCACTCCAACAATAAAACCAAGTCTCCAGCTTCTCTCTAGAAGTGTGTCCACATGTCTAGCAACCCACCTCTTATGGCTGCCACATGAGGGACAGGCCATCAAATTGCCTAGCTTTGATAGCCAATAGGTCTTGGCATTCTCAAGTCCCATAGGACCATATTAAACAAAAAAAAAGCAGTTTTTAACAGGTGTGGAAGCCCTCACTATCTACTACTCCCCCCCCAGGGCTCAGTACAGAGGATGCAAGCAAAAATATCCAGCCCTGTCTTTACCCAGAAGGGCTATGACTACATACTCCACCAGCTGCTGCCTGAGGTACTGGCTTATAATCAGCCTGCATGTAGGAACTGACTGAGATCCTCCCAGATGCCTGACTGATCTGGTGAGCACATTCCCTGCTGTCTACCTGCAGCTCACTCAAAAAAACAAACAAACAAACAAACAAAAAAAAAAACCAAGCTTCCAGCTTCTCCCTGAAAGGAGCTGGTCCACACATCTAGCACTCCAACTGCTACAGTTGCCACCCAAGTTGACTTCCAAATCACCTAACTCTGGGATCTGATGCGGCTTGGTATTTCATGAGTACCCCAAAACATATAAAACTATGAAATGATTCCACTTGGGAACACAAGCATTTCCAGTGACTACTCCCTCTAGCTCACCACAGAGTAAGTAACCAAAAACCCCTACCTTCTAGTTTCTCCCTGACAGGGGCTAGACTGCATATATAATATCCTGACTTTCTAGCTGTTGCCTCAAAGTTGAGCTTCCAATTAGTATGCACTGGAGAGCCATATTAAAGTAAGGAGATGGTAGGGGCACCTGAGTGGCTCAGTTGGCTAAGTGTCTAACTCTTGATATTGGCTCAGATCATGATCTCACAGTTCATGGGATCAAGCGCTGTGTCGGGCTCTGCTCTGACAGCACAGGGCCTGCCTGGGATTCTCTTTCTCTCTCTCTCTCTCTCTCTCTCTCTCTCTCTCTCTGCCCCTCCTCTGCTCACACTCACACTTTCTTTCTCTCAAAATAAATAAACTTAAAAAAAATAAAAGAGATGGCACTAGGTGGTAATTCAAATCCACAAGCATAAAGAGAACCAGAATAATAAATGAGGTTAATATAACTACATTATGAATATATACTTATTCTCCTCTCTTCTCTCAGGGTTCATTAGTAAATACAAAATTATATAAATTAATAATTAAGACAAAGTACCAACCAACTACAAATAGAAGGATAGAAGGGAATTTTTCAACTTAATAAAGGACATTTATAAAACTATGCAGCTAACATCATATTTAATGATGAAAGACTATATTCTTTGCCCCTACTGAACAAGATAAGAATGTCTGCTCTTGACACTTCTATGCAAAAAGGTACTAAATAGGATTATTTAGGAATTTCAAGGATTATTTGCCTTGTCCTATTTTAGACATTCGTTGCTTTCCGGTCAAAGAAACATTTCAAATTTCAAAATAATGAAAAATGTTCTCCAATTTAAAAAATGTACTGGCAGGTCTAGCCAGGGCAATTAGGAAAAAAAAAAAAAAGTAATGAAGGAAAGGAAGGAAGGAAGGAAGGAAGGAAGGAAGGAAGGAAAGCACTCAGATTGGAAAGGAATCTGCAGAGGGCATGAGTTTATACAGTTGACCCTTGAACAACATGGGATTGAACTGCACAGGCCACTTACAGATGGATTTTTTTTTTATATATACTATGGCACTATAAACGTATTTTCCCTTTCTTCTGATTTTCCTAATAATATTTTCTTTTCTCTAATTTTACTGTATATTTTATATATTATTTTATGTATATAAATGTAATACATATACAAAATATGTGTTGACTGTTTATATCATCAGCAAGATTTCTGGTCAACAGTATTAGTAATTAAGTTTTTGGGGAGTCAAAAGTTATACAGTTTTTTGACCACGTAGGGGTCAGCGCCTCTAAATCCACATTGTTTATAGATTGTATCTAGAAATACAATAGTCAATTGTATATAGAAAATCCTAATGAATCCACTGAAACACAATTAGCAATAAACAAGTTCAGCAAGGTTGCAGAATACAAAATCAATGTAAAAAATCAACCATTTCTACACACTTGCAATGAGCCATCTGAAAAGCAAACTAGGAAAACAATACAATTTTTTGATAAAACAGTATCAAAAACAAAATATGCAAGAATAAATTTAATAATAGTGGTATAAGACTTGTACACTAAAAGCCATAAACCTTTGTTAAAAGAAATTTAAAAAGACCTAAATAAATGGAAAGACAGTCTAATTTTATAGATAAGAAGACGTAATAGTGTTAAGATGGCAATACTCCCTAAATTAATCTACAATTTTGACTGAATCTATGTCAATATCCTAGATGGATTTTTTTTTTCCCCAGACACTGACATCCTAAAGTTCAAATGGAAATTCGAGGTATCCAAAATAATCTTGAAGACAAAAACAAAGTTGGAAGACCCACACTTCCCAAATTTAAAACTTACTACATAGTTGTAGTAATCCAGACAGTATGGTACTGGCATACAAGATACACAGATCAATGGAGTAGGATATAAATTCTAGAAATAAACTTCCATATTTGTGGTTGACTTTTTAAAAAAAAAAAAAAAAACAAGGGTGCCATGACAATGTAATCTAGAAAGAATAGCTTTTTCAACAACTGGTGGTGAGAAAACTGGATTATCCACATTCAAAAGAATTATGTTGAACCTCTACCTCACATTAAATAGAAAAATAAATTCAAAATAAAGACCGAAATCTAAAAACTAAGACAAAATAGTCCAGGAAGAAAACATACATAAATCTTCATGACCTTGGATTAGATATCGATTTATTATATAAGATACCAAAAACATAAACAACAGGAGAAACCATAGATAGACTGGACTTAATCAAAATTAAACAGGAGGCATCATCAAAAAAATGAAAAGACAAGCCAGAGAATAGGAAGAAGTACTTACAAATCATACATCTAACAAGGGACTTTTACCCAGAATACATAAAGAAATCTTACAACTCAAAAATAAAAAGGCATAGAACCCAATTTAATTTTTTTTTTTAACATTTATTCATTTTTGAGAGACAGAGTGTGATTGAGGGAGGGGCAGAGAGAGAGGGAGACACAGAATCCGAAGCAGGCTCCAGGCTCCGAGCTGTCAGCCCAGAGCCCGATGCAGGGCTTGAACTCACACCCCGCGAGATCATGACCTGAGCCGAAATTGGACACTTAACCGAATGAGCCAGAACCCAATTTTAAAATAAGCAAAGGATTTGAATAGACATTTCTTCAAAGGACATATATGACTGGCTAAGAAGCCCATGAAAAGATGCTCAACATCACTAATGATTAGGGAAATGCAAATCACAACCACAATGATAAAGCACTTCACACCCACTAGAAAATCTATAAAAGATAGACAGATAGATAGATAGATATTAAAAACAAGTCTTGACAAGGAAATGGCGAACTTGGAAACCACACACACTGCTGGTGAAGCCGAAAATGGTGAACCCACTTTGGAGCAGTCTGGCTGTTCCCTACAAGACTAAACAGAGTTACCATATGACCCAAAAATTCTACTCCTAAGTATATACTCAAGAGAAATGAAAACATAGGTAGACATTAAAACATATACACTGATGTTCACAGCAGCATTATCCATAATAACCAAAAAGCAAAAATGCCCAAATGTCCACTAACTGATGAAGAGATAAACAAAATGTGGTATAACCATACATTGGAATATTAGCTGCCATCAAAAGGAACTAAGCAATGATACATGCTATGATATAGATGAACTTTGAAGACATGCTAAGTGAAAGAAACCAGAAACAGAAGGCTACATATTATAGATCCCATTTATAAATGAAATGTCAAGAATGGGCAACTCTTTAGAGAGTTTGGAGAAAATAAATTAATAATTGCCTAGGGCTGCAACTGGAGGGGTTCAAGAGAAACAGAGAATGACTGCTAAATGGGTATGGAGTTTCTCTTGGGGGTGAGGAGAATGTTCTAAAATTCATTGTAGTGATAACTGCATAACTCTGAATATACTAAAAGCCACTGAAAGATACACTTCAAATGGGTGAATTGTATGGTATGTGAATTGTATCTCAATAAACTTGTTATTAAAAAAATATGGGGCAGTGGGCTGGCTTAGTCTGAAGAGCATGACTCTTGATTGCAGGGCCATGAGTTTGAGCACCATGATGGGTGTAGAAATTACTTAAAAATAAATTAAGTAAACAAAAATGAACTATTGGGACCTCATCAAGATAAAAAGCTTCTGCACAGCGAAGGAAACAATCAGCAAAACTAAAAGGCAACCAATGGAATGTGAGAAGATACTTGCAAATGACATATCAGATAAAGGGTTAGTATCCAAAATCTACAAAGAACTTATCAAACTCAACACCCAAAAAACAAATAATCCAGTGAAGAAATGGGCAAAAGACAGGAATAGGCACTTCTCAAAGGAGACATCCAGACGGCCAACCGACACATGAAAAAATGCTCAACATCAGTCATCATCAGGGAAGTACAAATCAAAACCACAATGAGATACCACCTCACACCTGTCAGAATGGCTAACATTAACAACTCAGGCAATCACAGATGTTGATGAGGATGCGGAGAAAGAGGATCTCTTTCGCCTTGCTGATAGGAAGGCAAACTGGTGCAGCCACTCTGGAAAACAGTATGGAGCTTCCTCAAAAAATTAAAACTAGAACTACCCTATGACCCGGCAATTGCACTACTAGGAATTTATCCAAGGGATACAAGTACGCTGTTTCAAAGGGGCACATGCACCCCAATGTTTGGAGCAGCACTATCAACAATAGCCAAAGTATAGGAAGAGCCCAAATGTCCATCGATGGATAAATGGATAAAGAAGATGTGGTGTATATACACATATACACACATGTGTAAACCTGTTTACACATATATGTAGTGTATATACAAGGGAGTATTACTCAGCAATCAAAAAGCATGAAATCTTGTCATTTGCAATTACGTGGATGGAACTTGAGGGTATTATGCTAACCAAAATTAGAGAAAGACAAATATCATATGACTTCACTCACATGAGTAATTTAAGATACAAAACAGATGAACATAAGGGAAAGGAAGCAAAAATAATATGAAAACAGGGAGGGGGACAAAACATAAGAGACTTTTAAATATACAGAACAGAGGGTTGCTGGAGGGGTTGTGGTTGACGGGATGGGCTACATGAGTAAGGGGCATTAAGGAATCTACTTCTGAAATCATTGTTGCACTACATGCTAACTAACTTGAATGTAAATTTAAAAATACATTAATTAATTAAAAAAACTTTTAAAAACTGAGGACATAAAGCTAGTCAATGAACTAGATGGTTTTTAGTAGGACTTAAGGTTGTATCTTAAATATTCCTGTTTTTACTATTAGTGTTGTTTATTAAATTCTTAGCAAAAAAAGTAGTATCTGTATTGCCTAAGGTCATCTAGAAACACATGTTTCATGAATGCTCTTGAAGGGGATCACCTCTTTGCACAGGCTCCAGCCCACTGTAACTAGTAAGTACTATTTTTACAGACAACAAGAAAACATGTTTTTATCTTATGGAGATGCTTTTTTGTTTTTCTTTTTCTCTTTGTTTCCTAGATCACATTGGGTAAGTGGAAATATATTCCAAATTCCTATATGATCACCTCTTGATTTTAGAATATTGACTGTTCCAACTAAATATAATTTATCTTGTTAAACATCTGTACCTTTCTCTACATGATCAAAATAAGATTTGATTGCAGACAGAATTTCACTTTTGTAGGTAAATTAACAAGTACCTTCTCCCTAAATTCACTACTTCAAACTAATCTGCAGGCATAATAGCTTACTAATGACCTTGTCATTAAAAGGGGGAGCGGGGGGGGGGGGGCTGGGGAAGGGCAATAAGCCATGGTGTCTAGGACAAAGCTAGGAAATGAGATCAACAATTCCCTTTTCACTCAAATTGATGTTGAAAGAGTTAAATAAAGAGATATTGTAACAGATCTATTTACAATCCTTTGGTTTTTCTATATCAAATCTAATTCCTAAAAATAACATAACTGATAAAAATTTAAAGATTGTTGCCTTGAGTTTTACTTAACACAGAAGTAGTTGTTTGTCAGGATTTTTATTTTCTGATATCCAAGCTCTATGAAGAAAGGCCATCTGTTATGTGTTTCCCATTCAGCACACTTATAATGCTTCACTCCATAGACCATATCTTGACATTTTAAAAAACAAAATGACTGTGCCCTCTGGTGGACAAGGCCTTTTAGTAAATATGTTACACACCACACCACCATTATAATCACATCATTGTCATGCTTAAGAAAAAAATCCAGTCACACATTATCACTCCACTCTAAACACCAAACCAACAGAGTAGAAAATCAAAAGCTCAGTCTGTGGTATACTTGTAGGATTTGTTACATCCAACAAGATTGTTGCTCTAAAAACAAAAGGAATTCTAAGTGGACTGAGCTCACGTTGGGAACACATATCCTCTAAAATCACCTCCTAAACTGACAAATGGTCAACACAAGCCAGTAAGGAATATTTATTCACATTTTATACTCTGTAGTACTTGACAGATCCTCTAAAAACATAAGGGCTTTAAACATGTTAGTCACTTACATAACTCTTAACAAAATCTTTAACAGCAAAAGAGTTCAGAAACAAATACAGAAAGTAAATCTGTGAAAACTTAAGAGGCAGCAGAGAAATTCTTTAGTTTTGTCAACAAAAGTGAATCCTGACTAAAAAGAATTCTTTGGTAATGAAGCAAAAAACATATTGTTTTCTGTTTTTGTTTTTTGAAACAAACAGACCTTCAAGCATTCATTACTCATCACATCATTTGCCATTTGCAATTTGTCATAACTCAGTCACAGTTGAGCATAATCTGGTTAACTGAAGTTGAATACAAACTAGTTATCAATCTAATTAAGAGGGCCAGAACTTAAAATTGCTGATGGAAATGGTCAGATCCTAGCTACAGAAATTATTTCAGTATTAAGTATTCAAAGAGAATGACGACTGGCAAAAAGGGATAATGCAGGTAAACATAAAATAGAACAGTACAAAGTAATAAGGGTATTAGTACTAGTAATTAGTTTTTCTGTTAATTTCAAAGACAATGATTACAGATTCATTTATAAAAGAAATGAGAAATATATTGAATGTGGAAAAAATTAATTATTTCACTATGGCAAATTATCATTGAGATAAGAAGTGGAGTATTACCAAATTCCCCAGAGTGGTCAGACATTCTTGTATACCAGCAGTATATAAGATTACCTGTTTCTCAAATCCTTGCTGGCCATTGATATTGTTACACTCTTTATTTTCATTAATCTCATGAGTGTGAAATGGCATCTAGTTGTAATATACACAAGGAGGGATTTTTAGAGATATAACAGCAAAAAAAAATTGACATTTTATGTATCTACCAATAAAATAATGAAAAAATTGTGGCATATTCATAAAATGAAGTATTATGCAACAGTTAAAATGAATGCAGACAGTATAATACAGATAAATTGCAAATATAGTGTTGGGTGAAAAAAAAGCAAGTTTAAAAGCCAGAGCAAACAAACTTTAAAACCAGGTGCAACAATGTTTATAGATTCATATAGAAGGTGAAAAATGTTTTATAACATAAATGGGAAAGATATAAATTTCAGGATAATGATTATCTGTGAGGAGGAAGATGAGGGAATGAAATTTGTTAGGATAAAAAATGCTTTGGGCGCCTAGATGGCTCAGTCAGTTAAGCATCCGACTCAGTTTTGGCTCAGGTCATATCTCATGGTTCATGAGTTTCAGCCCCGCATAGGGGCTCTGTGCTGACAGTGAGGAACCTGCTTGGGATCCTATCTCTCCCTCTCTCTCTGCCCCTCCCCCACTCGTATTCTCTCTCTCTCTCTCTCTCTCTCTCTCTCTCTCTCTCTCTCTAAGTAAATAAACATTTTTTAAAAATGTTTCAATGGCACTGGTAACATTTTATTGCTTCTTAAAAACGCAAATTATTAACATCTAGGTGGTAGGTATATAGGATGTTCTATTATTCCCCTACTCTATCCTCTGTTTGAAATATTTCATAATTTTGGGGAGCCTGGGTGGCTCAGTTGGTTAAGTGCCGACTTCGGCTCAGGCGATGATCTTCCGGTTCGTGGGTTTGAGCCCCACGTCGGGCTCTGTGCTGACAGCTCAGAGCCTGGAGCCTGCTTCCCATTCTGTGTCTCCCTCTCTCTGTGCCCCTTCCCCGTTCATGCTCTCTCTCTTCTCTCTCTCTCTCAAAAATAAATACATTTAAAAAAATTTTTAAATAAAAGAAATATTTCATAATTTTTAATAAGTGAAAGCAACCTAAACACAATGACAGCCAATGATAGAGGATCGGTTACATTATGGTATAATTCAAGTATTGTAAAAAAAACAAAAAAAAAACTGTGATGACATGAATGCATATATATTTACATGAAAAGATATCCATGATACTGGATATGCCATGATATTGCTAAATTTTAAGAAGACACAAAATAGCATATACAAACACATTTTTAAAATGGAGGAATAAGAGTGTCTATAGGAAATTCACACAGTTATACCCAAGTCTACCACTGCAATCTCTTCGTTGTAGAATTATATGATTTTCATATTCTTCTTTATACATGTCCTATAGTCTCTCAATTTTTACGGTGAGCATATATTGCTTATAATCAGAAAACTATTTTTTCATGGGAAGAAGAATAAAAATTTACTTTTACCATTTCAAATTGAGAACACTAGCAAGGAAATCTAGTGAAAACTACTAAGTGAACAAACAACACAGAAATCCAGTAATGAAAACAGGGAAGTTTGGGGAAGTGTGCTGAGTTAGGAGACCAGACATCTTAGCCTTCTTTGACTTATAAAGTGGTAGGAAACTAAACAGGTCAGTGTGGATGGGCCCAAGGATGACAGAAGAGACTAGGGCCCAAACTGCAGAAGAAAAAGAGCCATGGTCTGATTTGGGGTATTCTACACAAGATGGGAGGGATATGTGTAAACTTTCCATGCTTTTCTTCAGGCTCTCCTTCCCTTTACTCTCTCCACGCTTCTTTTCCAAGTGATAAACTGTCATGATGAAATAATTCTTCACTATTTTCCACATCTTAATGAGATGCTCTGTCCCCTGATAAAGTTAATAAATGAATGAGCAATCATTACCTTAGAAATAGGAAAAGTTTTATTTTAAAAGCTCAAAATTCACTGAAGAAGTGCTCTTTTTGTACATTTGTGCATTTGAGAAATGTCTTTAGATTTCACAATTCCTATTTTGTGTATAAACTGGTATGGTTTTACTTCGTATTTTAATGTGTCATTTCCTTATTTATCCTTTGAAAAGAGAACTCTGACCTTTGTTTCAGTCTACAAATTGAAGGTGATATTGTGACAGTTAACAAGTTCCTGGGAGCTAGGAAGCCACGTATATTCAGCCTTAGCAAGACTTCTTCATATCACAAAACTAGCCAGTGTTCTGGGAGGGAAAATAGAGCAAGTAGCTTTAAGCATCTTCCCTACAAAGAAAGCAAAGGAAGAATCACAAATAAGGCATCCAAGCAACCACATTTCCTTGCAATGTTTGCATTTTCCTTCACTAGAGAAAAAACAAAATCTCTCTTCTAATCTCAAGCCTTTGTATTAAACAAAATCATTTCTTACAAAAGAATCTCAAAGTTAACCAGTAAATTTTCAAACAGTAAATTTCAAACTAGTGTGGGAAATTAACTAGTGATAACATAGGGTGCCAATTTAAGAATAATTATCAGGAGAAATAAATCATATGTCATATAAGGAAAACCCTGTATTTTGTACCTTTGTTCCCAATACCGGGAATGATACAGTCAAGGACAAATTTGCATTCCAAGACCTTCATCGTCTAGGTCTTCTCCTCATAACACGAAGAACATACACTAAGTACTAGATTACAATACTGTATACAATGATCATAGTATATCTAGCCCAAAAGGTAATTTGCTGAAATTAAGATTTGCCATTGATAGCTATACTCAAAAAATCAGATGCTAGGCTTACTGATTAAGGCTTCCTTAAAGATAAATCTTGTTTTGAATTTTTTAGTAATCGTCGTTATCTCCTCTACTTATCAAGTCACTTCTTACAAGTATAGCAGTAAGAAACCTAGAAAAGTTTGATCCTTCTGAGACTGGCCTTCAATATGTAACTAAATTATTCCAACTGTATTGATAATAAACTGGAGTCTAGCAAGACAGCTTGCTAGCATGACAAATCAATACATAAAACCTTGACTATTCAACAATGCTCTCTAATAGTTGGTTATTCATATTCAAAAGATAAAAATAGAGGCCTATCTTACAGTACACCACCAAATAATTCTGGGTAAAGATCTCATGAGCATGGAGTGGAGAGCATGGGGAAACTTTATAAATTTTTGGAGTAATAGAAGAAGCCTAATGGGAACTATCAGTAATGAATTCTTAGTGAATATCTAACTCTGGACAATGACCACGCCATACAGCATTTCATTGCCAGGTCTCCTACAAGATATTTAGATTTAAGGGAACATATTGATGCCATATATCTTCTCCTCAGATCTGAGGCACAGCCACAGGGTCTTTAAAAATTTTTTTTAAAAAGTTAAAAAAATTTAAAAAGTACCTGCCAAAACAGCCAATCAAACTCTGTAACTGAAAACACAGAGCTTCCCCCAGGGAAAAATATCAAACCCTTTTTTAAAACTACAATACTAACACACCATATTTTAATCCAAGATTCTCATTTTTACATTAAAACTCAAATTTCTTTGGATTTCTGATTTTTATATACTTGAATATTTTTTTGAATGTCAGAGGGGGATAGAAAAGCCTCTAAACACCATTTGCTTACTATTGGCATATACAGCAATGGAATGTAAACATACAATTTCGACTGACATGTGTTACATTGTAAATATCTGATCTCTTACAAATAATAGAATCCAAGAATATCATAAAACCTACAGAATATAGAATATATGCCCACCAAAACTATCCCACCTAAACTCTCTGAGAAAAGTTTAAAAGTAAAATATTTCTCAGCCACATCTCTTAATAACCATATTGTGCTTTTAAATTAACTTGCTTATACTTTTAACACATTTGATTGGTTTTACAGACATTTCACTACAGCAAGCTATCCCCATTTCATCATCATCATGTCCTCCTTGTAAACAATAATAGCCTATTATTTGTGAATTCTGATTCTGAGCAATGTCAAGCCAGCCATGCAAATATAAAAGATGTCCATAATGATCCAACAATTTGTTAGAACATTCTCTCTTTATTGCCACTTCCTGGGCTTGCCCTATATTGTCACAGTGCAAAAAGTAGGCAGATATTTAACACTACTCTTTCTTTGACAGTGAATATACAATTTTGTCAAAGTATCTTTTAAATGTAAACTGAATTTACAATAGCAGAGTAATAGAGGAGCACCAAAAAGACTATGGTTATCAGGAGTTAATGGAACTCTTTAAACAAGCTTACTAAGAAGAAAGACTATTCAGTAAAAGGATCGCCCGACTCCTTAGGCTGAATGAAAGAAAGGATGCCAGCTCAAAATCATTGGTAAGCATAGAAATGCAAATTACAACAAAATAATACTTTTTGCCCATCAGATTGGAAAGGTTAAAAAGACTGGTAATATCCAGTGTGGAAAAGGGTTTAGAAAAATGGATATTCTCTGGGGCACTTGGGTGGCTCAGTTGGTTAAACATCCAACTCTTGGTTTTGGCTCAGGTCATGATCTCACAGTTTGTGAGATCAAGGCCCTTAGTCAGGCTCTGAAGCGACAGCGCAAAGCCCTGCTTGGGATTCTCTCTCTCTCTCTCTCTCTCTGCCCCTCCTCCCTCCCCGCCTGGCCACCACCACAGGCACACACACACACTCTCTCTCTCTCTCTCTCTCAAAATAAATAAATAAACTTTTAAAAAATTGAGTATTCTCATGCAGTGTTAATAGGAATAAATTAGTACAGCCTTTTGGAAATGAAATTTATTTTATCTATGAAAATTTCAGATGAACACACCCAGGGACTCCTCAATTATACTTCTAAACTTCTATCCTAGAGAAATAATTTAATTTTGGATAAGAAACCAAAATATCTGTCCATGGGAAATGGCTAATAAATTATGGTCCTTCATATTACAGAATACCATGCAGTGCTTACTAGGAACATGCTAGATCTATAGGTAAAGCTGTGAAAAGATCTGTTAGACATCAAATGCCAAGTGTGGGGAGGTGGGGGAAATCAAATTTCAGAGTTAACACTGTAGGGGAGATCTGTCATTCATAGTACCCCAAATTTTCTGAAACCACTTTCTCCACACAATGAATTCTACCTTCCCAAAGTAGACTAAAACAACAAAAATAAAAATAATAACAAACACTATAAACCATATTACCCAGCATCCATCATAGCTAGTATTTCACTTAAAGTACATGGCTAGTAACTATGTGGCCTACAGGCAAATAGAACAATCAAGGTGTAAGATTTGAGAAAGAGCCTGGCAAAGGATATTTCTTTAGCTTGGGTGGCATGGCAGTGGAGGCAGGATGTTTTGAGGTAAGACCACAGAGGCTTACTGATGGGAGAAAAGGTGATGTGCTTTGGGGGTCAGTGGCGGCATCAATCCTTTATCAAGCCATTTTTACAAGGAGGTTCTCTGTTTTGTTCCTGACAATTTGGAAACTGCTTCTCCAGGATATGATACTCTGGACATCTTTAGCTAGAGTTGATTCCATTATAAAAATTAAGAAACCTTTCATATACACAAATGGTCATCACTTAAGAACTTCCTGAGTTCATAAATTTTGAACTAAAAAGCACCACATATTCAGAAAAAGATCTGAAGGTCTGTAAGATCACATAACACCCTGATGTTAACACTGAAGAGGGAAATGGGATTGATATGTATAGATGAGGAAGGGGTGATGGCAGGCTTTTCCTGTTTCCTCAATATACTTCTTTTCTGTTTAAATATTTTTACAGTAAGAAATAGTCCTACAATTCTGGGAGTTTGTTTTAATAACTTAAAATCTTCAAAAAATTAAAAACTAATATGCCCCTCCTAAAGGTGTCTGTCATCCTAAATGACAATAATCGTTTTATAGTACTTAAAAGTGGAATTTTAAGAGAGAACAACCTGAAAACATTCTGTGGTACATATATACACAATTTCATATTCTAACTTATATAACATAAAAGCCTCATATTATCTTGTAATGGGGAAGGACTTTCTAACCATAACCCCAGAGGTAGAAGGAAAGCATAGCAATTTTTAACTACATAAACAAAACTACTGAAACCTTAAATTTAAAAGATGAAGGACAAACCAGAAAAAATGACCTAAAACACATATAGCAAATAATAGATTAATATTTCCAGTATATAAAGAATTCTTAGAAATCAGTAAGAATAGACATTTTGTTTGTTCGTTTTGGGAGAGAAAGAGAGAAAGGGGGAAGGGGCAGAGAGAGAGAGAAAGAGAATCCCAAGCAGGCTCCATAGTGCTGTCAGCACCGTCTGATGCAGGGCTCAATCTCACAACTATGAGATCATGATCTGATCCGAAATCAAGAGTCAGATGCTTAACCAACTGAGCCATCCAGGCGCCCCAGTAAGGATAGACATTTTAGTTTAAAAATGGGCAAAGAGCATTAACAGGGAATTCACTCTCTTATTCACATGCACGCATTCACACACACACATGCATACATACACCACACACACACACACACACACACACACACACACACAGGGCAAAAGACATTAATATGTTCAATCTCATTAGATTTTTTTGTCAATTAACTAAAATTTGATAATATTTAGTATTGAAGAGGGTATGGGGATAAAATACAGTATCAAACACTATTGGTGGGATTCTAAACTGTCCCAAACTTTCAAAAGGCAATCTGGAATATACAACAAAATTTTAAATGTGTTCCATAACAGAGCAATTCTACATTTGGAAATGTATCTTATGCAAATAAATAGACAAATACAAAAAAATGAAGACATTCACTATAGCACTGTTTATAATAGCAAAAACTGGACAACTTAAAAATCCACATGAAAAATTAAACAAATAAATGTTCAAAAATTCATAGTATTTCCTGATAATGCAAAACCTTCCAGCCACTGCAAATAAAAACATAGATCCTTCTCTAATACCATGAAATGATGTTCTAGATAGCAAATTAAGTCAAAAAGCCTGGAAACCAAGTAGCATGTTTCTATCAATGTTAAATACAGATTCATTATATAAGCAAACACTTACACAAATATATACATACACTTATATCTATAAACACACACACCCACCCACACTGGGCATATATCTTAGAAAACAGTTTAGAAATACATACCAAAATGTTAACAGTGGCTAGTTCAGAATGATTAAATTATCCAAAAAAGTGAATAGTCTGAACCCTTTACAATGAATATGTATGGGTTTTATGATAATAGTAAGAATATTTTCATTCTTTAAACAAATAATGAGCAACAAAAATCACCTTACTAAATACCTTGTGCTTTTACCATATATTACTATTTTCTTACCTTTAAACCTTCAGCTGGAAGTCTATAACCAAATCTTGCTGGAAGGTCATCAAATGTCTGAGATGCATTTTCAAAATTATACTAAATATAAAATTAAAAACAAGTTACAACCAAGTTACACATAACACTAAAACAAAAAGGTTATTTAAGTTGTCATTTCCACAATTTGATCCACTAACGCAGCTTAACACAATTAAATCAATTTTGTAAATATACATTCACTAAAATAGCAAGGAATATATACAATTTACTACATATACAACTGCATAAATTAGATTCTAATTTCACATAATTATTAAACAGCAGCAATTCTATAACATTAAACCACTTACTACCTCCTGAGTTTTTCCCACAATTTCCTAGCAAGGAATTTTCTTTATTTCTTTTTTTAATGTTTATTTATTTTTGACAGAGAGAGCAGGAGTGAAGGATATGCAGAGAGAGAGGAGGACAGAGGATCTGAAGCTGTCTTTCCCCTGACAGGAGAGCCCGATGTGGGGTTTGAACTCACAAACCATGGGATCATGACCTGAGCCAAAGTCACTCAACTGACTGAGCTACCCGGGAGCCCCCACTCCCAGCAAGGAATTTTCTAAACAGATTATTTTCCTGCAAGAGTTCCATCTGACTTTCTCTAAAGGGTCTGATTTAATAGAAGAGATATACAGGATATCTGGCTCTAGCTTACGAAAGATGCCTTTTCCCCAGAGAAAAAAGAAGCACCAAATCATTTTTAAGAAATTATCATTTCGGAGGAGTTAGAATGGCAGAGAAGTATAGGGACCTGGATTTCCCTCATCCCTCAAACACTGCTGTTTTGACGTCAGAACACTTGGAGCACCCACGAAATCAGCTTGCAAAGGGACACAAAAACCTCCACAGGTGGAGGGAGACAGCTTAGCTGAATTGAGATGCATGTATGTGAATTGGGGGAGATAAAACGGTGGCATAGACACAGAGTGGGGGAAACCCTTCTGTGGAGAGACAAAAGGGAAAGAAAAAGAGGCTGTGGAAGTCCGGTACTGGAAGTCCCTCTCCAGACCACAGACCAGGGAACAAGAAATAGGGAGAGTGCCAGTTTGTACTTCATAAACAGTCTTAGGAGCTGAAGACTGGAATTTTCAAAAGTGTGGGACTTTCTCTGGACTGGAGCCACCGCCATATGTGGGCACCGGGGGAGGAGGGGAGCCAGCCCCAGGCATGGTAGGACCTCAGGGGGCACTGGGAGAGAACAGTCCCCTTCCTCGAGTACTGTGGGAAGAGGATATGTTGCCCCTCCAAGGACAACAACCCTGCAGGTGCCAGCCAGAAGCCCTTTGTTGACTGGGCAGAGTGGCACTACCCCAGAACCAGGTTTGCACAGAGTGGGATCCTTTAAAACATCCGGTTTTGAATCCTGGCAGAGTGCCTAGGAGACACAGGGGGACTGTGGTGCAGGGCAAGCTGACTGCTGACACTGCTCTGTGAGCATTGCCTGAACAGCATGGTTTGAGATACCCAGTGCAGGGATGAGAGACTGGGGTGTCGCCATTTTTCTCCCCATCACCAACACAGTGGGGCCTCAGAGAACAGGACAGCCACCCCCTGTGAAGGTGGCACTGCTTACACCAAACCCTGCCCCTCCATGCCAGGAAACGGCTTATCTACTTGAGCAGGACTGACACCGAGTGAACCAGACCGCCTCTCCTCCAGATCAGCACAGCCACCAGTCCCAGGCACCAACAGACAACTGTCCTGCTGTTTTATGTGTTCTGGTCTTCTTTTTCCTCTTTTCTTTCCTTCTCTTCTCTTTTTCCTTCTTTTTCTTTCTACCCTCTTTTTTTACCCCCCCTTTGGAATCAGGCTCATAGTTTCTGATTTGATTTTTGGTCAATTCTTATTATACATATTTCTTTCTTTCATTCTTTCTTCTTTCTCTGTTCTGTTTTTTGTTGTTGTTGTTGTTGTTGTTTAATCAAGCAGTTTTACTCTACTCTCTTTACACCTTTTCTGTATCTCCTTCTTTATTTTCCTCTCTCTCTGGATTAAGCCTTATAGTTAGTTTCTTTGATTCTCTGCCTGGTCTTTTTTTTTTTTTTTTAATCCACCCCTTTCATTTTCCTCTTTGTTTGGGATAAGGTTCACCACCCCCCCCCCACCTTTCCTTTTTTTCAAGGTTACTTCAATGAACAAATCAAAGCACACCTGGTAGAAGGTCCAAATGATCCACTACTAAGAGCAGTGGGATAGAACAGCCAAATACACAACAGCAGAGGGCTACCTGAAGTGCCAGGCCCTGGACAGGGTATGACTTCTTTTTAATATAGTAGTACTCGCAGGTGCAGGTCATACAACAAGCTATCAAAATGTAAAAGACAAAATGACGAACCAGAAGAATTCTCCTCAAAAGAAATTTCAGGAAGAAATGACAGCCAGAGAATTGCTCAAAACAGATATAAACAATATATCTGAACAAGAATTTAGAATAACAGTCATAAGACTAATAGTTAGCTAGGTTTGAAAAAAGCATAGAGGACAGCTTATAATCTATTGCTGCAGAGATCAAAGACCTAATAGTCATGATGAATTAAGAAATGCTGTAAATGAGATGCAAATAAACTTGACGCAGTAACAACAAGGATGGAAGAAGCAGAGGAGAGAATAGGCGAAATAGAAGATAAAATTCTAGAAAATGATGAAGCTGAAAAAAAGAGGGAAAGGAAATTACTAGACCATGAAGGGAGAATTAGAGCTCTAAGTGATTCAATGAAACAAAATAATATCCTCATCATAGGAGTTCCAGAAAAAGAGAGAGACAAAGGGGCAGAAGGTTTATCTGAACAAATTATAACTGAGAAATTCCCTAATCTGGGAAAGGAAACAGGCATCTAAGTCCAAGAGGCACAGAGAACTTCCTTCAAAATCAACAAAAACATGTCAAACCATGACATAGCAGAGTGAAACTGACAAAATACAAAGAGAATTCCGAGAGCAGCTAGGGACAAACAGGCCTTAACCTACAAGGTAGACACATAAGGGTAGTAGCAGAGATGTCCACTGAAACTTGGCAGGCCAGACGGGAGTGGCAGGAAATATTCAATGTGCTGAAGAGGAGAAATATGCAATTAAAAATTAAAAAATTAAAAATATGAAATTAAAAAATGCTCACTGTGGGGGTGCCTGGGTGTGGCTCAGTCAGTTAAGTGTCTGACACTTCATTTCGGCTCAGGTCATGATCTTGTGGTTCATGAGATCCAGGCCCGAGTCAGGCTCTGAGCTAACACTGCAGAGCCTGCTTCAGATTCTCTCTCTCCCTCTTTCTCTGCCCCTCCCCTCCTTGTGTGCATGCATGCGCACTCACATACTCTCTTTCTCTCTCTCTCCCTCTCTCTCACAGTATAAATGAATAAACATTAAAAAAAAAAAAAAGAATGCTCACTGTTAAAATTTCTGCAGTAGAAAATAAAGTTACTCCTCTCTGGAATTCCATCTCCAGTTACTGCCATATATTAGTTTTAATCCGCTTCTTTCAAAAAAATCTTTTCCTTAACCAATTCTTTCCTTCAACAGCAGGCTTAACAGATTTAATTCAATTTAAAAAGTTACAAATGTTAACAATTATTGAGCATTTAGGAGATCATGTTAAACACCTAACAGGTGTTCATTTATTTAATCCTTAAAAAATCCTTATAAAGTAGGCCACTATTTTACCATCCTCATTTTACAGATTGGCCACAAAATGTTAACAAAAATTTGTTCTAGGGACACCTGGGTGGCTTAGTTGGTTGAGTGTCTGACTCTTGATTTGAGCTGGGGCCATGATCCCAGGATCATGGGATCAAGCATGCCACTGAGCGTGGAGCCTACTTTAGATTCTTTCTCTCTCTCCCTCTGATTCTTTCCCCCACTCATGCTTTCTCTCTCTCTAAAAAAATAAATAAAATTTAATTTAAACAAAAGAAAAGAAAAGAACTTGCTCTAGTAAATTAGAAGAACCAGGATTCTCACCCAGGCAGTCAGGTCCCAGAGTGCTGGCTCTTAACTCAGTGCCCCACACTGTCTCTCATACAGTCTCATTTCATATGTAAATGGAGACTTAAGAGATATGAAGCTATTTGTCCAAGGTCATGCGACTACAGAGTGGCAGAACTGGATTTCAATTCAGTTTTCAAATCTGTTGCAGAAGCTCTTAACAACCATGCTATATAATCTGATCCATTCAGACTACTAACCACTGGATGCTTCTCTCTTACTCTGCCCACTGACCCTCACAACTACCTACCAAGAAGTAAATTCTCTCTGACAAATAAATCCCTACAACAGAATCAAAAGGCAGACTGGGAGTAAACCAAAATCGGCTTGTTTGACTCTCTCTGAAACCACATTAAGATAGGTACTACTTTTCAGTAAGATCATGGCACAGCTCAAAGCTAACAAGTCACTTGTAGCCTATATACCTGAGAATAGTCCACATCGATCTGGTTATCTCTAAAGTGTGATGCCTCTGCCAAATCTAAAGCTCCATGTTTCTAGACACAAACCTACATAATTCATAATGTCACATTTCATTTTGGGTCAAAGAAGAGAGATATGATAAAAGATGATGAAGATGAATTGCTAACAGAAATAATAATCATTTAAAGTATCAGGGTGCCTAGGTGGCTCAGTCGATTACGTGTCTGACTCCTGATTTTGGCTCAGGTCATGATCTCACAGTTCATGAGATGGAGTCCCACATCAGGCTCTGCCCTGTTAGGGCAGAGCCTGCTTGGGATTCTCTCTCTCTCTCTCTCTCTATCTCTCTCTCTCTCTCTCTCGCTCTCTCTCTCTCTCTCCCCCTTCCCCACCCACAAGCGCACACCCACTCTCTCTCAAATAAACTTTAAAAAATCAAGTACCAAGGAATAAATGTTATTAAAAGAAAATATGAAAAAATTAAATCTCCAAGGAAAGTTAGTAATCAGTTCAAACATTTATTGAATTCCTACTACATGTAACTCTCACTCAGCACCAGAAACAAAGTATAGTAAGACACAGTTCTGCCTTCCAGGTACTCACAATCTAGGGGACTTACTGAGTAGTCAGCAACACACTATAGTAGCATCTCCATATTCTCTTAGAACTCTAACCAGCTGGACAAATACTGTTGTCAGGGAATTAACAAATGGTAGAATTCAACCGCCAAAAATAAAATCATCTGAATTTTGTCTTTTCAAAAGGAGCATACTAATACCAGCCCAAAATGGACCAATCTGATGTCCAACTTCTTTAAATCTACACTCAGATTTCATGATGCTCTTATTCACTTAAAAGGAAAAGCTAACATTTTCTTGCTCTTGACTCATTTCCTTTCGATGCTTGTGTTACTGATCTAGTTCCTCTGCCGTGATATTTAGTTCCTCTTTTTACTAGTTACTGCCTTCACAATCTACTCCCCTCCAGCTATTTCTGCATGGTCAGCCTTCTATCCTTTGGTGTCAGCATAATGACCAGATTTAAGTCCCATTCTGATGGTTCCTTCCCTAGATGATATCAACATACATTCCACATTTACCTGCCTGAAACACACGGAATACTGCTGGCAAGCACTGATTGTTCTTCTATACCTAATACTTTATTTTGTCTCTCCATTAACAAAAAAGCAAACACCTTGGGCCATCTCATATACTGCTCGAGGAAGTGACTGAAGGATGAGGAGAATGATTATATAATGAAGATAAAAAAGATAAAGCATTTACTGTGTGTCTGATACTGTTCTAAGTAGTTTACCTTATCTAATCATCATTACAACATACCAGTTTACAAATAAAGAAACAGAAGCACTTACAGTGGCTAAATAATTTGATTAAGATCACACAGCTGGTTAAGTTCCCAGAGCAGTCCACTGAAGCTCCTTTAACCCATCACATAGCTAAACCATAAAATAACAATCCACTTCAGGTAAAAAGTAAAGAAGGAAGTTAAAGGAGTGGCAGATATTACAAAAAATAGAAGAAGGGGAGAGGAGAATATAAAAGAAATCAAAGGAGAAAAGCCAGACATGGAGGACTTCATTCCCTATCAGTCCATAAATCTTCTACTTCACTTCAAAAGTCATCCCAACTGGGGCGCCTGGGTGGCTCAGTCGGTTAAGCATCCGACTTCAGCTCAGGTCATGATCTCGCGGTTCGTGAGTTCAAGCCCCGCGTCGGGCTCTGTGCTGACAGCTCAGAGCCTGGAGCCTGTTTCCAATTCTGTGTCTCCCTCTCTCTCTCTCTGACCCTCCCCCATTCATGCTCTGTCTCTCTCTGTCTCAAAAATAAATAAACGTTTAAAAAAAAATATTTAGGAAAAAAAAAACAAAACAAAAGTCATCCCAAGACTATTCCAAGGACTCTGGGGACCAAGTTAGAGGGAAATTTGCATATCAATGGACTCCTAGTCCTTCAAGGTTCCACATCTACTCCATCTAGACTATTCCAGAAAAATCTAATTAACCAGTTCCTTACTAAAGAGGGTAACAGTGAGAAATCTCATAGGGATTTGAGTTGCTATTCAAAAGGTGGGATACAGAAACCAGTCTGGCTCTCCCAAATTCCACAATGATCCTCAACACTTCCACAAGTACCACAGTATACAGAAACATGGCTGAGCACCACATCAAGCTTCGGTCAGCAACAATTCTGGCCCTTCTGTTTCTAGAGTGACCTAATGTCATTAAGCAAATCACTTGCACCTAGAAATTTAAAATAATAAATCTTTAGCATAGCACCTAGAGTATAGATGTGTAGACACACATATATACATACACACACAGTTAGTTCTTTTTCTGGCTTCAAAGAAATGAAAAACAGGAAATATATACACTTCCCAGTGCAGAGGACAGTAAAACAACCTAGAAAGAAATACTAAGGTTTTGAAGAGCAATCTTCTTTTCTAAAAACTTTTCTATCTACCATCAAAGATCAGATCATTCTGCTTCCCTTCTCATTAATATTAATCTGAGGTTGAAATTTCCTATAAGCATCTTATATAATTTTTTAAAATATCAAGGGGTGCCTGGGTGGCTCAGTCGGTTAAGTGTCCGACTTTGGCTCAGGTCATGAACTCACGGTTCGTAAGTTCGAGCCCTGTGTCGGGCTCTGTGCTGACAGCTCAAAGCCTGGAGCCTGCTTCAGATTGTGTGTCCATCTCTCTCTGCCCTCCCTTGCTCACATTCTGTCTGTCTGTCTGTCTCTCTCTCAAAAATAAACATTTAAAAAAAATGCTTTTTAATATTGGGGCACCGGGGTGGCTCGGTTGGTTAAGCATCTGACTTTGGCTCAGGTCATGATTTCATGGTCCTTGAGTTCAAGCCCCGCATTAGGCTCAGTGCTGACAGCTCGCGGCCTGGAGCCTGCTTCAGATAACGTGTCTCTGTCTCTCTCTGCCCCTCCCCGACTCAGGCTCTGTCTCTCAAAAATAAATAAACATTAAAAAAAGTGATGTTATCAGGGGCGCCTGGGTGGCTCTGTCGGCTAAGCATCTGACTCTTGATTTTGGCTCAGGTCATGATCTCACAGTTTGTGAGTTTCAGTCCCATGCTGGGCTCTGCACTCACACTGTAGAGCCTGCTTGGGATTCTCTCACCCTATCTCAAAAATAAATAAATAAACATTTCATTTTAAAAAATTAAAAAATAATTTAAAAATTAAAAAAATAGTTATCAAAGTCATTAGAGCTATGCTAATTACCAACAAAAACAGTAAGATTCTATACAAATACACAACATATAGATTCATGTGTGCAAGAGCACTCTTGAAAATGCACACAGTCTCAAGAGCAACATTTATCAAGTACTTACTGTATGTGAGATTTTATGTTAGATATTAAGTAATAAAAACATGAGTAAAGCCCTCCACTTCCAAGTAAAAACCATGTGTACGTGCCTGTATGTTCATAGGTAAACGTCTTACCATTTAGGACTTCTTAAAAGCTCTTCTTTAAGGGATGTTTTTAAACATGAATAAATCTTACTGTACTTACTGCTAAAATGTCTGCTTCTACAGGTAGTAGGTTTAAGAATGCAAAGAGCTGGACAGTCAAAATGGTATAGACTTGTGTGGCTGACAGCATGAGCATCCCGATGGAGAGCAGCATCTTGCTGTAAAATCACCTGGAAGATAAGCAAATAAGTAACGATGAGCTCTGGTACTTGGTCCCTGAAAACAAATCACTTAATATGTTAATTCCTGATGTCCAAAAAAATCTTACAGATGTGTTAACGTTAAAATTAAACATATTTCAAAAGCATAAGAATTTAGACAGATTTGGACATTTAAGTACACATCCAAAGTTAGTCAATAACCACATAACTCATGGTAACTAAGTTCTGTGTTTTAACCACTAAACAAATATCCTTCCTTGGTTCTCAGTATGTAGTACGGCTTGTCTACTAATTCAGTTAGGAAGGGAACTAGATTTCAATGAATATAATGACTAAAAAACACAAAAAAATCCCTTTGCTTTACAATTTTTACAATTTTATTTTTTTAATGTCTATTAAAAAAATGTGCAGGAGAGGGACAGAGAAAGAAGGAGAGAGAGAGAATCCCAAGCAGGCTCCACCCTATAAGCACAGAGCCCAACATGGGACCCAAACCCAGGAACCATGAGAATATGACTGGAGCCAAAATCAAGAGACAGACACTCAACTGACCGAGCCACCCAGGCACACCTACAATTTTAAAGAATTTTTATAATTCTTTAAATATAACTAATAATTTCACGTGCAAATTAACTTTTTATTTATTCTTGCATATTGCACCCACTTTAGAGAATATAAGAGAAAAACCAGCCACATATTATAAATACGCTTTGGTCTGTCCCTCCTAACGATGTATGTACCTTTTTCCCTCTACATCCTAATGGCAATAGTGCAGCTACCTTTTCCAACTTCACCCAATTTTCTATGAGTCCTTAGCTATCTTGCAGCAAAAAGATACCATTAAAGGACTAAACAATAACCAAGTAATAAGATTAAAATTCTCTTGGTAGGCCTCAACGATCAGTATAACATATTTTTTTAAAGGTGAGAACAAAGTTTGCAAAGACAAGGGCCTTTAATTTTATTTTATTTTTATTTGAGACAGAGAGAGAGAAAGAGAGAGGCAGAGAGACAGAATCTTAAGCAGGCTCTGCACTCAGCACGGAGCCTCATGAGGGACTCAATCCCATGACCTTGAGATCATGACCTGAGCCAAAACCAAGAATCAGATGCTCAACTGACTGAGCACCCCAGAGACAAGGGCCTTAATAATGAACTATTTCAGTAAATGCCACTAACTCAAGTAATACTAATTTTGATGATGATTACTGTTGATAAGGCTCTGTATCAACAATGTGACTCTTTGACACACTGAAAGAGAAATGCCTCTAAACAATTTTTGAACTACCTTCTTACAAAACCATTAAGATCAAAGAAGAAATGAAGTTGTCTCTGTCTCTCTCTCTCTCTCAAAAAAAAAAAAAAAGTATAGATTTGTTGCTATTAGTTTCTTAGGAAATACATGTTATAATATACCTTTGTTCAGAAAAGAGTTAACATAGCAGGCCTGAGGCTGCTATCATTAGAAAGACCTGCTTGCAGAATTGGCCCTTCTTATTTCAGGAAGGTTCCCATCATTCCCTGATAAGAATGTCTCATTGTGTCTGAACTCTGCAAATAATGTGGTTATGTTGAAAACACATTTTCTTTCTGATAATCTGAAATTCTGAATGCTAGGTAGAGGGTACTTACAAGCACAGTCCCCAATAGAAACCCTGAGCACTGAATCACTGAACAGTGCCCAATATAAACCCTGGGTACTGAGCATTTGACATGTGTTGTCATAACTTAGTGCTGAGGAGTTAAGTATATCCTGTGTGACTCCATTGATAAAGGACTCTTAAAAGCTTGTATCTAGTTTTCTCTGGACTTTACCCCATGAAAAATATCTTTAAACATTTGGAAACTAAACAACACAATTCTAAATAATCCATGGACTAAAGAAAAAGTCTCAAGAAAAATGTAAAAAAATGCATTGAATTGAATGAAAATGAAAATACAACATATTAAAGTTTGTGGGACACAGCTGAAGCAGTGCTGAGAGAAAATTTATAGCATTGAATGCATACATTCGTAAAAGAGAAAAGGATTCATTTTGATAATCTAAGCTTCCATCTCAAGAACTTCAGAAAAGAACAAAATATACTCAAAAGAAGCAAAAAGAAATAAATAATAAAGATAAATCCACACTGTAAAGGCCAACTGAAAGTAACACGGATATTCAAGTTGATGTTCAAAAGGTTAACCCTATGCTTAACACAGGTACTCAAGGACTTCAAACCAATGCTCAAGGCACAATAGCCACTGGACTGTTCCTTCTTTTACTCTGGATATGAGACAGCAGAGACAGAGGGGAGGGGGAACATGTACGTGTGTATTTAACAACAGGCAGTGGGTTTGGTTACACTTCTTTTTGCTTTTATTACGTTTTGAAAAATAACACGTTCTGGAGATTTTATTGTCTGTCTTTACAAAACCAGTCCTTATAGATTGTTGAAAATGTGCAAAAAATTTAAATCACTCATAATCACCAAATTAAGGAATAACTAGCATCCATATTTTGGTGTGTAACCTTCCATTCTTTTAGTGATATGTACATTCAAATATATATTTAGCAAAACTGGGAATATACTATATGTGCACATTGTTTTGTTAACTGTAATCTTTTCACTTCATATATTGTGAATATTTTCCTAATTCATTAACTGTACTTGAAAAAATTAAAAATTTCAAACCCTGTACCATAGCATCCCCTGGAGAACCAAGCAGCTAGCAGTCCAGGAAACCCTCTGGGGCTTCCACACTTTTCAAACATTTTTTCCAAGATCAAATGACTATTTAAAAAGCGGCCAAACTGTATACAAATCAACATTCTCTCCCATTACTCCATGCATCTGGGACTATAGAAATGTCACTGTTGGGGCGCATGGGTGGCTCAGTTGGTTAAGCATCCAACTTCGGCTCAGGTCATGATCTCACGGCTCGTGAGTTCAAGCCCGGCATCAGGCTCTGTGCTGACAGCTCAGAGCCTGGAGCCTGCTTCATGTTCTTTGTCTCCCTCTCTCTTTGCCCCCCTCTCTCTTTGCCCCTCTCCCACTCATGCTGTCTCTGTCTCTCAAAAATAAAAAATAAACATTAAAAAAAAAAGTCCCTTTAAAAAAAAAAAGAAAGAAATGTCACTGTCCCTGCCCCACATCTTCAAATTAACACTCTCAGGTCACAACAATAAGTCTTCCTACAGGGGACCATCCAGAAAAAACAAGCTATTTCCTCAGTTCATATTTCTGTCTTTTTGTAGCATTACCAGCACTCTATCCAAGAAGTATATATTGAGGAGTAGGAAGGGGACCCACCAGCTAGCACACAGTTGTTGACAGCCACAACATTAAAGACAAGCACAGAGGGATAGGTCAATATACTGGCAAAAAAAAAAAAAAATCCTGTGACAGCTTGGGAATAACTCTTCATTTCACTCCTGGTGGAAACTGCACTGTCCAGTGCATAGGTATTGATGAGGTACGCCGGTGAGTTACAGAGCCACAAATAAGTGATATCACCTAGGAGACAAGGAATAAGACCTGCAAAAGTCCTAGGATGCCCTCTTTGCAATAGATGGTTACTATGGAGTCACGAAGTCCATAATACTTGGATTTTCTGCCAATGAATTGTTCCATAGATCCCAGACTAATCGTGTGGAAGGTGTGACGAGGGTAGCAGCAGAATGAGCCACCATCTTTCGAGTCGTCTCCTTGATAAATTGGTCGAAGGAGGGTGTGACTTCTTTCTGTACATTTACAGGGCCTAAATAGTCAACCTTGTCACATTCCTGGTAACGCTGTAAAATTTTACCATGGACCACAGTTCCAAGGACTCCTGAACAGTCTTGGAGTTAAGCCTGTGAAAAACCTACACTTCCCATGGATGTTTGCAATGTGCTGAGCATAACAAAACAGACCAGGGAGCTGACTTACTTGCCAACCAAAAATATTTTATCCTACTATTGGAGGAAGAGGCTCATATCCTACATGAGCAACTGGGACAAGATGGTGAGGCCAGAGCCCAGGAGCACCTGACTGGCCCCGTCCGCCATCATGGTACCTGAGGATATTTTTTTTAAATTATACTTCATACACTGGGTTTCCTGAGGACATTTCATACACTGGGTTTCCTGAGGGTACCTGAGGACATTTTTTTTAATTGTATTTCATACACTGGGTTTCCACACATGACTTTGTTTATACAAAATGAGAACTACTGGTTTAAAACAATATATAATGACCACATGACATTCCATGTGAATGCACTATAATGGATTTAATGGAATGCGCTCTAATGGATCAAACAGAATCTCTATTGTTAGAAAACTTTTTGACTATTATAAACTCTACAATAAATACTCTTGTAGTTAAACTCCATAGGCACACTCTTATTTTTTTTAGATTAAAGTCACAGAAGTGAGTAGTAGTATTATAAGAATACTACTTGTGGTAAGAAATAGGAGATCCAGTATTTGATACACGTAGGTTTATGTTGCAGCACTGACACATACGAACAGTGTGATTTTGAGACAAAATGATTAAGTTGCTTCATCTGTAAAAGGAGAATTATTTAGGACTTAAAAGGACAACTCTGTGGAATAAATACAAAAATGCATATAAGGACTTAACAGCAGTGGAATACAGGAGGAAGAGTGTTTTTGGGTGGTGCTGCCAATAGACAAAACAGGTAATACCGAAGGAGAACTACAGTTAGTGGAGGTGAGCACAAGTGGGGCTGTTTTTTTTTTTTCATTAATGTTTGTGAAATATTCTGGTGGGCATGTAAACAGAATGCAATAAATAGAAGTCAGGAGCTCTACCCAAGGCACAGAGAGGTGTAGTATCATCAAGAAATATGTGATAACTAAAATGATTTTAACGCAACAGTGAAAATCAAGAAGAGGGCTAAAGAAAACTCTAAAGAGTATATAAATTTAAGGGTCGAGAGAAAGGGAAAACAAAGAGACTGATTTCACAAAAGTTAAGAAAGAAAAGAATTTTGAAATGAATGTGGGGGGAAGGAAGGCAATCAACAGAAGTAAATGTTGAAGAAGTGGCAAACAGTCTAAAATTTTCAGAGTCTGTCCAACTAAACATTTTTATTTCCCCGTAGTCCAACAGGAACCCTTGTTCTGATCAACTCACAATTTCAAAAAATGCACTCTGCTGTCACCAGCTTTATATCTTGTGATATATGTATCATCTATAACAATCATGTGTTAGCCAGAAATTAAAATACAATCATCTACCTTCAAAGGAAAATTCAGGAGAAAATGATGAATCCTATGATATTATATGCAAATTTTTGTTTAAATATATGCAGTTTCTGTGGAAAAAAGATCCATAGTTATTAACACACATTTTCAAAAAAAAAAAAATCACACACACAAAAAAATAATCACAAAAATCTCCAAGAAATCTTCTGGAGAGAAAGGTTAATAAGTTTAAATCCTTCAATACTATCTTGTAGCACCTAAACTACTGGGTTAAGTCAAACTGTATTACTAGACAACATTACTTACTGTAAAAATGACTTCCTAACTGATGAAAAGAATGACAAGTGGAAAGACTGTTAATTATAAAAGCTTGTCACAAAAACAAAAACGCTCCCCAAGGGGTAATCTCTCTTGAAATCAAGTATGACCCTTAAAGAAACCTGGAAGCTACTCACGACTGTTACGAAAAGGGGTTCCTTTCCTATAGGCGACTCTCCTATGCTGCTCTGATAGCCACCCACATACGCTTGTCTGTCACAATTCAGTATACTCTTGGTTGAGTATAAAAGCTGTACCTGAATGAACATAAGGCTTCTCAGTTAAGATATATCTTATGCTGATAAGCCATGTTCCCAGCCTGTATCCTTCCACAAAGCTAGTGAAACCTGATGTCAGGTTACACCCATTTAGAGTGTTATTATCAACCAGAACCCCTGATTCATCATGCAGAGTGGGTGTTATACCTTTCTTCCCCATTACAATTCTCATCAGTCTCTGATCTTCAAATTTATTCAATTACTGCAGCCTCTATAACAGAATTCAATAAAGTATTATTTGTTGTGACTCTTATCACTCCCAAATAGAATGCATTCTATTGAGGACATTCTTTTTTCATGATTTTATTTAAATTCTAGTCCGTTAACATACAGGATAATATTAGTTTCAGGAGTAGAATTCAGTGATTCATCACTTACATATAACACTCAGTGCTCATCATAACAAATGCCCTCCTTAATACCCATCATCCATCTAAGCCCATCGTCTACCCACCTCCCTCCATCAACCCTCAGTTGTTCTCTATATTTAAGGATCTCTTATGGTTTGTTTCCCTCTCTCTTCCCCACTCCCATATGTTCATCTGTTTTGTTTCTTAAATTCTATATATGAGTGAAATCATATGGTATTTGTTTTTCTCAGACTTTTTTCGCTTAGAATATACTGTAGCTCCATCTACATTGCTGCCAATGGCAAGACTTCATTTCTTTTTGATGGCTGAGTAATATTCCAGTGTGTGTGTGTGTGTGTGTGTGTGTGTGTGTGTGTGTGTGTGTATACACACACACACACACCACATCTTCTTTATCCATTCATCAGTCGATGGACATTTGGGTTCTCTCCATAGTTTGGCTATTGTTGATAATGCTGCCATAAACATTAGGGTGCATGTACCCTCTTTGAATCTGTATTTTTATATGCTTGGGTAAATGTCTAGTTCTATTTTTAAGTTTTTGAGGAACCTCCATACTGTTCTCCAGAGTGTCTGCACCAGTTTGCATTCGCACGAACAGTTGCAAGAGGTTCCCCTTTCTCCAAAGAGGACGTTTCTTTAGAACGTTTTTGAAAAAGCACACAGAAAAGCCTTCTAATAAAATTGAAGCCACCAATTCAGCCCCTCTGGCCAACCTAGTGGTCTAAGTTTTAGCAAGCACCTTTAACCTGACTGATTAACTAAACCTTTCTTTGTGGTTCTACAGATCTTGCATTGTTTGCTAATAAGACTCAGAACCAAACCCTGTTGTACAACCTCCCCCTCCCCCCCCCCCCCCCCCCCCCCACCTCAGTACACAACCTCTGAGCACTGCAATGATAACATCTGAAAGCTGACACCACTGAGTCTGCACATAATTAAGAATTGCTACAGACCACTATGCTCCCCTTTTACTGATTAACTGCCCTAATGTTCCTTTAAAACTCTTTGGGCCTGGCACAAACCTTGGAGTTTGTTTTTGGACAAGAATCTACCCTCTCCCCAGGTGGCGTTCCTCCTAAATAAAGCTCATATACCTTTCCTTTTTTCTTTTTCTTTTTTTTGGGCCACGTTTTAACTTAAATTCCAGCTAATTAATATACACATTACTAATTAACATAAACATTAGTTTCAGGTGTAGAATTTAATGATTCGTCACTTATATACGATACTTGGTGTTCATCACAATCATACTACTTTCCGAACAAAAACAATCTCTTGAGTATTGGCCTTCCAAGCAATGAGCAGCTGAACTTGGGTTTTTTGGTAACAAAATCTTGCTAGTTACAAATATCTACCTCTTTTCCTCCATCCCACCTTCTCTCTCTCTCTTTACTCTCTTTCTCTTTTCGTCTTTCTCCATAATTAACAAAAATAGGAGTATTCACTCTAAGTATTCCTAAAATCAGAAGTCTACATTTCTTCAAAGGAAGTATTTAGTAGAGAAAATGCAAAAAAATCCTTGAAAACTACCAAGCAGGTTTCTTAGAGGTATAGCCATCATCACAATCTCTGATCATATCCAACTGTGCCTACTACTTGACAGAACTTCACCCATTATTAACAGACATTTTATCTGAAATTAGCTTCCTGACTGTCTAAAGTTTTCCAACTGGCAAATTCTCATTCTACTTTCTGTTCGGTTTATGTCGCCTAAAATGTATTCTTGTCAAAACTATTTTAACCCAATTCTAACAAGACTTCAGAGCTAACTTCAAGCTTACAGGAAATACATAGAACAGGAAAAAAAAAAAAAAAGGCTCTAAGACAAGGTGGGTGTTACCTGAGAGCACTGCACCAATTCCTGTAAAATTAAATGGAATAAACAAAATAGTGTAGTGAGATGAAATGGGAAAACAGCATGAAATATGAAACATTAAATCCAAAAGCAAAAGTTTCAAGCAAACCAATGATAAAAATACAGTTAAGGAACAAGAGGGGCAATGTGAATGTGCTCTAGATATTAGATACATTTTTTTTTTTAAGTAACTGTTCATTTTCTTGGGTATGATGGGAGTATTGTGGTCAAATGAGAAAGTCCTTATTTTTGGAGATGCATAGTGAAATACTTAGGAATGAAATGTCATGATACCTGTAATTTACTTTAAAATACACAAGTCAAAAAAATTAAACCAGAAGACTAGTGAATGTTAAATCTAGGTGAAGATTATATTGAGATTCATTATACTATTTCTCTGTTTATTATACAAATTGTCAAACACAGAAAAGTTTTTTTAATGTACCGAATAAATCATTTTAACTCTTCAAGGATCTTCTTAGAAGGCCTTCAGCCTTATTTTTAAATGTTGATATAATATACATAAAATTGTTTAAAATGGTAAATTTTGTTCAGTGTTAAGTTCAGGAACAGTAACTACATTTACACTGTTGTATAACCAACATCACCATTCATCTCCAGAACTTTTCATCTCCCCAAACTGAAACTCTGTAACCATTAAACATGAATTTCCCATTCCCCACTCCTGCTATCCCCAGCAACAATTTTACATTCTGCCTCTATAAATTTGACTATCCTACATACCTGATATAAGCAAAATCACTTTTTGTCCATTTTTGTCTGGCTTATTTCACTTAGCATAATGTCGTCAAGATTTATCCATGTTGTAGCATATGTCAGAATTTCCTTTTTAAAGGCTAAATAATATCCCATTATATGTATATGCCACATTTTCTGTATCCATTCATCTACTGATGACACTTTGGTTGTTTCCATCTTTTGGCTATTGTGAATAAAGCTGCTACGAACTGGGAGTACATATAACTGAGTCCCTGCTTTCACTCCTTTGGGGTATATGCCCAGAAGTGGAATTGCTGAGTCATTATGGTAATTCTGTTTAATTTTTTGAGGAACTGCTGTATCGTTTTCCACATCAGCTGCACCATTTTACATTCCTACCTGCAATGCACAGGGTTCCAATTTCTTTGCATCCTCACCAACACTTACTATTTTGTCTGCTTGACAATAGTCATCCTACTGGGTGTAAAGTGTTATCTCATTTGGTTTTGATTTTTATTTCCCTAATTATTAGTCATGTTGAGCATCTTTTCATATGCTTATTAGCTATTTGTGTGTCTCCTGGAAGGAATAATTATTTAAGTCCTTTGCCCATTTTTAATCTGGGTGTGGATGTTGTTGAGTTATAAAAGTTCTTTATATAGTATTTATTTCCCTTATCAGATATATGGTTGAAAACTGTTTTCTCCCATTCCATGGGCTTTCTTTTCACTCTGTACAGTGTCCTTCAGTGCACAAGTCCAACTCACCTATTTTTTCTTTTGTTGCCTGTGCTTTTAATGTTATATTCAAGATATCACTGCCAAATCCAATGTCATGAAGTTTCTCCCCTATGCTTTCATCTAAGAGTTTTACATGTTAGTTCTACATTTATGTTTTTGATCATTTTGAGTTGTTTTTGTATATAAGATGGGTCCAACTGCATTCTTTTGCAGGAAGATATCCAGTTTTCCCAATACTGTTTGTTGAAAGGACTGCCCCCCTCCTCCACTCAAAGGTCTTGGCACCCTTGTCAAAAATCACTTAACTATATATGTAAGGATTTATTTCTAGGCTATCATATTCCAGTGGTCTGTATGTTTGTCCTTATGCCAGAACCATACTGCTTTAATCACCGTAGCTTTGTAGTAGATTTTGAAATCAGAAAGTATGAGACTTCCAACTTTGTTTTTTGTCAATATTGACTAGTTGAGCTCCCTTGAGATTCCATATGAATTTTAGGACATATTTTTTTCCACTTCAGTAAAAAAAAAAAAAAAAAAAAAAATTCATTGGTATTCTAATAGGGATTGCACTAAATCCACAGATCACTTTGAATAGTACTGACATCTTAATAATACTAAGTCTGTCAATCCATGAACATGGGATGTCTATCCATCTATTTATGTCTAATTTCTCTCAGCAATGTTTTTTAGTTTTCAACATATAAGTCTTTTGCAATCTTGGTAAGTTTATTCCTCAGTATTTTATTCTTTCTGACGCTATTATAAATGGAATTGTTTCATTAATTTCCTTTTGTGATAGTTCACTGATTTTTGCATATTGATTATATATCCTTCAACTTTGCTGAATTTGTTAGTTCTAATAAGGTTTTTTTGTGAAACCTTTATGGTTTTATACATGTAAAATCATGTTATCTGTAAACAGATAATTTCACTTCTTCCTAATTTGGTTGCCTTTTATTTTTCTTTCTTGCCTGATTGCTCGGGCTAGGACTTCCAGCACTCTAATAAGGACTAGAAGTGGTAAAAGCAGGCATCCTGGTCTTATTCCTGATCTTAAAGGAAGAGCTTTCATTTTCAGTCTTTTACCACTGCATATGATATTAAGTGTGGGATTTTCATATATGACCTTTACTATGTTGAAGTAACTCCCTTCTTACTTATTCAATGCTTTTTATCATGATTTTTATCAAATGCTTTTTTCTCCATTAATTAAGACAGCCATGTGTTTTTTTTTTCTTTACACTGTTAGTATGATGTATTACTGATTATTTTTCATATGCTGAACCATCCCTGAATTCTAGGAATGCACTTGATCATGGTGTTGTTGAATTTGGTTTACTAGTACTTTGTTGAGGGTTTTTGCATTAATACTCATAAGAAATACTGGTCTGTAGTTTTCTTATAGTATCTATCAGTGTCTGGCTTTCATATCAGAATAATGCTGGTCTTATATAATGAGCTAGGAAGTATTCCCTCCTCTTCAACTTTTTGGAAGAGCTTAAGGACTGGTATAATTCTTTTTTAAGATATTTGGTAGACTTCACCAGGGAAGCTCTCTGGTCCTGAGCTTTTCTTGCTTGGGAGGTTTTTGATTATTGATTCAACCTCCTTACTAGTCATAAAATCTATACAGATATTCTATTTATTCATGACCTAGTCTTGGTAAGTTGTCTGTTCCATTTCAACTAGGTAATCCAATTTCTTGTTCTACAATTATTCACAGTACTCTTTCATAATTCTTTTTATTTCTGTAAAATTGGCAGTAATATGTCCCTCTTTCAGGTTTGATTTTAGTGGAGCCTCCCTTTTTTTTCTTAAAGCTATTGAAAGGTTTATTAATTCTGTTGATCTTTTCAAAGAACCAACTCTTGATTTTGTTAATTTTCCCTTGGCCTTGTTTTGGAGAACTTGAGCACCCTGGCTGGTACATATAATTATCTGTACAGCTGAAGAGCACAGATGCCAGTTACTCATCTAATGCTGGTCTGGTATTTGCAAAATTTTAAAACTTCCCCAAGCATCACAGTAAATCCTAAGCTCACTTTAAATCTATGACAATACCATACAACTCATCTACACAAAAATACAGACTAAAACTTCATTTTACAAATGGGGCTGCATTTAATGAATGTTTAGGACCAATATTACTTTCAGGAAATTCCTTTCCAAACAACATTTAATTCTGAAGATAACTCACATCCTGACATCAACTAGTTTAGTGCTAAATAACACTCATGAAACAGCTAATCAGCTCCATAGGAAAGCCTCTGAGTAAGCTCTTATTCTACTGATTCCCAAGCGACATTCCTGAGCATCACTAGCATTCCAAAAATGGACCAAAATACTCCACTGCTAAAATAATGGTAATCTCTTCCTAGTTTGCCAAAAGATTTAAAGGATAGTAATTTCAATTTGGTTTTCTCCATAAATGTATCTTATACTACAATAAGCATCAAAAGCAAGCATTAACAGAAAATACATGTGAACAGCTAGTTAATGACTTTAGTGTAAAATTTATAATAGCCAAATCACATTTCATAAAATAGGTTTTTTAATAAATGTGCTAATGGTCATGTATGTATATTGGATACATGTGGTACTGTTTCCTCCAAAATAGTGTTCTCAATTCATACAAAAATTGATTATATCAATAACTTCATAGTGTTCCTTAAAAAGCATCATGACTTCCAAGAGTTTTAACAACTGGGAACTACTAATACACTGTAGTTAAAAAAAAAAAAAAAAAAAAAAAAAAACTATGCTGCATGGGAATTTAAGAAATGGTTTAGAGGTTGTCATGAGCAAAAGTGTTAGAACAGAAAAAACAACAAGGCTTAACTTTTTAAGCAAAAATAAGATACCTAATAGTTCTTTGCAAAAAAACCGAAGGTTGATCCAAACTGAAAGCAAGCCCCACCTAAGATTTTTAACTATTGCCATCAACCAAAGCAAAATTTTTTTAGATTCCATGAAAATGCTTTACAATTTTATTTTTCCAACAAATGAAACAAAATGAACACATTTTTAATTTAAAAAGGTTAGCAAATAGCAAAACATCAATTCTTTCCAAACTCAGGGCTTCATACAAACTATTCCCAATGTTTTGTATGTAATCCTATCAACTTTTCTCCCCACAGAAACAATACTGTTTTTATTTTCTTTACATATTACCTGCATGTTTTAAAACTTTTGTAAAGCCTATTTATATATTGTATACGAAACAAAAATCTAGAAGAAAATGCACAGAAATCTTAACAGAAATCCATTACACTTCAAGTTTTCTAAGTGTGCATTACTTTTATGCAAAAAAAAAATTTATGAGCAAGCAATAAGGTCTTATAATTCACAAGTCTATTCACAATTTAAAGATCTGAAGTGTGCAATCAAAAGAAGTGTAAAAAAAAAAAAGGCGGATCTTGAGCTGAGAGTTAAGAAATCCAGCTGTCCTTTTCTCTCTGTAAGCACTGCATAATACTCAAAAGGTTCCATCCCACACTACAGTTCTTATAGTTAGTTGCCATAAAGGTCAAATGTAGCAGCTATTTGGGCTCTGAGGAATGTGCATCAGTTGGCAATAAGTCACGATGAACCACAGATGATATCAACTGTGAGGCCATAGATTACCAGCACCCCACTTCCACTGGCAAAGAGCTCAGCACTGTGCTCACACCCAAAGACATGACCAAACCAATACCAAAACTTCAAATTTTTAGGTCTGTCTCCTGGAACCACTCCAGGGATTAATTCTGTATTAGCAGAAATTCAATTAGGAGACAGAAACTATAAAGTAAATTAAATACAGAATGTTTAACAGAAGTAATTAGTAAACTAAGATGTAGTAAGGGATGGCAAGGAGCGAGAGACAAGGATTCTATACTTTAAATATATACAGTTTATAGTATGCAATTATAAGTCAATAAAGCAGTTTTTAATTTTTTTAAGAAAATTATTAAACTATGGTTTTAGTTTTTCCTGATTTTTTCTTCTGTATTTGGGGCACATGGCTGAGGCAGACCATCACCAGATGTCCTCAACCATATGTACTGCCGACAGACCACGCAGCAAGAACAGGAAAAGGAAAACACAAGTCACAGGAACTAGGAAGGAAAAAACCCTTTCTCTAGTAAATTCCCTCTAGCACCCTGTCTCCTCCAGCATCCTGTCCCCTCTAGGACCCAATAAAGCTTAATATCATGCTCTTTGTAAAGAACTTCTTAGAGTCCAGTCCTTTATCGTGGAGCAGGTGAGTTTGGAGTAGAAAGATAACAAATTGATAATTGACATTATTATCTTTCTGTTCATGACAGTATTTAAATAAGGCAGTGCTTCTCTCATTTAACAATAGGAAAAAGAGGAAAATGAATATATGGCCATTAGCCTGTTATTAAGGCACAGACTCTCTTTCCAGTTCTCAAAGAGCACCCATAGTCTCATTGAAGTAGCATTTATTTTTAAAAGCCACACAAATTTCATATTCTATTCTAGGCTATTATCCATGTATGTTTAAAATAATAAGTGTTTACAATTACACAACAATTGATTATTATGTTTATAAGTTTCTAGAAGCTGCCTATATTCCTTGGCTGGTAAGCCCCTTTTCCACCTCCAAAACCAACATTGGCAGATGATACCTTTCGCATCACATTATTCTAAACTCCTCTTCTGCTTCCTTCTTCTAAAGACCCTGCCTGGAGAATATAGGATAATCTTCCTACCCCAAAGTTCTTACCATATCTGCAAAGTTCCTTTTATCACATGAGGTAACATATTCACAGGTTCCAGGTGTTAGGATGTGGACATCTTTGGGGTCATCGTTCTACCACAGTAATTATCCCATTTCTCATCAAATTTTCAACTTATTCATTTAGATCAGTATGGGATTATACTGATTTCATTCAATGGGTTATAATCTGCCATAGTAATTATTTTTTGATGCTTAATTGTTCCCGACTTGGCTCAAACAGCTTGTGTCTTTTTTTAAATGTTTATTCATTTTTGAGACAGAGAGAGAGAAAGAGAGAGAATGAGCGAGGGAGGGGAAGAAGGGACAGAGGATCCGAAGCAAGCTCAGAGCTGACAGCAGCAAGCCTAATGTGGGGCTCAAACTCACGACCATGAGATCGTGACATGAGCTGAAGTGAGATGCTCAACCGACTGAGCCACCCAGGCTCCCCAGGCTTGTGTCTTTTTTATATGTCTCCATCATTCTTGAGCCCCTCTTTGTTGTCTGACAAGATTTTCAAGTCTCATCTTGTAGTTTTCCTGCCTCAGCCCTAAAACTAAGCCCTTTCTCCAAGGAGAATATCCTTGTTTGTAGGAATTTTACATTAAAGTATTTAGAGCATCAGGTCAACAACTTACTCCCAAATGACTGAGGAAGACAAAAAAAAAAGGTTGCTATACTGTTCTTACAACTTTTTTGGAACTTTGTGATTACTTCAAAATAAAAAAATCATACATTACTTTATATTAATCATGCCTTCCGAAGTTCAAAATAAATTATTTGAAGTTTGTGTAAATATTAGTGCAGATGACTGAAAATTTACCAACTCCAAAAACCTGGAATTCACTAGTATAATCAGAAGATCACTTAACATTATGCTGGAAGGACACCCCAAACTTCATATTTAGGATAATCTCACATCATAAAAATAAAAATTATTTAGTGTTCCACTTTCCAACTTCATATTTATCTATATGATCCTATTCATTTGGGAAAAAAGTAAAGGACTATTAAAACCAATAAATGTTACAAAAATCAGTCATGTCTCCACACAGCAGCAATGAATAATTAAAAAATGAAATTAAGAAATAATTCCATTTATAAAAGGTATCCAGAAGAATAAAATACCCAGGAGTAAATTTAATCAAGGAGGTAAAAGACTTGTACACTAAAAACTATAAAACATGGCTGAACAAAATCAAAGGCCTAAATAATGGAAAGATACCCCATGTATTAGAAGACTTAATGTTGTTAAGATGGCAATACTACCAAAAGAAATCCGCAGATTCAGGGGCGCCTGGGTGGCTCAGTCAGTTAAGCATCTGACTCTTGGTTTCAGCTCAGGTCAAGATCTCAGTGTGTAGGGTCGAGTCCCGCGTCGGGCTCTGCACTGACAGTGTGCAGCCAGTTTGGGATTCTCTCTCTCCCTCTCACTCTGCCCCTCCTCCCCCAAAATAACTAAACTTTAAAAAAAAATCCACAGATTCAATACATTCCGTGTCAAAATTCCAATATCCTTTTATTCAGGAATGGAAGTCATTCCTCCAATTCTAACGGAATTACAAGTCCCCAGTAGTCAATATAATTCTGGGAAAAAGAGAACAACGCTAAAGGACTCATACTTCCTGATTTCAAAATCTTACTGTAAAGCTACAGTAACCAAAACGGTGTGGAATGGGCCTGAGGATAGACATGTCAACCAATGGAATTAAGACCCCAAAACAAACCCATACATCTATGCCCAACTGGTTTTTGACAGAGGTGCCATGACCATTCAAAGGGAAAACAACAGTCCCTTCAACTGTACACCAAACTCAACATATAATATGTGAAAATTAACTCAAAATGGTTCGGTGACCCATGAAATATGAACTAAAATGATAAAGCTCTTATAAGAAAACATAGGAGCAAGTCTTCATGACCTCAGATTCAGCAATGCAATCTTTGCTAGCACATCAAGAGCCAACAGCAAGAAAAAAAATTGGGCTTCATCAAAAGTAAAAACTTTTATGCATCAAAGGACATTATCAGGAAGTGAAAAGACAACCCACAGAATGGGAGAATACTTTTAAATCATATCTTCTAGGGGTCTAGAATCCAGGATATATAAAAACATTTACAACTCAATAATAAAAAGACAAACATCCCAGTTAAAATATGGGTGAAGAACTTGAATAGACATTTCCCCAAAGATATACACAGGGCCAATAAGCACATGAAAAGATGTTCAACGTTATTCGCCATTAGGGAAATGCAAATCAAAACCATAGTGAGGGGCCCCTAGGTGGCTGTCAGTTAAGCGTCTGACTTGGGCTCAGATCATGATCTCACGGTTTTTGAGTTTGAGCCCCACATCGGGCTCTATACTGACGGTTCAGAGACTGGAGCCTGCTTCAGATTCTGTGTCTCCCTCTCTCTCTGCCCCTCCCCTGCTCACAGTCTGTCTCTCAAAAATAAATAAATGTTAAAAAAAAAAATTTTTTTTTAAGCTATAGCAAGATACCACTTCATACCCACAAGGATGGCAACAATATTAATTTTTAAATGGAAAAGAACAAATGTTGTGGCAATGTAAAAACTGGAACCCTCATACATTACCAGTGAGTTGTAAAATAGTTCAGCCACTGTGAAAACAGTTTGGTGAGTCCTCAAAAAGCTAAACATAGGACTACCATATGACCCAACAATTCCACTCCTGGCATATACCCAAAAGAAATGAAAACTGGTACTCAAAACAAATCCTTATATATGAATGTTGCCAGCAACAATACTCACAATAGCCAAAGGGTAGAAAGAACTCAAGTGTCCATCAACAGATCAATGGATAAAGTGTGGTATCTACAGGGGCACCTGGGTGGCTCAGTCGGTTAAGCATCTGACTTCAGCTCAGGTCATGATCTCAGGGCTTGTGAGTTCCAGCCCCGCATCAGGCCTTGTGCTCACAGCTCAGAGCCGGAGCCTGCTTTGAATTCTGTGTCTCCGTCTGTCTCTGCCCCTTCCCTGCTCACGGTCTGTGTCTGTCTCTCTCCCTGAGAAGTAAATGATTTAAAAAAAAATTTTTTTTTAAAGTGTGGTATATACATACAACAATTACTTAGCTGTAAAAAAGGAAAGAGGTAGTGACACCCACACCAGTGTTGCTGTAACAAGGCAGAACCTTGAAAACAGCATGCTAAGTGAAAGGCCCAAACACAAAGGTCACATGTTATATGATTCCATTTCTAGGAGGCTTCCATAATAAATAGGAGATATCTATTAAACCTAGCGAAACAGAAAGCATATTTGTGGCTGCCAGGGGTTTGGGGCAGCAGTAAATGGGGAGTAACTGCTTAATGGGTATAGGGTTTCATTTTGGAGTGATAAAAATGTTTTGGAACTAGACAGAAGTAGTAGTTGCACAACAATGTAACTGTATGAAATGCCACTCAATCGTGCACTTTAAAATGGTTAGTTTTAGGTTATATGAATTTCACCTCAAAAAAAATTTTAATTTATGTTTATAATAAATGTTGGACAAATGTGTAAATTACGAGCACAGTTCTTTTTTGAAAGTCAAACATGTAAATTCAAGCACAGTAACTAGGCACATAAAGTACTCTTCAACATTTAATAAGGTATTTGACATCTAAGCAAAGTAAGAGTTCAATTCCCACTCTCTCTCTCATGACTTGATTTAGAAATATTCATCCATCTCGTGGTATTTCTCGCTAGAAATTCATTTCCTCTATAAAAGTTTAACTGAATATCTCAATTATTAGAAACTGAGCCTGAACTAGAGCCATATTCATTCAAACTTCAACAAGTTTCTAGCCCTTTAGAGCGGATTCTAAATCAAATTCTTATAACTGACCAGTTCTCTTACTTCAATAAGTAGACTACCCCAAAATTTCAGTTGTCTCTTCAAGTTATATTAATGTGGTTATGAACATTTAAATGTCTTAATGTTCAAATATTTCATAGTTCTGATATCCTAAAACCACAAAATTAACATTTGTCCTCAGAGTTAAGACTGATTTCCTCAAGCAGGGCTATATCATTGAAATAACATATCTTTCTTGTGTACAATTCTCTTAAGAGGAATGTAAAGGTAGATACACAAATGCCTAATCATATTACTTCCTGCATAAAATTTGTTAACAGGTTAAACAACTTTCAGAATAAAGTTCAAAACTAAACTGTAGCTTAGCAGAGAAAGTTTTCCATAACGTCTCCAGCTTTGTCCCTTGCCATTCACTCTTCCTCAGTCTTTCTTTCTTCTCTAACCAGATGAACTTTCTCTTCTTACAGCCTCTCATTATGTAATGTGCCTTCTCTATGCCACCACAATGTAGCAAAACTAAATTGTTCATCACTCCCATTATTCTTTAAACTCCTTGAAGTTAGAGATTATAGCCTTTTCTCATTTGTATACTCAGCACCTGGCACAAAATCAAAGGCTGTTAGAAAATTAAAGTACGGAAATACAGATAACTATTAAGATCCATTATTAGAGTCTAAAATACTATGGTTTGTGACCATTCCAGAGGAGTTGGGGAGTGTAGTTCTAAAATACTATGGCTTCTGGGGCATCTGAGTGGCTCAGTTAAGCGTCTGACTTCGGCTCAGGTCATGATCTCAAGGTTTGTGAAGTTTAGCCCCGTCGCACTCTGTGCTGATAGCTCAGAGCCTGGAGTCTGCTTCAGATTCTGGGTCTCCCTCTCTCTCTGCCCCTCCCCCACTCATGCTCTGTCTCCCTCTCTTTCTCAAAATAAATAAACATTAAAAAATTTTTTTTTAATACTATGGCTTCTTTTTCCTACATAATGGCAAAAAGGGAAACTATACATTAGGTTTTGTTTGGCTTCATTTTTTAAAATTATAATGCAGTCTTATTAGTAACTAACATCAAATAGATAACATTAATTTTGTAGACATATTTTTTAAATATCTACCTCATTAATTCAGAGTATAAATTTAGTCTGACTACCATCCAATGGAAGCTCTTTTATCTGCATTAGTAAAATGAATTACTACAATCGACATTTTTTAAGTCTTAAAAGTAGAAATTCTTTGACTAAAAAAGTTCCAACATCATTTTATAAATGAGGAAATGAACTGAGAGGTGCAGTTATATAGTCACCCAACTAATTAGTGGGCAAGTTGGGTCCACCCAGATTCCCTTAATGTTGATGCTTTCAGCTCCAATATAATTTTATTTCCATTTCAACCTCATAGACAAGCAGGCAATGCAATTTACAACATCCTTCATTTTTTCCCAATCGTCAATCTAATAAGTACTTGGATCCTTAATACTTACTACATTTAACTGATTCCTTTATCTTTAAGATTTGTTCCCTTTAACATAATTCCTTCTCCCTATCATGGATGTTTAATGAATACCTACATTTGCTGAGTATAAATACATCAAAGTCATCCCACTGGGAAGACGAGGAAATGGGTAGACACACATGAGTAAGAATAACATAGTCCCTTATTTCAAAGTGCTCTACAATATTAGTTACAATCTGGTATCGTACTCTTATTATCTTTTTAAAATTATGACCTTATACATACATAGTATAAGAAAGATCTAATTGGGGTGCCTGGGTGGCTCAGTTAGTTAAGCGTCCGACTTTGGCTCAGGTCATTATGTCACAGTTTGTGAGTTTGAGCCCCACGTCGGGCTCTGTGCCGACAGCTCAGAGCTGGAGCCTGCTTTGGATTCTGTGTTTCCCTCTCTCTCTGCTCTTCCCCTGCTGATGCTCTGTCTCTCTCCTTCAAAAATAAATAAACATTAAAAAAAAAGATCTAATTACTTTTCATTATTAAAATATACATTATTTCTCCCTCTAGAAGATAAGGTCCATGAGAGCCAAATATTTGTCTCTTTGGTTCACTGATCCACTCTGAGTGCCTAGAACAGGGCCTTCCATCAAAGGTACTTAAATATTTGTTGAGTGCATGAATGCTATAAGTATTAGGATCCAAATAGTAGGATGGAAGTACTATTTCCAGTAATGATGTGACAAAACATGTAAACCTTTCCTTACCCTAATGTGTGTGCCTAACCTCCAATTTTTTATTTGATTGGCCAATTACTCAGACCTTATATTAAACAGAACTAAAATTAGTTCACAGATGGGTAAACTACACTGTTTAACATCATGCCCTACCCAACTGCATCAAACCCTAGTAAATCTGCCAAGAAACCTATAAGCCCTTCTACTACTTAGACCTGAGCCCTTTTTCAAGTATAAAAGGTCTCCAGATGTTTTCCTTCTTTCCTGTAGCAGCTCAGAATTGGGATTATCATTCTCATCATTTTACAGAATGAAAAACTGAAGCCAGAGAATGGTTAGCAGAAAGTTAGATTCGTTCACAGAATCTCTATTCTTCCTACCACATCATGCAGCCTTCTCCTGTTATCCTTTGAGACTCTTCTCCCACATTCCTGGCTATAAATACAATCTCTCTGGGTCCCCTCTTCTTTGCTGTGCCCATAATAAGCACACAGACTCTCTGATTGTAAAGGTTTTGCTATTAATAATTCAGGGTAACAAAGACAAAAGGGCAAAAATAACAAATCTGGAGATGTTACAACAATTCAATGCTCAACATGTGTGTGTATAAATGCCTGGTACTATATAAAAATCATAGCATCTTTCCAAGTTCTTACTGTGAGAATCCCAAGCCTCCAAATTTACTGGTTCTCTTCTGAAATAATAAATATGAGCACCGCTAGGTTTCCAAAATTTTTCCTCTCCCTCCCTTCCTCCCAGGACACAAAATATATTACAGGGAGAAATAGTGGGTACATCTCTATCAAGTGAGAAATCTGCATTTCTAAGGACCTTCAGGAGTCACATCACTCCTATAAAATTCTGACCCACAGGAGGATGACTGCCTTAGACCATCTCCTCACAGTGTGAAAAATTGGCATTTTCTCTTTTTATGGAATACACAGAGCTCCCAGCTCCCACTTTACATTTCCAAACATTTGAACAACTCCTCAGTATCAAAATTAAAACCCCTATCATAAATTCTCCTCCTAGGGGCACCTGTGTGGCTCAGTTAAGCATCTGACTCTTGATTTCCGCTCAGGTCATGATCTACAGTTTATGAGATTAAGCCCTGCATCAGTAGGGCTCACAATGACAGTGTGCAGCTTGCTTGGGATTCTCTCTCCGCCCTTCCCCTGAATGCGCACATGCTCTCTCTCTCAATTAATTGATTAATTAATTAATTCTCCTCCAACATTTGCTTCTACCAGGACTTGTTCTTCATCATAATATCTTTTTTTTTTTTTTTAAATAACATCACTATCTTAGGCCCATACTCAGGTCAGTTCCCAATGTTGATGTCAACATTTCTCAAATCTATACCCTTCATTATAATCCCACCATCACCTTTTCTTGTCTCAACTACTCTAATTAAACTCCAGGTATTAAGCTCCTTCACTGTATTTCTGCTCCATTTTCATATCCATAAAGAGGGCTTCTTCTCAACTAAGAATAGTGTACAAAATCTTTATCTGGCATTTAAAGATCTCCATACTTTGCATCGATCTACCTTTACCAGCCTGTACCTTAAACATACAACCTCAGCAAATGTTCTCTGCTTTCCTACCTCTATTTATTTGCTTGGGTAGCATCCTTATGAAGAACTCTTTCCTCTCCCATCCTCCTCCAACTGCTAATAACCTTTCAAATGATCACATCCTCAACATAAAAGGAAAAAGGCTGAGGCACGTATCATTCATTGCACACATTCTGTTCAGTGTTTTACAAATGATCTTAATCCCCACAAAAACATAATGGCTTAAGAGTATATTTTTGAGGAAGGAATTGAGGAAATGGAGGGCCAAAGGAGCTTACCCAATCTAAACAAGCAAGAATCCAAAATAACCTCATAGTATTTTGTATTTTTTAATAAAACATGGCACAAGATGGACAAGCTTGATAGTCAGGATGCCTAGGTTCAAATTCCAGTTGCTCCACTAGCAATCTGTATGAACTCAGCAAGTTATGTACTTGTAAGGTCTTTATTTCCCCATCTATAAAAAGGGAATAATTGTACTACTTACCACATCAGTAACAGAATTACATGACATAATGTAAAGTGCTTAGAATTGTATTTGGCCCATAGTAAAAAAATCAATGTTAACTGATATTAGTGTTGTTATTTTATCTATAGGCTATAATATGTGAACTGACAATACCAATTATATGTTCTTATTGTTCCCAAATCACTTTTGGGCAAAAGCTGTATAAAGCTTGGGCGCCTGGGTGGCTCAGTCGGTTAAGGGTCCGACTTCAGCTCAGGTCATGATATCGCAGTTTGTGAGTTTGAGCCCTGCGTCAGGCTCTGTGCTGACAGCTCAGAGCCTGGAGCCTGTTTCAGATTCTGAGTCCCTCCATCTCTTGGTCCCTCCCCTGCTCATGCTCTGTGTCTCTCAATAGTAAATAAATGTTAAAAAAAAAAAAAAAATTTTTAAAGCTGTATAAGCTTAACAATATATTTTTTTTTATTTTTTTTAATGTTTATTTATTTTTGAGAGAGAGACAGAGAATGAGTGGGGAAGGAGGAAAGAGAGAGGGAGACACAGAATCTGAAGCAGGCTCCAGGCTCTGGGCTGTCAGCACAGAGCCCGATGCGAGGCTCGAACTCACGAACAGTAACATCATGACCTGAGCTGAAGTCAGACTATTACCGACTGAGCCACCCACGTGCCCCAACAATATATTTTATTATTGCTCAATAAATATTTGCAGAACACAGGAATTTTTAAACAATGATTAAACTGCCATGCTTTATTAAAAGAGATTCATTTGTCTATTCTGTTTCCTCTTTTGGGGAAACTAACAATACTTCCTAACTTTCTTCCCTTTTTTAGGCCACATGAAACTACCATATGCAATGCCACATGGTAGTAATATGTCAAATGGCACAAAACCATTATTGAGACTCAAACTTATTTGTCTTCTGCCATATGTTACTAACTCCCAGGTTTTAAAATGTCCAAAATGACACTTTTTGTTTACACACCAATCATTTCTAGGTAATAGTAACATGAAGCAAGTATACCATGATATCTGACCAGGCCATTTCATTTTATACATCTTTATGGCAAGAACTGTAAGGCATAAAATATTTTAATTCAAAGATATAAACTTATCATACCCTTAGTCCTACCTTAACTTTGCTAAAATGAGTGCCTGAAAAGCTTCTGATAAGTGTGTTACCCTGGAATGCAGAAAAATATCAAGGAAGGGTGTTGAATGCTATTAACAGTGTAAGCCCCTCCAAAATGCTTGAGAGAAAGAACTTTGAACAAGGATAGACGAGAACTTATTCCAAACCCTTCAGTATTAAACCTCACAAACCAAGATTATGTCCATACGATTTACTATTACATATGGTGATACCACGCTGGCTGGCTTCAGATAAAGACAAAGTTAAAAATACACATATTAATAAAACACTTGTCATTCCTGACATGGAAATAACTGAGCTCCTACCCAATCGTTTCAAAGACGAAACAAGCAAACAAAAAGAGACCCCCAAAAACTCTGGAAGCTTAACTACGTAACAGACATTTTATTTCAACAAACTCCTACAATTCTCCCCTTACTCACAGGTAAAGTCACAGAATCAGCAAGGAGCAGAGCTGAAAGCTGGACCCAACCATATTTGGGATCCAGTGTTTTCCATAATCCACAATGACATGGTATACATTTGCATCACTCTCTTCATATACACATATTTTATTAAAAAACTGAAAGAAAAGCTTCAAAAAAATAGTCTTACTCTATAGAATGTCCTCTGATATTTTTTCTCTTTCTAATGTTAATGTCAATGTGCTAAATTGATTCCAAAACCCATTAATAAGTCTCCATGGGCCCCAAACTACAACACTGCACTACAATAAAAAAAAAAAAAAATTTAATGTTTACTGAGGGGGGGTGCGGTGAATAGGGGAGAGGCATAATGAGAGGGAGACAGAGAATCCGAAGCAGGAGGCTCTGGGATGTCAGCGCAAAAGCCCTATGTGGGGCACGGAACCTACCAACCATGAGATCATGACCTGGGAAGAAGTCAGATGCTCAAGGACTGAGTCACCCAGGCGCCCCTGCACTACACTTTTTACCTCCCGTTTAAAATTCCTTTTAACTGCTACAACAAGTCTAGTTGTGTTTCTCTGAAATGGAACTAATCTTCCCAACCCATTAAAAGCTGTCCTTAAAAAGATAAAACCCTTGAAAGCCCTTTAAATCTTGAATTGATCTATTTCTCTACTACAACCCTTTGGAGGCACACCCATCTTAGTTATTTATATTGTATCAAAAACTGCAGATGTTCTCCTTGGAGAACAACAGATCATTGTTGAAAGGAATGCGTTAGTTTTCACTGTTCCTGCTGCATCACTGAGGAACATTTCACACTCAGGGCAAGTTTGGGGCAACAGAAACGAACCTGAGCAGCTGCCCACGGTGCTGAAACGGAGGATGAAACAATAATTTTGGAAATTTACTCCTGCCAGATTAGGACAAAATAAAGGAATTCACCAAAAACTAGCAGAGAACACTCAGTGGCTGCCACTTAAGTTGCTTGAATGCTTCTCGGATAGCTTGGCTTTTGTGTCTGCCCACTCCCTCACTGGGACAGAGTTCTTACAACAGTGCAGGTCAACTCCGTAAGTACCCTGGTAGAGCTGCTGGCTTTAAGAGGACTGCCACATGGAATCTATCCCTAGTAGAGTCGCGTCCCACCTTCAATCTGAGCTTCCAGTCAGGGGTGGAGGAAGGTTACAAAGAAGGGAGGTGACTGCCCTCCTTTTTTCAAAGGCTACATAGTCCCCGCAACTGTAGTCAAGCGATATCGCCCGGGGACTTTGCGGCAGGTGACTGACCAAGAGAAGCCTTCCAAACATCTTCCCAGGCTCCTGCCACCGCAGGATGGGAATGTGAGAAGCCAAACAGATAATATAACAACTTTACACACAAATTCAAAGGGTGGGGGTGGGGGAGAGCGGGAATCTGCCGTCAGAGGGCAGAGGGTTTTTGTTTTTGTTTTTGTTTTACCTTTTGCAAAAAGCCTATTTCCTCCGCACCCAGCCTGGGGAGGAGCAGCAAAGATCTCAGCAGCCGGGCCGCCACGGAGGGCCGGTGAGGGGGTGTGTTCCCCCCGCCAGGCCCCAAAGGAATCAATCCCCTGCCCGGCCGCCGAGAGGCCAGAGAGGCTCTTACCTGGAAGCCTGGCCCCGCAATACAAATAGGCTCGCCCACCGCGTCGCTGCGGGAGAAGTCCCTACCCTGACTTCATGACTGAATATCCGCACCGACCCCCACAGCCGGAATCGAAGTGGGGACGACAACACCAAGGCTAGACGGAAGTCCCGCCTCGCGGGCCTCATTGGCCGGCACGCGAAGACGAAGAAAAACCATTGGGCCACAGAGCTGTTTGCTAAGGCCCTTCCCACTCTCACACAGCGTCTCGCTGCTTGCTCCAGCTGGCAGGGAGAAAAGCCCAGTTCGTGGAGTGGCGTCTTGGCCGCGTGATCGGTCTTCCCGGGAAGGAAGGGGGGGGGGGGTGCTTCTGCAGCGCAGCTGAAGGATCCGCTTTTTGGCAGGGGAAGGGGCAGGCTGGCGGAGGGGATTGGCTGTGAAAGCCTACCACCCACTGTTCGTCCCCAGGCGTGGAGGCTGCGGGGTCAGCAGGGGACCATACGGAGCGGCCAGGGCCAGCCGGCTTGGTCCGCTCTGGCTTTGGGACGAAGCAGCCCGAGACCCAGCTGGCGGGCTGCCCCTGGGCGGGGCTGGCTCTGGCACTGTTAAGTCTCTTCCCTGCACCACACTCACCCGACTGGCTGAAGGGGCGAGGACGAAACCTCATCCCCACTGCATGGAGTCCAGGCTGAGATCCGATGGATGGGATCAAGTCCCACCAACGCCTTAGATAAGAGTCCGGGTCGCGTTGTTAGAGATGCGAGCAGACTGAAGGCTGAAAGCGAGTACCCGGACGCCTGGCTCGGAGCCGTGCTGACGTCAGCACTCCGGGCCTGACACGCGCCATCCCCGGGACTCAGCAAAAGTCAAACCGTGTGATTAAGCCTTAGGTCAGCCTTTTAAAACCCGAGCCTCCTTTTGGCGAGCCAAAAACAAAACAAAACAAAAAAACTCTTCCTACCGCCCTTCTGATTAACCTTCGGACCCGAGTATTCCAATCTTAAACCAAGCTACTTTGAATTTAAATTACCTGGATTGGAACATCCTCACTGATTAACCAGTTACCAACTAGCTACTTTAAAGAGGCACTGTGCTTACGGCAAAGAATGCCAGGAAACCTAAATTCTGGTCCTGCTTCTGCTTCAAAATAATGTCCCTTTAAAAATCCATTACAGGCTTCGCATTCTTCAACCTCATCTTTTCAACAAAGGAGGGACTAAAGGGGGTTATCACCAAAAGAACCACCTGTAGAACACCACTGATGTAACTTGTAACCTTGATTGCCCTCGGGATACCTGCGTGGCTGGGACAAAAGAATGGGAGGAAAACTTTCCCTACTGTGTATGCCTTTTGAATTTTGAACCTTGTGAATATTATGTACTCAAAATTTAAACACAAAAAATTTTAAAAATAGAATTCAACAACGGCCATCAAAGGTACTTTGCTCTCTTATGTATTATGGGTACATATTCTATACATTCTTTGATTTTCATTAGTTATGAAGACATTCAATACTTAATACACAGATCTACCTCTAAGAAAGTCATAAATAAAGGGGCACGTGGGTGGCTCAGTTGGTTGAATGTCTGACTTTGGCTCAGGTCATGATCTCACTGGTTTGTGGGTTCAGACCACCGGCTGTCAGCACAGAGCCTGGAGCCTGCTTCTGATTCAGTATCTCTCTCTCTGCCCCTCCCCTTCCTGTGCTCTGTCCCTCAGGAATGAATAAACATTAAAAAATATATATTTTATTTTAAAGAAAGTCATAAATAAAAACCAGAATTGGGAAGGAAAGGGGGGGAACAAACAGAAAATCAGAATTGGAAATATTACATTACATAAAGGCTAGTGTAATAAATGCAAACATAGCCACAATATCTATAAGCATTTTATTAAATTATCTCAAATTGGTTTTATGTTAAATCAGAGTTCTTGAACATCAAAAAAAGCAAAAAATAATATTGTCCACATTTTACATGTTAAAAAAAAGCTTTATTTCTTAAATAAAAGCACCTTTAGTATAGATCATTTTAATCTGACTTTATTCTCCTCTTCAGATCACAACAGGTATAGTTCTTCTAGTTATGAACAAGGTAATGTGTGAGCTGTACTGCATTTATGCAGAATTATGCAGTTATTGTCTGCAGAAGCAATTATTCTCCCCATTGTGCTGACTGAAGATAAATTGGAAGAAAATAGATTGGGAAAACGTACCAATTTGTTTAAAAGTAGGTTAGACAGCAAGATGGATAGATATCTTAGTTACATAGTTTTCAAGAACATGAAGTGTTAATATGGCACATGATACTAATAGTTACTAATTATCTCTGTATATTAAAAAACAAATAAAGGAAAATTAGCTTTTAGGACTTCGTATCTCACAGTTTGTTTGGGTTTTTTTACATCCTCCTAAAAGTAGAAACAGATAGCATGTGAAATTGTAGTATTTCCTACCTCCAAATATTATAAGACTGCAACAACAACTAAAAAGACAAGATACCCAAATGCCTAATTGTCTAAAATGGCTTAGAAGTAGTTCTCTCTAGTGCAAAGAATGCAGGCAGTGTCTTTAAGCGCTGATATCAACTAGAAACGTTAAGATGATTCTCAACCTTATTATATTTAGAGTCAGAAAACAAATGGTAATTTTACAATCAGAATAAAACCTATTTTCATTTTGAAAAGAAAATAAAATTATTATTGTGATAAGGAATGGAATCCATAAAAAATCCATAGGAGTTCATATATGTAGGAGTAGGCACATTTGAAAAAGTACAAAACATAACTAAAACTGTTCTAGGGAGTTTTGGGCCAACATTTAGAAAAGACTCCCAATTCTTTTTTTTTTTTTTAAGATTCCCAAATCTTTACCAGATTCCAAACTAATGAATAAGTTCATCTTGTAAGATATATAGTGAAAAGTTCAGAACACGAAAAGACAAGTATCAGAAAGGTTTTTCAACAATGCTTATTTTATTTATTTTCAAGGGAATTGAAAAAGGTCAAACCAAAAAAAAAAAGTCTGTTTCAAGTTAAATGCCTTATTGGGGTGTCTGGGTGGCTCAGTAGGTTGGGTGTCCGACTTCGGCTCAGGTCATGATCTCACGGTTCGTGAGTTCGAGCCTCGCGTTGGGCTCTGTGCTGACAGCTCAGAGCCTGGAGCCTGCTTCGGATTCTGTGTCTCCCTCTCTCTCTCTCTCTCTCTCTCTGCCCTTCTCCCACTCATGCTTTGTCTCTCTCAAAAATAAATAAACATCAAGTTAAATGCCTTATAAATGATCTGGTGGCTGTTTCCCTTGGGGTGAGTTGCCTGCCTCTCTCCCTCCCTCTCTCTCTCTCTCTCTCCTTACCTAAGATGAATGACATACAATTTCAACTTTTCCTTTCTTATTTGGGACACTGAGAAGCAGTCTTCCTCTATTTGCTAACAAAGTTATTACAAAATAAGCAAGCAAAAATTTGTGTGACATAAAGTTAATAAAGATGGAAGAACTCAGGAGTGTGCTTTGAGACAGTCATTTTGGGAAACAATTTGGCATTATCTGGAAAGGCTGAAAAAGAACATTTTCTATGACACAGCAATTCCAACCCAGGGACAATACCCTAAAGAAACACACACACACACACACACACACACACACACACACACACACACAAAAGAAACAAAACAAATTCACATGCAGGTACGTTGTAGTGAAATTTAAAGAAGATAAAAGAAAAACAGCAGTTCTGAAATAACAACAAAACAACAACAACAACAAAGGATGGCAGCTGACTTTCTCAATAGCAACAACAACAACAACAAAAACCCTGGAAGTCAATGAAATAATATCTTCAAATACTTAAATAAAATAATTACAATCGTCAACCTAGAATTGTATGCTGATTGCATCATTTAAATGTGAGGGCAAAGTAAAGGCATTTTCAGAGGAAAAACAGCATTTACTTCTAAGAGACTTTTATTGATAGAACTTCTAAAGGATGTCTTCAAGAAGTCAAAAACTGAACCGAAAAGAAAAGGGTAAGATGCAAGAACATATGGAAAGCCAAGAAATTGAGTATAATTTTCAAACCAGTAGGTGTCAAAAGGGAATAAAGCATACGTAATTACTCCACTGGCAGGAAAGATGAGGTGGGAAAGGAGCATATTGTAGGTATTATAAATGGACAATACAACACAAGGCACAAGAAATACATTAATCACCCTCTAAAAGAGGTAAATGGTGAGGCAGGGGAGGCAGCACCTGGGTGACTCAGTTGGCTAAGTGTCTGACTCTTGTTTTCCGCTCAGGTCACAGTCTCGAGATCCGTGGGTTCAAGGCCCTTATCGGGCTCCGCTCTGATGGTGTGGAACCTGCTTGGGAATTCTCTCTCTTTCCCTCTCTCTTTGCCCTTCCCCCTATCGCTCACTCTGTCTCTCAACATAAATAATAAACTTCAAGAAAAAAATTTTTAAAGAGGTAAATGGGGCAAACTTCTCAGTTAAAAGACAGATTGTCAGCTATATTCTTTTTTAACAAGATATAGTAACTAAAACTTAAAGGACACCAAAGGGTTGATAATAAAAGGAAGGGTAAGATATGCAAAGCCATTAACAAGCAAAAGAAAGTTGATATAGCTGTATTACTGTCAAGAGGCAAAAAAACAGGCCTAAAGTCAAATGCATTATTATCAGGATAAATAGAACTATTTAATAATAAGGACAAGGGCCGCCTGGGTGGCGCAGTCGGTTAAGCGTCTGACTTCAGCCAGGTCACGATCTCGCGGTCCGTGAGTTCGAGCCCCGCGTCAGGCTCTGGGCTGATGGCTCAGAGCCTGGAGCCTGTTTCCAATTCTGTGTCTCCCTCTCTCTCTGCCCCTCCCCCGTTCATGCTCTGTCTCTCTCTGTCCCAAAAATAAATAAACGTTGAAAAAAAAAACAATGACAAAAAGAAAAATTTGCAAAGAAGTTATTACCATTATGAACCAATATGCATCTAGAAACATCTCAAAATGTTTAAAGCAAGAATTGACAAACTTAGAAGGACAGGTTGGCAAATCCATAATCAGAATAGAATTTTATACAGCATTTTAAGTAAATGATGAATATTTAGACAACATGTGAAACATACAGAGAGCCCTATAAATATTCTTTTCAAGCACACATGGGATCTTTTCCCAAATAGCAGCATACTTATTGTAATGCAAATATCAACAAATATCAAAGAATTAGTGGCCTATAACCCATGTTTTATGACTAGAATATAATATTAGGTTTCCAACTATAAACAGAGTTGGTAATTTTTCAAACTTTAAGAGAATACTATAAAGAACTTTAGAATAATAAATATGAAAAAATAATGGACAATTTCTAGAAAAAAGCTTTAACTTCTGAAACACATGAGATGTAGAAAACCAAAGAAGACTAAGAAAATTGAAACTGTTAAAAAAAATCTACAGCCCTCTCCCATAAAAATCAACTCCAGAAAGTTTTAAAGATGAGTTTACCATACCTTCAAAAAATAGGTAATAAAATTTTCATAGAATCAAAAGGGAAAGCTATTCAATTAATTCCATGAGGATAATATAACCTTGATATCAAAACTGAACAAAGACAGTACAAGAAAAATAATAGGCCAATCTCACTTTGAATTCATATGAAAAAATCCCAAATAAAACAGTGGTAAACTAAAACTAGCAAAGCTTTGAAACAAACAAACAAAAAACGATGACAAAATAGTATTTATTCCTGAAGATAACATTATAAAATTTATTAACAAGATTCACCACACTAATATATTAAAAGTAAAAAGCTATAAGATTACCTTGATATATGCAGAAAAAACATTTGAGAATTAAAGGAGGGACCCATACTGTACAAGACTGTCAAAGAAACCTCTCTGAAAAGACAACATGAGATGAGATTTAAAGAATGAGGATTCCTACATTGAAAACCACAGGAGCCAACTCTGGTCAATTTAAGTTTAAAAAGGCAATTTATTTAAAGGCTATGGGGATACTCACAGGATTAAAAGGATGCCTGAAGTACGCTCTCGTAAAGATCAATAACCAGTAGCTCTAATTGTCCCGTAGAATTAACATTCTCATCCTGGCAGTACTACTCCAGCCATTTTTTATCACTCTGCTTTCAGTTCAAATCCCAGGAAAGGAGTTTTCCACTGGCTTACCTTGTGACACAGATTCATCCCTGATCAGGGTGCCTTAATTAACTGTCCCATCAGATCATACACCAAAAGAGAAAAGTAAGTAATTGCGGTGATATTATCAAAAGAAAATAGAATAAAGGCAGAGTAAGAGCACTCAGAAAGAATTGAACAGCATGTTCAAAGGTCCTGAGGTGAGAACAAGTGGAGCACATTTGTGGCTAAGGAAGCTAGTGGGGCTGGGATGTAGTGAGGGAGGGGAAGAGTGGTAGACTAGGTTGCAGTTGGGCATTACTATTCAAGGTATGGCCCTTGACTGGCCGAATCAGACCTATCTGGGAGTTTGTTGGAAATTCATATTCTCGGGCCCAGGCTGAGAATCAGGCCAAGAATTCTCCAAGTGATTCTTGAATTTGAAAGTCACTGATACAAAGGTTTGTAGACCATAGTAAAAGTTCCAATTCCATCCTAAAGTTAATTAGGAATTTCAAGCAGAGAACCACCCCTGCAATTACATAAGAAATAGATTGAAGAAAGACATGAGTGAAAACAAGGAAACCAGTTAGGAGATTGTTGCAATAATCCAAGAAGAAAATAATGGCCAGAATCAAAGTGATAGCAGAAGAGACAAAAAGAAATGGTCGGAATGAAGATATATTTTGGAGTTCAAATTATGAAGATTCACTGATGGATGTGACAGATGAAGGTTTTTAGTTTGAGCAACTGGGTGGATGGCGGTACCATTTATGACCTGGAGAAACCTGGGTTGATGAAGGAAAACAAAATTTGGGGAGCAAAAAGCACAAGCTCGCTTTTGTACATGTTAAGATTATGATATCCAAGTGGAGATGTCCAGTAGGCGTCTGAATAAAAGTAAGAGTGGTACAACAGGAGGTATAAATTTAGAAAACACAGTTGTAAAAGTAGCATTAAATACACGAGAATGTTTGAGATCATTTATAGTGAGCAGTCTCCTCTGCAGCATTTTAATAAAACTACTAAACTAAATAAAACACATTTAGAGCTAGCCTGTAGCATAAGTCGAGCAGTTGGTCACCTACATATCATGTTTTGAGTAATGCTTGGTTTGGGCCCCCAATTTTTCCCACATGGAAACCTTACAATGGTATCTTAAATTCCTAAATTAATTATTTTCTTTGGAATCAAAAAGATTTAACTGTCAGCCAATGATACCTCACATTTGATAGGTAAGTCCTCTCCCTCAATACTTTCTTGCAGATTGCAAAATCAAATACATTTTTCAGGAAGAGAAGGAAAGTCCACAGAATGGGAAGCACTGAGCAGAAAAGATGAGGATACAGGAGATCTGAGATGGCACTGTCCCAATATGCAGGGCTTTGATGCAAATGCAAGTGTTCTCCACAATTTAGCCACTACAGGGGACAAGACAACAGCATGCGCTAGCAGAAGGGAAGGGACAAGGACGATGTGTTTGATTTTACTAAAGAGGGCAGTGGTTAAAGTTAGAATTTAACTTAAAAGTTCTGTATTGATCTAAAACATTCCAACAAACAAATGATACGTAATTAGCCTACTGTTTGTTCTGTTTCAGTTATGTTGACAATAAACTGTGTTTTAGAACTGCTATTTCTCCCAGTACTGCTTATTTTCCTCATAATAGTTTTCTTTTCTGTTCACTGATTATTTCCTGTATCAAGCATGAATTTATGCTGGCTTTTAAGTCCACAATTTTACTTCCTTGAAAGAGACTTTGCATCTGGTGACTAGCCCCATAGTCTGGAAATTCTCCTGATTTCTATCCTGATTGTAGTTAAGTCTTATCAATCTTGGCAATTTCATGAAATGCATCTGCTCCTAGCATGTTCATTTCCCAAACTAAAGAGTGGGAGAACTCCTTACTTACTCTTGCCATGTGTTCAAATGATCCAATTAAAGCACTAGGTATGTTAGATAGTCATAATAACCAGACACAGTAAAATCTTGGATTGCGAGTAACTTGTTCTGTGAGTGTTCTGCAAGACAAACAAACATTTCTAATAAATTTTAACTTTAGACAAACAAGCGATGTCTTTCAATACACGTAGTACGTGATGCTGAACGTCACCGGGTCACAAATGAGCCAATGGTTCTTCTCTCTCTCTCATTGTGGGATTGTGGGTGGTCATCGCCCATATTCAGATGCTCAGTCTCAGGCCACAGTGTTTGGCAGATATCAGTGATTTTTCAGAACATTGGAAGGTGCCCACAACTGGCACTAGTGTATGTTTTTGTCACTTCAAAGCACATACGGACAGTTCTTTGCTTTTCCATACAAGAGTAAGCTTAGTAAGCTTTGCTTCATTCTAGGTCAGGCTGCCTGAGGATAGACCATTTCCTCTGCTGCCTTATTGCCAGTTACATTAAATACAATATATGATAAGAGTTTATTAATACTGCGTATACGATGGCCCCCATGCAGCAAAAGATTCCATTGAGCTAATAGAGAGCAGTGATTCCATGAGTGATAGTGAAAGTCATCCTAGAGCGCCTGGGTAGCTCAGTCGGTTAAGCTTCTGACTTTGGCTCAGGTTTGACCTCATAGTTCATGGCTTCGAGCCCTGTGTCGGGCTCTGTGGCAACAGCTCGGAGCCTGGAGCCTGCTTCAGATTTTGTGTCTCCCTCTCTCTCTGCCCCTCTCCTGCTCATGCTCTATCTCTCAAAAATAAATAAATGTTAAAAAAAATTTTTAATAAATAAAAAGAAAGTCGTCTTACACAGTAACCCTCCTCTCTCTTGCCTCCCTCGCTCCAGACACTTTTCAAAGGTAAGTGGAGGTTAATTTGTTTATTTTTCTTTATATTTTGTACGTTCTTCGTTTTTTTGTATTATAGCATTATAATCATTTTTATATGAATATTTTTAGCTTGTGGAATGAATCATCTGAGTTTCCATTATTTCTTATGGGGAAATTCGCTTTGATATACAAGTGCTTTGGATTAAAGCATGTTTCCAGAACGAATTATGTTCACAAACCAAGGTTTTACTGTAATGTAAAAAAGATATATATCATATGAGAATTGCTAGAATTGATTGCCATTTTTAGCCTTTCCTTCTTTTACTTAGTCTTCCTTCTCTGTTACTTTAATGATTTTATTGATTATTCATTGGTCTCTTCATATTCAGGACCAAGTAAAATGTCTAATTAGGCAACTTTAGTCTCAAGACTTTCAAATCATTCCTTTCAATATTGCTATTTCCCATGTCTAGCTCTTGATTCCCAGGTGATTGGTGCTCTCAAAATATTCCCAGACTTTTCCTTGTTCCTCTGCACCCCTAAATAATAATAATAACAATGGTAGCAGCAACACTGTACTAAGTTTTTTATACATTATTTGATTAATCCTCATGACAACCGTAGGTTCTACTAATGTGTTTATTTTTACAGATCAGGAAGCTGTGGTTCAAAGAAATTAAATAACTCATCCAAACTCATGCAGCTAGTGAGAAATGGAATAGACCTCTCAGGCTCTGGAACTGGGATTTGAATAAAGTCCATCCATATCAGAGCCTGAGTTCTGAACTGAAATGATGAACCATAAGTAGCCAGCATAACATGAGAAAGAGGGCTTTAGGTTGGACGCAGATAACTCTCCTGGGGGATCTTGGGCAAGTAATGCAGTCTCTTGTTCCTTGACTTTATCATATTCTATCTCTGCATAAAGTACTCCTTATCTGAGCCTGTCCTTCACTCTCCAACACCTGACATTTACCTGTCTTTGATCTCCAAAGCTGTTTCCAGCTGTCGTTGAGAAAATGTTTAAATAAATGATACAAGAGTATTAGCTTTCTTAAAGGTATATATTTTATGTTAGCTTCCAAAACTACCATACCTTAAGTGAAACTGAAATTTTAGATACTATAATGAATGAGAGGAAAAACTTGGCAGGAGAAATCTTCCTGGTATTCCTCCACTATGATGTCACGTAAGCCAGTGCTTCTCAAACATTATTATACATAAGAACACCTGGGAGTTTGTGGAACTGCAGATTCTGATTCAGTAGGTCTGTGGTGGGGCCCAAGATTCTAAAGTTCCAGCAAGTAGCCAGGCGATGCTGGAAATCCCCAGACCAAACTTCTAAAGCATCTGTTCCTTTTACAGGTTGAGTCCATTCTCTTTAATCTATCGTTTCTTTTCATGTTTTTCTTTGCTAAATAGCAAACTCAAGAAACTGTAAAGTCTGATTTTTAGTTCCCTCTTTGGTTGACCCAGGAGGGTATCCCTTACCTTCTTGCAAACTGCCGTGCACTTACAAAGATGCACTATATTTAACTCAATGCATCTAGGTGTTTTAGGATTGCTTAAACCTGCATGATTGCTTTTTCAGTTAAAATTAAAATAATAATATATTACTTTTTAAAAAAAAACCTGGGGCACCCAGGTGGATCAGTCAGTTGAGCGTCAGACTCTTAATCTCAGCTCAGGTCTTGATCTTAAATAAAAACAGAAACAAACTGAGTAAAACTATACCTTAAATGAATCAGGAATAATATGAGGATAGGAAGAATACTGAGAATTAAGAATTCTACTTCCTTTTTTCAAACTTGATTTTATTCTCAAAAAACTGGTCTATTGCAGCACAAGGTCCAACCTAGAACTACAACAAATCCTTTTTTTTTTTTTTTAATGTTTATTTATTTTTGAGACAGAGAGAGACAGAGCATGAACGGGGGAGGGGCAGAGAGAGAGGGAGACACAGAATCGGAAACAGGCTCCAGGCTCTGAGCCATCAGCCCAGAGCCCGACGCGGGGCTCGAACTCACGGACCACGAGATCGTGACCTGAGCTGAAGTCTGACGCTTAACCGACTAAGCCACCCAGGCGCCCCAAATCCTTTCTATGAAAAGCTTTTCCGATTATAAAGAACTACTTAGAAGAGCGAGTCAACACAGTAAATCATCACGCCTAATTCATATTCAAAGTACGGACTACTAGTTCTTAAACTTTTGGTAGGTTGACAAGAGTGAAGCAAGCTTTGTGGTCAAAATAAGCTTGCATATTTTCACTTGCAAAAAAAAATAAATATTTTCTAATAAATATAATTTCTAAAATTTCATGAATTTTAGGGGCGCCTGGGTGGCTCATGGTTAAGCGTCTGATTTCGGCTCAGGTCATGATCTCAAGATTGGTGGGTTTGAGCCCCACGTTGGGCTCTGTGCTGACAGCTCGGAGCCTGGAGCCTGCTTCAGATTCTGTGTCTCCCTCTCTCTCTGCCCCTCCCCTGCTCATGCTCTGTCTCTCTCTGTCTCTCAATAATAAATAAATGTTAAAAAAAAAAAAGAGGCTCATCAGGTGATTCAACTGCATATTTATGCTTTCTTAGATGAAAACAACAGAACTTAGTGACAAAAATTTAAAGTTACAAAAATAAAAGCATAATTATATATTAAAAATAGATGCTGCAATGAGACACCACTCCGCACCAGTCAGAATGGCTAGCATCAAAAAGACAAGCAATCACAAGTGTTGGCAAGGATGTGGAGAAAAGCGAACCCTTAGGCGCTGTTGGTTATTACTAAATTGGTACAGCCACTGTGGAAAACACTATGGAGGGGCCTCAAAAAAATAAAAATAGAATTATCATATGATCCAGCGATTCCACTACTGGGTATTTACCCAAAGAAAATGAAATCACTAATTCAAAAAGATATATGCATTTACTGCAGCATTATTTACAATAACCAAGTATCGAAACAGCCCAAGTGTCCGTCGACAGATGAATGGATAAAGAAGATGTGGTATACGTATATGGTGTGGTGTGTGGGTATGCGTGGGTGTGTGGGGGTGTGTATGTGTGTGGGGGGGTATGCATGGGTATACACACATACACACCCATGCTTCCCCCCCACACACACATACATACATACAATGAAATATTACTCAGCCATAGAAAAGAATGAAATCTTGACATTTGTGACAACATGGAAGGAACTAGAGGGTATTATAATAAGTCAAATCAGACAAAGAAAAACAAATACCATGTGATTTCATTTATATATGGAATCCAAAAAACAAAACAAAACAAAACAAATGAACAAACAAATAAACCAAACAGACTCAAATACAGAAAACAAACTGATGGTTGCCAGAAGGTGGGTGGGGGATGGGCAAAATAGGTAAAAGGGGATTAAGTGGTACAAACTTCCAATTACCAAATAAGTAAGCCCCAGAGATGAAAATTGTAGCATAAGAAATATACTCAATAATATTGTAATAACATTGTATGGTAACAGATGGTGTCTACACATCGCAGTGTGCGCTGAGTAATGTATAGAATTGTCAAATCACTATGTCATGCACCTGAAACCAATATAATATTGTATGTCAACTAACCTTCAATAGAAAGAAAAAAGATGCCATCAGTTCTCCCAACACATCAGCATTCAGCATTTTTCATGCCAAATCATATATTCCCAAGGTAATTACTATTTTAAAGGACCACCAATCATTCAGTATTTCTTTATAATATCATTTACCACATGACATAAAGTTCTATTTCTTGTTGTTTTGTATATATCATATAACATGCATGACATGTATCAATATAGCATAAATCAGAAAATATTTTAAAATCAATTTAAACATGTAATTATTTCAGGTGCACCTGGGAGGCTCAGTCAGTTAAGTGTCTGACTCTTGGTTTTGGCTCAGGTCATGATTTCACGGTTTGTGGGCTAGCAGCATGGAGCCTGCTTAGGATTCTATCTCTCTCTCTCTCTCCCCCCCTTCCCCATGCTCTCTCTCTCTCTCACTAAACAAACAAACAAACAAACATTAAACATGTAATTATTTCCAGAGTTTTTAAAAGGAAACTGAGGTAAGGGGTTAAACTGTAATAGGGAGAATGCCCTGACTCTAAGTGCAGAAATAAGAATCAAGTAATGATTCTTGACAGATTTCCATTCTTGATAGATATTCTTCATAGATATCTATCTATGAAATATATGAGAGATCAGAGAACTAAAATATTACTCAGTGATTATGACACAGTTGTTTCTTTTTTTTTTTAGCTCAGTACAGATCTTGTAACATTACTTTTTTTCTTACTCTTTCTCCCTAGGTATGTGTCATTTTCCTATTTGCTTGTGTCTCCTGTATTTAACCTAATTCTTTCCTACCATTATTCCTACTAAGTACTTGCTTCCCTATTTCCCTAGATTTGTCTTACTTTTTCCATGCTTATCACTATTATCTGACCATTCTCTTTAAACAAAGCTTACTTATTGCTTATTATTTATTGTCTTTGTCCCTCCCCACAATTCCTTACCTACCCTTTAACCTTTCCTCCATTCCAAACACACATACTCATTCACATTAAACTAGAAACTCTGGGGGTGCCTGAGTGGCTCAGTTGGTTAAGCGTCTGGCTCTGATTTGGGCTCAGGTCATGATCTCACAGTTTGTGGGTTCGAGCCCTGTATCAGGCTCTGCACTGATAGTGTGGAGCCTGCTTAGGGTCCTCTTCCTTTCTCTCTGCTCCTTCCCCTACCCTCAAAATAAATAAATAACCTAAAAACAACAACAACAACAACAACAGAAAACACACTGTCTTATTCACTGCAACGATCCCTCACAGAATAATGCCAGATACATATCAAAGGCTCAGTGTACATGCACTGAATGACTAAAATGAATGAACAGTATATCTTCATGTCAAACCAAATGTCTCTTCACTTCTATACCATCTGTTTTGTTTGTATATTTCTGATCATACTTCATCCTTTAATACAGTTCCTAGTCCAGGTGTGTTGGACAACCACCATTTTCCGTACTCATGGAAAATCCCTTAAGGTCACATTCATCACCAAATCTTTCAAGGACCTAGCATATTCTATTGCATGTAGAAAGCACCCAGTAGGCTAACTAAATTAATTAAAAACTCCTAGGAAAAAAAAAAACAACTCAAAAAAAAGCCTCTAGATGCTAAAGCAAGCTATTCCTAGATTGCAAGTAAGAAAATTTTCATCATTGCAAGCTGTCCCTGGATTGCTAAGAGAGTTTTAAGTCTACTTATCATTTAATTATTACAAGGTAACTTTTAATGATATCAATCTACAATAACTAGCTTGTTTATTCACACTGCAAGGCACTGGCCACTGGACATACAAAGGTGATTAAGACACTGCCCCTCCATGGAGGAGGTCACAGTCTAATGGACAGGCTGACACTGACATAATAAATGGAATGCAGTATAAAACATCCCACAATTTAGACATGTATGATGCAGGGGTGCCTGGGTGGCTCAGCTGGTTAAGCATCCGACTCTTGATTTCAACTCAGGTCACGATCTCATGGTTCATTTGTTTGAGCCTTGTGTTGGACTCTGTGCTGTCAGTGTGGAGTTCCTTGGGATTCTCTCTTTCTTCCTCTCTCTCTACCTCTCCCTCGTGCTCTCACAGGCACTCTCTCTATATATACAAATAAATAAACTTCAAAAAATTTTTAAAAATTTATGATGCAGTGAGGGAATAGAGAGAGGGAGGCCAACTTTTCTGGGGAGATCAAGAAGGACTCTTGAAAGGACTGAGTTGGGTTTTGTTTTAGTTTTTGTTTCATATTACTGTATTTTACCTAATTTAATTTTTTTTAATTTTTTTTAACGTTTTATTTATTTTTGAGACAGAGAGACAGCATGAGCGGGGGAGGGGCAGAGAGAGAGGGAGACACAGAATCCAAAGCAGACTCCAGGCTCTGAGCCATCAGCCCAGAGCCCGACGCGGGGCTCGAACTCACGGACCGCAAGATCGTGACCTGAGCTGAAGTCGGCCGCTTAACCGACTGAGCCACCCAGGCGCCCCCCTAATTTAATTTTTTGACTAGTCAATGAGTTCACATGGTTCAAAACTTGAAAGATATAAAGAGAGAATACAAACACAACAACAAATGCTGGTGAAGATATGGAGCAATAGGAACTCTCATGCTTTGCAGGTACGAATGCAAAATGGTACAGCTACTTCAAAAGACAGTTTGGTGGTTTCTTACAAAACTAAACATACTCTTACCATACCATCTAGCAATCGTGCTCCAGGATATTTACCCAAATGAATTGCAAACTTACATCCACACAAAAAGGCTCACACAGATGTTCATAGCAACTTTATTCATAATTGCCAAAACTTGGAAGTAGCCAAGATGTCCTTCAATAAGTGAATGAATAAATAAAGTGTGGTACATCCAACAATAGATTATCCCACACTAAAAAATGGGCTATCGAGTCAGGAAAAAGACACAGAAGAACCTTAAATGCATATTACTAACTGAACAAAGTGTATCTGAAAAGGATGCATATTGTATGATTCCAACCATATGACATTCTGGAAAAGGCAAACCCATGGAGACAGCAAAAAGATAAGTGGTTACCAGGGGTTAAGGGAGAAAAAGGGGTAAATAGGCAGAGAACGGAAGATTTTAGGGAAACAAAACTATTCTGGATGATACTAAACTGATGGATACATGTCATTATACATTTGTCAAAACCCATGAAATGTACAAGACCAAGAGCATACCCTAATGTAAAGTATGGATTTGGGGTAATGATGATGGGTCAGTGTAGATTCATCAGTTGTAACAAACGTACCATTCAGTTTGGGTTTTTGATGTGGGAGGCTGTAATGTGTGGGGGCAGGAGGTATAAGGGTATAGGAGAACTCTATGTACTTTCTGCTTAATTTTGCTATAAACCTAAAAGTTCTTTAAAAAACAATGTCGGGGCACCTGGGTGGCTCAGTCGGTTGAGCGTCCAACTTCGGCTCGGGTCATGATCTCGCAGTCCGTGAGTTGGAGCCCCACATCAGGCTGTGCACTGACAGCTTGGACCCTGTTTCAGATTCTGGGTCTCCCCCTCTGTCTGCCCCTCCCCTACTCGTGCCTCTGTCCCTCTCTCTCTCAAAAGTAAATAAATACTTAAAATTTTTTTTAAAAAACCCACTGTCTATTAAAAAAAGAAAGAGAATATAGTGAAAAGTATTGTTCTCACCCTTGACCCTTGGCTGCTCAAGTCTCCTCTCTACAGGCACCAATGGTTCTAGTTTCCTGAATATAATCCCAAGAACTTTGAGGTATATGCAAACCTTCCATATTGTATATCATATCTATAGACATGATTTCCCTCTTTCTTCCTCAAATGGTAGTATACAACATATTCTGTTTTGCACCTTACTTTTTTCACCTAATGATATACATTGGAGATTTCTCCACATTGGTACAGAAAGAACATTCTTATTCTTTTTTATTGCTGTGTATCATTGTATGAATGAAAAATAATTTATTTAATCAGTCCCCTATTGATGGACATGGAAGATGTTTCTAATCTTTTGCTATTACATACAATTCTGCAACAAATAATGTTGTACCTATGTCATTTGCAAATAGGCATATATATTTGCAAGGATAAAGTTCTATAAATAACACTGCTATGTCAAAAACATGTGCATTTATACTTTAAAATATATTTCCAAATTTTCCTTTATATGGAATTATACCAAAATATACTCCCTATAGCAAAATATGACTACAGACTTAGCAAGAGTATGTAATCAACCTTTTGGATCTTTTCCAATTTCCTGGTAAAAAATAGCATCATGTTATAGTTTAATTTACACTTCCTCCTATTATGAGTTAAGCATATATAATATTTGAAAGCCATTTGTATTTCCTTTTCTGTAAACTGTTTATATCATCTATTCATTTTTCTACTGATTCTTTTGTCATTTCCTTATTGATGTGTAGGTATTCTTTTTTTTAATGTTTTATTTATTTTTGAGAGAGCGCAAGCAGGGTAGCAGTAGAGAGAGGAGGACAGAGGATCTGAAGGGGGCTCTGCACGGACAGCTGTGAGCCCAATGTACGGCTTGAACTCACAAACCGCAAGATCATGACCTGAGCCAAAGTCGGGCACCAACCAACTGAGCCACCCACGTGCCCTAGGTACTCTTTATATATTAAGGAAATTAACCTTTATTTGTAATAGTTGCAAATATCTCCTCACTTTGTCCTTGGCTTTATATCAAGTGGGTTTTTCCATGCAGATTTTTTAAACTATAGTTGAATTTATCAGTGTTTTCTTTAATGGATTCAGTATTTTTTGTCATAGAAAGATCTTATCACTGAAGGTGATTTTTAAAACTTCTTATAGGGGCGCCTGGGTAGCTCAGCTGGTTGAGCATCCGACTTCGGCTCAGGTCATGATCTATCGGTTCATGAGTTTGAGCCCCTTGTCAGGTTCTGTGCTGACAGCCTGGAGCCTGCTTAGGATTCTGTCTCCCTCTCTCTGTGCCCCTCCCTGCTCATAATCTGTCTCTCTCTCAAAATAATAATAATAATGATAATAAAAAATATAATTCTTATAAACATATAAAACTAATGTTTTTATAGTTCTATTTTTACATTTAAATTTTTGATTAATTTTTAATTTCTCATGATGCAAGGTAAAAAGTATAGTTCCTTTTTTTTCAGGTTAATCAAATACTATCTTATTTCCCCACACCATCCCCACTGGCGCAAGATGCCACTTTAATCATATACTAAACTCTTATGAGTCAACTTTTATGCTTTCCATTTTTCCACCGATTTTACTGACTGTTCATGCGCCAGTGCTACACTGTTTTAATTATTATACCTTGTAATATGTTTTAAATCTGGTAGGTGAGTGTCTTTAATTACTCTTCCTTTCCAGAGTTCTTCTAGCTATACTGACAGCTTATTTTTCTATATTAATTTTAAAACCATCTTGCACAGTTCAGAAAAAATCCTGTTCGTTCACAATACTGTACTGTATACTTGAAAATTGCTAAAAGTAGATATTAAATGTTCTTACCACTCACACACACACAAAATGGTAATTGTGTGAGGTGACAGATGTATTAATTAACACTGCTATGGTAACCACTTTACAATATATACATATATCAAATCATCACATTGTATATCTTAAACTTACACAATATCATATATCAATTATAGATCAATAAAGCTGGAAAAATCCTGTTGGTATTTTTGTTGGGATAATATTGGTTTATAAATTAATTTAGGAAGAATTGATGACTTTAATGGTTTTTAACCTTCCTTCCAACGTAATGGTATGTTGGTTTACTTGTTTAAGTCTTTTATGTTTGTTGATTATGTTTTTACATTTATGTTATATATCTCTTATGTGTTTCTTGCTCAGTTTACTCCTAAGATATTTTTTCTTTTATAAATGGAGTATTTTCTTCCATTATGTCTTTTATATCTGTCATTTGTTTCTTGAGAGCTACTAATTTTTATATATTAATTTCAAACGCAGCCACCTAGCTGAATTATCTCATTATTTGTCATAGTGTCAAAAATTGATTGTCATGATTTTTTTGGTTTACAAAAAAAATGTCTTAGAAATGCCTTCTATGATAGGGATAATTTTACTTTTTTCCAATTATTATTTCTCTTACTGAAACATTTTGGCTAATGTTTTGGTAATAACACTAAACAACAATTGTGGTGATCGTGAATATTCTTACCTTGTTCCAAATGAAACTGAATCTTAAAGGATGACTATAAATTCAAACTCTTTTAATTTGGGGGCACCTGGGTGGCTCAGCTGGTTGAGTATCTGACTTCAGCTCAGGTCATGATCTCATGGTCCATGAGTTCGAGCCCCACATCAGACTCTGTGCTGACAACTCAGAGTCTGGAGCCTGCTTTGGATTCTGTGTGTATGTGTGTGTGTGTGTGTCTGTGTGTCTGTGTGTCTGTGCCCCTCCCCTACTCATGCTATCTCTCTCTCAAAAATAAATAAACAGTAAAAAAAAAGAAGAAGAAGAACTCACATAATTTTAAGTGACAGAAACCAATTAGAGCATGCTTAAGCAAAATAGGTGGAATGTATTATATAAATACAGAGTGTCTCACAATTCAAGGGCAGCAGAAACCATGGGAGTGCTCTCTATGTCCTGTGTTCGTCTTCATATGTCTGTTTCATTCTTTCTTCTTAGATTTCTCTGCCACTCAGTCACATTGGAGGAAGAAGATGATTTACCCACAGTGACTAAGTTGCATGTTACAGATCAAACCACAAGTTCTTATTTTCCTTCAGCCAAAAAGAAAGGATTCTGACAGTTCCATTCTGGTCCAAATAACTGATGATGAGAAAAGGGTCACATTACAAACATCACTGCTGGCGACAGAGGTAAGGAGTAAGTACTTAATGACGTAATTTTGAGCGGGGCATTTACTCCAAAGGCAAGACTACTATAACATACAAAAATACACATGTATTTCAGGAAGCTACAAAGCACTTGGTTGTGATTTCTTAAAGTACATATGCTTCTTTAAGATCCTATGTCTTAGGTTGGTTTCTCTGGAAGCAGAGCCTGAGACAGGGATTGGGATGCATATCAATTACTGAGGGAGTGCACAAGAAAAACTAGCAAGGGAGAGAATTCAGCAGAGTTGGGAAGAAGAAAAAGTGAGAAAGAATGTAGTCTCAGGTAAAGTCCAGCCATAGTCTGATCTACAAGAATCTTTTGCAGAGTTTTCACTCCCTAAGATGAGAAGGCAGGCATTTTGTAGTCCCTTAGCCATCTGTTATTAAGGCGGGGTGCCTAGTTGTTTGGCAAGACAGCTCCCATCAACTTAGGGCAATTCTTTAGAGAGGGGGGTGTAGCTATGAGCCTTCGCCAGTCAACAGACACAGCAGCTTGGGGGGAGACACTGAAACAGCATGAACTACAGCCTATGCTAATAAACTTCTTATCAAAATGTTGACAACATAAGAAAATATCATGATGTTGCAACACTTGAAAAATATGAGGCAAAAAGAGTTAGTTTTGCAATTAAATCCTTTGCCCTTTTTATGTTTTCCATTTTCTCAAATTTCTTATGGTTGGAATTCAGGTTGGAAATCACAATGGAATCAACTAACAGGTTAATATTTATGGAGCATCTATCATGTGACTCACATTGTGCTAAATGCTGTTAAGAATACAAAGCAATGCAAGATGAGGATTCTGCTGTGGATGAGGAGGAAATGGAGGAAGAAGACAAGATTTATATACACAAATAATCAGACATAACAGCAGTAAACCAAGTTTATCATACTGGGAGAGCCTTAGAATTAAGTTCCAGTACAAGGCTTACTCTATAAACTTGAGAAATGGTGCTTAATATCTTTTCTCATTTATTGAATAGAGTTTGAAATATTTTCCACCAATGCTAAGGGAAGTTGAAGAAAATAACAATGGTAAATTGTTCTAAATAACATGAAGGCAAGGACTAAAAGACATACAACTATATCGTGTTGCTATTGGAAAGATTCCATTACACAGAGATGCAAAGGGAAAACCACAGTCATTTGCCTCTGCATTCATCTCCCTGGTGCAAGTGGGCATTGTTCTGTACCCCATGGCGGGATTAGAAATACTGCCAGGGAACAAGTACACAAAGTTGTTAAGGAAACCAGAATGCATCAGCTCAGAGTTATTTACAGAGAACTTTCAGGATTATCACATTCAATAAAATCAACTCTGTTTAAACATGCTTCACTGCTTGCCAGTACATCCCAATCACGTATCTATTTTGAAGGGTCTTTCAATCAGCTGCACTTGAGTAAAAATTCAAGAGTCAGTGAATGATGGTCACATCACAAAAGTGTAATTTATGTGTGGCATTTCTGTATTACATGTTTGATCTTGTTCACACTTGCCCCAACCATTGTCAAGTTCGTTGGCCTCTGTAATATTGGAACAAGGTGGCTGTTGACTGCCATTGATAGAGAGACATTTCCTCCAATGCAGCTGTTGTCTGTGTTACCCAATACTGATACAGCAGGACTTGTCTCTTCACATTCTCTCCACTCAGCTTTCAAGCTAGATAGTAACACTGCCTCTGGCCATCGTTTTTGTCCTTAATTGTGAATTGGAATTTTTCCAGCTATCCAATTCTTTGAAAAAAGTTGCAGGGTTGTTTGTTTGTTGAGAGAATGAGGATTTTCATAGCCTTTGAGGGATCTTTTGAACCATTTGATGTTTCAGCAGATGAAACTGTGGAGGCTGTCAAGCTGATGATAAAGGTATGTGCTTTGTCCCTAAGCCACTAAGATGTATACTAATTTTAACTATGCAATAAATTTAAACTGTACGTGGGGCAGAGATACTATTAGGTACATTTCCAGCAAACAGGGAACTAAAACTGTTTGAAAATATCATTATTTGCTTACATAACAGTTTGATAAGGATATAGTAACCATGGAGTTGTTAGACAGGAAGCAAACTGAGTCAGTAATTCTCAGGAAAAAAAAAAAAAGTTTGACTTCTCTTTATGAAATGTGTGGGTTGTGCACTGGCCAGGTAGTATTATTGCAATTCTTCATAAAAGGACAAAAACAGGGCATTAACTCTAAACTATATAAGTAGAGCATGCCAATTGTCAGATAGATGGCCCATTTGGTGAACAAGTAACTAGAAAGATCTAAAAGATTTTTGAGGTGGAGAGGACTATAGACAACTTCTGAGCTATAGCCTCATTTTGCAACCAGGGAAACTGAAGCTCAGAGAGGCTGACCATCTTACTTATGATTACAGAACCAGGATAAGAAATAATTTGGATTCAGTATCTCTTATAAATTTTTAGAAATATCCCCTCTAAAATGGGAACTTAAGACAAATGTTTAGGTCCTGACCATCAGATAGTAGTTAACTTCGAGATGATCATTTCTATTTGCTGAGGAGCATTTATTGAATCGCAGGCACATGATATTTAATAGATTACTATGATTACTGAAATTTAGATCTTCTAACACAGAGGGTCTTAATCTTTCTATGTCATGAATCCTTTGGCAGTCTGAGGAAGCCTATGTATTCCTCAGAATGTCTTTATTTTTTTTTTTAATTTTTTGATGTTTATTTTTGAGACAGAGAGAGGCAGAGCATGAACGGGGGAGGGGCATAGAGAAAGGGAGACGCAGAATCCGAAGCAGGCTACAGGCTCTGAGCTGTCAGCACAGAGCCTGATGCGGGGCTCGAACTCAGGGACTGTGAGATCATGACCTGAGCTGAAGTAGGACACTCAGCCAACTGAGCCACCCAGGCGCCCCCCTCAGAATGTCTTTAAATGCATACAATAAAATACATACAAAGAAAAGGAAACAAGCTATATTGAAATATGGTTTTCAAACATTACAAAACAAATTTGTGGGGTGCCTGGGTGGCTCAGTTGGTTCAGTGTCCAACTCTTGATTTCAGCTCAAGTCATGATCTTGGGGTTGTGGGATCGAGCCCTATGTCGGGCTTCATGCTGAGCATGCAGTCTGCTTAAGATTCTCTCTCTCTCCCTCTGTCCCTTCCCTGTTCACATGCATGCACGCTCTCTCTCTAAAATAAATAAATAAATAAATAAATAAATAAATAAATAAATAAATAAATATTTTTTTAAAAACCAAATTTGTGATATGGTGGACTTAACATATTGACAAATTTTAGCAATGCATCCAATAACTTGTAATTTCAAAGTAGTGATCAGTATAATATTTTGAGATTTCTGCAACAACTATAGCGTGATATGAAAATAGCTATGACTTCTACTGGTGACAAAGTCACAGATATAGCCAACCACTGTTTCTTTAGTTTGTTGCCTATATACACAGTAGTTTGTTGCCTATATATATAATCTCAGTTTAATTTAGAGTTAGTAAAAACAAAATATAGTTATTCCCAACTAAATTCTATCCGTAAACTTTTGTGGAGGTCTCTAGACTCCAAGTTAAGAGCTCCTGTCTAATACCTTTTCCTCTGTCCAAAATAATTTCATAATTCTCAGTGGGGGAAAAAAATGTAAAAGAAAAGCGATTATATTGCGGGTCTAGTAACGTGGAGATACACTGCTTTGATAATGTGCTATTGATTTTTAAGGATTATTTCCACATTCCTCTCTCTGAAGATGAACAAGGCAGGCGGTATCTGGAGCTGATGTATGCTGGAGCAGCCCTAAAGGACAGCTGGAGTCTTGCGGATGTTGGAATATCTTTTTGTTCAACTCTCAAATGCTTTGTTAAGGTATGGTGATCAGAATAACATTTTTTTTAACGTTTTCTTATTTTTGAGAGATAGAAACAGAGCATCAGTGGGGAAGGGGCAGAGAGAGAGGGAGACACAGAATCTGAAGCAGGCTCCAGGTTCTGAGCTGTTTGCACAGAACCCGAGGTGGGACTCGAACTCACGGACCGCGAGATCATGACCTGAGCTACAGTCAGAAGCTTAACCAACTGAGCCACCCAGGTGCCCCCAGAATAGCATTTCTCCAAGATACCTACTTCATTTTGAGTAAAGTGTGGATAATTCAACAAAAGTAATTTCATAACTTAGGAAGAACTTTTCTTGCCTTCTCCTGTCTTTCATTTGTCTAACTGGTCTTATTTCTGCTGTAAGGGGAAATAAGGTGTGGAGTCTGGATAGAGTTCCCCTTGTTTACTCCTTCTCTCCCTTCCCTCCTCTATCCCCTTTGCTGCTGCTCCAAACAGTCATCCCAGAACAACCCACTTACAAATATCAGAATAAGGCCAAGGCGTAGATCTGGAATATTGATGTGGAAGGAAAATTCAATCACTTCCATGGGTCCACAATGGATTAGGGGCAGTGGAGTGAGGAAAGGAAGAAATTCTCAGTAACTGTAAGAATGAAGGGGGGGGGATGGGCACCTGGGTGGCTCAGTCAAGTGTCCAACTTCAGCTCAGTTCATGATCTCACAGTTCGTGGGTTCGAGCCCCACATCAGGCTCTGTGCTGACAGCTCAGAGCCTGGCACCTGCTTCAGATTCTGTGTCTCCCTCTCTCTCTCTGCCTCTCCTCCACTTGCACTGTCTGTCTGTCTCTCTCTCTCAGAAATAAACATTAAAAATTAAAAAAAATTTTTTTAAATGAAGGGGCAGTTTCTACATCCAAATCCAGTGAGAGTAGCCCTTCGTTAATTATGTGTACATACCCCAGAGACAGCCTTTTCCATTTATAGTGCCCTTAATTAGTGGTGCTTAATTGGGGGTCCTTAAGCACTTTACAAAACCCTAAAATTGCAAAATAAGCAAAATTATGTGCCTGGAGATTTTCTGGGTGGAGGATCCTTAACTTCTGACAATTTCTTAGAGACAGGTGGCCTAAAGAGTTTAAGAGCTGATCTCTAGGGAAGAAATATGATTCAATAATAGTTCTTTACCCCAAATGAAAACATGATCCTCAAGAAACTAAGCAAATAAGTACACATTCTCTGCTAAATGGGGCACTAATTTTCTCATATTTAGCACTTAAAAAATGTTTATGATAGCCAAAGCTAATTCTTTTTGTTTTTTAATATGTTTTATTGATTAAGTGGAGAGTCTATGTTTAAAAAAAATACTCTAGAATATTTACTACTGGGGCACCTGGGTGGCTCAGTTGGTTATGTGTCCAACTTCGGCTCAGGTCATGATCTCACTGTTCCATGTCAGGCTCTGTGCTGACAGCTCAAGGCCCGGAGCCTGCTTCAGATTCTGTGTCTCCTCTCTCTCTGCTCCTCCCCTGCTTGCACTCTGTCTCTCTCTCTTTCTCAAAAATAAATTAACATTAAAAACTTAAAAAAAATAAAAATAAAAATAAAAAATAAAATATTTACTACTAAGTAGTAAAAACAGGTCACAGAAAAATAAGCATTGTATGATCTCATTTATGTAAATAAAAATAACATATTTGTATATGTGTCTTTAATGTTTTATGAGCATTTATTCATGTGCTATTGTTATATTATTGAAAACTGTTTAATTACCAAAAAGATAAATAAAAATAACTCTGACTTCTTTTCTCCCTCTGCACTAAAATAATTATAGTATAATACTCTTTTGGGTAGACTAAATTCCATCTCATTTCTTTTTTTTCCCCAATCTCATTTCTTAAATGTCTTTTCCTCATGTCTTTAAATATACTCATATACTATGTTTTTGGTAATGTACAGGATAAACTTTTTTTTTTTTATTTAAAAAAAATTTTTTTTTAACGTTTATTTATTTTTGGGACAGAGAGAGAGAGACAGAGCATGAACGGGGGAGGGGCAGAGAGAGAGGGAGACACAGAATTGGAAGCAGGCTCCAGGCTCTGAGCCCAGCCCAGAGCCTGACACGGGGCTTGAACTCACGGACCGCGAGATCGTGACCTGAGCTGAAGTCGGACGCTTAACTGACTGAGCCACCCAGGCGCCCCCAGGATAAACTCTTTAAAATGTCCTGGAATTTTCCAGTGCCAAGAATGATGTTTGAGATATATTGTTTGTTTACCTGGAGATAGTGGTATAAGTTTATTACTAATATTTGAGCTGGCTGGAAGAGATGGATTGAGCCACAGCTGTTTAGGGACGTAGATAATGTGTGTTAAGAGTATGAATAAAATACTATTATTGAACTCAGCACTGGCTTTATTTTCCTTATTTAAAAAATTCTTCCTTTTATGTATTTTTGACCAGGTAGTACACTCACATAGATAAAAGATGCAAAAAGTATATATACAGTAAAAAGTCTTCCTCCTACCTTTGGCCCCTCAGTTTCCCTCCCTCGATGCAATCCATTTCATAGTTTTACTTACAAAAATATTTTATAAATTCTGGCAATAAAGTATCATCTATCACAGTGATGCAAGCTGTCTTCTCACTGAATTCAAACCTTTCTCTGGAGTTTAAACTCCTAACGGAAAAAAAAAAAAAAAAAAAAAGAGTAGAGAGGTAAAATGGGTTTACCCAAAAGAGGCAGAAGCTAATTATGCATCACAGGACTGGCCAGCACATAGGGTTTAATTAAAAACTCTCAAGTTCAATGGAAATCTTACTGATCTTAATCTTCACTTTCTCCAGTAGAATCACATTTAGAGAAGTTCGTATCACTGGTTTTAGGAGAAAAACAGTATCTTGAATCTGAAAGAAGAGATTTACCTGCAAAAGCCATAAATATTGGCTTTTATCCTGCCTTAGTTCCTGTTTAGATCAGATGATAAAACAGGCCTATTTCAAAAGTCCACACCATTTACTGTGTATGAATAATAACAGTCCAAATGGGTTTACAACAACAAAAATACATGATGAAAATATCCCATGCCTCAGAGAATGCAGTCAGACCAGTTCTGTGCTGTTTAATCTATCTTAAGTAACTAACACAAGGCTGCATTCTAAGTCATGTTGTTGCTTTATTGCATAGTTAGATGTATACAAATTTAAGTAGTACCTTTCCTATTTAACTATGGTACTTCACGCAATTAGTTTTACCTTCTGAGAATCTCGAAAAGCTAGAGGCTCTTCATTTATTTTGGTACAACTTAGACATACCAAGATGAGAAACAAATGCTTTTGCAAAGTTTAAAAACTTGCCAAGTAAACAACTTTCTTTTTTAAAAAACTACTAGTGGATATTATGAAACAAATCCAAAATACTTGGTTTCTTTATCGTGCTTATATTTTTGTGTGAATTACAAGGCTTGCTTGTGTGAAAAGAGGAAAAGACTTCTGATAAATTAAGAGGTGATCTGCTCTTAAGTACATTTTTTAAATAGTCAATATATTTCCCAGCTTCCTTGTGTATTACACCTTCTCCTTTAATGGTAATGTAGACCCATTTGGAAAAGTGAATGAGGAGGTGATATGAGAATAGTGGGGAAGGAACATTGTATTCGTTTTTTCTTCTTTGGGAAAAAACTACAGAAACCATAGATGTTATCTTCTATAGCACATATATCCAAGTTCTATTAACACAGGAGTCAGTCCTGCCCATTCATTGCTGCCCATTCATCCGGTAAACCGTGGCATGATGCAGTGGAAAGGCCTAGGTTGTCAGACATGCAGAAATGCTATCGTACTTGCCCCCTTCACTCCAACCAGTGTTATTGTGGAAACTATTGCTTGAGTTTTGTTGGCACCCACTGCCTTGAATAGCACCTGGCATATGAGGCTCTCTGTAAATAGGTGTTGAATAAATAAGTTGACAAAGGCCTTGAGAGGTAGAGTGTGAAAATTAACAAGAAGGTATATGATTGTTATCAGAAATGTTATAGCAAGGTATTGAGATGCATTTCAGGGTTTGGATTCCCTCCCTTACTGTGACATCTCTCTCCCTCTCTACCCTCACGGCAAGGTGCTCCTGCATCCTTGCCCTATATTTTCTTATCTAGCATCAGTGTTCTTAGCTGCAAGCAGCAGAAACAAACCCTGGACAATTGAAGCAGAAAATAAACATATTGAAAGACTACTGGGTAGTTCACAGTCTTGACAGGAAGACTGAAGAATCAGGCTCAGAGATTATGGAGCCAAAAACAATGTCTTAATCAGGCCCTAGGACTAGTCCAGGAAAGCTACCACTTCGGCTACCTCTAAGCCCTTGAAGCAGGTCCTGGAAACACCAGCAATGCCTCAGATCTGCCACTGCCACAGAGGATTCCCTGTATCTGTTCCTGCTCTGCCTTACTGGCCTCTAATTCAAAGTAGGGCTGGATGGGTAGGCCTGAGTAGGAGCATCCTGGTCACGTGTCCAGGACCTACTGCAAAGGGGGCTAACAAGCAAATCTTTCACAGGTCACACCTTCTACCATGTGAGGTGGGCTCAGCCTCCCTGACACTCCTTCTGGGTTCCCTGCCTCCTTCTCTCACCATATTTCTACCAACCAAGGGATGGCGTTAAAGCTTAGTTATTCCTTTCGCGCATCCTTGGAATGTTATTTTACGGTAAGAGATCAGATTAATTGTGGTAGTATTGAGTAAATGTCTATTAGACAAGTTGGAGAAGCTTAAAATATATTACAAGTCCTAAAATTGATTCAAGTTACTATACCTTTAGCTTTTGAAAGGCACTCAACATATAAACACCAAAATCCAGGAGACACATAATATGTGACTTTAGATTTTAAATATACTTGACACACACAAAAAATGTATAAATATGCTTCTTAAAAATGTAGAATTTACAAATGAGAGGTGGCTGGCTGGCTCAGTTGGAGGAGCAAGTGACTCTTGATCTTGGGGTCATGAGTTCAAGCCCCATGTGGGGTGTAGAGATCACTTAAATTTAAAAAAATTTAACTTAAAAAAAGTATAATTTACAAACAAAACATTGTTCTAAAAAAATGTCTATTTTTTTAAAGATAAGCCATAAAGAATAGTATGTAAAGAATTTGGTGAAGAAAGGTATTTGAATTCAGTGTCCTAGAATTCAAGTATAACGTCTTCAGGATGATTTTCATACAAAAGAAGTTTACGAGGTTAAGATGTTTATGAAGACATCTCAACTTGAATTCATTCAGTTCAACAAAAGCAAACATTATTTTTTTGTGTGTGTGGTTGGTTAGGAGGTTTTATTTTATTTATTTATTTTTTCAATATATGAAGTTTATTGTCAAATTGGTTTCCATAAAACACCCAGTGCTCATCCCAAAAGGTGCCCTCCTCAATACCCATCACCCACCCTCCCCTCCCTCCCACCCCCCATCAACCCTCAGTTTGTTCTCAGTTTTTAAGAGTCTCTTATGAAAAGCAAACATTATTTATTTCCTCTTTTCATCTACTCAGGAATCATTGGGGCAAGTTTCTGCTTTTTTAGTGCTGCAACTCCAGAAGAGCAAAATCTAAAAAAGCAGAACTTGTAGAAAATGTATAGCAGTGTTCAAAACTTGCATTAACTTTTGTTTTCTTTCCATCTGTTTCTCTTTAACTTCTCCTATTTTATTGTTAATGCACATGTTTTTACAGTGAGTTTGCACTTGGTTTCTTAAGACAAAAGTGGAATTATTGCCATGAAGTAGATCTATGTATTTGTTTTTATTGAAAAATAAGACATTTTGTCTGTACCTCCTACCTACCATGGTGTCTTGGTTTATTTGTAAAGGGAAAAATCTAATTTTATGTATGTTCAACAATTATTTGCGGTAGTATTGTTTATTTAATAACATCTGACTTCCTTGAGTATAACTACCAGTGTTCCCTTTAGAAAATTTGAAGAGTGGCATCATAGAGCTAGAGAGATGGCTTTTCTTATGTAGATAGAATGAGTTGGCAAGTTGCTATTAATCAGCACCTACCTGCTCCCCCTCCAAATAATCAACATGAAGAAGTGTCTCCAATATTGGTCTGCCTCATTAGAACTTAAAATGAGCTTTTTCACAAAAATAAGGTTTATAAAATGATAGATAAATAGAGTTAAAATATTACAAAGAGAACTGTATTCCAGATACATTATGAATTAAATGGGCCTGGGAAGTTCCTGGGTGCTAAAAAAAAAAAAAAAAAAAAAAAAAGAAAAAAGAAAAAAGAAAAAAAAAGAAAAGAACAAACTCAAAATAAATAAATAAATAAAATAACAAATTCTGTAGGTGTTAATTTTCTTGCAACTTAAGAACCTGGCTTCATTAATAATAATATTTTTTTATTTACATTTTTGATTTTCATCTAAACATTGCCGTATATTTTGCAATTCTAACTTATTACTTGTTTCAGAGCTTTATGTTTACCTAGGTTATAGATGCTTGTGTTTATTCATATTATTAGAAGCTCCTTTTTAACTTAACTCTGTAACATTATGTAATTGCTAGTTAGCTATTAAGAGTGACTTGGGCCTTTGCTATTTTGTTTGCACATTACACATTTAATTTTAACTATAAATTAGTATCGGTACCAAGGGCTAACAAGAAATCAGAGTAATCATAAAAGAAATAAGGAACAGCTATTATCTAAAATATAATTTTTCTCCCCCCCCCCACTCTTTTTATTCAGTTTTCATAGAATTTCTTCCTACCTATATATATCACATGGATTAGGTTGGCCTTTAATGCAGCCATAGGAAAACATAAACATGGCAAAAGGGAAAGGGTGAATCCTATGTCCTTTCAATTTTTACTGAGCAGATTTATGAGAAGCTATTGAGTAAAACTGTTCTAAGCACTTCAGACTCAGGAAACAGAGGGCCGGAACCTGTTTCTGGTGATTTGAGTCACTGAAATGGGCCCCAGATCAAAGCTTTGAAGCCTAAATGTTCATCAATAACATTCATTACTCCTTTAAAGCCTCTTTCAAAGAGATCTGCATGTTGATTATATCATGGCAATGTGTGACCTGGGTGGAGGGGAATGAATATAACATATTATAAGCCTGAAACAGGGAGGGGCTCCTGGGGAATCCAAAAATAAATTTTGATAGGAGAAAGGGAGAGAAGAACAGAGGCTGAACAAGAGAGCAATGACTGGCTGGAGCCCCCTTCTCAGTTTTACTTAAGACCCCTCTCCAAGAGTCCCATGTTACAGTGGCAGCACTGTGCATTCAAATCTGCCAAGCCAACTAGAAGCCTTCGAGGAAAAAAATGATTGTCCTGAATCCGATAAAGAAGAAGTAAAGTCAATTTCACTTTTTTTGTTAGAAGAGTGAAAATGTTAATAGTCTTCTCTCCGCCCCCTTCACATTTCCCGTTTCCTGTGTTTTTAGTTTTAGTTTGCCTTGATTCACCTGTTGTTAACAGGAGGATGAACATTTTCCCCAAAGTTTCCATTTTAACTCTACTTCAGATCCATCAGTGCCACTTGCTTTCCTATTTGGATTGCAAAAGAAAAAGAAAAATGCAAAAGAAAAAGAAAAAAGGAAAATTTTCACTTATATTTAGAACTTCCCTTTTTAAAGAGTAAAAATAAATACACGTTTTTTTTTTAAGTCAAACCATACAGACAATGAAAAGCATAAAATGATAAGCCAACTATCCCCCCAATCTTGAACTTGGTTCCACTCCTTAGAGACAACCTCTTAGAAAGGATTTTAAGGGGTGCCTGGGAGGCGCAGTCGGTTAAGCATCTGACTTCAGCCAGGTCACGATCTCGTGGTCCGTGACACAATCTCGCGGTCCATGAGTTCGAGCCCCGTGTCAGGCTCTGGGCTGATGGCTCAGAGCCTGGAGCCTGTTTCCGATTCTGTGTCTCCCTCTCTCTCTGCCCCTCCCCCATTCATGCTCTGTCTGTCTCTGTCCCAAAAATAAATATTGAAAAAAAAAAAAAGAAAGGATTTTAAAAACTGACCAAAGGTTTAGAATCCATTGTATTTCTTTTTTCTTAATGTTTATTTATTTTGAGAAAAAAAAAGAGAGAGAGAGAAAGCATGAATGTGAGGGGCAGAGAGAGTGGGAGGGGGAGAATCTCAAGCAGGGTCCATGCTGTCAGTGCAGAGCCTGATGCAGGGCTTGATCCCACAACCGTGAGATCATGACCTGAACCAAAATCAAGAGTCAGACACTTAACCATCTGGGCCATGCAAGTGCCCCGAAGAATCCACAGTATTTCCAAATCAATGCACAACATAACAGTGGAGTTGTTTCTCAACCAACACCTCCATAAGTGCAGCTTGGATATAAATTATCAACATGCCTCTTGTGTATCTAGGTTTGTCGACTAAAAAAAGGGGTCTCAAAGCCCTGCCAAGTCTTCTTTATGCCACTCAAAGCAGGAGGACTCCTTAATATCCTTGGGACAGAAGAACAAGAGTTAGACCAGAAGCCAGGGAACCTAACTGGCCTTTGCCCTCCTTAACACCCATGTCATGGAAGTTACAGGCACTTAGGGCCACCCTCCAAAACGTTTTTCCCTTGCTCCAACCCCAAGACAGTGCTTATTCTTAAGTTCCTTCCTTCTCTTTCCCCTTAGGAAGAAGATAAGCCAACTCTCTATGTGTTCAATGCTGTGACCCAAGAGACAATGCCAATGATGGAGAACATCTCCCTTCTTAGTAAAAAAGTGTCTGATCTGAGAACACTGGTAGCTCTGAGATGTGGCTTTCCCGTGAGTGTCTTCTGTCTCCGGACCCCAAACGGAATGGAGATGTATGACTGCAACACCCTCAGGGACTACCAAACAGACATCGGTACTGCCCACTATATTTGATACTAACTACTGCTCAGCGCTAGGGTTCTTCGATACCAGATTTGCAACAAATGGAGCAATTGTTTCCAAACTAAAACTTCTGTAACCTCAGTGGGGATGTAAGTTATCCATACACCTCTCTGGTAGCTGGGTCTGTAGACTAAGAAATAAGAAAGGTCTCATAGCCCTGCCAAGTCTTGTTCTCTTTTCTCAAAGTAGGATAACTTGTTAATATCCTCGGGATAGAAGAGCAAAACTCAGACCAATTTATATGTTTCTCTTTCAAAATATATTTCAAGAATACATAGAAGGAAGTTCAAATACACATTCTTTTTCTCCTTTTTAACACGAATGGTAGCATGTGAGACTTGCAATCTTATTTTAAGATATTATCAGTTACGTTAATCTTTTAAACAGCATGAAGCAGATACTGTGCAGGCATTCATCCCTGATGTATAGATTAGTGAGCTGGCATTCATCCCTGATGGACACATTACAACCTTTATTTAAATATTGTACTTCCAGGTTGTGACTGCTGTAGCCATACACCATGAAGACAAAATCAAAGGACCATCAGATTGTTTTAACTCTATTGGAAAATGGTTCAAACCTTACAGAGATTCTTGCTTGAGGTGAATGAATCTTTGTGATAATTAGCAGAAGTTTAGGTAACGTTGTGTTGTCACATTTGTTGCAATGGAATTGGACTTCTCCCAATTTATAGTAGGGCTTTGTAAACATCATTGAATTAGGCAGTTTTGCTTTTTATAACTGCTAAATTTTCATTTATTGTTATTTCTCTTGACTCTTATATTTGCTAATTCTTTCATGGTACTTTAATTGAGGCTCTCAAAACTTTTGACATCATTTATCATCCTGTTTTTGACCAAAGGAAGTGATGTTCTGGGATTTGTCCTGAGAGCACCTCACAGTAAAGCACATGCCAGTCTGCATGCTTGCTAAGAGATCAGCCCTGCCCAGAAGATGGTGGAGGCTTATGTGAGTAAGGACACACAAGAGGCATTTGTCCCCAAGCAATTTATGATCTAGTTATTTAATGAAACATAAAAGGATACATGAGAAAATTAGGGTGACTGCTCTTCAGGCCTATGGTACTCAGATTATAATATGACAGTTTACAGCTAGAAGAGAATTTAGAAATGGCTTGGTCTAACCTCCAATTTTTATAGATTTAAAGAAAGCAAAAATATTCCAAATGGTTGAATGATTTGCTCAGGATGTGTCAAGGATAAACCAGGCCTCCTAAAATGACCACCTAGGAATGATGGTTTTCAAATGTCAGGTTCTAGGGGCTCAAGTATGACCAGAGTAGGCTGCTTTGGCCACCATTAGAACACAGGCCATAGGAGGAGAGGCAAGGAAAGAAGAGCCTCAAAGAGAAGGGAGGAAAAGTCTTTGGGCTGCTTCATATCTTTGTGCAAAGCATCCCTAGTGTTCCTCAATAGCTAGTCCACCTTTTTTAACTAGAGGGTAAAGGAGTTACGATCAGCCTGTCTTCCAGGTTCTCCCCTTCCCAGTCAATGAGTCATCCCTGATGCTATCAAGAGTTGAAAATTGACCCCTTTCTAAAGACAGTGGAAAATCAGAAGGCTTCTGAGAAACAGTCAAGCTCATATTGAAAATCAAGGACTTCAGGGGTGCCTGGGTGGCTCAGCTGGTTAAGCATCCAACTCTTGATCTTGGGTCAGGTCATGATTTCGCCATTTGTGAGTTCAAGCCCTGCGTTGGGCTCTGTGCTGACAGCACAAAGCCTGCTTGGAATTCTCTCTCCCTCTATATCTGTCCCTACCCCACTTGTGTTCTCTCTCTCTCTCAAAATAAAGAAATAAACTTAAAAAAAAAATCAAGGACTTCAGTAGCTCATTTAGTCTGGAAATACTTACTAGCTCATATAGAGAGATGCAAAACTGCTTCTGCACTCCAAGCATTTATAATAAAGTGGTAGAAAGAAGGCATGCACATATATTTAGTTATAATCCAATAAGTCAGCTCAGTGTAGGCTGAAGGGCTCAAGGGAAGGCATTCTGGAGAATGCTGGGTGTGAGCACACAAAGATAATCATCTGAAATGAAGAAGGGAAGACATTCCAGGCTTCTGAGCCAAAAGAAAAACACAAGCCACAGGTTCACAAACATGGGTTTAATCCAGGGAAGACAAATATCAGGAGACTGTTCCAAAGAGTGGAGGAGCCTCGCTGAGACCAATAGGAAACACAACTGGGGTCAGATTGAGAAAGGTCTTAGGGGTGAGGCAACAGAACTTAATATGTAAGCTTAATATGCTTGCCACCAGAGCCATGTACATTCTGGAACAGAAATGTTTTAGCAGAAGTTTAATCTGGTAGCAAGCAGCATGAAATACAGATAGGAGTGAAGAGAGAAGCAAGGTGATACGCCAACAGGCTTTCTGAGAATCCCAGTATTAACCAATTCCACTAGCAACAGAAGAGATGAATCTGAGAAACCCAGGAAGTAGAGACAGGATGTCAGGCTGAATCATATTTAAGAAGAGGGAAGCACCAAGGCTCTGACACTAGGACGGTGGTGGTAAAATTTGGGAAAAGGAGCTTATGCTTTGGGTCCTGAACTTTAGATATAAAGAAACTCAGAGAGTATGGTTTATTTCCTAAAAGTTACTCTGCTAGTTGGTAGCAAAGTTGTAAGTACATGTGACATCATCTAATTCTCCTCCATGACAAATATGGGGTGAGGGCTTAATGATGGGTTGGGTTAGCAGATACTGCTGTAGGCGTCCTGCCCATGGGTCAGGGGCCAAGCCCTAGGAGATGTGCTTTCCTGAGAGAGTAAGTACAGAAAGGAACATGTCAAGGGCCAAAGGCCAGTGGTCAGGACATGCTGAAGTCAGGGCAAGTAGACAGAAGAGGAGTCAGAAAAGGAGACATGCAAAGTTGTCAGAAGTGGGAGGGAACTGGGACTTTGCATTGTCACAGATGACAAGGAAGAGACTGTTTTCAGGATGCTGGTAAAAGGCCAAAGACAATGTCTGAGAAAAACTTTTTGATTTGGCTTAAAGGTCACTGGTGAGCTCAGAGCAGTTTTAATAAAGAGGATGGAGACAGAAAGATTTCAGGGATTAAAAAAAAGATAAGTAATTAGAGGATAAAGGATGTTTTTGGTGATAGAATATTTAATGATGAACTTATCAAGAATTTGCCAAAGCTAAACATTCTCTAATATTTGTGATTTTGTGACTTGAGGCTTATTGGTACATCATATAGGTACAACACACACCCACACCCCCACACCCACACCCACCTTTTCTTGTATCAATGTGTATGGGACATTTATATGTTCATTTTAGCCTCATTTCTAGGTTTTTTTTTATTTTTAAATATTTATTTTTTTATTGAGAGAGAGAGAGAGTGCAAGCAGGAGAGGGGCAGAGAGAGGGAGACATAGAATCTGAAGCAGGATCCAGGCTCTGAGCTGTCAGCACAGAGCCCAATGCAGGGCTTGAACTCATGAACCGCAAGATCATGACCTGAGCTGAAGTCAGATGCTTAACTGACTAAGCCACCCAGGCACCACGAGCCTCATTTCTAGTTCTTAAATCGTTATCCTGGCTTTTGCTTTCCTCTTGCTTATCTATGTGCTTGTTTGCTAGTTACTCTGTCTATATTTTCTATATGCTTATAAACTGACATTAATCCTTTCTGGAACAACTGTGCCTTACAAACAAGTGAATGAAGGAATACCTTTCCTTTACAGAATGATGCCATTGGTATTTTTCACTATAAATGCCATGTGGCATGTATTCGTGGCCAGAATGAGCACATTGTATCTCAGAGACTATTCCAGGAGCAGGGTCCTATCAGACCCTAAAATCTCAGCTGGCTCAAAGGCCCTTCTACCAGCCCTTAGGCCCCTTGAAGACCTACACGTTACTTTAATTCATTTTATAAATGAGAAAAATGAGGCTCAAAGAAGTTAAGTGACCAGCTCAAGGTCATACTGCTAATAAATCATAATCACACACTCAGGATTGGGTTCTTTCCAACAATTTATATTGCCAACTTTTATTGGCACCTACTTTTATTCATGCTCTTTAATTTCTGATAAATGTGTTGTTTTGCTTCCCACTAGGGGAAACCCACACCAGAGAAGTGATTTCCATATTCAGGAAGAAAAATCTCAGATCAGATAGGCAGATATTGACCTCAAAGTATGGATGAGGAATCCGGAACCTTGGGATACAGGGACCACATAGGGAGAAGTTGAAGACAATTACCTAGAACAGGCACTGTTGCTCATACCTGCTTTCCTGAATGGCTTGGCATGATGATCTGCTCATAGAGAGTGAGCAGATCCAGGTTTTATAAACATATACCATTTTGGGGGTCTTTGAAAAAAATTAAAAATTAAGAAGAGAGGATTAGAAAACTCATATAGTGAGAGGTCCTGAAGCTTAAGTCTCATTAGTTTTACTTCCACTTACAACATAGCATATTTCAAGTAAATTTCTATTTTTCCAACAGAATTCTTAAACTTATGAAGACATTTAATATGTGACAAAAGAAGCATTACAAACCAACTGGGATGGAAGGATTATCCAATAAATGGTTAACTTGCTTAGAAGTTCTCTGGATTTTCAAAAGTTGAGCATTAAGAGGAAAAGCATCCATTGTTACCTTTGTTCCTTCAGAAATGAGGACTGCTTCATTGCAAGGAACTAAAATTAATAGTTACAACACCTGTAACAATTGTTCCCAGATACGGAGTTAAAGGAGAATAAAATACAGGGCTCGATGGAGATGCCCTACTGCTGATGAGGATTTAAATCATATAGCCTTCTCTGCAGTTTTCAGAATCAGGGTTCATCGACACTGGACAGGATGATCGAGGAAGAGCTGAGATCCTAATGCTAGGCAACCACTTAGGAAAGGGCAGGTGGGCCAAGAAGAAGGAAGTTAGTCTCAAATAAGTCCTGCTGGTGGGATCCCTGGGATAGGTAGATAGATCAGTCTGCAACTACATTTAGGAAGGCAGAAGTTGATCTCAGGGTGACCCAGCAGGGGCCTGGTGGGTGAGCCATAGCATAGCATCAAGGTAGTGAGTGAATGAATAAATAAATAAATTACATAAGAGGTGACAAACCAGACAAGCTAGTTGTTGACATCAGAGGCTCTGACAACACGTAACAGAAATCTAACCCCAGAGATTGGGGTTCAGAGTAAGAACTTCAGCTCCAGGCTCAGAGAATGGATGAATCTCAGTTCTAAAACCCAAAAGGTAGAGTAGGATACTGACATTCTTGTTCTGGAGCACAAGGTGGGGGCTTGGTCAGGAGGGATAAAAAGGCAACTTGCTAGAACTGAGACAATATCTGAGCCAGATGAACAGAAATGCCAACTTCCCACCTGAACTACTGGCTTAACATATTCCCTTTTACTAGAATTAAGGTTATTTCCTGGCCCTAGAGCTTGGCTGGCTCTTCAGATGGAAGCTGTGCGGCCTCAGCTGTAAAGGATCAAGGAGGCTGCGGTACAGTGTCAATCAGGCTTTTCAATGCTCATCTGTGGATAACAATTTTTTTTAAGAGAGAGGGAGAGCAGGAGCTGGGGACAGGGGCAGAGAGGCAAAGGGAGAGAGAGAGAATCTCAAGCAGGCTCCAAACTCAGCACACAGTCTGATGCAGTTCTCGATCCCATGACCCTGGAATTGTGACCTGAGCCAAAATCAAGAGTTGGACACTCAACTGACTGAGGCACCCAGGGGCCCCTATGGGTAATTTTTATAGTAAACTACAAACACAGCAAATCACTTAAGTCAGGAGATGAAATAAATGTACTTGGAACAGTGTTTAAAGTCCCTTGTTTTCAGTGCTACTCATAGGAGTCAAACCTTTAAATAAGAAAGTTTAAGAACAGCAAGAAGCTTCAGAGCAACTAAATCTATTGCATCAAGGATAATAAACACCTGCAAGTATTTATTATAAACTTATTATGTGTCTGGGCCTGAGGGTATGTATGGATAAGCCAAGTCACACATATTCCCAGTTCCTACTGCCAAGGCCATCATATTGATTCAAAGGCAGTCAGCCAATCTACAGATTGTCCAATGACATCAGCTCTCACAGCTGAGTCAATTAAATTCTTGTTTGGAGACAAAGATAACACAGAGGACAGGAATGTAGGCACAGAAGCCAGATTGCCTAGGTACAACTCCTGATTCCACTACTTACTGGGTATGTAAAACCTGGGCAGTTTACTGAATCTCATAGTGCCTCAGTTTCCTTAGATGTCAAATGGAGAGAATAATACAACCCATACTTAGGATTGTTGTAAATGTAAAGTACTTATTCATGTAAAGTACTTAGAATAATGGAGAGCATATAATAAACATTCAATGAGTATTAGCTGTTCATATTCAATATATTATTATCATTAATTATTACTAGCCTTGTGAATTCCAATTGGGAAATATAGAGAGACAAAACTGGTTATCAGTGTGGGCAGAAAATTCACGGTGTCATGACGTAAGGTTGGGTCATGGCAAAGCAATGTTGCACGCATACCTCAGCTACGGCAGGACAAACTGTAAGAAGGCAGGGCAGCCTGTTAGCAGAGAAAGGGAGGAGACACAAAGAGCTAGAGGGCTTGAGAAAGAGAGAGAGAGATCCTGGAGCTCCTGGGAGTTGGGGAGTGGCCCATCTTGAGTACTTTTGTTCGCAACGTACAGCAGATCTGGCCCTTGACTCAGTACAATAAACCCCATTTTCCTGAGGGCCTCCTTGCAGCCCAAAAGTATAACTAGAACAGAACCCACAGACTGGATGAGACATAATGCTTGGGCTCAGAGAGTTCTCTGTCAGGGTTTATAAACTGGGAATTCCAAAGCAGAAATGTATTTTTAACAATAAAGACTTTCAACATACATTATGGTAACCAGTTGAACAGTCCTTTTATCTATTGAGAGCGGTGAGCTAATGACATAATTAAGAAGGGCTTCCCGGAGGAGGTGATTCCAGGGTTGCATCATAAACTATTGGCAGGAGGGCGTGGGTAAGAAGTCACAAGAATTCAGACAGCAAAAGGAGAGACCCCAAGACCAGAAACAGCCTATTGTGCACACTGAAGTGCAGGCCGGCCTCCTGGGCTACAAAGGGCTAGGAGGGCAGTAGGTGGCCAAAATGGATTTGGGAAATAGGGTAGAATTTCCTTCAACAAATATTTACTGATCATCCACCATGAGCCAGGCACCACCAAGGAAAGTGAACATAGAGCTGTGAGTAACAGTGGCAAGATTCCTAGCGTCTTGAAGCTTGCAGTTCAGTGGGAAAGGCAAGCAGCACTGAGTAAACAGAAAAAGAGCAAATTTTAAATAGAAATGAGAACTTCTTAGTAAAAGGAAAACAGGATATGGGAATAGGGAGTCATGTGGTAGCATGGGGGGGGGGGAGGCTATTAGATGGTTAGCTAGAAGAGGAGATGACAGTTGAGCAGAGACCTGAATAAAGGGATGAGGAGGCTGGTGGGAGCTTCCGGAGGTAGATTTAGGTGAAAGATCATCTAGGCCTGAAACAGGGTGGAGCCGGGGAGACAGAGGCAAGGAAATGGTTCTTAAACTTTTATGAGATAAACTTTTCAGGCCTTAGCTATTGTGCGTGACAAAAAGGGAAGGACAAAGAGTAACTCCTCAATGTCTAGCTGAGGGAGGTAACAAGGAAGACAGTGGTGCCACAAACTGAGACACAACACAGGAGGAAGAGTAGGTTGAGGAAAGATGAGTGGTCTTTCAGAACGATGGCTTTATAGTGCACTCTCTTAGATGCCTGTGTCCCCAGTAGGGGGACTCGAGCTGAAGCAGAGGCCTGGTGTGGAGATTTGGACTTTGGAATGAACGCCATGTGGGTGGTCAGTGAAGCCAATAGCATCACTGAGATTGCCTTAGTCAGCCAATATTCAGTGAGCACTTATTAAGTGCCAGGCTATGTGGCAAGTCTTGAAGGAACTTTCTTTTTAGTGAGGACATGAAAAACAAAAAAGTCCAAACAAGAAAAATGATTTAAAGTACTGATGATAGGAGCTATGAAGAAGTTAAAATAAAGTCATAGGATAAAGACTAAAGGAGTTGGGGGGCAGGGGGCAGGGGGCAGTGGTGGCCAAGAGGGTCCTTTGTGAGGACATGATGCTTGAACTGAAAACTGAATAGGGACACTATCCTGTGAAAAGCTGGATGAAGACCCTTTGAAGCAAAAGAAATTACAAGTCTTCAGGTCTTGAGATGGGAGTAGACATAGTGTGTCTGAAGGACAGGTGAAAGGTCAGAGTGGCTGGGACAGAGTGAGTGAGCCAGACAGGAAGGAGATTGGGTTTTATCCCGGGGGAATGTGTAGAGAAAGAAAAGAAGGCTGAGGAAAGAAGATTCCTAAAAAACACCAGCCTGAAAGACAAAGGGTATGAGGTGCTACCTAGCGTAGACCAGGAGAGAGTAGACTTTTGAGGAGCAAGTGACAAATTCTCCAGCAGCAGGATGCCTGGGTGGCTCAGTCAGTTGAGTGTGTGACTCTTAATTTCAGCTCAGGTCATGATCCCAGAGTCTTGGGATCAGGCTGCATGCTGAATGTGGAGCCTGCTTGGGATTCTCTCTCTCTCTTCCTCTGCCCTTCTTCCCTACTTGCACTTCCTCTCTTTCCCCATTAAAAAAAAAAAAATTCTCCAGTGGCAATGAACACATTACTTTCATGTTCATAATACAGAATATCTATTTTGTGAAGGATAAAACAAAAGGATCATTCAACTCCACCCACAGCCCGCTTGTAAGCTAATGGCCCCAAAAGCCCATTAGTCCTGTCACAGTTTCTTCAGTTTCCTTTTCCAACATACTGGCTTCAGTTGACATGGTGATGTATAAATTTTTTTAATGTTTATTTATTTTTGAGAGAGAGAGAAAGAGTATAAGCAGGGGAGGGGCAGAGAGAAAGGGGGACACAGTATGCGAAGCAGGCTCCAGACTCTGAGCTGTTAGCACAGAGTCCAATGTAGGGCTAGAAGTCACGAACGTGAGATCATGACCTGAGCCAAAGATAGATGCTTAACCGATTGAGCCATCCAGGCGCCCCTACATGGTGATGTATATGTCAGCACGGAATCAATGTCCACAGGACTATTTTAAGATAGGTGCAAAAAAGTATTGCAGCTTATATGCAATTGCTGTGCAGCTGGGAAAACGGAAGTGCACAGAAGTTAAATGGCTTTTCCAAGTGACTGCAGGCCTAAGCTAAAAATAGCATCCCTGTCTACTTAGTCCAAGGTTACTTTTCGATTTGCATCTAGCTTGTGCCTCTGTTGAAGAAAGCTATCCTTAGAAGTTTTATGGATTTCTAAACCACAGTGATAGACTGGGATGATTAACTGCCTCTCTTGATCCACAGGCACAACACTTCGTTTGGACGTCTGGGATGGATGGAAGGAATTTCTGATGGGTTGTCTTCTGGGACAAAAACTTAAAGTCCAACGCTATTTATCAAATGAAGGACGAGTACTCAAGTATGGAGATAAGACAAATGCTAAATTAAGTAATTTTTACTGAACTTCCATAGGACCTTGAGCCATCAATTCACTCTACAGCTGGAGTGCTGCACCATGCCAATTCCACTTAGCATGAATTAACCTGAAATTATTATTGAGATTTGCTGGAAAAAGATAGCAGGGATGTCACCAAGGCTGACTGCCTTTGGTGATGGATTGCAATTCAGGTAGACTTTCCTCAGGAAACACTAACTATTTAAATAAGTGATGTCAGTTTGGTTTGGAAATCAGACTTTTAACAGCACTTTGAAAGCCCGTCAGAATAAGTACCTTGCCACCCTCATATTCAATTATCCTAAAAAGCACTGATTGCTAACTGATTGGCTGAAACATTGGCTGCCTCTCCCTAAGCTCCCAAGGAATTTTTCAAACTGCTTTTAATACAAGCCTTCATACTTCTGCCATACATGAACACGTGTGACTGGGGCAGTGGATGGTAGGCTCAGAGAAGCAGGTGGTCATTTTAATGTATCTCTGCAGTCAGCAGCTTCTCATACATGTAAGTTGCATTACTCTTTAGGTTTTAATTCAATGGTATTTTAGGACAGGGACCCCTCTTGGTGATTCAATCATGCTTTACAGAAGCCCACACACCCAGCAAGAGCTCTAAGGGCTCTAAGAAGTGACAGAATAGAAAACAGCTTCTGTGATTGTATATAATATTCAATATTCTGAATTAATTTCTATTCAGAGATAGTGATACTTCCCTTTTTTCATGTTCTAAATCTGAAGAAATGGCTGTATTGCATTGTTACTTTAATAGTGCATATTTATTGAGTACTTTATAACAAGACACTGTGTTACATGTATTACCTAATTTTATACTTAGAACAATTTTATGAGGTAGATACTCTTTTATCACCAATGTCACACAGCTAGCCAGGGCACAACTAGATACCAAATCCTAACAATTTAATTCTAATGCTCAGATGCTTAACCATTCCACTTGACTTAATCCTTAAGTAAAATCTGGGGAGCGTGAGCAGTGGGGGGTGTGGCTGTGTGCCTGCTTTAGACCCTGCCCCCAATGTACACCCATGCACATGGCTCAGCTGACCCAGCTGGGCCCACAGGCTCACTCAGTTCCAGGCCTTATCGGCTCTGGTGATGGGTTCCCAGACTGCAATCTCCCTGCCCACACTATCTGTAGTTCTCATCATGCTGAAACACACACACACACACACACACACACACACACACACACAGGAACCGGATAGACAAAGGCACACAGGAGAGGAGGGGAAAAAGAGAAAAAAAGACCTATCAGCTCAGAGAATATACATGATCAGGCTAAAAAGCTCCTTTTATTCTGTCACCCAATCAGCAATTATCTATTGAGCATATACCACACATGATCCTAGGAATATACCAATAAACAAGATACGGTCCCTGCCTTCAACCTTACAATCCAGTAAAGGAAACAAAAAAACAAGTAACAGTGTGCGTTGGTGGTATAGTGGTGAGCATAACTGCCTTCCAAGAAACAAGTCACCAATTCCTGGAGAAGCAGAATTGCAAAATGATTAGGGACACAAACTCCAAGGCCCTTCTGCCTAGGTTCATAGCCCTACTCCCCAAGTGTTTAGTGTGTAAACTTGGGCAAGTTATACAGTCATCCTGTACTTGTTTCTTCCTTGAGGAAAAGGGAGTAATAATTGCATCTGTCTCACAGAACTGTTTCAGAGATTGTGTGACTAAATCATCGGAATTTAGAGGGCTGGTTGGCACATGGAAAGCGGGACATAATTGCTACGTGCTGTTGCTGTCACCATTCAGTATGAAAGTGTCATGGCATGGATACAGTCATGATCCATGATATTGGATTGGGAATGTATACAGTGGGCAACTAACTAGACTTAGGGGATCAGGTAAAGCATCCTGAGAAAGGCAACTGAGGTCTGAAGGGCTGATACTTAGGCAAATGGGAGGGAGGAAAAAAAAAAAAGATATTCCAAAATTGATGGAACCACATGAACAAAGTCCCAGGGGGCAAGAGAATAGCTTCAAAGAACTGAAACAAGTTCCACATGGTAGGTCATGAAGTGAGAGGGAGCTAGTGGCCGGAGGCTAGAAGGATAAGGAGAGGCCAGCTCTTGCAGGCACCTGTAGGAATGTGAAGGAACTTGGGCTTTATCTTTTAAGTGCTGGTGAGACATTGAAGGAAGGTAGAGAAAAGCCATGATGAGACCTGCACTTTAGAACATTGCTCTGGTTGCAGTGTGAGGAATAGAGGCAGGCAGGGGACAGGGAGATAGTCAAGAGGTAACAGTGGCCTGAACGAAGCTTATGACAGCAGAGGTGTGGCTAAGAAAACTCGACTGTGAAAAGATACATTTAGAAGATAGAATCAGTTAGTCTAGGTAACAATATGAAGGCCAGTTAGTCCATCCAAGAGGGACTCTTCTCCCCAAAATAAGAAAACTGATCACATTCAGAGATGCTGATTTGCACTAATGAATTTTGGGAAAAAAAAATGATGTGTGAACCAAAATGCCACTGTATTAAGGCATAACTCTAATTAGTTATAATCTAACTGTGGGTCCTGGAGACCCACATGTTCTGAGAAGGTCATCTCCTCGTACAGGAAAATTACACAGGAAGCCGCATACACAACAAAAGATGGTGTGGTGAGCATGTAATCAGAGACAGGAGGGTCAGTTGGTTTTGGATGTAGGTGGTTTTGGATGATGCCAGGCAAGCTTGCCTCCATCTCTATAATGGGGTCCGATAGCCCTGCCCAAGTATATCCTGGACAATACTTAGTGGACTCTGTCTAGGTTTGCCTCCCTAACTCTTACTTCTCTGAACAGCCCCCACCAGTCATTTGACTTACGCTTTATGGAGTATTGGAGGGATAGTAGGAAGGCCAGTGTGGCTCTAGGACAGTGACAGGAAAGGGGGTTGTGGAAAGTGGGGCAGGAGAGCGGGGCAGGGGCCTGATTGTAAGAGGCCTTGTAGGTCAAGGTGAGGAGTTAGGATTTCAATTGCAATGGGATGCTATTGGAAGGTTCGGAACAGAGGATAAACTATCTCCCGTTTCAGGAATAAAAAGGTCACTGAGCGCTGTGTGAGGAAAAGCCCATAGGGAAATACAAGGAGGTGGGAGACAGTTAGGAGACTATGGCACTGGCGCTGGTGGGAGTGCAACGTAGTGGTTTAGATCTGAATAGCAGTAGAGACTTTGAGAAGCCAGAAAATAAGGGCTGATGGTAGAAAATACAAAACAAACATAGAAATCCATATTTCTAAAATGTGCTGGATTTCTTCCAGTACTTTCCCAATTAATATAAAGGTTACTGTTTTCACTGGGACTTTGAGTTTCATAAAAAAGAAAACCACTCCAAGGAGCCCACTTTGAATTATTTGCCTGTGCATAATGGGATAATCTATACAAGCAGGATCTGTGCAGTTTAAGCTATATATTACCATACACCTTTCCTGAGAACATTCTATGTAAAAGTTAAGAAGAAATAAATATCTTAACTAGTATGTTTTGTAACTACATTATCAGTTTGCTGACTTACTAAACTTACTAAACACCCACTCCCACTTGTTTCATTCACTCAGGTATCAGAAAAAGGTAGCTCTGTTCATCGCTGCCTTCTATGGGTACATCGAGCTCACTGAATGGGCCCTGAAGCAGGGCGTGCGGCCCGATGAGGCTGTCGGTGTTCACCCCTATCGAGCATGGTGCCATGAAGCCCTTCATGCAGATGTCTCTAAATGCCCCATTCATGCAGCTGCAGAAGCGGGCCAACTGTTGATTCTGAAGGCCTTTGTCAACTGCAGCGTGCTGTGCCTGGAATGTAAAAACGCAGCGGGGCAAATCCCCCTGACCATCGCATTTAAACACAAGCATAAAGACTGTGTGTTGTATTTATTGAGCAAAATGTGGTCCACGGTTTCTTTTCCGAAAATATCAGTTCCCATGAGGATTTATATTAAAATAAAACAATGGGTCCTCAAATCTCAGAGTCACAACCTTAATAAAAGCCAGCTTTGCGGCGCAAGGGTCCTTGGGGCAAAAGTTGGAGACACTGTGATGGTGGATGGTTTCACCACACCACAAATGACCTCCAAGGGCTGGCATAAGGCTCAGAACAAGGACTCACAAAGCACTGTGAGTAAGCTACCACCTCTCAAGGAAGAAACTGCAAGCAAGAAACCTATCAATCCTTTGGCAATTTCACAGCAGATCACAAGACGACAAACCTTGAAATTACCTCCACCGGTAGATGCAAATACGTTCTTTAAATTACAAAGACAGCAACAACAAAATCAGAAAAAAATTACTGCTGCAGCTAAGAAAAAAGAAAAGTTCATAAAAAATACATATCTCCCTCAAGTCCCCCTCCCTCCAGTTTCAAGAGTGGGCTATTCACACCCATCTTTTTACTATGCAACACCCAGTGCTGACTTTTTACTCAAATCGTCCTTTGCGTGCTTCTCAGAGCACAGTGGTAAGACTCCAAGGGAGAACGCCATCTACTGCTTAGCCGTGGCCAGGTAACGTTTTCTCTTTAAATACATAAGGACAAACCTTTAATAGGGCTGCTCTAGGGCAGGAAGTGGTCCATGAAGTCCTACCATGCCATATAATGTAATACAGGTTGTACGAATGCATCAGTATCCAGCTTCAAGGACCTCATCTTAGCCTTGTGTCTAGGACAAAATGAACTGATTTTACTGGCCAATCCAATCTGTGTAGTATCTGTGTAGTAAAAATCATTTTACTCCTCAGGCTTTCAGAAAGAAAAGAGACAGTAGAAAGAGTTGTATCAAATAACAAGGTCTGGGGCACCTGGGTGGCTCCGTTGGTTGAGTGTCCAACTCTTAATTTTGTCTCAGGTCATGATCCCAGGGAGTGAGCCCTGCATTGGGCTCTGCCCTAAGCATGGAGACTGCTTGAGGTTCTCTCTCTGTCTCTCTCTCTCTGTGTCTCTCTCTCTCTGTCTCTCTCTCATTCTCTCTCCTTCCCTCTATCCCATCCCCCACTCACATGTTCTTTCTCTCTAAAAATAAAATAAAAATAACAAGGCCCCTTGACTCTTTTTTTAACTAATAAGAAATTGTTAATAATTAAAGGGAGAAGGGAGAGACTTGAAATGGGGGAGAGACACATCAAAAGTGTCATGGAAGACTGGATGGTAATGGAAGTGGAAGGAAAGAAAGGAACAAGTGAATAACAGACTGAACCATAAAGACTTCAGCTGACTTACTGGGCAAGATATATTGGTTGGGAAAGATCTATATTGGACAGGGTGATAGAGTTGACATTAATATTAAAGGTCAGCTTAAAAAGTAATCCATTGTCACATTTAAAGACAAAAACCAGTGTATCAGGAGTGGACTTTTCAGGCACATTCATTTCATAAGATAAAATTTGACATATTGGTCATCAGATTTCACTGAAAACACAACTCTGATCAGATCTCAGGTCCCATCCATTACTTATGTGGTTTTTTTTCGTTCTAATATTACAGTAGAATATAGATTTATGAGTGGTTTTCCCCCTTACTCAATATAATGAAAAGGAAAGAAAAAAAAACAAGGCTAGATTGTTTCAGTTGCCTTTCAGTATTTGTCTTTATTTCCACTCTACTTTATTTCAGCTAAGCTGTTGCCACCTAGTGGGCTATAAAACTGGCAAAATTTGGAACAGCACAATGAAACTAACTGCTTAACAACTTTAATTTTCATAATTCATGAGCTATCTCTGACTAGAATGTATAAGAGATAATCTAAAATTCTAGAAAAATACCCAAGAAAATTATTAATTGAAAACATTGGGGTGCCTGGGTGGCTCAGTTGGGTAAGCATCAGACTCTTGATTTCGGCTTGGGTCATGAACTCGTGGTTGGTGAGCTCAAGCCCCACATTGGGCTCTTTGTTGACAGTGAGGAGTCTGCTTGGGATTCTCTCTCCTTCTCTCTCTGCTCCTCCCCTGTGCATGCATGTGCGCAAGAGCGCTCTCTCTCTCAAAATAAATAAACATTAAAAAATTATATAGTTGGGGCGCCTGGGTGGCTCAGTCGGTTAAGCGTCCGACTTCAGCTCAGGTCACGATCTCACGGTCCGTGAGTTCGAGCCCCACGTCGGGCTCTGGGCTGATGATGGCCCAGAGCCTGGAGCCTGCTTCCAATTCTGTGTCTCCCTCTCTCTCTGACCCTCCCCCGTTCATGCTCTGCCTCTCTCTGTCTCAAAAATAAATAAAAACGTTAAAAAAAATTATATAGTTATCTTAAAATCATGCTGTAAACATAAGAAAGGAAGCACTGACTAGTTTTATCAATAGATGTACATTAGAAATCAAAAGATGCGCTTTTAAAACATTCTTAAGTGCTTATTATGTCCCAGAATGCAAACATGCAAAGGTAAAGCAAGGAGTTAATCCAGAACATTAATGATGAATGAGGCAAACTTGGATGGAGTTCAAATATTTGAAATACTAAGGTAATTTTATGCAAGATTGCTTCTGATAGAATTGGTGGAAGCCCTTTAAATTTCAAGAACTTTGCCAGACAAAAAGGGTGGTGGTAAAGAAAAGGAGTCAGGTACAGGTGCCAACATGGTCAAGGGCACTGCTTTATGAAAGGGTAAGAGAGAAATTTAGTTTTCAAAGAAGTCAGCAGATCTGCAAAAGGCATTTTAGGGGACAGGGAGAAACCGGCTGAAGATGAAACTAGCAAGGTAGACTGCATCTGCATGGAGAAGCGTCTTGGGTGCCCAAGTGGAGAGTGCGCTTCTTGTTAGGAAGTAGGTAGGAAGATCACGGAAGTTCTTTTTTTTTTTTTTTTTTTAATCAGACAAGTCACATAATCAGTTTGTGTTTATTCTGGAAGATGTATCTGGTGAAGATGTGTGTTAGAGTCACTGGGAAGAAGTCTTATTGAAGCTGTGGAAGGCCTAAAGTAGAGTTAGGAGGCTTCAATAAAGGAAGCAAAGAATGATAAAGACCTGGACTAGAGCAGAAATAGTAGGGAAGAGGAGAAAAGCCAAATATGACAGATACTTCTGAGGAACAATCTGCAAACTTTGATTGCTAATTAGATGTAGAAGTAGAGAGAGAAGGAGGAATTGAGTTTTATTTCTAGAGTTAGACATGGTGAGGAGATAGCAAAGTCACTGTGTTATTAGAGCAAGGATACTGAAGGGGGCAGGTTTAGAAAGAAGATAAAAGACATGGAAATTGGAAGTGTCAGTCAGGATTTAGGAGTCATGGATATGTGAGTTGAAGCAATTGGTAAATAAGGCCTCCCAGGATGAGGGTGCAGAGAGAGAGGAAGACAAAAAGGACAGAACCTCAGAGGACCCTTCTAAAGTAAATCACATTTGGGATGCCTGGGTGGCTCAGTTGGTTAAGCATGTGACTCTTGGTTTCGGCTCAGGTCATGATCTCATGTTTTTGTGGGTTCAAGCCCCGTGTCCAGCTCCATGCTGAGGTGCGGAGCCTGCTTAGGATTTTCTGTCTCCCTCTCTTGCTGCCCCTCCCCCACTTGCACTATGTCTGTCTTTCTCAAAATAGATAAGTAAACTTAAAAAAAATAAAGTAAATCACATTTATATCCTACAAAGTAGGAGTAATGATATTCAAATCTACAAGTCCTTATTAGCATATAGTCAGGGAATAGCTACTATAAAACATTAAATTTCACTGCATTTCAGTTAAAGCCTATTTAATATCATTTTTTGAATTAAAAACATTTTTTTTTTTTTATTTTAGAGAGAGTGTACAAGCAGGGGAGAGAGGCAGAGGGAGAGAGAGAGAATCTTAAGCAGACTGCACACTCAGCGCGGAGCCTGATACAGGACTGAACCCTTGACACTGAACCCTTGTCAGATCAAGAGTCTGACACTTAACTGACTGAGCCCACCCAGGCTCCCCAAGGCTATTTAATATATATCTTATCAATGAAAAATAACATGTTTCTGTTGTGGAGGAAAAGGAAGAGAAGGGAGACACCAGAGAATATATCATCTATATAAGGATGCCTGGGGATACAGAAAAAGATTCAAGCTAGAGAATTCTGTATGACATTGATTGGTTTTCTGATTCTAGGTGTGAGTGCTAAATTTCTAGTATTTCTTGGGAAAATAACACTTCCACTGCTTCACAAGGAACCAGTTTCAGAAAGATTCCAACTTTCTATTTTATAACCTATCTGTGTGAGAAGATAAACTAGCCACAGTTACAAAATGAACCTTAAGATTTCTATCATTTCAGCAACAAACAGGGACAAGATTGGACTTCCTTACAATTTTTTTTTGTCTTGTTTTCTTGCAGTGCCTTTAAAGAGAAACGATGGCTTCAGCAGTTAGGAATAGCAAGAGTTCTAGCCAAAAAGAGCATTTCTAACCTGACCACACAAGGAGGCCTGACAGCATGTGAAAATCTTCCAGAAATTGTGCTTTGAAGAGTCATGACAACCTCAGTTTGGGCAAAGACCTGATCAAACAGAACCTTCAGTTCTAATGTTAACATTTCAAGTAATTAATGCTATAAGTTCTAATAATAGTTCTAATGCTACACAACTATCAACAGGATATTTAATATCTAACACCAGGTTTTCTTGAATTCCATCACTGGCAGTGAACATTCCAGGCATGTGTTTTGCATAGTTTGAGAAAAGAATCTATAAGCAATGGAAGGTAGTAGTCGCCTTACAGAGTAGGGAAACTGGAAGGATGGGAACAAAGAATGGGGGTGAGAACTTTTACAGTTTCTCTTTTTTTGTTTTCCTGGGTTTATTTTTAATGCTTTCTTTTTTTTTTAAACCATATTAATGTAGAACATAATAAAAATAAATTCATTTTAAAAGTAGGACGGTTACAAACATCCTCCTACAAAAGTCAAGTTCTGGTCTTAGATATCTTTTGAACTTCTGCTAAAACATTGCTTTCCATTAATTTTTTTAAATTGATACACACAGTGAATTGCACAAATCTTAAACATAAGATTCTATGGCTCTGACAAATATATACATCAATATAACCAATACCCCAGTCAAGATGCAAATACTTCCATTTCCCCAGAAAGTCTCTCCAAGCTCCTATAACTAAGTCCATCCTAATCCCCTATAGGCATCCACTTCTCTGATTTCTGTACCCATGCATAAAGTTTTCTAGTCAAAGAAATCATATGATTGGTCACTTCTGTTTGCTTTTGTTGCTCCGTGTAATATTTATGCTGTTGCATGTATCAATAGCATTTTCTTTTCTCTCTCTCTGTAGTGATATTCTTTTTCATTCCTGGTATTGGTAACTTTTGCTTTCTCTACTTTTCTTTTTGTCATAAAGAGTCTTGCTGATGACTTATTGTTATTAAACATAAATGGTTTTTATCAATTTTAATAGTTTAGTTTTTACAGTGAACTATTCCTTTTAATTCTTTCTATTGTATATTTGTGTTCTAATTTGTTTCTTTTTTTTTTTTTTACAGTTTTTACTTCTCTGATTAAAATTTTCATCTGTCATCCAATGTTTTGGACATATTATTCATAGTTATTTTGGAGTCCAGGTCTAATAACTCCAATATCTCTACTTCCTTCATTCAGATCTTTCTTTGACTTTTCTTTATTACCTAGTATATTCCATTGTATGGATACACCATAATTTATCTGTTCAGCTGTATGTGTATTTGGGTTGCCTATAATTCTGTGTTATTGTGAATAAAACTACTCTGAATATTATTGTAAAGGTCTTTTCCTGGACATAAGCTTTCATTTTTCTTCGGCAAATACCTAGGAGTGGAATTATTGGATAATATATTGGATAAATGTATATTTAACATTATAAGAAATTGCATAACAGTTCTCCAAAGTGGTTTTATGATTTTATACTCCCATTAACAACGTACAAATGTTCTGATTGTTTCACATACTTGTCAAAATTTGGTGTCATCAGTGTTTTTGATTTTGTTATTCTAGTGGATTTGAAATGACATTTAATTATGGTATTAATTTACATTTCCTTGATGACTAATGATACTGCAGGCTTTTTCATGTGCTTATTGGTCATTTGTATATCTTTTGTGAAGTATCAACTCAAGAGTTTTGCCCATCTGAAATATTGGGTTGTCTTTTAATTATTAGTTTATTGGAGATTTTTACATACTCATGATACAAATTCTCTGTATGATACAAATACATACAGATATATGTATCGTAAATATTTTTTCACAGGCTGTGGCTCACTTTTTCATTTTATTAATGGTGCCTTTTGACGAATGAAAGTTTTTAACTTTGATGAAGTACAATTTATCATTTTTTTTCTTTTATGGTTAACGTCTTCCATTTTCTCTTTAAGAATCCTCTGCCTATCTCAAAGTTGTGAAGATATTCTCGTATGTTTTCTTCTAGAGGTTTCATAGTTTTAGTTTTTACGTTAGGTCTATAGTCCATCTTGAATTACGTTTGTGTGTGTAATATGACGTGAGCATCAGGATTCATTTTTTCCCCCTGTTTATCAAATTGCTGTAGCACCAGTTGTTGAAAAAACCATCTTTTCTCTCATTGAATTACCTTGGTATCTTTGTCAAATATCAGTTTACAATACTTATGGATCTATTTCCAGACTTTTGTTCCATTGATCTACTTACTTATAATTATACTATACCACACTGTCTTAATTACTATAGTTTTATAGTGGGCTTTGAAATCAGGTAGTATGACTATTCCAGCTTTGTTCTTCTTTTTCCAAGTTTGTTTTGGCTTTTCTTAGTTTGTTTCCAACAACTAACAAACTTAGTTTGTTTTCTTAGTTTGGCTTTCCAAGTTTGTTTCCTTTCATTTCCATATAGATTTTTTTTATTTTTTGAACATTTATGTATTAAAATAAATGTCTCTAAAGAGATACAGAGCGAGAAAGAGCATGAGTGGGGAAGGGGCGGGGAATGGGGGGGGGGCGGACACAGAATTGGAAGCAGGCTCCAGGCTCCGAGCTGTCAGCACAGAGCCCAACATGGGGCTCAAACCCACAGACTGCAAGATCATGACCTGAGCCGAAGTTGGACGCTCAACTGACTGAGCCACCCATGTGCCCCTTTCCATACAGATTTTTAAATAAACTTGTCATTCTCTATTAAAAAAACCTGTTGGGATTTTGATTGGGCACAAGTGATATCTTAATAATATCGAATCTTGCAACCCATGATGTATTTCTCTATCCATGGTATATGTCACCATTTATTTATATCTTCCTCTATTTCTTTCATCATTTTTTTTTTTTTTAGTTTTTGGTGTAAAACTCTTGTTAAAATTTTCTTTTTAAATTTTTAATGTTTTTATTTATTTTTGAGACAGAGAGAGACAGATCATGAGCAGGGGAGGGGCAGAGAGAGAGGGAGACACAGAATCCGAAACAGTCTCCAGGCTCTGAGCTGTCAGCACAGAGCCTGATGCGGGGCTCGAACTCATGGACTGTGAGATCATGACCTGAGCTAAAGTCGGACGCTTAACTGACTGAGCCACCCAGGCGCCCCCCTAAAGTTCATTTTTTAAAAATACCTTTAAGTTTCAAGTTAGATATTTGGAGTTGGGCCACATAGAAGATTAATGTAAAAGAAAATACAAAGATGATGCCAAATAGATATAAGGCAGCATGTGTATAGGTGCTAGTTCATTGTAGAGACAAGAAGGGATAGATAGTAACTGGAAGAGGACCCAGGTTCTGGGGCACTGGTAACATTATATTTCTTGATCTGGGTAACTAGGTGTGTTCAATATGAGAAAATTCAACAAAAAGTATTTTTTATCTTTTCCATTTTATGTACCTATTTTATAATCCAATTGAAAAGGTGAACTAAAATAATTTTTAAAAAATCATAGGAACTAATTCATGCATTTTGCGCCAGATTCAGACCCATGAGAGGGCAATCCATGTGAGTGATGGGTATGACCAGGCTCTTATCCTCTTGACAGTATGTATGCTGAACCGAACTGCAATTCCTTGCAGAGGATGATAATATCTTACATAACATTGAAACACAGCCAAGGAAATTCTGGTGCAAAGATTCTGGGGCTGGGATGTCTGAGAAGGAAAAAGGAATGTGGGGATATCTCAAGGAAAAGGAAAGTGGATGAGGTGGAGGGAAATAGAAAAATAAGGAAAGCATGTGAGAGGACAATTGATATGAACCCTTTTTCCCTGCCAAAATCAAATGAAAAAATACTGAGTATATTTTCTTCACTTTAGCCCCAGAAGTAAAATGGCACGAAGTGACTTTAAGACCTTACGTACTTACAATGTAATACAGTTGTAAAGCATTAGTATTAGCATGTATAGGCATACCCTGGGACACTTAGCCTGAATCTTATTGGAATCAGAGTTAATCAGTTAATCAGTAGAAGTTGCTACCTTCTCTGTGGGGTTCCAAATCATTTTGTTCAAACCTCAAGTATTAGCTCATCATACTCATATTGACTTCACCTAATTGTCCCCCTCAATTTATTGTCATTGTGTAGAGGGAAAGACATTGTTTTGTTCACCTCCAAACTGCCAAGGCATAGCATATGCTTGCACCTTTGAGTAATTGCTCAACAAACATTTGTTGCATCAAATGAATGGATTTTAGGATGACTATGCACACAGAATTCTCAAAGATTTGGGCATATAAAATCTTCTATAAAATAGAAATGCTCCAGTTTGCAAATCTTTCAGTTTTTTAACATGAATTTATTGTTTAATTTGATCATTAAAATAAATTTCTTGGGGTTCCTGGGTAGCTCAGTTGGTTAAGTGTCCAACTCTTGATTTTGGCCCAGGTCACAGTCTCACTGTTCGTGAGTTTGTGCCCTGCACTGGGCTCTGTGCTGATGGTGCAGAGCCTGCGTGAGATTCTGTCTCCCTCTCTCTCTGCCCCTCCCCAGCTTGCTTTCCATCGCTCTCTCTCAAAATAAATAAATATTTAAAAATCAATTCCTTAATGTGAACTTATTAATTCATTTAAGCATGATAACAGCCCTGTATGGCACAGAAGGGCAATCATCATTAAAACACCCGTGGAGATGACACTAAAGTAAAGGGGACGATCAAGTGAAGTCAATACAGTATAATGGGGCACCTGGGTGGCTCAGTCGGTTGAGCGTCTGACTCTTGATTTTGGCTCAAGTCAGGATTCCGGAGTTGTGGGATTGAGCCCCAGCTTGTGGAATCACGCCCTATGTTGGGCTTCGTACTGAGCATGGAGCCTGCCTAAACTCCTCTCTCTCCCTCTTCCTCTGCCCCTCCACTGTTTGCATGCACACTCTCTTGCTCTCTTTCTCTCTCAAAAAAAAAAAAAAAAAAAAAAATCAAGAGGCTAAGTTTATAACATTTAAAAACAACTTGTTGGAGGCCTTATAGGAAGTGTGAAAGCCAGATCTGGAATCTAGACTTCAGATTTTTCATTCAGGTAATTTCCTCTAAACTATGATATGACATTTAGTAATAAAACATTGCTCTGGGGGTGCCTGGGTGGCTCAGTTGGTTGAGCGTCTGACTTCAGCTCAAGTCATGATCTTACAGCTTGTGAGTTCCAGCCCCACATCAGGCTCTGTACTAACAGCACAGGACCTGGAGCCTGCTTCTGATTCTGTGTCTCCCTCTCTCTCTGCCCCTCCCCCGCTCATGCTCTGCTGCTCCTGTCTCAAAAATAAATAAACATTTACAAAAATTTTTTTAAAAACAAACAAAAAAAACGTTGCTCTGTAAATTATCCCAGGGAGTTCTAACTCCCAGGTTGTTTCCCCCCAGCTATAACTTGGCTTCTTGACCACTTTCTTTGGCCACTCCATTCTGTTACTTCTATTCACCACCTTCACCCCCGCCACCCGCATTTTTAGTCCCTGAGATCACAGGGAAGAAAGGCTATATCATATTGGCATAGTATTATATCTACTTGTAGATTCATTTAGGCATTTCTTATTCCCCATGAAGGTATGATTCTTGAAGTATCTCCTTTGTGCCAGCTGAAACTGGTTCCTACTGCAATGATCCCCTCATTAACCCATGGATTCACTACAATCTTTGACATGTGTCCATTATATATTTGTCAAAAAATCATGATTTTACTTTTTTCTGAAAACTATTCTTAAATAATAGACATTTTCTCAATTAGGAATAAAAGCTTCTTCAGGAAACGATGCTATTTTTGCTGATCTCCAACTTACAGTCTAAGAAAATATTGTGCTCTCTCTGCAAATGCTGCTTCAAGACCTAACTGACAAATTTAAAGACATTCCTTTCTGTGCCCCTCCTTTCTGTGGAGGAAACAATTTCAACGTGAAGGACAAGGTACACACAGCAAACAGAGCTAAAACAACTTCCAATTTTCATTTCTGCCCAGGAGATAGTACAGAGAGAATTATCTCAATCCCTACATATAACAATAGATATGAAATCTCTCTCTACTCCCTCTTCTCTTTCCCCCCACCAACTTCCCCACCAAGGGGGGTGAGATTTGGAAAGTCCTGTTCCTATCAATTGGCAATTCCATAGTCTCCGATATTTGAACCACAGCAGGTGAGAAGAAAAAGCTAGGAAAAGACCCAAATTTTCACACTGTCTCAACACATAAAGATAAAAATATTGTTCTGAACTCTGCAAGCATCAGTCATTGTTGTCATCATCATCTTTTTTTTTTTTAATGTTTATTTATTTATTTTTGAGAGACAAAGAGAAAGAGAGAGCGCACAAGCAGGGGAGGGGCAGAGAGAGATGGAGACAGAATCCCTAAAGCAGGCTCCTCGCGCTGTCAGCACAGAGCCCAATGCTGGGGTCAAACCCACACACCGTGAGATCCTGACCCGAACCAAAAACGAGAGTCAGTCTTCAACCAACTGACCCACCCAGGCACCCCTTGTCATCATCATCTTTATCTTAATTCATAATCACTCCTAGAAATTGTTACAAACCTTCAGGTTTCAGCCTGCTGTGTAGAATGATGGGCTTTGGAGCAGGTCGTCAAGGGATCTGACCCTCTCCTTCCAGCTGTGTCTCTGGCTTATTATGTGATCTTTGGAGCTTTGATTCGTCATCTGTAAAAACGAGGTCATAGCTCTTGAGAGAATTAAATAAGATCAAATAAGATAACATATACAAAAACTCTGTGCAAACTAATAGCTCTATAAAAGTTAGTTTCAGTCGCTTGACCTTTCTCTGTTTCCTTATCCCTCATGGGAACAATAATGGTACCTACCTCATAGAATTCTTCTCAACTCTAAATAAGTAAATACATGTAAGAACATTTCCTGATACAGTGCTTAATACATGTTAGCTATTGATATTATTCATGTAGGCTCCACATGGGGGCGTGCAGGATTTTAAACGTTGTTTCATCTTCCACGGAGCATGGCACCGCGCATCCACCAGGCTACGTCTTTTCAAAACGATTTGCTAGCGGAAGAATCTTCCAACTACAGAATACACCATCGGCGGGCGTTCGAGTGTAGGACTCAGGCCGGAACCCAAAGCTGGGGATGTGGAGAAGCCGGAGCTTCTTTGCGTTTGGACGCTGGCCCCGGAAGTGGCGAGGGCGGGGTCAACACTGCCGAGTAAAGTCCTCTGACTTGGGAAGATGCTGCTGGACCTTTCGGAGGAGCATAAAGAGCACCTGGCCTTTCTGCCGCAAGTGGACAGCACGGGTCAGGGGACGCGGCCGCGGAGGGTGGTGTTCTGTGGTCTGGGGAGGGGAACAAGGGGTGTGCCCGGCGCTCACGGTCTCCTGGTTTCCCTTGCAGTGGTCGCCGAGTTTGGGCGGATTGCGGTGGAATTCCTGAGGCGAGGCTCGAACCCCAAGATCTACGAAGGCGCCGCCAGTAAGCCTGGGAGGGGCACTTCGCGGGGAAGTGCGGGCCATTCTTTGGCACCCTGGAGAGATAGGGGTTTTTGCAGCTCCAATGGTCTAGTTCTCATTGTGGTAGAATAAAAGCAGAAAGGCTCTTCAGGGCGCAGATCCTGCCCATCCCCTAAGTAGCTTTGAGATTTTTAAAGCTTCTATTAAGTCGGTGTTGTCATCCGTAAAATGGACATACTACCATCTGCCAGAGATACTATGATGCTTAAATGCACCAAAGCGTGTGAAATAGTTGGGTGAGCCATTAATATCATGCAAGTGTTTGGTTATAATTACTTCAGATATCCGCTTTTGCTGCAGTATTGTTTTTTCCCTGCCGGACAGGGTAGTTTCTGAGATTGTCAGCCCTTGAATTCCACTTATGCCAGACTTGAAGTAGCTGGACATTCAAGAGAAGGACTAAGGACTGTATGCCTGATGCTAGTCTGTCTCCACGGGTCTGCATTTTGAAAAGAAGTTTACACAGCGGCAAATACCCAAAGCATTTGTCCAGCAGTGGAGAATGAACAGGAGTCTATTACTAAGTCATTATTTTTCATCGTAGTGTTTGAAAATATGGAATAATGGATAATATTTATTACTAAATAAGAATTTGAGTAAAAGGATAAATATCACACAATAATTTATTTGCTTTTTTTTCTTTTTTCCCAGGAAAACTAAATGTGAGCAGTGACACTGTCCAGCATGGTGTGGAAGGATTAACATACCTCCTCACTGAAAGCTCAAAGCTTATGGTAAGGGCTTCTGTGGAGTGTGTGTATTTCTTCAACCTTAAAAAGCTCCAGTGTACTCTGTATCATAGCCTCATAGCCCTGGCAGGCACCTGCTTATTTCAGTAATGTTGTTAATGGTTTATAATTGATTTAGTGAAGCCATGCCTAAACAATATGGCTGTAATGTGATCTGCTGGTATGAAAGCCTCTTGCTAGTATAAATTAGAATTCTCTCTAATTCTGCATGTTATTAAGCCATATACAATAGTGGGTATCCTAGGAAGGGGGAGGAATAAATGATTTTTTAATTTTTATTTTTATTTTTTTGCATATTAGCAGTATCTGACTTGACGGAGAATAGGAGAGAAACTGGGAATTTAAAAAAAAATTTTTTTAACGTTTATTTATTTTTGAGAGACAGAGACAGAGCACGAGTGGGGGAAGGGGCAGAGAGGGAGACACAGAATCGGAAGCAGGCTCCAGGCTCTGAGCTGTCAGCACAGAGCCCAACATGGGGCTCAAACCCACGAGCTGTGAGATCATGACCTGACCTGAAGTCAGAGGCCCAACCGACTGAGCCCCCAGGCACCCTGAGAAACTGGGCATTTTAATAATTCTTTTTATGTTTAATACAAGTATTTTTATGTATCAGAAACTCAGACTTCAAAATAGTGGGTAAGAGTTATCTCTATCAAGGATGTAGTTTCTTTTACCAGGCAGAAAAGAATTAGGAGATATCATATTCTTTTGTGTATATCAAATATTTTAGCATTTCTAGACAATCATAAATTTGATGTTCTGTTAAACTTGATTCACTTTCAGATTTCTGAACTGGATTTCCAAGATTCTGTTTTTGTTCTGGGATTCTCTGAAGAATTGAACAAATTATTGCTTGAGCTTTATCTAGACAACAGAAAAGAGATCAGAACTATTCTGAGTGAATTGGCACCAGACCTTCCCACTTACCACAGCCTTGAATGGAGACTAGATGTACAGGTATGGTTTCCCCCACCTGACAAACTATAAGATTAATTTTGGTTCTATGTCTTCAGGCTTATTGTATTCTTTACCACCTTAACTGAACTTTGGTTTGAAACTTTATTTTTTTAATGTTTATTTTGAGACCATTTTACAAATAGTTCATTTTCTGATATGCTTAATGTGTTTACATCAGTTTCACTTGCAAAGTTTGTAACAAATAGGTTCTTTTGGTAAGGAGATGGTCATGCAAATTTTTAAAGTGGTATTTGATTTTTAAAAACTTTTATGCCTAAGCAAAACATACATGGATTAAAGTGCATACGTCATTGTATAGCTCAGTGAATTATCACATGGTAAAAACACCCATAAAACCAAGACTTGCCCATGACAGGCACCCCAAAAGCATCCTCTTTGCTTCTTACCAATTCTCCTTCTTTCCTTTCCAAAGGTTAACGAGCACCCTGACTTCAAATACATAGATTACTTTTACTTGTTCTTTAACTTTCTATATATGAAATGATTCAGTAAATATTCTTTTGTGTCTGGCTGCTTTTACACTACGTTTGTAAGATTCAGTCATTTGCAAAGCCACATTGATAACCGAAAGGGAGTTCTCAGACTCTTGTATGTAGCCCTTTATCAAGCAGTGACAGCTAATAGATGTTTATTGAATGTCATCATTTGCTGATTAGAGCTGTGCCAAATGCATTGGTACACAAAAGAAGTATGAGACATTTTCTCAATTGGAAAAGATGTTATATACTCAGGGATATTAGGTGTTCTCAAAATAACTAGTAATTACAGATAGTTATAAGTTACTGGAGGGGGGGAATATAGTTGTAGACATAAAGTTACAGCTATGTACTGTACTTCACAAACATAGCTTAGGTCGTTCAGTGGATGCTTGCAGAATCCAGGAAAGCTTCAACAAAAGGAGGTAAAATTTCAGAAGGGTCAATAAATAGAGAAAACCAGGGTTAATGTTCTTGGAAGAGGAGGCAGCATAAGCATAAGGGAATGAGCTTTGAATAGGTTGCACACTAGTTCCCAAACTTGACTGCATATTGGAAAGGCATGGATAGTCTTAAAATATTTTCGTATCTATGTTCCGCCCCCAGAGATTCTGCTTTATTGTTATGGGGTTTGGTCCGAGCATCAGAATTTTTTAGAGTTCCGCTTGTTAGCCAGGTAATTCTAATTTGCAATAAAGTTTGTAAATTACTGTTATAGTGGATTCTTCCTGATTTGAATGGTGGTAACATGGTCCAAACAGGATACAGAAATTCATTTAGAGGGTTTAGCAGTTATAATCCAGTGTAATGAGTGCTTGAATAGGTATAAACACAGGGTATGGTATAAACCAGATTGTAGGCTCTATGAGGGCAGGTACTGTGTCTTGTTCAGTACTGTGTCCCCAGCACAATGCCTGGTACATAATAGGCATTCAGTGCTGAATATAAAAAAAGGTGGGGGAGGGTAAGTAGCTTCTTAAATTATTTATCAAATATTTTTGTACAATTATCATGTGTTAGGTATTGTGGATTTAAAGAATCAGACACAGTTTGTGCTCTCGGAGACATAAGCAGCAAATCCTGTGGGGCTATGGGAAGGAGGAGATCACTGTGGCCAAGCTTCTATGTTTAGGTCCTTTCATAATAACCAGGTGGAGGAGATGTGAGATGGTCATGTTTATGAGATTCAGTAGTAATTTATCTTGTAAATCTTTAGCTCTCTCTTGGGTGTGGGTAATTTCTGACTTTTGGGTTCTGGTAGCCCATAGAAGTTATTTTTTTGGCTTTATCGATTTGCATTGAGTTTTTCCATTATGAAGACATTTTTAGAAATTAGAAACAAGCAATTGAATTTTCTAAAACTTGGGAGAGCTCATTTACCCAGTGCAATGGGTTTGAATAGTGTGTTACTGCAAGAACTAATATAGTTTAAAGTTGAGTGTATACTGAATGAATATTGCTTCATGTGGTAAAATGCGTTTAAGGGGTAAAAAAGCTACTTAGAGAACTAATAGATTTTCTGAGCTCATTAGTCAAAATTATTACAAGGGATTTTAATTGGAGTAGATTCTTCTTTATAGGAGGAAGACTTGTCAGATGAAGATCAGCTGAATTGCTAGGAAACTAGTGACAAGTTACAGGACGTTTCGTTTTTGAGTAACTGATTTGTCTCATGGACACTGGTAGTGAATGGACAATTACCATCTAATTGTGCAGTTGCTTATGAGAAATACATTAATCATCATAGTTCAGTTTCTAGTAGAAACATTTCCCTTCATAAATTGCCAGCACAATTAATGCAGTTAATAACATAAGTAAATTGAATGCATCTGAGATTGGTGAGGGACGATTTACCTTTAGGACTGATCCATTTAAATTGCTTTTGTTATTTTTACAAAGAGAAGGACAGAACATAAGTTTAATCAGGAACCTTGTGGGCTACTGTTCTTTATCCTGTAGTACTGTCCTTGAAATTCATTTCTGAGAAAAAAATTAGGTCTAAATATGTCTTACTAGGTGTTTGTTAGGGATGTTGTATAACCTTCATCTGGAAATTTTAAAGAATGATATAGATGCTTATTTGTAAAGGATATTAATTTAGATATGTTGTGTAAAAGTTTGAGGATAGATTGAAGCTTTGGATGAAAAATTTATGGTTTATACACCTAGATACATTTGGTCCCTGTCTATCAATGCAGATATAGAGGAAAAAGAAGTATAAACAATGTGTAAGTGAATCAGTAAGTAGTATTTTCAGTCATCATATTTATAGTTTACCTATCTTTCATATCTATAATTTTCTGTACTGGAGAAATCTTAAAGAGACACTTTAACTTATATGTATCTGTATTATTTTGGGGACTGGCTAACTCAAGGGGATTGACCTGTTGTTTCCAAATTATTTTTAGACATTAAATTTCAGTATCGTGGGTTCTTTTGGAAGCCAGATCACCTAGAATTAATTGGAAGAAGTTATTAGTCAGAATATTCTGTGTTGCGGTATAAATTAATCCTGAAATCTCAGGGTTAGATTTTTGCTCACTCGGAAGTCTCTTCAATTGGGCTTCTTGTCCTTTTGACGTGACTCCAATAATTTTAGGTAACAATCTTGCTTTCCTGTATAGCAAGATGTCTCAGGCTCAATCTTGCACAGTTGTTATCCCAGACCTCTAATCAGTTACTCCTTTAAGGAGCTCCTGGCTCCTTTTAAGGAAGAATGGTCTTTAGAGAACAGTTGGTGCTAGAGCTAAATGCCTTCGCTTTCAAGTTAGCCATTGTTTCTAGTAGTTTCCTTTTTTTTCTTTTAAAAATATGTCAATGGTACTTTTTAAAAAAATTCAGAATATATCATACAAATAAAGATTATAGATACTCAGTTTAAAGAATAATAGTAGGGGCGCCTGGGTGGCTCAGTTGGTTGGGCGGCCGACTTCGGCTCAGGCCATGATTTCGCGGTCTGTGGGTTCGAGCCCCGCGTCAGGCTCTGTGCTGACAGCTCAGAGCCTGGAGCCTGTTTCAGATTCTGTGTCTCCCTCTCTCTGACCCTCCCCCATTCATGCTCTTCTCTCTCTGTCTCAAAAATAAATAAACGTTAAAAAAAAAAAAAATAATAGTAAAACAAGTACCCATTGCCAAGCTTAAGAAATACACTGAGGGGCACCTGAGTGGCTCAGTTGGTTAAACATCTGACTTAAGCTCAGGTCATGATCTCGATGTTCATGAGTTCGAGCCCTGCGTCAGGCTCTTTGCTGACAGCCCAGAGCCTGAAGCCTGCTTCAGATTCGTCTCCCTCTCTCACTGCCCCTCCCCCACTCGCACTCTGTGTCTCTCTTTCTCAAAAATAAATAATTTAAATTTTTTTTTTTAAAGAAATACAATGAAACCATCTGTGACCTACCACAGTTACAACCCCTCACACTTCCCTGAGGTAACCATTTTCCTGAATTTGATGTTAATCCTTTCTTTATAGTTTTTGGGTTTTTTTCCCCATTTGGCAAGTGAGTACTTTATCTTTTTTTAATTTTTTTTAATTTACATCCAAATTAGTTAGCATATGGTGCAACAATTAGTTTAACACATTTTTTCATTAAACTTTAGTTTTTATGTATTCTTCTGCAACTTGCTTTTCTGATTGAACATTTTCTTTTTAGAATTATCCATGACAATTTATATTGCTGTAGTTTGTTTCTTTTCATTGACATTTAGTAAGCATTTTATTTTTAGGAATATCCTCAATACACCCATTCTGTTGTTAAAGAGTATTTGAAATGTTTCTAATTTTTGACTCTTGGAAACAAATACTATTGTGAATATACGTATATATGTAAGAATTCAAGGTATATACCTAGGAGTGGAATTGATGGTACTATTATATTCTTTTCCAAAGTTATTCTCTTACCACTCTGACCAGCAGTGGATGAGAGTTCCCATTCCTATCACTTGCAGTGCCCCACATGGGCAGGTTTTTAATTCTCGCCAGTCTGATATGTGTAAAATAGTATGTTATGTTTTTATTGCCATTTTCCTAATTACTAATAAAAAGTTGAACATGTTTTCCTATGTTTATCTATTTGTGTTACTTCTTTTGTGAATTGCTTACTTAGGTCTTCTGCACATTTTTCTTGGTCTTATGGGGTTTGTTGTTGTTTTTAATCAGAACATTCTGATTAAATTTCATGCATTCTGAATACTGATCTTTTGTTGGGGGAGGGGGTTCTATGCGTCATAAAATATCTTATCAGTTTGTGGATTGTTTTTCCACCATCTTTAGGTATTCTTGAAAGAAAGTGTTAATAATTTAAATGTATTTCAGCTTATCAGGTTTTTTCTTTGTGGTTTGTGCCTTTTATATCATGTTTAAGAAATCCTTCTGCCGGGCAAGGTTGCATATACATTGTCATGCCTTTTTTCTTTCCAAAGGTTTTAAAGTTCATTTTTCATTTTGAAGTCTATGATTTATATGAAATTTGACTTTTGTATATGATATAAGGTAATTATAAATATTATATGTTCAGCATGATAATTAGTTATTCTCTTACTCCATTTAAAATGAAGCTTGCAAGCAGAAGCCTCAGGCAACAGATAAAACCATCAGTGACTATAAAGCTACACCTTAATCAGAATGGAGATCACAACACCAAAGTTCTGCAGACAGACCCAGCCACTCTGCTCCATTTGGTTCAGCAATTGGAACAAGCATTGGAGGAGATGAAAACAAACCACTGTAGGAGAGTTGTGCGCAATATCAAGTAGTTCCAGTTTTCAGGACTGGAATCACTGAATCACTCACGTATTGATAATGCGACAGTTATTTTTTAATTTTTTATTAATTACAGTGATAAATACATATAGTTCCCATGAAATTTCTTTTTCTATGACAAGATATTGAGGTCGTGATCAAAAGCTAAAGTTAAGGGGTGCCTGGGTGGCTCAGTTGGTTAAGCGTCTGACTCTTGATTTGGGCTCAGGTCATGATCTCACAGTTCATGTGATCAAGCCCTACATTGGGCTCTGCGCTATTAGCATGGAGATTTTCTCTCCCTTTCTTTCTGGGCTTCCCCTGCTCGCACTCTGTCTCTCTCTCAAAATAAATAAATAAACATTAAAAAAAAAAACAACGCTAGAGTAAAGTTCCTTTCCTGGTGCTAAATGTGGTCTGTTTCTTGACTAATTAAGATGTATTTTATATGTTAAAAGTGTATGTACAATTGAATCAACTGGAAGTGAATCTGTCCTATTCATATCTTTGGTGTATATGAATGTCTTTTATTCGTACTTCTTTTGATTGCTTAACCTGACTGTTCTTTATTGACCAAAATTTGAAAATAAAATTCACAATGTAATATTACTGCTATTCAGAATATTTTTAGACAGTTCATTGTTTTTGACTTTAAAAGCACCCACAATGTTAGTAGCTATGGAATAGTTGGAAGTAAATATGAATTTTTTTAAATGCTACATTGTTTAGGGGGTTCATGCATTTTTCCTGGTTAGTAAAGGTAATAAATACTATGTTGCTTAAGTTTGAGTTGTCATGGCTAATTTGCTTAAATAGTACTCAAATTTGTGTGATCATATATTACATTTTATCAAGGACCACTTTTTTTCCCTAGTATGCAAAGCATCTAAGAGACACACTGTCATTTACATTTATACACAGTGAATATAAGAGTAATATAATCACTTATTAATTATCTAAATATAAATTACAGTGACTTTTTGTCATTTTTTTTTGGATGCAGTATATAAAAAGGGCAGGAGTCCATGTTTACTACATGTAAATATCCCTTCTTTACAAACTTGATTTGTTTGTTTTTTAGTAACTATAAACTGTCGGCTTGAAAAACTCAGATACTGATGTGTCGATTGGCCTGATAGAGTACAGGGACACAGGGAGACTTAAGGAGTAGCAGATTTAAGGAGAAAAAAAAAAAACACGGTGGAAATGGGGGTTCAGTCTTAAATGTATATATATCTTATTCTGAGAGCCTCATCCCCATGGAGCAATCCAGGAACGCCTTTAGAGCCATCAGACTCAAAGCTGCAATCTGGGTTCTATCAATGCCTTGCATCCTAAGAATTAGAGATTTTCGGGTCAGAGTGACATTGTGTTTCTTCTCTTAAGAGAGAGTCGGTAAAAATGAACTATTGGGACCTCATCAAAATAAAAAGCTTCTGCACAGTGAAGGAAACAGCAAAACAGCAAAACTAAAAGACAACCGACAGAATGGGAGAAGATACTTGCAAATGACATATCAGATCAAGGGTTAGCATACAAAATCTATAAAGAACTTATCAAACTCAACACCCAAAAAACAAATAATACAGTGAAGAAACGGGCAGAAGACATGAATAGACACTTCTCCAAAGAAGACATCCAGATGGCCAACCGACACATGAAAAAATGCTCCACATCACTCATCATCAGGGAAATACAAATCAAAAGCACAATGAGATACCACCTCACACCTGTCAGAATGGCTAACATTAACAACTCAGGCAACCATACATGTTAGCAAGGATGTGGAGAAAGAGGATCTCTTTTGCCCTGCTGGTGGGAATGAAAACTGGGGCAGCCACTCTGGAAAACAGTATGGAGGTTCCTCAAAAAATTAAAACTAGAACTACCCTATGACCCAGCAATTGCACTACTGGGTATTTATCCACAAGATACAAGTGTGCTGTTTTGAAGGGAAACATGCACCCCCATGTTTAGAGCAGCACTATCAACAATAGCCAAAGTATAAGAAGAGCCCAAATGTCCATCAATGGATGAATGGATAAAGAAGATGTGGGGGGTATATATATATATACACCGTGTATATATACAACGGAGTATTACTCGGCAATCAAAAAAAATTAAATCTTGCCATTTGCAATAACGTGGATGGAACTAGAGGGTGTTATGCTAAGCGAAATTAGAGAAAGCTATCATATGACCTCTCATATGAGGACTTTAACATACAAAACAGATGAACATAAGGGAAGGGAAGCAAAAATAATAAAAGAGAGGGGGACAAACATATAAGAGACTCTTAAATATGGAGAACAAACAGTTACTGAAGGGGCTGTGGGAGGGGGTATGGACTAAATGGGTAAGGGCATTTAGGAATCTCCTCCTGAAATCATTGTTGCACTATATGCTAACTAACTTGCATGTAAATTTTAAAAAGTAAATAAAAATTAAAAAAAAAAAAAGAGTCTGGGGGTGCCTGGGTGGCTCAGTTGTTAAGCATCTGACTTTGGCTCAGGTCATGATCTCATGGTTCAGGAGTTCGAGTCCCACATCGAGTGAGCTTGAACACCCCCTTCGGGTGAGCTCTGCTTCTCTTTCTCTCTCTCTCTCTCTCTGCCCCTTGCTCACTTGCACCCTCTCTCTCTCTCTCTAAAAAAAAAGAGAGAGAGGGAGAGAATCTAGTAGGGAACAGAGACCAGTGGAAGAAAAGCACAATTTTAATTGCTACCCATTTAATTGTCACAGGTATATGTTCTGCAGTGGCAAAATAACTAATATTAGATATTTACTATAATCAAATAATTTTTAATAATTATGTTAACTTGGTTAATGAAGCTTTCATGTTAACAACCTCACAAACTAAAAAAACACTATATATATTACATGAAGTGATAGTAGGATGTCATCAGGTTTAAAAGCAACATGCCTGCCAACATTCTGTGAGGCTTCTTATTTATCCACATTTGGTAGAAGATAAGCAGGTCTGACCCCAGCCAAGATTGAAATAATAGCACTGTGTCCCTTCAAGGCAACCTTTCTTCTATATCCACTGATCTAACCCCAGTCAAAACAAGAAAGCAGGTACTAGTCTTTTGTTATTTGTGTCAAGCTCCCCTGGCCTCCTTTCTCCGTACCTTATTCTTTCTGATGTTCTGCCTTCTTTACCCTTTTGGGCCAGAATGAATTGGGAGCAGTCTGCTAACTCTTTGAATGTGAGGCTCACTTTTAGTACAGGGCACTGAGTAAGCCTATTTCTTTTCTTGTTTAAACATTCCACATCCTTAGGAACTCCCTTGCCCTGTTGTTTTATGGCACATTGGTTATTTTTTTTTTTGAAGCTAATATATGAACATATTTTCTGCTGATGTAATCACTGTTCTGTGCTCCTGTATGAGCAGGTATCATGACTCTGGGTAATGTGCCTTTCTGTCTTTATCTCAATTTTTAGTAAGTCATTTTGGATTATAAGTATGTTGATTTTTCAGGATTGCTGTATCGCTCATGTCTCAAAACCAGAATAGTAACATATGTCAGAACAGAGCTGTTGAGTAGGGAATGACCAATATATATATCACAAAGTCTATATATACTTCACCCATTGGAAGTCTTTTTTGTGTTTCACAAGATTTCAGTGAGCTTTTTTTGTTATTGATGTTACCAAGCTTAAGCAAATTTAAAGCAGCAAATTGGAAAGGTGGTGGGGATGCCATAAAAACAAAATACACCTTTGAAAACTGAGAATCTGTTGCTAAGGAAAGTATGAAAAATCATTAAGAGTGTGTGAAGGATGTATGTGTGGAAGGATGTATGAGTCCTTAAAATTTGTAACACTGTGAGGCCTTTTAGGGTATAATCTTTGGAGAAAGTTAAGAGGTTAGTCTTTAGAACTGGACAAAAAGGGTATAAATTTAGCATAATAAGATACAGCATAGTAACAGGGTTTAGAAAATAGTCGTGTAGACTGAGGATCTCATTATTTTATAGCCTTGAATTATGTTCTGTACACTTCCTAGTGGTTTCTGGGTGGTAAGATTATAGCTGTTTCTTTTCCTTCTTAATTTCTGTAAGTTTGAATGACTCATTAAAAAAAAAACCAACTTTGGAATCTGAAGGAAGGAATAAAGACCATGGAATTTAAATACAATTTTAGTAATATTTTCATTCAAAATTTCAATTCTTGGAATGATATACACATAGCTCTCCAAAAAACTGAGCTATTCAAAACTACTCAGCCCCCAAAGAACTCAGGCTGAGAGTTGTACATATAGGGTTGGTCCTGACTCCCTTTTTTCTTTTTTTCCTTCATACTAGCGGAAAAAAAAATGAGACTCTCAAAACATTATTTAAGCCAATTCTTTTTCTACATAATATTACATCTAAATGAAGAATTACCTGTGTTCCTCTTTTTCTACATAATATTACATCTAAATGGAAAATTATCTGTATAGTTTTTAATCTCCAAAGGAAAACAAATAATACTTTGTAGTGTTTCACAGCCCTTATGGTCAAGAAGTTCTGCCAACTGCTGTATTAAAGTGTTCCTGCTCTACTCTATCACTCTTCTCTGTATTTATTTTTATTTTTTAACATTTATTTTTGAAGAACAGAGAGTGCGGGGGAGGGGGGGAGGGTAGAAAGGGAGACACAGAATCCAAAGCAGATTCCAGGCTCTGAGCTGTCAGCATAGATCCAGACGTGGGGCTCAAACCCACGAACTGTGAGATCATGGCCTGAGCTGAAGTCAGACGCTTAACCAACTGAGCCACCCAGGCTATTTTTTAAATACATATATATTTAAATGTATGTATTAAGTCCCTCCTTAACTTATCCTTCCACAGTTTACATAATCATAGGCTACTGTCCTCTCTTTACCTTTCTTTTATAAATGATAGAAAATATTTTCATGAAAAGAGTATCATACTACATTGCTTCTGATTTAAATATATTTACTTTTAAAATCACCAAGGTTCCGACTCTTGATCTCAGCTCAGGTCCTGATCTCAGGGTTGTGAGTGCAAACCCTGCATTGGGCTCCACACTGGGCATGAAGCCTACTTAATAAAATTAAAAATAAATAAATAAAACTACCATGACTGTTGTATTCAAACTTAAATATTTCTCTTAAAAACAAAACAAGCAAGCCCAACTCCACCATTACTGTGGTTAGTTCAGTGAGTTTTACAAACTTTGAAAGTGATGTTTTAATTATAAAAGCAGAATAAGCCCATTATTTCTCTACTTTGCAAAAAATGTATACGATGGATGTAAGAAAACAATGATCTACCTTATGGCATTAAAATACATATTTAATGGTTCGATCAATGAATAGCAATGGCTCTTTTTCCCATGTTTGCATAGCTCCACCCCTCTCTGCCCAGGAACTCAAATGACTTAATTATGGTTGATAGGCACGAATCTGTAAGATTCTACTTACCATATGGGGAAATATAGGGAAAGTAATTTTATCTTCTTAGTAGGCTTTAAGTAAAAGGGAGCATCAGGAATACAAATAGCTACATCAGAGTCCTCTGAAATTTGGCTACTACTTAAGTCATTGTCATTTTAAACTGAAGCCACTTTTTGTAAGATGAATTTTTTTTTATAATTATAGCATAAACTGTGTTTGTTATCATAGGAAATATTACTAATTATGTAGCTGTCAGAGTGGGAGGCCATGCTCTTTTCTTGTTCTTGAGACTAAATTGACACTTTTTATTTGGAAAGACCACGATTTTCATTTTCCTGTCTTACAGTTACCCTATTTTCTCTTTTTTTTAAATTTTTTTTTTTTTTAATGTTCATTTGTTATTGACAGACAGAGCGTGAGCATGGGAGGAGCAGAGAGAGGGGACACAGAATCTGAAACAGGCTCCAGGCTCTGAACTGTCAGCACAGAGCCTGATGCAGGGCTTGAACTCACAAACCGTGAGATCATGACCTGAGCCAAAGCTGGACACTTAACCGACTGAGCCACCCAGGCGCGCCAAAGTTATCACATTTTCTCTTGCAGAACAATCTGCCCAACAACCAGCTAAAAAGAGGCAACACAAAAGGGTTGTTTGCCCTTTCTCACAAACCATCTGAGGCATTTTACCTGTTTTATTCTTAATTTTTCTTACTCTTTATTCTTATATTCAGCTATAATCCAGTCATTTATATATGTCATTGTGTTGATAGAGAAAACAAACCAAATTTTAAAACCTTTTCTAGCTCATTCTTACAATGTTACCGATTCAGTTTTGTTAAATATTTATTAAGTGCTTTGAGTGACCCATGTTGTGTGTCAAACAAAGGATAAAATCCTAATCTCAGTTTAGAATGCTCTCAGGCCATTCCATCCTTGAAGTAGTTTAATCCATAAACTTATAGATTCAGAAAGGAATTTCCTAAAGAGGCTGTTCTGAAGAAGGGAAGTTCCTATGGGCTTCTGTCTGTTAGAATCCCTTTTCCTTGAAATTCCACCATTTTCTGAAAGGTAAAACTCTAATGTGATTCAATAGCTAGAGCTGTAGAAGTGTGCAGAGGAAAGGATAGATCACTATGGAATATTGTGGAATACTTGGACCTGGTTAAGATGGCAGAAATTATCCTTACTTCCTTCCCATTAAATTGGGGTTCCTTGAGGTAACCAGAGGTGTGATGGGAAAAGCAAATTTAATTCTTGTTTTACCTGCATGCCAATGTTGTGATTGTCATAAATCCAATGAGAAGTGGATGCCTGTGGTTTGGAAGGAATGTGCTTAGTTCACAGAACGAAAAGGCTTCTTAGTTAACTCAAAGACTAAAAACACACGGATTAAAATTCAAAGAATGAGGAAAAGAAAATCCAGGGAGGTCTTTTGAGTTTCATTGGGGCAAGTATAGATGGGTGGGATATGATTTCCTGGCATGGTCTACAAACCATATGCTTTTATTGCAAATAAATAAGAAGGTCTTACAAAGCTCAGGTGAGTTTAAATGCTACAACATCATAAAGTTGCTTGATTTTCAGCTAAGACTGTTGCACAATTCATAGAGCAAAAGAACTAAGAAAGACTGCTGGCAATATTTTTAGTACCCGCTCTCCCAAAAAAAGAGCAAGGCACTTTCCTAAAAGGGGGAAATGATATGAGCAGTGTAATTAAAATCTTTAATATTTAGACTCTTAAGGATGTAATTACTGGGTATTCTTTTCTATGCTTTTTTTCTTCTACTCTTTGTCTTTGCCCAGATATAAATACCAAGTTACATGCCTTTCTTAGGCTCTTACAAACAATTTCTTTTCACGCTAAATCTCATGAAGCCTCCTCTGTTCCTTAAAAAAAAACATTTTTTTTGTAGAAATAATTCACATAAAGTTCACCCTTTCAAAGTGTACAATCTGGTGGTTTTTAGTATGTCCACAGAGTTGTACAACCATCCCTACTATCTGATTACAGCACTTTTTCATCACTCCAAAAAGATACACATATCCATCAGCTGTCACTTTCCATTCCCCCTCCATCCAGCCCCTGGCAACCGCTAATTTATGTTCTATGGATTTGCCTCTTCTGGACTTTTTATATAAGTAGAATTATATCATATGTGGCTTTCTATGTCTGGCTTCCTAGCATTATGTTTCCAAGGTTCATGTCATAGCATACATCAGGACTTCATCCTTTTAATGGGTGAATAATATTCCACTGTGTAGATATTTTCTTGGTTTTTACAGTATTTGAGTCTTATTGTTGGTCTTACTATGGAATTAATCTGTTGCATTTTATTTTATAGTGTTTGTAGGAGAAACTCTGATAGATTTAGTCATGTATTTTCTACCATGATGGTTTCCTATCATTTTCTTCCCAGATACAAGTTAGAAAAGTCAGGGAACAGTTTCTTCCTAGCCCGTTATTTGTAGAGTTATTCTTCCAGTGAACAGAGGTTTTAGTTTTAGTCTTATTCAAAGTTATACCAGATGGAGAATTCATTAACCTGTTAAAGAGACTTTTAGCAGAAATCAGCTCCAGAAGCAATTAGATTAACATTGTATCTTTATTTTTATTTCAAAGATTTCCAGAGCTCCTGGGTGACTCAGTTGAGCATCCCAACTCTTGATTTTGGCTCAGGTCATGATCCCAGGGTTAGAGGATCAAGTCCTGCTTTGGGCTCTGCACTGAGCATGGAGCCTGAATAAGATTCTTTCTCTCTCTCTTGTTCTGTCTGCCTCTGCCCCTCTCCCCTGCTCTCTCTTTCTCTCTCTGTCTCCAAAATAACAACACCAATAACAATAATAAAATAAAAGATTTCCAACTAAAATGAGGAATGTTCTGTGAGCATTTTACATATTTAGAGAAGATAGGAAAGCAACTAAGGAGGATTTATGTCCTCCCATATTCATTTTGTGTATTTTCATATTAGATAAAACTATTAAAAATTTATAAAAATTGAACAGAGAAAAAGGCATTTACTTTTGCTTAAGTTTACTCCTCAGAATATTTGTAAACTAATTATGGGGATCTTTAGGACACCATTCTCTGGATAATGCAGCTGCTGAAGCCACTTGCCTTCTGGGGCTGATAAGCTAGTGGATGGAATGGAAAGGTACGTAAACATTAACTCAGAGTGTGACTAGGCAGAGGAAGAGATACAACAAATAAGGAGCTCTGCATACGTAAGAGAGAGAGTGAGTAGTTCTCACTAGGGGCATCAGGTAGGTACTCTTTTGCCCTTGATCATTTTCGCACTTTTGGTCATTGCACCCCAAGTTACATTTGGGGAATAATCTCTTCCTAATTGAATATTGTTTGGTGGGACTGTCAGAAAAGAGATGACACCTTTTGCTATTCATGTAGAACCTGTAAGTCTCTCTCCTGGGACTCTGAAACCTGAGGAATTAGAGAGAGTGGTTAACACAGATTCATTTTAGTGGTAGCCTTGCAGGATGCTTGAGACCTGTTCCATGGCCTCACAAAAATGTTCCTGTCGTTTAAGGGCCTGGTGTCAGAGCTACCTTTTTATTCAGTAGCGTACCTAATGTGTACAATACATTTGTTCTCTGTTTGGGTTAGGGTCTAAAGAACCCTAAGTGCTACAGAAGACAATGATACAATTAGATGAATTTTGTAAAATTGGCTACTTTATTTCATAAAGTGGGAGTTCTGTAAAATAGCTTTACAAATTGTCATGCATCTAAAAGTTAGACAATATTGTAGGATATAGGTTGACTAACAAACTCATAGTTAGGATCTCACAGTCTGATTAGTGAGACCAGATTCAAAAGAGTCTTTACTAGCATTTTCCTTTTAATGTTCTGCTATTCCTTTTATTTGCTTTCTGTATCTTCTTTATTGTGTCTATAACCTGTTTCCTTAGAATTTAGAAAATCCGGTGGTTTCACTGTAATCTTTTAGTTAGTATATCACAGTTTGCTTGTATAAATAAGATGAAAACATAAAATAGTAATTATCAAATGGAACAATGCCTAGAGTAGCTCCTGGCACATAATAAAGAAATTAATGAGCAAATCAATGAGTAAATAAGAGTGATGAGTGAACAGTATATACAGTATACCCTGTGGAACTTCAGTGTAGAGAAAAAGCACTTCAGCTTGGAGTGGTCAGAAAAGTGTTTCTGAGTTGAGAGAAGGGCAGAAGTTGAGCAGATAGACAAGCAAGGTGAGCATTCTATGCCGATGAACAAGAACAAAGGCACGCAAGTGGAAAACCAGAAGCTGCACTTTTGTAAGCTGGAGCTGTGGTGTGCGTGGTGGCTGCTGCTTTTGTGGGCCCCTGTGCAGGATGAACTGTCACTGCAACCTTAGATCAGGTCCTCCCCTCACGATCCCATTTCCCTTTCAGCGTGTTTTTGTTTTGTTTTGAGAAAGAGGGAGAGGGCACAAGTGAGTGAGGGGCAGGGAGAGAGAGAGAGAATCCCACGAGGGACAGAGAGAGAGGGTGAGAGAGAAAGAGAAACCCATGAGGAGGGGCACCTGGGTGGCTCAGTCAGTTAAGTGTCTGACTTTGGCTCAGGTCATGATCAAACGGTTTGTGAGTTCGAGCCCTGTGTCAGGCTCCTTGCTGACAGAGCCTGGAGACTGCTTCAGATTCTGTGTCTCCCTCTCTCTCTCTGCCCCTCCCCTGCTCATGCTCTGTCTCTCTCTCAAAAGTAAACAAACACTAAAAAAGAATCTTTTTTTAAAAAAGAGAAACTCACGAGGGGCAGAGAGGGAGAGAGAGAAGTGGGGCTCAACCCCACTTTGAGTTCAACCAAAGTAGAACTCAAACTCACAAACAGTAAGATCATGACCTGAGCTGAAATCAGATGCTTACCTGACTAGCCACCCAGACGTAATCTCTTTTGCTTTTTCTAGTGGAGGTTGGTATTCTCTGGAGCCTTGGATCTTTTAGGAAATGGGAGGAGTGTCTGTCATTTATTCACTGTGTCTTTATTATTTTGTTTTAATTTTTTTAATGTTTATTTATTATTGAGAGAGAGAGACAGAGCATGATCATGGGAGGGGCCGAGAAACGGGGAGACACAGAACCTGAAGCAGGCTCCAGGCTCTGAGCTGTCAGCACAGAGCCTGACACAGGGCTTGAACTCACAAACCAAGAGATTATGACCTGAGCCAAAGTCAGACACCCAACCAACTGAGCCACCCAGGTGCCCCAATTCACTGTGTCTTTAAAACCTTCCCCATTCCTCCTTGTTTCAAAGCCCTAGCTCATTAGCATTTATGCTGTTCAGCTCTGTTCCATTTACCATTAATAGCTGCCTTTCATGCATTTCCTGGATTCTTCCTCATTTCTACCCATTCATCCATCTGTCCATCCATCTAACAAGTATTTATTGAGCACCTACTATGTTCCTGGTCTGTTTTAGGTGCTTGGAATACAGTGGGGACAAGGGAGTATGACTGTTCTCATTGAGCTTACATCCTAGTAGGATGATTGATTGAAAAAAAAAAAGTGAACCATAATTTCAGGTTGTGCTAATTGCTCTAAAAAAAAATAAAAATAGGAGCACCTGAGTGGCTCAGTCGGTTAAGTGTCTGACTCTTGGTTTTGCCCAGGTCATAATCTCACAGCTTCATGGGTTGGAGCTCCATATTGGGCTCTGTGCTGGCAGTGCAGAGCCTGCTTGGATTCTCTCTCTCTCTCCCTCTCTCTCTCTCTGCCCCTCTCCCATTTGTACTGCCTCTCTCAAAATAAGCCTTAAAAAAATAAAAATAAAAAAGCAGATTGAGGGTCAGAGCGAGGAGTTGAGAACTGCTATTTTAGGTAGACTGGTCAGAAAAAGCTCTGAAGAGGTCACATTGGAGCAGAAACCTGAATGAAGTGAAGAAGCGAGCAATGGAAGGTTTGGAAGAAGAGCATTCGAGGCAGCAGGTAAAGTATATGTAAACACCCCAGGGTGAGTATGATGTTAGTATGCTTAAGGGAGTGCACAGAGGTTGTCATGGCTGGAGGTAAGTGAGGACAGAAGTGACCAGAGGAGTGGGCAGCAGCAGCAACACATGGGGCCTTTAGCTCCCAAGTTTTCTTCTCCCCCAAGTCCTTCCATCAAACTGGGTGTGTGGATGATCCATCTAATATCTCGGCTTCTCCTTTCTTTGATCTCATTTCCCAAGGCCTCCCCTGTTTCTTTCAGCCACTTGGCTTCCCCTGCTCCACTCTGGACCTCATCCTCTACACTCCAGACCTTGTCCCTACCTGAACTGTTCTGTTTCTGAAATCACAGTTTCGGACATTCTGTCCTCTGAAATTGATCCCACTCATTGGGCAATAACTTCCAGCATCCAAGTTCTTCAGTTCTCTTGCCCTGCCTTCTCACTGGTTAAACCCCTCTGCTTGGGCCACCTCGGTGGTTCAGTCGGTTGAGCGTCTGACTTTGGCTCAGGTCTTGATCTCACAGTTTGTGAGTTCAAGCCCCACATCGGGTTTGCTCCTGTCAGCCTATCCACACAGAGCCTGCTTCAGATCCGCTGTCCCCCTCTCTCTGCCCCTCCCCTGCTGCGCTCTCCCAAAAAATAAATATTTTTTTAAAAAGCCTCTGCCTTTCTATATTTCCCTCCTTATCCAGGTCGGATTCACAACCCATCACTTCACACAACCCATCACTGCCAATATTCTAAATCCTCTCTGTCGTACTTTGCACTGCACCTGTCTTGTCTACCATATATGAATCCAACTGTCCCTCTTTTTTCTTGCCAGTTCAAGGGCTGCTGAGACCTACAGGAGAAAATATGCAGAAACCACTCAGATGATCGAGCTTTTATGTTAATGGTCATGACCCTCAAGTCTTTAACACTGCCTGACTAGCCCACAGTTTCCCTAGTCAGCTCTCTCTCATTTTCAACAACCATTTCAAACTTTCTCTGCTCCCCTTAAGCCTCTGATCCACTCACCACTGCTTCTCATTCTCCATCAATAACTGCCTCCTTCTTCACAGAACAAATAGAAATGATCAGATAGGAATTTTCTCCACTTCTGACCAACAAACTTTTAAAACCCTCACTGTTTTCTGCACTGATACTCCCCCTTCTCTCCTATTCCAGTAGAAGAGGCATCCCTTATGTTTCTTGATCCTGTTCTTCTCAGCATCTTGACACTTTTGTATTTTCTACTTATCCATCTTCCTGATTTCTTCACATAAAAAAAGATCCCTATCTTAATATCCCTTGACCCACATCCGTTTCCAGTTACCACACACTCTCTTCTCCATTTCAGTACTTCTGAAAAAGTTCACCTTCCCTTCCCAAGCCACCCTTGGTAACATTTCCAGGACCCTCCATGTTGCTAAACCCAATGGACATTTTCCAATCCTCATCTTACTAGATGTTACAGCAGCATTTGACATGGTCAGTTACTCTCTCTTTCCAAAAAATATACTTTTTGGGCGGTGCCTGGGTGGCTCAGTGGTTGAGTGTCCAACTTCAGCTCCGGTCATGATCTCACAGTTCATGGGTTCGATCCCCGCACTGGGCTCTGTGCTGGCAGCTCAGAGCCTGGAGCCTGCTTCGGATTCTGTGTCTCTTTCTCTGCCGCGCCCCTGCTTGCACTTTGTCTCTCTCAAAAATAAACATTAAGAAAAAAAATTTTTAAATATCCTTTTTTTGAGAGGAGGGGTATCAAACACTCTTCTATTTGGCCCTCTACATCTCTAACAATGTGTCCTCAATCTTTGCAAGACTGTTCTCTTAGTTGTACATTTTCCCCAGAGCTTTGTCCTTAGCCATTCCTCTCTACAGACATATGCCAGGTAATTTGGCTCATTTCTTTGGCTTTAATTACCATCAGTTTGCTGATGGCTGTCCATTTTGGATCTCCAGCTCTTATTGCCCTCCTGAATTTGAGACACATGTAACTACTACCATCTGTGTGTGCTTAGACGTCTAACAGGTACTTCAAACTCAAGATGAACAAAATTGAACTTTCACAAACTTGCTCTTCTTCCAGTGTTCTTTATTCAAGAAATAACATTGCTCTCCACCCAGTTGCTCAAATTGGAGACATGTGTGTCACTCTTGGCTTTTTTTTCATCTCCCTTTCACGCACCACAAATGGTCCCTTACCAAATACTACCAATTCCACCTTCGTAATATCACTCAGATTAGTCTGCTTCTCTCCATTCCCATGGCCTCCCTGCTCTTGCCTAGGCTGTGATATCTGCCTCCCGTCAACTCTCTGACTCCCTCTTATTAAGCTCCCCATTCTCATTCCCAGGCATTCCCTACACAGCAGGCAGAATTATCTTCCAAAATGGAAATCACAACCTTTGATTGTTTAAACCCCCTCAGTTGGTTTGCATTGCCTTTGGGATAAAGCCTTGGCTCCTGCCTTTATTCCAGTCTCATTTCTCTCACATTCTTCTCTTCCCATGCTATGTTCTTTCATTTCCTTCACGTTCACTGTCTGGATCCTCTTCTGTCATCTACCAAGGTAACTCATACGCATTCCTCTTGTTTTAGCTTAACATCATTTCCTCAAAGAGGTTAGGAGAGCTGTTTACACACTACCCTGTTTACACACTACCCTGTGCTGCCCTTATCACAGATTTAACAAATTTTAGTGTAATTACTAGGTAATTACCCCTTTTTTTCTGGATTGTAAGAACTGTGTTTTTCTTGTTTTCCTCTATATCCCTGGTGTCTGCCACTATGACTCATACTTGGTAAGCTCCTATTAAATGTTGAAGGGAGAGAGGGAGGGAGGGAGGGAGAGAGAGAGAGAAGGAAGGAGAGGGAAAGAAATGTAAAAGGGAGTACAGAGCAAAATCTACATACATTTTAAAGGTACCACAGGCTCCAAACAAATTTTGCTTTTCTGTCACACAAATATGGTTTGCATTAACCTCACAATACAAGTTATATATCAGCCTTTCTTTTTTTCCTTTAGTGGGAAGATATATTTAGAACATTTAGTCAGCAGATTCTATTGAATGGACAAAACCAGGTTTTTACTTAGACCAGTGGTTTTCAGCCTAGGCTGTCCTTTGGAATCACTTGGGGAGTTTAAAAATTCTACTCCCTGAATTCCAGCCTCATAGATTATCATTTAATTAGTCTGAGATTTGTAAAAACTCTCCACATGATTCTGATCTACAACGGGAGTTAAGATCATGACATGACAGGTACTAGACTTTTTTTCTTTGTGACATGCTTCACTGACTGACATTGGAGCTTGCTGGAAAAAAAGAAATTCAAACTATCCAGATTCAGCAGTGCCCTGATCCACCCACTAGTGCCCTCAAGTGCAATTAAAAATGGCTGAAACAGTCAAAAGAATTTGTTGGGACAAGTAACTGTCAAGTGCACAGAAAGTGTTGGTTTCAGGCAAACTTGATCCAGTGGCCCAGTGATGGCCCCAGGGACCCCCATGTCTTTCTGTTTTTCTTACTTTCTGTTTTTCAAAGTGTTGGCTTTCTCCTAACTTAGTCCCTCCTCATGGCTAAAGATGGCTGCTAAAGGCACCTGGAAAGTAAGCCCATCTTTGACCCGGCATCATTATTGGAAAAAGGTTTTAGGTTCACTCTGATTGGATTAGGTTACAAACCAATTGCTGTGTTCACTGGGTTGGAATATGCTAGAACAAGAGTGGAGTTTTCTTCCCAGGAATCATAACAATCCCCCAAATGAATACAAGGTCTTTTGAGAAGGAGGAGAGAGAAAAATCAATGCTGAGACCACCAAATAAATGCCTAACTACACAGTGGTTTGGCCTAGCAGCAGAATTTGGTCACAAAACTGTAGTTGTATTTAATAGTATTATACTGTATACTATAAAGTATATAGTGTAAGTAACATAGATACATTTCCACAGCTAGTGACTATTAATAAACCAAATATGATTATATTCAATACAAAACCATTTAGTGAGAAAGAACTTAAGGACAGAAAGTTTTATTTGGATCCAGCAAATATAAGTTGCCTCATGTATGGTTTTTGCTTAATGCCTCAGTGAACAATGTCTTTTCGTCTCATTTTAAAAAACAAAAAAAATCTTAGACCCTCCAGAGTGTCTGATTTGTGGATTCCCACCCTCTAAGCTGAGTGTTACCAGCCAAAAAGGTTCTGTTGAGCTTTGCTTTTTATAATTTTCATTATGAAAGCATTAGGGTTTAAATTTCTCCCCAAAATATATTATTGAATTATAATATTGGGCTTGCCATTCCTAATGACATATGTGAAAAAGGAAAATAACACCACACACACACAAACTCCCTTAAAAGCCCCCCTCCCTCTGCCTATCCCCCAGGGCATGCTAACTCTCCCTAGTTGGAAACTCACTGTTCTAAAGTACTCTCACCAAATATCCTTCTAATTATAATGTGGCTTTGCATCAAAAGTTTCCCATAGACAGAAAATGTGCTAACCAGCAAACATGGATTTGGGGTCTGCTTATAGTTATGTTTCCCATCGCAAGTTAATTCACTGGTGCTCAGCAAGCCTTAAAGTCCCACTGTGTCTACGTGTGCTAACATTTCAGTTTCTGAGTTTATAAAACTGAGGACCACAATTCCAGAACAAAGCCCGTGCCAAAAACGTTACCAGGAGCAGAGATGTTATCCTGTCCTGGTAGCCAGACAGTCATTGTTCAAGCCACCCTCACCAGACACCTTTCTATCCGAATTGTACCAGTAAAATCCTTTTAAAAGAGAGGCATAAAACAGCACAAGTAGAGTTTCTTTTACCATTTAGAAATGCAGTGCCTGCATTCTGTCCATATACCTAGCAAGATAATGCACATTCCTAGATACAGTGAAAGAACAAGACCCTCAGGATCATCATGAGTCTAGAAATTCCCTTGAAGAGAGCTTATGGGGAAGAAGTCGGTAGCTAGAATGTGAGCATTGAGTAAATATTGGCCATAAAATCTTTGGAATCATCACCTTTGCAGGGAGCGAAGAAGCTTATTTGCAAGAGATGGAGACCAAATTCATCTGCAGGGCTTCAAGTTGTGCTATTCTTTAAAACCCAAAGAGGGTTTTCCAGTGATGAAGCATCATAGGCAAACCCTCTGCAGAGATGCAGTTATTGTTTTTAACTATAGAAGATTTCATACATACACAAAAGTAGATGGAATAGTATAATGAACGTGCATATACCTGTCACTTAGTGGCAATGAACTCCTGGCCAATTTTGTTTCATCAAAACCCCACCCACTTTGCTCTGTGTCACCCACTCCCACTCCCATGTGATTTTGAATCAAATCTCAGACTGAGATTGAGGTTTTTAGTTGAAGAGCTAACTTGTTTTGGATGACAGTGTGAACATGGTCACCACAGCTGGAAGACTTTCATTTCTTCAGATTATGATTCCCTTATGGTAACATATCCTTGCTAAGTATGAGATTAGGCTGCATTATCCCAGTGAGATTTCACTTGTACCAGATGTGCTGTAATTTAAAGGGTCGTCCACAGGAAATCAGGAGCAAGTCTGAGGACTGTAGGAAAGGTGTGGAGGCCAGATCCTCACCTTGAGTCTTAGAGAACTGGTCTGGGTTTGGCTCAGCATGACCACAGTGGGCCACGGGAGACTCCTGCTGCCACACATGGTATTGTTCTAACACTGAAGATTCCAGACTCTGGGAAAAATGTCTTGAGTTCTAACTACCTTTTGGGTCAAAATCACACTTTCCCGAGTGAAAAGCTAAAGGCATTCTCTGAAGGAGTATACATTCCCATCGTCACTTGGAGGTGGACAGCCACAGTGGGCTTTGAAGTTAATGCACATGCCTTTCTCTCATGGGCTGAGGGAATCTGAGGGTTTGGATTCCAGTTAGAGAAACAGGCTAGAGGGCCACCTATAAGGGGCCGCAGACTTGGCTTTTGCCTTTTTAGGTAGAGAAAGTCTAGGACTTGGCGCTAAACATTCTGATTGAGGCCACATCTGGTAAAAAGTATAGGTTGTCTTCCTGTGTTGTATTTTCCTTCTATTATCTCTAAACCTTCAACAAAGTCATATTAAAAGTTGTGTTCTGGCTTCGCCAATCTGGTGTGAACTTAAGTAAAGAGGTTGGGTACACACAAGACAAATCAATACAAGAGACAACAATAGAAGCAAGCTGCCATGAGAGACCAGTCCTGACTTGCAGGAGGGCATTTGCACAGAGGTCCACCCCCCTCTACCCCTGAAAGCCAAATGCAATGACCATGATGGTCCTATGGGACAGCAGAATATTCCTAAGGATTCTTAGGGTTATTTGGAAGGGGAACCTGGTGAAGACTGGGCTTCCTATTACCCCATGGGTAGGATGGAGGTACAGAAAACATGACCTGTGAGTCCTGAGCCTACTAGAGATAAAGAAATATTAACATATGTCATACATGATTGATGTGGATATCAAATATGTAAATTTGTAGGTTACATTAAGAAAGTGTTAACAGGATTTCCTTTGGGATTTCACTTTGTATTCTTCTATACACTAAAAAAAAAGTTTACAAAATATATTTATTACTTTTATAATATAAATTAACTAAAAGATAGAAAGGTATGTTTAAAAATATATATTACCTAGGGGTGTCTGGGTGGCTCATCAGTTAAGTGTCCAACTCTTGGCTTTGGCTATAGTCATGATCTCACGGATCGTGGGTTTGAGCCCCACATCAGGCTTTGCACTGACAGTGCAGGGCCTGCTTAAGATTCTCTCCTCTTTCTGCCCCTCCCCTGCTCTTGCTTTCTCTCAAAATAAATAAACTTTAAAAATATACATATATAGGGACGCCTGGGCGGCTCAGTGAGTTGGGTGTCCGACTTCGGCTCAGGTCAGGATCTCACGGTTTGGTTCGTGGGTTTGAGCCCCGCATCAGGCTCTGTGGGGCTCTGTGCTGACAGCTCAGAGCCTGGAGCCTGCTTCGGATTCTGTGTCTCCCTCTCTCTCTGCCCCTCCCCTGCTCGCACTCTGTTTCTCTCTCTCTCTCTCTCTCTCAAATAAACATTAAAAAAAATGTTTTTTAAATACACATCTATGTAACCTAAAAACATTCCCCAGCTGAGCCAAGAAATGTATGCTACATTAGGAATTAAATAATGGAGGAAAATAGCATATTATAAATATTACCCCAGGATAGTTTACATTTGCCAGGTTCCTTCTAAATTTTCCTTCTGAGATTTTGTCCCTTTTTTTTAAGCAGAAGAAGACAAAATATATATCTTATTGAACTACAAGCTGTGGAACAATTATAGCATTCCTTCAGGCTTACATTAGAAATGATGTTAATCCCTTGCCATAGCCTTAGATCAGGGTTCTCATCTCTGAATACACACATACAGCCTGGCCCCAAGTTGAGTAAACCTGGAGTAAGCTCATGTGAGCCCACCTCTTTTCTTAATTTTCAAAATTCTACAGGTGATTCTGATGTATGGCTACGGTTGAAGTCCTGCATTAGAACTGGGGAGAATGTTACAGGGAATACACCCAGGGGACTCAACCCAAACTTCTAGGCAATGTGACTAGGCAGTAGTTGACTGGCCCATCCTGAAGATTCCCCACAGATGAGAAAATAGCAGAGCCAAACATAAATTGAACCTTAACAAAGAAGCATGGACACCCTTGTAATTAAAATATATTTGTTAAAAAGTTATTTTGAATTGATTTTTCAATTAATCTGTTCTGGCTTTTGAATCTGTTAGTAGTTTTTTTCCTTGTATTTCATGAAAATGCAATATAGGTGAATAAAGAGGAGAAGAGAGAATAACGCTGTGCTAAAAAAGATAGTTTTAGAGTGGACTTTAGGACTATTTTGGAGTTGTTATTCACTTCAAAGGGGCAGAAAAATATTCAAACAGAGGTAGCATAAGGTTAGTGTGAAAAATGTTGGTGGAGCCTCTAGTTTGGTTGCTCACTCTCCAGGATTTGGAGCCAATATATTAATTCCGTATATCTAGTTGCCTCAATAGCACATTCAAAAAGAGGTGGAACTGAATGTTTCCCAGCCTTATGGTTCTGTGTGTCTGTGAAAGAGAACCGTGAAAGAAGGGGCAGGTAAGGCCTAGGAAGGGGGATATACCTTAGAGAGTAAACTAAGCTGGGATTCTTAACCTGCGATCTTTGGAGAGCTTCAAGGTATCCATGAACCTCCTGAAATTACATACAAAATTATGTATGTGCCCTTTGTTTCTGGAGTAATGGCCCATGACTTTTATCAGATTCTCAAACCATTGGAAAGGATTAAATACTGCTTTCTTTTTCCAATTTATTGATTTGTTTGTTTATTTTAAAAAGAGTCTGGGGCACAGGGACGGAAGGTATAAATACTATTCAAGTTAGGATAGAAAAGAGGACTTATTGATTTAGTCAGCTATCTGGAGGGGTCCCATTGGTTCTTGAAGCTGGAGCAGAATGCTGGTAATCACATTGTTTGAAGCCTGTCATGGGGAGAAAGAGACATGGATAGGAAACCATAGATGGAAATTCAAGGTCAGAGAACAGGTAGATAGCAATGGTTAAAACTGCATGAGGGTACGTACATAGGGATACATGTATCATTCTCTTTACTTTAGATTAGGTTTGACATTTTCCACAATAAAACATTAAAAAAAAAAAAAAAAGCTCCCCAGAGAGTATTCTGGGAAGATGCCAGAGTAGGAAGCACCAGAAATCTATCTTCCTATCTAGACAACAACTGCGCTAACAATCTGTCTGAGGTAAGTACTTTAGAACTCTCAAGTCTATGGAAGGCTTGCAAATTCCAGGAGAAGGGTTGGATGGTAAATTGAGGTTAATTTTGGTCAATTTCAGCTCTAAGGAGAGTAGCAGCTACTCACCTTCTACCCCTCAGGCCTTTGGCAGGCTGCCCAGCTTGTGTTTCTGGAGCATCTGCACACAGTCTCTAGAAGCTGGGGTGAGAATAAAGGACCCTGTCCTCCCACTATCAGGATCTGTGCTCTGACTGTAGAGTGCTGTTTCTGATCACAGAGGTGTAGACAAAGAGGCAGGCAGCTATTGTTGTACCGACCCCCGTTGTCACAAGCCCCTACCCCTCTGGCTGAAGGGACTTTCAGGGGATATAGAGGGCTAGCACCTTCCCCCTACCCTTCAGTTTTTTCTTTTCTTCCTTTTGGGAGCCAGACATTGAAAGCTAGGACATTCAAAAGCAACTCAACATAAGGGAAATTAGAAAGTCATGGCACATGCTCAGGGGAAGGCACAGGCTCATAAAAGACCTGAGAAGTCCTTAAGCTTATACCTCAGGTGACCCTTGGCAGGACAGCCTACAACAAAAATAAAAAATAAAAAACAAACAAACAAAAAAACCCACAAAATAGCAAATCTTGGAGATAGAGGAGAATCTGATTTTCAGAGGTAGCATATTATCAGATTCAAATGTCCAGTTTTCAACAACCACAACCACAAGGCATATAAAGAAGCAAGAAAGTATGGCCCATTCAAAGGAAAAGAAAAGAAAAAAGAAAAGAAAAGAAAAGAAAGCAGTAACTGTCCCCAATGGTGAATTTACTAGACAAAGACTTTGAAACAACTGTCTAAAGATGCTCAAACTAAAAGAAGATGTGGAGAAAATCAAGAAAATGATACACGAACAAAATGGAAATACAAATAAAGAGATAGACACTTTAAAAGAAAAAAAAATGTGTAGCTGAAAAGTACAGTACCTGAAATTGAAAATTCACTACATGGATTCAAAGGCAGATTTGCACAGGTAGAAGAGTCAGTGAACTTGAAGTGAAGACAATTGAAATTATAGCTTCTGAAGAACAAAAAGAAAAAATATAGAAACAAAACCTGTGGGACACCATCAATGGAGCAAAGTACACATTGTAGAAGTCCCAGAAACAGAAGAGAGAAAGGGGCAGAGAGAGTATTTGAAAAAATAACGGCTGAAACTCTGTAAGAATTTTGGAAAATTCACACATTTGTGGAAACTAAAGAAGTCACACAAGAAATTAGAAAACACCAGGGGATGAATGAAAACAAAAGCACAACATACCAAAACTTACGGGACACAGTGAAAACAGTGCTGAGGGGGAAATTTTAGAGCTGTAAGTGCTTACATTAAAAAATAAGAAATATCTCAGGGCGCCTGGGTGGCGCAGTCAGTTAAGCATCCGACTTCAGCTTAGGTCAGGGTCTTGCGGGTTCGCGAATTTGAGCCCCGCGTTGGGCTCTGTGCTGACAGCTCAGAGCCTGGAGCCTGCTTCAGATCCTGTATCTCCCTCTCTCCTCTGCACTCCCCTGCTCACACCCTGTCTCCCTCTCCTTCAAAAAAAAAAAGACACACACACAAGAAATGTCTCAAATCAACAACCTAACTTTACAACTTAAGGAACTAGAAAAAGAAGAACAAACTAAACCCAAAGCTGGGAGAAGGAAGGAAATAATAAAGATTAGAGCAGAAATAAAACAGAATAAAAAAACAATGGAAAGTAGAATGGTGGTTGCCATGGGATAGGGGCAGGGAAGAATGAGGAGCTGATTTTTAAGGGGTACAGAATTTTGGTTTTACAACATGAAAAGAGTTCAGGAGGGGGCGCCTGGGTGACTCAGTCAGTTAAGCTTCCAACTCTTGATTTCGGCTCAGGTCATGATCTCATGGTTTCGGGAGTTTGAGCCCCACATGGTCTCTGTGCTGATAATATAGAGCCTGCTTGAGATTCTCCCTCTTTCTCTGCCCGTCACCCTCTCAAAATAAATAAATAAATAAATAAATAAAAAGAGTTCAGGAGAATGGGCGGTGATGATGGTTGCACAACAATATGAATGCATTTAATACCACTCAAAAATGGTTAAGATAGGGGCTCCTGGGTGGGTCAGTCGGTTAAGTGTCTGATTCTGCTCAGGTCATGAACTCACAGTTGATGGGTTCAAGCCCCACATTGGGCTCTGTGCCGACAGCTCAGAGCCTGGAGTCTGCTTCAGATTCTGTGTCTCCCTCTCTCTGCTCCTCCGTAGCTTGCACTCTGTCTCTGTCTCTCAAAAATAAATAAAAATGTTAAAAAATACTTAAAGAAATGGTTAAGATAATACGTTTTGTTATGTTTATTTTATCACAATAAAATAAATCAGAAGAAAAATTTAAATAAAGAGTCCCAGATGAGATAGCAAGAAGACCCTGAGAAAAAGTCCTTGAGAGCCATTGAACTTGTCGTGAGAGCAGAGGTTAGTGGCCCATGTCACCCTCTTTCCCTAAAGGGAAAGCCCTTTAATTTTCTGATAATCACATAGACTTAAAAAAAAATCTCTGGGGTCTGGTAACTTAGTCACATTGATACAGGGGTATTGAGTAAAAGAGTAAACAATTTTATGATATTTTTTCTGAATAAGCATTTTAGGGATAGAATTTTGTGTAATTCTCCCTGTTGTTCACTTATTTTTTAGTATAAATCCAGCCTTCATGATATGACAATTTCTGTTCTTTCCAAAATGAGGGTAAAAATGTTACTTGTTTTATTAACAGTGATATAAAATTTTTGACAGGAACATAAATGCTTAGAAGATATCTGAATACTCATAAGTTACTATAGTCTTTTTCTAAACCTCTACTTAAATCAGACCCTCCAAATGTATGAATTTTTATGTCTTTATTTTCAATTGTGAATATTTTCTTCCACTACCTCTTCCCCACACCTAATCAGGGAATTAAATAAAGTCTTTCAACTAGTTTCCCCTTTACATATTGGTTATGTGAAAACTGTCACTCTGTCCTTCACCTCTTGGGCACCAGGGGGCAGACATCTTAAATTTCACTTACCTGGGACACATCTTTTTCCCTCCACAGCAAAGTTTTCTCTGGATTTTCTCCAGCGCTTTGAAGAAGCTTAAAGGAACCATTCAGTTTCAGGCTCTTCCGGATAATTAACGTCTTTCCCATGGCTCCTTGGTTCAACACACCCAGCAGAGACCGAAAGTAAGGATTACTCAGGAGGCAGCCCCACCACCCTTTGTCAATCTGCACAATCAAAAGAATTGTCCTTGTAAATAGTCTTTGTGAACAATCAGTTCATAATCTTTTTCGTTGTTATTCCTGTTAACTTTTAATTGTTTCTAGGCTAAAGACAATCTAAAATTCTATTCATTACTCTAGCCTTCAAAGATTATGAAGTAAGATAATGGAAGTGAAACTGCTTTCGAAGGGGAAAGAGGCACCATAAAATTGCAAAGTGCAGTCACCTTTAGGAGATATGTTAACTAGACGAGGACACTTGCCTAATAAGTAATCAATAAATGGGCAACAATGATTGCCAGGGATACATTTTCAAAACAGTAAAGTTAACTTTTGGTCCTCGTAAGTACAGATCTTATAGTTTGTTTTTTCTTATGATTGTGTTGTTGCGCTTCCTTTTTTAAAAATTTTCATTTTCCAAACCTGTTAACTCTTGTGGACGTGTCCTAAACTTCACATTCAGAACCACGCAAATAGCCATTTGCTCACCTACAGAATATTGTGGATATTAAGAAATCTAGAAATTGAATTTAAAAAATAAAGTAGGACTTTCTGTTTGTTTACTGTGAGAAACCAGGTCTCAACCATCAATAAGCAAATAGTTCCAAGAGAAAATGTAAAAGTACAAATATGTAAAATATCTTTTTTTTCCCCTAATGCCAAATAAGAATATTTTTATTTTCCTTTGGGCCATCCCTCAATCACAGTACATTTAGAGTAGTTTCAAATTTCTTTTTTTTTTTTTTTTAATTTTTTTAATGTTTACTTATATTTGGGAGAGAGACAGAGTGCACAAGCAGGGGAGGGACAGAGAGAGAGATGAAGACAGAATCTAAAGCAGGCTCCAGGCTCTGAGCTGTAAGCACAGAGCCCGACGTGGGGCTCAAACCCGAGAGCCGTGAGTTCAGGAACTGAGCCAAAGCTGGATGCTTAACCGACTGAGCCATCCAGGCGCCCAGAGAGTAGTTTCAAATTTCTTAGGGTTGTTTTTAATCTGTCTTTTTGTTCCTTTAACAACTATGATCAGATTTATCTGAAGGGATCAAAGACTTCAGAGCACCACAATAGCAGTATCTGAATTCAACACAAATAACCCTGGCTGGATAAAAAGATTTTTTGCTCAAAGTTTTTTCAGCCATTTTCTTTGTAAGCAAACTTGGGACCATTATTCGTAGGAAGACAATGTTATAAATGTTGGTGAAGCTCCCTGCCTCACCTCCACCCAAAACAAAATAGAACATTTCTGGTTAAATATGTTGCAGTCCCCTCTGGGATCGCCACTCTTTGTTATTGTTACTTTAACTGTTTTTGTGATTACTGGGAAGAGAAATTTGTATTTGTACAGCCCTTTATTCATACATATTCGCGTTTACCCGTCTCCCAACTCTCATGTGAAAGACATCTCCACCTTATGGAGTGGACAACTGCCTTAGAGAACTTAAATAGGTTGATAGATTTAAAAATTTTTAATTTAAATTTAAAAATTTAAAAACTGAGCGCTTGGGCGGCTCAGTTGGTGAAACCTCTGACTCTTGATTTTAGCTCAGGTCATGATTTCATACATAGTTCATGAGTTGGAGCCCCCCTGTCCGGCTCTGTGCTGATACGTGGAGCCTGCTTGGGATTCTCTGTCTCCCTCTTTCTCTGCCTTGCCCCCCATCCACCCACCCCCCCACACACAGTGCTCTCTTGCTCTCTCTCGAAATATATGAATAAACATTTAAAAAATGTTCAAGATACAGAGGCGCCTGGCTGTTTCAGTGAGTAGCGAATGTAACTCTTGATCTTGGAGTTCTCCCATGTTGGGTGGGATGACTACTTAAAAAAAAAAAATTAAAAATTCAAGATATAACATCGTTACAGGAAAATTGGTTTTTTGTTTTCTATTTTTTTAGAATAGACCATAATCCTGTATTTCTAATGGGTTAAGTGTGATAAGCTTTTTTTTTTTAAGTCAAATATTTGAACTTGAAATACTGAGTACCTGGGAAAATATATTCTGAACTTCAATTCTCTCAACCCTAACCTGACCCCAGATCGTGAGCTTCAGACCCCTTCTCATGCTGCAGGACAATAACGGTGCCACCCCTCACCCCCACCAGTTTTGTTTTCTGTGGTTTCAGTTACCTGCAGTCAGCCACCATCCAGAACCAGAGGATCCTCCTCCAGAGGAATCGTCAGAATGTCAATAGCAACCTAACTCATTCACCTCTCCTCAGCTTATCCTAGGCATTTGGTCCTCTCACACCATCACAAGAAGGGTGAGTACTACAACACAATAAGATGTTTTGAGAGAGAAGAGATACCATGTTCATATAACTCTTATTACAGTATATTGTCATAAGTGTTCTATTTTATTACTAGTTGTTGTCCTTAATCTCTTACTGTGCCTACTTTGTAAGTTACACTTTATCATAGGTATGTGTGTGGAGGAAAAGGCATAGTATAGGTAGGGTCCGGCACAGTCTGTGGTTTCAGGCATCCATTATGGTTACTGGAACAGATCCCCTGCGAATAAAGGGGGGACTATTGTATTACCTTTCCTCTCCACCCACATACCCTGCTCACCGGGTAGTCATTCACATTCACAGGATATGTCAAATCTGGATGTTTACTTGGGAGGCAGTGTGGGTGGAGGGAAAAATGTAGCCCTGGGCATCAGGCACCTCCCCTCCCTGTGACCTTGAGCAAATGTTGTGATTTGATTAGCCTCAGTTTCCACCTCAGCAATGACACGGTAATAATACATACCTCTTAGTTAATGAAACATCATTTGTGTCGTCCTGGAGTGTAATTGGTTCTAAAATACTTCCCATCCTCTTAACTAGTAAATTCTAGTTATTGCTAGTTGTTACTATCAGAAAATTATTTTCCCATTTTAGTTATGGTTTAGAGTAGTGAGTACAGTCAGGAAACCTACGGCTGGGCTGTTACTATGTCATAGGAATTAGCTTTGGATTGACCTCACACTAATGTTTAATTTTTAAAAATTTATTTTTCATGTTTCAAGAATATAAAGGTGGGGTACACAATCCTAATTGTGTAAGGGACAATTACTTTCCTTTTTTTATTTTTAAAGATTTAAAAAATTTTAAGTAATCTCTACACTCAATATGGGGCTCAAACTCACAACCCTGAGATCAAGGGTCACATACTCTACCAAATGAGCCAGCCAGGCGTCCTTGCTTTTCCTCCTGATACAAGCTTTTATCAGCAACTAAAACACCCTGAATAGTCAAGAAGTGGGGTCATATCATATCATAACAGGAATTGTTGTGAATTCAGGAACAAGGGAATGTTGATTAAATGGCAGTTTGAGGATTGAACATGAAGAAAGCCATGGCTAGGAAAAAACTCTGACTTGGGGAATTGATAATTATTTGTGGTTTTGCTCACTTCTTCTCTTTCCCCTATCAAGGTTCCCAATAATTTAAAATTTAAAAGTATAAAATAAAATTCTGCCTTCCTCACCTTCCCTTTTCTTGCCTTGCCTTGCCTTCCCTTTCCTTACTTTCCATTACTTCAGCCTCGCTGAGCATTTATTCATACTGAGACATATAAACTGAGCACCTAATAACAGACACTGTGCCAAGCACTGAGAATGTAATGAGGAACAAAACAGCCATAGTCTCTGATCTTATGAAACTCATATTGGTTAGAAAGGCAGACAATAAGTAAACAACAATAAATAAATAAATAAATAAGCAAACATAAATAATATGATGATTTGAAAGAGTGCTAAATGTTATGTGGAAAATAAAACAAACAAATACAACAGAGTAACTGGGGAGCCTCTTTAGATTGGGTGGTCAGAGAAGGCCTCTCTGTGGAATGACCTTGAACTGAGACTGGCTAATGCATTCTGAGCCATTTGAAAATCTGAGAGAAGAGCTTTACAGGTTTCAAAGATAGCAAAGGTTGAGGCTTTGTGGTGGGAATGAACTTAGTTTGTTTTAAGGAACAGAACTGGAGGAGTGATGGGAAGAATGGTAGGAGAGGAGGTCCGAGAGGTAGGCCGAGGGGAGGGACATTTTGTGAAAGACTGTATAGACTGTGGTGGTTAGATGTTAGATTTTATTCTGGAGCTTTTTAAACAAGGAATCTGTCTAAATGATCTGCTTAATGTCTTAAAGAATTGCTCTGTACTGCTGGTGGTAATGATTAGAAGCAAGGACACCAGTTAGGTTAAGCACTCAACCATGACTCCTAAGTTTGGGACCAGAGCAACTTGGAGCATGGCAGTGCCATTACTGAGCTGTTGAAGAGTAAATTTGGGTTAAGGATGTATCCCAAGAGTTTGTTTTTAGCCATGTTAATTTTGAGATTCCTTCTAATACCCAAATGCAGATGAGCACAAGCCCTGCTTTGGGTGAGCCCCACTTCTCTTTTCCCTCACCTCTCTCTCTACACCTCACTGTCTCCTTCCTAGGATTCTCTCCTTCTCTCTCTGCACCTCACTCACCTGTGCCCTCTCCTCTCTAAAAACAAAAAACACATATACTTCTGACACTCATGAGAGAGAGTAGACTTGGAGATATAATGTGACAGTTGTTAGGGTGAAGACTGAGTCATTTATTTAAAAAAATATATATACTGAGTACCTATTATGTATTAGTGGACATATTATATAATCACTAGAGCAGTAAGTTATATAATTACCTTAGAAGATGACAAGGGTTATAAAAAAGAAAAAGTTGTGGAGGATTAGGATTGTGAGAGTAGAGCTGGTTTATGATTTTAAATAGGGAAGACAAGGAGGCCTCATTGACAAGGTGAGGAGTTATCAGTGAGGACACCTGCCTGGACACCCAGGCAGAGCCAGTACAAACTCCCTAGGATGAACACATACTTGGTATGTAAATGGTAAGAGGGCCTGGAGAGCTGTGAGCTAAGTCCTGGATGAAATCCTTGTGGGCCCCGGGGCCCATCCTCTTTAAGAGGTCAGATGGATGAAAGGGAAACAGTCAAAGAAAACTGAGAAACAGCAGCCTAAGCAGTAGTTATAAAACCAGGAAAATGTGGTACCCTAGAAGCCAAGAGAGGAAAATGTTTCAAGAGAAAGAGACAGGTCAGCCAGTGCTGCAGAGATGGTAGGTGAGATGAAAGCCAGAAGTGACTGTTAGAGATGGTTTTTGGTGACCTGGGCAAAAACAGAGTCAGTGGAATGATCTGGATGGAAGGCCAGCTGGTGAAGGTTGAGGGGGAAAGTCTACGAAGGACAGAACTAGTGGTCAGGTTGTGTCTGCCCAGGATCTGAGGTAGATTTTCTGTATAAGATAAAATAACAAGTTCCAGTGCCCTCTCTCACAAAAAAAAAAAAAAAAAAAAAAAAAAAAATGCATCTTGTAGCTCTTTTGGGTGTAACTGCACAGCCTTTTGTGGCACTCAGTGAAACATCTGGCTGAGCTGAACCACTTCCATTCAGAATGACCACACCACCAAATTTATCCATGAGCTCATCTTCATGAAAGCCTAGAGTGTATTGCTAAGTCTCTCTGAACAAGTCACTTAATCATTTTGTGTAATTTCTCCATGCCATAAGCCGGGTTGCCAGAAAACTTATTAGCTACGTCTATGGCTTTTAGAAGCATTGCTACAAAGAAACATAAGTACAGAGCTTAAAGCTGTGATTTAGTTGTAAAATATTATTATTACACATCCTTGTCCCTTCATTTTAGGTATTTTATTTCTTATGAAAATGGTCTTCATATAAACCCCTAAGAAGAGACAGGAAAGAGAACTTCATAGTGAATGTCAAATAGCTAGTGAGATGAGTGGAGTTTGGACACAATAGTGTCCCCCCACTTCCCAGCACACATACACACTCATACCCTCACTCCTACTTACTCACAGGCACACAGTCTAGAAGTTGCTGATACTTGGCATCTCAAAAAATAAACAGGAGGGAATCTACTTGGTTTATATCACTTCTAACAAGTCATGCTAATGATAATAGAATTATGTTATGATTTTACTACTGATCTCATACACTTTTGGCAGTATTTCAACATTTTGGTTGTTCTTTTTTTTTTTTTTTTCTGGTATGTAGGGCTCCCTCCTCTATGCTCCCTTATTTTCCTCCCAAACTGTACCCATATAGGTGAATCAATACATAAGCAACTTGGGTGGAGTTCATCAGTAAAAGTATCCTAGAACTGGGGAGTGAAATGACTTTGGCACAGTGGTTAAGAGAACAGACTTGAGCTGGGACCTGGGTTAATATCCTGGCTCTGCTCCTTACAAGATATGAGAACTTGGGCGAGTTTCTTAACTTCTTTATGCCTCAAATTCTTCCTTTGTTAAAAAGGAATAATTACAATGCAGGTATTAATACAATTCAGGTATTAATGCATCTCATCTTAACAAAAACCCTACAAATTAGGTGCTATAATTAAATCTATTTTACAGATGAGGAAAACAAAACATAGATGTTACATAACCAATCCTAGTTTCCAATCTATTAAAAATAGATTTACCATGTAATCCGGCAATTCCACTTCTGGGTATATATCCATAAGAATTGAAAGCGGGATCTCAAAGAGATACTTGTACACCCATATTCATAGTAGCATTATTTACAGTAGCCAAAGGTAGAAGCAACCCAAGTGTCCATCGAAGATAGATGTATAAACATAAGGGGGTGTATATATATAATAGAGTATTATTTCATCTTAAAAAGGAAGGAAATCTGACACATGCTATGATATAGTTGAACCTTGAAGACATTATGCTATGTAAAATAAGCTAGTCACAAAAAGACAAATACTGAATGAGGTACATAATACTATATGAGGTATTCTGAGCAGTCAAATTCATAGAGAAAGCAGAATGGTGATTGGAGGAAATAGTAGGGGCTGGAGGGAGAGCAAAACGGGGAGTTTAATGAGTACAGAGTTTCAGTTTTGCAACGTGAAAAGAGTTTTGGAGATTGGTTGTACAACAATATGAAATATACTTAATACCATTGAATTATACACTTAACAATGGCTAAGATGGTAAATTTTGTTACGTACATTTTACCACAATTAAAACCAAAACAAACAAATAAAAATGGACCAACCAATAAAACAAAAAAATGAAAACAGATTAGGGGGAAAAAAACCCACCATAGGAGGGCTGAGAACACAATGATTCTCTGTCATTCAGAGTGACAGAGAATTTAAAAGGCTGCCCGCCTGTTGGATAAGGAAGATATGAACTCTATCATTGACAAGCTCGGGTACAGTGTTCCCAAGTGAACCCAATAGAAATGTCCCATCATCAGCTAAGGATGCAGGTCTGAGGTTGGTGATCTGTACTAATGGAGGTGCTAGGAAGATAAAGCAGTAGCCCTTTACTGCAGGGTGGATTAGACGGGGGGGAGGGTGAAGATGAGGACAAAGGAGACATGGAGGATGATTGCCATAATTCTAGTTTAGGAGGATGGCGATGGTACTGGCACAACCCAGGAAGGGGAAGCTGGAACCTGAGCAGCTGGAAGAGGCGATTGTGAGCTCAGTAACGGGTATGTTAAGATCAGGATATGCAAAGCTATTCAGTTGGCAGTTAGTTTGGCATCTGAGAAGGTGATTGGGGCTGAGAAGCCATATTGCTTCTTGTCCACCATTTTCTCAGGTGGACTCAGTTCTCTGAAAAAATGGTTCCCTCTCATATTCCTGGTGCCCATGAGCATATTGGAGACCCCGACAGTGCTTTAGGGAAGAGAATTGCTTAACTTTGTTTAATCTAGTGTTTTCTAAACTCATTTGACTCCCCTTTTTTTTCTAAACTTATTTGCCCTCCCCCTTTTTTTTTCATGAGACATCTATTAATTTACTGAGGACTACACATTGGGGAATTGTTCTCTCTGATCTATGCAGATATTTTTCTCTTGACAAAGTAGAGCAAAGGAGAAACTGGTTAGAGGGTTGATAGATCTGTGGGTATTTAGTGTATCTCTATTAAGTCACCAAAGCAGAGTGAGGAAACTTCCAGAAAATCCAGGCCTGACCTGGGAACTGAGGACACTGACCTTTGTGCGTGGGCAGTAGTGGGTGAAAGCTGCTGGGGTTTTGATCAAAGGCAGCTTGCTGTCTTGGCTTTCTACCTACATTACATGTGCCAGTAAAGCCCTGGTCCAAACCTCCCATGGTTCTTTTTTATCCTCTACGTTGGCTTCTTGTCCTTGCTTTTCCATTTGCATAACTAATGCACACAACACAGAGTTCCTGCAATTTTAAAGACAGCTGGCCAGCACATCTTGGATGCTGATGTCAGGAAACATCTGGAAGAGGGCTAAAGTTACTGCAGGCCCAACAGAGAACAATGGAAGCACATTAATGTGGAAAATTCAGTATGGGGGGGCTTGTGTACATAAAAATGGCTGCCAGGCCAACTTATAAAAGCCTTATGCAAAATGCTTTTGTAGTTTGGGCATTAATACTACTAAGCAATTGAGTGGTAGGCCAACTAAAACTGAAATATAGCTACTCTGTTTTGAACCCTTATCTTTGAGGCTTTCCTGTCCTTTTTCTTTTTTTTTTTTTTAATGTTTATTTGTTTAATTTGAAAGAGAAAGAGAGAAAAAACATGAGTGGGGGAGGGGTAGAGAGAGAGGGAAAGACAGAATCCCCAACAGATCTGTGCTGTCTGTGCAGGGGCTCGATCTCACATGAGAGCATGACCTGAGCTGAACTCAAGAGTTCGATGCTTAACCAACTGAGCCACCCAGGAGCCCCAACACTTGCCTTTTCTTAAAAGGTTTCCTAGAGGGGCACCTGGGTGGCTCAGTCAGTTAAGTGTCCGACTTCAGCTCAGGTCATGATCTCACGGTTTGTGAGTTCAAGCCCCGCTTCAGGCTCTTTGCTGATGGCTCAGAGCCTGGGGCCTGCTTCAGTTTCTGTGTCTCCTTCTCTCTCTGCCCCTCCCTGACTTGTGCTCCTTCTCTCTCTGTCTCTCAAAAATAAAGAAATGTAAAAAAAAAAAATTAAAAAAAAAAAGGTTCCCTAGAAGTCCTGCCAGCTAACCAAGATACTCCTTTGATGAAGAATCATAAACTAGCGTTTTATTTCATAATAATTTTAAGCTAATCTCCCTCTTTCCTCTTTGTTCTCTCTCAAAATATAAAGATTTAAAATACAGTTCTGGTACACATATTTTCACTATCTCTAAGAAGTCAATGTTGGCAGAAATAAATTTATAAAAATTGTGATTGAAATATTTATTTACAAATTTTTTTTTAATGTTTATTTTTGAGAGAGAGAGAGAGAGAGAGTGTGAGTGAGAGCAGGGGTGGGGCAGAGAGAGAAGGAAACAGAATCTGAAGCAGGCTTCAGACTCTTAGCTGTCAGCACAGAGCCCAATTCGAGGCTCGAACTCACAAACCATGAGATCATAGCCTGAGACAAAATCCGACGCTGAAACCAACTGAGCCACCCAGACACCCCTGAAATATTTAAATATGAACATTATTTCCCAAGGCTACATGGCATAGCGATTGAAAGACTGAGTTTTAGAGTTTGGATTCTAGCTCCTCCTCTTAACCAACTATGTGTGACTTAGGGTAAATTACTTAATTAGCATAACTTAATCTGTAAAATCGTTGTAATTATTCTGCCTATTTAGATTGTCATAAGGAGTATGTAGGCTAATGTGTGTTATAAGTGCTTAGTGACGATGAATCATGGGAACCTACTCCCAAAGCCAAGAGCGCACTGTATACACACACTGTATATTAGCTAACTTGACAATAAATAATATTTTTCAAAAAAATAATTTAAAAAAAAAGTGCTTAGTGAGATACGTGGCCCAGGTCAGCTATTAAAATTGTGATTTTGCTGATATCCAAGGATTAAGAAGAAATCCTAGCTATAATCTATTTCTCAATCCAACTCCAAACATTGAGCATTTGCTTTCAGTTTTCTGGTTTACAAATGTACATTTTCAAATCCTAATTTGGAAACAAATCCTAATTTCTCCCCCAAATGTCCCTAGAGTTATACCTACTGTTTTACTTTATTCTGCAGAAGCTAAAGTGGTATTCTATTTCTCATACGAATTAGTGATTACCATCCCATATTGTCTTCCAATATTCAGACTCCTTATTCTTTGTATGACAACTGCTTTTTCCCTTTGAAAACTTGTGGATTTTCTTCTATCTCCTGGGTTCTGAAATTTTACAGTGACGTGCTTTGTTGTTGTCTGTTTTAATCCATTGTAGCAGGTACTCGTTGGGCCCTGTCAATCTGGCAGTTTGTGTCTCTTGGTTTTGAAAATTTTCTTGAATTGTTATTTATTATGAGTTCCTCCGCAGTATTATTTTTATTCTCTCTTTCTGGAACTCCTTTTTATTAGAATATTGGGCCTTGTAGACTAATTCTTTCCTATTATCCCTTTTTTTTTTTTTTTTGTCTTTTGTTTTTTTTTTTTTTTCTGAGAGGTCCTCAACTTTATCACCTTAAACCTTCTGTTAAGTTTTAAATTCTTTTACAATATTTTAAATTTCCAAGAGTTCTTTTTTCTCTTTCTATAGTATTCTAGTATCTCTCTCTCTCTCTCTTTTTTTTTTAAGTTTATTTATTTATTTTTGAGAGAAAGAGAGCACAAGCAGGGGAGGGGCAAAGAGATAGGGAGACACAGAATTCAAAGCAGGCTCCAGGCTCTGAGCTGTCAGCACAGAGCCCAACGCGGGCCTCGAACCCACAAACTGTGAGATCATGACCTGAGCCGAAGTCAGACGCTTAACCAATTGAGCCACCCAGGCACTCCTGTAGTATTTTATTCTTATAATCTCTATTCTACTTCTCTGAAGATATTAATATTAGCTTTTTTTTTTTGAAGATTTTATTTTGCTCCATAGCCTCTGTTTCTTCTCTAGTTTTGTCTTCTTTGTTTTTTTTGTCTCTATATTTCCTGGTGGAGGCTTTCTTAACATGTCTGGTAATCCTTACCTTTTATCAATATTTTAGATCTGGTGAGAAGTTCTGTGCCATGGACAAAATTGTTAAGTTTGGGGTGATCTGCTTGGGCAATTTATATGCGGTGGGGTGGCGGGAGAATGTCATTATCTTTAGGTCTTTTTTCTTGGTCTGTTTAAGTTTTCCAGGGAAGAAATGTTTATTTTCTGTCTGCAGGGGGCAGTTATACCAAGCTGCCAGTGTTCTGGAAGTGGACTGAGGATTACAACATTTCATTATATAAACTTTTATTCACATCTCTCTGCTTTCAGTATAGTATTCCCAGTCTTAATCATGCCTAGTGCCCCTAATTCTGGCTTTGAGATCTTTATTATACCCTCCACAGAAGAAAACCTCATCTTCTCGTGGGACTGGGGAGAGGCAGTCAACTAAGCTACATTTGAGAGGGGGACTTTTGGCGTGGCCTGTCCTGGGAATTGGGTTGCTTCCTGGTTTTCTTCTCTGTTGGTTTAGGACTTAGCTTTCTCAATTCGCTAAATCAGATAACAACTGCCCTACTTTTCAGTTTCTAAAATCATGTTGCTATCATTATTTCTTCCTCCGTTTAATTTAAAAAGTCCCTTTTTTTAAACAATGTTTATTTATTTATTTTGAGAGAGAGAGCAAGTATATGAGTGGGGGAGGGGTAGAGAGAGGGGAAGAGAGAGAATCCCAAGCAGGCTCCTAGCTGTCAGCATCGAGCCTGACGCAGGGCTCGATGTCACGAACCACGGGATCACGACCTGAGCCAAAATCAGGAGTTGGGGGCGCCTGGGTGGCTCAGTCGGTAAAGCGTTGGACTTCGGCTCAGGTCAAGATCTCGCGGTCCGTGAGTTCGAGCCCCGCGTTGGGCTCTGTGCTGACAGCTCAGAGCCTGGAGCCTGTTTCAGATTCTGTGTCTCCCCCTCTCTGACCCTCCCCGGTTCATGCTCTGTCTCTCTCTGTCTCAAAAATAAGCAAATGTTAAAAAAAAAAAAAAAATTTCAAAATCAGGAGTTGGACACTTAACTGACTGAGCCACCCAGGCAACCCCCAAATCCCTTTATTTCTATTTTAAGGGGTATTTGGGAGGAGAGAGTAAAGATATTTGTTCAATCATCCATATTTAATCACTATTTTTCATAGAAGATATTCTTAGTCTAATGATTTATTTGAAAAATTAGATTTTCTTTGCCAGAATCCCAAATCAAAGAATTTTGATGAGCTCAATCAATGTGAATAGTTTTGTAAATGTATTTATTAATTTCTAACCAGTTTTTAATATTTGGCCATTATAAGTGCTGTGTGGTAAATGTTTCTCTTTGTTGGCAAAACCTTCTTGGGTTGTTCATCACCTTTTATGTGGTTATAGATGTAAACAACATGTGTGCCCCAGATGGGCTCTGAAATCCAGGCTCCCACTTTGTGACACACTCCTTAACAACACCCGAGGCTTCCAAACACAAGTCCCTAAATCTACTCATTTCAGCTTGTGTCCTGGCAACTCTCAAGGGAGAAATCTGGGATGACTAAAATCTCTATAATGAGAAAACGCCTACATTTCAATATCCGCTTTGGTGGGAAACTTTATATTCCACCTTCTTTCGACAGAGTGAGGTGTGGGTAGATTTGGACTTAAGGCATGAAGGGTGGGGAGTCACCACATGAGTAGCAAGATGAGCGAGGATTTAGGTCCCTGGTAAACGTGAACACCTTCCACATTTTAAACCTTGATTTTATTTGTTGAAGTAAGAGTTCCTACAATTGATACTCTCCTGCCAGAGCTGATTTCAGGGGTAGGGGGCAAGTCAGGCAGTAAAACAGAGTGAACAGCCCCTGCAGTCTCAGAGAGGCGATGGCCAGCCTGGTAAGTGAGAGTCAAAACTGAAGCCCTTTAAACTGGTTTTTGGCCTCCACAGTCAAAGGAAGACTGATCTTGCTTATTATTTCATTAGTCAATCAGAATGTGTCTAGTAGTTTTGTTTTGTTTTGTTTTTTCGGTTTATAAGAGCAAAGTCAAGAAAAAGCTGCCTTTGAAAATCAAGGAATCATAGTAATTGTTATTACTTCGTACCTGCTATTTGGTGGGTACTTTACATACGTGGTCTCATTTAATCTTCCCAAACAATTTTGCAGTGTTATTATTACATCTATTTTGCATATGAAAAAATATGAGTCTCTGAAAAGTTGAGTAACTTACCTAAGATCACAACGTTATTGAAAATTGAAGAGCATTTAAAAGGAAGACTTTTAGAATTTTTCTCAAAAGCCCAGGTTCTTTGTATTAAGCAAGCCGCCAGGCTCAGACAGACAATGCATGTAAGAGTTTTATATTGTTTGTGCAATGCTCATTTTTGAAGGTAGGGCACTTTTCAGATGTGCCAAGAGGAAATGTGTTTATTATTGCTGATATATAACAAAATCAAAGATAAATTTGTCCATTTTATAATCCAAGTATACACAATTACATGACAGAGATCATCAGCCTAGCAAATCACCTTCCAATACAGGTACACAGATGACAAACACAGGACACAAAAGGGTCAGCTGAGGGTGCCACTTGCCAGAGCTGCCATTTTGTCTGTGTTTGGAGTCCTGTGTTCTAGTCCTGGCTTAATTTTTAATGGATTATCTCCATGGTTGATTGTAATTCTGCCTTGTCTGATAATTCCACCTCTCACTGCATCCATGTAGTGACAGTCAAAGCAACCTTGTTTATATAGTTAAGACTTTTTAGCAACAGCCAATTTGTCCTGCCGTTTGCAACAACCCGGATGAAGCTGGAGGGCATTATGATAATAAGCCAGAGAAAGGTAAATACTGCATGGTATCACTTATATGTGGAATCTGAAAAACAAAATGAAAAGTTTTAATTCCTAGAGACTAGAATGGTGGCTGCCACGAGCTGGAGGGTGAGGGAAATAGGGACAGGTTAGTAAAATGGTACAAAATTTCATTCCTAAGATGAACGAGATCTGAGGATCTAAAGTATATCATGATGACTATAGTTAATAATACTATTTTGTATAATTAAAATTTGCTAAGAGAGTAGAACTGAAATGTTCTCAATAACTACCACCACAAAGTACACATGGGAGGTGATGGATGTGAACTTGATGGTAGAATCCTTTTGTAATATATACAGATAACAAATCCTCACATTGTACACTTTAAATATATTATAATTTTATTTGTTAATTATACCTCAATAAAGCTGAAAAAAATGTTCAGTCACTTGGACAAGGAATTAGTTCTTGATCCAAGCTGTACCAATGAGACCTTTCATCTATGACCTTGGAATTGATCTTAAGAAACTTCTAGTTCATTCAAGGGATGGGATCACCTTCTGCCAAGTGAATAGGAAAACTGAGAGAGCTGGCCTTCAAGAGAATAATAAAACACAAAGGAAGAAAGATGAGAAAGACAGGGGCTTTAGGGTTCCCTCCAGCACTTCAGACCCCAGATCCAGAGGGTTACCGAGGCCTAAATGCATCATTGCTCTTGCTTTTATGAGTTAACCATAAACCTATGTGTTCGTTCCCTGGTTTTAAAAAACTAAACTAAAAATAAATTATTTCAGTCAGAGCAGGCCCAAACTTCACAAATTTAACTTGTGTGCCATGACACAAAAGAAGGTTTGGAAGCTTAAGACTAGAGAGATGTTTAGACAGTAGCATTGCACTGGAACAGAGGGATGGTAACTGGGAGGAGGATGCACAGATTTCAGTTTTCAACCACCAGTTGGCTGTGATGGCACTTCCCAAGTGAAGGAATGTGGGGTGAAAAACAGACTGAGGGGTGAGAGTGAGATGATTAGCTCTACTTTAGCCACATAGTGCCTGAGGTGCCTGTGGGAGCACCATGTGGAGATGTGGTGTCTAGAGCTGGAAAGTGTACTATAGGACTTGTCAGCATAGGAAAGGTAGTAAAAGCCATGAACGTGGATGAGTTTGAGAAGACACCATGTAGTGAGATGACAAGAGGGCAGGGCCAGAACTTGGACCACTAATCTCTCCAGTCCTAGGGCTGTTTGCATTACAGTGGTCTCTTTTGTCAATGGTATTTGGGGGGAAAGACATTTTTAGCAAATATAAAGTGGCTCCTGAAGTGGAGTATCCCATTGCCTTGAGACTGCGCCCTCTACATTTTAGAGTCTCAAAATCATCCAGGTATTTGGAGACTGGATGGTGGTGAGATACGTCAGGGTTTGACGCTCTTTTGGGCTGCTCCTTTTCTGACTTTTTCATAGACTTCTTCCATTAAAAAATGTGCATACTCCAAGGCCCATTGCCCTCATGCTCTATATGCTCTGCCTTAAAAAAGTCAGTGGTGTGTGGCAAAATGGGCATGTCCTTGGCAGCAGGCAGACTTGGTTTAGAATTCTAGCTGACTGTGGCCTTGGACAAGTTAATCTTTCTGCTTTTGTGTTTTCCTCATCTGTCAATCTGACTAGCGATATATCCCTGGCAGAGCTGGACTGGAAACAATATGTAAAGGCATCCTACACAAAACCTGACATACTAAAGTTGGGGCAATTATCATCAAATAGGGCATCTACTCTAATGGACTTTTTGTTTTTCTTGTTTCTCTTTTCTGTGAAAATCACAAAGAGTCTGATTAAAGAATATGCTCTGATTTGATATGAATGAGACCGAATTTTCATATTGCTAAAGTGATGATAGATGATTGGGACTCTGCTTTAAAGCCAGAGGTGCTATGGGGTGCCTGGGTGGCTCATCAGTTAAGTGTCCGACTTTGGCTCAGGTCATGATCTCACAGTTTGTGGGTTCAAGCCCCACATTGGGCTCTATGCTGACAGTTCAGAGCCTGGAACCTGCTTCCGATTCCGTCTCTCCCTCTATGTCTGCCCTCCCCCACTTGCAGTCTGCCTCTCTTTCTCAAAAATAAATATTAAAAAAATTTTTTTTAAAAAAACAACCAGAGTTTCTAAAGTCCTTAAACTATCTAGAAACAGTCCCATTAAATTTTGCTGATGAACAAGCAATGCTGAAAATGTGTTTTCTTTCTTTCTTTTCTCTATGGAGAAAGAGGATTCCTGTTCTAGAACATGAAGGATAGGTTGGCAAGGAGGACACAGGGATGGCTCAGTTGGTTAAGTGTCTGACTTTGGCTCAGGTCATGATTTCACAGTTCATGAGTTCAAGCCCCATTTCAGGTTCTGTGCTGACAGCTCAGATCCTGGAGTCTGCTTTGGATTGTGTCTCCCTCTTTCTCTGCCCCTCCCCCGCTCATGCTTTGTCTCTCTTAAAAAAATAAAACATTAAAAAAAAAAGTATAGGTTGGTAGGGGTATCTCTCTCCTTTTTCTTTAAGCAGATGGTAATTTATTATTTTTCCTCTGTTGTTAGATTCCCCTCAGAAGAATTAGGTGTGGGATATTAGGGCCAATGCTCCTCCTTGCCTCTCTTCCCTTTACAGATACCGGTTTCTGCAAATAACTCCACATTGACATTTGGGACTCTGATTCACCCCTGAGCTCTATTTTCATGCCTCTGGTTAGATGCTGGTCATTTCCATCTAGAAACACCACCTCTCCTCATGTCCAATTTTTAAAAAAATGTATTTATTTATTTTTAGAGAGAAAGAACAAGCAGTGAGGGTCAGAGAGAGAGAGAGAGAGAGAGAGAGAGAGAATCACAAGCAGGCTTCATGCTATCAGTGCAGAGCCCAACACGGGGCTCGAGATCATGACCTGAGCTGAAATCAAGAGCCACATGCTTACCTGACTGAGCCACTCAGGTGCCCCCAACATTTACAACACAGAGTATCATCGTCTTCCTCCAAATACTTCCTTAGCTCTGACCTTCCTCATTTCTCTCGTCAGTGCCTTTATTTTCCTGATAATACAAGCTCAAAAATTGGGAGACTGGGTGGCTGAACAACATGACCAGGGACCTCAAATGTTCCTGTCTTTTGGTTCACTCATTTTCAGGCCTTCTGGTTACAAGACAGAAGCTAGAGATGTAGGCATCACCACCAGACACGCAATGTGCAGATGAAGAGAGAGCATCATCTCCTGTATGCCTAGTAAGAATGAAGAAATCTGTCCTAGAAATCATTAGCAGACCTCTCACATCTCATTGACCAAAACTGGGCCACATGCTCATTTCTAAATCACTGGCAAGGAGTGTAGGGTTCTAATGGTTGACTTAGGCTAATCAGAATATACCTCTGAGCCAGGGATAGGATCATCTTCCCTGAGGTGTGGATACACAAATGAAAGTTCTACTAAAAAGAAAGGAGGTGGGCGCCTGGGTGGCTCAGTCGGTTAAGCGTCCGACTTCAGCTCAGGTCATGATCTCGCGGTCCGTGAGTTCGAGCTCCACGTCAGGCTCTGGGCTGATGGCTCAGAGCCTGGAGCCTGCTTCCGATTCTGTGTCTCCCTCTCTCTCTGCGCCTCCCCCATTCATGCTCTGTCTTTCTCTGTCTCAAAAATAAATAAACGTTAAAAAAAAAATTAAAAAAAAAAAAAAGAAAGGAGGAAAGAATAAAAAGAGGAAGATAACGTCATTCTGGTTTCCTCCTACCATCTTAGTCCAAGCCCTTGTGAGCTCCCTCAGGGACAAGTGTCATAGCTTCCTAACTAGTCTCCCAACATTCTTTCCCTCACAGCCCACCTTACACAATATTGTCAGATTAATCTTCCAAAAACACTGCTTTGCCACAAAGCCCTTTTGTTGAAAAAAATGTCATCAGTTTTCTCTGACCTTTAGAGAAACATTCAATCTTACCGTAGAGTTTTGAAGACATAGAACATAAGAGTTGGAAGACCCAGGGAGATTGGAATGTCAAAGGCTGGCACCAGGAATATTGGCTTTATTATTATTTTTTAATGTTTATTGATTTTGAGAGAGATGGAGAGCACGCAGGGGAAGAGCAGAGAGAGAGAATCCCAAGCAGGCTCCGTGCTGTCAGCGCATAGCTGGAATGGGGGCTTGATCTCATGAACTGTGAGACCATGACCTGAGCAGAAATCAGGAGTCAGATGTTTAACTGACTGAGCCACCCAGGCACCCCAGGAATATTGGCTTAAACTGGACTAGAAAAACAGTGTGTGGTCTCACCTATACATTTATTTTTGTCTAACCAAAGGCTCGATCTACAGAAATCTCCCTAAAAGAGCAATTTTCAAACTGAGTTAAGCAACTTTCCAAGGTGTATGCACGTGGATTTATTATTTTTTTTATGAGAATTAGTTTCCAGATTTTCAACTTGTTCTTTCTGAAAACTAGGTAATTCTTCATTTTCAGTTTGCATTTCAAAAAACCTCCCTTCTCCTTATTCATCCTGGATCTTACCTTGGAATACTACCTCTAGGGTCTTGAGAATCTCTGGGAAATAGGGGAAAAGGAAAACAAAGGGGTGATTTGAAGTATTGATTTTGGGAAAGCCTTCTTTGATGATTAGGCAAAATCACCAGGTAGATCTTTCTGTTAAGGATGAGTTGTGGCTTTAGACGTGGAGCATTTGGGCCTGTGTTGGAAGGCTCTGGATTCAGATATGTTGTAAGAGTGTAGAGGTGGAGTGACTCCATATCTCTTGTTCCCTGATTATTGTTAGAGAATGTATAGCTCTTCAAAGAGACACATGATGGCAAAGACCACTTCAAGCGCTGAAAATGGTGTCTATTTGTTCTCAGTTATTCTCAAAATTCAGCCCTAGAAGGGACCATTAGTTGGAAAGAATCTGTCTATGCATAGGAGAAGCTGTGCAGGTTTCTGATGCTTATGCAGGGCTGAGTGACACAGCTAAATGGGGCACACATCGGATTTTCATAGTGTTCCTAAGTGTCCCTCGCTTTTACCAGAATACAGTGTGTGTGCTCTCTAAACCTGTGCAACTTGGGGGGTGATGTGCAATTTTTAAAAATTTAATTGAAATGTTTTCTGAGACGACTACATTCTCTACTACCCTAGATAAAAATTTCTTGTGCTTTCTTTATATTATATGGACATCACTTGAATAGAGTAATTAAAACTTACATATATGAAATGACATCGTGGAATGTCTTTCCAGTGGTAGTCAATTATCATTTATTCTTTTATTTATTTATTTTTAATTATTTATTTTGAGAGAGAGAGAGAGCGAGCGCCCATGTGCAGGCGCCAGACTGTGAGCTGTCAGCACAGAGACCAAAGCAGGGACGCGGGGCTCGAACTCGCAGACTGCAAGATCATGACCCGAACTGAAGTCGGACCGTTAACTGACTCAGCCACCCAGGTGCCCCTCTCATTTATTCTTTTAAAACAGTGTATTTTTGGGGTGTCTGGGTGGCTCAGTTGGTTTTGCATGTGCCTTTGGCTCAGGTCATGATCTCGCGGTTCCTGAGTTCGAGCCCTGTGTCAGGTTCTGTGCTGACAGCTCAGGGCCTGGAGCCTGCTTTGAATTCTGTGTCTCCCTCTCTCTCTGCCCCTCCCCTGTTTGCGCTCTGTCTCTCTGTCTCTGTCTCAAAAAATAAACAAACATTTAAAAAAAAACTTTAAAAAGCCAATGTATTTTCTCTCTTATTAACACAAAATAACATAGTATGCTAACTGCCAGACTACTTCTTAGCAGTTCATACTTTTTCCCTTTCATTAAACAAATGGGAAAGTAATAAGTTTTAAAACTTTAGTGGATTATTTTCTGATTTTTTGTGTGTGATTGGTATTTAATCCACCCCGCTTCTGTGCCCCCCTCCATGCCCAGGTCCATTACCTGCAGACCATGCACATTTGCCAAAGGAATATACCAAGACGTTTAACATTCTTTTTTTTTTTTTAATGTTTATTTATTTTTGACAGAGAGAGAGATAGAGAGAGAGAGAGCGAGCATGAGCGGGGGAGGGGCAGAGAGAGAGAGGGAGACACAGAATCCGAAGCAGGCTCCAGGCTCTGAGCTGTCAGCACAGAGCATGACGCGGGGCTTGAACTCACAGACCGTGAGATCATGACCTGAGCTGAAATCGGACGCTCAACTAACTGAGCCACCCAGGTGCCCCAGACTTTTAACATTCTTGCTTCCTTAAAATTTCAGCTACATTTTATTATAATTATTACAATGAAGTAATGAAAAATAATATTTTAAACTGTTTTATACATTTTTAATTTTCGTTTTAATTTTTTTAAATTAAGTAGGCTCCACGCCCAAGGTGGGGCTTGAACTCATGACCCTGACATAGTCTACTGAGCCGACCAGGTGCCCCTAAATTGTTTTATACATTTTTAAATGGCTACATAAATTACATTAGCTCTATATCCTGATGTATGGCTTATAGTAATTTATCTTAGAAGGTGTGTTCCATCACTTCTCAGGGGTTTCATACTACTCCTCAAATTGCATTTTAACTTACTTATTTGAATTGATAAATGAATGCAGATTTTTTTTCCAGCAGAATATAAATCTGATTTAGCTGATTTATACAAAAGCACTAAATAAATAATGTATTGTTGAAAGTATATTAAAATGAATATTTTTATTTTCAGAGTAAGCAAGACACCTTTAATTGAAAGAGAAAAGAGGTAGTTGTTCGATAAATCTTAGTAGAAATTTTTAGCAGCCCCCCTGGAAATTGCAGGCTTTTGTAACTGGGTAGTAAATCATTTTGGTCTGACCAAATCACTTGACTGCAAGTCAAGTTGTTTCTAATAAAAAAGTTCCCATAAAATTAAAAGGAGTCCTTAGTTGAGTTGTTTGCTGATGATTCAAATAAGTTCAAGTAATTTAGTTAAAACTGCCTTAAAAAAAAGCTTCCATTCCTATTTTCTTATTTCAGTGCAATTTTCTTGGCAGTAACATTTATAAAAATGAAAAATAGAAATAAAATTGATGCTCTAGCTTGGGACACATGAACGAATTGAAAACAGTCTCATCCATCTAATTAAGAACTGCACCTTTAATAAAATTTTACTTTTTGTGTTTAATGTTTCTCTTAATTTGTTATATATGTGGGTTGTTTTGATAAATTGTACACTACTGGTAAGTATAATGCTAACATTCTTTTTGATATTTTAGAGCCTGACAATGGTAGATTCTATTAGCTGCTTCCTAAAATTTGTTTTCCCCTTCTTTGGGGGCACAGCTAGCCTACATTTCCCCATCTTCCTTGCTGGAGAGTGTGGCCATGTAATTGTTCTGGCAACAGAATACGAGCGGAGGTGGTGTGGGTCACTGGCAGGACCGTCCCCGTAAAATCTCTTTCTTGCACTCTTTGCTCCTTCTACCAGCTAGATACAGCTAAGAATGAGGCTCTAGGAAAGGGATTGGCAAACTTTGATAAAAGGCCAGACAATAACTATTTTAGGCGTTGCAAAGCCATATAAGGCCTCTGTCTCATATTCTGCTTTTTTTTTTTTTTCATTAAATAGCCCTTTAAAAATGTAAATCTATTCTTAGCTCACCAAGCACAAAAAATAGGCCAGCAAGCTAGATCCTTGTTCAGGGGAATGGCAGAACCATGTGATAGAAGGAGATTGGGTCCCTTAATCACTGTGTGGAGGAGAGCACCTTGTTTATTTGGGCATCTCACCAGGACTAGTATGTAAGAAAGAAATAAACTTTGTGTTGAGCCATTACATGCTTCAGTCTACTTGTTGCTATAGCCTAGGCTAACAAAAATACAGAAAATTTAAAAACTTAATTTACAAACGTTTTTATTGCTTTAAAGTATAATAGTAAATAGGAAGACCTTTGGACACAATAATATAGATAAAAGTACATAGGAGAAGTGGTATAAGAATATAAGCTGGCTCTGTGCTGACAGCTCAGAGCCTGGAGCCTGTTTCGGATTCTGTGTCTCCCTCTCTTTCTGCCCCTCCCCCCTCCCCCACGCTCGGTCTCTCTCTCTCTCCTTAAAAAATAAATAAACATTAAAAAAATAAAAATAAAAAAAGAATATAAGCTTAAGGACAAAAGGGAATGATGTAAAATTTCTGACTGTTAAAGAACCTGTTTATATATATATTTTTTAAATGGATGATGATGGGCATAAGATTGCTTGGATTTTAGATTCAACTGGAGATTTTAAAAAGAGTATTACTATGGTTTCTTTTAAAATACCTCTATTAATAATATGCTGGAAATTACAGACTTTGCAATTATTTAAACATATGAAATATTTTAGATGTCAACTAAAAATTTTGTGAAGGGATTCATGGTTTTAAAAAATTCTTTTAGGAGACATGCCAAAAATCTTTGAAGAGAATTTCAGGCACTAACTTTGAAGACTCAGAACCAAACCTCTTTTGAAAGCTTCATAGATTCACGGGCTGGAAGAATGAGCAGGGGCTTTTTTGGTCCACCTCTGCCCTTTTTGAAAGCCTTTGTCCAGGTCACCTTAAAAAGTGTTCAGAGAAATGTCTCTGCATGTCAGGAGCCCTGCCAGTGGTGCCATTCAGCTAGGTGTAGATTCATGTCTTCTGACCTTAGATTCCTCACTGAATCATGAGGATGAGAGCTGTTTGCTTCCTTCCTTTCAAAAGTCTTCCTTTCTTGGTTGTTCTGAGGATTCCTGAGTTAAACATTTGTAGAGTACTTTGCAGTATTTGGCTGAAACTACAAAGTCGCATTTGTTATTGTTGGAGGGATAAAAAGTATTATGCAAGTGCAAAGTATCATTTTCTTTCCAGGCCATACAGCATTACCATGCTGATCCCCCAAGAAATTCTTGACCCGTCCTCTTGCAAGGCCTCTTCATTTACATAACTGGCCACAGATTGAGCTAACAAAGGTCTCCTGGGAGAGGATTTGCACTTTCTTCTTTTCTTCAGAGAGTTTGTCCATCTAAGAGGTGTGTGATAACTTTGTCCTCAGGCAGAACTGATAGTCTTTACTTGGTCCTCCTACTCCAGGAATGTGTAAGAGAGGAAGATCCTGGACAGGGAGTAACTCAAGAAGTCAGTTCTTCTTTTGATCTGTTCTTGTCCACTCACATGACCCTGGATAAGTCACTTCCTCTTTCCTTATCTATGAGTCCTTCACACTTACAATTTCCTCTTAGCATGTCAACATGCTGAAAAACACTGAAAGTTTTAGCATATTGGTATGTATCAGTTGGCAACATGCAATATATACCAAGAGAAGTACAACTGAATTATACGAATGAGAGATATTATTGTCCAAATAACTTCAGGATAAAGTTCTTTATTTAATTCCAGTTTTCATAATAAATGCGTTTTGTGCTGTTAGATCTGTGTGGCTGTTGCTGGTGGTGGTAGAGGTGATGATGAGGGTGGTAATGGTAGTGGTGGGGGTAGAGGTGATGATGATGGGAGAGGTGATGGTGGTGGTGGTGAAAGTGACAAGGGTGGTCGTGGTGGTGGTGAGAGAGGTGATGGTGGCGATGGTGGTGGTGGTGGTGGTGGTGGTGGTGGTGAGGGTGGTCGTGGTAGTGGTGGAGGTGATCCTGGTGATGGTGGTGGTGGTGAGGGTGGCAGTGGAGGTGATGAGGTGGGGGTGATGGTGGTAGAAATAATGCTGGTGGAGGTGATGATGGTGTTAATGGTGGTGGTGAGGGTGGCAGTGGAGGTGATGAGGTGGGGGTCATGGTGGTGGTGGTGGTAGTGGAGGTGAAGGGGGCTAGTGGTAGAGACAGTGGTGTAAACTTCACAGTGACCTTGCATGAAAATACATATATTAATGCTTTCATCATGGAGTCAGTTCATCTTTATAATTCCCGTAGCACTTCAGCACACTGTCTGCACAAAGCAGGTACTCAATAAAAATTTGACGAAAGAGTGTCTGTCAGATAACTACAGATTCATCTTGCCCTAATATCTGAGGCAAAAATGAATACTCTTGTAAAGATCTCAGGTTTAATATCACTGAATATAATAGGCTTTCTAAGAAAGCTATGAAAATACTATCGCTGGAGTGCTTTTAATTGATGTCGCTCGTACTAACTCTCCAGAGAAGGATGAAACCTTGTGCAGATTATAGGAGCGCTATTTCTTAATAATAGAAAACAGGCCACTGAAGTAAATCTACTCAGGAGGGATAAAAATTTCACAGAAAGAAGTCTGACTTGGACTGTATCTGGTTATTAGAACTAAAAATTGTAAAAATAATTTATCTTATAACCAAATTTACATTATTGTAGAAACTATGGGCTAGCCCTTGAAAAACTAGACCAAGTATTGCATTTTTTTTTTTTTTATGAGGGCACATAATTTTTCTAACTGAAGTTAATAATACACTGGAGTACCTAGGTAGCTCAGTCGGTTGAGCATCTGACTTTGGCTCAGGTCATGATTTCGTGGTTTGTGAGTTCAAGCCCCACATTGGGCTGGCTGCTGTCAGCACAGCTTCAGATCCTTTGTCCTCCTCTCTTGCTGCCCCTCCCCCACTTGTGCGCACGTGCATGATCTCTCTCTCTCTCTCTCTCTCTCACTCAAAAATAAACAAACGTTTTTCACAAAAAATTAAGAACACACATAATACCCTTCACTTTAACATGTAGAAATCATCAAAGGGTTTCATTAATTTTCCCTGATGTCTTTCTTAACCTTTGGATTTTCAGATAATTCTGCTAACATATAATCATCATTGTTGATTTTTTCCCCCAGTTGTTAACTGATCTACCCATTACACAAGATTACAAATCCAGTCGTCCCTCCTTATTTGCTGTAGTGCTTTCTGAGGTTTCCCTTACCCATGGTCAACTGCAGACCAGAAGGAAATGATCCTTCTTCTGATGTATCATCAGAAGGTCAATAGTAGTCTATTGCTACATACTATACCTACATCATTCATCTCACTTGATCCCATCACTAGGTACTTTTTTGTCATAAAAGAAGGGTAAGTATAGTATAATAATGTATTTTGAGAGAGAAGGAGACCATATTCATTTAACTTTTATTAAAGTATATTGTTACAACCGTTCTTCTATTATTAGTGTTGTTGGTAATCTCCTACTGTACCTAATTTATAAATTAAATTTTATCCTAGGTAGGTATGTATAGGAAAGATATAGTATATATAGGATTTAGTAATATCTGTGGTTTCAGGCATCAAAGGGGGTCTTGGAACAAGGGGGGGGGACTACTGTATAATCTAAAAATAATTGATTTAATGAAATCTTTTATTTTTTGCAAGATTTACCTTTTCATTTTGCATTGCGTGGGTAGATATATACCACTTCCAATAATCAGAGACTCTCTCAGTGTTAAATGAGAGAAATGAGATGCTTGAGTGTATATTAATGAATATTTTATTATGGTGACATTTGCTATCCTATACCACAGTGTTTCAGTGGAGCTCCTGATAATTAATAGTCAGATAACAAAGAACCTTGTATTCACTCAGCATCTGTTCAACATTACTGAAAGACACTTACTGTGTCAGGTAACATTTTCCAAAGATGGCTGTACCAATATTTCTCATCCTACCTGCTCATCTTATCATGTGACCTTGTTCCTTTCTGATCAAGAGGTGGCATCTATATCCCGCCCATTAAAACCCGGGTGGACTTTTGTGATCTTTCTGCCAACAGAATGTAGTGAAGTGACTCTGGGTGATTTCAGAGGCTAGATCATATGATGTTTGTAGTTGTGGTTTGTTCATGCTACATTCTACTGCTACATGGTCCCTCATTATTTATGTATTCAACATATTCTTGAAGAGTATTTGGATATTTCAAATTTGGAGTTTTCAGTGCTATGAACTATAAATATTCTAATACATACCTTTGGGTGAACATATGTAAAATTTTCTGTTTGGTTTGTACCTAGAGGTGAAAGTTCATGGCTTGAAATATTTTGGACTATTAAGATTGCTTTTTTAAATGAGCCATCTTTGACATTTAATGATAGCATTTAAAATATTACTTACCTTTCTTCACATTCTAGATATTGTCCATAACCTAAAGGGCACTGTTTTACATCTATAATCAGAATAAGGCAAGAATAAAGGAGCAGAAAGTTAAGACTGGTCACCCCAATAAAACATCACAAAACATTGCTCAGTTCCTGGATTGGAGCCAATTGTCAGTCAGGAGTCCAACTGACCAAAGAGGTGGGCCAGGTCCTCAGGAGTAGGGACCCTGGAACACCATTGCAAGTAATGCTTTAAGGATTGTCAGTCATTTCTGAAGGACTCTATGGCTATATTGACTGTATACTGGAGACAAGGAGATACTCACATTTCAAGGATTACTGGATAGAGGTTCTCAGTTGATACTGACATTTGGAGCTCTGAAGCATTGTCATGCCCCTTTGCCTACAGTTAGATATGGAGATATGAGGACCAGATAAGTAAATGGAATTCTGGCTGAAGTCTGACTTAGAGCAGATTCCCTGGGTACGCAGATCCATCTCTCTGAGTATATAATTGGGATTGACAAACTTGGCATTTGGACTGATCCCCATATTGGACCCTTGGCCTGTGGAGTGAGAACTATTGTGGGGGGGGGAGGGGCAAGACCAAGTAGAAGCCTCTGAAATGGCACCCTGCCAAACTGCTCACTCCCAGCAAGATAGCAAATCAAAACCAATACTGCATTCTGGGGGCGGGGGAGGAAAGTGGTAGAGATTAGTGCCGCCACTAAAGTGTGCAGGGGAATGGGTGATCGCTATCTTATCTCTGTTTAATTTACCAATCTGAATGACAGGAAATGACTAGACTACTGCAAGCTCAACCAAGTAGCCACGTTCTCCTTGCTAGAGCAAACTGGTAAAGTCTCAGGTACTTACTATGAGGTGGTTGATTTGGCAAATGAGTTGCTTTCTATTCCAATTAGAAAAGAGGGTCAGAAATAGCATTCATGTGGAAGGGACAACATTTATTTTTTATAATTTTGCCCCAGGGATAGGCTAACTCTCCTACCCTCTGTTATATATAGTTCATATATAGATCTGGACCATCTGAACATCCCAAAGAATATCACTCTGATGCATTGCATCAGTGACACTGTGCTGATCAGGTAGAATGAGCAAGACGTGGCTAGTATGCTGGAAGCTTTGGTAGGAGACATTCACACCAGAGGATGGGAGATAAACCTGATAAAGATTCACAAATCTGCCACTCCAGTAAAGTTTATAAGGATTCAGTACAGTAGTCAGGGGTAATTTGGGACAACCTCTCCAAAGTAAAATACAGAGCACTCTATCTTGCATCTCCTACTATAAAAAAGGAAGCAAAATGCCTGGTGGGTCTCCTTATGTACTAGAGGCAACATATTCCATACCTAGGAATGTTATTGTGGCCCAAATGCTAAGATTCATGGAAGGCTCTGTCTTTGGAAGAGACCCAGAACAAGACTCTACAGCAGTACAGGTTGTGGCACAAGCAACTCTGTTACTTTACCATATTACCTGGCAGAGCCGACAGTGTTGGAGGTAGGAAAAGATACAGTGTGGGATTTATAGTAAGCCCCAGTGGGAGAGTAACAACATAGGTCCTGGAACTTCTAAAGCAAGGCCACGTCATCTGTAGCAGAGCGTTATACATCTTTTGAGAAACAGCTCCCGGTATGTTACCAGGACCTGATGACAGAGGACTTGGACATGGGGCACTAAGTGAGAAGGCATATCCAATTGCCTATACTAAGCTGGGCTCTATTGGATCCATCAAGTCATACAATTGAACAGGTCTAAGAGTATTGGTACATCTGGGATTGAGCCTGAACAGGATCAGAGGGCGTAAGTAAACTGAATGAGCAGGTATCCCAGATCCCATGTCATTCACCATTGATGTACCAGCTGCCCTCATTCCCTGTAGGGTCCCAAGCAGGGGGAGGAAAAAGTCCAAGCTTGATTTATGGGTCATTCGGTTCAGTATGTGAATGCAAGACAAAAATGGACAGTGGCTCAGGAACTTCCCAGTGGGTAGAGCTTCAAGGATTTCAAGGTTATTTACTTTGTGTTAAAGGAGAGGTAATTGCTTGAAATGCAAATATAAACACTTTCCTGTGCAGTGACCCTGAAAGGGAAAGGACTGGAACACTGAAGACCAAGAGGTCAGAAGCAGAGGCATGTAGACGGATATATGAGAGTGGGTATGAAGTATGAAGATTTTGTGTTATAGATTAATGCTCATCAAAAGTATTCATCATTGAAGAGGCACTAAAAAACCAGGTAGAAAAAATGGATTTGGCCAGTTGATGTTAGCCAGTCTTTGCCATCAACCATCCCAGAACTGACACGATAGACAAATGAAAAGTAACAGAGACAGAAGTTATGCATGTGTCCAACAGCATGAGCTCCCACTTACCAAAGTTAATCTAGCTCCTGCTGCTTCTAAATGTTCAATGTACCAACAACAAAGACTGAGCCCCCAATATGGTACTATTCCTGGAAGAGTCCAATCAGCCAATTGGCAAGCTGACTATAGTAGGCTCACTCCATTCAGTTTGTCTGTACAGGAATAGAGACCTATTCTGGGCATGGATTTACCCTTCCTGCTCACAGTGCCTCAATTAGCACTACTATCTGGAAACTTACAGAATGCCTGATCCATAGACATAAAATTCCACACAACATAGCATTTGATCAGGGAATTCAAAGGGGCAGAAATTACCCCTTGGCTATAGGATCCACTGAGTGTATTACATATTGCAATATTTAGAATGAGCTATACTGATAGCCAAGGCACAGCTGAAGTGCCAGCTTGTAGGCAATACTCTGCAGGGGTGAGGTGCCATCCTTCAGAATGCAGTGTTTATACCATATCAAAGTCCCTTATATATTATATCACTTAGAGGAAGAATGCATGTGTCTACAAACAAAGAGGTGGAAGAAAAAAGTGGGCCCATTTTAACAACACTCCCAGTGGTCCATTGGGGAACTTGGTGCTTCCTATCTTCACAACTATGGAATCTATAGGGCTAGAGGTCCAGGTCCCCAAAGGGAGCACACTCTTGCTAGGGGGCATGACAATAGTACCATTTAACTATAATCTGTGAATACCATGTATACACTTTAGACTCCTGTATCCAGGAGACAACAGCGAGAAGAGTCACCATCATTCTGTCTGGGATCAATGACCATGAGCAGCGGGAGGAATAAAGGCTGGTGTTACACAACGCGTTAGATAGGGAGGAAATGTGCACAACTAGGTGATCCACTTGGTACATCTGGACGTTATTTTTCCCAATTATAACCATGCATGGGCATACTCAGCAGCCCCAGTGTGAGAAGGGTATGATTCCAAGGGCTTGGGTCCCCTAAAGATGAAAGTTTGAGTTGCACCACCAGGTAGGCAAGCCATCAGCACCTGTAGAGGAGACAGCATAGGCTGTGGAGACTTTAGAGTGGGTAATGGAGGAGAGAGAGAAGATAAATACCAGTTCTGGCCTCAAGACCAGCTACCACAACAGAGGCTGTGATTTGTCTCGTTAATCACCTAAGTTTCCCCTCAGGAGAGAGGTCCACGAGAATCGCAGAAGAACTGCTTCCTGAAATGGATGGGGGAGTCAGTCTTTTTGATACATCTGTAGTGAAAGTCATGTGGGTTCACTGCTTAGGGCTCCCTTCAGCAGGGAATCTGTGAGGAGAGCAGTCAGCTGACAGCACCAAGGGCCACACCTGTGGAATTACTGCACACTTCACATGGGGAAGGCTGTGCTGTCCCCAGCACTGACTGTGCTGTCAGTCTGTCAGTGATTGAGCCCAGCAGTGTGCTAAAGCTGAGTCATTCCCGCGCATTCTGGGACACCACTAATGGTCAGTCATTGACTTAGAGTTTCCCCTCAGCCTGGCTAGGACTTTCTTCAAGTTGCACTGCACTCTGATGCACTTGTACCCAATCCTCCTTCCTTCTTTCCCCCTTTCACAGCTGTCAGACCTGCACTGCAATCCAAAGACTTTCCTGGCCTACCATTTTTTCTCTCCTTTATTCTTCACGGCATGTCCCCCAATACATCTCTTACTCATCTAATTCCATCTTGGTGTCTGCTTCCTGGTGGATCTGAATTGACCCACAAATCACGTTTGCTAGTTCTTTTCCAAGTAATCATCTCAATTAAAAAAAAATTTAATGTTGGGGCGCCTGGGAGGCTCAGTCGGTTAAGCGTCCGACTTCGGCTCAGGTCATGATCTCGTGGTTCGTGGGTTCAAGCCCCGCGTCGGGCTCTGTGCTGACAGCTCAGAGCCTGGAGTCTGCTTCAGATTCTGTGTCTCTCCCTCTGTCTCTGCCCCTCCCCTGTTCATGCTCTGTCTCTGTCTCAAAAATAAATAAACATTAAAAAAAATATTTTTAAATTTAATGTTTATTTTTGAGAGAGAGAGAGAGAGAGAGAGAGAGAGAGGGAGATAGCAGGGGAGGAGCAGAGAGTGAGAGAGAGACACAGAATCCGAAGCAGGCTCCAGGTTCTGAGCTGTCAGCACAGAGCCCAATGCAGGGCTCAAATCCACAAGCTGTGAGACTGTGACCTGAGCTGAAGTTGGATGCTTAATCAACTGAGCCACCCAGGTGCCCCTCAATTTTTTTCTTGATGAACGGTTTGAGTACTGAAGATTAAACAGATACTTATCTTATAAATACAGGTATTTCTTCTGGCCAATTTGCTCTAATTTTACTCTGCAGGGGAGTTACAGAACGTGTTAGTGTCTTCTAGAACTTAGAAGTCCATTTTTGTCTGTTTGCTGAAGGGCAGGTTCACTGTTAGTGTTTTCCTGGATTACTTTCATGGCTCCCTCCTTTCTCCTCACCCATTGGACTCCAGTGATAGGGACCTTGTTTGTCTCCTTTAGAAGATATTTGTAATTCCATAGAACTACAAATTCAAATGACATGACATTTTGAGAAGAATAGAAATTCCTGATTTAAGTGAGGTCCTTTTGACTTCAGATGGATTTGTGATAAACGAAAGAAAGAGCAGTCTTGTTCCCAGGCCAGTTAGTCACTGCCACTCTAAGCTGTGGATTAATGGAACTGGCACAGGAATAAACTTGGTTGGGATTTTCTTTGGTATGATTTTGTGGCCACCAATAAGTTTCCTTTGTGAGCAAATAAGTCTGAGTGGGAAAATGCCTGTATGTGGGTTTTTTTCTTTCCTCTCCCAGAAAACCAAACCCCTTGGCAGTGGTGAAATAGAAAAGATTGACTAAGGGTAAAAATCTGGACTTGGCACAGAGGCCTTTGTGGTGATTTTAGGTAAAATAGGATGGTCTCTTTCATACCGACAGCTTGCTTTGGAGGCTGTAAAGTTTGGCCTCCAAATCTATTTGGCCAAGCCGTCCAGAAAGTCAAAGGCAGGATTCATTAGTAAGAATGAAATTTACTACCAGATCGTGTCTGTCTTTTCAGCCAAATGGACTGAAACTTGTTTCTTGGTAGTCTGTCTGTGGGATGTTGAAATGCTAACACAAAAAGTTTTGAAAGCCATGTGATGTTTTTGGTGAGTAGAGTGTCTAAGGGAGTTTATGTGGAGGAATGAATAGAGCTGTTGCTCCTGAGCTGTCAGAGAATTTATCAAAAGGGTTCCTCAGTTTTGGAGACTAGTTTTGTTCCAAGAATGGAACCCACCACTTCTAACCTAACACCTTGTCCTGTGATGTGACATAATGAAGCACCAGTTCTTGGACACCTTAATATACCTGTCTGAGGGACAGAGAGAAGAGATAGATTTCTCCCTTGAGAATATGTTTAAATCAACATCAGAACTTTGTCCTTCCTCATTGAAAAGTATGAGTTACCACATTTAAGTAGGTAAGGCAGTCTTTTAACAATGACAAGAGAAGCAGAAGACTAAAATTCTAGAGGCTTTTTTCCTTGAAAGCTATTAACCAGCTTTATTATTTTTTTTAATGTTTATTTAGAGAGAGAGAGGGAGAGAGAGAGAGCGGGTGACCATGAGCCGGGGAGAGGGAGAGAGAGAATCCCAAGCAGACTCTGTGCTGTCAGCACACAGCCTGAAGTGGGGCTCGATCTCATGAGCCATGAGATTATGACCCAAGCTGAAATCGAGAGTCGGATGCTTACATAACTGAGCCACCCAGGCGCCCCAACCAGCTTTATCTTTATAGATGCAGTGCCAACTAGTCAGACTCTAAATTATTATGGTCTCTAATGTTGTACTCCTGGCTGTGCAGTCTGTACGAGGGAAGAGCCTTGATTGACATTTTCATAGACAGTAGTTATGGATTTTTTTTTAGTAAAATGGTGGCTAAATCTCAGGGGTGTTCTCATTCAGCTTTTCTTTGTCATTTTATCAAGGTGTTTTAAGTCTCTTCTCAAATTATCTTCAGATTATTTTCTCTTCTGTGAGACCCAAAATGGTGACAGGTGGGAGGAAATAAGTAGAATGAGTGTCTCTTGCCTGAAATCTTTGCTTAAAAAATGGGAGATGATGATTTAGTAGAATTAGAATGTGCAGCCTCTAGGTTAGTAGCCAGGTAACCTTGAAATTGTTTAGCTGTCAAGAGCATCATGCAGTTCCTCCAAGCATTTTGTCGTGATTTATTTCTAAAAGGCAAACAGCTAAAAGACTTGTGTTCATGCTAAGAAATACCAAGAATATGAACTCAGGCAGTTATTCCATCTCTGGGGGTCTCTGCCTACACCTCTTTTTCTGGGAGCTTCCTGTCTTCCCATGAGGGAGGAGAGTTATGCTCATTGCACTTATTCTTGATCTTGCTCCTCCCCCCCACCCCACCTTTAAAAGTGGCCCAAAGATGGACACCTGATTCAAAATACACCAATCAGAGAACTTTCCCTGGGAATTTGGAACCGAGGCAAAAATCCATTTCTCTTTTAAGAGGAACTGCTTGTAATATGTGAAATCGTGAGGCATAGACAACCATGTGCCATGTAGATTGAAGAGCAGAAAAAGCTAGTCTGTCCAGAAACGATGAAGTAGTTATATAAAGAGAAGCAGAGAAAAGATACAGAGAGGGAGAGGGGAAAGAAGGGAGAGTGAGAGAGGTATGGACTTCCTTGGGTTCCATGCAGTATCCTTATAACTGCTTCCTTTTGCTTAAATGAACGTAACTTTTCACCTGCAGCCAAGAGGAGTCTTAGCTACTTTTCTTCCCACTTCTTGAGCATGTATGATATAGAAAATGTGAATTTGCCCAACCAGGTAGTCCTGAAGTCACAGGAAACACTTTGACCCTGCAAGAACCTTCTCTTGCTGCTACTTTATAAGGAATCTGCCCTGCTTTCTGTGCTCTCCGTCTCCCATATCAGTCCTCTAAGTGTCTAGAAAGACTCAGCCTGAGGATCAGGACACAGTGAGGTTTAGGACTCCCAAGGATGGCTGTGGTGCCTAGCCATCATTTGCAATGTATTTTTTTTCTATAACAAAACACATTCTGAATTTCAAATGACCAATTTATAAAATAACTCTAGAAATAAAATCTTTTAAAACAAGTAGGGACTGCCTGTTCATATTAATTAGTAGTGAGGATTCACATGACACAAGGTTTTCTAATACACGCAAGTACTCCATTAATCAAGGTTTGATTGCATTTTAAGTATCCTCTAACACATTTGAGTTCTCATGTATTTAATGAGAGGGAGGAGACAACTAAACTTCAATTTAAATTTTAGGAGCCTCTATACACTGAATGGCCATTAGATGACAAAGCATTTGTGAAGTGATACTGTAAGTCAGTGGAGGAAAAATAACTAAAAATATCTCCTCTCTCTCTCGCTTTGAGGAATAGATAGGATTCTGTATTCTCACAACGGAGGAAGCAATTAAGACTCTGATTTAGGTAAGAAGTTGTGAGAGAAATATAATATGAAAGCCTAGAGGCACTACAGGGTTTGAGTTTTGGCTCTCTTGTGATAAGATGATGACCTCTGGGAAGGCACAACATTTTCTGAACCTTTGTTTTCTTCTGTATAATAGGAGGTCTAGTGAGGCTTCTCTGCCAATTCTCAGAGTTACTGTGAAGTTCATGTGTGATTGTACAGGTGAAATTGTTTTGTAGCCTGTAAAATATATAAATATTATTTACTGTTACTGTGACAATTGAAATACTAGCAACTTTTAATTATTATGGCCAGGTAGAAGCGTCTATGATCAAATAGTCAAATTAGGGCAGACACTACATGAGGATAAATTCATTCTTTAAGATTATCTGCAAATATATATTTTTAAAGAAAACTTTTGTCATTTTTAAGTATGATTTGAACTCATGTTCATTGGGTCAGCTCTCTCATGGAGCAGAATTTGAGTCCTGGGCCCTCTCTCCATTCCATGTTGGTTTGACTGCTTCTCTCCTCTTCTTGGCTCCAAAACGGATGAATCTTTTATGACCAGGCATGAAAGGTGGCCTCACTTGAGTCTGGACCATACTGAGACAGAGGGATAGGAGTAGAGCTTGTATATCCTGGGCTCCTGTCAACATGACAAATAAGACAGGAGAGGAGCAGTGTCTTGAACAGCTGGTGTAACCAGATCTGGGACTTCTTTGGGTAGAGGGAGGAGTTCAATGACATGGTCAACCAATGACTTTCCTATCAGGTGGCAGTCTCTTCCAAGTTTAGCTTGAAAGACCACTTCTGGTGTTGCACGCAGTAGGCACTCAAACAATATATATATTTCTTGAATGTATGGATAATGCTAAGAACATTGACATTTATCCCCAAACACTGCTAATTAGTTCTTTCATCATACCCACAATGGTATTAATAATATGGTTTGGGTTTCTGAGAGTGATGATCTAAGTACATAGACAGAAACATTTATCTTTTTTATTTTAACATCTTATTTTTTTAGCATTTAGGTATTTTTTAACATAGATACTAGGTTCTGATTTATTTCTTCGAAAATAATAAAAAAAAACATCTTTTTCACATTGGTATGTTGTCTTCAGAAGTACTATTTCAGATAGCTACGAAAAATTTCGTTAGATATTAAGCTTTCACATATACTTAGCCAATCTCTTGTTAAATATTTAGGAAACTTCTAATTTAGATGATGCTGCAATTGGCAATATAGCTTTGCAATATATTTGTTTTAAATGTTTACTTATTTTTGAGAGAGACAGAGTGCAAGTGAGGGAGAGGCTGAGAGAGAGGGAGACACAGAATCTGAAGCAGGCTCCAGGCTCTGAGTGTCAGCATGCCTCACAGGGCTTGAACCCATGAACTGTGAAATCATGACCTGAGCCAAAGTCAGACACTTAATTGATTAAGCCACCCAGGCACCCTGCTTTGCAATATATCTTGATAGTTGATCTCTATTTTTCTTCTCTTAGAATATTGACTGATTGATTGGTCAATGTTTTTTATTTATTTATTTATTTATTTAGAGAGAGACAGAGCGAGTGGGGGAGGGGCAGAGAAGATGGGGTCAGAGGATCCAAAGCAGGTTCTGTGCTGACAGCAGAGAGCCCAATGCGGGGCTTGAACCCAAGAACCATGACATCATGACCTGAGCTGAAGTGGGATGCTTAACCGACTGAGCCACCCAGGCGCCCCTCGAAGAAAACATTTATTAATTTTTTTCCACTTAAAAATATCTTCCCCTGTAAAAATAAAATAGTGAAAATACTGGATGATAAACCACCTGCACACAGTACCCAAGTAAAGACTAAATCTCAGAAACTCCCCTTTCCTCTGGTCTAACTGCATTGCTGAAGCAATAGATAACATTAGGCAGAACAGAGTCCCATCCATCATCATCATTATCAAAATTATTTTCCTTACGATCATGCCAGTGATGCATTTATTAGGAACACCAAAGTGAAGCCTGACAATGAGACCTGTACCTATAAAGGGTAAGTGCAAAAATGTGTAGCAGGGCTAACTCATTTTGATCTAAGTACTTGTAAACTTGCTGTATGCTGGACACTGTGCTTGACATTGGGATGCAATGAATTATGAATACACAAGTGTCATATCTGATTTGTCAAGGAACTGGTCAACTCTTATTCTCCTATTGAAATAAAGATTAATCTTAAGCAACAGTTTTCTGGACTCTTGATTATTCAAGTCCTTATCTATTCAAGGTCCTTGTCTGTTTGTTCCTTTTCAGTTGCTAATGGTGATCCTGCTCTGGGAATTTTCTATGTACTGGTTCAGCAAGCCCAGGCAGGTTCTGCCTCAAGGGCTTCTGGGCTGGAGTCCTCTAACAACTTACCCACCCCACCAAGTTTCTGACCATTCACCTTAACTGGAGTCAGTCACTCACACCAAGTCAGCAATTGAGAGGGGTAGGGCTACGAAAAGCAGTTTGTGGCTTTCCTGAGGCAAATATGGCAGATGACAAAGTCAGGACAACCATTGGGCTAGGTGACCACCTGTACAGAACACTGCTGAGTGGAGAATACCTTGTCAGGCATGGGTTAAAACAAAAAGAAAATGAAGCCCTCTTAAACTTGTTTTCAAACAAGTTTTCAAACAGTTCTCTGCAGGAGCTGAGTTCATATTAAGTGCCCAAACTGTAATGAATGGTAAGAGTCTACCTTATGAACTGTTTAGAGTTCACCAGCGGGTGCTAAAAGAGGAATGGGCAAAATCATATTAGGATCCTTAGGCCCTCATTAAAGAATTATGGGCTTCAGAGGAGCAATTCCGCAAAGAAATGTAAGATTCTTCTAGCCCCAGCAGCTATAGTTGAGGAGGCAAGAGATAACTGAGGTAAAAATTAGAATATGAGGCAGTGTTATATATGATTATGTGTGAAAGAAACAGACAAGGAAACAAAAAAACAATAATGCGAACTTAGGGGAGAGAGTCTAATGGCGGCTTGACAATGGAGTATGGAGGGCAGTTTTGAGCAGGGTTCAGAGTGATATGTGTAGTGAAGGAACAGGCTAAATATACTTGGGTGAGAGCCTGGCTGGACTGGATGAAGATACATTTGTGTAAGAATCAAGGTCAGAAAGAAATGAAGATGGCAGTTTGTTGTGAGTCCTTGGGTGCTAGATTGACAGCTCTGACCTTTATTCTTGTGGGCAGTTGTTAAAAGCTGGTAGGCCAGGGAATGACATCATGACAACAGGAGGCCAAAAAGGAGAAACTGGAGGCAGAGAAACCAGGTAGGAGGCCACCAAGCATTTTGAGATAAGGTCCTGTTGTGGGAATAGGAAAGGAAGGACGGTTTTGAGGGACACCAGGATAAAGAATCACTTGCTATTGGTTGAATGTAGACAGGGAGCAGGGATTGATGGGGAAGCTTTCTGTAGTAAAAGTGTTGAGGGGAAAATTAGGAAGCAGGAATCAACTTCTAGGGGAGAGTCTTTGCAAGTGGAGAGAAAAATTCCCCTACTCTCAATTGATTGATTATCTTATAAAACTGTGGAGTTTCTCTATGAGATAAGTAGGTGGGAAGAAGTACACTGATTTAAAATGACAATACCAGGGAGCAACTCCTGGCTCACACAGAATGGGAGAGTAGAAAAAGGATTCTGATCTAGAATAAGTACTGGGCTGAATATGAGCGATTTTTCATGAATTCACTGCATGTACTTGGACAACGTACTTTAAAATTCACTGGGCCAGATTCCTTATCTGTAAAATAGGGATATAAAACATGTTATCTATTCTCCAGATCTCCATGAGACTTAAATCAAGCCAGTATTTGTTGAGTGCTTTAGTGTGTAACAGAATTTGTGTTAAAAATTTCATTTTGCATTTTCTTATTTAATCCTTTGTTCATTCTGCATTAAAAAAAAAATCCAAAATTTAATGGCTTAAACTAAATATCCATTTTATTGACTCACAGATCTGCAGTCTGGGCCTGTCTGGGCTCTGTGGTTCTTTTACTCATTCTGATGGTGGTCACTAAGGTGTTTGCAGTCAGCCGGTGGGCCCGTGAGGGGCTGGGCTTAGCTCAGACTTCTCCCTCTTTCCACGTATCTCATGGTCTTTGCCTCTCCATGTGGTCCCTCCAGTGGGATAGTTGGATTTCTTACCTAGTGACTTAGGTGTCCCAAAAGTACAAAAATAGAAACTTCGATACCTTCTTAGGGGTTAAGGCAGGGGATGGAGTGGGGTGCAGTGGGGGGAACTAGCACAGATTTAGTGCTGTATTATTTTGGTTAAGGCAAGTCACTGGCCTAGTCCAGATTTAAGCTGGAAGGGACTCCATAAGGGTGTGACTAACAGGAAGGTGGTCCACTGAAAAGCAGCAATGTCATGGACAGCCATAATATTATCTCCAACTTGTATATGAATAATCTGTGACCTAGGAAAGCTAAATTACTTGCCCAATATTGACAGTAGAGCCAGGCACTTCAAAACTTGTGTTCTATCATGGGTCAATGGATAAAATTGGTAGTGTTTTAACCTAGAACCCTGTGAAGTGGGTTCTACTTAATTTACAAAGGAGGAAACCCAGGAATAGAAAGTTCAAGTATTTTGTTCAAGGCAACTCAGGTATCTTGCTCCAGAGATTATACACGTAGCCACTACACCATGCCCCCTCATATGGTAGTACCTGACACATCCGAGGTACTTGTAAATGTTATGTCATCTGAAGCTGTGGTTTGAAGGACTGAAGCAAATGTCTTCAAGTGTCCACTATACATCATATAGGGTATTTGAAAACTGGGGGTTTTCCCTTTGACTTATCCTCTGGTCTGAGCAATTTCCATTTCAGGCATCTACTTCTCTGTCTTCCACTATTTCTTAAAGCTTGGCAAGGAATGGAGACCCATCCAATCCCAACTCTGATTCTCACTGGCTGATTCTCATGGCTCCCTTAGCATTTTCTTCTTCTCTGGTAGCTGCCAGGTACCCTTTACAAAGCAGGCCCTTCCTTCTTGGGTGAGAACCTTCCTGGAGTAAGGCTGGACTCAGTTTCCATCCTTAAATCATTAAGTCAGACTTGTGGCTTCTGATTAGTAACCATTTGGTCCTAGTCACTTCCTCTAGTTCCACAATTCATTGCCCCAATTGTTATAACTGTGGTGGCTTCTGATGATGGCTTGCAAAGATACTGTTTCCCATAGAGTGACCTGTGGTAGCTTCCCCCTTCCTTCTGCTGGTCCTATGGGCAGAGAACTTAGCCACACAGGAAATCTGGGGTTCCCAAGTCTCTTGAAAGGAGCTATGCTCTGTCTGCTTATGTTTGAAGGTGACTCACGTGGCCATCTTTCTCTAAGGCAGCCCTGATTTTTCCCACTCTGTGGGGAGTCTGGAATTGGAACACACCTTCAAGTGCAGGTGATGGGGTGAGGGGTGCCTCATTTTGGTGGCTCTGCTCTACTGTGGGCAGTGACAGGGAGTAGCCATTCAGGGAATGGCCCCCAAATATAGTATTCCCCTGTCGCTAAGGCAAAACTATGGGGTGGTCTTGCCTTTCCTGTAAACTTTTTTCCTTCAAGGCAACTCCAGATTTTGACTTTATTTCACCCTTATAAAAATGTCGAGGTACAATACTTGCACTTAATACAATTCTATTTTATTTAACAAGCAGGTCTACAGATGGCTAGGTGCTCTTTAAATTGTTTTACATATCTTCTTTGATTTAGGTAGGCTGAGGTCCTGATAAATCCATTGTAAATTGAAAATATCGTAAGTTGAAAATGCATTTCATAGGGAAACATCATAACTTAGCCTCACCTATCTTAAATGTGCTCAGAACACTTAACCTTAGCCTGCAGCGGGGCAAAATCATCTCACGCAAAGCCCATTGTATAATAAAGTGTGGAATGTCTCCAGTAACTTATTGACTACTGTGTGAAAGCGAATGACAGTTGTCACAGGGTTATGGAATAGCTGCAGATGTAAGTTGTTTACCCTTCTGAGGGCAGAGCTGAGCGGGAGCTGTGGCTGTTGCTGCCCAGCATCAGGAAAGGTTGGTACTGCGTATCGCTAGCCTGGGTGGGGAAAGATCAAAATTCAAAATCCGAGGTAAAGTTTGAAGGTATATCCTTTCTGCACCATCCTAAAGTCAAGAAATCTTAAGTCCAACCACTGCGAAGTCCCGGTTGTATGTATATTGCCTCATTTGATTTATTTCATAAACTTCTGTTTGAATCAAATGGGGTGGGGTAGGGGCTTTGTCAAACGTGACTTACCTCGCAGCCGCTTCCCCCTCCCCCTTTCCCCAGCCCGGAGTGGGGACTAGGGAACGAAGGAATTGAGCTGCTCCGAAGGCCAAGGCCGCCTCCTACTTCCCGCAGTTGTCTCGCCAGGCTAGATCTAGGGGCTGGGGGTCTCCACCCCTCTCCTAGATCCAGTCGGTAGGAGGGTGGGTGGTTTTTTCCGGGTCACTGGCGCACCCTCTCTACTCCCAGCCACCTGCTCGGGTTCCATCCCGGCTCCAGGCTCTCTGGAGGGCGTCAGGGACATTCCAATCCTCCCACAACCGCGCGGATGTCGCGGGGGAGGGGGGCGCGATTGCTCTCCCTTTCCAGCACCCAGCTTTGACCAGGTTTCTTCTTCAATTTCTAGTGACCTGAGTAACCCGTAGAGGAGACTTAGGATGGATGAATGGATTGAACGTTGTTTGTTTACAACGCACCCATTGACGAATCCGCATCTCTAGTGACAGAGGCACTTTCTGGGCACCGTCTGCGCTTTAGCAGACAACTGCAAGCCAAACAGCCAAGATGCCTCCTCGCCAGACCAAATATGGTCACAAGCGCTAAGCAGACTCCCGTGGAAAGGCTGGCCTTGTCTCCCCGCGCCAGGGCGCACCCGAGCCCGCCCTAAGGCAGAATCTCGGATCAGTGCGGCGCTCTGCGCGCTCCAGGCCTCTCCGCGGCGCAGGAAGGGAGGGCGCGGCACCCAGGACCGGCCCTTCCTCGGCCTGGGCCGCTCACTCGCGTGCCCTCTGCCGCCCCCAGCCTTAGTTTCGGTCCACAAGTCCTTGATTAAACAGGCGCAGGCCACTTTCCCTTTGATCCCGCCCTAAGTCCGTAGTAAACTCAAAGGAATGCAGGTCCAGGGCTCCGCGGGAGAGGTCCGCGCGCCCGGGAGGAGTGGGTGGGGGGCACCGGTCTCCTCTTACCCAGCAAAGTACCTAACACGCCCAGGGGTTTCTGGAGCCGGGTGGGGGAGGAGATGTTGGAGGAGAAGGAAGGGGAGGGACGAGAGGAGGCAGGCAGGCTCAGGACTTGAAGGTCATGCATAATTCAACAGCTCAACTTTCGGGCCCGCCTCTTTTCTGAGAGTGGGAGTTCGCTCCAAACTTTGTTTATGGGACAGTCCGGGAGCCGCGGCGGCCGCGCTGTCTGCTTCTCCTCCGCCTCCTTCTCGCGGGGCGCGAACGCCTGAGGCCAGTTCGGGGGATGTGAGAGCCGAAGTCCCTCGGCTGCCAGGCTCCGAGTCGGGATTTGCCAGCCCGGCCCCAGCTACATCCCTGCGAGCTCGGGACGCACCCGAGCGACTGAGGCCCGACGGCGAGTTCGGGCGGGACGGCGGCTGCCGCACGCCCAGACTCGGCTTCGCTGCGCGCCCAGGTAGAGCCCGCTGGAGCGCGCCCGCTCACCCCGCTCCACCCCGGGGTGCCGGGGCTCCTTGGGCTTCCGGCGTCGAGACATCGTGGAGCTGGTTTGGGTTTAAACTTTGGGGGGCTGCCTGCCGGGGAAAGTTGCGACCTGTCCTTTGCCACCAGCAGTGCAGCAACCTCCTGAGTGCAGTTACTCCCCCTCCCCCGCCTTTCCTTCTTCTCCTCCTCCCGGCAACTTATTTGCTTCAAGAAAGTTGCATAATTCTCCAGCCTTGGAGGGACCCCTCCCCCATCCGGCTGGCCTTACCGCTGAGTGTCTGGGATTTTGAGGCGGACACCTATCTGTTTCCACTTTTTCTTTTGTTTCTATTCTGCTCCCGAACCCCTTCCTCCGACTTTAAATGAAAGGCTGATCTGCCCTCCTTTCTCCTTGCAGAAGATGAATCCGGCCTCGGTGCCCCCTCCGCTCCCGCCACCCGGGCAGCAAGTGATCCACGTCACGCAGGACCTAGACACGGACCTCGAAGCTCTCTTCAACTCGGTCATGAACCCCAAGCCCAGCTCGTGGCGGAAGAAGATCCTGCCCGAGTCGTTCTTCAAGGAGCCTGACTCTGGCTCGCATTCGCGCCAATCGAGCACCGACTCGTCCGGCGGCCACCCTGGGCCCCGGCTAGCCAGCGGCGCCCAGCACGTCCGCTCGCACTCGTCGCCCGCGTCCCTGCAGCTGGGCACCGGCGCCGGGGCTGCAGGCAGTCCAGCGCAGCAACATGCGCACCTCCGCCAGCAGTCCTACGATGTGACCGACGAGCTGCCGCTGCCCCCGGGCTGGGAGATGACCTTCACGGCCACTGGCCAGAGGTACTTCCTCAAGTAAGTCAGCTTGAAGCCAGGGGGGCACAGAGTCTCGGTGCCCAGGGTGCGCATGCTTGTTGGTGTGCGTTGCGTGTGTGTGTGTGTGTGTGTGTGTGTGTTCTGTCTGTGTGCCCTTACACGTTTCTTTCCGAAAGATAAGGGAAACTGGAAATAGGGAGTGAGTCTCTGGGTGTTGGAATGGTAAAGAATCAGAAGTAGAGAGTCTGGAAAGGTTCTTCCGGGGTCCTGGAAGTCCCAAGAGATTGCAGACCTGGAAACTCATAGAGGTAAGAGGAGAAAAAAAAAAAAAAGTTTTGGAGTGATTCTCCTGAAACACATAGGTTTCCCTGAATCTGGAATATTGATATAGACTTCTGGGCACAAACCCTTACACCCTTACCTGTCCACTCCAAGTCAGATGCCCCCAAGCCTGGTCCATTGGGATGTGACACGGAAATAAATTCGAGAAAATTTCTGAGGCTTGGGAAAGAGGGGGACTTTTGGGAGTGTAGGTGGTCTGCAGTCTCTCCATTCTTGGGAAAAGCAAGCTAGAGAAGCGAACACTGCCTGATAGGCCTTATTGCTCCCAGCTGAGTGATGTAATGACCACACAGCACAGTGATGTAATGAGCAACTCGGTGGTGAAGTAGTTGTGGGCTGGAAAATCAATTGTGTGGAAATTGGGTCAGGAGTTTTATTGTGTCGCACTTAGTAACCTAAAATACCATCGAATCAGGAGCCTGTTTTGTCATTCTTCTTTCCTTCCACATTGTTAGGGCTTTTTGATGTAATGACTTTTACATTAGATTCAAATTAGACTGTACAGGAAAATACATTCACAGACATGAAGATTGTTTCAATTATGGTACCCTAAGATAATTCTATTACAGAAGAGAAATCAAGTTGGAACTTGAAATGTAACCAGTGAGGTCAAGGGTGGGGGGTGGGTCAGGCTATTGATGGTCTAGATGGAGGTTGTGCCAGCTGGTCCACTTGATTCATGATTGCCTTGCACTGGTGGGCAGTTCTCTGCCGTGGAGGGAAACTCCTCGTCTTAGAACTTGCCTTAGCTTTTATTTATTTTATTTTATTATTTTATTATTAATTTTTTTTAACGTTTATTCATTTTTGAGAGAGAGAGAGAGCTCAGGCAGAGGAGGGACAGAGACCGCGAGGGAGACACAGACTCCAAAGCAGGCTCCAGGCTCTGAGCTGTTAGCACAGAGCTCGACGCGGGGTCTCGAACCCACAAACCGTGAGATCATGACCTGAGCCGAAGTTAGACGCTTAACCAACTGAGGCACTTAGGCACCCCCTTAGAGTTTATTTTAAAGCCCATATTTGATGGAGAAGCCTCAGTTTAAAAGTTATGCTAAGACATTATGTGCTATTTAAAAAATATATAATCAAGCCTTTCTTTGGTGTTCACATTTGATACTTTGATTGCTGTCAGTTGGCACTGATAACAAATATACAGTAGTGGATGCAGTTTAGTATAGCCGAGTCTTTGGCTCATCCTGGTGACCAATTCTTCCCCATCCCAAACCTGTTGACATCTTGTGCAAGGAGGAGTTCTTAATTTTGTTTCTGGGGTTGGTGTGATGCTGAGAAGCACTTGTCCTGAAACAGACTTGATGGGCATTTTGTTCCACATCTGGCCTCCTCCCAGTCTTTGAGTGTTAGTGTGGACATGTACTCAATGCTTTGGCTTCTGAATGGCTGGTGGAATTCAAGTATGTGATGTAATAACATGACATTTTTCTAAATGTGATGGTATTGTTCTAAAGGATGACCTTAATTTCTATGGTACATAAAGCTCTAAAATAATATTATATTAAGTTTACTTAGGTAAATGCAGCTTTGCATATTTATTGTGACTTTTATAGAAATGGGTTTAGTAATAAATACAAATAGAAAAAGTTGCGATAATTTACAGTAATTTAGGGGGATCTTTTTTGGTCTCAAATGACTTTTTAGCTGTGTTTATAAATATGCACACCACAAATATATAATACATGATCAGTATAACTGTGGTTATTAAATATGTGAAGTAAGAGCTAGGCTTGCCTAATATCTGAGGAAAGCCAGGTAAAAAAGAGCCCCCCAAAGAGCAAAAAAATTTATGCACACGTTTTGAATGATTGAAACTAGGGCAAAAATGGAAGTTAGCTTTGGGTTTAGAGAAAGTTGCCTCTGATTCATTTGTCCATCCACCACAACTACAGCCACTTCACAGCCCAAAGCGGAACATATCTCCATTTCACTTTGGATAGTCAGTGAAGACTACAGCTGAAAAAATGTGGAGGGAATAGGTTAGCGTGATTTGATATGGCCCCTGGAAACTATTTGGCCAGGTAGCTAAGGGAATTTAAGAAATTAAGTCATCATGACTATTGTCTTTCAAGATAAGAAATCTGCCAGGAATTCTCTGAATTTGGGGGGCGGGGGGGCTGTGTTTAACAATGGAGTACATTAAAATGTTGTATGTCATACTTTGTTATGTAGCCTCCAAAGGCAACGTATTTTGACGGATTAAATAGAAGCTTGAAAAACGGTGACAACTGACCCTGAATTTTCATAAAGTCTGTTTTGCTCCATCATCCATGAGATGGGGCTACCAATAACATCCTATTATTGATTATATCAGTTGAGAGAGAGAGCGCCTTTATAAATGAGAAATTAAAGTATTTAGATATAATAAGGGCCAGGTTTTTTTGTTTTGTTTTGTTTTGTTTTGTTTTTTGGCTAGAAAGTGACCATATGACTTTGGAAAAGTCACGTGGTTATTTAATGGCAGACTCTGGACTGGATCTGTTGACCTCTACTTACAGAGCAGTTTTCCATTTTCCTCACTCCCACCTTTATCCCCCATTTCACTTCCCCTGCTGAACAATGAGCTTTATGGGAAACAAAGCCTGGACTTTAAGAAGCTTTAAAAAGCTTTTTGTCATTTACTTAGGTAAGATTGTTCCTAGGTATATGATGCAATGACTTTCTGTTATCTCTTAAAGGGGACCTTCCCTGAGCTGTCACACCTTTCCTGTGTTGTTTCTTTAGGGCCACATGTAAAAGTGGAGATGTTGATGTTAAAACACACAGCCTCTAAAAATGGCTGCACTGTTCCCACTGTCTTCTAAGCTCATAAGTCAGGCCTGGGGGGTGTAGGTGTTGGGCTCTTAGCCACCAGGCACACTGACTTTGACCACTGATCACATTAAAAATTAAAAAAAGTTCTGGTTATAAATGCGATACATGTTTATTACACATAAACCGGAAAGTAGAGGATTACAAAGAAGAAAAAAATTTGGCTTCAGTTGAACTACCTTCTTACAGAAAAATTTTTATTTGAATAACATTCTATAGGAAAAAATATTTTACCCTCGCTCTTAAATACAATTTCAATTATAGCATTTGCCTGCCACTCCCAATTTTTAGTAATAATTTTAGTGTTTTGCCTTTTCTGAAACGTGTCATAGAAAATTATTTTTGTCAAAGTGATCTATGCACTTGGTAACAAATCCAATAGTACAGAAGGACTTTTGTTGAAAAACAATGGTTTCCTTCACCTCAAGGCTCACAGAAGGAGCCTTTTAGTTTTTTTTTTTTTAACTGTTTCTGTACTTAATTCTTAGATTGTTACCTCTTTAACCCTGATGTGCTTTTATCACAATTTTTTTGATTTATCATCAGCTTTTAACTTCTGATTGAAAATGAGAATTTAGCTTCTTAAACTATTTTTTTCCTCTCCTAAATTTGATATTTATATTGTTTTTAGTTTGTTAGATCACCTTTGTTATTTTTTGTCAATTTTTGACAGTGTTTCTTGACTCCCCATTATGTAAGTCAAGAAGGTTTGGGGAGATACCTGTTCTACCATTCTCTTTTTGTGATCACACCTCAATAGCCCAAAGCCCTGAACCCATAATCAATAAAAGTTTTGTGCTTTGCTCTTAAATTGACCTTTTTATTCATAAATTATTATTAAAGTTGAAAATCTAGAGACATTTACATTAGTACATTTCTGTAAATATAATTTAAATGCCTTTTATATTAAGATTAAATGTTAGACTTGTTACATTGGGTCTGGTGTCAGGATTCCTGGCCAGTCACAGGAGAACATGTGAAGCACCAAGGTCAAATGGATTCTTTCTTTTCATCAAACTCTTCATCACTTGTTTAAATTTGTATCACCTTTTAGTTTCTTCATAATTGGACCTTCACTTTCTTAAACATTGTTTCAAGTAGTTCTAATTGCCTTTTTATATATTTATATATTATTTGCCTCTCAAAATTTTTTAGGTTCTAAATCCCATCAGTTCTATCAAGTCTTGTTTCCCTAAGCTTTTATGCCCAGATTCTTTTACCTTTCTGTGCCATTCTGGATTCTGATTGTTCTCTAGGCTTACAACAGAGCTGTCATCTTGGGACTTCTCTTTTCTTCTCTCTGTGGCTGAAAGTAGTATTTCCTTTTCTCATGTCCTCCTCTTTGTTGGTTTATGCCCTCATTTTGCTGGAGTACATGCTTGAGTAACTTACTAGGGGTGCCTGGGTGGCTCAGTCGGTTAAGCGTCCAACTTGGGCTCAGGTCTGATCTCACCATTCCTGAATTCGAGCCCCGCATCAGGCACTGCGCTAACAGCTCAGAGCTTGGAGCCTGCTTCGGATTCTGTGTCTCGCTCTCTTTCTGACCCTCTTCTGCTCACACTCTGTGTCTCTCTCTCTCAAAAAATTAAGTAAACATTAAAAAACTATATATTTGTGGGAGGTAACATTTTCAAATCCTTTTTTTTTTTTTTTAAATGTTTATTTATTTTTGAGAGAGACAGAGACAGACTGTGAGCAGGTTAGGGGCAGAGAGAGAGGGAGACACAGAATCCGAAGCAGGCTCCAGGCTCTGAGCCCTCAGCACAGAGTGTGATTCGGGGCTCGAACTCACGAGCTGTGAGATCATGACCTGAGCTGAAGTCGGAGGCTCAATCGACTGAGACCCAGGAGCCCCTCAAATCCTTTTTAATCAAAAATATTTATTTAAAAATTTGTTTTAAGGGTGCCCGGGTTGCTTAGTCAGTTAAGCACCCGACTCTTGATTTTGGCTCAGGTGACCATCTCACATTTCGTGGGATCCAGTCCCGTGTCAGGCTCTGTGCTTACATTGTGATCCGTGTTTGTTATTCTCTCTCTCACCCCGCCCCCCAACATGAATAAGCAAACTTAAAAAAACAACTTGTTTTAAATTTCTCTTTCTTTCTTTCTTTCTTTCTTTCTTTCTTTCTTTCTTTCTTTCTTTCTTTCTTTCTTTCTTTTCTTCCTTTCCTTCCTTCCTTCCTTTCTTTCTTTCTTTCTTTCTTTCTTTCTTTCTTTCTTTCTTTCTTTCTTTTAAAATTTAATTTAGTTTTATTTTTGAAAGAGAGCATGAGCAGGGAGGGACAGAAAGAGCAGGAGACACAGAGTCTAAAGCAGGCTCCAGGCTCTGAGCTGTCACCACAGAGCCTGATGTGGGACTCAAACTCATCAACTGTGTGTGTGCCCCTAAATTTATTTTTTTAAAGAAGAACTGACTCTGGGGGCACCTGGGTGTCTCAGTCGGTTAAGTGTCCGACTTTGGCTCAGGTCATGATCTCACAGTTTGTCTCCCTCTCTCTCTGCCCCTCGTGCTGTCTCTCTCTGTCTCTCAAAAATTGAATAAATGTTAAAAAAAAATTATAGGAAAAAAAAAGAACTGACTCTGGCTTGTTTTTTTCTGTTTACCTTTGGATGGCAGTATAATGTAGTTTTCATGAAGGGCCTTTTGTCCTTAAAAAAATATTGCCAGCTGCCTCAGTTTCCTTGTGTGTAAAATACCTATTAGTAATAGTAATACCTATTTCGTGGTATTTTGAAAGACTAGATAAAATAACATATTTGAAGTGTCTGGCATCTAGCAGGCTTTCAGGACAAGTTTGTTCTTGCCTCCCATTTCCTCTCTCTCCACACACATGCACTCTCTACCTGGTCAAAATCAGATGCAGAAACTTTGGCAATAGGTTAAGCTGGTTGTGACTCTTGGTTATAGTTACGGCTGTGGACGACAACCTAGATCTGGAATTGCAAGTCAAGTTTGTAAATTTAAAATAAGACGGAGTCAGTTTTCCTGTTAAGAAACCTAAATGGGAATGTCCACCGTGGGTACCCTTTTACTTTAGCGTCTTGGGTAGAGGATACCCAGTCCCTTCTGAGGAGGGTCTACTTTTCATTTTTTTTGGAATCTGGCTCATGGCTACCACTTGGGCCATTTTGTGTGTAAGGTGGGAGATGTGAGTGGCGGAGGGATCAAGAAGTGGAGAGAGAAGAGGAGGGGAGGTAAGTGACATTCGACGGACTGCTCTGTGCCAGACAAGGCAGGGAGTTGAGTCCATGCTTTCCAGAGACACAACATCAGAATCCCCTGTGGAGCACACTCACAACGTGTGTGTAGAAACTTTTTTCTCATAATCCTAGGTGCTTTCACGTATATACTTTTTGTTAACCCTCACAGTGACCCTGTGAATAGGTACATATTACTACCTCATTTTGTTTTTGAGGAAACTGAGGCTCAGTGAAGTTGAGTAAATGGCCCAGGGTCACATATCAGGTGAGTGGCAGGGATGGGATTAGAATTGTGTGATTCTAAAACCTGTATGCCCCTGCACCATGATGCCTCATGCCAATTAGGTGCCCATAATTAGACCCTATAGTTAGGTGTCCTTGGTGACCAGATAACTAGAGTGGTGGATGGAGCATTAGAGTTTGTTTCTGAACTCAGTCTGGGTGGTCAAATTTGGAGTTCTTGGTGCTGGAGAGAGAGGTGTTGAGAAAAACAAACCAGCAATGGATAATATAACTACAGTGCCTACTTATATTTTATTCTTATCAAGTTTTCCACCATTATTAAATGCATATCACTTTACAGGGAACAGAGATGTGACAGGGAGGGCGGGTGACCTAATTGATGTCTGGATCCAGGTACACTTGAAGGGCTTGTTAAAAGGGTTCATTAAATAATGTTAAAGTAGTTTCAAGGAAAAAAAAAAACAGGTTGCTTCTCATTGCCTTTATAATTGCAGAGATTGATGAGAGAGAAATTGCTGTAGAGGTTTGAGGCAGTACTGAGTCTTAGTTTTTGTTTGTTGACCTGTTGACTTAAGACTTGTAGGAATTGTAGGGACGCCTGGCTGGCTCAGTCGGTTAAGCGGCCAACATCTGTTCAAGTCATGATCTCATGGTTGCTGAGTTCAAGCCCCCTGTCAGGCTCTGTGCTGACAGCTCAGAGCCTGGAGCCTGCTTCAGATTCTGCGTCTCCTCTCTTCACCTCCCCCCCCCCCACAACCTCCCTCCCACACTCTCTCTCTCTCAAAAATAAATAAACATTAAAAAAAAAAGACTTGTAGGAATTACAGCCTTATATATCATTTCCTCCTTTCCCTTCCTCCTTCAATGATGTATCTAACCACAGGAAAGGGTGATAGAAGTAAAAGAATCAACCAAGCCAAAGGATATATATATATATATATATATATATATATATTTTTTTTTTTTTTTTTTTTTGAAAGGTGGTTTGGAAGGCTGAGGACTGAAGTAATTGGCTTCCTAAAGAAGGGCAGATTCTGAGAGGATGGCCCTTCCACTGGTCTGAGGGGGACTGTGCATGTTTTAGTGCATTGAAATATCAGTAGAGGAGTGTTTTCCAAAGTGTGTTCTTTGGAACCCTAGTCCATTCAGATGCTTTGTGAACATGGGATTTCCTGGACCAATAAGTTTGGGATATGTCGCATACTCTATCCCTCTCTTGGAATTTTACAGTGTACATTAAGGACTCCAAAGTCACTTATCAAAAAACCAGTTTGTTTTTGTTTAAGTCAGTATTTCACAAACTCCTGTGATTTGAACATTTTTATTCCAAGTATCATCTACTGCCATCCGCTCAGGAATGTTTTACAGACTATACTCTGGGAAACCTTTTTTGTGACTTTCATTACTTTCATAGTTGAGAGTGTCATATTTGAATCAAGTTACAGTGTTTTGTTTTCCAGTGTGCTTTGTGGATATGTATTATATTTTCATTTTTATGTCTTGTAATGGTTAATTATTAATGCTTGGAAAGCAGTCCTAAATATCAGACAAGTGGGATATGACACGAGAAAACCAACAAATACAGTACATTGTGGTAATATAATCCTGATTTTACTTTCAAAGGTATGTGTGTGTGTGTCCACTAGGAGAATAGATACCAACATGTTTATTTTACAGTGGTCCTTTCTGGAATGATGGATGATTTTTCTTGTTTACTTTCTACCTTTCTGTATGTTCTAAATGGCCTACATATTTCTTTTTAAATTGGGGAGGGGGAGTTATAAAAATGGTGGAGGAGAACGGAAGCAGAGAAGTGTGTGAAGCCAGGTGCCTGGCTAGCTTAGTGGAGCATGCAGCTCTTGATCTCAGGGTTGCGAGTTTGAGCCCCAAGTTAGATGTAGAGATTACTTAAAAATAAAATCTTTAAAGAAAAAAAAAAAAGATGGAGTCGTAGATTTGGGTAGGTGTGGTAGGGTGTGGGGAAATCTCTTAGCCATAGCTCAGTAACTGAAGCCTGGAGCTTATGTTACTAAATGGATGCTCCTTTAGAACTGCTTGTTTTTCTTGTTTTGGGTTATATTCTTTCTTTTTGTTAAAAAAATTTTTTTTTAAATGTTTATTCATTTTTGAGAGAGAGAGAGAGAGAGAGAGAGGGAGACAGAGCGTGAGCCGAGGGAGGGGCAGAGAGAGAGGGAGACACAGAATCCAAAGCAGGCTCCAGGCTCTGAGCTATCAGCACAGAACCCAATGCGGGGCTCGAACCCACAGACTGTGAGATAATGACCTGAGCTGAAGTTGGCCGCTTAACCCACTGAGCTGGCCAGGCGCCCCTGGGTTATTTTCTTTAGAGATGAACTGACACAGTAATTCCTAGAATCTTCACTGAGAATTCTCCATATCGCCTCAGGATAAGAAGTAGGATTATGGCAGATCCTTAGGTCACACGAAATTTCCTTCAGCTTATTCTTTATTTGCATGCACTCCTTCCTGAACTTCTAGCTTTTATTTAATGTTCCATCCTGGCACAGCAGATGATAAATACGAAAGGAAGAAATGATATTCACTTCTTGGCAGTATTGGATGAAGTGCAGTTGGGAAATATATGTAAAGTGCTTCATGCTGTGGCTGGCATAGTAAGCACGGCTGAAAGTTTATGACTGTTATTGTTCCCAGTAGAGAGGGCGGTGGGGGTGCCATCTCCAAAGACATTTCCTTCATGCCACTGAAAGGATCTTTGGCTGTTTTTCAGCATCGACAATGAAAAATCACTGAACTTCTGTTGTGTGTTAGCTCCTTGCGGTATGCTGTAAGGGGAGAAATATGTGGCACGTTTTCTGACCTCAGGCAGCTGACAGTCTAGCTGGGGAGACAAGGAGAACACAGACGAAACCAGGCTAAAGAGCTGCCTCCTGACCTATGTGGGGATAGAGCCTTGAGCAGCTGCTCTCCGTGTGGTGGAAGCTCTTGGGAGGTGTGTCATAATAGGGCAATCGTTTCTATTATGGTTACAGGTCTGAAACTTGCAGCCGTGCTGAACGTCTCCTAGTTCTCTCATTGGCTGCCCTCCCTTTGGCCGTAGGAACTTGGCATCATCTATTACCTGTGCCTGGAACATTATTTTCCTGCTTTTTGCCTGGTTGACTCCTATGCTACCTTCAGGCATCAGCTTCGATGCTACTCCTGCAGGAGGTTTTTCCCGGACTCACAGCCTTTCACGCTAGTTTATTTGTTTAAATGTTTATTTCTTTTTGAGAGAGAGAGAGAGAGACAGAGAGAGAGAACACACACACACACACACACACACACACACACACACACACACGTGTATGGGGGTGGGGCAGAGAGAGGAAGATAGAGGTTCCAAAGTGGGCTCTGTGCTGACAGCAGAGAGCCCAATGCAGGGCTTGTACTCATGAACCGTGAGATCATGACCTGAGCCGAAGTCCAAGGCTTAACTGACTGAGCCACCCAGGTGTCCCTGCCTGCCCTCCCCAACACACTAGTTTAGATCCTCTGGCTATTGTTCTCCCATAGCCCTGTGTCTCTCTAGCCGTAAAACTACTGCCATGTTTCCATTTAATTGTTTCTCTTTTTCACTACACTATAACCTCTGTGAGGGCAGGATTGATATTTGTCTTGCCTGTCATTGTATAACTTGAGCACAGTGCCCATCAAATAGGTGGGTGCTTGATAAGGAGGGGATCCTTTAATGCTTTCTTCTGACCATTTGCATTGCAAGCTTGTACACTAGCATTCCTCATGGGAATCTACCATGCTCAGGAGTGTAATTTCATCTTGTCCGTGCCCCTTGGACCGAAAGTTTAGAATCATAGTTCCTCATAGTATGATGCAGCGGAGAGGAAGACGAATGAAGAGAGGGTCTTCAGAGAAGTCTGTAAAGGTGGTTGAGTGGGCCTTGAAAAATGGGAAGAAAGTGGGTAGGTGAGCAAAGAGGCCTTCTAGGAAAGAGGAGGTAGGAAGAGAAGTTCAGGGGCAGAAATGCCAAGGGTGTGTTTTTAGACCAAGAAAAGTCTGGCCTGACTTGGTTTAAAAGGTAAGTGATGGTTGGTGGATGACTGTACATCCCATTGAGACTTTGGAACCTCACTCAGCTAGATTGAGCACATTGACTTTTTGCTAGTAAATGTCAATTTTCTCATCCCCTAATTTTGAGATACTCGAATCCTAGCTTTATCTAAATGTAGCATAAGACCCCACCATTATCTCCTGTGTTGAGATCTTCCCAGTTGTTTGAGGAACTAAGGATTTTATACTGATTTAAAAGAGTCAGTAGAGCCTTTCATTAAGTTCATCCGTTCATCTGACCATCCATAGACGTATCCATCAGCCATCTACTCAATTTAGTTTGTGCTGTGCCACAGTAGTGTGTGATCTTTGCTTTCCAAGTTAGTAGGCTATGAGGCTACCCTAGACTCAGGCCCACCCCCACTGAATCTGCCATTTCTGCTTATAATTGAATAGCTTGTGGGTCTGGCTGCTCCTGGAATACTCTCTTGTGGTTTTGGATAATTTCTCACTTTCTCTGAGGCTGATCAAGTGGGCACAGGAAAATTGAGATTCTTGTAGCACAGTTATCCCACCGAAGCCCAGCTAGGCCCTGGTCCCTTGAGGATGCCTGGATGGAGCAGCTGGGGGCCTTCCTCTCAGGCACATCCTTCCTAAACTCTTAGTAAAGCCTACTGAGAGCCTTTTCATGCTGAGTCACTACACTGAATCATGTGTAAATGTTTTCAGATGACTTCTTTAAAACAAAAGTTTTGAAATAGGTAATAGATACATGTAAATGATAAAGAATTCAGTACCAAAAAAAAGAAAAAAAAAAGCATTCAGTACCAAAACATATACTGTGAGAAGTCTCACCCTCCCCCAGTCCTCTGGTCCCTTCTCTAGAGCACGGGTTTCTTTTGTCTTTCCAGAGAAACTCTATGTGGGTATAAGCATGTGTGTATATATATATGTCCACTTAGACTATTTTCAGTATGGTGCAAATAGTAATGTACTGTACACGCTCACCTGCACCTTTTTTCACTTGGTAGATCTTGGTATTTATTCTTCGGTACATAAATGGTTACTCTATTTTATTTCTTTAAGGACCACATAGTATTCCATTGTACGGATGTAGTACAATTTGTTTTAACTGATACCTTATTGATGGACATTTAGATTGTTTCTGATTTTCTCTTTTTAATTTTAAAAATAACATAGGCCCAAACACTACTGGAGGAATGAAAATGGAAAAATAAATTCTTCCGATCTTCCCCGGATCCCTGGTTTAGAGAGAACCATTGTTTATTTACACTTCATCCAGAGATACTCTTTATGCAAAGAGCGGCAGTCTGGCTCCTGTCTAATTTATGACCTACTTAGCTTGTCTGTTATCTAATTGATCTATCATCCACTATCCTAACTATTAATCATTACACCCACCCTTCTTATACAAGGAACATACATGGTCTGGCAGATGCACTGGCCAGTTAGATGGATGCCCAACCAATCAGAATGAATGGCATGGCAGCCTGAAGTGGCTGATCAAGTATCTGTGCTCCTCAAAGGGTGGTTGGGGAACTGACACTCGTGTGCAGATGTATGTAACTGGCCCAGGACAGGCTAGATACAGAAGTCCAGAGTGTTTAGAAACTTGTATAACAAAATGATACTGCTGTGATATCTGAGCACGTGATCAGTGGGATTGTCTAATGGAACAGCAGTAGTTTGGGTGTGCCAAGTTTGTGTGATGAGTCACATGTGGCCCAAGCTATACACAAGGCGCTCACAATAGGACCACATACTAGTTAGTCTTGACAGATTGAAAATAGAAAAACACTGATCTTTTTCCACAGATCGTTTGAAAGGTGCTGATCCGCATCTTTTAATTTTTTCCTTTTTGTCTTCATCCATCCATCCATTTATGTACTTATCATTTTATTTTTCCATCCATCCTTAAAACGAACTACCTTTTATGTATCAACCAAATAGTCAATTCATTATACCTCTCGTTAATTTAACAAAAATAATCAAAGATTGAATATCGAACCTTTTTAAAAAAACATTTTTTTTTTAATGTTTATTTTTGAGAGAGAGAGACAGCACGAACGAAGCAGAGAGAGATGGAGACACAGAATCTGAAGCAGACTCCAGGCTCTGAGCAGTCAGCACTGAGCCTGACATGGGGCTCGAACCTGTGAACCATGACATTATGACCCGATCCAAAGTCAGACACTCAATGGACTGAGCGACCCAGGTGCCCCTGAATATTGAGTCTTAATATGAAGACAAATTCTGTGGCAGAAAGGATGTATACCATCTATTTTCTAGTACATAATATATTTTATGTCTTTGTGGCCCCTATGCTCATTGTTTTAAAAATACGCTTTGGTATATACTTCAGTTCTGAACACTGTAGGTAAACCCAAATCCTGCTCTTTCTTGTGACTACTCTACCTGCAAGCGTTGTCAGCTACGGACCCAGTACAAAACGTGGTGATGAGAGGAGTACATGTGCTGGATTATTTAGTAAGAATATGTATTGCTTTGTGGTGGCTTTTCTGCAAACAGTAAGATACTGAATATTTGTCTTTCTTAACAGTTTGTCCATGAAAAGCATTTTGTGGCCTAGAGTTCAGGGTTTGAAGAAGCAATTGATATAACCCATCAAAAAGAAAATGCGAGCAAACGATAAACGTACTTCAAATGAACAGACATAATTCTTACTGACTTGATTTTTCTTTTAGGTTTATTTTTAAAAGCTGGCTTTTCCCCAAAGCAATAGTATTAAGCAGAACTGAAGGCTATAAAGTGAAAAGTAAAAGTACACCCACTGGTTTTACTCTTCAGCTGTGACCACTATTCACAATTGCGTGTGCGTCTTCCGGGGATTTTATTATGCATGACACAACTTCATTTACAATGGCAGCGGTTGGTTGTTTTGGGGAAGCACAGCTTAGGTGCTTCTTGTTCCTTGTCGACCCTTATGTAACCTCGGGACTGAGTGTAGATATGGATTAAATTATGGAGAACTAGATGTAATGCCTGATGGAGAGGTCTCAGGGTGAAAAGCTTGGGGTTGCTGTGGTTCAGAGCCTGGGATTTAGCTTTGTGTGGTTCTGGAAGTCGGTGTCCTTGGTGCTCCAAAACCGATCAGGTTTTCAAACGCTTTCTGCTGTGGGTCCTCCTGGGATGAAATGGGGGTAGACATTCTGACTGCAGTTTGAGAGTTCAGGAGCAGTGACTTGAATAGTCTTCCACTCTAGAATGAAGGTACTCATACAAGTGATTTAGTCACTGGGAAGTTGCTCTGGTGGTTCTAACAAAGGGAAGAAGTGGCCTCATTTGAGCGATAGTGAAATCGTGTAAGGGATATTAAGGAGGTAATTTGACAGGCTTTGGTGTTGGATTAAATAAGGGTAGTGAGGAAAAGAGGCAAGAAGGAAGATTTGCGGGTTGCTGGCTGCACATGGCATGAATGGAGGTGCCCTTATTGTAACAAGCAGTCGGTAAGTTCAGAAGAGGCTGAGGAAAATATTAAAATCTTGAGTTTGAGGTGAATTTAAGATATCCAAGGGAGATACATGTGTATTTTCAGACCTCTCTCTCTCTAATTATATTATGTATTATATATTACAGTTTTTATATAATTATTCTAGTCTAGGTGTGGATGAGATCCCTCCGAGAGAGGTTACAGATTGAACAGGTGAGAAGAAAAGTCCAGGTTGACTCGGTACAAAGACAGCCAGCCAGAGAGGTTGGCAGAAATGCAGAAAATAGTGCAGAAAATCCAGGGAAGAAATTATCTTTCAAGAAAAAGGAACGGTTAATTCTGTGTCATGTTTCTTAGACATCTAGGAAGATGAGAACTGAAAGATGTTCAGTGAATGGTTTTTCCACCGAGGCTTCCTTTTTCCCCAGGGTAGGGCAAGGGATGGGGCCTGGGGTACTAACTCTATAGTAGTTTTTGAAGAGGGAAAAATGAAGAAAACAAATATCTCAATTAGGTAAGGGGCATCCCACAAATTCTCATAAACTCTACAGGACTCTTACAGTGTCCCTGCTAAGGAGCATGTTTCTCTCACTGTACAGATCCCGTGCTATATGGGAAGACCACACATTTGCTTATTCAAACAGCCTGTTAAAACAAGGTTAGAAATCAGTGTTACATAACTAACCGAGATAAGTTCAAAGACTTGGGTAAAAATATGACTCTAATTGATATGATAATCACTTGCCACGAGGAAAATTAGTCTTCGATCCTGACTGTGGTAAAGCCTTTGTCGCAGTTTGTAGTGCATAGGACTGTTATTGCTGGGATGTGTCATACTTAATTGCAACCATAAAAATAGCAGATTATGTTTGGTGAGTATCAGTTAAAAATTTATGGTTCAGAATATTATGTAACTGTTGTTTCAGATAAACGTTTATCTTTCCTATCTTTATTTCTCCACTTGCGGGAATTGATTCTGATACGTGGCAAAGGGGATTCCAAATCTGATGCAGGTAAATGTCCAAGGCCTGTCACAATATAAGGTAAATGGAACATGTTTGATTATATCAGACTGGTTTGAGTTGCAGTTTGGGTTTGGTTATATTCTGCTGCATTTTGCTAATTTGGGAGCACCTGGTAGCCTTGTTACTGGTTTGGGATTTGTATAAACACGTAAAGTTAGTAGGTGGGATTAAGAATCATAAAAGAAGCAGTGAACTTCAGTGTTGCTTATAAAAGTACTTCTGTTTTCTGAGGACACATTCTCTAGTGCAACTGTTTCTACTTTTATGGGTCTTTATGTACTGTGTGAAATATTAGCCTATGCAAATAGAACTCTTGGCAAATACGAATTCTTAAGTAATTATGTCATTCAACATGTACTTGTCTTTTTGTGCATTTCAACATAAAATCCAACTATAAATAGATATTGTAGAAAAACTTGAAGGAAGGAAACACAGGAACGGAGAAAGGATGAGTTACTTAAAGGTTAAGCTGCACCCTAGTGTGTTTTACACATATAATTGCTTTTGTACTTTGGCTTTTAAAAAAGTTTAGGTATCTGTAGTATGAAAAAGTTAAACTTGAGTTTATTGATGTAGCATTTCTGTAAGTGTTAAGATAGCAAGGGCTGTGCTTTGGGCTTTGGAAAGCGGAGTTCTCGGTGAAGGTCCACAGGCCCTAACCCATATGGTAGACAGTGGATCCATTGTTCTCTGTATTTGTCTGTTGCTTACATTTTAATAACTATTGAGCAGTCAGTGATCATTAACAGATATTTAACACTAGGATCAGATTAGATGGTAGGGTCAATAATTATGGATAATTTGGAGTGTCAACATTCAAGAAACGATTTTAAAGGTTAGATCCAGAATTGCTGAAACGTTTGCCTGAAACTTTGTCAGGTGAGCAGCTCAGGGGATGGTCCAGCACAGCCTTTTTAAATTATTAGCCGTGGTGAAGTGAGTCATGTTTTGCCACAGTGCTTTTTTCATTTAACCTAATAGTTGGCCAGCCCTAGTTAATTATTTGAAAACCATTACAGGACACGCATTTCCCAGTTGCACATGCCTTGGAATGTCCAGCTCACCTTGTGTGTGGATAAGGGGGCCCCTGGTGTGGCTAACGAAAGTGTTTTGTCCTTATATACTGCCCTTAAAGCAAAGCATCAGTAACAAGTTTTTAATAAGCGTTCTGCAAGGTCCTTCCGGGCCTTGGTAAACATCCTGGTTGATTGGTATGTATCTCTTTGGAGTCTAGTTTCCAGAGCTGTTGAAAAAGAGTATTATAAACTTCCAAGTGAGCATGGAGGTGTAAACTGATGCCACGGGGTTGCTTCAGCTGAAGTGAAAGATCATACGTACTGACACGTATTACAAATGGGTTTTTAAAACAATGTCTGTTTTGTACAGTGAGAGTGAAGTCTGCCAAGTGTAGAACAAAAAAGTCATATTGTGGAACAAGATAAAAGGACATTGCATAATAAATATCTCATACCATTAAAATATAAGGTTTCCTTTCCAAAATGTAAGTATGCGCTTCTAAATGAATGTTTTAAAAATCTGATTTTTTCTGTGATTTGTATAGTGACTTGATACATAAAGAGATTATGGGTCTGAATATGTCCAGAACTAGACTACTACAATAAATAATACACATGTGTAGCGTGCAAAAGATAAATAAACGTCAAATGACAGTGTGTTTTAGTGATAGAATCGATTTTTTTTTTTATTATAATAGGTCAAAACTAGTTCATTGGCAATAAGCAAAATGTTTTCATCTGTCAGTTTCTGAGGCTAGAATAACATATCCCACCCAAACTGTATTGGTTCTAACCTTTATTCATAGATAAAATCATTGGTCTGTGAAAATCAACAAGGAGGGGGCACCTTGGTGGCTCAGTTGAGTGATTTTTGGCTCAGGTCATGATCTCACGGTCTGTGAGTTCGAGTCCCGCGTCGGGCTCTGTGCTGACAGCTCGGAGCCTGGGGCCTGCTTTAGATTCTGTCTCCCTCTCTCTGCCCCTCCCCCGCTTGCTCTTGTTTCTTTCTCAAAAATAAACATTAAAAAAAAATTAAAAATAAAGAAAATCAACAAGGAAACATAGGCGAAGGGGTAAACTATAGAAACGTTTAATAAATCCTTTGATATGTGAGTGTGTGGATCTGATAAGTAATTCAGATTGTTTTGCTCTTGCTCTGAATGGATTTTGAACATGAGGAGAGATTGCATGGAATTAAAAATTGTTGTTTTTTAAAAACTTCTGATCCTGGTGGAGAGGCACTTATCTGAATACAAGTAGGAGGACCAACAATGTTGCTTAAAGGGATTTTGTAAGAAAAGTAGGCACAATTCCTGTGCAAAGTGGGTTAGGTGAGTAAGGGAGATCCAAGGAGTCCTGTTAGTGCCTCTGTACAGTGGTAAACTTTCAAAGGTGAACTTTGGGGAAATGTTTTGTTTAAGGAGGGGAAGATAATGGGATAGGTTGAACAAGTGTCCGGAAAGATAGGGTTTATAAGAGACTTTGAGATGTTTGTAGGTGTCCTTTGCTATACTGCCTGACTCGTTTATAGGGAGATGGAAGAGGTCATTTTAGTCTACTCGGAATAACAAAGAAGAATGATTTGTTCATTTTAAAGATATTTGAAAGAGCAGCCTTTGGAGACCGCCAATGGAACTTTTTGGGATGGGCTGACTTGAAAGCAGAGAGAATGTAACCAGGTGTCCTTGGGTGGCATTGTGTGGTGGCTCTTGATAGCGGCCCAAAGATAAAGTATCTGACTTCATTTAGATACCGTGAACGTGCAAGAGATGCCCAGATCTTTGTTTGAGCCAGTGCTCTGGGGTTTCTGCTCTCAAGCCTGATGCTGGAGTGGCTAGCTTTGATTTGTTTCCTGCCCGAAGCCTGCTTTGGGTGAATTTAAAAACCTGTTTGTTTCGCCCATCATCCGGCTGGGCCTTACCCATAATTCCCGCACTTTGATTATGGGGTTATTATAGGACAAGAGCTTCTTTGTACAAGAGCATGTTTAATACTCTGGGGTCTAGCGTGACTAGCGGATATAAATTGTATGGAAGCAATTAAACTTGAAGGAAATGTCATGTGGGCTGAATTTAAACGTACAGACTTGTGGCATTGATTTTTTCTTTTTTCTTTTTTCTTTTTTTTTAATTTACACAGAAAAGGGTGGAGAGAGAAAAATAAAGGAAGAGAAAAGAGAAATGAGCCAAGAGAGTGAGGGAAACACACACAGAGAAAAGAGAAACTCATTTTTGACGTTTGTTAAAAAGCCAAAGTCCACAGCCAGTATTATGCTAATGCCATTGCCCTTCATCTGAACTCTTTAAAAATACAAATGTCAAGGAATTAGACTGCACTCTACTTGTGGCTTGTATCCCTTTCCAGGTGGTCACCTTCATCTCAGGCATATGTGTCTGTCATTGTGCAGTGATTTTTTTGGAATATGTTAATAGACGGGCCTGAAGGGAGCTTCTCTCTCCAGTTTTCTATTTTATGTTCATGGCCTCTGCACATTTCATACAGAGTGGCTTGTCTTTGGACCTGCTGATGAAGAGTAGTGTGTCATTTTTCTCACCGTCCTAGAATGCCTTCCCTCTCTTGCTCTGTTAACAGTCAGCCAACCCCATCTCCTCTCCAACACCCATTGGACCAAGGAGCTAGAAGGGATCACCTCCTACTCCAGATCCCCAGAGTAATTTGATCTGTATGGGTAATTTGGCAATTGATCTTTTCTACTGTCCATTAACATGTTGTGTAAGGCTTGTTGTTGAATACATGGATTTATTTGATTTCCCTAACATGTCAGCTCTTACAACATGGACCTGGTGTTGTGTTCTCCTTCATGCCCAGCACATGTTGGTACCAGGGAATGTTTGTTGAGATCAGTGCTGATGTTGAACGTGCTCTTGAAATAATCAGAATGTTACTGGGTGGTCAGAAACAGAAATGGATACTTTTGGATTAGATTTAATAGGACAAGTTTGATTTGAATTTGAGTGTTAGCAGTAATAGACAACTCTTGATCTTATGCCCCAATGGAAAGTGCTTACGCTTTATTTTCGTTCTTTATACTATAAACTCTTAAGGACAAAAACCAAATCTTACCTGGCCTGTAACTCTCCAATACCCAGGCCAATGCATGGCACACATAATATGAGTTCAGATAATATTTGTCGAAAGAAAAGAATGCTTTTTATTTCTCTATTATTTAAATCATCTAGCACTTCTTTCCAATGCAATAAACCAGTTAATATTTATCGAGAACATACTGTGCTCACCATAGTGAGTACACATAAAGTATATTACACTTTGGGATGTATTTTATTCTCTGTATTTAATTGTCATTCTTACTCTAAGTTCTAAGAAATCACTTCCTCAGACTGAACAATGATGATCCAAGAGAGCAAAAGTTGCTGAGAATAATTCAGTATATTTATCTATTCCCAGATTATTTCCACATTCCACTCAATGCTGGAAGTACACCCCTCCCCCTTAAATAATGGTAAGATTGTAACCTTTCCAAACTGAGCTGGAGAGGTAGTAGATTGTTTAGGTTTCAAAGGACTTTTCAGGATGCAAAGTAAATAGGGGAATCTGAGATATCAACAAAACTGTAATTAAGCAGATTAACTGTGTCAATAGTGAATGCAGACATGTCAGAGGAGCTAGTTAGTTGCAATTATTTAAACACAGCCTCAAGTTCATTCCCAGTAGTATCGCCATCATCCACAAACAAACTTGAAAGGAAGTTTAGCCAGATAAACGCAGAAGAAATGATTCTCTTGGGAACGTCACATTCTAACTCATAGATCCATTATAAATATCTTTAAGTTTCAGCTTAGGATCTCTTATTCTTTACATGCTCCTTAAGGTTACACAGAACCAGGATTTAATAGTATTGTCTTTTCAGATCTCTGAAGAGTGGAAAAAGAGCCCCCTTCTGACCATAATAAAGGGAGGAAGAATATAAAATTATAAACCAGGTTTACTGTATTCATAGATGATTGTATATTTACCTGCAAGAGTGTCTGTGGGTTTTTATTCCCCCATTTCTTCTTTTAAAAAATCATCCAAATTATACATAAACACATTCTTGTTTTGAGAAATTCAGCCAAAGTGACAGTGTGTCTTACTCTCTACTTGCTGTCCTGCTTGATCCCCCCCCCCCCCCCGCCCCGCTCCCCGAAGTGTGAGTCCCTTTCTCAGTTCATGGTCTGTCCTTCAGACATACATACCTGTGCATATACGAACCTGCAGTGCACATATTTTTTTTACATGTTGCACTTTAACATTCATTTTTTTTCCTACTTAAAATGTTTTTCTATAACAGTGGCCACAGATCTATCCCATCATACGTGTATACTTTAGTTTATTTACCCATTCTGATAAGGGGACTCTGATGTTGTTTACACCCAATCTAAAAGATCTAGTATAAACTGAATTCTTACTTCATTTGAATTTTTTATCATTTGTGAAGGGAGATTTTTTTTTTAGTAATTCTCTAAAGATAGTTACTAAAAACACATCACATTTGTATGATAGTTTGTTTAAACATCTTTCAGATATAGGCAACATATCCCCAGCTTGTGAGTGTGCACGAGAGGGGGTTGGATTGGGGAGACATGCCCACATTATCACAACCACCTGCTGTTGAGGGTGTTGCAGAGCCCTGTTCTGAATCTGAGCACCTCTTTAGTCAAGATCACAAAATGTGTTTCTCCCTCCCATGTAGAGAAGGCACGAACCCCTCCTCTCTGTAGTCTTTACGCTCTGCCCAGAGCTTTCTGGCCAGCATTGTCAATTCCAGCTATGGCCTTAGAGTCTTTCATTGAAATTGTGAGGAGACAAACATGGTGAGGAGATACTGGGGCCAGGTGCTCACCGTGGTCCACAGGGCAGGGAAGAGCCTCCTGGGTGGTTCACCAGTCTGAGGCAGCCTCGGGTGAAGGGTGAATGGCAGCGGAGCATTACCTCAGGGCACCGGCTGCTTTTTAACAGCAGAATCGCTGGCCTGCCTGCTGAACACTAGCCTGCCTGGTCCGGGGTCTTTCGCTTGCTTTTTTGGCTGCCCACCAAGTATGTTTGTTCAACCATTTATTAGGCATGCATTTTGGCAGAGGATAGTCATTGTTCTGTTTTCTGGCCTGTTTCTCCCTGGAGGCCCACCCTCAGGGGCAAGGAGCATGTTTTATTCTTCCTAGAACTTAGAACCTAGCGATGAATAAATGGGGGAAAGTGAGTGAAAATGGAAGTTTAATGGGAGATAATGAATGAGGTTTTTCCTCGTTGCTGTTGTCTTCAGAAGCTGGGTTATAGAATGCTTCACATGCATTTACATGTCTTTATTTAATAAACCCAGGCATAGCACTTACTTGGTCCCAGGCATTGCTCTAAGTACTTGTCCACATTTAATTCTCCCAACAACTGTTTGACAGAAGTAAACTATTTTTATTCCCACTTTACGCAGGAAACTGAGGCACAGAGCACTTAAGTAACTTGACCGGGCACAGCTAGAGGGGATAAACGCAGGCATTCTGGGCCCAGAGTCAGCGTCCTGGCTGACCCTCTTTTCTCTTCCACAGGTCTTGACATGGTTGGGGTTTGTTGTTTTTCACCTTTTTGTCTCCCTTCCTTCCTCTCCGTTGCTATTACCCTTACCCTAGTGTGTGTCTTGATGCCTCATTTGCGGATTACAACACACTGGCCCTCTGACCTCAGTCCCTTGCACACCGTGGCCGGGCTTGTCTTCTGTAAAGACGGTGTTCATCCTATCACTTCAGAACGCTCCCTGCCGTCCTGTCCTGGCAAGGCTGATCTCCTGCTTATGTATCCATTTTCCTAGCAGTGAGACTGTAATGTTACTCAAACCTCGTCTGAAAGACTTGGTATAAGCTGAATGCTTGCTTGGCCGCTCCCGTCTCACTTTCTTGGAGTGCCTTCACATCTCTTCTCCAGCCCTCCATCCAGTTCATTCCACCCTGAAGGCTCATCTCAGGCCTCACCTCCTGCCTGACCACTCAGCGTCTGTGGTCTTCACCTCTTCTGAACGCAGTGCTGCCGATAAGCTGTTGGCTATAACTTCATTGTTTCAGGCTTGAAAAGGCCCAACCACATTTGAGCTCTTAGGGGGCGGGGATGAAGGTCTCCCAACATCCCTGGCCTAGTACTGAACCCAGCACCTGGGGAACAGTGAATAATGGGACTGGGAAGCAGAGCACATTGGGACACTGATTTAGACCCTAATATTGTGCTCACTGCTAGGTTTCCTTGTAAAAGAGGAACTTGAAGGAGATAATAGCTAAAGACTCTCTTAATTTGCTGAACCAGTTACTCTCACTTTTCATAGCTTTGTTGAGATAAGTTACATACTATACATTTCATCCATTTAGAATATACAAGTCAGTGGTTTTTAGAATATCCATGGGTTTGTGCAGTCATAACCACAGTCAGTTGTAGAACATTCTCATCACCACAAAGAGAATCCCTTTATTAGCGAGATAGCTATTAGCTAACACCCCCCCACCCACACATACACACACACACGCATGTACACATGTGTGCCCTTATCCTCTCCAGCCTTGAGCAGCCGCTGATCTAGTTTATGTCTTTATAGGTTTGTCTCCTTGATATTTCATATAAATGGGATCATATATTATGTGGTCATTTGTGACTAATTTCTTTTACCTGACATAGTGTTTTCAAGGTTTATCCGTGTTGTAGCATCTATCTGTACTCCATTCCTTTTTAAGGCTAATAGTTCATTGTATGTGTATACTGCATTTTGTTTATCTGTTCATCAGTTAATGAACATTTCGGTTGTTTCCACTCTTTGGCTGGTTACACTTATTTTTCAGGGGGAAATGGCCAACTGCAGCCTTCCCCTTCTGCTTTAAAAGTAGAAATCTGGGTCTGATGGCTGTGTTTGCGCAGTATGGACGGACAGGTGGGTAGATACTTGGTTATCAGTGGCAGGGAGCTGTCATAGGGAGTACTCGTGAGCTTTGTAGTCAGACGTTCTGGCTTGAATCACTGCTCTGCCACTTAATGAGCTTGCATAATTTCAGCCAGCTCCAGTTTCCTCGTGTGTAAAATGGAAACTATCTTGCCTGCTTCCTTAGAGTCAAGGTCACGCTAGAAAGGGTGTGGAGCCTAGGGCAACTCAGCCAGTACAGAGGGACATCATTATGACTATAAAAATAAATAAGTAAATAGGTAAAAATAAAAGCTATAAAAAGTAAGTGCTTAAAGTTGCCAGTTTCAGTAAGGTGCAGTGCCTCGCGGCCTCCCTGCCAAGCACAGAGCCCAGGGCCATCACCCCAGTTGCAGTGGCCAGGATGGACCTGCTTAATCTTGTTGGAGCAATTAAGGGTCTCCCCTTGCATGTGTTAATGAGCTTTTTTGCTCCTGGGTCTAGATTTGTGCTCTGCTCACTATTTCATCAGGTCATTTGAGAAGAGTAACTAGGGGGTGAGACCTTCTTTGAGAAGAAGAAACAGAGGGAGTGAATTTCACTCTTGTGGGGTTAGGTAAAGAAGATGGAGTGCTTCCTTCATAGGCTTTACCTGAAGGTTGTTGTCTCAGAATGTAGCTGTGTTTATGGTTTTTAAACATCTATTGGCTCATATATTTGGAGTTTGTACGTGAAGACTGAAAACGCCTTTTTTGGTAACTGGGTGAAGAAGGGATAAAATGTTGATATGATCCAGACTTTACTTGGAGGGTGGTGTTCATAATAATATCACCTATTGGGCTAGTTGTGGTTATTAAGAATCAGGGAGTCCTATAATTCTGGATATTAGGCAAGGCCTGCCACCACACCCAGAATCACAAATATATTTTTTATTGTTTTAAATAAATAGGTTTTAGAAATACACAATTTTTAAAAATTTTTAAAAAATGTTTTTATTTTTAAGAGAGAGAGAGAGCGAGCACGAGTGGGGGAGGGGCAGAAAGAGAGGGAGACAAAGAACCTGAAGCAGGCTCCAGAATCTGAGCTGTCAGCACAGAGCCTGATGCGGGGCTCGAACTCACAAACTGTGAGATCATGACCTGAGTTGAAGTCAGACACTTAACCGACTGAGCCACCCAGGCGCCCCTAGAAATATACAATTCTTACATTTACAACAGCACGTCTCTTGAGGGAATTTGGAAAGTAAGTCCTTTTCCTCATGCAAACTCAGCTTCTGCCCCTGTGAGTTTGGTGGGATGTAGAGAAAACTGACTGTAGGGATATCTGAATCTTCACTCCCCTCTTCTGTTCTGTCCCCAGGTGCATGGGGACAGGTCTTGCCTGGCATCCTCTGCACTAGTCTGAACTGTGCGCAGCAACTGTGAACAGGTTGGCATTTCCAGGCTGACACGATGACCCCGTTTTGTGTGGGAGATTTTGACAAAAGAATACTTGTTGCTGGGGGACTGACGCCCCTTTTTTCCATTAAGTCTGACCTTTCCATCATTAGATTGTGACTGTTTTTCGGAGTTGAGTAGAGCTTAGAAACAAGGAAGGCATGAGTAAAGAAAATTTAGAGCAAAAAGATACAAACTGTGTTATAAAAAAAAAAAGAGAGAGAAAAAAAGGGACATTATTCCTGGGTGACTTCAGGGCCTGTGGACCTTGGAAAAGGAAACATCTGGGTTACTAGCTCTTTTCATTACCTGAAGCATCATGACTGTTCCCTATCTATCTTAGGGCTGCGATGCCCTGGCTTACATGCAGATTCCTGCTGTTTACCAGGGTGAGGAGCTTGGGCACATGACTAGGTCCTCACAGGAAGCCACAAGTCTTGGCCCTGCATTTCTGGCTCATGGCTGCCTGGACAATACAGTAAGTTGAGCTGGCTTGAGCTGGTCTAGAGGAGGAGGTGCACGAAGAAATTCTCATCACCTGTCCCTAATCCTGTCTGTGAGATGGCCAGAAGTGAGTGTGGAGACAGTAAATGACCTCTGAAAATTTTAGATATTTGTGTTAGGTTGTGATTAGGCTATGGGTCTGAGAAAAGTTGCTGATTTTCTTTTGTCCTGTATAGAAAACCTGTTCTCTCTTTCTGTTCATTGCTAGAACTGAGGCAGAAGCAAAATTAAAGACTTGCATTTTACACAAGGTATTTTGGGACTACCTCTTATGAGTATGGCTCACTTAAGTGTTAGAATAATTACTTTTGCCAAAAGATAATGATAACTGGAAATTTTAATTTTTTAATTTTCTTATTTTTGAGAGAGAGAGGGTGCACGAGTTGGGGAGAGGGGCAGAGGGGGAGAGAGAAAGAGAATCTCAGAACAGGTTCTACACTCAGTGCAGAGCCTAACTCGGGGCTCGATCTCATGAACTGTGAGATCATGACCTTAGCCAAAATAAAGAGTTGGATGCTCAACTGACTAAGCCACCCAGGTGCCCCGGTAATTTTTTTAAACAAGAAAGAAAAACTTGTGGATAATCTCATCACTCTAACTTCTTGTATTTTCCTATGTGCTTGTGTATATACTTTTTGTGTTTTTATATATTCTCATAACCAAGTATTGCAGGGTAGATGAGTTAGCTGACTTGAAAAGTTTATTTTTTAAATTATTCTGATATGTGTTGTTGCCCTATTTAAAACTTATAGGAACTTTTAATGCATTATTTAAGATCAGTCTTTTGTCTAAAACAAAAGGTACCTCTCCAAGATTTTTGTGCAGGGAAAGATATCTTCTAGCTTTGTTTCAGACCTCACCAACAGGCTGGACAACAAGTTACCGATCTGGAAAACAGTAGAGAGACCCTATTTTCTTCAGATTCGGCAATGACCAAGCACAGAAGTGATGTTGGGGAAACCTCAGGGTGCATTGGGAAGAGGCTTTCGAGGCCATAGTCGAGTCTTGGTGGGGGTTAGCTTGGTTTTAGCAGGTTCCTAATCTAAGAAATATTAAACTTGATTTTAGATGATCTTTGAGGTCCTTCTCTGTAAGGATGTAAATGTCCTAAATACATAGGTGTGAAGTACAAATAAGTACTTTTGTGAGCCGGAGGAACTCTGCTGTACGATCAAAAAACAAATATTTTAGTTTGATTGAGAGAGGAGTGAAATTGTTTCTTATAAACAGCATGAGTTATTTAAATAAAGAGGTGAAGGCCTTCCTAAGATTTCAGACTTGAAAATGCTGTGGTAATTGGAAGGCTTTTTTTTTTTTTAAACCTTCTGCACAATTAAGGGAGAATGTTTTTCGTTTAATCTTTCCTTAAAATATTTGGTGGATATTACTGCTAGAAGAATGATCTGTGAGTATCATCAGATTAACAGTTTTCCTTGTGCTAATTGGTCTCGGTAATCATTTTTCCCAACTTCCAAAAGCTCATGTGTATTTCCTGTTGGTAGGGACACATACACTCCATCATATGGAAAAGAGACTCCCTGGTGGGGGGCGGGGTGCGGGGAGAATTAGCCTATCATACAAAGCAATGGGCAATACCAGGAATCAAAATTTGAATACAGTGGGTGCTATTTGTTAAAATAGTGTTTCTTCATTTTATCTTCCCTGTTGCAAAGCAGAGTGTCCAAATTAGCTTAATAGTGGGAAGTTTTTGTGCCTTTAGGATTTTTTTTCAAAATAATACGTTCTTTAAAAAAAAAAAAAAATCCTCATGGCCTGCACTGTAGGAAGAAAGGGGAAAGACCCACCTCAGAGAGTTTTGTAAATCTTTTTTTAAAAAAAATATTTATTTAGGGGTGCCTGGGTGGCTCAGTTAGTTAAGTGTCTGACTTTGGCTCGGATCCGATATCCTGGTTCATGGGTTTGAGCCCCACACTGGGCTCTGTGCTGACAGCTCAGAGTCTGGAGCCTTCTTCAGATTCTGTGTCTCCCTCTGTCCCTGCCCCTCCCCCACTCACACTCACGCTCCCTCTCTCAAAAGTACAGAGAGAGAAAGAGAGAGAGAAAACGTGAGTGGGGGAGGGGCAGAGACAGAGGGAGACAGAATCCTACCCAGGCTCTGCGCTGTCAGTGCAAAGCCTGACCAGGGGCTCCTGGGGCTCGAACCTATGAACTGTGAAATCATGACCTGAACTGAAGTTGGACACTCAACCAACTGGGCCACCCAAGTGCCCCAAGAGCTTTGTAAATCTTATCAATGGATAACAAACTCTGTGTATGGGCCACATAGCATGGATGTCTCTGGTTTATTTCTTGCAAATTTTGACCAGTTTGATTTGGGGGTCCCTGCTGTAACCATAGCGTACTCTCTTCCGCTACCCCTGTCACCACCTCTCCCTCCTTCCTCTCTTCTCTGGCATTTCAAAGTGGGGGTAGGGAAGGGCTTGGTTTAAGGCAGCTGTCATGCTTTCCTTTGTTTCAAGCTTCCTCATCCCTAGGAGAATAAAGAATAGTTTTTCCCTCCAAAACTTGGCATTTCTTTGCTCATTGCATTTCATTGCTCAGCATAAATTCAGGGCTGACTACCCCACCTGACACCCTACAAGGCTGAAAATGAAGGAAGGTGTTTTCCAGGAATTTGGATTATATTTGGAAATGAAATGGGAATAGATAATGGGTAGTCAACAACAGATGTCTCCCCTAAGTAGGATTGTCAGATGAAATACGGATGTGCAGTTAAAGTTGAATTTCAGGTAAACAATGGATAAGTTTTTAGTATAAGTATGTCCTAAATATTGCATGAAACATATTATACTAAACAAATTATTTGTTGTTTGTCTGAATTTCAGATTTAATTGGGCATTTTGCATTTTTATTTGCCAAATCTGGCAACCCTAAGTCCCTAAGATACTTCTCTTGTGTCATGTCATGTTTTTGATAGCCTTTAGCTTATCTGGCCTAGATTTGCTTTGAAGAGGTACGGGGAGTGGCAAGCAGGCAGGATATTACACTAGTGTGAACTAAGAGAGGTCAGGGTAGGGCATAAATAAAGTATTGGCCAAGCAGCTGCTTGGTGGCCTCAGGACAGAGTAGGTGTTCAACTACCTGTTCACTATAGGACAAGGTTGGGCAACACCTTGTTTTTGATACTATTCTTGGATGCACCCATGTGTTCTATGTATTTCATCACCCCATTGGAACACCCATTTAGTTTGGGCAATTTTCCAACTGATGCTCTTAATGGGCAAATACCTTCAGTATCTTTTCTTGGAATTTGGAAAAAGAGTAGTAGAATTTTATCTCTAACCAATAATACTGAGTCTACTTTTGGGTTATTATTTTTTTATTTTTTAAATTTTATTGTATTTTAATTGATTTAAAAAAATATTTTTTAAATGTTTATTTTTGAGAGAGACAGAGACAGAATGCGAGTGGGTTAGGGGCAGAGAGAGAGGGAGACACAGAATCTGAGGCAGGCTCCAGGCTCTGAGCTGTCAGCACAGAGCCTGACGCAGGGCTTGAACTCATGAGCTGTGAGATCATGACCTGAGCCGAAGTCGGACGCTCAACCGACTGAGCCACCCAGGTGCCCCTATTTTTTATTTTTTTTAGCGAGAAAGCACGAGCTGGGGAGAGGGTCAGAGGGAGAAAGAGAAAATCTTAAGCAGGCTCTACGCTGAGCTTCATGGGCTCGATCCCAAAACCCTGGGATTCTGACCTGAGCCAAAAATCAAGAGTCACATGCTCAACTGACTGAGCCACCCAGGAACCCCTGCTTTGGGGTTTTTAATGTGAGTTATTTAAATAAAATAAAAATTATTTTTATTTGTATGCTAAACATCACACTGGTTCTAGTCATTGTTTTTTTGTCTTTACACACCGTGCAAAAATGTATATTATTGTATACAAACATTCTCTTTAAACTCTGGCTCAACCAAGAAAAGTTATTAGCTTTGTTTCTTGAATAGTGACTGATTTCAACTGGAGGGATTTTAGGGGAGAAAAAAAACCCATACAAAGTATGATCATGACTCATAAAGAATGCTCATCTGAGATGGTCTGCCCCTGGATGTTGCACTGCTGACTGTCTGTGGGGTTTTTTGGCACCCTTTTTGGAAGTTCTGTTATTAGTTATCAGGTTCTAGTAATGTATGTGGAGGATTGACAGGATGGGATTAATTTATTTACAATTGTTTGCCATTGAAAACCTCACATACAATTATTTCTCCAATTTAAGTCCTGTCCTTTATACCTTGGTTTGACTCGAAGCCATCTGTGATGTTTTTATTTCTTGGGCCCTACAGGAAAACTCATTTGTCATGAGTGACAATTACTTTACAGTCATCATTATGTGGTTGCAGCACATTTATTGCTAAGAATGGTTTATGAGTGTCACCTTAATCCATGAGCTCAACTGGGTGTCAGACATCTAGGGAGGGACTTGGTAGGTACTTCAATGGGAAACTAGGGTGCTGTATATATGGAGGTGTATTAGTGATTAAGGAGGTGACATTTGGTTTGAGTCAGGGCTTTTAGTGCCGTGCTTAGAACAATGTGTGTCTTCCTTATGAGAAAACACTCATTTGCATGTGGTCCTAATTTCTGCTTCATTAAAAACATAAACAGGGGCACCTGGATGGCTCAGTCAGTTAAGCGTCTGACTTCAGCTCAAGTCATGATCTCGTGGTGTGGGTTCCAGCCCTGTGTCGGGCTCTGTGCTGACAGCTCAGAGCCTGGAGCCCACTTTGAATTCAGTGTTTCCCTTTCTCTGCTCCTCCCCCACTCACACTCTGTCTCTCTGTCTCTCTGTCTCTCTGTCTCTCTCTCTGTCTCAAAAATAAACATTAAAAATAAATAAATAAACAAACCAAGTCACCATAACTCTGTCACAGAAGGCAGGGATAAAAAAGAGCAGGGTTGTCTGTTTCACCAACAACAATTTTTCCTGAGAAGAGACTTCCTATGAAAATTTGAGCGATTATGGTTTATTTTACTAATTTTCTTTAAATTTTTTTTTCAACGTTTATTTATTTTTTTTGGGACAGAGAGAGACAGAGCATGAACGGGGGAGGGGCAGAGAGAGAGGGAGACACAGAATCGGAAACAGGCTCCAGGCTCTGAGCCATCAGCCCAGAGCCTGATGCGGGGCTCGAACTCACAGACCGCGAGATCGTGACCTGGCTGAAGTCAGATGCTCAACCGACTGCGCCACCCAGGCGCCCCATAATTTTCTTAAGAAACAGAATGAGCCAGTGCCTTCTCCTTAGCACAGGTGCTGGTATTTTAGAAGGATGCAGCAAACTGGATCTTGTGTGACCCACATTTCCAAGGTGATAACCCAGTTACCTGGAGGGCTTGGCAGGCACTGACTGGACCTTGTGGCCATGAACACAGCACCGAATGTAGAGCCCTGTCTGTGGCTAGTAGGAGTGCGTGTGGACCAGTCAGGATTGTCCCTGCTGAAAGCGACAAGTAGGCATCTCACACTAGCTTGTGTGCTTATCAAGTGAGACCACGGTTGACTCCAGATCCAGGGAGTATCATTTGGACTCCCAGCTGTTTCCTTAGCATCTCTCTTCCCCCTGACCACACCTCTTCTCCCGAGGTCAGGAGTGTGGTCTCAGGTAGATCTAAGCTTCCCATATCCCAGCTGGGCAACTCAAAGGGAAGAGAAGGCTGACTTCTACCCTCACTTCAGTATGCCAGTATCTGCTAATTTGCCATCCCCCAAACCCAGTGAATCGGGGCACTGGACTGGTCACTGAGAAACACATAGTTGGGATGGAAGAAGAGCGTTTTCTCAGTGGAGGTGGTCATGGTGGTTGTGGTGGTGGGGTGGGAGGTTCTAAGTCCAGAAGAGGGGAAGACAACCAGGGAGACAGTAACTATTTACATTCACTACAGTGCTCCTGAGATAAGGACCCTAGCTTTAAGCATGTAGGCTAACTGGGGAGATAACAAGCATACGTGGGCGAGAGCATGGTGTTGCCCAAATTACATAAAGGTAATGAAGAGATGCAGAGTTAAGTGTGATCTGCATGAACTGAGGTGATTCAGAGAGGGCTGAAATTTTAGCATTGTATCCCACTTCTGTCTGCCTTAAGTAGTATCCCTCCAGGCCATCAGGGTTTTACGTCTTCTCTGTGGACTCTTAGAAGATGATTAGTCCAGAAAGCAATGATATCATTTCTGTTTATACAGAACTACGTCTACCTGTAGGAATCATTCTCTCCTGTTCAAGTAGGGTGTCAGAATGCAAGTTCATGAAAGTGATGTTATTCAGTGGGTATAAGCTTTAATTCATGAAAAAGGAAGACAACATTTTGCAAACATAAATGCATTTGAGATGCATTTCACAACTAATGTTGTCACAGCATGACTTTTAGTGGCTGTCCAACATTCCATTTTATGGTTTTACCCTAATTTATTCACCCAACTTCCATTGCTGATTATTCAGATTGTTTCCTGTTTTCATACTTTCAATAGCCATGTGAAAACTTATAGATTTTTAAGATGCATCTATGATTTCACCGTTAGAATTAATTCTTAGAAATGCAATTATTGGGTCCAAAGCTGCTATTGCTATGGATTTTAAGGGGATATTGGGGAAAGAATGATGATCAACTAAGAATCATTTTAGTTGGTTATTGAATCCAGTGCATTAATTCTTTTTTTTTAATTTGAGAGAGAGAGTGCATGTGCATGAGCAGGGAAAGGGGCAGAGAGAGAGGGAGAGAATCTTAATCCCATGACCTCAGGATCATGACTTGAGCCTAAATCAACCCACTGAGCAACCCAGGAGCCCCTCAAGTGCATTAATTCTTTATTTGCTTTTGTTTTGTGGGAAAATGGAATATGGAAGTAAATACCAAAAGATTGTTATCATTACTTCCCTTATTATTCATATTTTATATTACATTATTGGTATACACTCATTATTTAATATCCTTAATAACTTTGACAATTGGTTGTATTTTCATGGTTTTTGAAAAATATCCACCTTGATAGAAAAGATACTAGCACTTGGGGGAAACATTAACAATAGCATCATCCCAAATTTGCTTTCATCAACCCAGCTGTAACTAATAGTTCATTGTCAGGGAAACATAAGACTGGGCTAAAATAAGCCCCTTGCTGCTTTTAAGATGAACAAGTTTATATTCATGAACAAGTAGTTGTTTCTAATCATGTCCTAAGATGGAGGGGGCACTGAGTAGTGGCAGATAGAGCAATTATTTTTACAGGCAGAGGGTGTGGGATATGGGTTCATGATTTCTCCCAAAATGTTTTTTTTAGATAAAGGTGAGTGAGTGAGAGTTGACAGAATAAAAATAAAGAAAGTTAAATGATGATGGTATTCTGACTCTTTGGGATCCAGAACAAACATCCTTAAAGCTCCAAAGAAGAATCACATACCAATTTGGAAACAGTGCCAACAACGTGTTAAAATGATAGTAGAGGAATTCAAAGAGTTGAACGTTAGGTCACTGGTCTGTCTTCCGTGTAAAACTTTTAGAGAACACCTGCAATACGTACCATCAGACAAGAGGACAAAAGTCGTCCTTTAAAAATAGGTCTGCAATATAATTGAGCATAGGTCATACAGTGTGACTTCTGCCTTCTATTGCATTGAGGGTTTTATTGGAATGTCTTCCTCTTTTTAGTTTTTTTTCTTCTTCTTGTATTTTCTCTTTCTATCATCTTTGGCAAAAGATTGCCAGTGAAAGGAGTTGCACCTGGTTACTTTGGTCACCACATCCAGAGAGCTGGGAAACGTGATCTCCAAATAGTCCTGGCCATGGTAGCATACAACAGGCTACTGTGGTCCGGCTGTCTCTTTCTCTGTGGGGCCTTATGTCTTACAGCACTTGCTACCAGCATTAGTCACTTCTGTTTGGGTACTGCGGTTTTCTGCTTCCTTCCAATAACATTACTTGAGTTAAAAAAAAAAAATCACAGAAATATAGTTTCACAAAGACTTCTGTGATTAGAACTACTGTCTGGAATTTTAAAAAGTAGACAGTGAAGAAGCAAACTTAAGCTTGAGAAGTTTAAAAAACAAGGACCGCTTCTTCGTAGGAGAGGCCTAGAAGCTGTTAGTGTTTTTTATCCTTATTAAAAATGCCATATTTAGTATACCTGAAAATAGTTCAAGCAAGGCGAAAGACAAGGTAGAAAAGCATGTCATTTTCTGACATTTTCAGGATCATAAAGTTAGAATGGCAGCACATTTGTTTTCAGGGATCTGTGGTTCATTCAGAAAAAATTCATACCAGTTCCGGGGGTGACGTGGATTCTTTTATGAAGCTCCAAATTTCTGGTACTTTGGACCCTCTCTACTTTGTCATTCCAAGCGAATAGAGTAGACCGAAGGCACTGCAGTCAAAAGCTTGAGATCTTTATGTAAGGGGTGATGTGTGTGGCCTCTGCAACCTGGAACTTTGGTTTATTCCTGGATAATAACTTTTTGCAAGGGAAGTGCTGCTAGTGGAATTAGATGGGATTTGGACTGGATCGTGAGGTGTGGATAGATAGGCTGTAGATAAACATGATCTAGACATTCATTTCAGCTCCTATAGAAACCACCTCTGTCGTGTTGAGTACATAAGCTATTTTGTGTTGGAGGTGTCGGTGTGGTGCAGGAGACCATGATAAGCAGTTTCATGAGACTCACCTCCCCCAGAGGGTCTTCCATAAGGCACTTGGAACTGAATTTGAAGGCACTTGATCCCTGAATACTCTCTTTCATCCAGACTTGTCAATCTAGCTAAGCTCTGCATTAGACTGTCATCTCGGAAGGTGAATTCTGTTGCTTCAATGTGAGGGCTGACCAAACAGGTTCAAAGAAAATCCACTTACATCCTTGGGTTTCATACCCCTGAGGTTAGGATGTCCACGCATGACCTTGTGCCTTTATTTATACGCCACGTGTTGTGCTGCCACTTGTGAGTACCTTACTTAAAACATAGAGAAACCGAGTCACCCTCAACTGCCTTTAGAGGAGTTGGTCTAGTGTAGTGGTTGACAATACACGTTCTAGAGTCAGAATGTTTGGGTTCAGTTCTTGACTCTGTGTTAGGAACAGTGTGACCCTGAGCACATCGCTTAATTTCTCCGTGTCTCAGTTTCTTCATCTCCAAACAGAGATGGTAACAAAAGCACGTACCCAACAAGGCTGATTCCAGGATTGAGAAAAACAGTCTATGTAAAGTACTAGGTCAGTGCTCAAGAGTGCCATATGATGGAGCCTGAGACCAAAATAAACTAAAAAAAAAAAAAAAAATCAAAGTGTAGGGGCGCCTGGGAGGCTCAATTGGTTAAGCGTCTGACTTCAGCTCAGGTTATGATCTCGCGGCTCGTGAGTTTGAGCCCCGAGACGGGCTCTGTGCTGACAGCTCAGAGCCTGGAGCCTGCTTCGGATTCTGTGTCTCTGCCTCTCTCTGCCCCTCCCCTGCTCACACTCTGTCTCTCTCTCTCAAAAATAAATAAATATTAAAAAAAAAAAAAAAAAAAAGTCAAAGTGTAGATGTTAAATGGAGCCAAGACCGTAAATGAATGCCTAAAGGGAGTTGCAATGATAGAATCCTAGATGCTTCCAAAGGACCACCAATTGGGAAAACAAAAATTAGAAATTGAATCCCTGAGATATTGAACCAGACTATTGGTGTAACATGATCCCTGGGTTTAGCCTATTTTTAGTGTTAACCAGCAACCCAAGCAGGCCTTATTGCTAGGCCATCTCATCTTCGGGCATTAAAGGAAAATGTGGGATTCCCTTTGGCAGTCAGTTCAAGCCTAAAGTAATAAGCTTGAACGAAAGTACCTTTGAGTGCTGCAATAGAGAGTGGGAATTGAGGGAATATCTACCAGCACTCTATACCTAATTTCTATTTTAATAATACTGCTGAAAACACTGCCTTACAGGAATTCCTGTCAATTGGTGTGAAGAGTTTGAGGGGAAGCAGTGCTTTTATTTTTCATTCTTTGAGAAATTGCAGGGGGCCCATAGGATTGCCTTCAGGAGAGTCCCTGCTCTATACCACAGAGCACAAGCTCAGAGAGGTGTGACTGACAGTGAATTTCATCTCTTCCTGAAAGGTGCCGTGAAAACATAGCAGGGCTATTCCTTTTGTCATTGTTTCTGTCTGTCTCTCAGCAGGATGAGGTCATGACAGAATGGCAGGTTTATCTTGGATTTCCTTGTTTGGCCAGCAGCCTAAACACCCCTGGGTTTAATATCTGTGGGTATCACACCGATATCAGTGGCTTGGGGGCCATGTTGGCTCCTCCATTGCCCCTTTCTGGAGCCCAGTGGTACTCAGGGGAGGGGGAGGTGGAAAGGGGAAAGGTTTGTACTCCTCAGGTCACTGTCTTCTCACTTGGCACTTCCTCTGCCTTTGTAGGCTCCTGCTGCTTGGAGAGACAACCTAGTGCAGTGCAAAGCGCAAAGACTTTAGGTCCAGACAGAACTGGTTTCACGTCTCACCTCTGCCCTTTATAAGGTTTCTCTGCTCTACATTCCTGAATCCTCCTGTCCTTACCCTTCACTGATATTCCTCACATCTGACATGAAATACCCCTCGCTTTTTTTTTTTTTTTGGCCATTGGTCTGTGAGCTTCAGATGTGTGGGGACCACATCTTTGTATTCCATTGGCTCCGAGCACTTTCTGGAGCCTGAGTTACCTGGCTTCGAGCCCTGACTCTGCCATTTTCTGGCTATGTGACCTTGGGTAAGTTATCTAGCTTCTTGCCTGCCTTGGGTGAGGATTAGAGATAAACATGTATGGGGCCTCTGGCACCAACACTGGCACAGATGGATGCTCAGAGATGTTGGCCCACCCACTCTCAGCTTGGTTCTAGCGCCTGAGTGTCTGCTGACCCACCGGCACGCCCGGACGTATCTGTCGGCTGCATGACATTGTAGTCCCAGGCTCATGGCCAACTTGGGCACGCAGCCTCCTGGCTCGAGGAGCCCCTCATGCCATTCTTCAGTGCCTGAAAGAACGTGTCTACAAAGGACACAGACTTCATCTTTCGAATCTCTTGTTTCAGTCCATCCCTAAGAACTTGACAGTAGCCTTTAAAAAGCAACTCTTAAAAATTATTTAAAAAATAATTTTATCGTGTTTTAAGGGGCACCAGGTTGGCTCAGTCAGTTAAGCATTTGACTTTGGCTCAGGTCATGATTTCACAGTTCGTGAGTTCAAGCCTGGCATTGGGCTCTGTGCTGACAGATCAGAGCCGGGAGCCTGCTTTGGATTCTGTGTCTCCCTCTCTCTCTGCCCCTCCCCCACTCATTTTGTGTCTCTCTCTCTCTCCCCCCCCAAAATAAATAAACATTAAAAGAATAATTTTATAGTTCCTTATTAAATAAGAGGGAAAAATCTCCCATAGTCCACCATTTGAATATCCATTGCCCACTGTGGCATATATCCCTATAGGTTTTCCTTTTTTTCTTTCTTTCTTTCTTTTTCTTTCTTTCTTTCTTTCTTTCTTTCTTTCTTTCTTTCTTTCTTTCTTTCTTTCTTTCTTTCTTCTTTCCTTTTTCTTTCTTTCTTCCTTTCTTCCTTTCTTTCTTTCTTTCTTTCTTTCTTTCAGTTTTTAAATTTATTTATTTTGAGAGAGCAAAAGAAAGAGAGTGCACACATGTGCATGTGAGCAGGGAAGGGGCAGAGGGAAAGGGAGAGAGAGAATCACAAGGGGTTCGATCTCACAACCCTGGGATCATGACCTGAGCTGAAATCAAGTGTCGGATGCTTAACCAACTGAGCTACCCAGGGGCCCTACACTCCTTACAGGTATTTCTATGTACATGTATTGTCATACTAGTTATTTTCTTTTATCCGATGGTGGAATATTCTACATATATTTTCATATCCATAGGAGAGGTTTTTAGAGTTCGTGAATGATATTGATATGATTTATGGAATTTTAATGGGCTTCAGAAAAATCCTTTGTTAGATGGAGGCCAGCTGGAAATACGAAGCACCTAACCCATGGAAACCCATTCGCCTCTAAGAGTTGCGAACTGGAGGAAGCACAGCGGGGTTGCATCGCGTGTGCATTGGATGTACCCGTGTGCAACCACGTGAGCCAGGGAGAGACGGGCACCAGGAGACAGTGAAGATGGCTTGCGTGGAGCTCCACTCCGACTCTAGGAGTGTGTGCCCTGGAGTGAGTGTGAAAGGAGATGTGAGTCTGCTTTTCCTTCTCGTCTTGGTTCCAAGGAGACCCTCAGAGTGTGACCGCATATGGTACCTAAGTGCAAGCCAGCTATCTTCCCCGCTGTCTGTCCTAAAGCTGGAGGGAAAACTGGGTATGCTGGTTTTATTCAGAGATAGAATGTTTAAAAATGGCACAGCAAACCTAAATCTTGAGTTAGATTTTCAAAAGTAGTTTTTCTACATCAGTTTTGCTTGGCGACTTGAGAGCCTAACCCCCTTCTTTGACTCATTTCTGGCCTGTATATATAAAGCAACATTTCCTCCCTCCTTTTTCTTCTCTTTGCACACTGAGCTGCTGCTATATGCTGGGACTATGGAATGTAATAACAAATCAATACATGGCTTTTGCCCTAAATAACTGACATTGAACTTTGGAGAGAAATATGAAAATGGCTTATCATGATACTTGGCAATTGAAGGAAATTTATTAAAGGAGACAACAGCCATTTTATTAGGAAAGTACAGAGGAGGAAACAGTTCCAGCCATGAAGTTACATGGGGCCACAGTGGAGGGTGCTTCTTGAGCTGGGTTTTTTTTTTTTTTAGTTTATTAATTTATTTTTGAGAGAGAGAATCCCAAGCAGGCACCACACTGTCGGCAAGCAGCCCCACAAACTGCCAGATCATGACCTGAGCCGAAGTCAGACGCTCAACCGACTGAGCCACCCAGTATCCCCCTCCCCAGCTTGGTTTTTAAGGATAGGATAGTTTTGATAAGCAGAAGAGAGAGGTGAGGGGAGGGCATTTCCATTGAGGGAAAAGTAAGAGACATTGTGTAGCAGCTTTAAAGAGCCATTTGAAGGACTACAGTTCATGGAATGAATCTGAGATGAGATGGAAAAAGCAGTCAAACTTCCAGCTGGCGAGGGCAGAGTAGCTTCCACTGAACGGTGTGGATGTTTATGCTTATTTGAACCCCGTTGGAATATTCCTGGTTTGTTTTATGAAGGGATGTCTCTCACTGAGGATATTGACTCAGGGACGTTTCCTTTTACAGTCAGGATGGCCTCCATCAGACCAATATTGTTCTCGGGCCTTTTTTGTTTTGTTTTGTTATCTTGGATAAACAGAGAGAGGCTGATTCATTTTTCTAGAAAAACAGGATGCACTAAAATACTGCAAGTGACAATGAAACAGACATGCTCACGTACAATAATATTTATAAAGGGAGCAAACAATATGTGTGACAGATACCTCCATGGTGTGGCTCATCTCCCTCCTCCATCTCAGTTGCCTTGAGTCCTTGGCCAAGTTGCTTGTTTCACTGGGTCTCCGTTTCTTAAGACACAAAACCAGGAGTGTACAGTGCTAGGAACAGTGTTGGGTGCATAGGGGCCACTCCAGTAAAGCTTAATAATTTTTATACCAAGTATAAAAGATGTATTCATGATAGGAGCAATGTTTTTACAGTGATCTAACACAAACTTCGTGTTATGGAAATGTTCAGATGTACATCAGTTCCCACATACTGTCATCACCCTGCTTGAGCAGTAATCGGCACTCTGCTATTCTTGTTCATAGATCTGCTTTCTCTCTCTCTTTTTAAAATGTTTATTTATTTACTTATTTTGAGAGAGAGAGAGAGAATATTCCAAGCAGGCCCCACGCTGTCAGCAGGGCTCAGTCCCACGACCGTGAGATCATGACCTGAGCCAGAATCGAGTCAGACGCTTGATGGACTGAGCCACCCAGGTGCCCCTGCTTTCTCTCTTATAAATGTCTTAAGGTTTTTAATGATTAATTGCCAGCTAAATTATTTTAAAGCGATTTCCAAATAGGTTATAATTTTGTGCATAATTTTTAGGAGTCTGAGAAATCAGTGGGCCGAAGAAGAAACTCTTTTTAAAAATGGCAGACACCAGTATTTTGAGCCCAATGTGCACAGCTGAGTTTTAAGTGTTTCTGCATTAAATCAAAAGATGTTTGCAATTTTTTAAGGAAATATATTTTTCAGGTGCCTGGGTGGCTCAGTCAGTTAAGTGTCCGACTTCGGCTCAGGTCATGATCTCATGGTTTGTGAGTTCGAGCCCCATGTCAGGCTCTGTGCTAACAGCTCAGAGCCTGGAGCCTGCTTTGGATTCTGTGTCTCCCTCTCCCTCTGCCCCTTCTCTGCCACGTTCTGTCTCTCTCTCTCTCAAAAATAAACATTAAAAAAAAAGAAAATATATTCTTGCCTTCATTTTTTAATGTATTCTAATAGCAAAAGAAATGATTAACCTAGAAGTCTAGAAACAAGCCAAGACTTTATGACGTCTTTGTTACTGAGGGTTTAGATGGCTAATTATTCTGAGAAGAAAACAAGCATAGGCAGAGGAAATCAGTCATGGCAGAAAACCTGAATGGTCATAAATTTCATATCTTGGGGGCAGTTGAATCTTGGTGAGTTTGGTTGTTGTTTGTTTGTTTGTTGTTTATATGTTGAATGGTTCTGTAGGGTGTGCTGGTAATGGTAGGATTCCTAGAGTATATAAATAGAAATGGCAACAGTTTTTCTTGATTCACTTTTACCCATTTTGCCACTGCCCCCTGCCTCCGTCATGCCTCTTCCCCTTTGACAACCACCAGTTTGTTCTCTTTTTTTATGAGCGTGCTTCTTTTTTGTTGTTGTTTTTAGATTCTTTGTGTAAGTGAAATCATATGGTATTTGTCTTTCTCTGTCTGACTTATTTCATTTAACACAATACCTTCTAGGTCCATCCATGTTGCCATGAATGGCAAGATCTCATTCTTTTTTGTGGCTGAGTAATATTCCACTGTATATACATACCGCATCTTTATCCATTCATGTATTAATAGATACTTCGGTTGCTGGCAGATATTTTACTCAAGAGTTGCATTTTGAAAGTGAAAAGTTATATGTATTTCATTTAGTATATTTCACATTTTGGTGTACACATAAAACGGTATTTAAGTGCATGTGCAAAGCATTTTTTGTAATGGAAGATTTCAAGCATAATGCACTACTATTAGAGTAGTATAATGAACCCCTCCATGTCCATCACCTAAGTCACTCCGATGTCTCTTTTTGAAAGATATTCATGTTGTTTGTAAAAGACTTCTAGGTCAAAATGACCTTATTAATTTGAAAAAAGGTATAGAATCAAACAGTTATACCAGATGGAAAGAAATTCTTAGTCATCAGTGCGTTGCCTTTGAGAAATATGTCAGTGATAGCTCTCAGAAGAATTGATTTTTTCCAGATGGAATGAAAGTAAAATCTGATGTTTGAAAGCAGTTCAAGAAAGACCTCCCTCAAAAGACATGTAAGCAAGAACAAGTTTGGAAGACAATACTGAAACGTTAGCAGTAGGTTCTTTTGGTGGATTTTCTTATTCTTTTTTTCTTCTTTCCACCCATTCATCTTTCTCATTTCTGTTTATCTGTATTGTACAATTTTTTTCACCATGAGCCTAGATTACTTGATTGCTAAAAAGGTAAGACAAGCGTGTAAGTTAACCAAAATGAACGGAGGCGTACAAAGAATAGAGATTAGCTGTATTGAGGTGAATATGTTGGGCAAAGCCAGATACTTTTCTTAACTACTAAGTTTTTACCCTTAGCCTTACTGCCTGTACTTGGTTCCTGGCTCTTGCCTATTTCCTTGTTACTGATGGTGGGAAGGGATGCGGGCCTTCATGACATCATCTGATTAGGCCAGGTGGGAGGACAGTTAACCATACTTCCCAGGCCAGTCCCCTAAACTGTGTTTAGGTTTCCTGCTTGATTCTGTTCTGTCCTCTGGCCTTATGCTTCCTGATTTGCCTTCTGAGGCTGGCCTCAGAGGGCATTGGGAAAGGCTAGGAGACAGTGGATGCTGGGAGACAGGACATTTAGCAGAATGACTGGGATAGGGATCTCATCAGGTATGTTCTTTATCTTATTCTGAAAGCATAAAAATGCATCTCTGCTCTGCCGCCAGCCTACCCACCTCGACTTTGACAGAATTATTAAATTTTTCAGAATGATATCTTTTTTTAAAGCTTATTTATTTTGGGGGGGGTGGGGAGGGGCAGAGAGAGAGGGAGAGAGAGAATCCCAAGCAGGCTCTGCACTGTCAGTGCAGAGCCCGATGTGCGGCTTAAACTAACGAACCATGAGATCATGACCTGAGCCAAAGTCAAGAGTCAGATGCTTAACCAACTGAGCCACCAGGTCCCCCCAAAATGATTTTCTTTATGCTTATCTATTCTGAAGTTAACCAGAAGAGAAAAATAATTAAGTTATAGAGGACCCTAGAACAGGCTTATGTAAGACAAGCAGTTAAAAAAATAAAACATTATGGAGGGGCCTGGGTGGTTCAGTCAGTTAAGCATCCGACTTCGGCTCAGGTCATGATCTCACAGTTCGTGAGTTCAAGCCCCATATCGGGCTCTGTGCTGACAGCTCAGAGCCTGGAGCCTGCTTCAGATTCTGTGTCTCCCGCTTTCTCTGCCCCTGCCCTGCTTGCATTGCACTCTGTCTCTCTCAAAAATAAAAAATAAAACATTAAAAAAAATAAAAATAAATAAATAAAACATTAAAAATTGTCCAGGAAGAAATGTCCTAGAGGTCAGCAGAGGTGGGATGTGAGTGGAGAGACATGAGGAAGGGGTCAAGAGGAACCATTTATTTATACAATCTCTGTGATTATGGAACTATGACCTCTGGAATGACAAATGAGAGCAACTCCTGTTTTTCATGCTAATTTACTCATCACACTGAATATCCTGCTGGTGGAGAAATTCAGTGCTACAGCCCCATATCCTCTTCCATAGGAAATACTTAGCGACCTGAGGTATTAGAATCTCTTTTATGACACTTCCCTGAAAAGAAGATATTGCTCAATTGGCAGGCAACTAGGGTTTCTAAGGGACTTATTCAAACCCTGTTTATTGTGTACTTGCCTGTACAGAGTGACAGGGGAAATAATTATTAACACTGCTTTTCTCTTAACTAAGGTTTCCAGTGCAAGATTCAGTGATCCCACTGCCAAGGTATATATTGGTAGGTGTTTTATCTTTGTCTGTAATGGATTCAAGTTAATCTATGTGAACATTTGCCTAGTGACTGTTGTAACAAAATAATGGGCATTGACCAGAGCTCATTGAAACACAGAATGAGTTTACTTCAAACTCTTGGTCTTTGATCTAGATTTTGAGTAGTACCAAGCTTCTAATCAGGTCCCAGTTCAGCTTTGGCAAGGAAGGATCCCAGAAAAGCATTTCTCTTTGATTATTTGGTGTTTGGTTATTGAATTTCTAGTCTCGAATGTAGATTATGTGGCCACCCCTCCAATATTTCAGATAGTATATACTAGCAGGTGATAACAGGTTTCAGCTTTGCACATTACGTGGTCTCTTTGCATCTACTCGACTCTACCATTGTAGCACAGAAGCATTTCCGGACAAAACGTAAGTGAGTGGATGTGGCCATATTCCACTAAAAGTTAATTTACAAAAACAAGCTGCCAGCTGGATTTGGCCTGTAGGCTGTAGTTAGCCACCCCTGGCACATGTCATTGTCCATTTCATAGCCTTTATTGGTCCTACACATATTTTACCTTAACCTGCGTTAGTAGTCTTCTTACGGGCAAAGTTCAGGCCTTTTTACTTTTTGTAACCCCCTGGATGTTGTATAGGTAGGATAGTGTTCAGTTGTTTTGGCAAATGAGTGAACAGTGACCGAATGGCTGCTGATTTCAGGCGTTGCCACTTTAGTTTCCTTCTGGATGGCTGAGCTCTTCCAGACTTCTGGCGTCCTCTCCCTGCCCTGCCGGAAAGGGCGAAGAGAGGCCCTTCAAGAGTTGTGTCCATCCCTTGTCTCTGTCTTTCTCAGCCAGCCTTCCACTACTTTGAGCAACTTCTATTTACAACTCAAAGAATTCTTTATTTATACAGTGTTGGAGACTGTTTACCCATGTTGAACTAACATTAGGTTTCTTTAAATGTACTGTTAAAACGAAGAGTAGCCGTTTGTAACTTTAGGAGCATAACAGCTGGGGTCATGATGTAAGAGAACATAGACACCCTTAAAGTTATTTCCAAAGGCCCTGGGATGGGATTTTCCTAGTTTATGCATTACAAGGCCGTGTTTTGTATATTGGTGGAGGAAAGTAATGTGAAACAAAATTGAACAAAAAATTCATTACATCTTAAATATAATTCGCAACACTGAACAGGTATGAATTTGGTACTTTGTTTTCATCCAGAAAACTGGTAAGTTGAAAATTTTAGTGTGTATATTGTAATTTTCACTTTTTAGGAGATGTGTAGTATATGAGGGCAGTTTTCACATTTTAATATTAGAAGAATAGCATCTCAAAGGAAGAGAAAAATGTTTTCAGTTCCAAGTGGTAAACATTCTTTTTTTTCCCTTAGTATAAATTGATTTTTGCTAACCTAGCTAGTTGTTGTTTTGTTTGTTTGTTTGTTTTTGTTTTTTTCTGCCCGAGCCCTTCCTTATAAAAAGTGAACCACTGGAGTCGAATTCAGTTGAGAAAAATGAGGCAGACACACTTATGACTGAAGTATTGCTTTTAACTTCACTGGAAGTGAGGCAGATGAGGACCTTGGAAAAGGAAGGTTATTATTTCCTCTGTGGAAACTTTTATCTTTGTTTTCTGAGTAACTGGTAAAAACAATAGTTTGCTGTGGAGTTTCAGTAATCAAAGAAGAGGAAATAGCATGTGAGTGACTGCAGCTGGTTGGCGGGCTCACTTGGAAGGTGAAATTGACCAAAGTCACATGAACTATCTTCTAATGGAAGGGTCTGCAGACATTTTCTGTACAGGGCCAGATAATAAATGTATTATTCTCTGCGAGCCATATACTAACTAACCAGTTCTGCTGTTGTAGCACGAGAGCAGTCATAGACAATACACAAATGAGTGTGGCTGTGTGCTAATAAGACTTTATTTGTGGACACAGATATTTGCGTTTTTATGTGTCACTAAATAGTATTATACTTTAGTTTCTTTAAATTATTTAACAAAGTAAAAACCATTCTTAGCTTGCTGACTGTACAGAAACAGATGTGGGTGGGATTGGGCTACAGGTCATGATTTGCTGACCCTTTTGCTGGTGAATTTGCATAATAATTTCTGGAAGGGGCTAGGAGGGTACAGTAGAGAATCCATTGCATAGTCATACCTCTCAGGAGATAATCTGATTATGTTTAGTTAACACAAACTTGTGAAGAAAATCCCTATTGGAATATGGATGACTTTTTAGGAGTCTGTTCTTGTCCTTGTTCTACTAATACAAAGTCATGGGGCATTCTGGGCCTGATGCCCATCTGGTATATGATCAGGTTGGACCAGATGACTTAAAAGCCTTCACGTAAATCTTAACATTTTAGATCCAAATGATAACATTTGTACTTCAGTTATTTTTTCTGATGATAATTCTTACAATTTCCCTACCTATTTTTATTTTTGAGAGAGACAGAGTGCGAGCGGGGGAGGGACAGAGAGAGAGGGGACACAGAATCTGAAGCAGGTTCAAGGCTCTGAGCTGTCAGCACAGAGCCCGACGTGGGGCTTGAACCCACAAACCGTGAGATCATGACCTGAGCCGAAGTCAGACGCTCAACCGACTGAGCCATCCAAGAGCCCCTTAATTTTTCTAATAAAATAAAGTTAAGTCTGGCCTCAGACCTTTCACACATTTATTGGCCACTCCTCAGGATTCTCACTCTAACCCTACCATTTACTTAATTCCATTTAGTTAGTCTCATCTTAAAAGATCCTTTCTACTGAAGCATTCCCTGACCTTGGAGATAGAAGACTTCTCTTGTTTTTATGCCCTTTATCCTTCACTTCTTCAGAGCAACTGAAATCAATTATTTGCTATTATCTGACAGTAAGGTGTATGAAGGTGGAGTCTTACTGCCTGTCGCTCAGTACCCAGTACTTGTTATAAATGGACTTAAGTTATGTATATCCATCGTCCCCTCTCATAGGGGGCTTTTGAGACACAGAAAGGTTAAGTAACTTGCCCAAGGTTCATCTCTATCCATGTTGGAGCTGGAATGCCAACCCAGGTTTGTATGAAACCACTACCCCTCCCCGCCCTCCCATCTTTCCTGGGTACTTCAGTTAGAGAATTATCAGTTTTAGCTACTAGTCATGTGATTTAGTGAGAAATCTTGGTATTTTCTCATCCTGTGGTTCTCTCTGTTTTTTTGTGGGTCTCAATCTTTTATGACATATATTAAATTACAGTGTTTGCTGAGTAGATTTATTCAATTACCGTTTGAGGAGATGCCTTGGAAAAACCAGGATATATATCAGATACCTCTTTGCTTTCAAATTTTTTTTTTTAACATTTATTTATTTTTGAGACCGAGAGAGACAGAGCATGAGTGGGGGAGGGTCAGAGAGAGGGAGACACAGAATCTGAAACAGGCTCCAGGCTCTGAGCTGTCAATACAGAGCCCGACGTGGGGCTCGAACTCACGGACCTCAAGATCATGACCTGAGCTGAAGTCGGCCGCTTAACCGACTGAGCCACCCAGGAGCCCCCCTCTTTGCTTTTAAACAAAGGTTTGGTGACACAGGAAAATACGTATGCATGAAATAATTAGTATATGACCAATGACAGTGTCCTTCTGTCTATACACTTGTCTGATCTTTCCCCCACCGGTACCTCAGGGAGTACAGTCTATTGAGTTCAAGAAAGGAGTCCACAATAGGAACTGGTAATAAGAAAGCAGCTTTATGGAGTGGCTGAGGCTTAATAGGGTCTCTAATTAAGGCGTGGCCACATGTCAGTTGAGAGAAGGTTTAGTAGCTGTATGCAGACAAGTCCCCAGTCTAAACCCCAGCTTACGTCTCTCTTTTGAGCCTCAGGCCCTTCTATCCATTTGTCCATTAGACATATCCACTGGTGTGTGTGCCACAGTGACCTCAAAGGCAGCATGTCCAGAGTGAATACTCCCAAACATGCTTCTCTCCCACTGTTTTGGAGCTCATAAATGTTGCTCAAGCTGAAACCTCACCCAGCATTTCTTCCTCCCCCATCACATGCAGCCCTTCTCTAAGCCTCTTATTCCCACTGCATGAACTTTCCTGCTCATATTCCCTTGTCCAGGGCACCAATGTCTCTTGCTCAGGCTTCTGCGATACTTTTCTAACTGATCTCCCTCCTTGTGGACAGACTTAGTCTCTGATTTATTGCCATGTGATGGTCAGAGTCATTTTCTTAAAAGATAAATGTCAGTATCATGCCATCTGTTTTAAAGTCCTCATTTGGCTTTAGGGGCACCTGGGTGGCTGAGTCGGTTAAGTGTCTGACTTTGGCTTAGGTCATGATCTCACGATTTGTGGGTTTGAGCCCCGCGTCGGGCCCTGTGCTGACAGCATGGAGCCTGAAGCCTGCTTCGAATTCTGTGTCTCTGTCTCTCTTTGCTCCCCCTCCCCCGGCAAACCACCACTTGTGCTCTGTCTCTCTCTCACAAATAAACATTAAAAAAATTTTTTTAAGGTCCTCATTTGGCTTTAGGATGAAGTCAAATGCCGTAAGTAAGCTGACGAGGCCCTCGTGACCTAGCTCCGACCTCCTAGCCATATTGAACTTCTTACAGTTCTTCTTACTATATTCTGTCCAGTCTCTGGATCTTTGCAGTGCTGTTCATCTCTTTAGTCAGTGATCCTTTCCTCCTCCATTGCATAGGTCTGAAAGCCTTTCTGTGAACCTGAATACCCTGAAATCTAGTGAATAAGGTGACCGTGAGCCTCAGCATCTCAAGCCTTCTTTGACATTTCCTCATCTGTGCTTGGTGGGTGAGAATGCAGAATTTATGACCTCAGCTTCTGTGTGGGCCTTTCCCTGTGCCTGGTTTCTCCTGGCACCTGTCCTCACACCTGCCTTCTGGCCTGCCAGTGTGTCTGATCTAGGAAACTGGGGCGGGGGGGGGGGGTGCTGGTGGTGGTGGTGGTGGGTGGGGGATGGGTGTGAGGGTGGGTCAGCAACGCTTCAGCAGGAAGGGCAGCACGTGGAGGCCCAGGGCCTTGGGCTTGCCTGACATCTGCGCCCCAACACTCCCTACACAGAAGCACTGAGCAGCTGGTCAGCATGTGGGCTGGAAGGAATGGGGCTGGGCTAGGGACTGGGGATTAAGGCAGTCCTTGTAGCAGCAACTGTGACAGGGGGAGCACCTGGCCCTCCTGGAAGTCCCAGGGCCCTTGCTTTGACCTCCTTCCTTCACTTCCTACATTTTCTGAATTCCAGTGAAGAGATGAGGAGTTGGATCCCTAGGAGTAAACTAGGCCTCTAGCGTTCATTTCCTGAGGTCAGCTTCTCTTTTTAGTGCAGGAGCTCCCTGGATGATGAGCAGAGAGCCTCATCCACTCTGGGGCCTTTGCAAAGCCCTGTGGCAAACCCCTTCCAGGACTGCCCTGAAATTTGCACACTGGGAACCGAGTCGAGGGGCCTGTCCCAGGGAGCAGCCGATGACTAGCAGCAGCATGATTTTAGGAAAATTATGTAACGTCCAATCCAGTTTCTTCACCTCTAAGATGGGGATGATAATACTTCTTCCAGGTTAGAGCATGAAATGAATGTTAGGAGAATCAAAAGCAAAAATGCTTTGCATGTTATGAAATGTGAAAACACCTTGTATGTGTTATGGTATTGTTACTACTAGTAATGTTATTATTACTGCTTATAAAGCTTGAAAAAAATCTGCCCCTGAATATATTTCATGAACTACAGCCTCTCTAATTACCCCAGTATGTTATGGATGCAACATAAAATCCATGACTGTGGCAAAATACTATCGCTGACCTTGGATGTGGGAAATGTGTTCCTTACTGAGATCTGCACTGCTTCACATGCTGTTTTTTTGTATGACATTTACGTAGCACCAGTGAAGCATTTCACCGTGACGGCATTTTTTTTTTTCATTGACATTATCTCATAATCCAATCATTATTAGGGGAAAATGTCAGTTGATTTTCTGCATTGCTAAGAGCATGAACAAAGCAAACTGTGTAACACAAAACTTTCTATGTGGAATAGAGAAATCGAATCACTCTCATGATTTCATCAGTGGGGCAGTTCACAGCTTTAGGGCAAGCTGATGAGCTATACCACTTCAGAGTTAACCAAAGAAAGACGAAAAGGCGGGCGTGGAGCATAATGGGGGGTGGGGAGTGTAATTAGAGGAGAGAACTTCTAGGAAGAAAAACCCTTCACCACTCAATTATTAGGATTATTATGAAGGAGCTGTCTTTTGAATTGTTTTTAAGCTAAGGAAATCATAAAACAGTATTTTTATGTGACCGTTTTTCATTGCGTTAGTGGTTTCCATGCCAAAAATTCTTCATAAATCTTCATTAAGATGTCAGAATTCCTTGTGAAGCCTGTCTTCATTTGCATTCCCTTGTACAGTTGTTAACAAAAGACCCTCTATGTCTCCACCCAGCTTGATTTCAGTCATGAACTCCATTTTCCTTTTATTATTTCATAGAATCTAGTTACTTGACTGAACTTAGTAAATCATTCTTGAGGACTTGGTGGGAAGCCAGCCAGTGGTAGTGATGAGGACAGTGTGTGAGCCCAGGGTGGGTGGGGACCTACTGGGACACTGGCTCCTCAAAGTAAGAAAAACCAAATTATTAACTCAGAGTCGCTTGTCGGATTTTAAAAATGCTTGCCCAAAGTTAATAGTTTTTTGCAGTTTGAGAATAGATCTCAACAGCTGAAGTCTGGAGTTGGATGAAGCTTGGCTGTTATTATTATTTAAAATTAGGCTTTTCTAATTTTCTAATTGATCAGCATGGTCAATTTAAGCAATAATAAAAATATGAAACTCCTATTTAAATTTTTTTTAACGTTTATTTATTTGTGAGAGAGACAGAGACAGAATGTGAATGGGTTGGGGCAGAGGGAGAGGGAGGCACAGAATTTGAAGCAGGCTCCAGGCTCTGAGCTGTCAGCACAGAGCCTGACGTGGGGCTCGAACTCATGAGCTGTGAGATCGTGACCTGAGCCGAAGTCGGATGCTCAACCAGCTGAGCCACCCAGGCACCCCTGAAACTCCTATTTAAAGAGTTTAGTTATCATTGAAAAGTTGTGTCGTGGTAAATAAAGATCAACTGCTGGGGTTTAAGTTCCTGCTGAGATCTTGGGCTTTCTACCTTTGAAGTCTGTGAGATTGAGTCCGGATGTCTCCATGCATTCAGGACACTGTGACTTCGGAGCTTTCAAAGTTGCTCGGGGCTCAGAGTGAAATGAGGGAAGGAAGGTTGTTGCTACCGAAAGTATCTTCCCACCTCCGGTTGCCTCAATTCATATCCTTTGCTTATTCTTTAAACCAAATCCTCAGCTCATTCCAAAATAGTTGTTAGCAAAAGCGTAAGAACAAATGCTCTTTCAAGAATATAAAAGACGGGGGCCTGGGTGGCTCAGATGGTTGAGCATCTGACTTAGGCTCAGGTCATGATCTCACAGTTTGTGAGTTCGAGCCCCACATAGGGCTCATTGCTCTCAGTGCAGAGCTCGCTTCAGATCCTCTGTCCCCATCTCTCTGCCCCTCCCTCCCCCTCTCTCTTACTCTCTCTCTCTCTCAAAAATAAATAAAACATTTAAGAAAATAATATAAAAGATATATCCTTTTATGCTGTGACTTTGGAAATGAAAAATTCTAACTGGACTCTGCCCTGAGTTTTCCTAACATTCCTTCTGAACCTTACATAGATTTTTCTCCCATGGGAAAACTGTAAAATTTTTCCCTCATCCCCTCCTTTCTCCCCCCAGAACTATTTCAGTGCCTACGAAATGCATATTGATCGTGTTTCTAGTGGAGCCTGGTTTATGGTTGTTAGCGGTGAATGTGAAGATGAGATGTGGTCCAGGCTCAAAAGGCGTTTAAAATCTGACAGAAATAAAACCTGCCACAACCACTGGTGTAAATCTCTGTGGATAATGTAAGTTCAAGTGTAATGCACCCCATCTCTCACATTTTGCAGACACTGAGTGACCCCTGTACTGAGGCATCCACACCGTACCATATGTTTACATGGCTGCTTACTTGCCATCCTACCTTTAGGACTGTTTGCTGGGTATTGTAAACATGCACCTCTTATTTCTCAAGTAGTCTAGAGGATCCTTTAAAAGGTACACAAGGAGCAAGATCTTGTAAGAAATAAGCTTACAGAATTTTTTTTTTTTTGCATATCCTAGGTCACGCTGCTTTGTTTACGGTGACATTATAGAATGAAGAATCAGGGGCTGTATTGGTTTGGGGGTATTTGAGCTGGTTAACTAGAGAAGTATTAGGTATTAATTATGGGAAAGTTCTCAAGGAAGGATTGACTTTGCAGTTTCAAGAAAAGGAGAACCAGAGCATGGCTCTGTATTTTACTGAGATAATGTGATTTTTTTTTTTTTTTTTGCTTAAAACATTAATTATTTATTTTGCTCTCAGCAGTTTGGACACAGCTTAGCAGAAACAGCTCATCTCTGCTCAGTGAGCTGACTGGGGACTAGGGGAATCATTTGCAAGGCAACTCACTCATGGCTAGTGTTGGCTATCAGCTGGGTATGTCAGTTTCTTTCCTTTTGGTTCTGTGTTGACTGCCTGAGCTTCCTTATGGCATGGTGGCAGGGTTCTGAGAATGAGCATTATAAAAGACAGAAGGTGAAAGCTGTGAGTTTCTTAGGACGTAAGCCTGGCAACTGGTACCATATTCTATTGGTCACACAGTTTATAATGTAAATTTTAAATGGGCAGTTTCATGACTTACGGAAATACTTTATTTGAACTTCATTTAATGTATATTGAATGAGTCCTCCAGGGTGGCTCCTGCCTTGAGGAAGGTGGCCTGATTCCTACCAAGGGATAAAGGAAGGAGTCAAGTCCATGAGGTATAGTTAATGCTTATTATAGGTGAGTAGAGGGCCAGGGACAGAGGATTGGGTTCCAGCTTGAGCTTCTTAGATGAGGAAGAGGGCACACTTGTATTTGGATTGAGGTAAGGAAGTTGGCAGGCTGGCTTCTCTTTTCCCTTTTAGCCCTATGACTTTATTAGCTTAGCTAATACACAGTGCTTCCCATGTACCAGACATTTTATATATATTAACTCAATTATATTCCCATAGGAGACTATGTGGCAGGTTGAATCTTAATTGGAGTACTGTTGCTGATTCTTAAGAATGACATGGCTTCTGGAAGATACAATTATGAATAATCCCCTTTCCTTTTTTATTACTCTGTATAATATATACCTTGTTGCTATTTAAAGATATTCTAAAGATACTTGGGAAATTCTTGGAATTTTGATGTTTTGGAGCACATACCTAAATCCTTGCTTGTGTTATTATAGTTTCTCTTAACCCCAGAATAGATATTATCTTGGTGTATTTTACTTTTTAAGTTAAAAAAATCTGATTTGATGAGAATCCGAGTATTTTAGTTTGGGATATTACCAACATGTCAGAGTTGACAGGGTCTTCCCTTGATTAAGTCTTATTTCCACTCAACACCATTTAATAGTATTGAGATTGAGTATAATGAGCACCAGTACGGGACTGTCCCCTCTTTTCAGCCAAGGTCAGCTGGCAGCCAGCATACACTGTTCTTTATTTTGGAAAGGTTTTGCTCAGGCAAAGACTCACTCTTTTAACCAAATCCTGCTTTTCATCTGTTTTTTATGGCAATGGACCATATTTCCCAGCCATTTGCAAACAGTGCCTGTCTGGCGGGATTTCCTGGACACAGAGCCTTGACGACCATTACCGGCCAACTTTTTTTCCAACTTCAGTGATTAACCTGGTTATTTGTTCTGTATTTTCTGCCATGGGAACCAATAAGCTTATCCTTTTGAAACTAGCAAAAGGTCTAAGAATAATCCATTTGCTAATTAGGACCATTGTTTTTCTCACCCTATGAACTTTGTTGAATGAAATCTTCCTTCCAATATCCAGCTTTTAATCTGCAAGTCCATACTGTGCAGAGTGATGTTAATTTCTGAACAAGATTCCTATGGTAGACCTCAGTCATTACAGTTTAGGAATCGTTGCCTTATAGAATGACATAAAGCAAACATGACAGGAACAGAACATGAGTGGGGTATGATTGAAAATTGTTTGGTCAGCTAAAGATAATTTTATAGTGCAAATATCATTAAAATGCTCTTATACACAAATAATAATTCAAAAGTCTATATGTAATGAGTTATCCTCAATAATAGGGTGATCATTTTTTTCACCCTATGAAAATAAGCAAAAAATAAAACTCGTTTTCTGCCACTCGTCGACTGTTAATACTGCCAGTCCTCAAAAAAGGGGAGCAGAGCCCTCTGACAGTGGAAAACTGGAGAGATCCACTGGTCTGGCACCCAGAAAGCAACGCTACTCCTGCCTAAGTCACATCTCTTTCTTTGGTGGGGTGGTTTGAGATGGTCTGTAAGATGAATGTGATTCTGGTGCTTCTTGCTGTCTCTTGGGAATGTGGCACAATAAAGCAGATGGCAGATTAACAAGGAGGTTAGATTAGATGGTTTCTAAGGTTTTCCCATTTCTTTTTTCCTTTTAATTTTTTTTATGTTTATTTATTCATCTTGAGAGAGAGAAAGCACAAGCAGGGGAGGAGCACAGAGGAGAGACAGAATCCTAAGTAGGCCCCACACCATCAGAGCAGAGCCTGATGAAGGGCTCTAACTCATGAACTGTGAGATCATGACCTGAGCTGAGATTGAGTCTGACGTTTAACTGACTGCCACCCAGGTGCCCCAGGTTTTTCCATTTCTTTTTCTAAAGTTTTATTTAAAATTTTTTTAAAAAAACATTTTCATTTCATTTTGAGAGAGAGAGAGAGAGAGAGAGAGAGAGAGCAGGGGAGGGGCAGAGAGGAGAAGAGACAATCCCAAGCAGGCTCTGCACTGTGAGCACAGAGCCCAATGCAGGGCTTGAACTCATAAACCGCGAAATCACGATCTGAGCCGAAATCAAGAGTCAGCCGCTTAACCAACTGTGCCACCCAGGCGCCCCATTTCTTAACATCCATTTCTTAACATCCATTTCTTAACTTTCCATTTCTTAACATCCTCGATGTGCATGGAATGATGCATACATCTTTATCTCCTAGGATTAAGTTCTTTGATCATAATGCAAATGAAAGGAAACAAGGTACTTTGAATTTAAAAGTTGTATTTGAGGGGCACCTGGATGGCTCAGTTAGTTAAGTATCTGACTCTTGATTTCAGCTCAGGGCATGATCTTACCGTTGTGAGATTGAGCCCTGAGTCAGGCTCTGCTCCGTGTCAGGCATTGCGCTGGGCATGGAGCCTGGTTAAGATTCTTTCTCTCTGTCTCTCTCAAAAAAAATTAATTAATTAATTAGTTAATTAATTAAAAGTTGTATTTGAAAGTAGCTTTTGAGAAGCACAGCCTTTCTGATAAGTGATGAATTGCTGGATGCATATTGCTGGATACTAATGATAAAACCATTTATGTATGGAGTGAGCCTGCCCCAAAGATACCTGCAAATCTGGTCTGCTCTGTAGGCTCCCAGAGGACTTTGGGTAACACAGGCTGCTCGAGGAACAAGGGAGTTCTATTGGGAAAAAGTTACTTATAGATTGTAGTAGGCGCTCCATGATTTATGGTGGTTGTTCTAGTCAGTGACAAGACAGTTGCTGGAGATACCTGGGATGTATTTTGAGTGAATATTAAAGAATCCCAGTATTTTAATTATCAATATATTTATTCAAGTTACACAAAGCTGGATGGGAATGGGGCAGCCTGATCTGTGTTTGGAACATCTCTGCAAGACTTTTTGAAAATGATAATACTGTGGTCTGCATTTGAAAGTATAACTTTGTCCTTATGTATAGGAAAGTCTGTTTAAATGTTTTTGTTTTTCCCCAGGGGCTCAAAAGTTAAATGTAAAAGTGCTAAGAGTCTTGCCTGGCTTTGATATTCATAAGTGTCACTAAAATGTGGAGAATTTATCAACGTTTTCTTCATTTTTGTGTACTTTAGTTAAAAAAGCCAAATTCTTGTATATATGAAACTATGGGAACAGTACAGGCAAAAGTGTCTTGAAGCCTTACCCCTCTCACCCCCTCACTGAGAGGGTGGACCCACCACTGCAGGTCTCAATGATTAAAAACACCATCTATATTTTATTTTGCTAGAAAAAAAAAATTCTGAATCATTTTGCTCCCAGCAGCTTTCCTCATTCAGTTGAGTTTTCATCTTGGAGAGGTCTGGGAAGAAAGCCTGCCAGTTGGGAGGTAAAAGAGAACAAAGGTGTGGAAAACATACATTTATCTAAATGCAAGCTTTAGAAATTCAGCTTTGTGGCAAAGGCAGCAGCTAAAAGTTTGGGTTACCTTCTTGAACTGAAGCCCAACCCGAGATGCTGTGATGGCTGTCGACTGCTTTTCTCCCAGTCCCTGCTCAGCATTAGAATCACATTCCTTAGTGAGAGCAAGTGCTTCCCGCCTTTCTGTTTCGCCTCCCTCCCTCTCTCCCTCTGTGTCTTTCTCTGGCTTTCTTTTAACACCTCGTCAACCTCCCAGGTACTAGTGGCTTCAGGAGTGTTAATCTCCGAGTAATGAGTCGGCCCAGGACAGCCCGTAGGAGACCAGAGCCCGTGGTCACCACCGTGGATGACTGCTGCAAACCGACCAGGAGGCCACATACACAGTCAGCCGAGCACAAGGGCCGGAACCCAGCCGCCTGCATTTGTTTAGAAAGTGATGTCTTGCCCTGTACAGAGCCCATGGGGGAATTCTTGGGCTCTCCTGGGCTTATTCTTTAAAATATTTATTTTCTTTTAATTTTGGATTCAGATTCTTAAGATTCTGAGTATCTTCTTTTTTCTTCCAAGGGACACTAACAAGAAGATTAAAGAAAATTTCAGGAGTGCTTGGCTTTGGTGCCAGGCAGACCTGGGTCTAAATTCCTACCCTATTTATGAGCTCTGGGGCTTCAGGCAAGTCTCTCGTCAACTCTTTGAACCTCAGTGTCCTCATTCATAAAGTAGGGATAATAATTTCTCTTTGCAGGATTATTGTATTAAATGAGATAATGGTGCCAGTAAAATTCTTGAGATTCTATAGGAGACCAACAGCTGGGTGGTAGCAGGTACTTACTTCAAGAAGGTGCTCTTGAGTTGTATTTTTGACTTTGGCATTGTGCTGTGATTTTTGCACTGTTAGCTCCTCATCTGACATGCTACTGAGAAACAGGGATGATATGAAGCATCTGTGGGGAGAATTTGCTGTAATGGCTTTTCTGGTCCCCTGTAGATCAGGTACCAGCACCACCTGTGTTAGGCACTGTCACGTGTTCTGGAACCATCGTTCTACCCGAGATGGACCAACAGCACTCACCCGAAGGCATGTGCTCTCTTGAGTACAAATGCTGATTCTTTTCAGTTAAACAGGTACAGAAAAATCTGTATCTACAATAATATTGATAAGGGGGGGGTGCTTATTTCTTTAGGGAAAATAATCACTCTCCAAAAAGATTTGCAACAAGCTTGTTTTTCAGAGAGTGCTCTCTGGTGCATTTAAAATGTGATGAAAACAAATCAAGTGAAAAACGATTTCAGCATAAACTTTCTAATTTTTTTAAACATTTTTTTAACATTTTATTTTCTGAGAGACAGAGGGACAGAGCACCAGCAGGGGAGGGGCAGAGATAGAGAGGGAGACACAGAAGCAGGCTCCAGGCTCTGAGCTGTCAGCACAGAGCCCAACCTGGGGCTTGAACCCACGAACGGTGAGATCATGACTTGAGCCAAAGTCGGACGCTCAACGGACTAAGCCACACAGGCACCCCTCAGCATAAAGTGCATATACATAGAGTAAAGTGCACCTGTGTCCACGTCTTCCAAGCATCTTTCTCAGGGCAGGGCTACAGTTACTCCCAGCACTTACTATTTTATAATTTCAGCTTAGCTTCAGGATAGTTAGGCTGTTTTTCATGAGTACATCTGCAAATGCTATTTTAGTTTTTCTCTGTCCTTCATGGTGGACCCTTGGGGCATGGAGAATTTTAGGATGCAGAATGGAGTAGTAGTCATTGCTGTCAGCATGCAACAGAAGGAAAGTCATTGAGTCTTTTTTTGATCCTATTTCCCCATCAGTAAAATACAAACATTGGCATTGCTGACCTAATGGAGTTATTGGGAAACCTAATTATAATAGCAAATATTTATAAACCATTACGATGTGCAGGCACTATGCTAAGAGCCTTACCTGCCTTAATAACTTTAATTTCAAGATAACTGTGGGGCAGATGCTCTTGTCCTCATAATGATGATGGTAGCTAATGCTTACTGATGCTTTCTCCCTGCCAGGCTTTAAGGTCTTTGTATGTCATGGGTATAGGTGGGAAACTGAGCCACAAGTATTAAGTATAGGAGCTAGGACTAGAGTGCAGTCTGGCTCCAGACCTCTTTTTATTTCTAACATTAAAATTTTTTAATTAAAAATTGTTTCTGGGACACCTGGGTGGCTCGGTTGAGTGTCTGACTTTTGATTCCGGCTCAGTTTGTGATCCCAGGTTTTTGGGATGGAACCCTGTGTCAGGCTCCACGCTTAGGATTCATTCTCTCTTCTCTCTCTCTCTCTCCCTCCCTCCCTCCCTCTCTGTCTCTCTCCATCTCCCTCTATCCCTCTCCCTCTTTCCCTCTCTCCCTTTTTCCCTCCTTCCCTCTCACTCTGCCCCTCTCCCCTGCTCGCACTCTCTTAGGGGGAAAAAATGTTTCCAGTTTTATCAAGCTATAATTGACATATACCACTGTAGAAGTTTAAGGAGTGCAGCATAATGATTTGATATATGTATAGCAAAATGATTCCCACACTAAGCTTGGTTAACATCTGTCACCTCACTTAGTTACACATTTCTTGTTCTGAGAACTTCTAACGTCTACTCTCTTAGCAGCTTTCAAATACACAATACAGTAGTGTTAACTATAGTCACCATGCTGCATATTACATCCCCATGATTTATTTAATTTACAACCAAAAAATTTATATTTTTTGACCACCTTCACCCATTTCCCCAATCCCCTTCCAAACCTATTAGCCAGTATTGGGTATCTCCATTTTAAGATAAAGAGACCAAGAAATAGAGGCTGAGTAACTTGACCATGGCCAGCTAGTAAGTGGCAGAGCTGGCCTTAAAACCAGGTTCTGTCTGGCCCGCTGCCCACGCTGTTGCCTGCTACGCAGTAGAGCCCAGAGTCTGAGGCTATGGGAGTAGGTACTGCCCTGAGGGCTTTTTGCCCTCTGTTGTCCTAACTGCAGAGACAATGCATAAGAGGGACAAGTCCCCTCGACAGCCTATTTGCACCAGTTGTTGCCTTATGTATTAAGTTTTTTTTTAATGTTTATCTAGTTTTGAGGGGGGGGGAGTGGTAGAGAGAAGAGGGAGACACAGAATCCGAAGCGGGCTCCAGGCTCTGAGCTGTCAGCACAGAGCCCGATGTGGGGCTCGAATCCACAAACCGTGAGATCATGACCCTAGCCGAAGTCAGAAGCTTAACCAACTGAGCCACCCAGACGCCCCTGCCTTGCGTATGAAAATCTGTAATTGCTTGGTTCTGGGGTTGGAGAGTCACAGAGACGTAGGCTCTCCTTTCGAAGGTAATCTGTGCGCTGTCCTGACAGCAGGTGACAGAGTGATTTTCCTGGGAGTTCTGTGGTGTTTCAGCAAGGGCATTAGAAGTACTGGAGAGAATTCCCCAATGGAGAATGATCCGGAAGGAAAAAATGAATTCCTGAAGACTGCTGTGTTATGAATGGCGGCATCTGAGACAGCAGGGAATGTGATGGCTTGTCTTTGGAAAATGTCCAAAGAACTTTCAGGTTCAGAACAGACGTGAGTATTTCCTTTAGGACACTAACCATCACTTCCCCTAATTACTGCCATAACTGGAGTTGAGAGGGAAGTGTGCTATTTGACTTTGTTTACAAAGAATGAGAATTCTAGGTCCACTGAACTAATGGTGTTTCCCCAGTCTCTACCAATTTATGGAAACCTTTGAAAATTAATTGGGGAAGAAGTCTATTGAAATTTATTATGATAACTTGAGACCAAAAGGATTTAATTATTTTTAAAGAGAGAAGAAATATCACAAAACTTGCTATTTTTGACGTTTGAGTATACAAAATTTCAAACATGCAAGCAGAAAAAACAGTATTAAAGACTCATCATATATATATATATATATATATATATATATATATATATATATACCCCTTATCTAGAATTAAGAATGATTAACATTTGCCATATTTGTTTCATATATTTTTAGTGAAAGTATTTTCAAGCAAATAACAGATATGTTTTAATCTTGGATACTTCAATAAGTATCTCTAAAATATAAAGACATTTTCCTACATAACAGAATTACCGTTTTATACCTAACAAAGTTAACCATGATTTTTTCCTTTCTTTTCATTTTGAACATTTTTAAACCTGAACTAATGTTTAAAAGGTAATTCTTCCTTCATCTAGATTCAGTAATTCTTCCTTCCTTCCTTCCTTCCTTCCTTCCTTCCTTCCGATCCATTTAAAAGCAGGTTATAGGTAACATGAGATTTCACCCTAAGTGATTCAGCATTCATCTCCTAAGAATAAGGACATCCTTTTAGACAATAACAAATAGCATGTTTACACTCAAGAAAATTAACCTTAGTTAAATATTATAGCCTAATATGCAGCCCTTATTCAAATTCTACTTGCATGTGCACATGGAGGCCCATGTGCACATCCTGGCCCAGTCCAGGATCCATTCGGGGTTCACATACTGCTTTTAGTTGTTATATCCCTCTTTTTTTTTCTTTAATTTTTTTTAATGTTTATTTTTGAGAGATGCAGAGAGACCGAGCGTGAGTGGGGGAAAGGCAGAAAGGGAGACACAGAATCTGAAGCAGGCTCCAGGCTCTGAGCTGTTAGCATAGAGCCTGACATGGGGTTCGAACTCATGAACCGTGAGATTATGACCTGAGCCAAAGTCGGATGCTTAACTGACTGAGCCACCCAGGTGTCCCATCCTCTTTTTTTAATGCTTATTTATTTTTGAGGGAGAGTGTGCAAGCCAGGAGGGGCAGAGAGAGAGAGAGGGAGACAGAGGATCTGAAGTGGGCTTTGCACCGACAGCAGAGGACCCACTGTGGGGCTTGAACCCACAAATTGCCAGATCATGACCTGAGCCGAAGTTGGATGCTTAACCAACTGAGCCACCCAGGTGCCCTGTTATATCCCTCTCTTGATTTAGAACACTGCCCTTCTCCCCCTTACCATTTTGTTTCTTTGTCAACAGCATTAAGTTTTTAAGACTTTAGACCAATAACGCGCACGCGCACGCACACACACACACACACACACACACACACACAGAAAAGACTAGACCAATAACCCACATGGGTTCCTTATGATTAAATTAGGTTAAAAATTTTGACAGTACTACAACATAAACAATTTTGTGAATTTCTTATTGCATCACATCAAGATACATATAATAATTTCTTCATATCATCTAATACCCAGTGCATACTCAAACTTTTTCAATTTTCCCAGGTGTGTTTTTTTTTTAAACATTGGTTTGTTCAAACCAAATATTGTGCACTATTTTTATTTTTCTAAGTTTTTAAAATTTATTTTGAGGGAGACAGAGAACATGGGAGGGGCAGAAAGAGAGAGAATCCCAAGCAGGCTCCGTGCAAGGCTCGAGCTCACCAACCGTGAGATCGTGACCTGAGCTGAAATCCAGAGTCAGACGCTTAACCAACTGAGCCACTCAGGTGCCCTCGGTGTACTACTTAAAAAACAAAGTAAAAAAATGGAGCCACGCTCTTAATTCTATGCCTTATAAACACCTTCAGTTAACTCTTAATGCTTCTGCTAGGTGGCCACTATATCCCCCCCCTTTTTTTAAAAATAGAAGTTACTTTTAAAAACAAGTAATTTCTCTTAGTTACTTTTAAAAATGAAGTGTAATTTTTGTAGAAAAGTATACAAATCGTAAATGTACTGCTTGATGAATTTTCACAAATTGAACACGCACCAGCAGCTTTCAAGAAGCAGGACATTTCCAGTGCCAAGAAGCACCCTCCTGTTCTCTTGCAGACCCTTGTGCCACCTCCAAAGGTGCCACTCCCAGTGTCATGGTTTGTCTTTGTTTGCCTGTTGAAAATCACCACTATTTCCCTGAAAAATGGAGCATGAGTTAGAGAAGCCATAAAAGATAGTATATTTTAGTTAGGAATTGTGAAAGCCCACCTGCCATCAAAGACATTTTGAATGATAATACTGTATATATTTTCACACAAAATAATTCCCACAACAATGTTTTACATAATGGTTTCATTCAGTGGCTCCCTCTGCTTCCCGAGAAATGGGATTTCATCCAAAACCCTAAAGGTTAAGTTATCAATAGAACTCAAAGGGCATTTTGTTTCCATTTGTATAAGTGGTTTAATGTTTTTTAAGTCCACGCATATGTTAACAATGGAGGCAGTCAATTACAGGGGAGCTTAGCAAGGCATTCTTAGAGTTCTCCTCCGTGGTGAGCAGCGTCAAGGCAAATTCAGGAAAAGAGCAACTCTCTTCACTGAAGGAAATTATTTTAATTAGTAACTCTCAAAGGATAATAAACAGTCAGATAATTCTGAAATCTGGCTTTGGGATAAGTAATTACAATGAGCACGCAGTTAAAAAAAAAGAAAGAAAACTAGAATGAGGGCATGTATAATCAATTAAATGCAAGTAATTACATTATGAGGGCTTCATGACAATTTTATGCTACATTAACAGGGTGGAAAAGTATGCATCCTGCATTCTAGTAAGAAAGCCAACAGATGGTACAGTGTGTGTGCCAGTCTCCTGACCGGAGGTTGGTTTTCATGGTCTTCCAGACTCTAGGCTGTTGGGCCCTGCAGCCGCTAATAGGTAACTTTCCAGTGGGTTGGAACTGGGGGGAGACGGAGGTCTGCTGGTTTGTGGTGTCTAGTGATGTTTTCTTAGATCACTGGCCTGCCCCATGTAAATCAGGCCGTGTGGGTCCTGCATTCTGCATCTGGGCGAGATACTGCTGTAAGCATCTGAGTGTGACTTTGCTCTGTGTGCCTGGAGTTTTTTTGGGGGGGGGGGTGGGAATGTACCTTCACTGGTGTGATTTTCAGTGTGGCATGCCCTAGTGACATGAGTGGGGAAGTGACTTGCTAAAGTTAGAAAGTGAAATTGAACAGCTGGGTTGATGGCCCAGTGCTGGGTTCCCACCAGTTGTTTCAAGGGGATTGGTGGGAGCCACCCTGAGGGCTTTGCTGCAGCTGTGACCCTGAACCAAGGGAAGCTGCATTTTGAAAGCACACTAAGAATAGACACCCACAGGCTCCCGATTTTAAAGTAAGGAGGAAGGTTAAAAGCTTCTGGGTGCAAACAGCTGAGTTCACTTTTTAAAAACAAGTTTAGTTTTAAGCTTTCACGTATGGGAATGCATATATACGTGTATATATGTATATATTTCCATATGTGAAAAGCTTGGAATCAAACTTGTGTTCAGCGCGCGCGCGCGCGCGCACACACACACACACACACACACACACACACACACAGTCTGTATACATGCCAATAAATGCCTCTATCTCTAATCTCTGTAACTCTGATATGGATAAACTCTGTCATTAGGATGCTTTGGAATCAGGGCTTCATAGCAACCAACGTACTAACATTTGCCCAGTGACTCTCTTTAGGAACTGCCTGTAGTTTCTCACTTTTGTCCAGTTGGGTATAAAAATATTGCTGTAATGTCTGAAGCATATTGTATGTTCAGACTGTGCTGCTGAACTAAATCTGAAGCTATGCCTGCCATAGATACCACAGATGGTATATTCCAAATCCTAAAACGGATTCTATAGCATATTAATAAAGTGAAAAAAAAAAGATTGCAGCTAGAAATAAATTAGAGAAATATTGGGTTAAGCTGATTTAAATCCAGGGCCTTTTGTAATGCTACATATATATTTTATGAATTTTAAGAGGGAAATACAACATTCAGTGTTTCCCAAACTGATTTGATAACAAAACTCTTTTGAGTGTGGGTATGAGGGATGAAGATCTTCTAGGACTAAACTCCTGTAGAACACACTTGAGGGTACCCTGCCCATAACCCTATTTCCTCGCAGCCAGTGTTACTGAGCCTGAAAGCTTTTGCTCCCTGAGAAGTAGATTTTAGGTAGAAATTCCAGATGAGGTCCTTCCATGTAGTGATGATACTGGCAGATTAAGGAGGGTCTCCCCCTAATTACCTCATAGTGACTTAGTATCAACTACCCCCTGCCATGTCCCCAATTTAGCACACACTTTCATCTTTTAGTCAAAGTAATTGTTATATTATGTTCGTATTATCAGAATTCATATTAAAAGAAACATTTCATTTGGAGTTAGGATTTACATTCATTTCAAATGACTTTTTAAATGAACTAACTGTATTTTCTTAGTTTGCTCCAGAATGTTCCTTGAACGTTAGGTTTTTTTTCAACATTAGTTTTTTTTCCCCCAACTTTTCTACAAAAGGAGGCTAAGATAAGCCAGGCAATTGAGCTTTAGTCTGAAAAATTCCGATAAGATTACTGTACGTGTTGAATTCTAGTTATAGTCAAATGTAAAGGCTAGTGACATAACATTAGAGAATGAACAGTTATTTTATGGAACATCAGCCCTACTCAAATATTTTTCATAGTAATCAACGTTAATAAAAATTAAGGCCAAGTCAGGCTGAAGCTGTTATTGTCAGAGGCTGGTTTCTGAAGGGACAGACTTTCCAGGAGGCAGGACCTTTAAAATCAGACCCCCAGCTCTGGCTCAGCTTTCCAACATTGCTCCTGGCAGGTGCATTCAGTTGCTACCTTTGCATCTCCAAGTCCATCTTCAGAGTCCATTTACCTCTTCCTTGTAAGTCCTAGCAGAGAGTTTGGCTTCTGCTTTGTGTTTGGTTCATATTTATGAAGTAGTATTTGTATTTCTTCCTCGCCTTTCTCCCTAGCATCAACTACAGGATCACATAAAGCTAATTTGTTTTACTGTTACGAGAGTCCCTTTTCTTGACAGGATGGGCCTGATTAAAAGCAGACAGTTAAAAGGTCAACTTTGCAGGCAAGTTTGCACGTGACAGTACGTGACTTAAGGGCTGCAGGAGGGATGAGGAGGATGGTGGTGCATTCTTGAAGCAAGAGGGGGATGAAGCTATCTTGTGGGGCCTTTTCCTCTGAAGGACCAAGTCTACAAGAGATGTTGTTCCAGGACAGAGTCAGGCTCGCAGCAGCCCTGACTGTCCTTACTCTCTTTTCCTTGTTTCTTAATGGTCTGAGTTATTCACGTCAGCCTTTTGGGGTTCACAGGGCATGTTGTGGAAGAAGCCCCAGACCCAACTATGAGAATAAGATTGGACTCTCTGATGTGCCTTATAGAACCTTGAGGAATCTGTTAAATCATTTAACTTCTCCCAACTCAGTTTCTGGATCTTAAAAATGGAGATTAATAGATCTGTTATGGGAGGATGAAATTAAGACAATTTTTCAAGATAGTAAATGCTATATAAATGTCAGTTTTACTCTCAGACATTATTATTACCATCATTGTTGTGAACATTAGGATGTATGACTAATATGAATTATTATCATGACTATCATTATTAATGGATATTAATACCAGTTTGTTCATTCATTCCACACACATTTTTTGAGTGTCTTCTGTATGCCAGAGGTGGGGTCCTTTAGGACCATCTTTTCTAGAAGATGTTGCAGCATTCTCTGTCCTTCCGGGAGCAAGTAAAGAACAAATTATCCTGGGTGAGCTTTTTTTTTTTAATTTGAGAGAGAGAGAGAGAGAGAGAGAGAGAGAGAGAGAGAATGTGAGCAGGCAAGAGGGGCAGAGGGAGAGAGAGAAAGAGAATCTCTCTTAGCTTGGAGCCTGACACGGGGCTCGATCCCACAACCCTGGGATCCTGACCTGAGCTGAAATCAAGAGCCAGGACGCTCAACTGACTGTGCCAACCAGGCACCCCCTGGATGAGCTTTTTGAGTATTTTGTAGATAAAGATATGTAAGATATGCCTAAGATTCATTTGATACAGACACTGAGAAGTAAAACGATTTGCTAAAGGAAACCGATTAAATATATTCCTTCATTACTTTCTTTTTTTAAGTCATTTATTCCATAAGTAGTTTTTGAATTACCTGCTGTGTTGTCAGACCTTCTACACTCGTCCATAAGGGGAACTACTGAGAAGTTGAAAGCATATTTAAAGTGTCCATCAACTTCAACACTACTTTAAAAAGGCTCATGGAAAGGAAAAATCTAAATGCATCCTGTAAAGAAAATTCCATTTCCTCTGACAATACTGTGATCTGTATCCTGCTTCATTCCTTGTGGAGTTCCTCTCCAAGTCAATGGCAATTGCGTAAACGGTCTGAAGGCAGGAAGTACCTTGCAATGGGATGAGAAAGAGGCTTGTGGTTGGTCATCAAACTAAATTTAAACCATTATTTGGAGCGAGTGTGTAATTAACGTGGGGCTTAAAGATGAAAAATACAGCTGCAAGGGTAGGTTTCTTCCTTTAAAAGAAAAAAATTCAGGAGCGACAAGAAGAAAACAGTTTCATGGGTTATGCATTCTCTTTCGTAAGAACAATCAAAGATCGTTTCATCCTAACCTTTCTAGGTACAATAAATGCCTCTCTCCTCTGGATTAGGTAGATGACAGCAATAACAGCACTGCAGCCAGGAGTCTCCAAAACTGACAGGTGCTGGATATAAGATGCCTCAGATTGTCCTGTGAAGTGTAGACAGCGTTCAGGATGATAGGCCCCGCTTGATCTGCCCATGGAGAGAGCTGCTCCTGTCTGTTGTCACCTCGTTCAACTTCTCCCCCTCACTCGAACACCTGCCAGAGGCAGCCCTAAAATATTGCTTAATTATAGAATGTCCGTTGATCCTCTTTATCCTTTCCTTCAACCGCTTTCCCCGCCTTTCGTGCCGTCCCTGGTTCAGAGCTCCCTTAGGCTAAGCACTCACGGGAGCATTATGATGGCGCCTTTTCCAACTCACAGTTAAGGGACTGACAAGAGTTTCTACCCTGTGCTCTAGCTATGGAATTATTCTCTGAAGCTGTAATTAGCAGTTATAGGTTCAAATGTGGAATGCAACATTACTCTTTTAAGTAGGAGGTGAGTTCATTTGGGTGGGGTGGGGGAGGAGGATAGCTTTTCTCAATCTCTTTTCTTCTGATTGAAAAAAAATGATGCTTATTGTATAAAGCGTTTTGAAAATACAGAGAAATCTAAAGATATGAATAAAGCCTATTTTCTCCTCGTTCATATGTATATATTTTAACTGAAATGGGATTATGTGCGCTTAGCAATATATTGCTAAGATATCTTTCCATTTAAACAAATACAGATAGATCTATGTCATTTTGTAATGTCTGTTCAGTCTTCTGTTATCTGACTGAACCATAATTTATTCAACCACTCAACACGTTTAAGATATAAACAGAACTACAATTGGACATCTCTACTCATACATTTTGCATACTTTTTGTATTGATGTGGAGTTATGTTTGTGATTAACAGGGACACGAAATGAGATTGCTTATTTATCCCTAACATTAAAGAAACCTGAAGGAAGTCAGTCAAGTGCTGATTTGATGGTGCACATGCATTTATCATTTTTCTACTTTTTTGTTCTTACTCAGTGGCTTTTTCATTCACATGATTCAAGAGGGCTGCTACAGCTCTAGCCATCATGTTCACATTCCAGGCTGAAGGAAAGAACGAGGTGTAAAGCAGAAAAGTCTTTATCTCTTCCATTTAAAAAACTTCCCCAGAATCCCACATAGTACTTCTGTTGATTGTCTAGAACTTAGTCTCATGGCCATACCTATCACCAAGAAGAAGGGGGAAGCAGATATTCAGAAGCAGCCAGCCATCTCTGCCACATCTATCGCATTGTTTCCTTGGCGTGCGCCTTGTGGAAGTGGAGTTGCTGGATCTAAGCTCTTCCCAGGATTTTGTTAAGTGCTGACAAACTGCCTTCCAGAAAGTTGGTACCAGTTTAAGTCCAGTGATGTGCACGGGTGACCTTTAGTGAGGTTGTGGTTCTTTTGTGAACATTTTATGGGTATTTTAAAAGATATTTTCCTGGGGTGCCTGGGTGGCTCCATCAATTGAGGAGCCAGCTTTGGCTCAGGTCATGATCTCGCAGTCCATGAGTTCGAGCCCCGCATGGGGCTCTGTGCTGACAGCCTGGAGCCTGCTTCAGATTCTGCATGCCCTCTCTCTCTGCCCCTCCCCCACTCACTCTCTCTCTGTCTCTCTCTCAAAAATAAACGCTAAAAAAAAAAAACCGATATTTTCCTGAAGCTGTATTTTTTCTTTTGTTTAAATCACACATTCTGCAGAGGGTGATATGCGGATTTTTGATATATTTATGATTTTTTCCTCAAAACGTCTATCTGTATAAGTAGAACATCTATTCCAAATATTGGAAGGACATTTGCCTGAGAATTTAAATGTTTTTCACATGTATTTTCTCAACTTCTAAGAAAACTTACTTGTCGGTTGACTTAATAAACTGGCTCTCTCCTGGTTTGAAAACTCTCCTGGCCAATTTAAGTAAAAAGCACAGTGGAAAAGCTAGCTGCTCTTCCCAAGTCAGTGTTTAAACATAAATGTTTGGTCTGTAACTCTACTATACTATACTGTGGTGTGGCCATCAGCAGCTCTGAAAATAAAGGAATCCTCTGCCTGTGGTTTTCTCCTCTCACGTGGGGTCTATTTTCTCCTTCAATGAAAGGATATTAAGGGTCACCATTATTGCCAAATTTTTAATGCTTTTGTTCAGATGTTATTAAGTCTGGTGTTACTTTGTTTCTTGACTTGGTTATTCAGATTGGCTATCTTAGCCTTTTTTCTGTCTTTATTTATCTTGCATACGTTACAGAATAAAATTCACTTCAGAGTTTGAAAAATGATCTGCCAAAGTATTACTGTCACTACGGGATCGTATAAAAACAGTTGATTATTCTAGTGCTACTTTCCAGTCAGAACTTTCAACAAAAAATGACAGTTGGTGAATCAGTAGGTGGAAATACCTTACACATTCTTGCATGTTTCCTGTAAGTTTAAGATCATATCCAAATTAAAGACTGCACACACATAAATAGATATTTATTTTATGTGAGAATTAATGCCGGCTCCTTTAGCAAAGAATGGGGTTTGGATGGGGAAATAAATCATAAAAAATGGGAACAGATACATATTTCTGTCCTTTGTTAAGTAAAGATTAAAGCAATAGTGTATTTTTTATTATTATTATTAAACCTGCATCTGTAGGCACCAAGTTAACTCTATTTGGAGTTTGTACAAATATGTTTTTTTGTATAAAACTTTAGTACTTTTTAGCCTAAATGTGTTTCTCTATTTGTGGACTTTCAGAAGCTTCAGGTCTTCCTGCATTTCTGTAGCTGGTCTGTACCTACATTTTAGGCTGCACTGTGGGGGTGAACAATTGTCACCTTGTAAATGATTGCAAAACTAAATTATTCTAAAATTTCCTGAGCATTCCTAACAGAAATCTGTTAGGAAAAATGGAAAGCCATTAGATAGATACTCTTTTTCTAGTGTTCAATCTTATCTTCAAACTAAAATCCCTTTCTACTTTCCCTGTGGGCAGAAGGTCTCATGCTGACAGGGGATGTTCCTCACCACCAGAAGCTCCTCCCTGACAACACAAAGCAGCTTTGGCCTTTTCTTACCCTGGATCTGAGAGTTGATATTATTACAATGCAAAACAGACAGACCAAAAAAACCAAAGGCAAAACAAAAGGAGGTGCAGGAACCACCTGAGGGGCTGGTGGTCACCTAGTTCATTTGTGGTTTGAGAATGTTTCTTCTCTAAATTAGTTGTTACTAAGCTGATTCTGTGGGAAATCAAGTATATCTGTAGTTTTTGCAGTGGATTGATACCCACCATTACTGCCATCATTAAGAAAACGAACCCAAGAAGGGATCATTGTACCATCGTGTGTTTGCTGGGTTTGAATTGGCATTCCTCAGATCCCTTTAAACCATTGGGATAGATTTACACAGGGATAAAGGAGGAATTAATATTCACAATGTCACATGTATGTCTGGCACTGTGCAGGTGCTTTGCTTTTGTTATTTGGTGACATACTCAAAACAACCTCATGAAAAGGATGTTTTTATGCCCATTTTACAGTGGAGGACACTGAGGCCTGGACATGCTAGGTGAAGTTATAGTGTTCTCTTAACTGGTTCATAGCAGAGGCAAAGTTCAAAAACATACCGGGGGAACACCCTTGCTCACTTGGGTGATATTTTCAACCAAAGATGCCAAAAAATACATGTAAAAAGATATGTGGGCTGGGTTTAAAACACGAAACATAAGCAGTGTTGCCTGGTGATTATCTAGGTCCCCAGTAGTCCTCTCCCCTCCCCGCCTCCAGTGTTTCACTCAATCCCTGTTAATGCCTCAGTTTTTTTTTCAGTTTTTTTTTAACGTTTATTTATTTTTTACACAGAGAGAGCATGAGTGGGGGAGGGGTAGAGAGAGAGGGAGACACAGAATCTGAAGCAGGCTCCAGGCTCCGAGCTGTCACCACAGAGCCCGGCACAGGGCTCGAACTCACAAACCATGAGATCATGACCTGAGCTGAAGTCGGATGCTCAACCGACGGAGCCACCCAGGCTCCCTAATGCCTCCGATTTTGTCTTCGATCGTCCAGATCATTTCTTGCAAAATGGGACGCTGGCTCTGAAAAACACCTGCAGTCATTCTCCAGACGAGCGTTGGGGTTCTTGTCAGTCTCATTGCTAGTGCCAGCTGGGTCATGTCTTTCAACCATGTGCAGAAAGTCGCTCCGGTGACCAGAGCCCCGTGTGGCTCGTCCTCTTCTCATAATTGGGGAAAACAAAGCCAATGAAAAGGAATGGAATCTCTTCACATGAATGGAAGTGAAGCCAGAAGAATCCAGAAGAATTTTTGGTTTTTAGGGAGGTTTTGCCCTCTTCTTTGGGGCAAGTGACATTTAATTCAGTTGGCCCCATTGGAAGGCAGAGAAAGGAGGGCATATCCTGAGTTTAGTTGGGCTGGTTTATGTTCGGAGAGGGTTCAGAGCGGGTAAGCTGTGTGTCAGTGAAGAAGACACACCGGAAGAACAACTGGAAAAACAACACGTTGAAACGTGTTGGGCATGGAGAGCCTGGAAAAACAATTTTCAAAAGTATTTTAGAATTTAAAGTAGTTCCGTGGCTTAAAAACAAACTTCTTTTAAAAAATGATCGTGAGGGTAAAAGCTGCTTCCCAGATGTCAGACACAGTTGATAAGGGGAGCAGACCTAACACATAGCTACCAAGCTAGAGTGTCGGGCTCTGGACCATTTAGAATTACAACAAAAATAAGACTTGTGCTCTGTTAGCCTCCATGCCATTCATTATTTCTTTGCCGCTACCTCCCCGCCATTTTGATTGCCAGCTCCAAAGGCTCACTCTGGGTCATCTTCTGATACGTCCTTCTTGGAGCAAAAGACAACACAGGTACTTAGGACTGTATGCCTGTTCAGGTGGCATGAATTCAACACTACACACCTAGCACATCCCAGCATAAGTATTTGAGGACAGCATCACTTCATCTGGAGCTTGGCGGTAGAAACAGTAACTAATCTGTCTTAACACTAGAAGGGACTGGCTGCCTTGGGCTTACTGATCGACAGTCTAACGTACAGAACGCCTAGTAGACTGTGCGTTATAGGCCCTTAAAGCATTTGCAGTTGTAATTTTCACTACACCCCACATTTCCCAAAACTGATTTTGGGACTGAGTCCTCATGGAAGATACAGCCCCTTTGTAAATGATTGTCAAACGGATAAATGGTTGAATGCATTCCTCACGGCCTGTTGATAATTCTAGAATTCACCATTCATCTTTTCTCCACTTCTCCTCATTCCCATCCCGTGTTTTTGTTTGTGAAGAAGGAGAAAGTGGGAAAATATGTACAAGTACATATTTTATACTTGATATCTGGAAATTATAAAACAGTGAAATAAACTCTTACGTTGTTGTTTGGTTTCAACGGAAGAAATTTAATGTGATTTATAAATCTCTTAATAGCACTATTGATCCTGCATGAGAAGAGGAAAAAATGCTAAGTGTTAATAATAAAATTGCATTACAGCCAAAAGTTCTTTAGCAGCGCTCTTGGCCTACAGAAAACAAACAAACAAAAACCCAGCCCTTCTGTTCCTTCTGCTTTTTTAGGGAATAGGGAAAATAAGGCTAAGCAAGAGTTTGGCTCAGTTTGCAGGGGGGGGAGTTAGGTCTGCCCGTGTTGGGTGATGTTGGGGACCTCAGTGGCGATGTCGGGTGTCTCTAACACAACGGCTCACCGTCTGAAGTGAGGTGGTCAGTGAATCACACCTTGGGGTTGTGTTGGTGAGTCACTGGCTTCCCGAAGTGGTTTTTTCCACATTCACAGTGTCCCCTCCTTTCCCACCCCAGCAACAACACACTGGGTAAGTAGAGCCCTGTAGGAACCACGGGTATTACAGCCTCGAGTGGGCTCACACGGTGCCTTGGGGCTGGCAGCAGCTGGCCTTGACTCAGCCTCTGCCCTGACGGAGCAGGTTCGGGAATGAGTCTGCGGAAAAGTCTGTGGTGCTCGGGGAAAAGGATTTGAGTAGATCGATCACCACAGCTGGCTGTGGCGGAAGTGCCAGGAGACCTTCCACGCTGCTGCGGCTACTACTGCTGCTAATTTAAACAAGGGGAGGCTTCTTGGCATGGCTGTGATGGAAGTCGAGGATTAGAGCCTGGTAGTTAAAAATACAATCGCTGCCATTCATTCAGAATTCCAGGGGACTCTGAAATGTTTGGCAAGTGAATGGTAGAGACCGGAAACAGGCACCAAAATAATGCTGCTGGTCTTGTATCATCTTTTATTAGAGGATCCTAAAAAATCCCCCATTTATGTATGAATTATCATTCCTGTGTCATAGACTATACAGCTATGTTTGATGAGCTGCCTAAGTGAAAATCTGACCAGAACCTTTCAAGTATAAATTCCTTGTGGTTTCAAAGAAGGATGAGCTTTCTCATTAAGCACACGTCTATTATGTGAACAGTCACTTTTATTGTATGACATGAGGCAGTTTTCATGGCTTTGGGATTTAATCTGTGAATGGTACGAATGCTTTGCTAATGGATGTGTCAGCCATGTACCTTTGCAGCCTGACTTTCACCTCTTTGTGTCTTTTATTCTAATGTAATGCATCAGACTAGCGAGAGGGTACCGCTTAGGATTCGGGCAGAACAGAAAAAGAATTGTAGCCAAGTATAGTGTTGTGAAAGCTGCTTTGGGGCAAAGAATCATCGGTTAGGGTGACAATAGGAAGGTTGAAAATGTGGGAAGGAGGTTGATGGCTTTGGAAATAAAGTGAAACATCTATTCAACCAGGTAAAGAGCCAACACTTTATTTCTTATTGTCCATGTATTGTAGTTCAAAAGCCTACTCTCCATTATCCAGCTGGACTGATAGGGTTAAGCAGATGGGAACAATTTACTGAATGGCTATTAATCAGGTTGGGTTGCCGGTTTAGACGTGGGCTGTGAGCACAACTATGGGAGCTCCCCTTGCTGTGGGGCTACCCCTGCTATGAGGCTCCCCCCAGCTTTGGGGTTCATACTGTGATCAGTTTCCTCTATGTTCTGGTTTTAGGGGACAGCAGAGGAAGTACTGGGGAGAGTGTACGTCTGGGCCTGGGAGAATTAGGGTGTGTGTATGCCAGCTGTCTTTGTTCTTGTGGTTAAGACCCACCTCTGATGTCAGTTGGAAGAACTAAGTACCACTGGCAAAAAACAAAACAAAACAAAAGGCGCCACTCAAAGAAATGCAAGATATGAGTAAGATATAATGTGTCATTTCCTAGGTTTGGAAATTTAAATAAGAACACACTGCCAGCATGTTTAATGTAATTGAAACGCAGGCAGCATTTATCCCTGAAATACAACAAAAAAAGTAAACCGCTTTTGCATATTTGTATTTTAATTCTAACTGGGGAACATTTCAGAACTTTAATGTGAGTCTCGGACAAATCTTGCCATCTGGTACAGGATTAAGCATTGGCATAGCATTTGTTGTCTGCTGACAATGGGTCGAACTTACTTGGCAGGCTCTGTCTGGGAAATTAGCAACCTCACGCAAATCTGTTTCAATTTCCATTTTTAACAAGGGTGGGTTTAATTGAACTGGTTCACAACAAGCAAGTTGCAAAGTTCATTTAGCACTTTTTAAGCACTTAATCTTCAGTGTATGTACATTTGCTATAACGTTAACAGGGTGGTAAACTGATCTCTTAAATTAAAAAAATATATATAATGTCTGATTTAAAAATATAAGACAATTTACTTATGCCCTAAATTGGGCTTGTGAATATTATGGGGGTTGCAGGGGCATTGTTTTGCAGATGCTTGCTATGTGCAGAGAGAGTACTTTGCTATGCCCCATAGGGTCATTTCTGTCATCAAAAGAGCTTATGTTCCATTGGAAAAGAAATATTGGCACCCCCCAAGAAGAGAGAGTCAAGAGAGAAGTTGAAGAGAGCCTGGGATTGTCAGGGGACTGGATCCAAGTGGCACTGAGTGTGAACTGAGTTTTAAACCAGTCAGCCTTGGTTTTATGACCCCAGGCTGCCTTTAAATTCGCATTTCATTGGTGTGGTTCTCTTTAACTGCCTGGCTAGTTTGTGGTGGAAAAGAAGAGGCAGGTTGGAGGCTACTTCTAAGTCCTGTCCTAATAGGTCTGTTGATTGCAGGGAGCCCTGAGTAATGTGTGACACTAATGTGAAACTCTAACATATTAAAGCCTTGACGGTGGAGAGGAGGGGGAGTAAAACGGCAAAGCACTTAGATTTAAAGATGAAAACTTTGCCCATAGAAATAGGCAAGCGGCTTATGTTGCGAAGAACTCTAAATTCTTTCAAAATCAAGCACTCAGGATCCTTTCTATTTTTATATCTTTGTATGCTTCCAGCAATACAAAATGTATTACATAGACCTTCTCTATTTCAGAAAGTCTTTGTTGTGTGGCTTCCTTCCATAAAGTTAATGTAATAGGTCATGGACTGGAGGATAAATTCATCTAAAAGCACCAGGCCTTGTCCTGGGCTGTAAGAAGCCGGTGGGTTCTATTTTTACAGATAAGATTTTATCATTGCCTTTAATGGTTCTGCTGCTAGTCAGGGTTTTATATTTACAAAATGCCTTTTATTTTTATACCTTCCTAGTGCATAGTTAGTGCACAATAGGTGTACAATCTAAGCTTGTTGAGTAAACTTGAACCTATGTTGTGAGCTTTGGGCTTGAGGCCAGAGCTACTACCTTCCGTGCATTCACTGCTAAGGAGGTGAGCTTGGAAAGCCCAGTGAACTGGCCGTGGAATCTGCAGGTGACTTTGGCTGTCATTAGTTTCCCTGAACAGACCTATTTCACCCTGCAACAAGGAACCGGTGTGTTTGTTAACTTCTTTTACTCCCGTCTCCTGGATCTGGGTGCTGAGACCAGGATGAGTGAAGTGGCTTGTCCAACTAGGTCACACAGATCAGAGTAGCCTTAAAACTCAGATATGTGAAGGGCGCCTGGGGGGTTCATTCGGTTGAGCATCCGACTTCGCCTCAGGTCATGATCTTGCGGTTTATGGATTCGAGTCCCGCATCTGGCTCTCTTCTATCAGGGCAGACCGCCTTCAGATCCTCTGTCCCTCCTCCCCTCCATCCCCCTCCGCCCCAAGTCTCCCCCCAAAATAAATATTAAAAAAAACCCAACAAACTCAGATATGTGTGATGCCAAGACTTTGATCTTTCCAGAACAGTGTCGCACCAGTAGGTCTTCTTTCTGGAAGATGCCTACACGAGTAGTACTTTTATTTCACAGGCAGTGAGACTAAGAAGTGACTTGGATCCCAGCTGTCCTGGGGATAGGAGTCCAGAGGTGGGATGGAGAGTGGATTATCTGATTGAGAGGGTGGGGGAAGGGATGAAGGGCAGAGGAAAACCAGAAAGACGGAGGAAGGGAAGCCTGGAGGCCTTTGTGCTCATCAAGGTGAAAGGTCATGCAGGAGCCTGGAAGGAGGAAATAGGAGCTAAGTTAAAGATCCCTTGCAGGCCGATGGGAGGGACCAGGTGGTGAGTGGAGGGACATTGGGAGGTGAAGCTGCCTCTTCTGCTCATTTCAGTGACATTTCAACCTCAAACACAGAATTTCCGTAATAAATAAAATGGCTTTCTGAACTTGCATCTCTGTTGAGCAACATACTAATTCAAGAAGGAAAAATTATTTCACAAAACATAGCTTTCCATAAACTACTGTTTCCAGCCAAACGTCTTCTCAGAGAAGCGCTGACCTTCTTGCCCCTGAACACAAGCTGCAGTCCCCAACACCGAAGCTCTTTTTAGACCTGGATGCTTCTCTAAGGAGAGACTCCTGATGTGGTTGGAGGTGAGAAGTTGGTTTGTTCTTCCCTCCACTGTGAAAGACTGTCTGGGAAGTGAAGGCCACTCCTCTTATCTTTGTTATAGCCCCGCCCCCGGGGGCCAGGGTCTTTTGTGAATTACAGGGTTTTTTTTTGTTTTTTTGGTTTTTTTTTTTTTTTTTTTTTTGCCCAGGAAAAAGACCTTATGGTGTCGGGAAAAGTTTTCCTTATCCTTAGGAACTGGCATTTTTTTTCTCGATAAACAACATGGGGCCAGGTGATTAATTCCATTTCCCTCATTCTTCCTTTGGCCACCCAACAATTATGAGCCAAATCTACAGTTTATCTTTAATAACATTTTAGTACCTTGTGACCTGCATGCCCATGCGTCATTTTCCTTTTTGTCATGTTGTGCCTTCATGATTATTTTTGTTTTTACTGCTTACGAAAACAATGCATGGCCACTGTTAAAAACCTGGAAAGTACAGGAGACTTTGGTAAGGAAAAAAAGCACCCGTGGGCCTATAACTTGTATGTATACCCGTAAATAGTTTGATACCTTTTTTCCTTTTTTGTTCGATTTTTTAAAATATGAGAACTGTACAGAATATGTATTCATTGGACACACATATATAAGCAGATTGAATATATATGTAAATTTTCAGGAGAAATTGGGCTTTTAAAAACAGCAGAGACATTTGGTTGAATAGGACTGGGCAGCAAGGGAGGAATGAAATCAGGAAAGAGGTGGGAGTAGCAGGGAAGTCGGGATTAATTCTAAACTGTGGGTCCTGGCAGACAGTAAGGTTACACTGAGAAATTCGAGAAAGGAAATGAGTCAGTAACTCAGAGGGAGCGGAGATGAGACAGCAGTGTGAAAGAGCCAGTGGCTTAGCCTGCGTTCGGGAACGGGGTGACAGGAGCTAAACGTTTCGAACAATAGCAGAATTTAGCTTTCAAATCAAATCATCAGCAATGTATTAAGTTCTTGTGAGCAATGCTCTTGCTTTTGGCATTCAGACTGGGAGCCACCCTGGACTTCATAGAAGCCGAGCCTTAAAGCAAAGCTGACGTCGGGTCGACTGGTGGGTCTGCAGAGGCTGGGAATTCGAGTGGCTTTCTTCTCAGAGTGGTTTCTGAGCAATGAGAACTGCTCACTTAAGAAAGACTCCCTCTTGTACTCTAGTCTTTGGGGAATACTGTGAGTGACACTTTTAATTAACAAATCTGCTGGGAACAAAACTCCTTTAAAAGCGTTGGCTGGGTATGGGGTTGGAAGGGTGGGCTGAGGAGGCTCCCACGGCCCTGGGGGAGTTCTCGGACTTGAAGCCACGTTTGAGTTGTGCCTCGTTGGCGTCAGACCTCTCTGGGATGGGGCCAGAGTGCCCTCCCAGAAAGCCCCAGCACTCTGTCCCAGGCGGTGGAGGCCAGCCTGTTGTGGTGGCAGTCCTTCGGCAAGCTGGGCTCGTTTTGACCACTTAGCTGTGGGCCTTTCTGCTCTCCCCAGTTTTGGAGGCCACAGCCCACTGATTCAGGATGGGGAAGGAGAGTGGGGACCAGCCTTTGGGAATGCATCGTTCCGGCTCCTGTGTCATTCCTGCCACTATCCCCAGCAGTGTCCTTAAGTGTCTTCCACTGCGTCACTCTGTCTCACCGTGGCCATGCTCATGCTGCTTCTGGCACAGCACCAGGACCCATGGTCTCAGGGGGTCTGAGAAGGGCTCATGAGAGAGAGAAGAATTCCTTTCCTTCTGGTGCCATTGTGGAAAGTATGCAGGGCATACCTACCTTGGAAAACATGTTTTAATAGCGTGGGTCCTGAAGGGATGGTTAGTCAAAGGGTTTCTTCGCTCTAATTACTTGGCTAAAGGGAGTTTACTCAACTCTGACATCCTCATCAATTGGTTCCTCACTCTGAAACGACTATGACAAATCCCCTGAGGCTGGTTACGAGTTTCCACTTGACCAAAAGTTGACAAAAGGATTTTATGAAAGCTTTCACAGAATTACAATTCTTAAACTGAAGGTATAAATGAGACCATTGTTTCTTTCCTTTATCGTCTTTTTGCGCTGGAGTAAGTGATTCTCATTTCTTTATTTAGGTCCTACCCTCCCCCCCCCCCCCAACCTGTGTTCTTCTTAACAAGACAGTCTTGGTTTTAAAATTTTTATTCCTCCTAGTTCATTAAAAAAAAATTTTTTTTAAATGTTTATTTATTTTTGAGACAGAGAGAGACAGAGCATGAACAGGGGAGGGTCGGAGAGAGGGAGACACAGAATCTGAAACAGACTCCAGGCTCTGAGCCGTCAGCACAGAGCCTGTCGCGGGGCTCGAACTCACAGACCGCGAGATCATGACCTGGGCTGAAGTCGGACGCTCAACCGACTGAGCCACCCAGGCGCCCCACATTTTTTATTATATTTTTGAAAACTGTCGATGGCTTTTACAGTATGGAAACTCAACAGTTAAACTTAATTTTGCTTCCTTTATATCAAGCCTGACTTTTATTTTTTTTTTTAAATCACACTCATTTAAAGGCCTTCTTGGGAAAACATCCAAGCTTTCACTCAGGCAGTGGATGAGTTCCCCATGGCAATAACTTGCTGTCTAGGATAAAGAAGTCTGAAGAGGAATTTTAGCAGCATTCATTTAGCAGCATTCAGATGTGAGGAAACATGCCAGAGAAGAGACAAATAAAACTCCAGGGCCAGGAATTAACAGTGATTTGGGATTAAATTGAATGATAGTAATAGTGGTTTGCGTTGCTAAAGATTCAAAGGAGGCCATTGTCATTCAAAATTAAGGTGTGTTTAATGAAAGGACAATCATGCTTCTTTTCAGGTGGATCTGGGAAGGTCCCTAGTGTGTGGGGGTTTGCCTAGACAAATAGTTTGGGAGAGGTAAACCTAGTTGCAAGGCATAGAACAAAAGGCTGACGTTTGGTTTTTGCGGTCAGCTTTTGTGGTCTTTGATCAATATATAAAAAGCACTCTGATACAATTCGTAAAACAAAGTTACAGCGCGAGATGAATATGCTCATCTTTAAAAGAAAAATATAATGAAATCTCAAAAAAGTTTTTTGGGGGCACCAGGGTGGCTTAGTTGGTTCAGCATCTGACTCTTGATTTTGGCTTAGGTTATATTCTTACGATTCCGTGAGTTCGAGCCCCGCATCAGGCTCTGCACTGACAATGTGGAGCCTGCTTGGGATTCTCTCTCTCCCTCCTCTCCTCCCCTGCTTATGTGCGCGTGCCCTCTCTCTCTCTCTCTCTCTCTCAAAATAAATAAACTTCAGGGAAAAAAAAAGAGATGATGATGATGGTGTGCGGTAGGGCACATAAGTTACCAAGAATGACTTACGTTGTGGTTTGGGAGGAGGCAGACAAAGCTGGAGGTCTTGTCCCTCTTTCTGAGAACATATGGAAACTCTAGGCAGCAGCTTATGTTGTACCAGTTTCTCTGAGATTAAGTCACAATATAAATACTGGAAGTTGTGTATGACCAAAGTCTAATCATGTCTTTTCCCTCAGAAACCTTCATGCTTTGACATTTGGGCTTCTCCATAATCTGGCACTTGCCCGTCTTCCTACACTTAATTCCTGCTACCCCGTCCTCCAGCTAAACAGTTGTTAACCTTGCTTAGTAGAACATAAGCTTCTTGGGGGTTTTATGTGTCACCTGCTTGGACCTCACAGTGCCTTCCTTGCTCTTAATAAGAGCTCAGTAGTATCATATTTACGAGGTTGGTTTCAAGAGTTCTGTCTTTGGCTGGTACTGACAGAGGTGTCCTCATTATGTCAATTACATGAGCCGGGGAGCGTGGGAGGCTTGGCGGGGCGGGAGGGCCCGGTCTTGCTTTGGGAGAGGAGTTCACACCATGGCATCCCCATGATTGAATGGCGGGGAAGCACCTGAGGAGCTGAGGACCGAAGGATCCTTGGCTGGGACAGGATACACTGGTGAGGCAGAAAGCCTTTACGAGGGTTTTTGCATGTAGGGACGGCTAGGACAGCTAAGTCATGGGCTCGTATTCAGAGAGTTCCCTGCAAGATCCCCAATGGGGCCCTTGGATGGAGGGGTATGTGGGCACGCGTGACCTTGGATGAAAACAAACACAATGTGTCAGCCATCTGTAAGCAGATCCTAAGGGAAGAAGAGCCAGCGTCATTTAACTCTTGTGCTGTTGTTGGTGATGGTGATAATGATGATCGTGCTGACAATTAAAAAGATCATTGTTTTCCTTCTTTTAGTCACATAGAAAAAATCACCACGTGGCAAGACCCTAGGAAGGCGATGAATCAGTCCCTGAATCCGATGAACCTCCACCCTGCTGCCACTCCCACCCCGGCACCCCAGAGGTCCATGGCCGTGTCTCAGCCAAATCTCGGTAAGCCTAAAGCTTTCACCTGGAGGTGAATGAACAAGTGTTAAACCAAGGGGCTCTGGAGCTCAGAAGCAGCTCTGGTTGTCTCAGTGCCTCCTCATGCACCCCAGATAGCTCTTGGGTGCATTACACTGCCACCACCTTTGCCTTCCTTCCTGGCCCCTTTTCTACCACCTCTCACTCTTGCTACCTAGGTTTATGCTAAGGTTACGGCATCTCTTTCAATTGTCTTTACTGGAGTTTTTTGAAAAATTACTTAGGCCTCCTCTCATTCATCCAAGTCGGGTACATACCCCCATTCTGTGAATTTGGTCCCTGAAGACTGCCAAAGGTACAATTCTGGCCTCCAATCCCTTTCCTTCCTTCTTTTATTATAATTATTTTGCATAACGTGTGATTGACACCAGGCTTGGTGCTTTCATGCCTTATCACATTAAACTCACAACAACCCTACAAGGAGTGGTGACATTCCTATTTTATGGATAAGGAAACTTTCCCAAGGGCATACAGCTCGTGGGTGGCAGGGTCTGGAGTTTCAACTGAGGCTGCTCTGACTTTAGAGTGCATTTAGCCTTTATGTGATTTGCAGGTGGCTTCTCAAGACACCTGCCCCGGGACAATGCAGCTCACCCTTGACTTCATTTAGAATGCTTAAATGTAGTGGCGCCTGGGTGGCTCACTTGAGTGTCTGACTCTTTGATTTCAGCTCAAGTCTTGATCCCAGGGTTGTGCATTGGGCCCTGTGCTGAGCGTGGAGCCTGCTTAAGATTCATTCCCTTTCTCTCTTTCTCTCTCTCTGTCTCTCTTGGCACCTGGGTGGCTCAGTTAAGCATCTGACTTCAGCCCAAGTCATGATCTCACAGTGCGTGGGTTTGAGCCCTGCATTGGGCTCTCTGCTGCTAGCACAGAGCCTGCTTTGGATCCACTGTCCCCCTTCCCTGTCCCTCCCCTCCCTCTCAGAAATAAAATAAACATTAAACAAAATAATAATGCATTAAAAAAGCTTCTCTCTCCGGGCACCTGGGTGGCTCAGGTCAGTTGAACGTCCGACTTTGGCTCAGGTCATGATCTCGCGGTTTGTGGGTTCGAGCCCCACGTCAGGCTCTGTGCTGACAGCTTGGAGCCTGGAGCCTGCTTCAGATTCTGTGTCTCCCTCTCTCTTTTCCCTGCCCCTGCTCTCTCTCTCTCTCTCTCTCTCAAAAATAAACTTAAAAAAAAATTAAAAAAAAAAAAAAGATTCCCTCTCTCTCAAAATAAATAAATAAACATTAAAAAAAGTCTCTCTTTCTCTCCCTGTCTGTCCATTCCCTGCTTCTGTGAGAGCTCTGTCTCTCTCTCTTTTAAAAAAAATGCTTAAGTATGATTTTAGAATTGAGAAAAGATTATTTTCTGCTAATTGCCTTTACCTTAGAACTAAAATTCTTCCCACTAGAGATAATCAGATGTGAATGAATACACAGCAGCAACATAACTAATTAGCTTCTGTGGTAGGCATTTTCCCTGCTTCCAAAGGCTAAAAATAGGAGGATACTTTTAAAGTCTTATAAAAGATGATGCCATTTTCAGATAACTTTTCCATTTAAGATCAGATATCCAGATACTGCTTTGTACACAGAATAGTTAATTTTAGCGTGAAAAGAGTCTCTTGTTGGATTTTTTAGGAATGAGCAGGATAAAAAAGGGAGCATTATTCCCAGACACCTTCCTTCATACTGTGACTTAGCCAAAGTGAGTATGAACTCAAGTAAACCCGAGTTAGCTTCAAGTAAATATATTGTCTGTTCTGCCAGGAAGTCTGGATCTACCATTTTAAAGCTTGCAGATGTAAAATATATCCAAAAAGCAAATGACTTGGAATAACTTCTGTTGTGTCCCGTATCTAAAGGGCAGATCAAGGAAAATGGTACAAATGCTTCTACCAACAGTGGTAAACCAAAACTTCCCATGAGTCATTTGTCCCCAATATATAAGAGCTCAAATAGAAAGCAGTTGCAAGTATAGTAAAGAAACCACAAATTAGGTAGCATTAGACTAGTTTCAGTCTTTCTTTTAGCCATCTAGCTTTCATGAAAAATTCTAAAGACTGATTATTAAAGTATTAACTTTAATTTTGTAATGTATTATAATTGGAAAAAATCTTTCATGGACTTGGTTAAAAAAATTCAAACACTTTTTCAAAGCACTGTTCACAAAGTAAACTTTTCTCAGGTCCCCATTCCTTTTTTTTTTTTTTTTAAAGTTTATTTATTTTGAGAGAGAGTGCACGCGCGTGAGCAGGGGAGGGGCAGAGAGACGGTGGGAGAGAGAGAATCCAAAGCAGACCCTGCACTGTCACCACAAAGCCCGATGCGGGGCTTGAACTCATGAACCATGAGATCATGACCTGAGCCGAAATCCAGAGCCAGATGTTTAACTGACTGAGTCACTCCGATGCCCCCTGAATCCCCATTCCTTAGTCCTGGAGTCTTCTAGTGCTTCCAGTCATGGGTATGTGTTTCTTCACGCGAATGCTAGTGTATTATACCTACTGTTCTTCACCTTGCCTTTTCTGCTTCTATATCTGTACATACAGAGTTACCTTCTTTTAAAAGATTTCCTAGTAGTCCCACATATTGATACACCTGGCACCCCCATGTGATGGATATTTAGGTTGTCACTATTGTGTGTTGCACAATACTGGAATGAATATCCCTGTTTATGTGGTACTTGTCTTCATTTTAAAAAATTGTGCAACACGTAGAAAGTGGACTAATTAAAAGGAACTTGAATGCTTGAAACTGTTTAACAATGAAGGCACATGTGGGTCAACCTGTGCACCTGAGCCACCTCTTTCCTCACAGAAGCACAATTGGTTAGTAAAGTATATCTAAACAAATTGTAATCTGAATGTGGGAAACGTGTTTACCTATTCCTGAGTTAAAATACCTTAGTTTCCACATTTCTAATAAATCGAAGCAGTAAATTTCTCAAGACACACATTCTGGGTTTTTTTCCTAATAATATTTAAATATTTGTCAATTACACAGTGTGTTGCTAGCCCACACCGAATCACAGACACGTCCTAAGGATAGAAATATAACAGGGGGGCGCCTGGGTGGTTCAGTCGGTTGAGCGTCCGACTTCGGCTCAGGTCATGATTTCACAGTTCGTGGGTTCGAGCCCCTTGTCGGGCTCTGTGATGACAGCTCGGAGCCTGGAGCCTGCTTCGGATTCTGTGTCTCTCTCTCTCTCTCTGCCCCTCCTTTGCTCACTCTGTCTCTCTCTGTCTCTCAAAAATAAATAAATGTAAAAAAAAAAAAAAAGAAATATAACAGGGAATGCCAAGTGAGCACCAAAGACTGGGGATAATTTACAGAGTCATAATGTGGTCTTAATAATAAGTGATTTACTCAGAATATGTTATTTCAAGCTATAGCTCTATCCGTAGTTCATACTCTTCACTATCAGTGTTTAAAAAATATAAAGAGCAAATCCTTCTACTTTTTGAATCTAGAATTTTGGTCTTTTCAATATAATGTAACTAACAGCTAAGTGAACTTAACTGGTGTGTCTCCTTTATAGGGAGGTATTTATGTATGTATGAAAATGTCAAAATATAGTTAATATTATTATGAGATGATAAAATTAGTACCTTTTATAAGATAATTTTATGCATTTCTAGAACTGTGATATAATCTTTGATATTGCTTAATACATTCAGAAATAAATCTCCTTTTTTTTTTAAAAAAAATTTTTTTTTTTAACGTTTATTTATTTTTGAGACAGAGAGAGACAGAGCATGAACAGGGGAGGGGCAGAGAGAGAGGGAGACACAGAATCTGAAACAGGCTCCAGGCTCTGAGCTGTCAGCACAGAGCCCGACAAGGGGCTCGAACCCTTGGACTGTGAGATCATGACCTGAGCCGAAGTCGGACGCTTAACCGACCGAGCCACCCAGGCGCCCCAATAAATCTCCTTTTTTTGGGATTCTGCTTTACTGTAGTTTAGGTATATGGATTTGGGAATCAGACTGTTAGAATTTGATACATGGCTCTGTCCATTACTAGCTTCATGACCCTATGAAATTACTTAATTTTGCCTCAGTTTCCTTATATGTAAAATGAGGATTATTATCACAGTATGAAGAGATTATATGAGTTTATATGTGTAAAGTGCTTAGATGTGGTGCCTGGGACATAACAAGCTATAATTATTTTATTCTTATTACTAACATTATTCTTTGTGGAAGGAAAACTTTTATTTTCTACTTTATTCAATTTTAGGATGTTAGATTTGAAGATAATTTCATTGTTCATCATAAAAGCTCACGAGAAACAAAAGATTTATTTTGGGCGAGTTAGAGTATAAAGTGCTTTAAATTAGGAACACTGTTCATTACTTTCAGTGAGGATAGCACCCTCTGGTGGAAATATTTTAGCACCCCCCCCCCCCAAGCTTATCCATGGATATCTTATTATTTTTTTAGTACATCTATTCCTGAAATGTAATTTGCAAGTCCAATCATATTTTAATTGGTAGAGAAGAAACCTGTCACTTAAAGGCATTGAGTGACTTTGTAAAAATGGAGCAAATTTTTGTCAGGCTGCATCAGTATCCAGTGAAAAAGCATCTATGTAGGATGGCAGATTTGTTACGTATCTAAACTCACTGACTTTTCAAATGCCTAAGTAAAATGAAATTGACTCTGCAGGAGAGAAATGAAAAAGACAAATTTCTTTTTCTTTTTCTTTTTCTTTTTCTTCTTTTGCATTTTATTTCAAATAACCATCTCTGGCTTGGTCTAGTTTTTAACTCAGATTTTTGTTTTTGTATCTGCCAAATCAGGTTTCCTGTCAGGTTTTGTCCTATTTGATTCTGTCTGAGCACCTTGGTGACCTTTGCATCTCGGTCCCTAGAGATGCCTACTGAATGGAAGAAGAAAGGAAGACCTTGGAGAACTTCAAAGAGTAAAGAGGAGAGATTACCTCTGGGTGGAAGCCATATCGTTTGGGGGCCCACAACTTGCTTAGAATCACAGCTTTTATGTAACAGTGAAGGCAGAAAATGATTATACATATGAAAGTTGATTATATATTTTTTTCATAACACAAACCAGGCAGGACCTTGCATCTTTTAAATGGGTTGTTCTTCTCATTAATCACTATTAAAACCTACTAAATTTTTTGGAAGGGGGGGAAAAATGAAACAGGAAAAAAAAGGACTCTCCCTTTCTATTCTAACATATAGGACAATGGGCTTGGGGGAAAATGGGGCCTGCTAAGGAAATCTGGTTAGGGTGTTAGGGCAGTGATAGGGTTAGAGTGGAGGCAGGAGACCTTTCTGTATAGTGGTTGATGGGAGGAACGTGGAGTCCCAACTGAGTCTCTCTTGGGTTAGACATTTACTAGTTTCGTTTATCAGCCTCTCTGAGTCTGAGTTTTCCTTATCTGTGAAGTGGTGATAATGAGAGCAGACATCCCTAGCTACTGTGATCCCTACCTCATCCAAGTCGTCTTGAGTACCTCAGTACTCAACGTACAGAAAGGCCCCAAAGAAGTATGTTGTTGTAACTGTTATTGGTAGCCGGTAGCCTGATTTTCCCTCACTTTTCTGGCCCGTGTGCACTCTGAGGAAGAGGCTGTGGTGTGCATTGTTACAAAGCCATCCTGTTCCTCCCTCAGGAAAACCCAACCACGATTCCCACAACTTGGATCGTTTGGGCACTTTTGCTCACATGTTGCAAATATAATTTTGTTGACCCCAGACAGCAGTTGGGGGAACATGAGGAGGCGTATGTGCTCGTGACCTGTCCCTTTCTCCATCATATTGTTAACAGGGAGTTTGTGAAGAGCAGGCACACTGAAGTTCCGTGCGAAGGACATTTCCCCCTCGACAAGTGTGCCAGCATCAAGGTTTTCCCGTTTCTCAGCACACAAATAGTTGAATCATGAGGCAACTTAAAATATCCCCGTATTTTAAAATATTACTGCCAAGAGAAAGTGAATTTTGCCCTTTTGGTGATAATCCTAGTGATCATAAACCATGGTGCGCTGGGCTCCTGTCACACATTAACAGACCTCTTTGTTGGAGTGAGGCCCCGACCTGGGGTGCCAGTATCCTCCCAGACAGAACAGGAAAAATAAAGACTGTATAACAACTTCACCAGACTGCCAGCCCTAGCCGGTTCAGAAACTTTTGGTAAAGTGCAGCCAGAGGGTATTTTTAATGCTATAGGAATTTTTAAAATCACACACACACACACACACACACACACACACACACACACACACACTCACGCTCTCACTCACTCTCTCACTCACTCACTCTCTCTTTGAAGATGTGCTGTTCACCAGGCCAGAGTCTAAGTCCTCCCGGTCTGTCTTGATTTGTACTTCAAATTATAAACACATGTGTATGTTTTTCTTTTTTGCAGGGCATGCTTTTCAAGACAAGATGGAAAATCTTGTCTGTGCTCAGTTTGGTAAATTGGCTTATTCTTCCCTCTAGGAAGTGTATAAAAGCACTTAAAAACATTTTATCAGCAAATAAAATAGCTAAGGGACACTGAAGTCTAGTGTTGTTTAAACCACATAGAAAGGTATCCTAAGGTTTGCTCAAAGTGAGATTTATATGTAGGCTATCTTTTTTTGTTGTTCTTTTTCCAATTTTTTTCTCTTTTTTCCTAGTCTAATTTATGTGGTAAGTTCGTGGCAGACACATCTGGCTACTGTGATTTTTCCAGCTCTGATATTCCCTCTACTTTTTGAACTTTGTGGTCTCTGCAGCATAAATTAGCCCAGTGTGCACAAGCACATACACACAAACCCAAAGACAAACTGAAAAACCTTCACACTTTATGGGAGGGGGTAGAGTGATAAGGCATTGGTAGGAATGTGGTGATAGAAAAGTGGGCACATATGGCGGGGAAGGAAGATTGGTGGGCACGGGGAAAAAGGGAAGGGGTTCTGGTTAAAAAGGCTTTTTTTCTTGATTGGAAAAAAAGAAGGAGCGGTTTTCTAAATATCTAAATACCATAGAAATCATTATTTTTGTCTTAGATTTGGAGGAAGCCATCAGTTGTCAAAATTCACTCTATCTAATCAGCCTTATTGAAGACTTCTCTTCTTTGGAGTTTCCAAAAAGAGATTCATTACAGTTTTTTTTTTTTTTTTTTGTCTTTTAGGCTTTTTAAAGATATGTGAAATGAGGGCTAAAACATTACTATTTTTTTTTTAATTTTTAAAAAATGTTTATTTTTGAGACAGAGAGAGGGAGACAGAGAGTGAGTGGGGGAGGGGCAGGGAGAGAGAGGGAGACACAGAATCCAAAGCAGGCTTCAGGCTCTGAGCTGTCAGCAAGAGCCCAATGCGGGCTCAAAGTCACAAACTAGCGAGATCATGACCTGAGCCGAAGTTGGATGCTTAACCAGCTGAGCCACCCAGGCACCCTTAAAAACATTATTAAATTGACTAATTCAGTTACTCTTATGCAATAAAGTGAGATGTAATAGTGTATAAGGAAATGTGTTTCCTTATGTAAATGTGTTTCCATATGTATATTCCATTTATCTTAATATGGATGAATCTTTTTTTTAGATCAGTACAGTTGACCCTTGAATAACGTGGGGTGGGAGACCCAAATTCCACATGTAACTTTGGTTCCCCCAAAACTTAACTACTAATAGCTTACTATTGACCCAAAGCCTTAACTGCTAATGTAAACAGTCAACTAACACATATTTTGTATGTTATATGTATTATATGCTGTATTCTTACAATAAAGTAAGCTAGAGAAAAGGAAACGTTAGGAAAATCACAAGAGAAAATACATTTATAGTACTTTATTGTAAAAAATCAGCACGTAAGTGGATCTATGCAGTTCAAACCCGTATTGTTCATGGATGAATAAATATTAGGTGATAAACACTTACAGATTTTATTATGTGAAATTTAGATAGAAAATCTCCTCTTTGGTAAGAAGTGTCAAGAGCCATGAAAAATGTTTGATGCTACACTTTTCCTAAGAAAATATTCTCTAAGATAAAATTCCTATGTAGTATGCTTAGATGAACACTTTGGAAAATTGTGTACACAAAGAAGGGTTATTTATAATAGCGCCACCCCCAAGTAATTGCCTGCAATACAAAAATAAATGTATTTGTAACCATTAAAATAATAGTTATAAGGATTCTGTGGCACATGGAGAACTTTATTATCTTACTCTAATTTTATAAAGCAGAAAAAATTGTTTATTGTGAACTATAATTTTGTTTTTTAAAAAAAAGACTGTTTAGTTTCTCCTTTCCCACAGACTTTGCTCTCCATCTGTGTATTTCTAGCCCCTAGCCAAGTGCATTATGCATCACAGGTGCACCACTTTGTAGAGTTAATGTATTAGGTAAATCAATTATGTATTTTTGAATGTTAGTAGTGATTATAGTAAGCCTTTTTGATTGGGGGTGATTCCCTTTATTTTCTCTGTAATGTGTTTATATTACCTTTATAATAGCCTAAAGGAAACAAAAAAAAAGAGAGAACCATTTGATGCCTTGAGCATTTTTTATAGAGGGAGAGGAGGATGGGGTTTTGGGAAGAAGGCTCTAGAACCCATGTGCAATCCAGACAAAACCATGAATCCTTAAGGTTCTACAATTGACGGAGTCTGCCATTAACAAACAAGTAATTCCCTAGTCTCTAAGATCAGTGTTTCTCCCAGTGGGGATCCAGATCTAGCACTAGGAAGATCCCTTGGGGGCATTTGTTAAACAGGAGTCTTCAGAATCCAGTCATCTGATTGCTCCTTAAAAAGCAGTCATGGGCTGCTGCTGGAATAATGCCTGCCCCCAACCCCGCCGGGAAATCTTGTTTCAGATGATGTAGATTGGAGTCTGGGAATGGGTGCTGTTTTCAGGTGCCCAGATGACCCTGGTCATCAGCCAGGTATGGGTATGGGGAGCTATAAGAGAATTGTGTGTTTTAGCATAGTGATCGGAGAATGCCATAATAATAAATGGCAGAAACCCACTCCAATGATCCATTCTTTACCTTGAGTTATCTGAAACAAATGCTGAATATGCTCACCAACTTTTTGACTGGGTTCTTTGTCCAAAATAGACATTTATTATGGCATTGGCATCTGTCATTTTGGCACTTGTTGGTGTTAGTATATACATGAGCATTGGATACGGGAATGCTGAAGCCACTTTCCAGAGAGTTTTGACCCCAATCACACCGAGTAAACTTTAAAAACAAGGGAATACATTGTACTTTGGGATCCAGTTTATTGAACTGTATTGTCTAAATTCACTCAGTAAGTGTGTAAGCTCCCCTCAAACTTTGCTTGCTGAGAGTTGACCAGAAAATCAGACCTCTGTAGGGCTAAACTCCTGAAAAATTCCAGAGAGGCAGGCACTTCCTACCCCAAAGGAACGTAGAACCTCTTAGGAAGGGGGTAAAGGCGAGGGAAAACTTTTTTGAAGTCTCTTCTTTGTGTGTACTACCTCCATTATTTACTTATTTTTAATGGAGTCTAATTTTTTCACCAAGCTGTGGGTCTTTGTTGAGAGTTTAAAAAATAATTTTGACAGTTTTTGTAGTATCTGCTGGCTGGCTTCCAGTCTTTTGCCCTCAGGAACTTCCTTGTTGTGGGGAATTTCACCCAGTTAAAGTTTGAGGCGAAGGGATTCCGGGATGGTTTGTCCTTTGGCCACTTGTTCCAAATTAATAAGTGCTGAGTGACATTTGGGCATTCTTTGATCTCCTCTTTGGGGTGCCTGGTGATGTCCCTGCCTGTGTGTGATAATCACCTCCCCCACCCCACATCAACTGGAAGATTGATTTCTTCTTCCTTTCTGGAAGTCTAAATTTATTCCTTGGGTGTTTTGCAGTTGCTGGTGGTCAGGGACAGCTGTTCCACCATGCTTGACTCCAAATAATTCTCTGTGATGAAGTCAGCAAAATACTGCAAGAAGCCAAGAAAACAAAAGTCCTTCATGGTCTTTTCTCATTAAGTGCTGAAGAGAGGAAGATCACCCTCCTCTCCCTGGTTTAAAAAAAAAAAAAAAATCAGGAAAAGATGAGATCCTAAACATATTTGAGGCAACAAGATTCAACAGTGTTCTTTCCCCCATATTATATAATTACTCTTTGGTCATTGTAGAACAGCTGATCAGCAAAAACTGAAAGAATAAAAAAACATTGTAATCTGACCATTCAAAATCACACAATGTTTTCTCATGTAGTATTCTTTTTTTTTTTTTCAATATAAGTGTGAACAAAAAAGGTTGGAAAGTCTTTTATATTCTTTTTGTAGCCCAGTTTTCATTGAACATATCATGAACATCTTTTCATTTCAATTAATATTTTTCTACAGTATTTTTTGATTAGCGGTTTTAATTAGAAAAGTAACACGAAAAATTCAAACAGTTCCAAAGAGTATTCATGAGAAGTAAGTTTCCTTCACACCAGGACCCCCAGTCCTTCTCTCTTCATCGAAAACATTGCTACCAGCCTCCTGTGTGTTCTACAAATACTCTACATACATATGTATGCTTGGGTGTATATGTCTTTTTTAAACTTAACGTATCCTAGAGAGCTTTCTAAATTCATATGTATAGATGTAGTCCTTCTTTGCCAGGAATATATAATATTCTACTATTGATGTACCTAATTTATTTAAACAGTCCCCTATGCTGGATATTTAGATCCTTTTCTAATTGTTCACTGTTACTAAACAGTGCTTCAGTGCTTAACATAATTAACATAATTCCTTTATAATTATGCTGTTTATGAATAAGATAATTTTGCAGAGGTGGGCTTCCTAAATCAAAAATTATGTGCATTTGAAGTTTTAATAGATGTTCTACCTCCCTCCAAAAAGGTTACACCCATTTACACCCTACCAACAGAGTATCAAAATGCTCCTTTCCCTCTATTCTGGCCAATAATGTCCATTATCAGACTTTTTAGTCTTTATAATTCTGATAGGTACAAACTGGATTCTCATTGTTTAATTCATATATATAGTAAAACCTTGGTTTGTGAGTATAATTCATTCCAGAAACATGCTTTTAATCCAAAACACTGGTATATCAAGGTGAATTTCAAGAACCATTGACTCAGTTGTGATCCTGTGACATTCGGTATCACATTACTACTTGTATTGCAAGACATCGCTCATTTATCAAGTTAAAAATCATTAGAAATGTTTGCTCATCTTATGGAACACTGACAGAACAAGTACTCACAAGCCAAGGTTTTACCATATATATATGAATGGACCTGGGCATATTTCTGTTTATAAACCATTACATCATGTTAATGTCTATACAATATTCTATAAGATGACTATGCTATATTTAACCAGTTCTTCTGCTGAGAGACATACAGGTTGATTCTATTTTTTTTTTTTTTACCATTATAAATGATGTTGCAGTAAATACTCCTGTATATAAATTTTTGTGCCTCCCTTTAATTTCCTCATTTTTTCCAGTTTCTTTGGGATGTTTGTTAGTAAAGTATAGGAATTCCTTAAAAAATACAATGTTGAAATGGTTTGCTTTTATCAAACTAAATAAGTAAATGGCTGCAGATTCACCTTGTGTGTTGAGGTGACGGTGAGGGGTTTGATTGGGGCGCTACTTTCTTGTGCAATAAATGATTTAAGGTTGTCAGTACCCAAAAAGCGTATTTTTCACCAGGGACTTATCCTCCCACAAGCTCTGTTTTTCAGCTTGCACATCCATATGTTTTTGACTAAGCCATAAATGGAAGCTATATTTGAAGTTATTTTGCTTCCCAGTACATGTCATACATTTCATTCCATATTATTTTAGTCCTTTTCCTTTCCAGTATTCTACTTCTCAGACACCAGTGAAGAGTGAGTTGTGAGTTTTCCATTTTGCCAAGAGTTACATATTTGCAGAGCTGGAAGAAAATAAAGTAAAAAATATTTTTTAATGTGGGTGATTTAGTCCTGGCTCACAAGACTTTGATTTAGCTACTTCAAAGCGTCCACTTTAAATATCAAGAAAAATATTCCATTTCCACCCCTATCAACTGCTATAAGGTCTGAATGAATTAGAATGGAACTCTAATCTCTCCCCAAGTGGAACTGGATCATCCCATCTTAATAAAATGAGCACTCCGTGCAGCTGCAAATGGAAAGGCTCCTGGCCTCCTGGCCTCCTGGCCTCCATCACTGATGTTTTTCTACTGCTACTGCCTGAGACCCTGCAATTGAGGGATATTCTGTTGGAGACCCCACTTCTCCAGTCTGCAACACATCTCAGTCATTTGTTTGTGTATCATCTTCTCTGTCTCTGCCCTGGTTTTAAATACAGAACTTTTCCCCCTGTAATTTGAGGGAGTCCCAGCGCCCAAACCATATTACAATTGAAGGCTTTGGCCTGACAGGTTTCTGCCTGAAACATACTTCCATGTGTTTACATTCTCTGGTGCCTTTCCCCAGACCCAACTCTGGCCTTCCAGCTTGTCCATTCTTTCTTCTGTCAAGAAGGCCAACGTGGAACAGTTTCTTCAGCTCTGACTCTGGGAAGGGGGGGCCTTTCACTGAAGGACCTTGAGCTTTACAGTCAATTAACTTTTGGAGCTCAGATTCTGCCTAAGAAAACTTGTAATTCTTTAGTCCAGTGTCTTGTTGTCAGGCAGTTATCCAGAACTGTTTCTTCTAAAAGACTGCTCCAGGGGGCGCCTGGGTGGCTCAGTGGGTTAAGCGTCCAACTTCAACTCAGGTCACGATCTCGCGGTCCGTTGGTTCGAGCCCCGCGTCGGGCTCTGGGCTGATGGCTCAGAGCCTAGAGCCTGCTTTGGATTCTGTGTCTCCCTCTCTCTCTGCCCCTCCCCCATTCATGCTCTGTCTCTCTCTGTCTCCAACCAGTACCATAGGGCAATTCCTTCCTGTCGTCCTGGCTCTCTATTTTTTTGAATATGAGATTGTCTTCCTTTTTAAAAAAATGGAGATATATTTGACATAACATTGTAATAGTTTGTTGTACAACATAATGATTTGATATATGTACATATTGCAGTGTGTACGTATTGTAACATATGTACATATGTTACGGAAATGATCACCACAATAAATCTAGTTAACATCTATCACCACACATAGTTACAAAGTTCTCTTTCTTGTGATGGGAATGTTCAAGATCTACTCTTAGCAACATTCAATTATACAATACAGTATTGCTAACTATAGTCACCGTGCTTTATATTACATCCCATGACTAATTTATTTTATAACCGGAAGTCAGTACCTTCTGACAAACTTCACCCAGAATTATTTCCAAATAACAGTTGGGGTTGGGTGTGGAGGTGGGGAGGGTGGGAGGAACAGTGAGTATGAGGTATCAGAATCCTTAGCACATATTGCAACCGGGGTTCTTTCCCCTTCAAACCCTGGTCAGTTCTCAAAACCATTGTTTAGTGGGGGTTTCCTCAAAGATAAAAATGTTACAATACAATGGCGCGTATATGACGCAGTTTCTCTGGGCCCTGCCAGACTGAGAATTTTCAGGCTCCAGGGAGTTTTGGGTGTGTATTGAGAAGTTTTTCTTTCTTGGTATTATTTTTTTTTTTAATATGTCACCTTTTATTTTGAAACAATCTTAAACTTACAGAAGAGTTTCTAGTACAAGGAACTCCCAGATTTGCCTTTGTTAATTGTTTATGTTTTGCCACATTTGCTTATCTTACTTTCTCTGTATGTATATATATATATATTTTTTTTCCTTTTTTTCCTGAACCTTTTGAGATTAAGTTGGAGACCTCATGCTCGTTTACCCCTAAATACTTCAGGTTGTATTTTCTAAAAGAATATGTTCTTACATAAGCACAGTATAGGGATCCAAATCAGGAAATTTAACATTGGTATAGAATATTGCTTTCTAATCCATATCCGTGTATGAAAATTTCTTCATTTGCCACAACAATGTCCTTTCTGGCTATTTTAGTTTCTGGTCCAGGATCTGTTAAGGTTCATGTACTGCGTTTAATTGTCCTGTCTATGTAATCTCTTTTTACCTGGAATGATTCCTGGGCCCTTGTGTTTTTGGATCGTGATATCTTTAAAGAGTATAGGCCAGTTATTTTGTAGATTGTTTTTTAATTTGGATTTGTCTGGTGTTTCCTCAAGGTTTAGATTTCGGTTACACATTTTTGGCAGGAATGCCACATCATCACGAGTGATGATGTGTTCTTCTCATCACGTCCTATCAAGAGGCACGTGATGTCAGTTCATCATAGTATGTGTGATGTTGGCTTTGATCCCTTGGCTAAGGTAGTGTCTGTGGAAGATGGGGGGGGGAGCTTCCTTTGCTTGGGTCAGCTGACTCCTCTAATGAGTATATTCCATAAAGACAGTGCAATATGATGGGATGCTTTTTGGTCCACCACAGGAATGGCCTTAGGTCTGTGAACTCCTTTCCTTGGGATGACGAGCAAACACCATTTCCAGCATGCTAGGTTAAACTTCTCAGAACATTATGTAATTAACCATTAACATATCTGTGTACATATACACACAGAGATAGAGTTTTAAACTGAAACTGATGCTTCCATTCATTTATTCCCTATTCTTGCTTCTTACAAAATACACAATCAGAGAGGGCATATATAAATAATTGAGTCAAGTTGTGGTAAAGGGAGACTAAGGCTGAGGAAATAGTAAAGCCAGGGAGAAAAATGTATACCACAGGCCCTATGCTAGAGGTGTATGCACATTTAGCTTTGAGACTTGGGGGCTCTTGCAAAGAGGAAGATATGTTCAGTTACAGGAATCAAAGAGTTTATGAGGTAAAGGCTCGCCTGGTGTTGAGGAGAGACGCAGTTTTTTTTATATATATATAGATGCCAAAGAGGGAGTTCTCCCTTCAATTTCTCATAAATGATCTAGACATTGCTCTAGGTGACAATCCTCAAAAAAATCTCACAACAGTGAGAACACCAAGAGTTTTAGAAGGAAGTTTTCTGTGACCTTCCTAAACACTGGGCTATGGCCGGATCTCAGAGCACCAGCCAGGAATGTCTGAAGACCAAAACAAGACCACATGCTCTGTTTGATTCAAGGATAAACTTTGGAAAATCCAGAGTTGGAGCTTTATTTGTTGTGTGTATTTTACTTACTTTTGGTTTTAAGAACAAAACCCCCTTGGCACAGCCTCCCAAATAAAACTTAGAGGTATAGGTTTTTGTTTTGTTTTCCTTGGGACCAGAATCTCCTCTGGTAAGTTTTTAAAAGTGGAGCTGCTCTGGTTTCTAACTCCCCTTACCTCCACTCCAAAGCTTACTTATTCCTTTCTTCCTCAAAGATGGCCCGGAACACTCCACAGGGCTGAGAGACAATAGCCCAGAGACACTAATCCCGAGGTGTGTACTCCCAGAACTTTTCCATCTCTGAATTTCTTCAGAATTTTTAACTTACATAATGTATGAAACACTCTGGTGGTTTCCCATGTGGTCTGAGCAGTGAGCGGAAGGGAGATTTCTATCACTCTGGAGTAGAGGTCAACTGCAGTGCTGGCCACAGCCGTGAGGCCCCAGGGGCCCTGCTCCTTGCCCCTCCCACTCCGCTCTTCGGCCACGTGGGCCTCCCTGTTTTGCACAAGTACTCCAAACTGACAGGTTCGCACCTTCCAACCCTAGGACCTCGCACTTACAGTGCCTCAGCCTAGTATGGCCCCCACCCTGATTTTGTGCACTTTATTCACATTTCTTAGATCACACATAACCTCCTCAGTCCTTCCTTAACTTCTGTGCCTAATATACTTCCACATTTATTTGTACAAAGCCCTTTGCTCAAGAATGACATTATATATTTGCTGTTGTCTGTCTCCCTACTAGACTATAATCTCTCGAAGGGCCAGGACTCCTGTTCATTGGTCTCTCTAGCACCTGGAAGCAGTGCCTTGTACGTGGCTGGGGTTCAGCAGATAATTGGTGAATGGATAATTAAATGAACTGTAGAACGCTGGAAAGAAAAAGTCAGCTATAGTCCTAGCATCCAAACACCACCATTATTAATACTTGGATATTTTTTCATTTCAGAGGTAAATGACGTTTTGGGATCACTAGAAATCCTAGAAGAACTAGGGATACATGCACATGTCCCAAAACTTGAATATAGTTTTACCAGATTTCCTAATCCTGCTACCCCTGGTAAAATTCTTTTTTTTTTTTTTTTTTTTTTTTTTTTTGTCCCCTGAGCAGTGCTATCCTGATGCAAAGCACCCACCTGCATCATGTCATTATCTTTGCTAATCTGATTGCCAAACAGTGGCTCGCTCTTACTTTACATTTTTGTGATTCTTGGTGAGGCTGATAATTTTTCTGTGTTTGAATACTAATAGCTTCTTCTATTTCATAAGTTGTTCAAGTTCTTTGACTATTTCTTGGATGTCTGTTGTATGAGCTCTTTAAATAATCAAGATGTTTACTAAAATGATACCTTGTGGAAAGAAAACAGATTAAACATTAGCATTCCACGCTGACAACTTTTTCTCCTCCCCTCTCGTGGGACACAGCTATAGATTCATTTTCTGTTACTTTGCTTGGGTTGCCGCGCTTTGCACCTGGAGTAGTTTTAGAATCATTCAGGAAAGCGAACCAATAAAAAGCTGCAATAAACTCTCTCCTGACTAATGAAAATAAATGCATGAATCAGAGTTTCCATTTCCTGCTGGGATAAAAGTGTACCTATTGTCTGAAGATAATAAAATAGTGTTGGTTTTAGTATTGCCAGGCCATCGAATTAAATTCAAAGACACAAAGATAACTTTGTGGAGCAGCACGGCAAAGCGCCCAATTTCCTCTTTTTCCAACTTAGGTCATTATTTGCCTAAGTTCGCCAGCTTCATAGATGTGCTTCCTGTCATGGGCCACTTTTGATAAATCTTGTGAGGTCCCATAAATCAGATGGAATCTGAGTAGCACATGCTGGTACTGCTTTAGGTGGAAGAAATATGATTTCTTTACAGCAAAAGGATCCAGAAGAAACCAGCATGCCAGCTTGTTCTGGATACATTACATCTAGCTTGTTCTGGATATATTACAATGATGAAAACTGATGGCTGAATCTTTTAAATGCCAAAATATATGCATTTTAGGTCATGCACTTGCTAGGAACACATAAAAACCAGTGTTACAGGCATTTCGATCATGTACACCTCCGAGAGCACAGTTACCTGGATACTTGCACACTGGTCTGTCACCTATACTGCTGTGTAGACAGGTAGACAGGATAGCAAGTGGGAGAGTCATCTTCTGGTACTAATAATTCAGAGTCTCCTGTGAAGCATCGGCCGCTCACAAATCTGAAACTAGAAGAGCTGGGGGTATCTGGAAGACCTAAGGTCCACCTGTCCAATTTGGGGCACCTGGAAGTGGTTTGAAGTGTTGAAACAGTGAGGCCAGGAACGTAGGCATCCGGAGCTCTGTGCCTTATCAACCAAGCCGGCTGAGAAATTGCCTTGTGGTTATTCTCACCCAGAATCAGAATAAAGGGCTCAGTGTGAAGTTGGGATAGTACAGCTTCTTGGTTTAATACTTTACAGATTTTTGGAACCAAATGGACCCTGAAGTGAAAAGTTGCCTTCTTTTTTTTTTTTTTTTTTTTTTTTTTTTTTTTTTTGCTGACCTTGTTGGACGGCTAATACTGTTTCTGGGAAATAAGAGAAACAAGCGGCTCATTGTTGGCAGGAGCTGAGAGAGACACAAGAAGGGCGCGAGACGTGTCTGCAGCCCTTTTTTCCTCTTCATTGTATCGTGACTGAGTCAAGGCTGGACTGTGGCTGGATTTGTCTTTCTACCTCTATAGACATGTGTTTTCCATCAGACAGGGCTGCGTGACACCTGACATTGGCCAGTTCACATGAGTTAAGCCATGTACGGCCCATAAACAGGGAGGAAAAGACCCACAGCTGCACTCAGACACCCTTGACGCTGAAATATTTTTGAAGCTTGATGTGGCTGGGGCTGCACATATGTCAGAAACGATTTACACCTGTATGTTTTGGCTTCTTCCTGTTGCATATCATTACTTTCCAAAATCTGCTGTGGCCAGAAGGTCTAGTGTTACCTGATGGCAGCACCTTTTCTTGTTTAAACCTTCCCGAATTATGAAATGTAACTTTTCAAAGTTATCTGATTTGTAATTTTTTTTTTTTTTTTTTTTAAATACTGAAGAAGTGGGGCTCCTGGGTGGCTCAGTCAGTTAAGCGTCTGACTTCAGCTCGGGTCATTGTCTCATGGTCTGTGGGTTGGAGTCCCGTGTTGGGCTCTGTGCTGACAGTTAGGAGCCTGGAGCCTGCCTCGGATTATGTGTCTCCCTCTCTCTCTGCTCCTCCCCTTCTCATGCTCTTTTTCTTTTTCTCAAAGATAAATAAATATTAAAAAAAAAAAAAAGACTGAGGAAGAAAGCCCTATATCACTTTCTGTAAAACCAGATCATGCAAACATGTGATTCATATTGATTTCATCATTTTGTAGTAGTAAATAAATTACAATAGTCTACATTAGGCTTTTTCATGAAATCGGGAAAAGATAGGGAAAAGGAAACACATCCTTGTCACTGAATTTATTTTTGATTTAATGTTCTATTTATTTTTGAGAGAGAGAGAGAGAGTGTGAGTAGGGGAGGGGTAGAGAGAGAGAGGGAGACGCAGAATCCGAGGCAGGCTCCAGGCTCTGAGCTGTCAGCACAGAGCCCGACGTTGGGCTCGAACTCACAAACCTTGAGATCATGACCTGAGCCGAAGTTGGAAGCTTAACCAACAGAGCCCCCCAGGCGCCCCTCCTTGTCACTGAATTTAAATTGGTATGTTTTGATTATTGAAGGTGAGCAGCACAGGCCAGCGAATGGTGATCAGTGCAACTGATGCCAGCCATGGCATTCTAGCATATTCTGTGGGCTGCCTAGGTGTGTCACAGTCTATGCCTATGATTTGTGCGGAGTCATTTATCCTTCCAAGTATCATCTCTAAAATGAGTGAATTGTTTTAAATTGTGTCCCAAGGTTCCATGCCAGGATTTTAGGGGTATGTGAGTGAGCAGAAGCTAAGCCTTGTTAGTATCTGGACTCCAAAAGCTGTGTCTGTTCAACAGATTTTTAAAATTGGTTTGATATTGTCGTGCGAGAGCTGAGAAGTGCCTGTAGGAAAAGCAGAGTGAAAGCAGGATCAAGATGATTTAGAGAAGATAGTCAAAAGCGCTGCCATTTAAGTGCTCCTTTACCCACTGGCACCAGCTCAGGATCTAGGCTTGCTTTGAATTGAACCCCTGCACATGAGGGTTGCCTCTGCTTCATGTCATACATTGGCTCTGGGGAAGGATCTTATTGCTAAAGAAACATTTGAGAACCTGGTCTACATGAACTCAGGTCCCTTCAGCTTGAACTTCTTTAAAAAAAAATTTTTTTTTAATGCTTATTCATTTTTGAGAGACAGAGAGGACAGAGTGCAAGCAGGAGAGGAGCAGAGAGAGAGGAAGACACAGAATCTGAAACAGGCTCCAGGCTCTGAGCTGTCAGCACAGAGCCTGATGCGGAGCTCAAACCCACAAACCACGAGATCATGACCTGAGCCAAAGTCAGTTGCTTAACTGACTGAGCCACCCAGGCACCCCCCCTTCATCTTGAACTTCTATGGTGATGGTACAAAATAGGGTGAATACATGTAATAGGGTGAATACCAGTAATGAGCATTGTGGAAAAAGTGAGTTTGTAAACCACTAATGATAAAACAGAGCAAAATGAAATGGACGCTGAGCAGAGAACTATGCTCTGGAAGTAAAGAGAAAACAGTGACAAAAATCAAGCACTCGTTAAATATTTACTTGTAAAATTATGGGAGTAATGGTTACTACCAATTTCTGACCCATAAACCCTGAAACTTAGTATAGTATTTAATGTCTGTGCATCAGTAAGGCATATCTGAAGTACACTAAATTATTTTTGTTCTGTTTCTATAAAGAAAGTCCATATCATTGGTGTTGGTTCCAAGGGGTAAGTGGAGACTTGGCTCCTTCTTCAGGTCTTACTTATAAAGAGCACAAATCCAGCTCTCAGGAAGATGAGAATTGGTTCAAATCACCGAAGAGAATAGCTCAGTGTTTCTTAAAGGAGCTTTTCTTCAGCATGTATGGCCCAACCAAGAATCCAACAGGAAAGATTTCCTGACTTTCAGACTTAATCAAGTGCATGCTTATGAGTGATGCAATGCAGTGTCATAAATAGTGCTTGATTTCCTTAAAAAGTTACAGACTAAGTGGAGGAGTGATATTTCTTCTCTGATTATCAGATAGATAATGTGGATGCAAAAGGACGGTCAGCTAATTGTAATCCATGGAGGGCACAGTGAGAGCTAGTCTGGACGGACTGCCTGGCTGTGGTTCTAAATATCAAATGGCTACTTCATACTGGCATTAGTTCCTTTGTAAGGAAACACATTAGAGTGGAAACTGGAAACTTTGGAGGTTCTACTACCATGAGTTACCTCTGGGGCCATGACAGTCACAGCCTAGGGTGACCAATGACCCCATCTGCCTGGGCTCTCCCAGATGTAGCCCTGATATCCTGTGTTGCAGGAAACCCCTCAGTCTCTTGTAAGATCAGGACAGTTGGTTGCCCTTTGTGACAGACCTCAGTTCCAGCATTTGCAGAGTAGGGACAGAAAAATGAAATGATGATAGAGCTTTCTATTCGAATGGTCACGATTCAGGAGCCCTTGTGATACCCTCTTGTAGGGTAGTTATGTGTTTGGAAGGTACTTCTCATGCAATTTATATAAACTTACTAGCCCAGACATCAAACTGAGGAAGTTTCCTGGATCCCAGATCAAGTGTGTATTTGCATATTTCCTATTCACCTGCTTTGAGGAAACTGCCCCCAGGTATTCAAAGCTCTAAGTCAGCCTCTTTGAAGCTCTCCCCTCTCTCAAGGGAAGATGTTTGAAGGATTCTTTGGAACATTTAATGTTATTTTATCACAGAAGCAAGTAAAAAAAAAAACCTAAAAAAATAGGTTATTTTTGAATATATGGAAGTAAAGTTAATGCAGTAAGGTTTTGCTCACCACCTGTGAAAACTGATACACAAGTTAAACCATCTTTGCAATTTTCCTGTTAAATCAGCCTTTGCTTATGGAGAACTTAAGCAGATATTCTGGCAGTCTTTTCTAACCCTTGTTTTCCCTGTGTTTTGCTTTTCTTTGTGTTTTACATTACTTTGTATCATGAACAGTAGTAGGTGACCCTAGGCAAGTAACACCACTTTGTTCAACACTCACCAGGCTGCTGTGTTCCTGTCTCTGGCTCCACGTCCTACACATGTGCTTAGTTGACTGTAAAGGGCTTAGCACGTAGTAAGAACTTAATAAATATTAATTCATCTTCAGTTCAAATTCAACACACTGCCAAGACATCTGCTAAGTTGCAGTGGACCAGCATTTCCCAGTATTCCTGCTCTGGAGAACGCTAGACTTCCAAGTTTGAGAAGTGCTGCATTTTATATCTTCTTCTTGGAAAGTCTCACTGTCTGTTGTTAGAACCTTAAAGGCTCTGAGGAATCCTGCAATAAAATGAACTCTTTTAACTTTATGTAGCCCAACATTTCCCAATCTTATTTGACCATGGAACACCTCTGGAAGCAACTATTATTATTATTATTATTATTATTATTATTATTATTATTATTATTTTAATTCTAGCCTAATATCTATTTGCTCCCATAGAACACACTATGGACCATGGTTTTTTTTTTTTTTTTTTTGGAGTATTTATCCATTTTTTTATATAGCCTATAAAAATTGTCCATTTTTATATACTCTATAAAAATGAATTAATAGTATTGAAGAGACAATGTCCTGCACAGTCCCTGGTATTTACTAAAGACGTGCTTACTACACACACACACACACACACACAGGTTTTTTTTTTAGAATAGTTTCAGGTTTACAGAAAAATTGAAAAGATGGAGTTCCCATATACACTCTCATTCAGTTTCCCATATTATTAACATCTTATATTAGTATGCTACATTTGTTGTAGTTGATGAACTGGTGTTGATACATTATCATTAACTAAAATCCATACTTATTCAGATTTCCTTAGTTTTTACATAATATCTTTTTCTGTTCCAGGGTCCTGTACAGAATACCACATTACCTTTACTTGTCATGTCTCCTTACATTGTTCTTGGCCATGATAGTTTCTTAGACTCTCCTTTTTTTGATTACCTTGATAGCTTTGAGGAGTACTGCTTAGGAATTTTGAGGATTCCCCTCTGTTGGAATTTGATATTTTTCTCTGATTAGACTTGAGATGATGGGCTTTGGGGAGGAAGTGCTGTTTTTGTCACATCTTATTGGGGCTCCTGCTATCACTATGTCTTATCATTGTTGAGGTTGACCTTGATCATCTGGCTGATAAGTAAGAGTTCTCCACTGTAAAGTTACTATCCCCCTCTGCCCATTCAATACTGTACTCTTTGGGAGGGGGTCACTATACACAAACTGCTGCTAGGGAGCAGGAGTTTTGCTTCCCCTCCTTGAGGACAGTGTATTTACATTAAATCAGGAGATTTGTCTTTTCTCCCTCCATGTATTTATGTATTCAGCCTTGTGTTTATATGAGTGTGAACTCATGGGTATTACATTTTTATGGAACTAATGAACCACAGTCATCAACATGTGACACTTTCTCCATTATTGATAGAACACAGTTCTATCACAGATCAAACACAGTTGTGGAGTAGGTGCTGGGGTGCTCCCCAAATCCTAGAGTGGTTGGGGAGGCCTTCTCCCTCACTTAAATGGAATTGTGCCTCTGACATGTTGACAGAACCATGTGTTTTAAAGGTTCAACTTAAGGGGTGCCTGGGTGGTTCAGTCTGTTGAGCATCCTACTTCGGCTCAGGTCATGATGTCGCGGTTTGTGAGTTTGAGCCCTGCATCAGGCTCTGTGCTGACAGCTTGGAGCCTGGAGCCAGCTTCAGATTTTGTGTCTCCCTCTCTCTCTGCCCCTTCTTTGCTCACACTCTGTTTCTCTCACTCTCAAAAATAAATACACGTTAAAAATAAACATAAAACATAAATAAAAATAAAAAAATAAATAAACATTAAAAAATATAATAAAGGTTTCAAAGTGCCAGGTATGGTGACCCCTCAGCTGCGAAGTTTGTCAGAAGGAAAAAGAAGGCTGAGAATGAGGTGAGAAATGTATATGTAGCTACAGACTTTCCTCTTTTCCCTCCCCAGACGCACAAGTGAATTGGGGAGGAAGACTTGAAGGGAATAAAGTAATTTCTGTGTCTTTCTAGGTCTTTGGCTTTCAGCACACTGTTGTCCTTTCCATAATCTACTCAGAGCCAGCTCCATCCAGGCCTGTGATGAATTTTGTAGTTGAACCTAACCCCTTAACATTTTGTTTTCTTCACTTGGCATTGTGTGTGTGTGTGTGTGTGTGTGTGTGTGTGTGTGTGTGTGACCAAAGCCTATTTTTAAAATGAGGGAAGCAAGCCCAGGACACAGAATGGCAAGTCACTGAACCTCTTCGAGGCCAAAAAGACGTTTGTCAAACATTCCAGGAGGTGCACTGGGCAGCCTCTGATTCACTGGCCTCCCTCGTAGTCTGCAGCTCCTGGCTTGGAGAAGCCGCCAAAGCACTTTATGGGCTATTGCTTTCTATTCCCTTGTGCTGTAAAAGGCAAAAGTTCAGGGGTGAAGCCTTTGCCTTTTTTTTTTTTTTTTTTTTTACATATTTGTTTCTTAGGTAGCAAATGATATGTGGGCTTAGAACTGAGTTCAGGAACCTTCCTCCTTGAGCCTACTCTTGGGTCTTTGTAGAAGTGACCAAATGTTTTTGCTGGAACAGTCCAGAGGGCTCACCAGTGTACAATGCCCTCAGCAGCATTAACCAAAGGGTTATATCCAACGTGGATACTCAACCCCTGCCACACCCCATTCCCATGTTGACTGTTTATTTCACCAAGGACACAGTCATTGAATTAAAAGGGTGTTTGGATCTCAGATGCTGTGGAGTTTGTTTTACTCTGTGTTTTCTTTTATACTAAATGATAGCAGTGAAATGTTTCTGGCCACATAGCTACAGAGCATGGTTATACTGATTTCCAAAAACAGAAGAGAAAGCCAATTATTGAAGGAGGGAGAAAAAAAGAAGAGATGAAAACAATGAAAAAGATAAATGTGGGTTTAAAATTAAATTCTGACGCTTGGAAGGAAAAAAAATAGATGTCTCTGCTTTAGTTTTCATGCATTCCTGCTTCAATGGAGAAATCTTCTGTTTGGGTTATTCCTTTCTGTGGGGACTGGCAAAAGTCTAGAGCTGATGAGGTCTTGAGCTTTTTTGAGGCATTTAATGGCAGTCTGCCCTTAACTGGTTTGGCCTCAGAAACTGTATTTTGGATACTCTGCCCCCCTCCTTTTTTTTTTTTTTTTTTACTGAACTATTGTTCTCTCCCTAAAATGTTCTGGAATATTATCCCAAGATGTGTTCTATTCATTGCAGATTTACATGTTTTGCCTTCTCGTGCCCTCCTGAGGTCCTCCCCTCTGCTTATCTTTGTCTTTTGCCCCCATTTTCTCGGAATAGCTAGCAAAAGCAGTGGTTTTAAAGAACCTCAACCATCAGTAACATTCATGAGCTGCAAGCTCAGAGAAGGTTAATAGTTCGAAATCAATTGACTAGATGGAGCAGAGTGGCAGGCTGAATCATGGGCACCTCGGTGGACCCAGGATACCTGGCTTCTAGGCCCCTGACCATTTTATGACCTTGACCAAGTCCACTCTTCCTTTGGGTGCTGGTTTCTGTCTTCTGTGCAAGGAGGAGCTGTACCAGGTGATCTCTCAGCTTTAATGATCTTGATAATATTCTTAAGCCTTATTTGTTGCTTATCAGATAATTTGGGGGTTATCTCCTTGAGCTCCATCAAGAAAATACTGAGTTTGATGCATACGTGACCACGTTTTTATTTTATGGTTTTACTTTTATATTTTTTTGTTTTATATAAGTAATAAATGCACATAGGAAAACTACAAAATGGTACAGAGGAAGAAAAAGAAGATCTCCTCCCAACTCTGACCCTTGTTTTCCTCTCCAGAGGCACCCACCAGTCTCTTGTGTATCCTCCTAGAGAGATTTGCTGTGTATGTATAATATGCTCTCTAGGGGTGGCTCAGTCGGTTAAGCGTCCGACTTTGGCTCAGGTCATGATCTTGCGGTTCACAAGTTTGAGCCCCGTGCCGGACTCTGTGCTGACAGCTCAGAGCCTGCAGCCTGCTTCGGATTCTTTGTTCCCTCTCTCTGCCTGTCCCCCATGTGCACCCTGTCTCTCTCTCTCTCTCTCTCTCTCTCTCAAAAATAAATAAACATTTTAAAAAACAGGCTCTCCCTTTCTAACTGCAAGTAATAGCATGCTCATGCATATAGTTCTATCCCTTCAATTTCTTCCCCCCTCGGAACAGTGTTTCCTCTATGTTGTTCATTTAAGTACCCACAGAACTCCCTCATTCTCTGGAATAGTTCTGTAGAATTCCTCTGAATAGATGGATCATCATCTCCCTTTGGTGGATAGAATTTTTAGTCTTTTGCTATGATAGACAGTACTGTGGTGAATCTTCTCATACACAATCCTGTTGGTGTGTGTGCTTGACCTTGAAAACAAACTCTTGTCTAAGTTCCCCTCTTGTCCCGTCACTATAGTTAATAACTGGAGATGTGTAGTCTGCATAATCAAATCTAAATTAAGTGGAAGAAAGCAACATCTCCCCCGTTCCTCCCTATTGATGTCTCTGTGAGGTCTGGTGTTTGGAAGACGAGCCAGGGTGTGGTTCTCGAAGAGCTCTCCCAAGTCTTCACCTCCCCCAGATAAGGAGGCAGACGCTAATAAAATCTGCTGAGCAGCCTTTGGTTCTGTGTGCAGTTGAGAAACAGTCCATTGTGAATGAACTCGGGGCAGTCTTTGAACACTGACAGGGCAGTTTTCCCGAATCACTGAAGATGGCCTCGCTCCAATGTCCTATCATTAACTTACCGGACCCCAGACACTTTTAAAAATTAATAACCTCTGTACTGCCAACCAACAACCTAGCTTTTTTAACCTTCTTTCTCCTAGTCTGGGGATTTCTGATTGGAAATACTCAATTCACAGATTCTCTTTTTTGTCTATAGCAGTTATGGCAGAAAAAAATAGGAGCATACTTTCTCAGAAGTTCAGAAATGACTGTCCCTGGAAATAATCACTGTTCTTCCATCTAAGCTTCCTTCTGGCCTGAAAGAAGTCTTATGGATTAAGCCTTTCCGGATATGTGGACTTTGTCTCACTTTAATCTGTATTTTAAGAGCACTTTCCCCCTGTGATACAGTGTGTGCACAATCCCTGACCCCTTACCCAGGCCTTCTAGTAGAGTTTGTAAAATGCTCTAACAGTTTCTAGAATTTCATTCGAGAAATGAAACACTCATTCCCATTATTTTGCATCCATTGTGGCTGTGCTTCTTTTCTCTTCTCCAACTGAGAACATAAGAAATTGCCAGCTGGTTCCATTCATTCATCCCACGGTTTTACTGCGTTTCCCTGTGTGCCAGGAATGGTGCCAGAAGGTGAGATTTCTTTATGGTGAGCTCAGTTTAGAAAGGAAAGCCTGCACCTGATTAGGCAGAGTACTCCACAAGCATCCTTACCTCCCCTTCAGGAGCTCGTTAGCTCCTGTCCTCATCAGCAGACAGTTGTCCACCTTTCCGGACCTTCCTCAAACCCTTCCCGTTTGTAACGCAGACAGCTCTGGGCCCAGGGCCCTGTGTTGATGACCCTGCTGTTTCAGTGGGAACTTGCTTGCTATTGAAGGCAAACCGTGGTTAGCAGGCTGTCCTCAGTTTCAAGCAGCTGTTACTGTTCTTCACTGTAAGGTGTGGCAGAGGGTGGCCAAGGATGTTTGGAAGATCAGGTAAGACAGGACATCAGGAGGCCTCCACGTTGACTCTGGTTCTACCTGCTGCTAACCAGAGCACAGCCCTTTACCTCTCCTAGGTTTCAATCTCTTCTACAAACTAAAGCGATGGACTAGATAATTTCTAAGAATCCTGACAAAGTCGAACACTAGCATTCCACAGCTCCACATATAAATTCACCTCATTTCTTCACACATTCCTTCCAACAGCCTGTTAATTCCTGTGAGGGCAGGAGCTATTTATCCAACGACAAGCCCAGTGCCTGGCACACAGGAAATGCAATAAAGATTTGAGTGGGTTATAAATAAATTTTTAAAAAAAGAATGTTTTTACCCTACCTCTACCCCCATCCGGAGGAAGTTCCTGCCGTGGAATTAATTGTTGCATGAGGAAACCAATTTGTCTCCAGAAAATCTGTGTTGGTATCTTTCAAGTGTGTGTGTGTGTGTGTGTGTGTGTGTGTGTGTGTGTGTGAGGGGTCTGCATATACATTTAATATATGGTTGATTAGGCTACTTTAAAATTCATTTAAGAAAAGTTAGTTATAAAATATGTTTCTATGTGATGTCCATATAGCAAACCAAAGACCTAAAATATTTAACCTTTAGAGTTTAAACAAAATATGTCTAGGCACCTGGGTGGCTCAGCTGGTTAAGCATCCGACTCTTGATCTCAGATCAGGTCATGATCTCAACGGCTCATGAGTTTGAGCCCTGCATCAGGCTCTGCACTGACAACATGGAACTTGCTTGGAATTTCTCTCTCTCTCTCTCTCTCTCTCTCTCTCTCTCTCTCTCTCTCTCTCTCTCCACCCCCTCTCTGCCCCTCCCCTGCTCACTCACACTCTCTCTTTCTCAAAATAAATGAATAAACTTAAAGATACCAATAATTTTCTTTTTTAAAGATAGTGATCCCAAATGTAGCAAAAATCAGGAGTTTTTCCTCAGAAATGAAGTATATAAAACTCTATGTTGTTTTGGTTTCTAATCTAAGAGCAAATAGAAACCAAAAGCATGGTTTTCTTTATTATAGGACATTGCCTAGGCAGAAGTTAAGCACATTTAACTGGTAAATTGTTTTAAGAAAAACTAGCACTTTTTAAAAATACTTTTTTTGTATGTGGGAATGCCAATTATAGAATTTATTGAAGGATTTTAAAATTATTTTTTTCATTTTTTTAATGTTTCTTTATTTTTGGGAGAGAGAGTGAGACACAGGGTAGGAGAGGGGGACACAGAATCCAAAGTGGGCTCCAGGCTCTGAGCTGTCTGGACAGAGCCTGATGCAGGGCTCGAACTCACAAATCATGAGATCATAATCTGAGCCAAAGTTGGACGCTCAACCAGCTGAGCCACCCAGGTGCCCCCGGGGGTACCCTTTGTGAACAAAGCATCAGTAGTCTCCTGCTTCTGTGTAGGTCCCTAGTCTAGGCACTTTGTTTTACGTCTTTGCTTGTGAATAACTCATCCATCCTAGATATTATTGTCCACCATTGTGTATCTGTAATCTCATGTCCTTCCTAGCTCTGCTGTAAGCATGGAGCTTGTCTGAGAAAGTGCACACACACCCAGATGTCCTACTGAAAATTAAATCATATGTTGTGGTAACCATTTGTGGAATTTACTTTTGACCACTATGTTCTTAAAGGCTTAAAATACGCTCTAGACACGGGGAAGGTGTGAAATAATTTTTAACAGGGCACAAATGCTGAGTTAATTGAGTCAGGAGTAGGGCCAGTATCTGAGCCTCCATGAATTGAATTAAGGTAGTAATTACTTAAACATTAATGATTAACAAGAAAGTACTTTGGAAGGAATCTCAGGAATCTATACTTCAAAGCAGAGAGCATTCTGATGCGCTCTTTTTGATAAGGTATTATAGGCCCTGTTCATTAATCTCCTGCACGTTCTCTCTTATAGTGATGAATCACCAGCACCAACAGCAAATGGCATCCACTACCCTGAGCCAGCAGAACCACCCTACTCAGAATCCACCAGCAGGGCTCATGAGCATGCCCAATGCATTGACCACTCAACAGCAGCAGCAGCAGAAGCTTCGGCTTCAGAGGATCCAGATGGAGAGAGAGAGGATTAGAATGCGCCAAGAGGAGCTCATGAGGCAGGTATGGCCTTCTGTGGTGCCTGCTGGAGGCTCTGTGATCTTTGGTGCCAAGGCTGGAGGGTAGGTGGCTGCTAGCCTTCAGGGTAAATCTTTCTCTAGAAGCATTAAAGGCCCAAAGCCTACTCCAAACCGTATGAGTAGAACCCAGTTTTTTCTCCCAGCATCTACCTGCATTGTCTTTGTAGCCAAACATATGAGTACAAGGACTAGAGGTGTTAGCATGCTGCCTTTGAGTTCTACTGCTAATCGTTAGAAGGAAAGGAAGACTGTGTTCCAATTATCTATTGCTGTGTAACATATTATCCCAAAACACAGTGGCTTAACAATAGCCATGTTGTTATATCCACAATTTTGTAGGTCAGGAATCTGAACAGATCTCAGCATGTAGAATTCTGCTGTACATAGTGTTGACAAAGGCCGCCTAGTGCTATTCAACTGGTGGGGGGGTTGGTCTGGAGGGTCCAAGATGGCTTTACTCAAGTGCATGGCATCATGATGAAGATAGCTGGAAGACTGGGCTTGGTTGGGACTAAAACCTGGAGCATCTAAATATGGCATCTCTAGCTAGCAAGGCAGTCTGACTAGTAGGACATATTGCATAGCAGCGTGGGTCTCCCAGAGAGAATGTTCCAAGAAACAAGAAGTAAAGCTGCCAACGTCTTACGGTCTGGTTCTGAAAACTGTCACCAAGTCACTTCTGCCATATGCTCTTGGTCAGAGAAATCACAGATTTGCCCTAGATTAAAGCAGATAGTAGAAGGGGATGTTCCATGGACAAAATGACAAAGAATTTGCAACCGTCTTTGGTTTACCATGGAGCATAAAAAAGAATTAGGGAAAATTGAGGGAGAATGAGAAGGAAAATGTTTGCATATGGGCTCTGATAGAGTGGGTATTGATCAGGCACCTTTGTGCCATACTCCATTCATTCATTCTTCATTCAGTCAGTCAGTCACTCAGTCAGCGGATAGAATGTTGCTGTATGTTCTCTATGGGTCAGGGTCAATGCAGCATTTCAGAAAATGAATAAAAGACAATCTCTGAAGGAACCCACAGTTTTCTGCTTCCTTGGTTGCTTGGTCTGTGTGAGAACAGAATTATTTCTTCTGTGTTGTAAACTAATGTAGCCTATGTTTTTAGGTCTCACAAATCTTGCTGGCTACATTTTAGGGAAGAAAGCTTCCGTTTATTGTTCTAATTCTTCAGACTTTCCTTTTTGACTCACATGAAGCAAGATACATGGGTGGCTTCCTTTCACTCGTTTAAGGAAATGAGTAGTTTTAACTGTTCCAGAGAGCTTTCTTGCAAATGTTGTGGGGATATCATGGTAAACACAACTTTTTCTTTTAGTTACATCTCAGACTTTAAAAAATATACATTGACATCTATAAATGAATAATGTATTTATCATGAAATAAATTCCAGGATGAAAGTATGTATACTGTGTGAAGTTTTAAAAACATGGTGAATTAAAATAATTCTTTAGACACGGCCTTTGAAAATGAGGGCAATGAATATAAATTATGTTTTGTTCTTCAGTAGAACTATCCTCTGGATTTGAGGAATACAACTTCATAATATAACTACAGTTGTGCCTCTTTCCCTGAGGATTTACATCTGAATTTTCATGGTTATTTCAGGGTAACAGTTGTTTATTACTGTTTTTAGATATACAGTATCATGTTTCTTAGCAGGAAGTAATTGTATTATTTTTTTGTCTTAGGATAATAATCCCATTTGGGATATTTTTTCTATTTTATAATATACACCAAATTAAACAGTATTATAGTAGCATTTATAAGCTTTCTCTTAGTTTTACATTTAAATAAGCTTTAGTGAGTTTTTTCTTCTTACACAAAGCTATCACCATTCTGCAAAGAACTGCTTGTTTCTCAGTTTCTGCCGCTTTCTGTGTTTCTCTTTCTCTTGCCCCACCTCTTTCTTTCCCACAGAAAGTATTTCTGCAAAGGGGTGGGAAAGAGTGCCCCAAGTTGTTTCCTTTATTCCAACCATAGGTGCCTTTGAACCAGAACGTAGTATTGATGGTTCGTATTACAGAAATGCCAACCAAGTTCATTAAATACTGATCCCTTGAGGCTGTGGGACTAGGAGCATTTTGCTGCATCATATTGTGCAATTCTCCTGTACAGCACAGTGGGGAGAAACGTCCAGATTTGCTCATGGAGGCTCACATAGTTCACACTGCGCGCGCGCGTGTGTGTGTGTGTGTGTGTGTGTTGTAGTTAGGAGGAGGAAAGGAGATGGAATGGATGGTTCTGATGTCTTTTTATTTTCATTATGGAATATAGGAAAAAAGGCCTGAAGAAACGTTTTAATTGTGGAAGGTCTCCCCACTCCCATCCAGAGGCAGCCTGCTACTCAGTGTCAAAGATTCTGTTTAAGGCCATACAATAAAGTGCTGGAGTGTTCTCTGATAGTTTTCTGGGGCACTTGCCAAGATGCCTCATTGTTCAGGTGTGGATTATGTCTATCATCTTGGGTTTTCTTTACTTCTTCTCCTCCTCTTCCTTCTTTTTTTTTTTTTTTTTTTTGGTGATTTTTCTGCCTCACTATTTGCACTTAGGCCAGGGCAAGGACAGGGAAATGGACTGTCAATAGAGGTGATACTTGGCTCACCTGTTTAGCTGCCTTTTAGAATTTGGTAGAAAACAGGAATAAGGATAGAGGAAATGGTGGTCCTGATGAGGGCTGAAGATTATCTGTAGACTTCCAGTTGTTCATCCTGTCCCACTGCCGTGCCCTTGGTAGTCAACAACTGTCTGAATAGTCTTTGCTCCCTGGGCAGTTTGTAATGAGCGTGGCTCTCCTCTTGCTTCCCCAAGGGCACGAGCTGTACAGGCTGACTTCTTGGGGGCCTTGCGCTTCAGGCAGCCTTGACCTACCTGCATTCATCACGAGAGAATTTCCAAGAGAGAGGCCCCTTTCCTCTTTCTTCTTTCCTTTTTCGTTCTTTCTTTTACATTTTTTTTTAACATTTATTTAATTTTGAGCGACGAAATGTGAGCGTGCATGAGTGGGGAAGGGGCAGGCACAGAGACGGAGACACAGAATCTGAAGCAGGCTCCAGGCTCTGAGCTGTCAGCACAGAGCCTAACATGGGACTTGAACCCATGAACTGTGAGTTCATGACTTGAGCCGAAGTCATATGTTCAACCGACGGAACCACCCCAGCGCCCCAGGAATCTTCTAAAGTAGGAGAGTTTCATTAAAAATGGCCCCTACAGTTTGCCTTGGCTGCTATAGCAACAGTTGAACTTCTTGTATCCGATAACTGATGAGTTATCTTGGAATGTTGGCAGGTGCTCCAAGCTAAGGGGTGCCCCAAAAAAGCACAGGGGAATCCCAGCCAGGTCTGTGGCACACAGTCATAGTAGGAAAGTGAATGTTACCCTGCTTTCAACAGGCATGTATCACACACATTGTGGAGAGTGAATTTTTGTGACAGACATTCTCTCTTGTCCATGATCATGAGAGTTTTATTTTGCGAAGTTTCCCAAACAAGAAGAGGCAGCTTCAAGTTGATGAGCAAAATGGCAACTCTAGAAAAGAAAGCAATCTCAGTTGAAGCTGTGCTTCCCAGTATCTTCCTATTGTTAAAAAATAAATTTGAATTCAGTTTGTGACATTTTTTTTCTTTTTAATGAGAAAAATATAATGTTTTTAATTTATTAAAGATATAATTGACTAGGGTTTTTTTTCTGATTGAGATGAAAGAAAGCATGCACTAAGTGAGAGAGGCGGGTCCAAAAAAGGAACATACACTATATGACTCCATTTATATGACATTCTGGACAAAGGCAAAACTATAGGAACAGAGAATGGAAGTGGTTGCCAGGGTTGGGGGTTGGGGGGCTGCCTGCAAAGGGGCAACACCAGGGAATTTTGGAGCTGGTGGCACAGTTCTGTAGCTTGATTGGGGTAGCTATTTCACAACCCCATGGATTTGTCAAAACTCAGAAATGTACACCGCAGGGCCCCTGGGTGGATCAATTGTTAAGCATCTGACTGCAGCTCAGGTCATTATCTCACAGTTCGTGAGTTTGAGTCCCACATCCGGTGATCTCGAGCCCAGCTTTGGGTGAGTTTGTGCCCCGCTTCGGGTAAAACACGAACCCCACTTCTGGTGAGCCCCGCTTCTCTCTCTCTCTCTCTCTCTCTCTCTCTCTCTCTCTCTCTCTTTCTCTGTCCCTTGCTTACTTGCACCCTCCTCTCTCTCTCAAAAATAAATAAATAAAATAAATAAAAAATAAAAAAAGAAGTGCCTACCACAGAGTGAATTTTACTATATATAATTAAAATAATAATAAAGTGAAATCATCATACAAGAAAGACAAAACACATTCATTGTAAAACAATGTTTAAAATACTCAACAACAAGAACATAAGAATCACTCATACTCTTACTTTGAGAGGGTGGCTGTGAAGATGCTGGTGATTCCTCTCCAGTCTTTGTATGTATCTGTGTGTATGCTGTGTTTTTTTAAAACAAAATTGGTAGCATGTCATACTCCCATTTTGTTATCTCTTCTTCTTAATATATCGGGAAGTCATTTATTTATTGTGTATCAGCCATGGAAGTTGTGCCGTGACTTTGGTTGTATGTATTGTAAGCTGCCTGGGATCCTTTCCACAACGGGGCTGGACATAATTTTCAAAATACCGTGAACCACACATGCCCTCAATAACTGTAGAATATTCTGTTACAGCTTAAAAATCACAGTAGTTGCTCAGTATCATAAAGGGCATGTTTGCAACTTTACCCGATGAAATGGAAAATTTTGGTAACTGGTAAGAAATTGAGAAACAGGCCTCTCAGTCACTATTTACTCATCGAGAAGAACAATCCCTTGACATGAAAACAGAGTCATGACTTTATCTAAGCAGAGTATTTCTTTTCATGTGTATTATTCTTTTAAATATGAAGCTGGGGGGGGCCTTCTGCCTTGAAGATTTTAACCTCAAGGGCTTCCTGTCAGCCCCCTGGAAGATTCTTAAGTGGAGAAGCCTTCGCTCCCCCTTGTCCCTTCTCAGGGCCTGTCTTGTTGAGAAACCATTATTATTCCTAGACGAATTCAGCTGTGCTTTTACCCTTGTCTGTCTCATAATTGGAGCTCCGTGGACGGGAGAATGTAGCTTGTCAAACAAAACTGCTGACTAAGCCTGGTCTCTCGTTGCCAGGGCAACGGGGATGGGGACAGAGGGTTTGGGCGGGAGGCCTCTTTTGGAATTCTTCTGGCAGGTCTCACAGATTTCTGTTAGGCCTGACAGCCACTACTGGGTCTGGCTGGCCAGCTGGCCGGCCTCGAGCAGCCATTCCTGACTGTGGGCCCAGGAGGGACACACCCGGCCCTGAGCAGCGTTGCTCTGAGAGAAGGATCTGAAGTCTGGTTTTTGTCATGTGAAGAATAGCTATGTAGAGAGGTTAAAAAGTGTCATATGATGGCAGGTCGTGAAGCATAAATGGTGGCTGTTTCATAAAGAGTCTTTCCTTCAGAAGGTATAATTTAACTTTTCGAAAAGCATTTCATAGAATTAGGTTTCAGGGTCGACTGTTGTCCAACCAATATGTAAATCTACCTATGATAGCCGAGCTACTTAAGTTCATTCATTCATTTGTTCAACAAACGCTCCAGGTGCTGTGCACGTCAGTGAGCACACAGACGTGGTCCCTCCTTTCTAGAGAGCTTCAATTCTAACTTCTGTCAGTGTTTTCGTTTGTCTACAAGTCCCAGCAAACACTCCGTTTTCTAAAATGTCTCGGTGCTCCTATGTTGTTGAGAAATAATATCAATTCTTTTTACAAGGACCCTTTTTAAAAAACGGTATAAACTGAACACATGTTTAAAATAGAGGGTCACCAAGCTTGCACAAAGGAAAAACACAGCTTCATACTTCTGATCTTAATAAGATCACCAGGGTATGAAGAAATAGACCATTTCAAAATCCATTCAGCAGTTGTTGTTTTTTTGTTTTTTTTTTTTTCTTAGTGAAGAGAGAATATCTAAATTGTAATGCTTTCCTTAATATGATTCTAAGGAGCAACAGAGATTATAGAATAACACAAGATAGTTGTATACATACTGAATGGAAAGATTAGCAAACAGGCCATGGTAATCAATGGACTCAACAAATGTTTTCCCCAAAGTGTGAGAGTTTCGACTGTTCTTTCATAGCGGCAGTCTGGCAGCTGAGAATGTATGATGAGGTATTTGAAAAAGGGAGGCTCCAGGAAATGTGACAATGAATTTCTAGAATCTCTTGGCATAGAGTTAAAAAGAAATTTACATTGGGAAAATTTTTTTTTCCTCTAAAGAAGGTAAATAATTCAGCATTCTCCCTCAAGTCCCTTAGGGTTTTGGCAGAGACAGCAACTCTTCTGTACCAGAGTAACTATTTTAATGTTAGGATTTCAAAATATTGTCTTTATTTTATTTTATTTTTTCATTTGTTTCTACTCACCCCACCCTTTATAATTAAAACAAGCCAATCTTCCAGTTTTGTAGAATCCCTGGCCACACACGCTAGAATCAAACAGAGCGCCCTCAGAAGGGGTTATTGTCATTTGTTTCTCTTTGAAGTACATTCCAGTGAGGGCAGGAGCTGGCTGGCTGCAGGCATGCCCTCATCCAAGGATGGACAGGGCTGCAGGATGCTTTCAACTGCTGTTTACTTTCTCACCTCCTCTGTTGATTTATTCCACAGGCAAGCTGTAGGCCAGTGGGGAGCTGGAAGGAAAGGAGCTTTGAGGTTTGCTTCCCGGGACATCTTCAACTTACAAATCAGCATTTGTCTTTCACATCCCTCACTCTGTTTTACACCCACCCCCTTCCCCAGCTGCTAGGAAAGGAGTTTGTTGTTGTTGTTGTTGTTGTTGTTGTGTGTGTGTGTGTGTGCGTTTTTTTTTTTTTTTAACCCACTTATAATTATTCATCTCAGGGACCTGGATGAACAACCACAAACTCTGAATGAGATTCTCAGGCCCTTATTTTGCAACAGGCTTTCCACCCTCAGCTTGGATAGAGAAAAATAAAGTTGTGGTAGAGAAGGGTAGGGGTGGGGTTACTAAGGGCAGCTTTCCAGATCTTTCTGAAACTGGCCTTTAAAATCTGAACTTACAACTTGATGTGTTGTGAATTCCCAGGACACTAGCTCCACCCATATACGTTGAAAAGGAGCATAAAATATGTCCAGTTCAGGGAGGGAAACTGTGTTCAGGACAGATAAACAAGCTGTTTCATCCAGTCCTCCTCTAAACTGCCTAAAGGAAGGGGGTTGGTATTTCCATTTTTTAGCTGGGAAAATAGGCTCAGAGAAATGAAATAACTTGCCTACGTCCCACAGCCAGTAGGTGAAAGAGCTAAAACGTGGAGGTCTCCTGACCTCAACCCTTGGTTTTTCTTTCTCTGCCATACACTGTCAGTGTGGTGGATACAAAAACAGACTCTGGAGATACATCTTGGGAAGGTTGCTTAACTTCTCCAAGCCTCAGTTTTCTCATCTGTAAAATGGAGACAGTTGGGTTGTCCTGAGGATGAAATGCTAAAGTGCCCAGAACAGAGCTCCGCACATAGTAAGTGATATGCAAGAGTTGGCCAACATCTCTGCCTCCTCAAACGTGTAACACTATCAGTAACTTATTCTGTTGACTGCCTCAGTGGGCCAGGTTCTTTATAAATGTGCTTTTAAATCTTTTTAACAGCCCTGCAAGATGACTCTTTTATAAGCAGTCTTTTTTCCCCCCAGATGAATAAACTGTCAAGAAAGATTAAGAATTTAGCCCAAGATGTTATAGGTAGGGAGTAGCCAAGCTGGGATTTGAACTGCAGTCTTTCCAATTCCAGGGACACTTTCTCTCTTGTGCCAAGCTCTGGACATGTCTGATAGCATTTAACCCTCATCAACTGCTTGAGAATTCCAGTGGCTAGTAGCCCAGAGAATTGAGAAGAGCCAATCCCACCACTCAACAAGACTATTAGCTGGAAAGCCCTTCATCAGATCTGCATCAAATCTGTGGTGGAAGGAATCTTCCTTCTTCCACGTGATAGTCCATGATAGCTTGAGAGCCTTGCTTCTTCGTAAGTCATGAGACCCAGACCCCTTCCAGCCTGAGTTTTCTCCTCCGGTCACTCTTTGCAAAGTATAAAACAGAGACCTGGATGTAGCCTTGCATGTGGAGGTTGACTGGAGGTAGGAAGGTCTTTTGGAATATCTAGAGAAGCAGTGCTGATTTGCTACTTGAAATGGAAAGGAGGTTTGGAGTATGGAGATATCAAGGAGATAGAACCCACAAGGCTTGGCCCTTGTCCACCTCTTTCTCCCTCTCTAGAATCCTTTGCGAGGTAGGGCACTGGCCTGTGCTCATTGTTGTATCCCTGCTGCCAAGAACAGTACCTGGGCACCTGGTAGCTTCTGTTGTATTTTTTTTAAAAAAATAAATACAGGTACAAATGAATGAATTTCTATGGGGGCTGAGGGAGTTGGTGGACTTGGATTTTGAGCTGGGATAGGTGGTGTTAGCTTTAGGTGAAGGCTTAAAGTCAGCCAGGAAGTGCTGCTTTGGGGCCAGATGAGGAGTGCATTGTGAGATGTGGGGTTTCAGATCCCAGCTGGATACGTGTATTCAGAAGTCCAGGGCCAGGAGAGGGGAAGCTGGTGGCTTGCTGGTGGTCAGGGAAGGCATTCTGGAAAAGATGGAACAACAGAACCTCAAAGGGTGGGGGAGATAGAACTAAGTGAAGAGGGACCCGAAGTACGAGGAGTCTAGGAAACGGAAGACTTGTCCGAGAGGACAGGGTGGGGGTACCTGGGAAGGCATGTGTGCATATACCTACTGGACTGGAGTGGAAATGGGAGGTGAGAGTGAGACCAAGAAGCTCAGATGTGCCTCCAGCCTAGCCTTTGTTCTCCTGCCTGGACTAGGGGGAGCTGGGGCTTCAGCTCAGGCTAAAGCAGCTGCCACACCCACTCTCTGAGTTGGTGGCCTGAGTCTAGGCCTAGACCAACCTTGGCTGACTGAGCCTCTGTTTCCACATCCGTTTGCTTACTCCGCTGCCACCACTTCTGTCTGTGGTTTAGCTATTTTACCTTCGTCAGTCTTGACTGCTGCTTCTTGGTCAAACCAAAGTCAGGCATGTAGGACAGCAGATGTCATGTGGCAGCCAAAATCATACTGAGTCTGGGATTTAATTTTATACCTAATTTTTTTTTTTTTTTAAATAAATCCTCCCTTGTTTGGATGTGGACCTCTTAGTGATGTTAGTCCTTTTATTTCCAAACTTTGGGGTTTGTACTGCTCTTTTTTCCTCCTTTAATTCATGAGCAGAAATAGGAAAATATTTTCATTCAAAAAAAAGGTAGACTTTTAAAAATTCTAAATATGGAACTTACATAATTAAGTGAAGTGAAACTTCTCGCTATTCTCCGTGTATATTAAAAACTATTTATGTTATATAAAGAAGTTTACAGACCTCTCCTTATTTAAAAGAGGGAGGGAAGGAGGGAGGGAGGGAGGGAGGGAGGAAGGAAGGAAGGAAGGAAGGAAGGAAGGAAGGAAGGAAGGAAAGAAAGAAAATTGTTTTCTTAGCTTTGCTGACTCATCATGATGAATTTCACTCGGGTTTAATCCTTCCAAGGTGAAAGTTGACCGGGAAGAAATGTCAAACCACTCAGTGTGGATCAGTTCCACACAATACTGTGGTTTCTGAGATTGTTTTTATTTTTGCTTTTGTTTTCTGGGATTGGATACAGAACATGAGGTAATAATAATATTACTTAGTTAACATTTATTAAATGATCTTGTGTGGGTAGAAGCTGTCATTATCCTCTCTTTCCAAATGAGGAACAGAGAGGTTAACTGGCTGGGAGACAGCAGAGCCAAGGTTCACATCCAAGCACCTGGCCTCAGAATTCCTGCTTCTGACCACTCTGCCCTCCAGCTTATCTTCTGTCTTAGGAGCAGGAAAGAGAGCAGTGGGATCATCACACAAGGATGGAGTTTGTGCCTGGCTAGTTGAGAGATGTATACATAGGGCGTTATTTCACTCATATTTGTGATAGAAGATGAGAATTGAATGTTCTTAGTGTATTTTTTCTTTTATTACTAATCACAATTTAAAATATTCCCATTTGAAGTCTAGTAATATTTTTCATTTATTCATTGAACTTATTGAGTACCTTATTGAACTTATTGAGTATTCATTAAATACTTATTGAGTACCTACTATAGGCCTAGACTGTTCCAGGCAGTGAGGATATAGTTGTGAACATGACAAATTAGATACCTTCTCTCATGGAGTTTTCTAACATTCTAATGGGAAAGATCAGAGAAATAGTTAAGTTGTGGGGCACCTGTGTGTCTTAGTCAGTTGAGCATCTGACTTTGGCTCAGGTCAGAATCTCATGTTTCTTGAGTTCAAGCCTCGAGTTGGGCTCTGTGCTGACAGCTCAGAGCGTGGAGCCTGCTTCAGATTCTGTGTCTCCCTCTCTCTCTGCCCCTCCCCTGCTCATGCTCTGTCTCTCAAAATAAATAAACGTAGAAAAAACATTTAAAAAAAAAGAAATACTTAAGTTGCTATGAAGAAACTTTCATGCAGTCTCTGAAGAGGTAGCATTTGTAGGAGGCAGATAGTAGATGACATATGAACTTTGGGAAGATCCGAGGAGCACGTTCCAAGTAGAGGGAACACATGGTACAGATGATGGCAGTGGGAGGAGCACTGGGAAGGGAGTGAGTGAGGGGAGCATGTCAGAGACACAGGAGGAGAAGCAGACAGGGCTGGCACATTGGGCTTTGTGGGGCACCATCCAGAAGGGTGTAGAGCAGGGGCCCAACATGATCTTATTTGACTGCTGTGTGGAATGATTTGTAATCCAAGAATAATCTTGGAAAGAGTATTGCCCCCTATAATAACTTTCTAACTCAGTCAAGTATGATTGATGTCTCAAAGTTATTATTCAGGTACATTCAACACGCTTTCTGTACTCTTTCTCATTTGTCAGTCATTTGAAGGTGGAAAATGATAATGTGAGCCCCCTACAGACAGAACATAGCATTGCCTCTTTTGATGACATGGGGTCAAGCCTTCAAAATAGTTGGGGAAATGACGATGCTGAGGAATGGAACTTTAATTATCTTTAATTTAAAATAGGGGGAACAGATGTGAATTGGCAGATGGCACAGTGAAACGTTTTCCCCAATATAGTATAGGTTATTTCAACTTTGGTTATTATAGTCTTTTTGAATTTTATTTATGTATTTAATCACACACAAGCGGTCTTGTAAAAATTTATATTGTATCTATTTGAAATATGCCAGCAATAATTTAAATGAAGAGGAAAGCTTAATTTATATATTTTATAGCTAGTTTTTGATAGTTTTTCTTTTAATTTAAACATTTTACTTTCATGTCATTATAGAAGACAAATAGTTCATATGTATTATGTACGTGTATATTTTTTATCCAGTAAAGTTCCACAAATAATTCTTATTGTATTTAAATTCAGACCACATTGGTATTGGAAATTCAACCAGTATTCTTAAGACACATGGTGAGAGGGGCGCCTGGGTGGCTCAGTCGGTTAAGCTTCCGACTCTTGATTTTGCCTCAGGTCGTGATCTCACGGTTTGTGAGTTCGAGCCCTGCGTTGGGCTCCGCACTGAGCGTGCCCAGCCTGCTTAGGATTCTCTGTTTCTTTCTCTCTCTGCCCCTCCCACGACCTATCTCTTCTCCCAAAATAAATAGATAAAATTAAACAAAAGATGTATGGTGAAAAAATTTTGTCAGATATAAGGAAATGCAGCAGTCTCTTCAACTTGTATGTTCAAAAGCATACCATTTAAGGGTAAACCCCACATTTATTTAGAATGGTTAGAAAATAGAATGTGCTAGTTAAAGTTGATTTTTTATGTCGTGAAGTTTATTGACCACAGGATCTCTGCATTCACAGTTTATAAAACACTAGAGGGGTGCCTGGGTAACTTAGTCAGTTAAACGTCTGACTTCGGCTCAGGTCATGATCTCACAGTTTGTGAGTTCAAGCCCTGAGTTGGGCTCTCTGCCGTCAGTGCAAAGCCAGCTTCAGATCTTCTGTCTCCCCCTCTGTCTGCACCTCCCCCATTCTCTCTCCCTCTCTCAAAAATAAACACACGTTAAAAAGAAAAGTTAAAAAAATTAAAAAATCAAAGAAGTAGAAATCTTATCATTGACTAGATGTTTTCAGACTGGTTTGTGTGTATGAGTGTGCATGGTGGACTCTGGTCTTCTCACACCAGGTTCAGGTTCAGGTTCTCTATGAGGTCCTCGGTAAGCTTTGGTTGGAGAATAAGTTTTCTAATGCACATTTCCTACAATGTAAAAACAACTATCAGAAAACAACTTAATTTTTCTAGATCTATTCAGAAAGTACTTCCAAGATTGGAATTATGAACTAAAATCAACCTTAAAAAAAAAAAAGTCCATTTGGGGCACCTGGGTGGCTCAGTTGGTTAAGCGTCCAACTTCAGCTCAGGTGATGATCTTGCAGTTTGTGGGTTCAATCCCCACGTTGGGCTCAGTCTTAACAGCTCAGAGCCCGGAGCCTGCTTTGGATTCTGTGTCTCCCTCTACCTGCCTCTCCCCCATTTGCACTCTTGTGTTTCTCTCAAAAATAAATAAACATTAAAAAAACCTTTTTTTAACTTCCTTTTTTTTTTTTTTTTTTTTGGTTTGCTTTTTTTGGATTACTGGAGAAAATTTGTTAAGTATTCTGGTTATTTGCAACCAGAACAGAAGTGAGCCAGAGGCCCTTTCTAGCCAGGGTGTTTATTTCAATACAAATTAACAATGCAGTTTCTTATCAATCAGGTGTCTCATGTTTTATAAGAGTCACGCTACCATAACTCCCCGTAACAGTACAATGAACTCTAGTAACCGAAAGTTTTTATTGCCGATGACTTCACTAGACTTGTCTAGACAGCAGTTACTCTCTAAAATCATAGCATGTTAGGGCTGGAAGAGATCTAACAAAGATACCGTAATTTAGATGGCCTAAATATTCTGTTTGCCATTGTAGCCATGGTTTTGGGGTTTGAGAGATGGTAAGACCAATGACTTCAGGCTGGAAAGTGGGAAACTGATAGGCATAAATATAGGAAGGGCCGAACTTTGGTTTTGGATGCGAGTATAAACATATAAAAGTATTCTTCTCTGGAAAGAGCAGCAAATTTGAAAGGAATTTGATGTCTGCTCATGGTTGTCAAAGTGAGAGAGACTCCCTGGAGGTTTTACCCGGAGAAAGTAATTGCAGTCAAATTCATAACCTTTTGGATTGACTTCTTTTGGCAAAGTAATGCCAGCTTAAGAAAAAAATAATTCTAGCATTCTAATTTTTGGTAATGAAATCCATATGCTATCAGTTTGTTGTTAGTGAGATTGGGTTTGGCTCCGCATGGTTCCGCAACCTTCAGTCATTTTAATCAGGTCAACAGAATGATTAGTCAAATAGAAACACTGACCGACTAACAAACTTTTTAACTGGTTGTTTTGCTCTCCTGGTTGATGCAGATACGATTTGATGTAGAGCCTGACTCTGTGGCAAAGACCAGACTGTACCTGCTAGATCAAAGGAGTTCAGTTGCTTTGATTGACTTAGATTTGGTCTGAGCATCTGGCATAAAAATAGCCTTGTCTCTGAGAAAGTGTCTCGACGCCTTTATATGATTTGAGTATTTAAATAACTGGATGGGTGGGACAGTTGTTACAGAAGTGTCCTGAGGTAGATAGTCGCGGACCTTCTCATTAACTTTGTAGATGTCAGAAAGTGACTTATGCCAGTAAGACTTTCTCCAGAGAAAGAACAGTAATGATTTCCTGATGATTTTGACTGATAGGGAACAAACGTTAAGTGTTTTGTGTTTGGCGGAAGGTTTTCATGTGAAACACACTTTGCTCCAATTCTCGTGAAAATGAGTGAATAACTTGCCTCTCCCTCTGACTGTCCTATTTCTGTAGGAAGCCGCCCTCTGTAGACAGCTCCCCATGGAAGCCGAGACTCTAGTCACTGTTCAGCCTGCTGTCAACCCGCCAGCCATGACCCCAGACATGAGATCCATCACTAATAATAGCTCAGATCCTTTCCTCAATGGGTAAGTTAGCATTTTGGAGTAACTTCTTTTTGCTTTCTTTATTATGTGGTCTTAATGTATAATGGGTCTTTGTTTATGTTGGGGAAAGGTGGGGAGCTTGAAGTGTGGGGTGGGGATTGAGGGAAGCCCTCCATTTCCTGATGTTGGTAATTGTACTATGGTTATGTAAGATGTCCTTGGGGAAGCTGGGTGAATGGTGCACAGGAACTCTGTACTCTTTTTACATCTTCTACGTGGGTCTAAAACTATTTTACAGTAAAAAAATTTAATTAAAACAAAGAGATGATGTTTTTAAAATATGAAGCATGTGAGCAGAAAGAAAAGATAATTTGGCCAGAAACATGTTCATGAGTAGAAGTAGTCAAACCTTAATTGTAGCTTTTTCAACCCAAGTAAAGGGCAGTTCTCTGTTTCCTGTGTCTTTTCTGCTCTTGCAGAGGCTTGTAGCAAACAAACAAATACAATTCTGAAAGTTTTTAAAAACAGAGAGAGAGGTGAAAACAAACAGTAAGTGAAGTAATGAAGAAAAGGAATTTTTAAATTCATGATAATGAAGAAAAGGAATTTTTAAATTGTTTAAATGTTTAAATTGTTTAAATTGTTGACTTGAAATATTGCAGATGTGCAGAATAATATAAATAACAGGATTTGCCCATGTATACAACACTCATATTTGCCATACTGCCATAGATCTTTTTTTTTTTAAGTATTATAGTTAATATTTAAACCCATCCCCACCGCCACTGAACTCTGTCTCTTTCTCTTCTTCCCTCCCTAGTGGTAGCCACTATTCAGAAATTGGTGTATCCATCACACATATTTTTATACTTCCTTTTGGTTGTTAATGTATGCATTCATAAGTAATATTGAACATTGTTTTCTTTTTTAAGAAATTTACATAAATGCCATCATACTCTATTTGCAGAACATGGTTCAACTTATTATTTTGAGATAGAAAGGAAATCAGTGTCAATTTACCATGAAAGGCCACTTTTATTTGCCTACAGTCTTTTAATTTCACTGACATTGGTGTGCATGCTTTAAAATTAATGGGAGGTGCAAAGTCTGCCTCCCTTCATTACCTGGAAAGCGGGACAGAATGGCAGAACTGCACCAGTTTAGGGTTTTTGTGACCTGTGGTTTTATTTTGGAATTTCTTGGCGTGGGCTTGCATTGAAGTTTCTCCCATATTTTGCTCCCCAGGGGGCCCTATCATTCGAGGGAGCAGAGCACCGACAGTGGCCTTGGGTTAGGGTGCTACAGTGTCCCGACGACCCCAGAGGACTTCCTCAGCAACGTGGACGAGATGGACACAGGTGAGAGCAAAGCCTGCGGGTACTTGCAGTGTGTTTGCACGCTTGCATCGCCCCCTTGGTCCTCTCTGTTCTGCATCCCACCAGAAACACGTCATCTCAACAGTAACATAAAGTGACAACTGAAAAGCCACCCAAACCTCAGGCACTATTAACAAATTCTAGTCCTTTCTTCCACAGTTTATACAAATGCAGTTTTATATATGGCACGGAATTTTAAATTCCTCTTTCTTCCTTCCCTTCCCGCCCTTCTTCCTTCTCTCCCTTTCCTCCTTTCTTTCCTTTCTTTTTTTTAAAAATGTTTATTTAGTTTTGAGAGAGAGAACACAAGCTAACAGCAGCGAGCTGGATGAGGGGCTCTGAAACTCATGAACCATGAGATCATGACTTGAGCTAAAGTTGGACGCTCAACCAACTGAGCCACCCAAGACCCTCTTTCCTTCCTTCCTTCCTTCCTTCCTTCCTTCCTTCCTTCCTTCCTTCCTTCCTTCCTTCCTTCCTTCCCTCCCCTCCCCTCCCCTCCCCTCCCCTCCCCTCCCCTCCCCTCCTTTCCCTCCCTCCCTTTCATTCTTCCTCTCCTCCCCTTTCTTTCTTCCTTTCCTCCTTCCCCCCCACTTCCTTCCTTGCTTCCTTCATATAGCCTCACAATTGCATTAATGCCACACTGTCTACTCTGCCATTCTTCCACAGTGGAATATTTATGCCCTTCTAGCTTGCAGTTGTAATATATGGGCCACTTTTTCTCTTGTGAAGTCGGACTTCATATCTTTTCATGTCATTTGCTGCATTTGGAGAGCAATTGGTAGTGGGCATTTGGAAAGTTAAGCAACTCAGAAGATTCTAAATTGTCAGCTCCAAGTCCCAACATGGTAACATCCCTCAGCAATTAAAAAGAAGAGTCAGGGGCTCATGGGTGGTTCAGTCGGTTAAGTGTCCGACTTCGGCTCAGGTCATGATCTCCCATCTAGTGAGTTCGAGCCCCGCATCAGGCTCTGTGCTGACAGCTCAGAGCCTGGAGCCTGCTTCGGATTCTGTCTCTTTCTGCTCCTATTCCACTCATGCTCTTTCCCTCTCTCTCTCTCAAAAATAAATACACATTAAAAAAAACAACAATAAAAAAAGAAGTCAGTCTCTCTCTAAAATTTTAAGAAAAAAATAAAGGGAGCACTTGGGTGACTCAGTTGGTTGAGGATTTGATGATTTGATGTTCGACTCTTTTGAGGGGGGGGCGTCTCCTACTCTTGATTTCAATGCAGGTCATGATTCCAAGGTCGTGAGATTGAACCCCGTGTTGGACTCTATGCAAAGTGAAGGGCCTGCTTAGGATTCTCTCTCTCTCTCTCTCTCTCTCTCTCTCTCTCTCTCTCTCTCTTTTCCCCCACCCATCCCTCTTCCCTGCTTGCATCCTCTCTCTCTTTCTCTAAAATTAAAAAAAAAAATTATATATATATAAAAGAAGAGTCAGGGTAACTTTGACCTAGTGACCTAGTCCCCAACCTGCCCCACCTTTAGGCCAGGCCCCAGCTAGCTTCTGGTCACGTCTCCTCTTCTTCTCCAGGAGTGAGGCCTTCACTTGCAAAAGCCAAATTTGGTCTTATTAGCCAAATCTAGATTAAATCATAAAGTGCTCAACTCCCAGAAGATAGTCTAGAACCAAAAATAAATGACGGCTGAGGGGTCCACCGTTGGCAATTATTCATTCAAATTTCCCCTCCATCATCACTGAGGATAGTAAATGAATTGTCCGTGATGAAAAGAAGTCCTCTCCCCAGTGCCATCATCCACAGTGCCTGTATCTGTTACACTGTGCTCTTAGATGACTGCTCTCTGTGCTCTGAAGCTAAACTACTGGTCAGACAAGAGTCAGACTCAGCTGGGCACCTTACGAGTGAAGTGGGTTGGATGGACCAGCTGCTTTGAGGTCTCCCTGCACCTCGTCATCGACGTGTTTGGACGATTGCACAGACCTTCTTGTGAGGAGTCATACAAGAATAGTTTGAAGTGTTTGTTTTGTTGTTCTTCGATTTATTACTTAGGTTTTCTCCCTCCCTCCTGCTTCCCTCCCTTACTTTCTTCATCTCTCTATTTTTTAGTGTGAGATTTATTGTGTCCTCTTTGGAACAGCCTTATGAAGTAGCTCCTTCCTACATTTAATAATTGTTTGCTTTCATCTTTTAAATACTGGGAAGCCAGTAAAGATAAAAACCAAAAGTTAAATAAGAAAAGACTCAGGAGCTCTAAATCTAAACCTGACATTAAAAAAAAAAAAAAAAGAAAAGAAAGAAAGATGGGTTCATTCTATGGCTTCTAAAAATGACCTCAAGTAGGTAAGTAGGGAATGTTTTGAAGCCAAAATATGGAATTATGTGATATAATGAAAAGAATATAGTCTTTGTAGATAGGCAACGCAAGGTGAATCTTTGTTTCTCTACTTCTCGGTAGTGACTTTGGGAAAGTGATAGAACCTGCCAGGGCTTTGGATTTCTCACCTATAAGTGGGAGTAATGTGCTTACTTCATGGAATTGTGGGGAGTCGTGAGATCACAGAGCTTGGCCCAAAGTTCTCTTCTCCCCTTCTGAGAGGCTGAAGTAAGGACAAATTGAACTTGATAAAGCTAGGCTTCTAAGTTATCCTGGTTAAGTGAGCGTCAGCCTGGGGAATTTAGGGTCATGTCTGTGAAGGCTTTCAAGGAAGTAGGCATAAACCTGGAGGACCAGCTGGCGGTGGGCACAGCTCAAGTGTGGCTAGAAAATGTCTGTTAGATTCACTGACCACATGATGAATGGAAACAAGCCAGCTGAGCACTCCCTTTGCAAATCACACGTGCAACCCATAACTGGATGCGGTGGGGAATAGAGTAAAGGGAACAACGAGAGCAAAAGCTGGGAAGTCATCCACTCTTCCAGAATATTCATACGTGTTTTTTTAAACACGTAGTCACGGTTCATATTTAATTCTGGAAAAATATTTGTTATGTTCATTAATAAATGTTCCAACTAATTTCACTAAAGAAAAATTCTTCTAGTAGTTTCTAATGCCACAAGCTTACTAGGAAATTACTTCTAAAAATTGATAATACAAATCATCGATGTTTTAACTACTTTAAAAAAGAGGGATATCTGTTTCTTTTACACTTAATAACCTGAAAATGAGTCTATGAAAATATTTTTAAAAAATACAGTAACACTGCTCAGTTTCGTTAGGTCCCTTGTTTTTTGTTTTTCTTAGAAAGAATGTACAACTCTTATTGCTCACAAAAGAAAAGAAGAAATAGTGCTCCCTTCAGTTTAGTAGCAACATAAACATCTACCCCCGTCTCTCTCAGAGCGCTTAGAGAGAGAAGGAACCGGAAGAACATATCTTTTTAAGAATTGCCTGTTTTTTTTGTCTCTCGCACTTTTTAAATGTATAAAACGGCAAGGGCCAAAAATATCCCTCCAAGATTGCAAAGTTGGTCCAAAGAGAGTGATTTTAAAATTGTTAACCTTAGTGAAGGTTCTTATAACTAGTCTCCTCATGCTTTCCATGTCTGAGAAGAAAGGATAACAGAAATTCTTTAAAATAGATTGTGTTTGGCTAAAACTAAAATGTATTATGATGACAACATTTTCATGGGAAATCAATAGAGGTGAATGGTTTTAACTGGAGATGAGGAAAAACGACACCCAGCATTTTAGATCAGATAGTTTTTCAGGGTAGATCATTTTTGTAAGCCTCGTTTCCATCTGTTACATTCCAGTGGGTAGTAAAAGTTATTTTGGGTTTTCTGTTCTATTTTGATACTGTTTTTCAATATCAGTAACACTATATTGAGGGCATGTCAAACGTGATTTAATTTTTCAAATTACTGCCTTTTGCAAAGAAAATCCTCTAAAATATGGCCAAGAGTCACTGATACTGTATGAGTTATAGAAGAGCCATTAAGCTTTACTATCACCAAAATGCAAGTTTGATTATGTTTCCCTCATCACTCAGAAAGATGTGATTTTTCTCCTTGGTAAATGCATATGGTTAGAATGAATTTTCTCTGGTTTTGCTCAGAATAGTGAAATTTCTGTGAACCCTTTCCAGAAAGGCTAATGTACTTACAAGACACAAAAGCTAATCTAACAAGTTTCTTACAAATGCTTCTGGGGTGGAAGCTGGCCTTAGTTAGCGATGCCCCTCAGTCTCTGAGGTCTATTTTATTCCTTCAGAATTGATCAGGGCTATTTGAATTAATCAGTTGTTCTGATATTGTGTAAGTAACAGTGACGGAGTTCCCAGGTTTTTCTTTCTCAGCATAATCAGTAGTTATTGTATGTGGGTATTTGTATAAGTTTGTATATATGAGTGATTCCTGGAACCGGACATTATATGGTGCTTTATTCCATTGTGGGAAGAAGATACCTACAGCCCCAATTTCAGATGGATACACTGAGATTCAGACAAATTAAGTGTGTCTAAGGTCACACAGCTAAAAAGCTCAGTCCACTGTCACCAAGGTCAGTACATTTTCTCCTAGAGTATTATTCATAAAGAACATGTGTCATTCGTGTCATATCCCAGGCATCTCATTTTTCTAGAACAACATTTTCTCAATTGTGTTCTGTGGACTCCAATTCCATTAGGATATAAATTCTGCCACAATAGGATTGGATGATTAAATGGGTTTATTAGGTAATAGTGGCCTAAACAAAATAAAACCAGTTTCTTTACAACAAGACTTCTCAGAACCTTAATATGCTCACGTGCAGTGTGACTCACATGCATTGTGAGAAAAGTAGATAGTTGTGGGGTGCCAGGTGTGTGTGTATGTGGAGGATGGGTGATCCGCAGGACTTACTTTATTATTTTTTTATACAACATATTTTAAGAGACAATGGTAAGGTATGCAATAGACTGAAAAAAATACAAGTAATACATGCAGATCATGTCAACCAAACAAATTCCTCAAAATATTGTTATCAACCTTGTGCTTGCTTATATCATGGAACGTAGATCTTCTTGACAAACGTTTTTTAAATATGCAAGCAAAGAGAATTGTAAGCTACTATGTAACCAGCAGGAGACAGAGAAAAAGGGTAAGAGAGAATTTATGAAGACAAGAAAACTCAGGACATATAATAATACAAGACAAAATCTAAATGGATATTAGACAGTGATGAAAGATATTATTATTGGGGCACCTGGGTGGCTCAGCTGGTCAAGCATCTGAGTTCAGCTCAGGTCATGACCTGGTGGGTCATGAGTTCGAGCCCCACGTCAGGCTCCATGTTGACAGCTCAGAGCCCGGAGCCTGCTTTGGACTCTGTGTCTCCCTTTCTCTCTGCCCCTACCCAGTACCACCTATGCTCTGTCGCTTTCTCTCTCTCAAAAATAAATAAAACATTAAAAAAAAAAGATATTATTATTGAGGATAAACTTGTTTTTCCTGTTTTAGAAAAAAATAGGGGTGCCTGGGTGGCTCAGTGCGTGAAGTGTCCGATTCTTGGTTTTGGATCAAGTGTCATCTCACAGTTTGTGAGCTTGAGTGCCCTGTTGAGCTCTGCCCTGGCAGCACAGAGCCTGCTTGGGATCTTCCCTCTCCTTCTCTCTTGCAGAACTCACCTTATAAAATACTTTTAAAATGATCCCTAGAGCCATCAATGAAGACAGCTTTTTAATAACATGGTGAAAGGAAACTCCTCAGTACTGTCTTTGAGCATAAAGAGGGATGACGTGGGTAAATATGAGCTTACAATTAAATCCTTAGAATATAGCTCTGCAATAAGGTATTTATTACAGGGAGGGCCTCTCTAGCCTTTCACAAAACAGCTCTTCATGTAGCTGTCATGGGAAGGTGCAGATCACAGGTCGGATCCACAGTGCCTTGCTATCTGCTGGGCTTATCCATCCTGCACACGTCTACCCAGGAGGGAAGGATTCACCCAGCACCTGCATCCCTCTCCCCCGCCCCTTTTTTAATGTTTTTGTTTGTTTGTTGAGAGAGAGAGAGAGAGACAGAGAGAGAGAGACAGAGCACGAGCAGAGAAGGGACAGAGAGACAGAGGGAGACACAGAATCTGAAGCAGGCTCCAGGTTCTGAACTGTCAGCACAGAGCCCGACGTGGGGCTTGAGCCTACAAACCGCGAGATCACGACCTGAGCCCAAGTCGGACACTCAGCCGGCTGAGCCACCGAGGCACTCTCCATCTGCATATCTTCTGAGCGAGCACCCACAAACTCAGTTTCAGTAACGTGGCAGCTGACAATTTTCAGAGATGAACTGTTTTAGACCGGTAGCAGTATAATCTTCTGTTTCAATGTAAGGACTGTGTTAATGATATGAGAGCTATCAGCTCTTCAAGAACTTAAAGGAATTAAAATGGTCACCTTTTATTCTGTTATAGGAGAAAACGCAGGACAGACACCCATGAACATCAATCCTCAGCAGACCCGTTTCCCCGATTTTCTTGATTGTCTTCCGGGAACAAACGTTGACCTAGGAACTTTGGAATCTGAAGATCTGATCCCCCTCTTCAATGATGTAGAGTCTGCTCTCAACAAAAGCGAGCCCTTTCTAACCTGGCTGTAATCAGTACCATTGTAACTTGGATGCAGCCGTGACCCGACATTTCCTGGGCCTCTTGGAAAAAGCAATGGAGCAGAGTAAGTCTGCAGGTATACCACTTTCTGCCTCCATGACTCAATGCTCCCTCCCTCCTTTCCATGTGGCCAGTTTAATCATCGCCTGGATTTGACAGTAACTCAAGTGAAACATAAATAAATAAATACTCTATTTTCATTTTCTGCAGGCCCGAATTCCTGTGAATCCGGGGCTGTACAGAATTGTTTCTGCAGAATTGATTACACAGAATTGCTTCTCTGTTTTTCTATCTGCTGCCCCATGACTAAGCTTTAGGGGTGTTAGTTGAAATTTATATGTCAATTGATTATAAGCCACAGAAAGCTGACCACAGGCAGTGACTTGTGACAGGCGGCTCGGTCCAGGAAATGTACATGAAATTAAACCCGATTTACAGTTTCAAAAACTGTACTGATGACAGTAGTACCAAATGCTTTAAAAAATTATTTAACTTGAGCTTTAAAAATCATTGTATTGATAGTAGATCTCTGCTGTATGGAATACAATGTAGTTTTGAATCCATGCTGGTCCTGATGGTTCTTTTACTCTGTATTTGCAAAGGCACACACGGTCTTTTGTACTTTGTCCTTTATCATTACTCTACTGCGTAGCGTCTAGACAACTTGTCCTTCTAGCAGGAGAGGAGCAGGAACGTGAGACCAGTTTGGTACTAATGATGAGCATTTATTAAACAAAACTTTTTTTAAATTACAGGTTGGATTTTTTTTTAATTGCAGCTTAGAACTTGATGTTTCTTTTATACAGCACAATCATTTTGTAGCCGACGACAAAGGGCAGCCAAACGTTTTTGATAAACCAGTGGCAACTGTATTTTTGTCTTTTGAAAAGCTGTTCTGAAGACATCAGGACAACATACATAGCTTTCAAACTGATGGCACACACAGGAAACTGTTGCTTTTTAAATTCTGAAGGCTTATCAGTTTTGCTTTCAAGATTTCAAGTGTTTAAATAATCTTATCTATGAAACTGTTTGAAGGATGAAGCAGATCTCTGACTGACGTGTAAAAAAAAATGCCCTCTGAGGGTGTATGGTGGAGACTTACGTTTCTGAATTCAGTAAAATTGATTCCTAAGTATGTTATCCTAACCCTGTTTGCTACAGTTGGTATAAAAAGGCATGAAATATGTACTCAATACCTCTTATGTAACCAAAAACATTTTTTATTAGCTTTTAAGGACTGAGAGAGAGCATCAGGTTCAGCCGGCACGTACCTCTGCCTGCATTGCTGATGAAGTCCTCGATTGTTTAATATTTTGAACTGACATTATTTATAATCTATGAATTTAATATCTTTTTTGAAAGACATTAATAATTCAGGTCTCTGAGAGGAACCTTCAATTCCCACGGGGGCTTATCTATTGGGGATCTTCCATAAGATCCTTTCCAATCTACCAGAATACAGACAGGCAGAATACATTTTATCTTGTTGGAAAGAAGGCAAGTGAAAAGGTCAGAGATGAAGTAGTAAAGTCACGGTATATAGTGGAAAGGACTAGATGTGAAATGGACATTGACAAGTGATGATACCCCAGAAGCAAGACAAGCAGGAGGTCAGAGAGGTGCCCCGAACGAACAAAGCAACAATTTTCTACTACAACTTTCATACCAGTAGACTCTGTTGTAGGAGAAAAGGCTTTGGTGCACTTTATGTGGAAGAAGGAGGGGAAGGGCTGGTGTTGCCCTGTCCACGATGCTGAGCGTATCTGTGGACAAGAGCATAACGCCCGCTGTTGCTTCCGACACAATGAAGTGATTTCTTTTTCCCAAAGGACCCATGGTTTATGTTCTTCTGATTCCTTCTCTCTCTAAGCGCTCTGAGAGAGACGGGGGTAGATGTTTATGTTGCTACTAAATTGAAGGGAGCACTATTTCTATTTCTCTTTTGTGAGCAGTAAGAGTTGTACATTCTTTCTAAGAAAAACAAAAAACAAGGGACCTAACGAAACTGAGCAGTGTTACTGTATTTTTTAAAAATATTTTTATAGACTCATTTTCAGGTTATTAAGTGTAAAAGAAACAGATACCCTCTTTTTTAAAGTAGTTAAAACATTGATGATTTGTATTATCAATTTTTAGAAGTAATTTCCTAGTAAGCTTGTGGCATTAGAAACTACTAGAAGAATTTTTCTTTAGTGAAATTAGTTGGAACATTTATTAATGAACATAACAAATATTTTTCCAGAATTAAATATGAACCGTGACTACGTGTTTACTTAATAGACAAAGCCAGATGTAATTTTTTGTTTTGTTTTTAAGGCCATAAAATATGGCCTTTGTTAAAGAACACTAAAGCTAGAAATCTAAACGTAAGAACAACTTTTTAAAGGGTATTTCCTATTATTGTAAGTGTTAAAATCCCTGCAGAATTCATGACAAGGTGCTATTTATATTTCTTATTATAAAAGAATGCCAGGATGTCTAGTCTTTTTAGTCCTAAATCAGCAAATTTCAACATTTCATCCAATACCTGTGCCACAGAACAGGCATATTAACAATTGAAATGGAAAAATAATTTCAGAGATCTTTCTTCCCAGGTATTTTTTTTTCCTGATAAAACACGTTTTCTTGAGGTAAATACATTGTCAAAACCTATTTGCAATTCTACTAAATCTAACTAATTGCTAGTGTTTCCCCGTAGTATTCAGGATGTGAAAGGCCATTTCTTTCACTGATTGCCACATCAGGGAGGCAGGTTAAACAGAATGGGACGTTCAGTGTGTGGGGTGGGTGCTGTTGACCCCAGCGTGGTAGAAAAGCTCTCTTTAGAAGGTGAGAGAAGTGTCGCTAATTATAAGTTGTGTTCTCATGACATCGTTAGACAGTAACTTCTGAAAGTACAACTTTTCTGAAGAAACAAAATAAGCTGTTAAAAAAGGAAATTGTGGATTAATTTCACTGGGAAAATAGGCGATTGACAGAGACCGTTTCCCTAAAACACTACATCATTTATGTGCTAGTACTTTTAATTTCTTTTTTTTTTTAAGAAAATTTACTTCTACATTTTGTAATACAACATATGTGTGTTTATTTTTAATTTAGAATGCGGTGCGTACAGAAGGTATGCAGCCAAATCAATCATATCAAACCATTTTACCTGGAGTTTGGTACTGGTTTTTACTTCTCTGATTCTGTATAAGAAAAATAAATACAACTCAATTTCCACTTGGAGCCTTTTTGTCTTTTCATTATTTGTGTGCGTTCCTTTTACTCAAGGCTTTGAGTGGTACTGAAGAAAAGCTTATGTAACCCTCCTGGCAGACAATGAAAGAAAAGAAAATTTTGTGGGCCAACATTGTTTTGGCTCAGATGTCTGGTCTTCGATATTCTAAATATCCACGGAATTCTGGTTCCCACTTTATGTGAAGCAATCCACTGAGATTTTTTAGTGTGTATGTAATTTATATGTTATATGTACAATTTATATATACATAAATACATAATTTTTGAAAAAGTACACTGCCCTTCTAACACCCTCACCGATTTGATTGAGATGTCAGAACTATAAGATGCTCAGGTAGCCTGGGTGGCTCAGTCAGTTAGGTGTCTGACCCTCGGTTTCGGCTCAGGTCGTGATCTCACAGTTTGGGAGACTGAGCCCCACCTCGGGCTCGGCCCTGGCAGCACAGAGCCTTCTTGGGATTCTTTCTCTCTCCCATTCTCTCTCTGCCCCTCCCCTGCTTGTGCACGTGGGTGTTCTCTCTCTCTCTCTCTCTCAAAACGAATAAATAAACATAAAACAAAAAGTTGTCCTCGTGGAGCTAGTAGGGGTGGATATTTCAGGAAGAGGGAGAAAAAAAAAAAAGAACTATAAGATTCTCAGTCTTTCCTGTGTTGTTAACAATATAGTGTGGCTTCTTGTTTCAAAACTAAAAACAGCTTATCTGAGTGTGGGCTTGTGACAGTGTATTTTCTCTCTCCATTGAGTCCCTTGATTCTCACTATTGTAATAACTTTGTCCACTCCACAGAAACATTAGGGGACAGCACTCTCAGCAGAAGAATGTTTTCAAGCAGAAACTAACCAGCAGAAAGGAGAGATGGTGGTGGAAACAGCTTACCAACATTCCAGAGTCTTAAGTCTCATACATTCTTTTTTTTTAAATTAAAAAAAAATTTTTTTTAATTCCAGGACAATTAATATATGGTGCTGTATTAGTTTCAGGTGTACAATGTAGTGATTCAGTAATTTTATACATTACTCAGTGTTCATCACAGTAAGTATACTTTTAGTTTTCTAAAGTTTTTTTATGTTTATTTATTTTTGAAAGAGAGAGACAGAGCATGATAGGGGAGGGGCAGAGAGAGAGAAGGAGACACAGAATCCAAAGCAGGATCCAGGCTCTGAGCTGTCAGCACAGACCCTGACACGAGGCTTGAACCCCTGAACTGTGAGATCATGACCTGAGCTGAAGTCTGACACTCAACCTACTGAGCCACCCAGGCGCCCCACGGTAAGTATACTGTTAATCCCTTTCACCCATTTCACCCATCCCCCCACCCACCTCCCCTCTGGTGACCATCAGTTTGTTCTCTAATAGTTAAGAGTCTGTTTTTTGGTTTGTCTCTTTTTTGGTGTATTAATTTCCACATATAAGTGAAATCATACTGTGTTTGTCTTTTTCTGACTTATGTCACTTAAAATGGCAAGATTTCATTCTTTTTATGGCTGAGTAATATTCCAATTTGTGTGTGTGTGTGTGTGTGTGTGTGTGTGTGTGTGTGTATCACCTTTTCTTCATCCATTCATCTATGGATGGACACTTGGGCTTCCATATCTTGGCTATTGTAAATAATGCTGCAATAAACATAGGGGTGCAAGTATCTTTTCACATTAGTGTTTTCATATTCTTTGGGTAAATACCCAGTAGTGGAACTACTGGATCATAAGGTAGTTCTATTTTTAATTTTTTGAGGAACCTCCATAGTGTTTTCCACAGTGGCTGCACCAGTTTGCATTCCCACCAGCAATACACTAAGATTCCTTTTCTCCACATCGTCACCAACACGTACTGTGTTGTTTTCGCCATTCTAACAGGTGTGAGATGATACTTCATGTGGTTCTGATTTGCATTTCATTGACAACTATTGATGTTGAACATTTTTTCATATGTTTTTGGCCATCTGGATGTCTTCTTTGGAGAAATGTCTGTTCATGTGTTATGCTCATTAAAAAAATTTTTTTTTATAAACTTTTTTTTAAAGTTTATTTATTTATTTTGAGAGAGAGAGAGAGAGAGAGAGAGAGAGCAAGCACAACCAGAGGAGGGGCAGAGAGAGAGAAGGAGAGAATCCCAAGCAGGCTCCACACTATCAGCACAGAGCTATAAATGGGGCTTGATCTCACAAAACTGCAAGATCACTACCAAGCTGAAACAAAGAGTTTGATGCTTAGCTGACTGAGCCACCCAGGTGCCCCATCTTCTGCTCATTTTAGTTGGATTGTTCATTTTTTTGGTGTGAGTTGTGTAAGTTCTTTAGTTTGGATACTAACCCTTTGTCAGATGTATCCTCTGCCAGTATCTTCTCCCATCAGAAGGTTGTCTTGACTTTTGCTGGTTGTTTTCTTTACTGTGCAGGTCCTTTTTATTTTGATGTAGTTTCATGTATTCTTTTTAAAATTTTGTAAAGTTTATTTTTGAGAGAGAGAGAGAGAGAGAGAGAGACAGCATGAGTGGAGGAACGGCAGAGAGAGGGAGACACAGAATCCGAGGCAGGCTCCAGGCTCTGAGCTGTCAGCACAGAGCCCAGTGTGGGGCTTGAACCCATGAACTGTGATATCATGACCTGAGCTGAAGTTGGATGCTTAACCAACCGAGCCACCCAGGTACCCCTCATGTATTCTTTTCAAAAATGTTATTTCAGGGGCACCTGGGTGGCTCAGTCGGTTAAGCGGCCGACTTCGGCTCAGGTCATGATCTCACAGCCCGTGAGTTTGAGCCCCGCGTTGGGCTCTGTGCTGACAGCTCAGAGCCTGGAGCCTGTTTCGGATTCTGTGTCTCCCTCTCTGTGACCCTCCCCTGTTCATGCTCTGTCTCTCTCTGTCTCAAAAATAAATAAACGTTAAAAAAAATTTTTTTTTTTTAAAAAACCGATATTTCATCACTTCTAAGGTAACGTGCTCAATTTGAAAATGTTACAAGTACCAACACGTATAAAGTAAAAAAGTGAAATTTCTCTATCCCCCAAGTCTCACACTTTAAAAATTATATTAAAAATTATAAGATCTTTTCCTATAATGTAGGTTGTATTTTTTTACCAAAAGAGAAACAATTATACATGCTGTTTTCAATCTTTCATTTTTTTTTCTCTTAACAATAATAATGATATGACTAATAGTTACTGAGAATTTACTATGCACCAAGCACTATGGAAAATACGTGATGTATATTACCTAATGTAATCCACATGGTGACCCTATCATTTCATTAATATTATCCTCATTTTATGGATGAAGAAGTTGAGGTTTAGAGAGGTTAAGTCATTTGCATAGGGCTATACAGTAAGAACAAATACATCCAATGCTTCATGGGTATCTTTCCATGCCAGTACACATAGTTGTATACTGGACTGTTTTTTTAAGTTTATTTATTTATTTTGAGGGGGGGGTGGCAAGAGAGAGGGAGAGAGAGAGAGAGAGAATCCCAAGCAGCCTCCATACTGTCAGCACAGAGCCCAATACAGGGCTAGATGCAGGGCTCCAACTGACGAACCATGAGATCATGGCCTGAGCAGAAATCAGTAGACGCGTAACTGAACCACCCAGGCGCCTCAATATACTGGATTATTTTTAACAACAACTAATATTTTGTATGGGTGTCCCCTACTGCTAGCCAGTTGATTCTTTTTAGTTTTTGCGTTTACAAGATAGTGCTGCAGTAAACAGCCTGTTCTCGTGTGAGTATGGCTGAAGGATAAATTAATAGGAAAGGATTGATTACATCATGTGATCTTAAACTTTATAGGTTCTGTCAAATATTTTTGAAAAAAAGGACTGTACCAATTTATACTTCCAGTAACAACAGACACAAAGGTCTGTCTCACCATTGCCAATCTGGAGCTGAATGTTGCCTTGTTTGTTTGTTTGTTTTCAAGATTGAGAAGTCTTCTTACAAACATGCAGTTTCAAAAATAAAAATTATCAGGGGTGCCTGGGTGGCTCAGTTGGTTAAGCATCCAGCTCTTGATTTTGGCTCAGGTCATCAAAGTTCGTAGGATTGAGCCCCACATTGGGCTCTGTGCTGACAGCACAGACCTGCTTGGGATTCTCTCTCTCCCTCTTTCTCTGCCCCTCTCACTCATGCTGTCTCTCTCTCTCTCTCAAAATAAAGAATAAATTTTAAATAAATTTTAAAAAATAAAAAATAATCAAATATTTGATTAAATATTTGATTAAATATTTGATTAAAATATTAACATTTTCTGGTTTCTTTCCCACTATACATTCCATAAAATATTTGGGAAGATATGTAGAATATATAGAGTTCAAACATTGAATGAAAAATGTATTTTCTATTCTTATCAATAAGTATAATACAAAGTAGTCTCTTTTCTGGTTTTCTTCCAACTTTACTGAGATATATTTGACATGTAAGTTTAAGGTGGACAATGTAGTGATTTTATGTATATATGTGTTGGAAAATGATTACCACAGTAAGGTTAGTTAATACATGTGTCATTTCACATACTTACAATTTCTTTTTTTGTGGTGAGAACTTTTTACTAACTCTTAAATCTGCAAATACCGCAGGTAGAAAACATCTTACTGTTACAATTTGTATCTCCCCCCACCCCAGTTTGTATTTCTTGAATTAATAGTGTAATTGAATGATATTTTCATAATGCTATAGTGAGTGATGTCAGCTCTCCACCCAGCTCACCGTAGACTCCTTTTTACTGTTTTATGCCTCCTATCCCCCACCCTGATGCGTTTTTGCTTCCAACAGCTAACATCTGTGGCTCTTTTTAAAAGGATTGCGGTCACTTTGCCCCCACACATGCAGCGAGCTAGATGCATATGAATTTATATTTTACAACAAGACCTTTAGCCAATGATAGGAGGCTATGTAACTTCTATTTCAAAGTGCCCTGTGGGATCAGGCAGAGACTGCCTTCTCTAGGACTTGGCCTGAGAGCACACTCTCGTTTGTCTGCTTCCCTTTCCTGTCCTGTTTCCCCACTCTCTTACCAGTTTCCCCTGTAAATACCCACTCCCTTGAAAAATTCTTTCTTAAGTAATGCTTCTTTAGTAAGTCACTTGTCCATGAGTCCTTGTATCAGGGTTTGCTTCAGAGAATGCGACCTAAGATACTATCTAGAATATACAACAAGCTCTTGCATGTCAAATGAGAAAAACAGTCTAATAGAAACATGGGCCAAAGATATGAATTGAAAGTGTATAGGATGGGAAACTGGGTGCTAAATAACTTGCCAACTTCATTACTAATCAGGAAAATGGAAATTAGATAGTAATGTTATACCATTTCATTTCTAGCAAATTGCAAAATTGAAGACTGGTAACGAAGCATCAGCTAGGATTTGGGGAAATGGGGACACTTAGTGCACTGTTGGTGGCAATGTAAATTGATAAAGGCATGAGGCTGGTCACTTGGTCTGTTTTACTGAACAACCACTGTATCCAGTCCCTAGGGCGATGCCCACATCATAGTGGATGCCCAGTAAATTTGTTGAGTGAGTTAATTTTTTGGCACATTGTATTCCCCGAGTAAGTGAATAGTTTCAGAGGTGACACGTGGGGAAGATGGGGTTGCAAAATAGGAGGGAAGGGACTTTCTAGATGATTTAGTTGAGTAAACAAATCTGTCACCAATTGATGGGGTGACAGGCATTGCAGCCACACTAGCTCAGAACTGGGACTCATATGTTTATAGTGTATCCAAGTTTCCATTTTTTTTTTCTTTTAGGATTGCAATGTTAAAAATTCATGTATTTGTATTTCCAATTAAAAAAATTGTAGCTGCCAAACTTAAGATTTTTTTTCCCTTTGGACACTAATTTTTTTAAAATTATGATTAATATTGTGTGGATATCAAAGCTCCTAGGTATATAATTTACTTATCTTCCATTGAGAGCACATATGAAGGTATTGTACATGTGAGGTTAAAATCTAGAAAATTTATGGTATCTGTCTTGCTGCCCAGAATAGTTAAATATATATAATGGATTAAAATGAATTTAGAATTAAGATCAGACACATTATGTCATGTTAGACTTTTTTGGATGAATTTCTAGTCACTGGAGTGAGATGGGTCTGTGAATTCTGGCCCTAAAACAGAATAGATTCATTCCAGGCATGCCTCAGAAGGTACATTCAGGTCCTCACAGCAGAACTCCTTAGAACTTTCTCTGGAATGCTCCCAAATTTCAAGATTCACAAAAACAATTAGCCAATGCATTTTATTTTTTCCCTGTCTCTGAAGGCTTTGAGAAACTGATCAAAGCTTTAGGTGTTCACAGTAAGATGCTCACACACACATTTTGCACTTAGTTCCAGATGGCTCATAGACTCACTGAAACCCTTCCACTGACCTTAGATTTTGCAGTTCTTTCCTGTAGGCTGTCTGTTGAAATAGGTCCCTTGTAGTAACTTAAAAGTGAGATGATAAAGCCTTAACTGTGGTTCACAGAGATATATAAGTTGTGTTTGGAAGTAATAATTTGCAGGGGTCACAGTTTACCATAAAGTTTTGTAGGTCCTAAATGGACTCTCCTGCTTGCAAGTCATTAGGTCATATTAATAATTGAACAAAGTGACACATGCCTCATATATTTGCAGTTTGAGGACCAGAAGTAGGGTGACCAAGTGCCCTGGTTGGCCTGGGAAGAAAGGGTTTCCCAAGACTCAGGACTCTCAGTATTAAAATTGGGAAAATCCCAGCAAATTGAGAGAGTTGGGAAGGATGCATCTTGTACTCATTGGCAGGACTGGCTACATAATTTGTGGGACTCAGTGCAGAATGAAAATATGGGGCCCTTGCTCAAATGTATTAAGAATTGACATTAGAGCATTAAACTGTAGAGCTCCTATGAGGGTGGGGCCCTCTGTAATTGAAGAGTAAACATCCTGAAGCCAGCCCTGTTCACTGTAATCCTGCAGATCAAAGGATTTCCTGTGCTAGTATATCTCTGTGTAAGAAAAAGAAGAGGCTGGCATAAAAAAGAAAAGAAAAGAACAGAAAGAAAGACATAATTACAAGAATTAAGGCGGGGAATTCTCAACATTTTCTTCTGAAATAGCCTTTCACCAAATCTTCCACATAGTTGTGTTTCCAGCAGTAGGAGAGAGTTAAGGTGGGTCTGAGGCCCTTGGTCCTAAGCCAGATTTGGTTTCTCCTAAGGATGCCAAAGAATGTAAGACTCTCAGGATCTTCTTTGATATCTCCCAATATTCTCAGGGCCACTAATATCAGATGACCAGCAAATATATATTGAACCCACTCTGTACTTGCTAAGCCCCTGCCATCCTGAAGGCACTAAATAAGCATCAGAAACATACGAAGATGAAGAAAACTTAACTCTCTCTCTAGATGAGCCATATATTTAGTCAGGGCCACATATTACAGGACAAAGAGTAATGGGAGCTCCGAATAGGGAAGGAAGAAAAGGAGTGAACAACCTCAAATAGGACATGGAGTGTGACCCTTAGCTTCTAGGAGATTCTCAGTCATTTCAGGAAAAGGAAACAGCATATATGAAAGCCCAGAATTTTGAAAGCATGATGGTGAGAAGGTCCATGGCCCTGGAGGGACAGTATAGGAAGGCAGTGAGGCAGGAGGTAAGTAAAGAAACAAAATAGATGGAGATAATCCTTGAAGGGGCTCCAAAGGTTTGTTCCAGAGTTACAGTTTAGCCTGAACAATGGAAGCCATGGGCAGGTTTCCAATAGTAGAGTGATTTAAGGAAAACATGCAGAAAAGTGAAGATGAACTGGAATAGAGAGAAGTTGGTGGCCCTCTCCAAGGACAAGGGCCTATTTGGCACTGTAAAGATAGAAGGAAATTGAGACCATGGCCTCTGCCTCCAAGAAGATAATATACTGCCATGTATTTAGCACCAAGTGCATGCCAACATAGTTCAGGAGAGAGAGAGAGAGAGAGAGAGAGAGAGAGAGAGAGATCACTTGGGGCTTGCTGGTAGGATGAGGCAGAGCATTCTGGGGATATGGAGCTGGTAAACAGAGGCATGGAAGCACAAATGGAAGGAAAACAATGTATATTTTGACAACCTACTGTGTGCCAGGAACTAGACATCATTAGTTCCTCTGTGTGTGTATGTATGTGTTTACAGTAGTACCATTATACTTTTAGAGTCATTTAGGCTGAATTGACATCTTTTCAATATTAAGTCTTTCTATTCAATTCAATCTGTTTTCTTCACATCCTCAAAGAATGAGAGTTGAAGATGGGTAGACAAATCCAAAGAAATAGACTCCCCTAAAACCTCAGTCTTGGAAGTCAGGCATTAGGGCCCGCCTGCTCTATCAGAAATGACAGATATATGCAGTTGACCCTTGAATAACACATGGGATTAGGGGTGACCTGCAGTGCAGTTAAAAATCTGCATAAAACTTTTGACTCCTCAAAACTTGCCTACTGTTGACCGAAAGCCTTACTGATAGCAAAAACAGTCAAGTAACACATATTTTGTATGTTATATGTATTATGTGCTGCATTCTTACAATAAAGTAAGCTAGAGAAAAGAAAACATTATTAAGAAAATCATAAGGAGGAGAAAATACATTTGCAATACTGTACTGTATTTATCTAAGAAAACCCACATATAAGTGGACCCATGTAGTTTGAACTTGTACTGTTCTAGGATCAACTGTAATTATAATCTCTGGAAATCCACGTAACCTTTCTGCGTATCATTTCTTAGTCTCCTTATCCATAAAATGCTTGCTTCCTCATGGCACTAAACCCTCCCATTCTAGAATCTTCCTTAGTGTATGAACAGATCCACATTGAGAGGTAGATGGATTTGTCACATACACAAACACACACTCTTTTTCTTACAGCATTTTTTTCCTTGAGACTCCAATCGTTAGACTGGAGGTTGAGAAACTGATATTTTAACTATGACTCTAATACGCAAAAGTGACATAATTTCAGCAAGCATGTTCATCACTGTCCAACTGAGGCCCTGACATTTCTACCACTGAGATTTAGGACTGTTTCAGAAAAAGGTCCCAACTCAACTCTCTCGCTTGGGTATTGATGATGTGACTAATTGGGCTGAAAGTGGAGAAAACAAGTTTACAGGATTAGCAAATGATCAACAGTCAGTAATCTCTTACACTCTAGGAAGAGAATCCATTTATGGAATTAGCATGGAGTAAAATAAGAGTCTCAGAGAATGAGAAGAGGGAAACACTAATAGGGAAAATTGAGGTCTAGCACATTCCATGCAGCATTGCAAGTCCTGGAGAAGGTGGGTGTGTGAGCATTAAGAAAGGGCATGTGTGAGCAGTCCCCTTTACAAATTTGCCATGGGCTTCATTCCTCCAACCAGTTAAGTTCAATGCCATGCAGCTATTAATTAACACCATAGCCTTAGCCAAGTCTCTTACAGTTTTGAAACTTCAGTTTCTTTACATGTAAAATTGGCTACTGTAATAAAAAGAGGGGGGTACGGCGAGAGAGAAGTGAAGATTAAGAAAAGTGACTTACATAGAACACCCATTCACGGGTGGTCATCAAATGTTCATGTCCTTCTTTTTTGTGAGCTTTTCCCTCTCTTCTTCCCAGGCCATATTTTTCTCCAGAGCACTTATCACCATATAACAGTAAGAGATAATTCACTTCCCCATGTGCCATGAGAACAGGGATTTTTGTTTGTTTTATGTCTGGCACCTTGAACAATGCCTGGTAGACAGTTCAAAACTATTTTCAAAATATTTGTTGAATGGATGAATTTGTGAGAATATTGTCTTTCACATTGCAACCCTTCCTTTGCACAGTGCCATCTTTGATTGGCTTTTCAGTTCACACGTCCAGGTCTTCAACTGATGAGGCTTTGGGAAAAGAATTCTTTACGGGGAGATATTTAAAAAGATGGCCAAACCTGTCTGCTGAGAAACTACCGGCTGAGTGAGCCAGTATGCTGAGCCGCCACTAGAGGGCAGCAGCTGGCTCTGCCAGGGTGTGGCGAACAGCCCCCTGGGCCCCTCACCTTGCAGACTGGGTAAGGGGTGGGGTCTCAGGGAGGGGGAAGTAGAAAGTTCCGGGGGCGGCCGAGGCTGATGTTTTTGTTTCCCTCTTTGCACTCACCTATATATCCGTTTGCCAAGGTCTGTGGCTTTTGGGTGAGAAAAGTTGTGTGGGTTTTTTGTTTTGTTTTGTTTTTTAAGAACAGAGCTAAAAAAAAAAGGTGGGGAAAAAATTAAGGCATTCTCAGAACAAGATTTATAGTGGACTCAGTGGATCACCTGCCTCAGAATATCCTCAGATGTTAGTGTTAAATGTGAATTTCTCTGACTTCCTGAATCTGAAGGAGGGTGAGGGCTGGGAATCTGCACTTATTTAACAAGCTTCCAGGTGATTCTGGCTCACTCTCACATTTGATGACCACCACACCTGGTGAGTAGTCTCCAGACTTTTTATCATGAAGCACCAGTATATGCATTTTACGTGTGCATTTCTTTACTTATAAGTTAGTAATGCATAGATGATGGTTCTAATGTGTTGTGTATATTATAAAGCGTTCACAAAAGTAGAAAATTTGAAAGGATGAGAAATCATGCACATTAAAGTTTATGTATGAGCTTCCCACGCCACGTTTTGGATGAGAGGGTGAGGGTAATTCATGCAGGTGAAATGTTATTTAACTGATCCTCAGGGTGATTGTTATGGCACAACACTCATTTTCTCAAGTTTATGACTCCAACGTCAATGGGCATGAGACAGCATGATTTTCTGTAGAGGTTTTATTTCTGTTTCAGTAGTACCACTGGGCATTCTCACTCTGCTTCCCCACAAAATTCACACTTGGTGCTCAAGAAAGTTGTCATATTTACCCTCCTCCCCAACCTGACGTCCTGAGTGCAAATTCTAGGTGGGAAACCAAGTGTAGACTGGTCAGTGTGTTGTATACAGCCCGGCAATGCCCAGGTAATACATACACACACACACACACACACACATACACACACTCCTGAGGCTGCTTTCAGACTGGAAAGGCTGCGAAATTGTCTCCTAGGAAACCCTGCCTACAGAAAGTTTTAAAGTTAATGATTTGACTCTGAATCTGGCTCTTAACCTCTCTGGGGTCATGGGTCTCTTTGAGAATCTGATGACATCTATGAGCTTTCTCTCCAGGGCAGGGGAAAAAAATACTCATCCCACTACATGTACCATTTCAGAGGGCGTGAACACTTTGGGAGTTCTTGACGTGTGGAGTCTGAGCCAGCAACATCAACATTTCCTGGGAACTTACTTGAGCTGCCCCACGCCCAAACCTACTGAATCAGAAACTTTGGGGTGGGAATAAGCCCTCCAGGTATTTTTGATGAATACTCAAGTTTGAGAACACCCCAGAGCCGAAGTTCTCAAACTGGCCTCCTTACTAGAATCACCTGGTGCTTTTTTTTTTTTTTAAAGGACTGATGCCTGGGCTCCAATCTCCTTTAATTAAATCAGCATCTCTGGAGGTGGATCCTGAACATAGGGATTTTTAAAAGCTCTCCAAAGGAGCTAAGCTCTGTGGACCAAGGTATTAATAACCCAGGCTACTTCTGACGATCCCCCAACTAGAGCCTAAAAGCACTAGAGAAGAACTTCGCCACAGCCTGACTCATCACTTTCACTTACACACTGAGAAGCTTTTCCAAGGCTGCACGGTTACTGAACGTCTAGGCAGCCAGTTCTCCCTCTTCCCCCGTTCCAGGAAGTGCCACACACTGCAATAGTGAACCCCAAACACTTCTGAAGAAGCCTGGCCAGCAAAGACACACGTATTTAAAAGTAGCCTAGACCGGGGCATTTTCAGCTACAGATCATTGACATCAGCTTCCAGTGGTTTTTCCTCTTTGGCTTAACTCTGCTGTTCATTGAACTCAGTTCAGTAAGCTTTCATCAGAAGAAGCTTAACCTTGATCTGGCCGGTGGAAAGCAGCAGAGCTGAAGTGGGGCGGTGGGACAGCCTTTCCGATGAGACTGGGACCTATGAGAAGAGAGGTGGGAGATGGGGTAGGAGAGCCTGCTTGGGGGAGGGGGAAGCCCAGGCCCTGGAGCCAGGAGTCCTGAGTTTAATGCCAGCTCTGTTACTGACTCACTCTATGACCCTGGGCTTCTTGCTCAGGCTCTTCATGCTTCAGTTTCTTCACTTCTCAGTAAGGGCGATAATAATAGCACAACTACCCCCATGGGTTGTGACTGCTGAAGGGGTTTGACGCATGTCGGGACTGATTTCCACATCAGACGGCATGCTCTGCAAGTGTAAGCTCGCCATGGGCGGCAGCAAAGTGACCGGGTAAGCCTCCTTGCTGCTGCATGGGAGGCCGAGAGCTTAGGAGCCTGCCTCTTCTTTCCTCTCCATTTTGAAACCCGCCTCCGCATTCCCGATTCTTCTACACAGAGGGTATAACACCGTGGAGTAGAAATAATTGGGACATAAAAAGCATAGGAGTGAGCAAGGGACAGGGGCAGGGGATGACTGTGTGTGGTTGCCTTTTATATATGTGCTCTGAAAGTTTATATAAAAATGCTAATTTGGATTCTGATATTTTAATTGATTGCACTAATTCAGGTTAGCATGAATTGTATTTCATGCTATTTAATTGATTGCACTCTACAGGCTAGCATGAACAGTATAAGTGATGACATAAAAATGACAAAAGGCTAGTACTTTCAGTTCTATATAGGAATTTAATTTAGCAGAAGGAACCATCTCTCCCTGGATGCTGTGAGGAGAGTCAGTGAGGTTTGCAGCACAGTGCCTGAGAGTAGGACTCTTACCTTCCAATAGTTAGACTCTCTGGGTTTAGATCCTGGACTTTTCATTTGCTGTTTACGGGTCCCTGGAAAAGTTTATTTTTTCTAAGCCTTATTTTCCTCTTATGCGCAATGAGCTAATCATAGTTTCTATATCACAGGGTTGTGTCAGATGGAAAAAAAAAACAGACTTAGATAAGGAAAAACTTTATTCCGAAGGACTATTGCAACACGAAAATCTCCAATCTCAGGAATCTGCGGGCATCTCAAAAACAAACAGAAAAGGCTTTTTTTTTTTTTTTTTTTTTTTTTTTAACACGGGTCGGGGTAAGCAGACCTTGGCAGCAATGGGAAGTTGGGCAAGCTCATGGCATGCTCACTGGGGTCTGACAGGAAATGTGTCTCCCTGTGGTCAGCCGATTCCCTGGATAAACTAATAAAGGGACACTTTCGTGCTTGCTCAGGCGTGGGAGCAAGCAGAGTTCAGGGGCCTTCAGGGAGGAGAGGAGCCTCTCTAAAGCTGGGGGAAGACAAAGCAGCATTCATGTGAGGCATGCACAGTTGTGAGCACTTGGTCAGTTGTTTTGTGGACTCAGTGAAATTATGCATGTATATTACTCTGGGTGTTACCAAGAAATGCTGGGTTATTTTATTATTATTACTATTATTATTATTATTATTATTATTATTATTATTCCAGATGCTTGATTCTCAAATGGTTGGCGGGAGCTCTTTCTTTGCCCTGAGCAGAATAATTCAGTTACACCATCACGGCAATGATAGCATCCATCCAGTGCACATTTCCTAGGTTCCGGGCCCAGGGTTGGGGAGAGGTCCAAACATGGATGAGATGAAGTTTCTGAGCTCAAGGGGTTCTCAGTCCAGAGGGAAAGAAGGAAATGTTATGGGGGGAAGGGCAGCCATTCTGACGTATACAGGATGCTATGGGAGAGTGTGAGGGGGCTGTTGATGAACTGGGGGGACTATCAGGAATGAAGAACCTGGACAACATGAGCTCTGAATGGTGTCTGGAAGGAGAAGAAGCTTTTACCCTGATGAACAGGAGGGAAAGAACATTCCCACGCACATGGGACAGCATACTCAAGAACAGGGTTTGAAAGAGTGTGTGGGGCCAAGGACAAGGATTCCCAGATCCTGGGCACAGCGATACTGGGTCTGGTGAGCCCAGTGGGAGCTGTGTGATGAAAGCCACTGAAAGGGCAGGGGCGTAGTAGGGGCTGCAGTTAGGACAGTCCTCGAGCGTCCTTCCTGTAGTTCTGTGTCTGCTTGATGCAGACGATGGCACTCTCTGACACCAGGGTTTCAAGACAGCCATGCATGGAGGACTGGAAGAGTTCAGCCCAGAATTGTTGCTTTGAGATGTGAATGAAATGCTCAAGAACAGATATTTAGCAGGCAGGGCAGGGGTCTGGGCTGGAGATAAAGATACAGGAGTCATGAATGTAGTCATTAAAACCACAGCAGTGAAGGGCGCCTGGGTGGCTCAGTCGGTTAAGTGTCTGACTTTGGCTGAGGTCATGGTCTCGTGGTTCATGAGACCAAGCCCTGCGTCAGGCTCTGTGCTGACAGCTCGGAGCGTGGAGCCTGCTTCGGATTCTGTCTCCCTCTCTCTCTGCCCCTCCCCTGCTTGCACTCTGTCTCTCTGTCTCTCAAAAATAAATAAACATTAAAAAAAAAAAAAACCCACAGCAGCGAAGATCATCTGGGAGAGTATTTAGACCAAGAAAAGCAGTGCTCTGAAGTCAGAACTCAAACATTCAAGGAGCTGAGCACCTTCTTTTAAATGTATGTGTGTCACTTTGGTGATAGGCAAATATTTCTTTATGCACATATGGGTGCCTTCAACTACTAATTACTGAGCACTTTCCACGGGTAAAACACCGCGTTGGTTTCCAGGAAAAAGAACTAATGGTTCTTCTCTTCAAGCAGCACATGATCTAGACCAGTGATTCTCAACTGTGGATGAGTGTGTCCCCCAAAGGGGTATCTGGTGATATCTGGAGATATTTTTGCTTGTCAAACTGAGGAGAAGAGGTTGCTATTAGATCCCCTAGGGAGGGGTCAAGGAAGCTGTTAACATCGTATGGTGCTCAGGACTGCTCTCCCCACCTTGATAATCATCTGGTGCCAAATGTCAATTGGGTAGAGCCTGAGAAACTTTGATCCACGCTAAGAGATAGTATATGTACACACACAAGAAAACGAAAGAACCATTCCTCTCTCTAAACTGGTGACGGTGGCTTTGTAACATGTCAACTTGGCTAAGCCAAACTCCATTCCCCAAACTGCCTTTGTCTATGCTTCCTGTTAGAGGACACCCCGAGAACAACTCGGGCAAGCTTTGGAGGGCAGAGGGGAGGCAGCACCATTTTGTAGCTCATCCACACCATTGCCAGTCCACTGCCCCCCCTCACTGACACAGAGCAGCAACTGGGCCCTACGGCCACCCTACAGGCTCCCCCAGGATCCCTTGCAGCTTCGCAGACCCTTGGGCCAGGTGGGGGGGTATTTAGCTCTGTGACAAAGGGCCCTGGCTTCCGCAGGACGCCCTTACCACCAAAGCCAGAGGCAACGAGAACTGACATGGGTTTTGTCTGTCCTTCTCGGCTTTAGCTCATGTGGGTTTCAGCTCATTCTCACTGTCTCACGTTCTACATTCATCTCTTCTTCCTGCCGGCATGACCTGTGGACCTGAGCTCCAGCCTCAGATGTGAAGGCAACATGTTTTCAGAGACTGCTAGCTAGCTCCCACAATTACCAAGGGCAAGTTCTTGTGTGTGTGTGTGTGTGTGTGTGTGTGTGTATGGCTGCATATATGTATATCGCTCCACTGACACAACAAATTTATTGATTGTGTACTAGGCACTGGAGGTGCAGACTTGAATCAGACACTGTCCTTGCCTCAAAGAATCTGTAGTCCAAAGAATAAAGAATTAAGTTATATATTTGTGAAATCAACACAAAGTTGGCAACTCGCTGAAGAGAAGCTTTTAGACAGTCTTATGACCAAGTGTGTGTGTGTGTGTGTGTGTGTGTGTGTGTGTGTGTGTGTAGGAGGATCCACCAAGGAGGGGCCCATACATCTTTACCCTTTGTTTCCTGTCTCTTCCTATAAGCCCTCTAATCCATGGTAAGCTATTTTTTTTTAATTTTATGGTAATTGGAGTCAAAGAATGGCCTTTTGTGTGAAAACTTGTCAAAGAATTGTTTTAGCTCTTCACCTATATAGTAATGAGATCAGATTTGATGATGTCTACAATTTCTTCATTTTTAAAGTTGTGAATCAGTGAAAACCACTAAATAAGGAATCGATTGCTCTTCTCTATATTTAAAAATTTGTTTTAATGTTTTATTTTTGAAAGAGAGAGAGAGAGAGAGAGAGAGAATCCAAAGCAGGCTCCAAGCTCTGAGCTATCAGCACAGAACCTGACGTGGGGCTTGAACTCAAGACCTGTGAGATCATGACCTCAGCTGAAGTCGGATGCTTAACCCACTGAGCCACCCAGGTGCCCCTACATTTTTTTTTTAAGTCTATTCATTTTGAGAGAGAGTGAGCATGAGTGAGGGAGAGGCAGAGAGAGAGAGGGAGAGAGAATCCTAGCCCTGATTCAGGGCTCAAACTCACAAACCATGAGATCATGACCTGAGCTGAAGTTGGATGCTTAACCGACTGAGTCACCCAGGCGCCCCTGCATTTTTTTTTTGAGAGAAAGCGTGCACATGCATGCTCCCCCACAAGCAAGCTTGAGCAGGGGAGGGGCAGAGGAAGAGGGAGAGAGAATCTCAGGCAGGCCCCCCACTCAGCACAGAGCCCAACAACACAAGAGAGGCTGGATCCCAGGACCATGATAATCATGATATGAGCCAAAATCAGGAGTCAGATGCTTAAGCAACTGAACCCCCTAAGGTGCCCCTTTACATTCTTATTTCCTCATCAAATAACTTGGGTAGGGGAATCAGTCCTAATGGCCTGATGTCTCTGAACCTCTGGACCATAATTACCTATGTCACCCTTTATAGGATTTAGTACGTACTACACTGTATTAACATTAATCATTAGAGGGTGAGTTCCTGGTGGGCTGTAATAGGGTCTGACTCATTTTCATCCTTGGTGCCTGTCAGTCTGTAGTCTGTCTAAGTCAACGGTTGCTCAAACTGGCTGGCTTTTAGCATCACCTGAAAGGCTTTTAACACTCAGTAATAGATAAAATGTAGGCTTTTATGCCATATGCCTAGATTTTCAGATGCAGTAGGTATAGGCTGGGGCTTAGGAATTGTAATTTCAGGACATTTTTTAAGTGATTCTGACAATCAAATTTGAGAACCAGTGTTCTACGCTGACTTGAAACTGTGTGTGTGTGTGTGAGATCTTAAAGCTTATTTACTTTGAGAGAGAGAACGCATACGTTGGGGGCAAAGAGAGAGGGAGAGAGAGAGAAACCCAAGCAGACTCCACACTGTCAGCGCAGAGCCTGATGTGGGACTCAAACTCACAAACCGTGAGATCATGACCTGAGCTGAAATCAAGAGTCAGACGCTTACCCAGCTGAGCCACCCAGGCACCCTCGGTGTAGGATCTTAAGTGCCTATCTGCTCGCCTTTCTCCCTTCTGCCTATAAATAGTACAAGATGTGGTCTCTGATCTCAGAGTTCTCACTGTAGCGAGGGCAAAATCAGAGTGTGTAAACTCCATGTCTCCAGTGCCCTATGGCCAATGCTGAGTGGGAAATTGTTAATTGCTTTACTGATGACTGTGGCAAACCTAGGTTCAGTGTGCCTATCCTACATAGTGTAGCCTAAGAGCCTGGCAGGTACAGAAGTGAGACTCTGGCTTGTACCTCTTCTGAGACGCTTTTTACTGTACATCAGTCATGTTGACAATCCCACAGGCCTCCTTGTTTCACCCTGGGGGAGCTTCCAAATTTCTGGGATGGTTGGTTGCCTTTCAGCAGTGCTTTTGCAGCTGGGGAAACTGAGACTTAAGAAATAACTTTCCCAGGATTCCCAAGCTGGTGTGGTGGAGATCAAATCAACAGAATGGATTTGACTGATGGTGCCTGATTCATAAAACCAAAGTTAATCTTGTAATATAACACATAGAATTAATAATACCTATTACCTTCATCCTGGTCATACGCTGACAAAATTATTACCCAAGTCAACTTTTCTAAAACATTATTTTTTGTTGGATCAAAAGAAGCCATTTGCAGAAAAGATGAAGAAAGTGTAGTATTCATTCAGTCTTTCCCCCTCCTTCCCAAACACACACAATCTTTATTATATTACCTCTGAATTATGATTTAATTTAATATACATAAGAAAAAATCAAAGACTAGACACAGGTGATTCAAATATGTTAGCCAAAAAGACACTAAATAAAATTATGTAGAATACATCAGTCATTCTGTTTTCCTCATAAATCTTGAAAACAAAAACTGGTCTTAGTTTCTCATTTTTAATGGGCTCCTCTCCTATGAATTATGTAAAACTTCCAGAGATATAAACAGCTCTATATACAAAGAAGCAGTATGGCAGTACATGTGACTTTACATACCTTTCACTAGAAAAGAAAAATCATGAAAAATTTGCTTTGAACCTGTTCTTCAATTCTAAAAGGAAGCTAATTTGAAAGATTTGGAAACCTGACTGAAGTGGCCAAACTATTTCTTATTTGAAAATAGCATAAACATCTAAGTTGAGCTAAGCCGTGAGCTAAGCTGTCTTGGAAAGTGGAAAGGATAGTTCCGCTGTCCCTAAACTTTGTCAGGGAAGCAGATGGGGAGTGCCAACCCCAGAAAGAAGAATGAGTTTAGTGTAAAGTCCCAACTGCCGTCGAGTTAGAACAGCTCACCAAGGAGATTTAAACTGGTCCATCTCCCTAGAAGGTAGAAAAGTTAATTATGACGTCATTCTTTTTTTGTTTTGTTTTTGCTTTCTTCTCTCCTCCCCTCCCCACCCCCCCCCCCCACCTTCGTCCTGATTATTCCTACCCGGTATTAGTTACCTATTGAATATTTTCAATACTTTCCTATTTCAGAGCTTTAATCTGTCACTTACCTGTTTTTAGGTTATAAGAGGTGAGGCTTCAATTTATTTTGTACCATTTATTATTATTTTTGAAAATGTTTATTTTTGAGACACAGAGAGAGACAGAGCATGAGCGGGGGAGGGGCAGAGAGAGAGGGAGACACAGAATCCAAAGCAGGCTCCAGGCTCCGAGCTGTCAGCACAGAGCCCGACGCGGGGCTCGAATTCACGGACTGCGAGATCGTGACCTGAGCCGAAGTCGGCCGCTTAACCAACTGAGCCACCCAGGCGCCCCAAAAAAGTTTTTGATAAGAGGTGCAGAGAGCTTCAGTGAGTATCCAAAGCCACAACAAAGAAGTAGAGGAGCCTGGATTTGAACCCAGGCAGGTTGATCCCAGAGACTGTGCCCTTTCCTTGAAGCTGCACTGCCTCACCAATTTTCATACCTTAGTAAAGAACAATCAGTACAATGGCCTGAGCCTTCTGGCCGTTGATGTCGATGCATATTTATCACCCTGTGTTAGACTCAGCAACCTTAGGAAATAGATTTAAAAACTGCATTTTGCAGACAAAGAAACAGTTGCGTGCAGCTGACTTTGCCAAAACTGCACAGCTGGCACTCAACCCCGATCTCATAGCTTGTATTTAAGGCACGTTTCCATCTATTACCTCATTTAAGGACTGTGCCAGGCTCAGAAATCTCTCAATAAATACTTTCTGCTTGAACGGATGGATCTGCACGCTTTCCGTAAAAGCTCGGCAAGAGGCAGTTGGGGTAACTAAGACTTGAGAAGTTAGGAAGCTTGCTGGGGTCACTCAGCTAGGAGGTTGTGGAACTAGGCCGTGAGCCCAAGTCCCCCCACAGTGGGACGCTCGCTGCAGGGGATGCTGACCAGCTGTACGAGAGGCAAGCTGCCAGCAAGAAAGGAATCCTCAGCAGACTGATCGTTAAAAAATGCAGCTCTCGTGTGCACTGAAATATCTGGTAGTGAAGGTTCTTCATGCCTGCAAATGGCTTTCCAGTGGTTCAGAAAGAGAGAGCAAGCAAATATGAACAGTTTGTGGATCTAGGTGAAATTATACAGGTGTTCATTTTACTGTTCCTTTAAATTTTATGTACAGTTGAAGTTTTTCAAATAAAAAGTTGGAGAAGAAGGAAGGGAAAGGAAGGGAAGGAAGGGAAGGAAGGGAGGAAGGGAAGGAAGGAAGGAAGGAAGGGAGGAAGGGAGGAAGGAAGGAAGGAAAGAAGAAAGGAAGGAAGGAATAGAGGAAGGGAGGGAGGGAGGAAGGAAGGAAGGAAGGAGAGAAGGAAGAGAGAAAGAAAGAAGGAAGGAAAGAAGGAAGGAAGAGAGAAAGAAAGAAGGAAGGAAGGAAGGAAGGAAGAAGGAATAGAGGAAGGGAGGGAGGGATGAAGCAAGGAAGGAAGGAAAGAAGGAAGGAAGAGAGAAAGAAGGAAGGAAGGAAAGAAGGAAGGAAGGAAGAAGGAATAGAGGAGGGAGGGAGGGAGGAAGGAAGGAAGGAAGGAAGGGAGGGAGAGAGAGAGAAAGGAAGGAAGGGAGGAAGGGAGGGAGGGGTATTCAGGAGGTGTATATTCACCTTCTGATTCTCCGATTCACATGCACTGACAGCTATGGAGTCCATCTACTGTCTTTTGACTATCAAGTGATTTACTTGTTAAAATTGTTAAAATATAGTGTTTGTACAGATGACACTCACTGAAAAAAGTCAATGTACTGGCACCTATGGACATATTTTTTAAATTTATAGATAATCCTCAAATTTAATAAACTACTATTTTCTATGTAAAGGGCAGCTATATTTCTAATAAATCTTGCAATGAAAACTTGCTTCCTAATTAAATACATGATTCTCTTCTGTGTCAGAAAAGGAAATAATGAAAGTGTTTGAAATGAGATGATTTAGCAAGCATGAATTCATTTTGGATGACCCATAAGATTTAGATGTTCAATAGTCTTCACTTCTATCATAAAAATCATTTTGATGGATTACTCACTGGTAGTTTTCTTTTCTTCTCATTTGTGTTTAAAGACCAAAAAATTTAAATACAACATGATAGAACTGAAAATTTACAGAACAAAAGACCCAATACTCAGTGAAATTTATTTGTAATACATGCATTTTACAGTTAATTTTGGGGACCTTTTTATTTATATTTTGTATATTTTAAAATTTATGATTGTTAAACCTTTTTTTGAATAATATAAGCTAGAAGGAAGGAAATAAGTCATTTCCTTCTTACCCATCATTTAATATTTGGGTTGGATTTCCTCTAGGTTTCTTTTCAATTCATAGTGTTTTTTTCTTATTTACATGGTTGTTTATTTGTATACTTTTTTTATCTAGCTTTTTTTATTTTTATTTTTTTTAAAGATTTTAGTTTTAAGTAATCTCTATACCCAGTGTGGGGCTTGAACCCACAATTCTTTAAGATCAAGAGTCACATGCCCTTCCAAACCAGCCAGGCGCCTCTGTATCTTGCTCTTTTTAAATAACACTATCTCATAAGCATTTTCAGTATTATTACAGTTTTAAAAATCTTTTTCAGGGAGGGTGAATAAAAACAATAACGAAGAAACTCTGAGAGGATATAGAAGAAATCAGGTAGAGACCGAGAGGAACTGGGTAGGTAGAAGACAGGGCAGGCTTTCCAACTGAATACTGCTGTATGTTTCTGATACACAGACTTAATTTTTGACCTGTGTACATATAATGCTTGTTAGAAATTTAAAGAAAATTATTGGAAACATTTAAAATTTGGGCATAACTGGGGCGCCTGGCTGGCTTAGTCAGTTAAGCGTCTGACTCTTGTTTTCGGTTCAGGTCGTGATCTCACAGTCTGTGAGTTTGAGCCCCGCATGGGGCTCTGTGCTGACAGTGTGGAGCTGGCTTGGGATTCTCCCTCTCCCTCTCTCTTTGCCCCTCCCCCACATGCATGTTCTGTCTCTCTCTTGAAATAAATAAATAAACTAAAAAAAAAAAGAATAAAATAAAATTTGGACATAATATTGTATTAAATAGATAGGTCACAGTATATATTTATTTACATAGTTCCTCAATTATGGGACTCTCAAGTTCTGTTTAATTTTTCCTCATATGTCAGTTTGTGTTTTTAAATAAGTCTGTGTGTGTCTGAACAATTGCCTGATCTGGTTTGGTCACTAGTTGAAATAATCACAGTCTTGCAGGCCATACGTTTATTTTTACTTTTTATATCGGTGATAATTTATAATCATACTTGGAGACTAAATCCTCAGTGATTTCCTTTTTTTCCCGCCCTGTGTGAGAACCACTTCTCTCTTCTATATCAGAAATCTCATCCAGTGTTAGGTTTTGCATTGGTATGTTCTGTTCTTTTCCGGGGAAAAGAAAATGCCCTGACATGTGTTCCATGTATTTCTTGGCAACTTCCATCCACTGTCTAGATCTATTTAGGGAATAGTGAGAATGTTTTGGGCCAGACCATGACATGTTATTGACAATACATGTGTATGACAAATGCCCAATTCCTGGGGGTCTTCGTATAAATAATAATAAACATTATTGTAAACTTCTACGTGTTTTTAGAGTCCTCTGCCTGCAGGATTGTGGTCAACTGGGTCTGAGACTGAGAACTTTGGTCCACGTCAGCCTGGGTCAGCCACACAGTGTTACCATTCCCCTGAGCTGGTAGAGAGGGCTGCCTGGCCTTTCCAGCCTGGTTTTCTGCAGCTACTGCTGTCTCCACCCTCTCCCCATTAGTGCTGGTGGCCTACCCTGGCCTCCTGAGCATGCCAAAGAGAAAGGACCAGGACCTCAACTCACCCCACAACAGCTGCAACACTGGCAGTCTCCGCACAGGGTCCCCAGGAGGCCGTTGACCACCTGGATGGCACAGAGAAGCATCTGGACTCCGCCTATGACCAGCAGGATGGAGAAGAGGGTCAGATGCCAGGGAACCACATCGGCAGGCTGCCGGCACTTGCTCCATAACGCCTCATCATTGAGGTAATCCCTGTCCAAAATATGGAGGAGAAAGGAGACATTTGTAAAACATATGCAATACGCTGGGCTACAAAGACACCATAATGATTTTTCTTTTGCAATACTTTCCATCCCAAACATAAGCTCCATAAGAGAAAGGTCCCATAATGGAGCACCTGGGTGGCTCAGTTGGTTGAGCATCTGATTCTTGATTTGGCTCAGGTCATGATCCCAGGGTCATTGGATCAAGCCCCACTTGGGCTCTGAGCTGAGCGTGGAGCCTGCTTATGATTCTCTCTCTCCCTCTGCCCCTCTCCCCCATTCACACACACGCTCTATCTCTATTAAATTTAAAAAGAGAAAAAATTTTAAAAAAGGAAACCTATCCCATAATAATAATTTTAAAAACAACATCTAACATTTTTATTAAATATATACTATGTGCCAGACTCTGCTCTAAATGTTGTACACATATCAACTCATTTTTTTCCGCATAGAAGCCTTATGAGACCCTTCTCATAGAAACCTAATGAGGAACCTTCCATTTCACAAATAAGGGCATTGAGGCACAGAGAGGTTAAGTGGCTTACCCCTAGGTTGCATAGGTACTAAGTGACAGAGTGATTTTTGTGAGGGGACCAAAAGGATGGGTAAATCCAGTATCTATGAGGGGACTGGGAAAATGAAGATACCCTGGGAGTAGACTCTTACAAATGTTCATGGCCATTATCCTTCCAGTTGTTGTTAGGGACCATTTGGGCTTTTGACAAAATTATCTGTCAAGTCTAGTGGCCTTGTAAAGTACAGTTATGTCAAAGGGACACTTAAAGGGAAGAGCTTAATGTTTGAAGGCCTAATTCTAGCCAAATTGCGAATTTTGCTCAACTGTATTTTTGTTAACATGTAGGGATTCCGCATGCAAAAAGATTTAATTAATTAAAAAAAATAACCTGCCGCCTTAATACGTAGTTTATAAAATTTTGAAACAGGAGAAACTGCAATATTTTATAAAAATATATATATATTAGGAGTTTACTACAATATAAAGGGCATTGTGTCTTGAAGGAGAAATGGGAAACCTATTGTCTTTCAGACAAAAACAAGAGTAAAAGTGGATAAATGCTGTGGATTACTATAATTTTTTCTCACATTCTTAGAGCCACAAATTGGTCTCTACCTCTGCCTTTATGTATCCTCTATCCTTTCAAGGACTCCATGGGAAACTCCTTCTGGCTACTAAATTAACATCTACTCCTGTTTCTGACAAATTCCCCAGTGCATCAGTGCTCATTTTAAATACATTCCATATTAAGATTTTCAAAAATCTTTGGAATGATGGCAGATACCCTGGAGTTTAATAGAGCACAAGGAATAAAGGAAAGAAGGAGCATTTTGCTCTTGATTTAAAAGTAAAACACTGCATTGTTTGGAGCCTTGATTCACTTTTCCATAGCTGCTCATTAACTGTGTGACTTGTGTACTCATCTGTAAAGTGGGAATAATATCATTAAATTGTAGGGTTGTTGTGACAATTACCTGAACTAACACTAGTGACGTGCTTAGGACAGTGCCTAACATATAGTAAGTGCTCAGTAAATGCTAGTATTTTTATTATTTTACTTAACCTGAGCAGTGTGGTCTAAAGGAAAGAGACTGGTATTTTGGATTGAGTTGAACCTGGGTTTGAATCCAAGCATTCATCTTACTCTCTGTGTATTCCTCATGCAAGTTACTTCCCCCCACCCCCATAGCATCAGTTCTTCATCTGTAAAATGGGCTGAGAACAACCTCACAATTGTGAAGATTCACAAAGATCATGTACTGTATGTTATGTACCATTGTGGAAAACTTCCTTTTATTGTAATTACTTGTAAACACTCAACTTTCTGTTCCGCATTTTTCGATGTAGTCCTGTCTGTCTTTACAGTTTTCAAACTTGACTATAGAAAGTCGTGAAGACACAGTATTTTCCAGGCACATTTTATAAAGAAAGGATTCTAAGATGAAGCAATTGGCCATCCTGAGTTTTTTTCCCTCTGCAAGAGTTTGTGCAGAGATGGGATGACAGCACCTCCTGGTGGCGAAATTGGTGAAATGCTCACGGGGGAGCCTTGGAAGTAAGGGTGGAGTTTGGGCACCTGGAGAAAGAAATCCTCTCAGTTCCACCCACCTCATCCCCCACAAACCACCATAAATACGCATTCCAGACCCTTCTTCTCTCCTCCCAGATTCTCAGGCCCTGAGACTCCCCAAGATGTTGGCAGTGATTGTTGTGGCCAACTCCCCAACCCCACGAGACAGTGGACCCTAATTTTTTGTGGAGAAAATCATGTTTCCACATTCTGTGAAGCAAGGAGAGCTGAGGCAGTTTAAATCCACTTGACTGGAGTTTTAAAGCATCCCATTATTGTGAAGGGTATTTCCATCTGAGCTGTAGTAATCCCGCCACATCCATATAGAAAGCCATGGGTTTCATGAGACTCACCTCTTGAAAGCAACAGAGGCAGTTGACGGAAAGAAGAGGGGCTCCCGAATGCTTTGCCTGGCCCACTCTGCCTGGCTTGTTCTGGGGTCACATCCCCTGGGACAAACTCCCCGATCCTCCTCCTGCCCTCAGCTGACGTTGGTAGCCTTTCTGTGCCTCCCAGCTTTCTGTGTTTCCTCTGGAAGAGCACCTAGGACCCTGTGCTATCACCGTCTGTCCATTTTCCTGTTTTTCTTTCCAGGGCTGTATGCCCATGTGGACAGAGACGTGTCTCCTAACACCGTCCCCAGTTCCAGCACAGGGAGTGATCTGTAAATAACGGCAACTGTCACGTACCGGTCCTGCCCATGTGCTTTACATCATCTTTCTGAATCCCACAAGGAGGTGTTCTTTTACTTGAACGAGGCCTTGCATAGAGTAGAGCCTCCACAAAACACTCACGGAACGAACGAACATATACACAGATTAAGAGGTTGAGGCAAGTGAACGGAAGTGCCTGGATTTGGCCTTCGGTCTGTCTGACTCCACAGCTAATGTTCTTAATCATTACACGAACTCCCTATGTTGAGTGATTATATCCCTTCAGTATATTTGAAATATGACTTATTTATTACATTTGATTTATACAACGTATTTATAATAGCTTGTCAATTAAGGTTTACCTGTACCATGATAAAGGGAATAGTCTCTTTGAGCCTTCATGTGACTGGATGAAAAGATAGGAATTAAATCACAAAAATCGTTATGAACACATAACGTTTCAGAAAGCTCTAATGCGTAATCTGTTCACGGTAATGAGTTATATTCACAAAAATGAATAATAAGGCTGAATGTTTAGCAAACAGCATGTGGCAGTAATTGTGCCAAAGGCTTTCTGTGCATCGTGTTCTTTCATTCTTGCCTCAGTCTGTGACGTAGAGCATGCTGTTACCCCATCTGACAGAGGAAGAGCTGAGAGGTCAATGCATTGCCCACGATGACCCCACTGGTATGTGGCAGGGGTGTGACTGGTCCCTAAGTCCAGTCAGGCGAAGAGCGAAGCTGCTTGACATCCATGAGTGTTTCGTGCTTCCTGAAAGCTGGAAACCCCGGGGGGCAAGCCCGCATCCCCCTGTTAGTGTGGCTTTCAGCTCTAGGGAATGTGTTCAAGAGCAGCTTACGGGGTTCCTTGCTGATGAGCAATCTCTGAAGTACAAATGCAGATGGTCTAAACCGAAAGTCCAGGCAGAACATTTATTGTACTCACTTCTGTGTTTTGGTGTGAAAGAGCTCACCACACCTCACCTTCCCCAGGCAGCAGGCAGAGTTACAGCCAGAGGGGGGAGTGCTGTGCTTGGCCGTGTCCCTTGTCCCTCCCCCACTGCTATCGTCCTTGGCCTTTCCTCTGGTTCTCCCTTCTGTGGCTGTCCCCATGCCTTGTGCCAGCTGCTTCCCTTTCAGCAGCTCAGGGTCAAGGTAAAGGTAGCCAATTGTCTTAGAAAGGAAGACCTTGGATGGGAGGAGGTCCTACTTCAAAGGAAGGCAAGAGGGTGTATCTCAAAATGTCCTAGGTTTCTTTTTCCTTCTAGGAGGCCTCTTTAGTATGGTTCTCAGGACAGAGAAAGTTAACTGTCTTTGCTCTTTTTTTTTTTTCCAACGTTTATTTATTTTTGGGACAGAGAGAGACAGAGCATGAACGGGGAAGGGGCAGAGAGAGAGGGAGACACAGAATCGGAAACAGGCTCCAGGCTCTGAGCCATCAGCCCAGAGCCTAACGCGGGGCTCGAACTCACGGACTGCGAGATCGTGACCTGGCTGAAGTCGGATGCTTAACCGACTGTGCCACCCAGGCACCCCAACTGTCTTTGCTCTTTTAACAAGATTGCCAACAAACATTTCTGAGGGAAAAACAAACAAACAAACAAACAAACCCAACCTAGGCTATTCCTATGGCATTGAGGAGCCCTGAATTTTGTGCCCCAAGCTGGAAATCTTGGAGTCCAACTCAATAACCTGCCCCCTATTTCCTCACACCTAATCCTGATGATTCCATCTCAGATCTCTGAAATCTGTGTCTTTTGGAGCCCAGTTCCACTGCCTCGCTGGTGATAACCTTATCAGGATTATTACTCCAATCTCCGACTTTTGTCTCTTCTTACTGAGCATGTCCTCATCCTCTACATCACAATTGTCCTAGAAATCCCAGGTGGCGGTGGCATGTCCTGCTTGAAGTCCTCTGCTGGTCCCTGAGGTCCCAAAGTTCTGGCCTACCTGTCAACCACGTCCTCAGGTGGTGTCCCCTTCTGTTGCTCTCCCCCACATTCACCCCGAGCTTCAGGCTTGCAGTGAACAGACATTCTCTGAGCGTGTTGGGCCTTTTCATGGTTGTCTCAAGTCCTCCTCTTCTGTCTGCCTGAAATATGCTTCTCCTATCTGGAAGGCACACCTTTGCCCATGTCCCCAAACCAGCCCATGTCACCTCCTCAGAGAAGTTTCCCTTGCACTCCTCCATTTCGTCCCTTTCTGCATTGTGAGGGTGTGACCTGTGTTGTTGCTCTAACTAGCCCTGCGCTCGCTGGGGCAGGGGCCACATCCATCCTTGTCTGCTTCACGTTTGGGACAGGCTTCAGTACAAAGTAGGGTACTGGCCAAGTGTGTGTTTGCTTTTTCAAATGCTCCTTCTGCTAGTTACTAGCTGTGGAGCCCTGGGCAAATTAATCTTTCTGAGTTTCATTTTTCTACTGGAGGGATAAGAATTCTCAGTTTTATTAAGAAGATGAAGTGAGATAATGTGTGCAGAAACATTTAGCCCCTAAACACTGAGAAGGAGAAGGAGGAGGAGGAATAGTAGGAGGAAGAAAGGGAAAAGAAAGAGAAAGAGAGAGGCGGGGGGAGGGGGGAAAGGAAAGAAATAAAAAAGAAGGAATGAGAAAGAAAGAAAGAAAGAAAGAAAGAAAGAAAGAAAGAAAGAAAGAGGAAGGGAGAAAGAAAAAAGAAAAGAAAAAAAATAAAAGAGAAAAGAAAAGAAGCAGTGGTAGTGGCTGCCACTGCCATTTGGTAATAAGGAAAGAGTGACAACTGTCCTAGGTCCTTATCTTCAGGCTCATACAAGTGATTAATACTTGTGCCTCACTAGTAATTGTGCATGTGTTAGATTTGTAGCTATAACAACCACGTCAGTGTTTATGCACTGGGATCCCGTGGACAAGAAGAGTCCACGGAAGCAGAGACCCTGAGCTATGCCACACGGAGTCTATAATCGACACAAAAAGTAGAGAGTGCAAATCAATATCACTTATGTTCTAGAAAAGCCACTGTGACTTAGACTCTGAAAAATTGGATCTGAGCTTCAGTCATTAGGAAACAGCATTTATGGGGTGCCTGGGTGGCTCAGTCGGTTGAGTGTCCATCTTTGGCCCAGGTCATGATCTCTCAGTTCGTGAGTTTGAGCCCCGCAGTGGGTTCTCTGCTGTCAGCACAGAGCCCACTTTGGATCCTCTGTCCCCCTCTCTCTCTGCCCCTCCCCTGCTGGTTCTCTCTCTCTCAAAATAAATAAACAGAAGGAAGGAAGGAAGGAAGGAAGGAAGGAAGGAAGGAAGGAAGGAAGGAAAAGAAAGAAAAGAAAGAGAAAGAAAGAAAGAAAGAAAAAGAAAGAAAAGCAAAGAAAGAAAAAGAAAGAAAGAAAGAAAGAAACAAAGAAACAAAGAAAGAGAAAGAAAAGCAAAGAAAGAAAGGAAAGAAAGAAAGAAAGAAAGAAAGAAAGAAAGAAAGAAAGAAAGAAAGAAAAAGAAAGAAAAAAGAAAGCTATCTTCCCTCTGAAGGAGAGTTAATAATCCCACAAGTTTTCTGTCAGGATCAAATGAAACATGTGGGTGAAAGCACTTTATTAACGGAAAAACACCAAGCAACCGAGGTTCGATTACTGTTATAAAAATTCAAGCTGAGCCCCTGCAGTCCGAGGGAAGGGTTGGAGCTGCTGTGGGAGATAAGGTCATAAAGGAATGTGAGTTCTTGCCTGAGAAGATAGGACACAGGATGTAGGAGACAATGGAATGCTGACAGGAGCCTGCCAGGTGGCAGAGAGGATGCCATGTGACACATTCCACCTAGATCCCCCCCTCCTGAGAGCCTTATCCTGTGCCAATCTTGGCATATTTTACGCCTTGTACAGAGAGAGGACTTACACCTTCTGTGGGATTAAATTCCAAAGTCAGGGCGTGAGGAGAAAAAAACAAAACCAAACCACAAATAGTCAAAATCACTCTTAAATAGCCTATCGATCACCTGGAAAGCGTAGGCTACATGGTTTTGTAATAAACCCCTACACAGCGATATTTGATCCCATGATAGTTTGAAGCCACTATGCAGATATGGTGGCACTCAAACCTCTCTCCTGTCAAAGAATTATCAAAGCCTTACCATGAACAGAGGAGGGTGGAGAATTCTGAAATGTGCCTGCTTACCTGCAAAGTTTATTCTGTTCTGTTTGTACTATTAAACCTCTCTGATCTGATACAAGTTAATGAATGGGTTAGTTGTTGTGAGAAGATCCGATGCCATGTGTGAAAGCATCTATCACGGAGTAATGTGCAGTAAAGGGCTATGATGTGCATGAAAACTTGCTTCACCAGAAGGACAGAGGACTTTGAAAAGTTGTTTCCTGTCCTTCCCCCACGCTGGCATTTCCTGTAGTGGCCCACAGACCAGCTGTCACTCTCCTGACCTTGGGTATGGATCCCATTCCATCCCAAGCAGGGAGCGGGTGTGCCAGGGAGGGTGTTAGGGTCTAACGCTATTTATTGTACTGCCTTGGGGCGTTACTGGGCAAGTGTTGTGTTTCCTTTCTCCGTCCTTTGTTTTGGACATAGATTCATTCTAATTGATTTTGAGTTCGCCAAGGGTAGTATCATTCACATAACAGTAAATACAAAAGCATGTTTAATACTGCGCTTCTGTTGTTGATGGAAATAATAGGAGAAGGGTCCTTAGAAAGAGACATAATCTGTAGTTTCATAAACTCTCAGGGGAAGAACCTCAGGAAATGGATCTGGTGTCTGATTTCTATGCTCATGTAGGCTAACCCCACGGCAGCGGGGCCCCAGCAGTCCTCTGCAAGGTAAGGGGGCACAGTACAACCATTGCCTTTGGGAATCCCTGCATGTGATGGGGATACTAGAGGCCTGTACTCCTGTTTAACTTTATTTTTTTTTAATTTTTTTTAATGTTTATTTATTTTTGAGACAGAGACAGAGCATGAATGGGAGAGGGTCAGAGAGAGAGGGAGACACAGAATCTGAAGCAGGCTCCAGGCTCTGAGCTGTCAGCACAGAGCCCGACGCGGGGCTCAAACCCACGGACCGCGAGATCACGACCTGAGCCGAAGTCGGATGCTTAACCGACTGAGCCACCCAGGCGCCCCCTCCTGTTTAACTTTAGAAGTAGGGATGATACTTTACATGAAACTCTTGTGAGCTGTATCATAACAGAACCAGTACCCTCTGTCTCCTCATCTAAAACCTGCTTTTGAAGTTCTTTAGACTCTCGTTGTAAATGAACATGTAGAGTTAATAAATTGGTGTCCTACGGATTTCTTTAGGCACGGTCCCATCGTCCAGTGTAGGGGCACCTCACAACCACATTTCCTGACTGCCTAGATGTGTCAGTCACTGTGCCAGGTGGTAATGAACAAAGCAGAAATGGTCCAAGCCCTCCTGGAGGTCAGAGGCTGGTGCAGCACTGTCTCATAGACTGTCTGTGACAGTGGTAATGTCCTGTATCGGTGAGGGTCAATGCAGTTGCAACTAGACACATGTGGCTGCTGATACTTGAAATACTGATAGTGTGATTGAGGAATTTTAACTTTATTTCATTTGAATGAATTTAAGTTTGAACAGCTACATATGGCTACTGTCTACTGTGGTGCACGGTATAGTCTATGGGCAGAAGGGTGTGTAGTCTAAAGACACTAGAACTCAAGGGCGCCTGGGTGGCTTAGCCGGCTAAGTGTCTGACTTCAGCTCAGGTCATGATCTCATGATTCGTGAGTTCGAGCCCACATTGGGCTCTGTGGAGCCTGGAACCAGCTTTAGATTCTGTGTTTGCCCCTCTCCAGATCACGTTCTGTCTCCCTGAAAAATAAACAAACTGTAAAGAAATGTTTTTTTTTTAAAGATACTAGAACTCAAAAGTTGGAAGGTAGGAGTTTGAGCCCTGCCTCTGCCCTTAACCAGCTGTGCGACTTTGAGCAAGCCAAAATTATTAAGCCTGCCTTGGCAGGGTATAACTACCGCTTGCGGTTGTTGTGGGGATTAAATTATAAATTTGTTGGCGGGGGGGAGTTCTTTATCAGCTACAGAGTTCCATGACAACATGCAGTGTTATTTTAACCAGTTCTATTAATATTAAGTCTCGTGAAGAATCTACAATATTCTCAATGTCATTTTCCATAAATTTGCACCTTAAAAGATAGTCTACTCATAGACGATCTAGGGAGCCTTTGAGCCCTGTTAGTGAGTAATCATTCTTGTTTTCTATTATAAGATTTTCAATGGAAGCCACCACTTTCTGTTAATTAATATTATTAGTTGCCTCATGTCTCTGCTCATAAATGTCGGGGTGTCAGTAATGACACTCAGGCCAGCTGAAACACCCCCTCTTGGTTATTTCTCCTGGTGTCTGTCAAAAGAGCAATTAAAAGAGCCCCTGGGTGGCTCAACTGGTTAAGCGTCCAACTTTGGCTCAGGTCATGATCTCATGGTTCGTGGGTTCGAGCCCTGCATCGGGCTCTGTGCTAACAGCTCAGAGCCTAGAGCCTGCTTCTGATTCTGTGTCTCTCTCTTTGCCTCTTCCCTTCTCACACTCTGTCCCTCTCTGTCTCTCTCTTTCTCTCAAAAACAAATAAACATTAAAAAAAAAAAGAGCAATTAGAGTGAGATCTTGGGCAACTTCACTCCACCCCCTCTCTAGCTCTGCTTCAGAGGAGCAACATGCCTGACACTAGTCAAATGAAGGTGACAGGACCGATGCAGGGTCTCCCTTGGGCCATTTACCTGCCTTGTGGGGACACGTGGACATCACAGGGTGCACCTTACCCATCGTGGAAGGGGTAGCCCCACGTGCTATTGTCCATGAGACATTTAGGACCCCTGTTGATGGAGATGGCTGAGATGACAAATGAGTATCCAGCACCCAAGAATCCAATCACAGCAAATATTGTGGAGGTGAACATCTGAAAGAGAAGGAGAGAGACAGGTGGGTTCTTAAGGTGTTCCAGAGGTTACCCCCAGCACACCTAACCAACCAGTCTGTTGTTGAGCATAGTGTCTCCAGGGAAGTTACGGGGTAAGAGCCAGTCTTCACAGTAGGTGGGACCTGTGGTGTTTCCTAGAATGAATTTTGGTATCTTTTTTCCCCTTCTTCTCCCCCATTCCCATATCTTTCTTTACCTATTCATTGATGATTGAAGTGCTAGTTATGGTTGATACCTTTGAACCATGGTTTTTAACCTCGTTAAGAATAGAATCTCCTCCTGATCTCTCTCTTTCTCAGGACTAATATGAAAGGCTGTCTATTACAGAATCAAAGAATCTTAGAATTGGAAGTGATCTTAAAAGTCTTCTGGTCTGGGGTGCCTAGTTGGCATGAAATGGGCATGATAAGGCCTGCCTACAAGGTCTGTTGTGAAAGGTAGACATGACAACTTAAGTTAAATGTCAGGGGCTCCCCTTCTCCCTTCCGCGTATTACTAACAATCTTATCACAGAATATATTTGGGCAGGGGGCGGGGCAGGGATGGGTTTGGGGGTGGAGAGGACCTGATAGTGCCTGGACAATTGGAATCTATGTAATAATGGAGTTCCACTTTAACAAATAATGGAGTATTTGTTTTCATATCATATGTGAACGTATTTTTGGTGCAACTTTCCAAGACTGACCTCTGCCCCATGTGCCTTATAAAGTCTTATCTGACTTCCTATGTCAAACTAACCACCCTCTCTTTCATCTCTTACCCCAGTACCCTGGACTATATAAACTTCTGTCATGGCACAGTGCCCACAAGACATTTATGCATAGCTTTTTATGTCCGTCTTCCCCAACCGGAACATAAGCTCCTTGCCGTCATGGACAATGAGTTATTTGAAGATAGGTAGGACATTGCTTTACCCTGGCCATCATGTATTTGGTTTTTCTTCTTCCCACCTTTTCAAAGGCACCAAATAACTACTTGTTGGATGTTTTCGAAGACTATGGTTTCATGTTACTCATTATTTGACATTTTCCCTTTGAGTTTTGTGTCTAGGGTAGCCAAAATCCATTCTCACCATTAGTAACATTACTGAACATAATCTAGGTAAGAAGTAAATGAAAATTTTGTTCAATTTATCAAGTTAGAACAGGCCATCTCTTTTCCAAAGGATATCTAGGTGAACAGTTTTGGAGATTTCTGGATTATATGAAGTTAAATAGGCTTCACTCCTGTTTTACTTCTAAAAATCTTTGTGATACGCTGAAGTCACTGAACCTCCAAGAAGGGGATATACTATGTATGCTGGAATATAAGCAAAATTATTAGCTCCCAAGTTATCACTGATAAGTGAGGAAATTGCCTCAGAGTTGAGTCCTTATTTTGTCTATCAGACAATAGGGCACTTTCTCAAATACTTTATTTTGAACAACCAAGTACCGCATGGGGGAAGACATTGGTCAGAAACAACCCAAGTAATGTTAGCTGATAGAATTGTATAAAAATTTTTTTCTAGGGGAGAGAAAAAATTTTTTTTTTCCTGAACACTGATGTATTAATTATTCTAGGAAAGTTGGCCTCACAATTTCTAGTTCTGAATGTTACAGTTAACAAACCTTTTAAAGGGCATTCTAAATGAGCATACGTAGTGTTGACAGTTGTGGGGATCGTTAACATACACCTGAAAGAGAGGTGTTCAAATACTGTCTTTGTCTGACGTGAATTGATATTTGTGACTGAGTGAATTTTCCCCTGACAGCATCATACATGGCTACAAAAATGTTGTATCCAAACTTAAATGGAAGGGAAGATGTGCTGTGGGAAACTCTTGTTGGCTCAAAAGGTATCTTTAGTAGTAGCAAAGACCTGGTGTCAAAAAAGCAATAATACATTTAAAAATAAATGAGTGGGGAAAGACTTATTTCAAAATCAATGTATTAAAATTTTATAGAATGTGATTAAAGTATGTGCCAATCATTCAAAGTTTGTATATTAATGTCAGTCAAAGAGCTTAAAAAAATTTTTTTAATGTTTATTTACTTAGAGAGAGAGAGAGAGAGAGAGCCTGAGCGGGAGAGGAACAGAGAGAGAGGGGGACACAGAATCTGAAGCAGGCTCCAGGCTCTGAGCTGTCAGCAGGGCTTGAACCCACGAACTGTGTGATCATGATCTGAGCTGAAGTCAGATACTCAACCAACTGAGCCACCCAGGCGCCCCTCAAAGAGCTTTTTAAAAAACTTCTTTATGGAAAAATAAAAGATGGTTTGATATTCAGTTTAGCCTTATATTTGGGTGTATATGGTGATTTGCAGAGTTTCCTGGTCTCATTGGAACCTATAACTTTTTTTCCGTGAGTTCTTACAAGAACACCTTTTGGAAAATGCTGCTTCAATTCTTAGTGACAGTTTATCTGCCTAGTTCTCTGTCTCTGGGCCACCTCCATGTTCCAACAAAATTGCTGGTCAGTTAGACACAGCTGATGTAACTCTAGGAATGGCCAGAACATTCTAGTACAGCAATTAAAAACTTATGCTCAGGGCAGTTTCTTCTCATGTTACCTTTTTTCATTTTAGAGTGAGGCTCTGAATGGTCTGAAAACATTTGTTGACAGTGCAGTTCTTTGTGATGGATTGGGTTGTCTCAATGAAAAGCAGATTCTGTGAAGAAAAGGTCTCTTAAAGGTATCTTAAAACTGGTTAAAAGTCTTCAAAAGCCAGGATTTCCACTAAATCAATGGTTAAATATGCTTATAATTAATTTTTGTACAAAAGATCCCAAAAACCATTTAATGCAATCGTCTCGCCTTTTAGCTAATAAAAATAGCTCCATTCAGTGAGAACCTTAGATGCCTTATCTCATTTAATCCAGGGTTGAACTAAAACAACCCAGGGTTTCAACATCTGCTGATGAGTAGTGAGAGGAGAAGTCTGACTCACTATTCCTGCTGTGTGAGCTGAGTAAAGGATTTTAGATTAGCACTCCTGGAACATTTTAGCGGGCAAATATTTAAAGATGCAGAAAGTGAGTACAAATGCACACGTTCTTCATGTTAGGCAAGTCTGCGTAAATGAAAAACCAGGTTAGTAAAAAATATCAGTTAGATGGTATTTCTCTTTGCAAGCAGTCTCCATCGTAAGCACCTCTATGCCAGTACTGTCCAGCGAATTGTAATGAGAGCCACGTATGTAATTTAACACTTTCCAGTAACTACCATTTAAAAACTAAAAACAAAAACAAACCAAGACAAACAAAAAAACCACCAGTGAGAATAATGTTAATAATATGTTCTCTTTAACTCAACATATTCAAAAACTATTATTTCAACATATAATCAATGTGAAAATTACTAATGAGATACTTTACAGTTTTTGTAGTAATTCTGTGAAATCTGGTGTGCATTTTATACGTATGCTACACCTTAATTTAGATCAGCCACATTCCACTGCTCAATAACCCCATGTGAACAATGGCTGTCCTATATTGGACAGTATAGTCTAGAATACTTGAAAAATTGATCTTTGGTAGCAAAAGTTTAAAAGACGTATGGATATAGTGTGCACTGAATTTATGATTCTGGGTACTCTTAGGGAGGAGGGAAATATGATAGAAGAGAGGAGCACAGTGACTCCCAACTGAATCAATAATATTTTACTTCTTGATAAAACTATCTGAAGAAAATGCAGCATCAGGTTACAACCTCAGAAATCTACTGGTGGCATGGTCTGATTTTGTATCCAAATTTGAAACACTTCCCGTTAAAATAAAGAAACGACCCAAACTGATTTTTCATCACTTTTCCAAAACGGATGAACCATATGAAGCAAGGTATACTTTTTTTTTAACTTTAAAAAAAAAATAAAAAAATTTTAAAGTCTGTTTATTTTGAGGGAGAGGGAGAGACAGAGAGCGAGCATGAGTGGGGGAGGGGCAGAGAGGGAGAGAGAGAATTCCAAGCAGGCTCCTGCACCATCAACACAGACCAATTCGAGGCTTGAACTCACGAACTGTGAGATCATGACCTGAGCTGAAATCAGGAGTCGGATGCTTAACTGACTTAGCCACCCAGGTGCCCCAAAGCAGGGTATACTTTATGTCCCTTTGCTTTAAATAATTTCGCATTCAGAAGTCTTTAAAAAATTATAAAACTCACTACTCAGACATATTATCAGTCTTAAAACCACTAACTTTTAGTTATGTTAAAGATAACCATATCATGGGTTTCATGGTAAAAAATTTTTCATATTAAAAGAAAAGTTATTGAGCTCAAGTTGAATACACGAGGGTAGACATTCTAAATTGTTGTTAAAGTAAACAGGCACAGTGGGGGTACTTGGGTGGCTCAGTTGGTTAAATGTTGGTTGGACTCTTGATCTTTGATCTGAGCTCAGGTCATGATCTCATGGTCACAAGATCTAGCCCAGCCCTGTGTTTGGCTCTGTGCTAAGTGTGGAGCCTGCCTGGGATTCTCTCTCTCCCTCTCTTGCCCCCACCTGCTCACGCACATGTGGTCTCTCTCTTTACTCAAAATAAATAAATAAACACTTAAAAAAAATAGGCAAAAGGCCTGGAAAAATCTATGTAAGTAGACACAAAATTGGGAACAGAGGTAACCTCTAGAGAGAGGAGTTGCCAGACTTTTGAGTCAGGAATGTGAGGCTCCCTTTGTAGGTTTTGTACTATGGCAATGCTTTCCCTAGTCAAAATGAATAAATAGTAAAGCGAGGCACCACTGTGCAGTGGTCAAGGGCGTGGGTTACAGACATATTGATTTGGGTCTGAGTCTTGGTTCTCTCCTTTATGACCTTGGGAAGTTAGTCTTTCTAAGACCTCCATTTCCTCTTCCATAAGATAAGGCTCAAAAATAAGTACCTGCTCAGGGAGATCATTATGAAAGATAGGCTAATTGATAGTAAATAGGAAATCAAAAGTACACATCTCCACAGGATCAGATAACCTCCAAGTGGGGTAGGCTATTAGATAATGCCCAGTACTTCACCGATAGGATACCTAGAAATCTTTTTTGTCCTACTTCTCTTTTTTTAAAGTTTATTTATTTATTTTTTGACGGGGGTGGGGGAGAGAGAGAGAGAGAGAGAGAGAGCACGTGGGAGCATAAGTGTGGGAGGGGCACAGAGAGAGAGGGAGACACAGAATCCGAAGCAGGCTCCAGGCTCTGACCTGTCAGCACAGAGCCCAACACGGGGTTCGATCCCATGAGCTGTGAAATCATGACCTGAGCCGAAGTTGGCCGCTCAACGGACTGAGCCACCCAGGCGCCCCAAAGGAACTGTCTTTCTTAAATTCCCCTCACACTGGCTGTCACACCAAAGAATGCAGAGGTAAAAGAGTCAGTGCTTTTGGCCTCAGGAAATGTTCCCTTCAGAAGTGCTCACACAGGAGGTGTCCCTAGGGGGCACTGGTGAGCCAGGCACTGCAGAAGTGCTGACTCCACATTGAATCGACTGATATCAGAAATGATCAAGATCCTCCCTGGAGAAACGTCAGTCAACCATCTGGCCCTGCCTGTGGGTGGGGTGGGCCTTTATCTACCTGATACGAGTTGAGGATGCTGAAATGTTGGCCTGCCCCTAATATCTCCTTTATCAATCTACCCTTCAGTCCCATTATTAGATACTCCTTTGAGTCAAGGCCAAGGTCTTCAAATATCAGGTTTTTTTTAATGTTTATTTTTGAGACAGAGAGACACAGAACATGAACGGGGGAGGGGCAGAGAGAGAGGGAGACACAGAATCCAAAGCAGGCTCCAGGCTCTGAGCCATCAGCACAGAGCCCGACGTGGGGCTCGAACCCACGGACCGCGAGATCGTGACCTGAGCTGAAGTTGGACACTTAACCGACTGAGCCACCCAGGCGCCCCAGGCCAAGGTCTTCAAAAGACCTGTTATTTTTTTTTTTAACGTTTATTTATTTTTGAGACAGAGAGAGACAGAGCATGAATGGGGGAGGGTCAGAGAGGGAGACACAGAATCTGAAACAGGCTCCAGGCTCTGAGCTGTCAGCACAGAGCCCGACGCGGGGCTCGAACTCACCGACCGCGAGATCGTGACCTGAGCCGAAGTTGGACGCTTAACCGACTGAGCCACCCAGGCGTCCCCAAAAGGCTGTTATTAAAGTACAGACTTAACATGAATGAGTGGATGAAATTAAAAGAGATCCTAGGGATTCTGAGAGAGTTTTTTTTTTTTTAAAGGATTAGTGTGCCGGAGACCCTGACCAGCCACAGATAAAGTGCTGGGAGGCCACTGAGAACCTCTTGTAGGGGAGGAAGGGGGTGGAGACCCAAAAATAAATCCCCCATCTGGGTTTTCAGAGCCCACCTCAGAAGCCACCTTCCTCTCATAGTTTTTGCCCTAGGGCTCACTTTTCTCAACTTAATTTATTAAAAAAAATTTTTTTTAATATTTATTCTTGAAAGACAAAGATACAGAGTGCAAGTGGGAGGGGGAGGGGTAGAGAGAGAGGGAGACACAGAATCCAAAGCAGGCTCCAGGCTCTGAGCTGTCAGCACAGAGCCCAAAAAGGAGCTTGAACTCACAAACTATGAGATCATGACCCGAGCCAAAGTCAGAGGCTTCACCGATTGAATTAAGCCACAGTTTAATTTATTTAAAAGAGTGCAGCCCCCAAGTCTGGGCTTCAAGTTTGCTCGGCCTCAGAGGAGAGCTGGCCTCCATTTTCTAGTTTCACCATGAAATATTGGTTAGGTGATCTCAAGATTTTTTCCAGCTCATTGTCTTGCTTTATCTGTACAACCACCGTATCCTGCTTCTACTATCTATTGATTATCCTGGTTTTACAGCCAGGGAAGGGGAAGAGAATGATGCAGTGACTTCTGAAAAGTATTCCAGAAAGACTTTAGCAAGGAAGAGAGGACAGAGAGGCCAGGAAACAAATGAGAGCAAGACTGTGGAAACAGCGACAGGATTTAGCCCCATAGCCCTTGGCCTAATTTGTTTCCATCTCATAGGACTTTGTACCTAGCTGGATTTCTTATTTTTTTTTTTTTAACATTTATTTATTTTTGAGACAGAGAGAGAGCATGAACAGGGGAGGGTCAGAGAAAGAGGGAGACACAGAATCTGAAACAGGCTCCAGGCTCTGAGCTGTCAGCACAGAGCCTGACGCGGGGCTCAAACCCACAGACCGCGAGATCATGACCTGAGCCGAAGTCAGATGCTTAACCGACTGAGCCACCCAGGCGCCCCTATACCTAGCTGGATTTCTTAAACAGTGTTCTGCAGAAGCCTAGTGTCCCTTAAATGTCTGGCGGGGAATGCTGTGAGCCTTTGGAAAAATAATTTGAATTTTCAGCATTATAGTACTAATCCAAGTATGCTGCAGCCTTTTCCTTTTTCTCTGACAAAATGTTTTAGATTCCTTTCTTTAAAAATGATTATTGCTTGGTGCTCCAGAGCCTGAGAACATGAAGGAAACAGAGCTCTGAAACAGAGGCATGAACTCAAGAACCCTTGGAGGACCCTATAGGAAACACTCCGCCATGCCCACTGTAGGCCATCATTGTGTCAAAATGCAGGCCCACAAGTATCCGGTTCATTCATCTTTTTATTTTTTGAAAAAGAAGTAGGATATCTAAATACTTCCGTAATATCTCTACTTTCAAAAGCTGGCAACTGATTAAGAACCAAAACAAAAGAAAAAAAAAAAGAAAAGGAAAGAAATTTTGCTGGCCACCTAGAGGGTGGCTGTCCCTGCATCCCTGGTCCAGGGTGGCTGTGGCTGGTTGTCTTGGCTGACAGTCTGGCAGAGCTGGTCCTTTGCTGGGCACTGCCCTTGTGGACTATCGGCCAGTCATTTGGAGGAGTCATCCTCAACCCACACCAAGGGCAGATCCTTCGTGGGTGGGGGAGTTGGTTGGGGAGCTCAGACAGACAGCCTGAATTGGGCAGACCAAATGTTTCAGGTTTTATTAATGCAACTGTGCTTGTAAAAATATGACTTTTCTCCCTTTCTTTTGGACTTCGTTTAAGTCTATTTGAAAAACAAGGTTCGCACAATACTTTGAGTATTATTTCACTTTTCACTGTGGTTATATATAAACCTAAAAACAAAAAGTAAACAAACAAAACCCTTGTTTTAATACTGGGTAATCTTCAGCCTTCTACTCAATACCAGAGAATGAGCTGTTAGGTTTCTAAGCAATGACTCTTTTTTAATTTTCATCCAGTTTCTTAATTGCCAGTTCTTTTTCAAATTCTCATCTTCAGCTTATTCTCCAAAAATCCACAAGGTATAACAGGATTACATTCAAAGGGCAAATGAGTTACATAATTCTTCATTTCCCTTATAATTAATTATATAAAGATATACATGTGTAAAACACGTGTTATACAACTATATCAAATAAATCATGGTTAATGTTTACATCTCTTTGTAAATGATGATTTTAAATGTTATAATAATCAATGCCCAAAAAAATGATCCGTGCTTACTTGGGACTCGTGATGGTGTTTAGAAGGTAAGAACATTCTCTTTGAATGATCTTTGCACGCAGAAAACCATATTGTATGCACAGTATACCAGCCTCAGCCCTTCATATGTGCTCAGTGAATATTTTTTGATTAAATAAAAGAGCAAATAATAACGGGGAAAAAATGTTAGAAAAGATTCTATTTGGGAACAGATGGCTATACGTTTTCCTTTAAGAAGTTAAGTTAAGCTTGAGTAATTCATCATTTGGGGTTCATGACCCTGTTAGAAGGACAGTTGAACTTCAGGGGGGCAACGAGGGCAGGAACCGTCCTGACTCATCAGCCAGCCAGTAATTCCAGTTTGACCTTCTTTGTTTTTGCCATATCAGTGTACCCGTGCTCTTGATATTTTTCTTTAAGACAACTCTCTGTTGCATTCATTTATATCACCGCTCGGAGTGAAGAGCTAGAATCATTAGCAAAGACAGTGCAGTAGTTTCGAACTTTTAGTTCTTGTTGCTTGTGTTCCTGGAGCCTGAAACTTATTCCCCCTTTGTTTTTTGCTTTTTAAACTTTATTTGTTTATCTTGAGAGAAAGAGGAAGTGTGCATGAGAGAGAGTGGGGGAGGGGCAGAGAGAGAGAATCTAAAGCAGGCTCTGCACTGTCAGCGCAGAGCCTGATGTGGGGCTAGATATCACAACTGTGAGATCATGACCTGAGCCGAAGTCAAGAGTCAGACGCTTAACTGACCGAGCCACCCAGGTGCCCGTTTGTTCTCCCTTTGTTAAAAAGGGGGATTATGAGGGTTTGGATGGCAAAGACCTCTTTCCAATCAAAATTGAATATTCTCTTGATAAAATCAAAAGGACTGAAGGAGAATTGACAAGGGAATAACTTTCTGTGCTATTGAAAGATACAGCCCACCTGACTGCCAGCAGAGCCTGTCCCATACTTGGGAAACTCTGATCTAGTTCAACATCTTCATTGTACAGATGAGCAGAGGGAGGCAGAGGGCAGTACAGTGACTCGTCCAGGTGCAGGGATGGGACTCAACCCCACTTCCCAGGCTGGAGTGGTGATGCCTAATCTCTCTAGCTCACCTACTGAAAGATGCTTGACTGCACGAAACAAGAAAGGAAACAGAAGTCCTGAGTCAACAACGTCTGGGCGGAAGTGGGGAAGTACTGGGCACGGAGGCAGTGAAACTGGCAGCAGTGTAGATGGGGAATTTAGAGGGCTGTTGGGGAGGGGCTGTTATCAGCCCTTATGCTGCCCTAACTCCCTTTATAGATGAGACAATGCAGGCCAGAGAAGGGAAAAGACTTGCCCACGATCTCAAGGCCTCTCAGTGGCAGAGGGGAGACTTACAGCCCCCATTCCTGCCTTCCATGCCTGGCATTCTTTTTTTTTTATAAGTCTATTAATTTATTTGGGGGGTGGGGTGCAGAGAGAGGGAGAGAAAGAATCCCAAGCACTCTCCACGTTGTCAGCATGGAGCCTGTCTCAGGGCTTGATCCCATGAACTGTGAGATCATCACCTGAGCCAAAACCAAGAGTCAGATACCTGACTGAGCCACCCAGGCACCTGCATTCTTTACATGGCCCCACTCCAGTTATCTAGCTGTGACATCCCTGCCTCTTTACAAAATCTAAGATGATACTCATGTCCTATAAGTATCGGGGCTTTTTAGTGTTTAAAATTGCATTATTATTGTTATTTTGCACCAGCAAGAAATCCATATTTAGGTATGTGCCAGCTGCCTCCAGAGTCCTGCCTGGGGCTCGTGATTCATCCCCATCCCCACCATGCCAAGCACAAGAAGACAGTGCACCCTGGACTCATTCTGGCAGCCACCTTCTGGGTTAACTTACCGCGAATCGCTTCCCACAGCTCTCGTTGCCGCAGCATCCACAGCAGTCATTGTTCTTCAGGCCCAAGAACACCAGCGCAGGGAAAATCATCTGTCAGCAAGAGAAGCACCTCAGACTGGGTCTGACATGAGAAATGGGAGCCTGTGCCTGCCTGGCTGTGAGTGGAGCTATGTCCGTGATGCGGGGGACTCAGGGGCTAAAAGGGTATGGCGAGAACTTACAGAGCATGGCTGGTGCAGTAGATGGAGTATTAACTGAGTATTACTGTCTAGTTTCCATGAGGCCTAATTGCAGCTTCAGTGAGGCAAGACTTCAGGACCTGACACCCTGAGTTTCCATTTACGTGGTAGGTTAGGATAGCGATAAGAAACTTGTCTGCAATCGTTTTGAGAAGTGAGTCTAGTCTCTCTCTCTCTCTCTCTCTCTCTCTCTCTAAATTGGAGGTTCCCATCCTCTACTGGAAACAAGGGGTAAATGTATCATTAGTGAATGAGCGGAAGAGGAATCCACCAACACCTGCTTCTTTTGGTGGTTTTCAGTCAATCAGTTTGCCAGAAAGTGTGTGTCTACAACCCCCAGCACTATCTTGTTAGCATATAGAAATCAGGGGGCGCCTGGGCAGCTCAGGTCATGATCTCACGGTTCGTGAGTTTGAGCCCTGCGCCGGGCTCTGTGCTGACAGCTCAGAGCCTGGAACCGGCTTCAGATTCTGTGTCTCCCTCTATCTCTGCCCCTCCCCCACTCGTGCTCTGTTTCTGTCTCTCAAAACTAAATAAACATTGAAAAAAATTTTTTTTAAATACAGAAATTTGGCAGCCCTCAGTCTGGTTCGTGGAATTCGATTGACCCATGAGAACTGCCAGCCCAATCTTGGGAATTCATTACTTATTAAATTTAGTGGACATGCTCTAGTCAGGTCCTAATGGAGAAGGGAAATCATTAAGACACTGACTTTTCATCATGCAATGCTTGGGCTTTTGTTAGCAATGAAATATCTTCTTGTTCAAAAGTACCCAATTTTAAAAGGATTCGACAGAACTCTCTGGGGGGATTTTAAGGCTTCCCTACTCACCAAGACCCCGCTTCCTAATATTCCTCCGAAAAACCAGACCTCTTCAGAAAGGTGGTCGTTATTGTCTATCACTTTTCCTCCAGGGAAGAATAGCAGGATGTTAGCCAGGAAGCCAAACAAGGCGAGGGGGATGAGGGTGCCCCCCAGGCACTTGGCGCAGCCCCCCGTGCACATATTGGGGAAGCACAATACAGGTCTGCGATACAAGGCTCTTCAGCGCCTCCTTCACGGGGTCTCTTCAAAGTTATCAGCCAGAGCGTCCTTGTAAATGTCCCCAGTTCAATCCGTATTTTGGAGCTGAGAGCTAAATCAGCCTGTGAGCTGTGTCCTTGGAGTTGCTTCTGCTTCTCAGATGTAGCACACCCTTGATGACGATGGACATTTATACATTCTCCCTGACCTGAAGTCCTTTTTTTTTTCCTGCACTCCATAAATGAGATTATGCGCAGAGCAATAATTTTGCCATGGAGACCAATAACCTCTGTTAATAATCCACCAACACAGGCAAGACACTCACATTGTTGCAATCGAACACAGGGCTGGAACAAACAGCATTTAGAATTTGTGCACCTTTAATCTGTCAATGTCACTACCCAGATAAGGAAATATTTCCCCCAGGCTCTTCGTAATCACTGTATAATTGAGTTGCATCCTAAAATCATGTCTCACAAGTACTTAATGGTCTACAGTGTGTGTCTTTTTGTTTCCACTGAAAGCCTGGAATGCAAAAGAATTATCCAAAAGAGCTTCTGTTTTCCTCAATACGAAAATAACAATTTGATGGCCTCATTGCGTATCACTGGACCCAGACCTACAAAAATTTTTTAAAGGATAAAATCAGAATGATTATTATTTTTTTCAAGTTTGTTTATTTATTTGTAGCACACAAGTGGGGGTAGACACAGAGAGGGAGGGAGAGAGACAATCTCAAGCAGGCTGCACACAGCACAGAGCCCGATACAGGGCTTAAACCCACAAAGCGTGAGATCATGACCTGAGCCAAAGTCAGACGTTTAACCGACTGAGCCACCCAGGCGCCCTGCAAAGAGGACTTTAAATGCTCCTCATCTTCCGTGAAGAGGATATCATGCCCCTCTATAGGTGAAGACACTCAGGCTCAGACAAGTAAAGTACATTTTGCAAGGTCATTCCAGCGTAATAAGGCAAGGAGCTAAGATTATAAATCAAGATGCTATGTTGCCGAAACCTGGGCTATGGTCTCCCTAATAGATGTTCCTTTTCAGAAATTTAAAAAAAAAAAAAAAAGATTATCTTTTCAATATAAACAATAGAATGTCACTATGTGCAAAGTATATGGAAACAGTGGGACATACTTCCTTCTGAACAATAATTTTGATTTTGTCCCCTTATTACAAACCCTGTAAGTATTCATTTATTTAGGTTAAAAAGTCAGATATACAGACAAACAGAAGGATGAAAAGGAGAACCAACTGTGCTCCCACCACCAACAGATAAGGACTGTTACCACTTTTCTGGAAGTTATTTTCCAACACTCCAAGCAGGTGCAGATGTGCTTTATTTATAACCCTCCAGTTTTTGACAGGGAGTCTTGAGAGTAATCCCACAGAAGAAGACAAGGTTCTAGAAATGTAAGCCTTGAATTAATCATGATTGATGCCACCTTGAAGCTAGGCAGCCCCCTCACCCCCCACCCCCTGGGTCCTGGAAACCTTCTTTCTTTTGCCAGGGCCTTTGGTCCCTACAATTTCCCATCATGGCATTTGAATAACACTAGTCAACACAACCTTGACATCCTAGACTTTTCAGACTAGCAACCGGAATTGCTGGTCTACACCGTCTGAGAAAATAGATGCTAGTAAAGGGTGCTGTGCACCACACCTCAGCTTCCTTCCACAGTTTTCTTTCCAATAAAAATTAGAAGGATTTTTAATTTCCAAGTCTTTTGAGAAAGCAAGATTAATGCAACAAAAATTGGAACATCTAGTTAATAAATTTAACAACAAGCCAAAGTAATTTTGTTATGTGAATTTCCCGTTTATTATAGGCTAGCTAACAATGTTTCAAATGGTAGAATTCCTACTGGTCTTCCAACTTCTTCAGTTGTCTGATGGCTGACTTGACTGTGACCGCAGAAGTGGTTTTGTATGTCCAGGGACCACTGCCTATCGTTTTCATGCACAAACTGCAATGCCAGATCCCCACAGCTTGTCTTTTCATCTTGGTTTTGCCACAGAAAGGGCAAGCGTGCTTGGCCTGCTGGCTTACTTCAGTCTTCTTCACCATTTCCTGAGGGAGGCACCATAACGGATCCCATAATTACTGACCTTCTTGGTATGTTTAGCCATGTCGCCACAAACTAGGTCTGAGCCCAGACAGTCCTTTCACAATTTTTGAGAAGTTGTGGCACATGAGTAACTGTGAGGGAGAGGGCTGAGGTCGTTTATTTCCTGTGTGGAGAAGAGGAAACGCTGATAGTCACTTTTCTGGAATGCTCTGGCCATTGAGACTTCAACACTTGGAGGATGACTAACTCATTTATTGTTCAGCTATTAATTGCGCCTTCAGACCTGCAAGCAGGAAGTGGAACACCTAATCTGGAGAAAAGTGGGGGGAGGGAGGCAGAAATTTACCCCAGGAAGGGATGGGGGTCACCAACAGACTGCTCTAGGCACTAGAAAAAAATGTTGTGAGATTCTGGCACTTGTTCTTGTGACACTCAAGCTTGATGGTTTGTTGCTTGCTCTCTGTTGAGCAGTGAAGCCCTTAAGCCAAAAAAGCCCAAGACCTCTTTTTCATAAAGAGTGGGGGAGTTGAGACTGCGTCCCATTTTGGATCCAGTCCTGTAAAAAGACCTCAGAAGTGAAAGCAGATGGCAGCTCTGGGAGGGACATAAAGACAGTAGAGATCTTTGCAGAAAGAATACAAGGATGCAAACATCCTTCAGTGGCAGTCTTGGACTTCACCCTCTGGGAGGTTTGACTGCTGGAGATTAAGCAGCAGGAAGTCCAGGGGTTCCTCTCTGTGATGAGACAATGAGCACAGGAGTAGGAGATATTTTCCAGGTGACTGATCACCTGCTGGGGTGTGCACAATACTTAGGCGAAGCGTACTACTGTTTCTCAGCCTGCTAAACTTCTTTGCCTTGCAATGGATGAAGAATCATCAATTCAGTGGAATGCAACCAGTGTGTTTGAAGTGCCCACAATGTGTCCACCAATATGCCGAGTGCTGTCCTGATGAACAACAACAATAAAAATCTGACTTACTTTCTGTCCTCCATGGTATTACAACCTCTTACTTGAGACAAGAGACAATGGAAATCATGCACAGAGAGTATAAGAATTAACTGCTCCTTAGCAGAAGAACTAGAATAGGCTCTTCTGCTTCTCGGAAAGGAGATCACTCTCATTTATTTATTCATCTAGCACATCAGGGAGAATATGAGGGGCTGACACACTCATATTCAGGTGTTAACAGTTTAGCTCCCCATCTTTGCTTGCCTACATTAATTGAAACGGCTCCTGAAATGTGATTTCCAAAAGGAGAAAGAAATGACGGAAAATATTAGTGGGCATTGCATGTAACAAGAATTACAGCCATTTTATGAAAGTTTTATAATGTGCGTGTAGATAATGGGTAATAACGCAACATGTTTAATTTACTTACAGATCTCCAAAAGGGATGCTTGGGTGGCTCAGTCGGTTGAGCATTTGACTTCAGGTCAGGTCATGATCTTACAGTTGGAGAATTTGAGCCCCACATCGTGCTTACTACTGTCAGCTCAGAGCCTGCTTTAGATCCTCCGTCTCCCTCTCTCTGCCCTTCCCCTGCTTGTGCTGTCTCAAAAATAAATAAACATTAAAAATAATAATAAGGATCAAAAACATTTTAAGAGCCAATGCTAATCTGATCTAATATGCTCTTGCCTAAAACCCTCAGGAGCCTCCCATGACTCTCATACCTTAAACCCATCCCTCTCTAATTTGCCTTCCTGCCAAATCAAGTCAATCATCTTCTTGCTTTCTTCTCTGCTCCCTTCACCTGCTTCCCTCTTCCACATCTCTAGGACTTAGTTCAGTGGTCCCTCCTTCCAAGAAGTCTTGTTGTACCAGAAAAGTGTTTCATAGTCAAGGTATGTTTGTAAAAATCTAGATAATACAAAGTTAAATAGACTTCTGAATGGCATAACTTTTTAGGGCTTGTAATTGGCAAATGCACTTGTAATTATCGAAGGAAAGTTAAGAAATGTAGTGTCCAGTGTGTCCAAAACTTCACCATGCACAGCACTCTTCTGTTTTGGCACATCCTGAAGGACTAGGTTACCCAGAACATCCTTGGGAAACTTGGAGCTTGTTCATTTCCCAAGTGTTTGTGAAGGAATCTGTGTTAGCAGGGAGAAGGTGAGGGGTCATTTGAGGGAAAGAAAGGGTAACAAGTGAAAGTTGAAGATGGGATGAAGCGTGGTTTGGGGGAGCTGGATCATGCAGAGGGGCGTGAGTTGGGATCAGGACTGGAAACCAGTTCAGCCTCCACTGTCCTGAGGGATGGGAGATAGCTGGCCTGCAGGAAGGCAGTAGCTAATCTTAGGTGGAATGGTAAACTCTAGTCCTTCATACTTGGGGTCATTTCAACATGTGTGCTCTAAAAGGGGCCCGTGTCCTGGTTGAGATGAGACTATAAAAGGTCCAGATGGCCTGGAGACTAGATGACATGGGGCCCACTCTCAGACTTCTCTGTCTCAGAAAGCTAATAAGAGTTGTCATCCAAGCTTAACAGGAGACAAATTTTACAGAGCAATTGCTATGTGTTGGGCACTAGTCTAAGGGCTTTGCGTTACTACTTGTTTAATCTTCAGAGCAACCTGCTAAGGTAGGTATTGTAATTATTGTCCCTACTTTAAAGGTGAGGAAACCAAAACAACTAGTAAGTGTTGTTCTAGTTATCTATCAAGGTATCATAAGGCACGTTAGAGCTTTGTATTTGGAATAGCAACCGTTTTATTATGCATATCATGATTTTGTAGGTGAGGAATCAACTGGGTGATTCTTCTGTCCCAGGTAGTGTTGACTGGGGTTATTTGCTCTTATTCAGCTGAAGACTGCATTGCATTGGTCTGTAGGGCCCATGAAGGCTTCACTCACCTGCCAGGTGCTTTGATGGGAAGGGCTGTAAGACTGGGCTCAATGGGGCCCTCACCTCCCCCTTTAGTTTTAGGGTTCTTCTTGTGGTCTCTGTAGCAGTGTAGTCAGATTTTTCATGGTGGCTTAAGGATCTAAGAGACAAGAAAGTGGAAGCTGGGCCAGAAACTGGGACAGGTCTCCTTTTATTATATCCCCTTGGTCAGAATTGTCAGAGTCATCTCAGATTCAGTGGAAGGGGCACAGACCTCATCTCTCCAGGAAAGATGGCCACAAAGTCTTTGATACTTTAAATTGTCACAATGGTCGAGGTAGGATTTGAACCCAGGAAGTCTGGCTCCAGAGACTGTGCTCTTAACTACCACAGTGTAAAATCTCGGTAACCCAAACTGGCATCTACTCTTACATTATCACAAGGAAGGCTGCCTGTGTGGATTTAGTATCAGATTAAGGGCTTTCTTGGTTATAGGCTGAATAATCTGGGTAATTCCCTCTATTCATGAGTAGACACAGCCTGAGTTAAGATTTGGGCTTGGGGATCTTGCAGGTGCCATTAACAAGTAAAAGTCAGTATTTCTAGCTATTTTCACAACCAGAAAGAGCAAATGCACGCATGTGCTGCCTTATGACTCCAATGGGTGTTGTGTGGCCCTCTCTGTACAAAAGGACACAGCTTGACCTCTCAGAGAAGCATGAGCCCTGGCTAATCTGTCCAAGAGAGCTGCCCAAATATCGACTGGTTTTAGCATTGTTTCATGTCACTATGGTTATAGGTAGAAAATTAACTTTCAACAGGAACTCAACCTCCACCCACTCTCCATAAAGTGTAACATCACTAACTGAGGGTTCTCATCCTCTTTTTAAAATGAAATCTACTCATGGGCTGCAAGAGAGACCAAGTTTAGAAATCCATGTTAAGGTTTTTAAAAGGCAGGGAAATTTTAACACATTTATTCTTTTATATTTACACCTCTGACTTTGTAAGATTATACATTATTCTCTTGGTCTGTACCTTTGGGTAGGTATTTCCCCAATTATTTTTGATACTATCAAAAATAGTATGGTCATATTTGCTTTAAAAAATTCACATACAGATTAGAAAGGAAAAACAAAAACAGAAAGAAGACAATTGAAATTTGGAAAATAGTATTGAAAACAACTGGGTGAAAGCATTTATCATGTCAATGAGCTAAAATCATGTCAATTTTAGCTTTCATTCATTTATTCTTTTAGCATATTTATTGAGCCCTTATGTATCAGGCACTGAACTAGGCACTGGAGAAATGTTAAATAGAGCTGATAAGGAAAGGATGATAAATACTGATAATGTTAACAATAGAAAACATGCCTAGTACTTATTACATGCCAAGCAATATATTTCTCATAGCAACTGTATAAAGTAGGTTCTATTATTTTTTATTTTTAAAAAGCTTATTTGTTTATTTTGAGAGAGAGAAAGAGCATATGCAAGCAGGGGAAGGGCAGAGAGAGAGAGAGAGAGAGAGAGAGAATCCCAAGGGGGCTTTGCATTGAATGCCTCAGTGCAGGGCTCGATTTCATGACCATGAGGTCACGACCTGAGCCGAAATAAAAAGTCCAGCACTTACTGGATGGAGCCACTCAGGTGCCTGTAAAGTAGGTTCTATTATTAATGTGCATTTTACTGATGATAAAACAGAGACAGAGTAACTTGCCCAAGACCTTATAGTAGCAAGAGCTAGGATTTGATTCCATGCAACCTGTGCTAAAACAACCAACAGTCTGTGCTCTTAGCCCCCCATGCTATGCTGCTTCTTGTTAATCACATAGTCTCAGAAACATATAATAGCCAGCTGTGACCTGTGCCATGGCATAGAGGAAGCCATGAAAGCATATATAATGGCAGGGGGATTCAGGTGAGGCAGGAAAGGCTCCTCTGAGAAGGTAAAAATGCTTCTTTGAAACTTTGTTCGTTGTCAGGAATAAGTTTCAATAAAGTTATGTAGTCAATATTTCTTGTACACTTGTTACATGCTATGTATGACTTTAATGCTTTTCATCTTTAACTCATTTTATCTCTACCATGTCCCTCTGAGGTGGTTACAGTAACTGCCTCTTTCTTATACCAGAGGAAACAGGCTCAGAGGGGTCTGGGGCTTGCTGAAACCCAAACAGCTAGAAAGCATCACGTCAGCCCTTGAATCCAAAACTACACACTGCTTGTCTTAATGAAAGGAAAAGGTAGTGCTGGAGGGCTCATGCTGTCCCACTGCCTGAAGATGCTCACATTGATTGACTTTAAGGACTGATTCCAAACTATAAAAGGATGATCAAAGAGAGCAAAAAGTATGGTTAAGACCACATTCTGAGGCAGCAAAAACATTAAAACCAAGTTTTAAAGACAACTTAAAGTGCTGATCGTATCAATGAGCTTTGAACTTTGAAAGGTCAGTTTTAACTTTCACATGTTTATTTTTTGGCATATTTTTTAAGCCCTTATGTATCAGGCACAAGAATGGTATCTAGGACCCATCGATATTTGGGCAGATCTCTTAAAGGTGTAGGCAGCTGGTGTACATGTAAGTACACGTACTTACTCTGTGCTGATTCTGCTGCCCTTCCTCTGTCAGTGGTGCGGTCCAGAAGTCTGAGTTCAAGGATATATTTCCCTCACTTGAAATTGAATGACCAGCTCCAAACCACGGGAAGCCAAAGTGAAATACACTGTTTTCCTTTCATAGACTTTGAAGACTGAACTATAATTGCAAAAAAAAAAAAAAAAAAATTAATTAATAACAAAAATAAAATAAAAAACCTTCCTACCTAATTACGGTCTTTAAACCTAGAGGGTAGAAAATACGTCCCAGAGATCTTTGATGGTCTTCATAGTACCCGCTATCATATGAGACAAGTTGCAGAGGCCCAATATATTTCTATTGAGATTAGCATTACTGTGACTACCCATATGTATACTGAAGCTTCTAGCAAAGTTATAGACCAGGGTTTCTCAAACTTTAATGTGCATGTGAATCATCTGCTATCTTGCTAAAATGCAGATGCTGATCTAGAAGGTCTGGGATGGGGCCTGAGATACTGCCCTTCTAACAAGTTTCAAGGCGATGCTGGTGGTTTTGTCCTAGGAAATACATATGGCCCTAGGATCACAGTAAAGTTGTACACAGTTATTAGTATATTTATTTGGGGCCAGAAAGATACCCTCCCTTTGACTTCCCACTGGCTCTGCCCTTTGTGGGGTATTTCAGACAGTTGCTACTTGCTCTAGTAAATTTCCGTTCTTGAGACAGTCATGGACAACTTGGGGATTTCAGAAGATTCTGGGATTGGAAGAGAGCGTCTCATCACTCTGGCTTGCCCTGTTTTCTGCATGTTTTAAGGCAGTAGTTCTCAAAACGTAAGCCCATTAAAAATTCATGCTGAGGTCCAGTAGGAAGGGCCCTACTGTTCAGCAGTCTTCCTGCCTTACTCATGTATTCCCTACTGCATTCCATGACACTGCTATTCCAACCTTCTCTCACATTCTTCGAGCTTTCCCTTCTTCCCCCAGCCCTTCTCCTTTGCATCCTGTAATCTCTCCTCCCACGTTGTGGTTATGGAGGCCCAATTTCCTCCATCCATCTTCCTTTTAGACTTATAATATTTTTATGCCAACACTCCCTCTTCAACCCAAATTTTATCTTTATTTTTATTCATTTCTATGTTTTTTCTTGTCAGAAAGTTAATTCCCTCACCTGCGCTTTTTCAAAAACAATGTGCAGGGAAACAGAACTTGTGTAGAAAGCTTAGAACTATCGATTACATATACTACATTTTCCCTGGTCACTGTGGACATTGTACTTATTTTGGCCAAATGTTAAACAGACAAATGTTAAAATCAATATTCATACAAAATTGAGGCCAAAGCCAAAGATCAGCTTCATAGAATAAACATGAGCTATATGAGAATTAATCTGAAACTTTACCAACATGCCTAATTATCATTGCAATTTTATTATTTGAACTTTTAGTAGACGAAATTAAATTGTAAAAAAATGTTTGTTTTTTGAGGGAGAGACAGAGCCTGCACAGGAGGGGCAGAGAGAGAGGGAGACACAGAATGTGAAGCAGGCTCCAGGCTCTGAGCTGTCAGCACAGAGCCTGACGCGGGGCTCGAACCGACGAACCGTGAGATCATGACCTGAGCTGAAGTCACATGCTTAACTGACTGAACCACCCAGGCACCCCTTAGTAGACTAAATTTATAAGTCTGACTAGCCTCAGATCAGTAATTACTCAACACTGTCTACCTCTGGATTTCTGCTGCTGAAGCCAATATGCTGCATGTTTATGATACTAAATAGCTGTTCATTTAACTGAAGCTGGTGGAAAAACAAGGTATTTGGGGACCCCTCACTTTTATCTAATACTTCCTTGTTTTCTTCATACCAGGTTTTTTTTTAAATAAAAATTATATATATTTAAGGCGTGCAAATGATGATTTGACATACATATACATAGTGAAATGACTACCATAGTCAAGCAAATTAACATATCTTTTCACATAATTGCCTTTGTTTTTGTCACGAGAACACTGACATACACTCTTTTCACAAAATTTCCAGGATTCAATACAGTATTATTAACTATAGTCATCATGTTGTACAGTAGGTTTCTGTTCATTCTACATACTGCAACTTTGCACCCTTGGCCAATCTGTCTCCATTTCCTCCACCTCCCCGGCCCCTGGTAACCACCATGCTACCTTTCCTTCTACGTATTCGATAATGTAGATTCTATGTATAGGTGAAATCATGCAGTTTTTTCATTCCGTGTCTGGCTTATTTCATAAGCACAATGTCCTCCAGATTCATCCTTGTTGTAAATGACAAGATCTTTTTCTTTTTTAAGGCTGAATAATATTTCATTGTATATATATTCACAAGATATGGAATCATAGCATTACCCTGTCTGGATCAAGGATGATTTATCACAGATGTCATTGTGTGATTTTGGAGTTTCTCCTGCCCGTGACATTTTAAGTGGTAAAGTTATCTTTATGCTTTTAATATATCCTCCTAATATGTAAAGAATTTCCAATATGACTTTTCCTTGAAAGATATGGCTTAAATGGAATTTAAATAACCATGAATGAAATGCAATTCCACCAAGGTCAGCATTATTTTATTTTTATTAAAAAAATGTTTTTAATGTTTATTTATTTTTGAGAAAGAGAGAGAGAGACAGAGCGTGAGTGGGGGAAGGCAGAGAGAGAGAGGGAGACACAGAATGTGAAGCAGGCTCCAGGCTCTGAGCTGTCAGCACAGAGCCCGATATGAGGCTCAGACCTGAACTGCGAGATCATGACATGAGCTGAAGTCTGAAGCTTAACTGACTGAGCCACTCAGACACCCCAACAAAGGTCAGGATTATTGCATAAACTGTCGATTGATGTCCCTATTGATCTATTTAGTAGTAGTTCTTAACAATTGCTTTTGTATATAAAATAAACAACTTTCACAATCATGATTATTTTGGCATTTTACCCTTACAATTGTAAATGTATACATTTACACTTTAGCTGTCCAACAGAACGTTAATGAAAATAGCATGTGGGGAGACTCTCCATTCTAAGTTATAGCTGGGATGGTTACCTATCTTTACAGGTGGATATTCAGATATAAGATATCTAAATGATGTGACAAGCTGTGGCAGCCTGTATTTCTAAAGATGACTGTACCAATATATATATATTCACCCTCCATACTGTTCTCACAACGTGAGAAAGAGAAGTCAGATCTATGTTCCTTCCCTTTGAAACTGGGTGGAAGTTGGGGTACCTAGGTGGCTAAGTTAGTTAAACGTTTGACTTTGGCTCAGGTCATGATCTCATGGTTCATGGGTTTGAGCCCCACATCAGACTCCATCTGACAATCCCAGCCTGTTTGGATTCTCTCCCTTCCTCTCTCCCTCTGCCCCTCCCCTCCTCGTGCTCTCTCTCTTTCTCTCAAAAGTAAATAAACAGATATTTAAAAACAGAAACAAGGCACTCCTGGGTGGCTTAGTCGGTTGAACGTCCGCTTTGGCTCAGGTCATGATCTCACAGCTCCTGGTTTTAAGCCCCACGTCAGGCTCTGTGCTGACAGCTCAGAGCCTGGAGCCTGTTTAGGATTCTCTCCCTCTCTTTCTGCCCCTCCCCCGCTCACACTCTGTTTCTCTCTCAAAAATAAACATTAAAAAATTTTTAAAAACGATAACAACAACAAAGAAACTGGGTAGAAATGACACTGAGGCTAGGTCATAAAAGGTAATGCAACTTCTGCCTGGTTCTCTCTCTAGGGACTGTTGCCCTGGGAACCCATCTACTATGTTGTAAGGAAGCCCCCACGTGAACATTCTGGCTAACAGCTATGTGCTGTGCTCACAACCAGCATCTACTGCCAGATACATTGGATGAATAAGCTTTTGATGATTCTGAGCCTGTCTTCCTGCTGAAGCCCCAGGCATCATGAGGCAGAAACACCAGAAGCTAGTCTCCTGTGCTCTGTCTGAATTCCTGACCCATAGAAAATAGGAGATATGATATATAATTATTACTGCTTTAAACCACTAAGTTTTATTATGCAGCCAGAGTAACCATAGCATATGTCTTGTAATTTGGGTTGCCAGATAAAATATAGGATCCCCAATTACATTTAAGTTTCAGATAAACAGTGAATTTTTTTTAGTACATCCCATGCAGTTTCTGGGATATACTCATACTAAAAAATTACTTGCTGTTTATGCAAAATTTGAATTTAACTGGCCATTCTGTATATTTATTTGCTCTCTGGCAATCCTACCTGTAATATGAATCTCTGTGGAATCTGCGCTATCATATTCATTGATTTCCTACAACATTGGGGAGGCCCCAAGTGTAACTGTGGACCCAGGTATTCAGCTTACCCAAAGCTGAGGCTCAAGCAGAAAAACAGATTATGGCTGACTGCAGCTGGAACTGAACTTTCTTCCTGCTGTGGCTCACAAGCTCTGATCCTCGGTCCCATTTATATGATTGTTTCAATTAGAGCTGACAAATGGCTGCATAAAACTATATTTTTAAGTCTATTTATTTGTTATTGGGAGAGAGAGAGGGAGAGAGAGAGAGAGAGAGAGATCATGTGTACACACGAGGAAGGGAGGGGCAGGGAGAGAAGGAGAGAGAGAATCCCAAGTAGGCTCCCCACTGACAGTGGGGCTCGATTTCAGGAACCATGAGATCATGACCTGAGCCAAAACCAAGAGTAGGTCACTTAACCCACTGAGCCACCCAGGCACCCCAGAAAACTATTTTTAAATGCAAAGAATACTCTGAAAAAAAAGTCTTTACTTTTTTTTTTCCCTGTAAAACTGAACATGATGCATCTTAAGACCCCTTCTGATAAAACTGCTGTTCATTTGCAGTCACACTATTAAATGAAGACTCTCCTTAAATTTCTATATATGAGCAAATGCAATATTATAGGGCTCCACATTTTAAAATTGTCCTTTTTCTTAAAAAATTTTTTTTTCCAGTAATGAAAACCAAATGAAACAAGACGATATCTGGGGATTTGCTTCAAAATAGCCACCGGCGTGGGTGGGTGTAGAAACACAACAGCATTGGCCAGGGCTGGGAATTTGGTAGCTGGGAAGTTGGTGATGGTTATTTGGGATTTGCTTTACTATTCTATTTTTATCCATATTTGAAGGTTTCCATGATAAAGAGTTAGAAGGAAGGAAGGAGGTATATATACATATAACATAGCTAAGACTATTTTATGCTCTAGAATTAAAGACTGATAGAAGTCGAAAATAATTTAGCCCAAAGTAGTTATATTGTAGATGATGTAAGGGAGGTCTGGTGAGATAGTGACTAAATCATGGCCACACACTCAGCACTTAACAGAAGCCTTTGAATTCCATGCCAGTGTTTCACATGGGTCACATTATACTGTATTCTTTAATCTTTCCTGTCTCATATATCATAATTTTATAATCATTAAAGTTTTGGAAGCTATTTTTAAACAATTATATTCCCTTGGATCTCAAGAGGAATGCATGAATTCATTTATCTTCTCCAGAAAAAGATTTAAGGAAGTTTATTAACACTTGAATATAATATAATACACACACACACACACACACACACACACACACACACACACATAAATAATGAGAGATCAAAATGATCTAAAAGGAAAAGTGGGTTCAGAAACTCAAATAGAATCAGGACTAAAGATAGTAGTCGTCGAGTTCATATACCCTAGAAAGTGGTAGGATAATAAGAAAAAAAAAAGTTGCCCACAACATCCAGAATGGATTTGACTTTCACAGTTAGATGTCAATACTATTACAAGCTGGTCTGACACTCATGATGTCATTTTGTTGGACAGAGACAATTTTTATAAAATGTTTATTTATTTATTTATTTAGAGAGAGAGAGAGAGAGAGAATATCCCAGGCAGGCTCTGCTATTAGTACAGAGCCCGACACAGGGCTCAGTCTCACCAACTATGAGATCAAGACCTAAGCCAAAATCAAGAGTCAGACACTTAACAGACTGAGTCAGGTGCCCCTGAACAGAAACAGTCTTACAAATATCTATATCAAAAGAGGTCACTCTCAGACCATGATTGAGACAAAAACGAGGTCACTGTGCAACACAAAACATTCCCCTTGCTTACTGACTGTCACTCTCTAGTCTCTTCTCCCCACGAGAAGACCTGTTGGGATGTCCAATCATAGAACTCCCTCCAGGGGTGCCTGGATGGCTCAGTTGTTAAGCATTCAACTCTTGATTTCGGCTCAGGTCACGATCTCATGGTTTGTGGATTTAAGCCCCATGTTGGGCTTTGTGCTGACAGTGCAGAGCCTCCTTGGGATTCTCTCTCTCTCTCTCTCTCTCTCTCTCTCTCTCTCTCTCTCTCCCTCCCTCCCTCCCTCCCTCCCCTGTGCTCTCTCTCTCCCTCTCTCAAAAATAAATAAACTTAAAAAAAAAAACTGCCTCCACTTTCTGACAATCCAGAGTAAGTCCCTGCTTCCTAAGACTCTGCCCTGAATTACCCAACTGAAGCTCAAATAATTTACTAGCTTCTTTCTGACACCCTCTTACTGAGATGCTCCAGGTTCCTCCATGTGTGTGTTCCCTTCACAGCAACCTGCAAAAGCTCAACTAGTTCAACTACAGGTTTTCCTGGTGATCTTCATCTGGAGAACATTGATAAAAGCAAAGCCAATTATCTGTTAGTACCATTTCTTATATGAGACAATAACAGTGCCATCAAAAATGCATGTCTTCTGGCTCTTTAAAGAGTGCATATTTGCACTTTTGTGGCATATTTGGGAAGGGCAGTGGTAAAGATGGGCTAACTTTATGGTGCTTTATTGTGTCAGTATTTTTCAGACTGAAATCAGTAGTTACGAAAATTAAGAGTGCCCGGAGTATTTTTAGGTGTGATAATGTGTTTTACTTGTGCGCATGTGTTTAAAGTACTTATTGTTTGGAGATAGTTACTGAAATCCATCCAGGGGAGAGGGGAAATGAGTGGGTGGAGGTGTGAATGGAAAAAGACTGGTCATGAGCTGATAATAATTAAAGCTGCGTGATGAGTATAACAGTTTATTATGGTATTTTCTTTACCTTTAAAATTTTCCTTAATAAAAAGTAAGAATAAGAAGATTCCTGGAGTCCTTGCTCATGTGTGTTTCCAGTTTGGGGAGCCCCAAGGCTAAATGAGGCTGTGTCTGAATATGCTGAGAATCAGGGTATTGGAATTTAGTAGAGGATTCCAGAGTTATAGGTGGGTGTGGAGGTGAGGCAAGGACAGACTTTTGAAAGATGTTGTCCAAAGGGGTTTGGATTTTTAGGGAGATTTTAAGCCAACTACACTGCAACATCCATCAGACAGGGGTGGGTAGCTGGGTATGAGGGAAGTGAGAAGGAATGTGAGATGGAGAACACAGCAATTGGAATGGTAAGTAAGAGTTCAAACCTAGAAATAGCCCTTTAGTAGAGACCACCTAGAGTGCTTCAGGTCATATCTACTGCTGTGGAAGGCATTCTGAAAGCTTACTTTGTTTGTACTGCTTGATTCCAGACTCCAATAATTTCACTTTGCTTTCTTTTTTAAAAATTTTTTTAATGTTTATTTTTGAGAGAGAGAAAAAGAGACAGAGTATGAGTCGGGGAGGGTCAGAGAGAGAGAGAGGGAGACACAGAATCGGAAGCAGGCTCCAGGCTCTGAGCTATCAACACAGAGCCCAACACGGGGCTCGAACCGACGAACTGTGAGATCATGACCTGAGCTGAAGTTGGACGCTTAACCGATTGAGCCACCCAGGCACCCCAATTTTACTTTTATTAAGTTGGATACCAAGATCTCTAAGGTCTAACAGTTAAAAATCAAACATTATGTTTTTGAAAATGAATTTTTAAAAATTCTCTCCATATTAATGGGTTTACCTTCTTTTACCTTTAAATAGTTCTGGAAAGAGGAAATATTTATTAATTCAAAGAACAGTATTGACTACCTGGTATATACTAGGCACAGGCCTACATGCTGGAGATAAATGGCACCTGAGCTTAGGAAGGGAGAAATTAGTCCAACAATCTCTCAAATATAAAGATACAAATTAAGCTAAGTGTTCTGAAGAGTACAAGGAATTATTAAAGCATATGATTTATTCCGGTTGGAAGAATTGCCTGTGTAAGTAGAACTCTTTGGAATCTGGGATTATTGGGAAAATGGAAGGATAAGGCAGCGTCATGGAATAGGATAAGAGCAGACTGTTGGTCTGACTGGTCAAAAGCCTTGGTTTTTACTCTGAAGATAAGACAATAAGCGCAAAGTGACATGCTCAGCTGGGGATGAAATTTGTGGGTAAAAAGAGTCCTAAAGTGACAAAGCCATCTTGGCTAACAGAAAAAATGTCATGATCTGACGCATTCACTGAATTTTCCCTTCATTGAGGAATCAATTCAGTGGTAGGAACTCAGAAGCCTGAGGCATGTGGTGAGTGATTGTTATCACATATTTGGATGAAAAGCTATCAGCTAAAAACAGTAAAATCGTACGAGTATATATCTTGTGTTTTTTATCCACATGGAACTCATGTATTGTATCCATTGGTAGTTTATCTCCAAAGATGTTTGGCCTCAATCACTTCCTTGCCTTTGGGTACACATTGCTACTCCCCCATTAAAAGGTAGACTCTGTTCCTCTTCCTTAAATCTGGGCTGGTCTGTAGTTGCTTTGTCATCAGAAAATGGCAGAAGAGGCTCTGGACCTCTAGGCTTTAAGATCACTGACAGTTTCTGCTTTCTTTTTCCTGGAACCTTGAGCCATCACATAAGAAGTCTAGACTGCTCTATGAGAGAAAGTTGTCATGTGGAGGGGTCACTGAGATACCACAAAAGGGAGTGAAGAAGCCACCTTGGATGCCCAAACCAGGCAAGCCTTTCGATAACTCAGCTCCTCACTTACTGTTATTGTACAAAAACAAGCCAACTAGGTTGACTCAACCCGCAAAACCATGACAGTTAATAATACATTGTTTTACGACACTCTGTTTTGGGGTGGTTTTGGTAATAGGTAACCAGAAATCACCTTTAATGACCAGTACCTGCAAGGAGCAGAGCTTGTGCTCCACAAATGCTTGTTAAGCCAAATTTGAGTTAAACTGTCTTTTGTAGAGTATACCAGATCTGTCTAAATTTCTCCGCAGCTTTAAAAAAATTTTTAAGTTTATTTATTTTGAGAGAGACAGAGACAGCGTGAGTGGGGAGGGGCAGAGAGAGAGGGAGACAGAGAATCCCAAGCAGGCTCTCCACTGTCAGTACAGAGTCCGACTTGGGGCTCGAACTCATGAAACCCCAAGGTTAGAAACCAAGAGCCAGACTCTTAACTGACTGAGGAACCCAGGCACCCCTCTCTGCAGCTTTTTGTAAGTGGCATTGGGGAAAATTAGCAGAATGGGGTGAATTGTCTTGCACACAGTCCTATGGGACATGTGTGAAATGACAGTGGTCAAGGCAATACTAATATTTCTAAGTCTCTGTTATGAGCCAGGGGCAGCACTCAACACATGCTATCTCATTTCATTCTCAAAACAACCATTCAAAGGAAGTGATATAATCATCCCCATTTTAGAGATGAAAAAACTGAGACCACAAAGTTGCTGAATGGCAGAGCCCAGTGGATCTGTTTGATTGCAATGCCAGTTGACTAAAATGTGCACTTTAGTCTGGAGGGAATTCATTGTAAGTCACCTATGGAAGTTACTGAAGAGTTCCTATGATGCAGTGGCAGATTCTTAGCAATTGTCCCTTGGAGCCTGACCTGCTTCTCTGATGTTTACCCTTTGTGTGAGTGTGGGGAAAGGTGTATTTGAAGGTGGAAGGGATATGGTAATGGCTGTATTGGAGTTCACCCATGCTCCCTGGGATAGCAGCCAAGTCTCCTCCTTGCTATCCACAGATGTGCTCCCCAGCAATCAGTATCACCCAGGTCAGAGCTCCAGAAAGCTCCAGCACTTATCTGAAAGCTAGAACATTCCCAGATCATGGAGGGGGCCAAGAGAAACAGTCATGCAGTATGGCGCCGGGGGGTGGGAGGGTGTGGGGAGGCCAGCAAAAAAATGATCTGCCACATTCCTTCAGACCTCCACCCGGGCAGGACGCTCATTCCTCCAACACCACTCCTAAACCTCCCAGATAGTGCAGCCCCCACCCTCGGCCCAGAGGCTTCCCTGAGACCGGGAGGGAGGTGAAGGCACCCACGTGAAAAGCTCTGCTTCCAGCGATCTTCCCCTTGGCTTCAGATGCTGAGATCTAGCTTGGCCTCCCTGTGGCTTAGACGTCTAAAACCTCACTACTCTTCAGTACACAACTGGTGTTTCATCCTGCTCCCGGCTTGTTGACGAATGTGCGTTGAATATGCTTCAGATATTCTTAAGATGTCTCCTTCCTCCCCCCGCAGTTTTTTTCTTTTCTGAGGGTTTACCCTCCTTCCTCCTGCTTGTAGTCGTCTTTTCTCTTTTCTCTCCACAATTAGGTTTAGGAAAGAAAAACACAGAGAGACTCTGTTCCTTCCTGTGGAGTTGGGACTCTCCTTGGGAAGAGCCTCAAAAGGAGGAGTCCAATGTTTGTTGACTGAATTAAGTAATGCTGTGTTGTTCATCTGGAAAGAGAAGTGAAGTTATCATTTCAAGAGCTTGGGGCACCTGGGTGGCTCAGTCGGTTAAGCTTGCAACTTCGGTTCAGGTCATGATCTAACAGTTCTTGAGTCCAAGCCCTGCACTGGGCTCTGTGCTGACAGCTCAGAGCCTGGAGCCTGCTTTGGATTCTGTGTCTCCTTCTTTCTCTTCCCTCCCCCACTTGCACTTTGTCTCTGTCTCTCTCAAAAATAAACATTAAAAAAAATTAAAAAAAAATAAAAGGGCTTAAAACACCACTGCACACCAGGGAAACTAGTACTAAGCACTTACTACATCCCAAGTATTATACTAAGCATGTTAGCTCAATTCTTAAAATATTCTGTGAGTTAAGTATTAATTTCCACTTTACAGAGTAACAAACTAGGGATCAAGAAGTTCAATAATTTCTAAGTAGCTTTTGGTAGTTCTTTAATCATCTTTTCAATCTATTGTATGTGGTCACTGTATATTCTGGTTTTCCATTTCTTTTTGGGCCAATTTTGGTTATTTACATTTGCTAGGAAACTATTTATTTCCTACAGATATTTAAAAATTGCTGCCATAGAATCACACCTTGTATTTGCTCTGGGATTTTTTTTAACTTTGCAAATCAATTTAGTTGCAGCATAATTTGCATATGGTAAAATGTGCCTATATATCTATTTTAAGTATTTAATCCAGTGAGTTATGACAAAGATAGACACCCATGTGTGTATATTGGCACATTCAAGACATAGAACTTTTCCATAACCCCAGAAATTTCTTTTGCTTCTTTGCAGTCAACCCCCACCTCCTGGCCCAGGGCAACCACTGATCTGTGCCCTGTCACTTTGAATAGATTTTGTCTTTTCTAGACTTTCATATGAATGGGATTATACTACATGTCCTCTTTTGTTTGCAGTGTGTTCATTTTAACGAGTTTAATGGTTTTAGATCCATCCATGTTGTTGCATGTATCAGTTTTTTTTTTTTAAGTTTATTTTTTGGGGCGCCTGGGTGGCTCAGTCGGTTAATCGGCCGACTTCAGCTCAGGTCATGATCTCGCGGTCCATGAGTTCAAGCCCCGCGTCGGGCTGTGTGCTGACAGCTCAGAGCCTGGAGCCTGTTTCAGGTTCTGTGTCTCCCTCTCTCTGACCCTCCCCTGTTCATGCTCTGTCTCTCTCTGTCTCAAAAATAAATAAACGTTAAAAAATTTTTTTTCTTTTTAACGTTTATTTATTTATTTTGGGAGACAGAGAGAGAGAGAAACCGTGTGTGCACATGCCTGTTAGTGGGTGAGGGGCAGAGAGAGAATCCCAAGCAGGCTCTGCACTGTCAGCACAGAGCCTGGTGCAGGGCTGGAACTCACCTGAGCTGAAATCAAGAGTCAGACGCTTAACTGACTGAGCTACCCAGACGTCCCCGAAGTTTCTTTTTATTGCCATGTGGCGTTCCACTGAATGAATATACTGCAACGTTTATTGTCCTGTTGTTTTCAGTTTTTGACTTCTATGAATGTGTGTTAGCTATCGCCGCATAATACATTACCACAAAACGTAGTGATTTAAAAAGGAAATATTATTATATCCTAGTTTCTATAGGTCAAGAGTTTGGGTCTCGCTTAGCTGGGTGCTTCTGCCTCAAGGTCTCTCCTAAAGCTGTAATCCAGATGTTGCCCAGGCTCCTTGCTCTCATCTTCATGGTGTTTGGCAGGATTCAGTTTCTTGAGAGCTGTTGGACTGAGTGCCTCAGTTCCTCCCTGGCTGTTAGTCAGGGGCCTCCCTCAAATACTTGTCATATGGTCCTCTTCAAAGAGAAGCTCGTAATATGCCCCAGTGGCTTCGTCAGAGTGAGTGAGGGCGAGAATAAGAGAGAGCAAACATATGAAAACCAGTCTGTTGTAACCTAATCTCAGAAGTGACCTCTGGTCACTTTTGCCATAATCTCTTTTGAGAGCTAAGTCACTAGCTTCAGCCCCCTCTGAAGTGGAGGGTGTCACACAAAGGAACCTTCCTAAATTCTAGGAAGCGAAGATCATCGGGATCCCTGTTAGAGGCTGCCTTCCGCAGAATACGACTGCTAGGAACATATACGTACAAGTCTTTGTGTGCACATGTTTTCTTTTCTCTCGGTTAAGTACCTAGAAATGGAATCGCAGGCTCACGTGGACACCTTGTAAGAAATTGTCAGGTAATTTTCTCTGGTGGCTGTGTCATATTACACTCCCACCAGCAGCATATGAGGGTCCCAGCTGCTAAGCTTAACCACACCTCTTACTGTGAGTCTTTCTGATTTTGGCCACTGGAATGGATAAGTGGTATATTTTCGTTCTTTTCACCTGCATTTCCCTGATGATTAATGATGTTGAGCATCTTTTTATATGTTTATTGGCTAATTGTATATGTCGTCTTTTATGAAAGATCTATTCACATCTTTTGCCTGTTTTCCATTCAGGTGTCTTTGTTTTTTAATTAATGTTTTCTTCAGTTTTTATTTTTTTATTTTGGGCAGGGAGGGGCAGAGTGAGAGAGAGAGAGAGAGACAGAGACAGAGACAGAGAGAGACACAGAGAGAGAGAATCCCAGGCTGAGCTGGGGCCTGACACAGGGCTCGATCCCACCACCTTGGGGGTCATGATGAGTCAAAATCAAGAGTCAGATGCTTAACTGACTGAGCCACCCAGCCGCCCCCGTTCTGGGAAATTTAAAGGACGAAGTTAAGATGGAGGAGATGGACCTCCTCAGATTATTAACATACGGTTATAGGACTTTTTCTGCAGCTTACCTTAATAGCCCTGAGGACAGCCCTCTGAGCCACCAGAGCATGTGTCAGAAAGTAAATTGGAGGTCCCCTTTGGGCTGCTAGTTCAGCCAGCGGTCAAGTCTTTCAGGCCTCTCGCTGGCTCTACTCCTGACTCGTGGGCTTCTATTGGGCATGTTGCTTGTGTGTCACAGTCGACTCCTCTATAAAATAGCAGTATCAAGCCTGAGGGTCTGAGGCACAATTAAATTCATTTTGCGAGTGAGTAAGCTAGTACGCGTGAAGATGAGAAGATATTTCTGCTTTGCTGGTTTGATTTTAATGTCTTGTTTAATCATCGTTTCACCACGGGGTATTTTTTAATTTTACGGAATGATTTCATGTCTTAGTGATCCTTCACACACACGCGAAAACATCATTCGATAGAATCACATGGAAGGGAAGGAGGAGGCAGAAGGGGGAAGGGGCAAGAAGTGAGGAGGGGTCCCCAGGGCGCTACGTGACTTAGGTGAGTCACTGAGTAAGTCAGAATTGAAGGGGAGGGCAGGCTGTACCCTGGGAGTTTTAGTCTCCTTGGCGGGAAGACTGCACTTGTCTTCCCGAAGCCTGGTGGCATCACCACATAGTAGCTGACTGAGAGGTTCGGCCATTCAGGTCAGATGCTTCCTAGGGATGGGAGCGGGGGAAGTCTGGAAGCCCTTCCGTTTCCTATGTCCCACGCCTGAAGTTTGGCCCCAGTGGTTGCACTGCTCTAAACAACTGTTAAATAATAATTTCAGTCACCATGTTTTCTGTCTGAAAACCTGTCTCTGTCCTATCTTTTATAATCCTCTCCCTACACACAGGCCTTCTCCAACAGCCTCCTCCTTTGGCTCCTGCCTCCCTAGTTGGAATCTTAATAATACCTGGTTAATGCCTATTCTATGGTACTTGTCAGCTTCCTCCAGCTTGCCAGAGTTATTTGTGCACTTCAAATAGTTATGTATCTAGTATGGTCACCACAAATCTCTGTCCTTCCAAAGAATATTAACCAGGGCTTAGTGGGTTCTTACTAAGTCTCAGTCATTGTTCTAAGTGCTCAATATGAATTACCACATTTAGTTACCACAACAGGTCTATGAGGGAGATGATATCATTATACCCATTATGCACAAGAGGAAAAATGTGCAAAAACTTGCCCAGGGTCACACTTTGAGGAGGTGGGAGTCTGGGATTCAAGCCCAGCCAGTCTGATTCCAGTCTTTAGTCTGCTCTGATAACCTGCCTTCCCAATACGGGGCAAGCCCCTATGTCATCAACACTGAGTTATGTAAATATCTGTGGAATTAAATTAAATGAGAATTTGTGGAAAAGAAGGTAGGCCATTTGTAACCATTGTATATTTTTATGTTTCAGTGATTGGGCCACAATTTCAGGAAAAGATTTGCAAATGAAACATGCAGGAGAATGACTGACGTGAGGAGAGCCAAGTGTAGTGGAAAGAACTCCAAGCTAGAACTTGGAGTGAAATTTGGCTTAATGTCGCACTCATGAAACTTAGCTGCTTAGAGCCCTGAGATGAGGAATTTAGGCTGGTTGAGCCTCACTTTTCTCATCTGTCAAAGAGGACTAATATTTATACTCACTTTATTTAAAAAAATTTTTTTTAACATTTATTTATTTTTGAGACAGAGAGAGAACATGAACAGGGGAGGGTCAGAGAAAGAGGGAGACACAGAATCTGAAACAGGCTCCAGGCTCTGAGCTGTCAGCACAGAGCCCGACACGGGGCTTGAACCCATGGACCGCGAGATCATGACCTGAGCCGAAGTCGGATGCTTAACCGACTGAGCCACCCAGGCGCCCCAAATTTATACCCACTTTAGAAGTTTGTTGTGAAGATTAAGTAAGGTAATATATGAAAAGTGTGTAGCCTTTGTAAACTATAAAACATTATAAATGTTTGCTTTCATTTGAAATAAAATTATAGAAGCTATGCATCTAAATTTTATTTTTAAAAATGGAATGGAGAAACAAAAACATGTCCTCCTGGTTGAAAAGATCGTTCCAGTTCCAAGCACCATGATTTGTGAGTCTTCCACAGAGTTTGTATTTCACACATCACATCTCTGGCTCAGTTTCCAACTTAGCAATTAGACCCAGAGTTCAGATGTCAACAGCAGTTTTATTTCAGTGGAGCTATCTAAAAGTGCTGAGATAAAAGCATTTTTTTTCTAACTCCTATCTGAGAATCAATAGTTGAGTTTTGATTTATTTAATCAGAGTCAGGTTTAAACAAAACTATGCTCATACAGAAAAGACCCACTCTCTGTCCCATGTTTGTAAGAAAGTCACCTTGAAAATACTTTCTTTGGCCATGGGGCTCAAGTAGTAGTTTCTCCTGTGAGAGAGGGAGCAAAGAGTAGAAAAGCTCTAACTTTTAAACAGTAATCTCCATCTCTATAAAAAGAATTGTTAGAACAAAAATGGCCTTCTTTCTACAACAAGCAAAATTCCTTCTTCTTCAATTTGCCTTATCCGCCAGGAAAGTGATCATGTCAGGAATTGTGGAGTGTTAAAGGGAAAGTAAATTAAAACTATCACAAAGTAGAAATACTTATTCGTGGTCAGGCAATCAATATGTCCTTGAGGAAGTTAAGAGCCCATGTAGTCCCACAAACGGACAGTAATACATTCTTAAGTATTAGAAGATGAACAAAATGTAACCAATGTGGCAGGGTGACTCTCTTTTCCAGCTCGGAGTAGTGAGCTTCCCTCACCTATCAAAGTGGGAGGCGATCACACTTCTGGTTTTATGATCTCTCGTGCCCAAGTGTCTTCACTGGCCCCATCTCTCTGTCCCTCTCTCGTCTTGCTGATAACCAAAGGTGATTCCATACAAAAAGAACAAATAAACACTAGACTATTTCAAGCCTTCCCTCATCAAGCCCTGAAATTAACGGTGGAGATCACACTAGTCCTATCCCAGCTGCCCTCCAGCAGGACGCACCCACATACGCACACACTTTAGAATGCGTGCATAGTGAAGTCTCAGCATCAGTGCCTTGCGTCATAGGGAATTTTCCTATACATGGTGGATTGGAAGCCGTTTAAACTGCTGATAACCTCGATTATGGTAAGCAGACAAAGGATGTGATCAAGCCCAACACAGTCCATGCGCTTGGGAAAAGTCCAGGGAGAAAATATGCAAATGACTTTGGACAAGGAGTTGGACTGCTTTAGTTGTAAGAAACCTCATATTCTTTGTGTTATGGGAGATTCAGGTAATTTTCAAGATGAATTTTCAATATATGCAACTTTCATCTAACGTGATGACTTTAGAAATCAGTCTGCCCCTCCCCATCTGTCATCCCCATCCATCTTTATGATGTCCTTCCCCCATGCCCTACCCCACTGTTTCAAAGTTATTTATTAAAGGGGTGGGTAAATAGCAAATGGGTATTTCAGAACAGGAAAACAAACATTAAAATGCTTGCAGACTGAGAGAGTTTTGTGCCTTATTAAAAAAATAAGCTCTCCTAGGGGTTTTTATTTTACTTTTCTAAACGTATATTTATTTATTTTATTTTTAGAGAGAGAGAGAGAGAGAGTGCATGAGTGGGGTGAGGGTCAGAGGGAGAGACAGAGAGAGAGACAGAGACAGAGACAGAGAGAGAAGAAGCAGCAGCAGCAGCAGCAGCAGCAAGGCTTGATCCCATGACCCTGAGATCATGACCTGAGCCAAAATCAAGAGTCAGATGGATGGTCAACAGACTAAGACACCCAGGTCCCCCCTAAGGACTTTTAAAGGTCTTTAAAGGCTGGGTGTCCTAAGATCTACCTGTTCTCCCACCTGTTTTTCTGTCCTCAGATCTCTTCCCCAGGCTCACATACAGCTCTTCTCTCCTTCAAGTCTCTCATTCTAATGATGCCACTCTGTCCTTCAGAAAACCCTACTGTGCCCCACCCCTCCAGCGCCCCACTGGTGCCTCAGCATTTCTTTGCATCCCTATTGCTCGTCTCCAAAGGATATGGCCTCATGCCATGAATGAGGATGAATGCTAGTCTCTCACTCCCATGCTGGCTCCCCTCCAATTAGAATGTGTTCCCATGGTGCAAAGCATTGCATTTCTGTAGAGGTACTTATTTGCTTTAGTGGCATAGGTTTGACCTATTTGTAAGCAAAGTTTTTACTTTTTATTTTTTATTTTTTTATTTAATTTTGATGTTTATTTATTTTGGAGAGAGACTGTGAGTTGGGGAGGGGCAGGGAGAGAGAGATAGACAGAATCTGAAACAGTCTCCAGGCTCTGAACTGTCAGCACAGAACCTGACGTGGGGCTTGAACTAATGAACTGTGAGATCATGACCTGAGCTGAAGTTGGACGCCCAACTGACTGAGGCACCCAGGCGTCCTGTTACTTTTTATTTTTTTAAAGAGCTTGTGATGATGCCATCAAATAAGAACTTAATCCACAGGAAACAATTATTTTTTTAAGTTCATTTATTTTCATTTTAGAGAGAGAGAGAGAGAGAGAGCGAGCATGCACAAGAGGGGGAGGGGCAGAGAGAAAGAGAAAGAGAGAACCCAAAGCAGGCTCCACGCTGTCAGCACAGAGCCTGACATGGGGCTCAAACTCACAAACCCTGAGATCATGACCTGAGCTGAAGTCAGACGCTTAATTGACTGAGCCACCCAGGCATCCCTCCCAGGAAACAAATTTTAAGTACTCAAAAGAGAGTTAAAATGGAACAGTGTTTTCTACCTGTGCTTGAAGTTTGAAGTGAGAGATTAATGACCTTAAATGGAAGTTTAGAATCATTGTAGTCACAGAATTCAGAGCACGAGTACTCATTTTATATGGGCTCAGCAAGAGGCAAGGAGAGAGACAGACTGCAACACAGGTCAGTGCTTGTTATTTGCACAGTTAGGACCGGACCCAGAACCAGAGGAGACAGTTGGGGAAGCCAACTTCCTCAAAGACTACAATCTTACATTCCCATCACATTGCCTTCCGGAAGGACAAACAAATGAAGAAACCGCGATTTCCCCCATAAGCCCTAAAAATCCTCAGGCTGCTTTTCTGCTCTTTCCCTATACAAATCTCCATGGTGGAAAATACTTTAGATTCCAGTTAGACCTAGGAACACATAGTCGGTCACAGTGTAGGAAGACACATACGTTTTACTGCTGCTAAAAATACGTAGTGCAAGCCACACCTCAAGATAACTAGGAAGCAGGGAGTTTAATCACCTCAATGTTTTCTAAGAAAAGCTATTTACTTCCTTCTCTTTAATTGCTTATTTGTAGCCTTCACTTACTACAGAAGGTTGGATTTTAAAATGTCATGGGGCTTGGCTGGCAGAATGTGCCACATGAAACAAGATGGTTTGAATGGAAAAATCTTTCTAATTAAGATCTGAGAGAAAAGTGTGTCGAAAACACAGAGACACAAAATTGGCGGCCTGCAGATCCCAAAGCGTAAGCTAAGACTTTAGCTTATTCTTGAGTGATTTGAATGTAGTTATAAAAGCTAAAGTCTTTATTTTGGGGGGTTGGGAGAGGTGGTACTATTTTTAATAAAATTCTAAATTATCTTTGATCTTATTACTCCCGGTTGAGAAGTTTGTGCTATTGAACAGAATCAAAGTAGACATACTAAAACTTTAAGATGCAAGGATTTTTGGGGGGGGGGCTTCTATTGTTTAATAGTAGAATCTTCCTGTCACATATATTCTGTGTTCCTTCCAAAGAAACATCCATAGGACATTACAAATGTAGAGAAACTATGGTTCTACACATCAAAACTAGCATACAGAATTACTACCGTATATTTTCAGTATCTTCAGAAAATTTATTGTATGTGGCAGATTTCAATTATATGTAGCGTAAGGCTACTTACTGTGAGTTAGTCATATACTTGCATGCCACCCAATATTAAGTCATAATTTCTAGAGCTAAAACTCTGTACCAGAGGCTGAACCCTTGTGACACTGCAGCATTCTTATTTTGGAAGTGCCTTGATTTGATCTATAATGATAAAACTAAGTGTGATTCGTGCACTGGAAAGTAGCTGGCTCTCCTATCCAGCGTGGAAGTCTGTTCCACTCCTCATGAAGTACACATGAGGGACTAGGGAAAGAACCAGTGGAAAAATTAAATGAGTTGACAACATGTATGAGAAAAGATAAAGAGTTGAGATGGTTAGGCTCAAAGATGAGAAGGCTAAATAGGAAGTAAAATTTTATGAAGGCTCTATCATTTTGTTGTTGTCTGTACTGGGATAGTCACTTTGTTTTTGCACAACTGTGTGCCTCCTGAAAGCCATGGTTCAAGGAAACTACCATCTTGCTCTGCGGCCTTATAGAAGCAGATTATTACAGCTGTGTTGTATTGTGACATCAAGTGCCAAGAATGATGGGGGCCTTAATATGCAAGAATAGATGTAAAGCAATCTACTGGCTTGAATAATGATTTTGCAGTGACTTAATGGATTTCATGTCTAAGTTTGGGCTGTTTCATGTTCATTGCCATCAGTATTACTGAATACCTACTAAGTGCATAGCATTTGGGGAATGTCATACTGTCATTTAGCCATCCATTAAATGAATATATTAAAGGAATACATAAAATGCCAACATTTATTGAGCATTTTTCTTTATGTTTTTTATTTCATATGTATTAACCCAGTTAATAATTGTAATTACCTTGTGCAATAGGTACTATCATTATTCCCATTTTATGGATTAAAAAACTAGAAAGGCTAAATAGCTAAATCACTAAATTACTTCCCTAAACTCACATGAATAGTAAATGGCATAATCTGGATTCAAACGCAGATATTCTAGGGGCGCCTGGGTGGCTCAGTCGGTTGAGTGTCCGACTTCAGCTCAGGTCATGAGCTCACAGTTTGTGGGTTCGAGCCCCGCATCTGGCTCTGTGCTGACAGCTCAGAGCCCGGAGCCTGCTTCCGATTCTGTGTCTCCCTCTCTCTCTGCCCCTCCCCCACTCACACTCTGTCTCTCTTTCCTTCAAAAATAAATAAACATTAAAAAAAAATTAAAAAAAAAAACCAAACACAGGTATTCTAAATCTAACAATTGTACTCTTAACCACTCAGCTATATGTGATTTTTTTTAATGTTTATTTATTTTTGAGAGAGAGACAGAGCGTGAGCTGGGGAGGGACAGAGAGAGAGGGGGAGACAGAGACTCTGAAGCAGGCTTCAGGCTCTGAGCTGTCAGCACAGAGCCCGGCATGGGGCCCAAACTCCTAAACCCCAAGATCATGACCTGAGCCAAAGATGGGCACTTAACCAACTGAGCCACCCAGATGCCCCTATATGATTTTTTTTAAGTATATATAGAAAGCCATTGAAAATTTTACAAACAGAATTTGATAAAATGTAGATGAAGTGTAGATGACTGTTCTGAAAGCTGATATTAATTAATAATTGGTCTGAGGAAAGAATCTGTGAATTATCTTTTGAATAACCAACAATTACCTATTTTTTTCTCTTTTTTTCCCCCCAATAACCTTTGTGATTCTTGTTTTACTTGTGAGACATAGTCTTTGCGTTTTGAAACAAAATATCCTACCCTCTTCTATAGTTATGTTAAAGGATGGCAATGTCTATCAGTGTAAATGTCATAGAACATGGAAGTGTTACGGACTGGGTGGAGATGACTCTGACATTAATGTAAAACCGCAGTAGGCACATCACATGACTTCCTGGGATAATAAGGTTTAGAGATGAGACCTCAGAAGACCATCCTTATAGATAGAAATTCAAAATAGTCATAATAAATTGTGAGATTACTCAGTACTCTCTATTTTTAGAAATCCTTTTCACTTTCCTACTATAGTAGTCTGTGAATTTTATCCATCTTGACGTCCTTGAGCTGTTAAAGCAATAGTAAGGCGAGAAAACACAAAGCATATAAAATACAAGCAGGTATCCAACAAAACCAGAAATTCACATTATGTCATATATATTTAACTTTCTTGTTTTGGGAATGAAATAAAATTTCATGAATACAGTTGCATCCCCTTTAACGTTTTCTGCACTCCTAATACTCTTTTTCGTTTTCCAGAGTGACTGCTATCACAAATATGGTAGGTATCTTTTAGGTCTATGCTTTCAAATATTTTTCTGTTTTTATATGTAATAATGAATAACATATACAATCTTCTGATTTTTAACACTTTACATAAATATGTTATACATCTATTTTTGCACCTTCCTTTTTTTATTCAATATTGCTTTTTTTTTAATTTATTTTGAGAGGGAGAGAGAGAGCACAAGCAAGTGAGGGGTGGAGAGAGAGGGAGAGACAGAATCCCAAGCAGGCTCTGCACCATCAGCGTAGAGCGCAATGTGGGGCTTGAACTCACAAACCATGAGATCATGACTTGAGACGAAATCAAGAGTCAGATGCTTAAACAACGGAGCCACACAAGTGCCCCATTCAATATTACTTTTTAAGATATCATTATGATAATATAGAGTTCATTCATTTTAATTGCTGTATGAGATTGCCACATGAATAAAACACATTTTATTAATGCATTTCCTTAACCATGGAAATATAGAATGCATCTAATTTCTTTTTTAAAAATTGTATTTATAAACAGTTTTGCCCTGAGTTCTTTATCCTTTTGCACAAATGAGGGAACTTTCTAGAGTATATAATTAGAAATGTGTAGGCCGGGGAATAAGATATGTGCAATTTCAATCTTGTTAAAAATTGGCAGGGATGCTGAGTGGCTCAGTTGGTTAAACATCTGACTCTGGGTCAGGTCATGACCTCACGGCTCATGAGTTCAAGCACTGCGTCAGGCTCTGTGCTGACAGCTCAGAGCCTGGAGCCTGCTTCAAGATCTGTGTGTCCCTCTCTATGCTCCCCAACTTGTGCTCTGTCTCTCTCTCAAAAATAAACATTAAAGAATTTTTTTTTTAAATTGGCAACTTATTATTCAAAGTGGCTGATCTAATTTATGCTCTCATCATAAGTATATGCAAATTCTTGTTTACCCAGCGTTACTCATATTTTCAAGATTTTGTCAATCCGATGGATAGAAAATGGTATCTCAGAGCCTAACTACATTTTCAAGTGAATATAAAACCACCACAGAATTAACACTATTATATTTACAAAGTATTGTGAGGTAAGAAGTTAGAATTTCAATTCCCTTTTGCTCAGATTTTCCCATGCTTTGCATTCTGATGATTTTTGACAAACTATAAGGAGACATATTAATTCTCTGCTAAGAACATCTGTAAATGACTATTCAGCTAGAAGTAGTAGTCAACAATGCAGGATAGAACTCAAAAATTTTCAAGTGGAAAAAAGTAAAATATGTTACTTGTGCAAACATTAGAAGATGCAGAATGCAATGAAGAGGAGAATGGCAACCACTTATGACCCTCCATCCAAGATAAGCACTGAGAGCATTTATCAGGTTTTGTTTTGTTTTATTTTGTTTTGTTTTTCCTAGCCATATAAATGCATGGAAAGGTTATTTTTTTTCTCACAAAATTTGTATCATGAGCATGTTCTTTTCAAATCTATATTTCCTGTTTTTCTTTTCTTTTTTTTTAAATTTAAATTCAAGTTAATTACCATACAATATAGTCTTGACTTCAGGAGTAGAACCCAGTGATTCATCTCTTACATATAACTCTCAGTACTCATCCCAAAAAGTGCCCTTCTTAAGGCCTATCATCCATTAAACCCATCCCCCCCCACCTTAAATCTGTATTTTCAATTGAACAGTGATTGTACTGTGAGCATTTCCCATTTCATTATCTTTAAAAAAACCTTTTTTTTATGTTTATTTGTGTGTGTTAGAGAGGGAGACAGACAGAGTGTGAGCAGGAAAGGGGCAGAGAGAGAGAGGGAGACACAGAATCCGAAGCAGGCTCCAGGCTGCCAGCACAGAGCCTGACGTGGGGCTCGAACTCACAAACCGTGAGTTCATGACCTGAGCCAAAGTCAGACGCTTAACCCACTGAGCCATACAGGCGCCCCTTTCCATTTCATTAAGTTATCTTATGAGACGTTGTCTTTAATGACTGCATACTTCTCCATCAGGCGCAGGTAACATTTTATGTAATAAATCCCTTAGTGTTAGACATCTCTGCTTTTTCCTCAGGATAAGTTTCTAGAAAAGGCATGAATGGTTTAAAGAGGGAGTCAGCAAACTTCTTCTGCAAAGAACCAATAAGTATTTTAGGCTTTGCGGATTCTCTGTCATAGCTATCGTAACATGGAAACAACCGTAGGTAATATGTAAATAAACGAGCATGGCTGTGTTCCAATAAAACTTTATTATGAACACTGACATTTGAACTTTGTGTAATTTTCACATGTCACAAAAAGTTATGTTCTTTTGATTTTTTTAACCACTTAAAAATGTAGAAACCATTCTTAGCTTGTGGGCTGTTATGGAAATGATGGCTGTGGTTTGCCACAGATCTTGATCTCAGAAGATTCTACTAGAACATCAGAACTGGGTGAACCCTTACGAATGAATGAGTACAACGTCTTCCCTTTTTTAAAGCTTATTTATTTATTTTGTGAGAGAGAGAGAGCACTTACACGAGTGCATACATGTGTGCATAAGCACAGGAGGGGCAGAGAGAGAGAGAGAGAGAGAGAGAGAGAGAGAGAGAGAGAGAGAAAATGAATCCCAAGCAGACTCCACACTGTCAGCACAATGCCCGACTCAGGACTTAATCTCACAACTGTGAGATCATGACCCGAGCCAAAATCAAGAGTCAAGTCATTTAACCGACTAAAGCACCCAGGCACCCTAGTTCTTCCTTTTAAACATTAGAAAATGAGGGTTAGAGAGTGTAATTGACTTAGTTGTCTGCATTATTTATGTACACATAGAAAATCAATAGTACATGTCAGAAGAAAATAATTTCATTACATAATTTGAAAGAACACCAATCCCAAACCACTTAAATAGATATTCCAAAATGAATGAAGGATGCACAGGATCTCTCTGTTATTTCCTACAACTGTATATGAATCCACACTTATCTCAAGGAAAATTTCAATAAAGAAAGATATATTTCAGTGAAAGAAAATCAAATTTTCTAGAAGCCACATCCTGCTCTAGGAAGAAATCAGGAAACAATCTTTCCCCCTAAATAGCATTTCTGAATGTTTCATTAGCGATCATTTAATTTCTTGATATAGAAACCGATGCCTGCAAGAGTTAATGATATAGAAATCACAATACCAACGACCGTGCCAAACAAATTCACATCCACTTAGAAATAAATGTGCCAGAGAACTTGAAACGTTCTTTATACATTCGGCTCTATAAAGTCTGCTACAGCGAAGTTTTACAGCTAGCTAACCCTTGTCATTAAGGATAAACCTGGTCATTGAGGGCCACTCTTAGGGCTCTTGGAGCCAACAGGGGTATCTCTGCACTGTTGTCACTATTAGTGGTCCAGGCATTTGCACCACAGTAGCGGCCAGTCATGTCTACAGTGGGGCCCACCCCAATTCCCAGCCATCTGTAATGGAAAGAAAATATCAGATCCTCATCACTATTGGGGCATCTCTTGTAGAGCACATAGGCTTGTGCTGGAGCTCCTAATGGTCAAATATAGTTTGGAATTTTAAAATAATACATCAAGGTAGGAAGAGGGCTGTGTGATTGCGGATTTCCTAGCATCCAGCAGCACAGATTTCACTCTATCCCCTTCTTTTTAATGGCTGCCTTTGTGTTCAACCCCATCTGCCATTCCTCTAGTCCAGACCACCTGTTGTATTTTCTCCAGAGCAGCATGTCTAATTGCATGTTCTACAGTGATGGGAACGCTCTGTTTCTGTACTGTCTAATAAGAGAGTCACTAGCCACATGAGGCTTTTGAGCACCTGAGTGTGGCTGGTGGCACTGAGGATGTTTAATTGTATTTAATTCGATATCATTTTAGTTAGTTTAACTTTAAACTTAATTAGCCACATTTGGCTAGCGGCTACCCCACTGGACAGCTCAGCTCCAGAGAATTAGCCTCCGGCGGAAGTGGGATAAATTCAATTTCTGAGGTGTTTACACAGCTTTGATCCCATCTTGCTTATTTCAGTCTTGCCTCTTTACCCCACCTCCAGAGACAGCTCGTGACATGTATTTGTGGGAATTTGCGAGATTCCATGGTATAAATTGCCTTGGTTCTCAGATTTCCTATGGCAGGCTCATTATCACAGGTGGAATTGTGTCCTCCCAAAGTTTTTATGTTGAAGTCCTTCTTCTTGTATCTCAGAATGTGACTTTATTTGGAAATAGGGTCTTTGTAGCTATAATTAGTTAAGATGAGTTCATTACGGGGGGCGCCTGGGTGGTTCAGTTGGTTAAGCATCCAACTCTTGATTTTGGCTCAGGTCATGATCTCACAGTTCATGAGATTGAGCCCCACACTGGGCTCTGTGCAGACAACTCAGAGCCTGTTTGGGAGTCTCTCTTTCTCCCTCTCTCTCTGCCCGCCCCCCCCCCCCCACTTCTCTCTCTCTCCCAAAATAAATAAATAAACATTTAAAAAAAAAAAAAAGATGAGGTCATTAGGGTGGGCCCTATTCCAGTATGGCTGGTGTCTTTCTAGAAAGGAGGTATTTGTACTTAGGGACGTGGACACAGGGAAAATGCCATATGAAGATGAAGGCAGAGACTGGGTGATGCTTCCACAAGCCAAGGAACTCAAAGATTGCCAGAAAACCACGAGAAGCTGGGGGAGAGGCATGGAATAGATTCTCCTTTACAGCCCTCAGAAGGAACCCACCCTGCCCAAGCTCTGATGTTGGACTTTGGGCCTCCAGAACTGTGTGAAATAAATTTCTGTTATTTAAGCCATTCACCTTCTGGCACTTTGTTACAGCAGCCCTAGAAAGTGAAGACCCTCCAGGTTCAGTTTTCTCTCTGCCACTCGTCCTGCTTTAGAGCTTCCCTGCTTTTGATGCAGTTACCTTTCCTATTCTCTACATCTTTGTGGGCATATATCTTAAAAAACCAAAAACCTTTACTGCTGTGTACGTGAGAATTTAGGAGGGGTGAGATCAGCTGTGTCCATTTGCCATTTTGCCTGAAAGTCTAGATTTTATTTTATTTTATTTTTTAAATTTCTTTAATGTTTATTTATTTAGAGGGAGAGACCTGGGGAAGGGCAGAGAGAGAGAGAGGAAGAGAAAGAATCCCAAGCAGGCTCCATGCTGTCAGCGCAGAGCCCAATGTGGGACTTGAACTCACGCATCGTGAGATCATGACCTGAGCCAAAATCAAGAGTTGGACACTTGACTGACTTAGCCACCCAGGCACCCCTTCCTGAAAGGCTGCACTTTAAAAATTCCTTTTTAACTAATTAGAAATTAAATAACAAATTTGAAAAAAATGCAAAATGAAAAAGAAGGGAAATAAAAAAATTGCCCCCCCCCCGCCAGTTTTGGATTCAAAAAATTCCTATTTGCAAGCATAAGCCCTGCTTTTCCCCCTCAGTATTTCCTTAAAGCAACAAGATACCCTTGTTGAGAAAACAAATTAAAATTTCTCCCATGGGGCTCAGCACTGGTTGGAGGAAGAAAAGCAAATCATTTTTAGTGGAGACATGTCTCCACTAACATCTTTACTTTGTTTAAAATAGATGAAGGAAGTTAAAACTCCAGATGTGTGTGGGTGGCCGGGAAGCGGGGAGAGTGGAATATTCATATTTTTGCCTACAGAAGATGCTATATCACCCAGGAAGGAGGTTCAGACCTGTAAATCTGATAAATGAGTGCTGCGGTGTCTGTTTAGACAGCAATTACAGAAAGATGGGAGTCAGGAAGAAAAGCAAGAATGTTACAAGCCATGTATTTATAAACTATTTGATGGAGGCAAGATTCCAGGTCAAATAAGAAATTAATGATTGAGTGTCTCAGATTCCATCTTGGAGAGTTCAGCAATCATAGCAACAAGGATTCTCCAGGGTGGAATGAACTGAGCTCTTATTTTACATTTTATTTTATTTTTATTTATTTTTTATTTAGTTAAAATTTTTTTAATGTTTATTTATTTTTGAGAGAGAGAGAGAGAGACAGAGCACGAGCAGGGGAGGTACAAGGGAGAGAGAGAGAGAGAGAGAGGGAGACACAGAATCTGAAACAGGCTCCAGGCTCTGTGCTGACAGCTCAGAGCCTGATGCGGGGCTTGAACTCACAGACTACGAGCTCGTGACCTGAGCTGAAGTCGAACGCTCAACCAACTGAGCCACCCAGGCGCCCCTCTTATTTTACATTTAATTTTATTTTTTAATTTTTTTTAATCTTTTTTTTTTTTTTTACATTTTTTATTTATTTTTGATAGAGAGAGACAGAGCACAAGCAGGGGAGGGGCAGAGAGAGACGGAGGCACAGAATCCGAAGCAGGCTCCAGGCTGGGAGCTGTCAGCACAGAGCCCGACCTGAGGCTCGAACCCACAAACCGCGAGATCATGACCTGAGCTGAAGTCGGACACTTAGCCGACTGAGCCACCCAGGCGCCCCTTAATTACATATAAAAAATGAAAATCCAGGGGTGCCTGGGTGGCTCAGTTTGTTGATCCTCTGACTTGGGTTCAGGTCATGGCTTCAGGGTTCCTGGGTTGAGCCCTGTGGTGTGCTCTCTGCCATCGGCACCAGGCCGCTTTGGATCCTGAGTCTCCCTCTCTGCCCTTCCCCTGGTCATGTGTGTGTGCTCTCTGTCTCAAAAATAAATAAACATTAAAAAAAAGAAATGAAAATCCATGAAGGATTCAAGAGAATTTTCTTTACCATCCTACCCTGTTCCCATCTCACATGTAGCAAACTTTTTTTTTTTTTTTGCCAATTTTGTCTGAATAAATACCATAACAACTTCTGAATAATAGTAATACTGAAAGGTTATCTTTATTGGACATTTATATGTGACAGCATTTCAGTTATCTTCTGCTGATTGAGCCACCTCAAATGTGGTGGCTTAAAACAACATGAATTATTAATTTCTTACCATTTGACTATTGGATGGACACTCATTTTGCTGGTCCTGCCTAGAATTTCCCATGTGGTTGCATTCAGCTGGCTGACTGCAGTTCTCTGTGTGGCTAACTTGGGCTTCCTCCTGGCATGACAGCCCAAAGGGAATCCTTTTAACAGCAAAGGCGTAGAAACTGCCTGTCCTCTTACGGCACTGGCTTAGGAGCCCCAGGATGTCATTTTCACGGCAGTGTGCCCATCATAAGCAAGTCACACTTAAAGTTTCAGTTGATTGCCAGGCTTGCTAAAGGCCGTCTCTGTATTTAGATTTCAGTAGATTCACTATCTACAGATGCGTGGGTCAATATTTGTCTTATTGTTCTTAATAGGGGAGAAAGTACTTTGAGTTCAATAATTATGGTGATATTTCAGAAGTATCCTTAATACATGTGCCAGCCAAATTAAGGGTTTTCACAGCAATAACTAAACATGCCACTTTCATCCCGCCAGCATTTTTAAAAAAGCCTTCATGCAAACTTTAGATACTAGAAAAACAGTCAGCAAGCCAGCCCACGATTCAAGGGGAGGAGAAACAGACTGTGCTGCTTGGGGCAAGGAGCGGCTTGTGTGTACAGAGATGGGAGGAATTATTTGGAGACTGTCTACCAAAGGCATGCACTGGGTTTAATGCTTTACATGCGTTCTCTTGTTTAGTTTGCACTAAACAGACCTGTCACAGACGTGACACTACTTGCCTCGAATTCTTTAACGCCCAACGGAAGCCAGGGCTTCCCCCACACCAAGTATCTTGCCCTTTTCACCAACTTTGAACGTGAAAAGAACTCCAGAATTAGTTAGAGAGCCAGGGGTCTGAATCTCACTCTATTACTCGCTGGGAGCATTTCTTAGCTTTGAGTCGAGAGCACTTCATCTGTGAAGTGGGAATTATAGATAGAGTCTTGCTTCAAGGGCTCTGGCAATGTAACATATAAGCCAAATATACAGTTGAAGGAACTGGAATATTAGGAATGAAGGCCAGTGGTTTTACAAATGAGGATTAAGGAATCAAGAATACTTTTCAGTGCCTCTCATTAGCATTTCTGTTAATGAATCATATCCATTGTTTATAAAGAGGACAAATAAAAATTGAGAGTGGTTTGGAAAGACAGTTCCAGTTATCTGTTGCTTTGTATTCAGCCACCCAAATTTTCAGGGCTTAAAACAATAGTTTATCGTTCCTCACAGATCTGTGGAGTTACTGGGTTAAGAATTCCCTGAGGATTTATTGTTATGGTTCTTTTGGAAAACACAGTCTGCCACAAAGTCCTGCCTCAATTCGTTCGTAACAGCCCAAAGCAACATTTTTCATGAGCCCTATCCCTGTTGTCTAATCTGAGTTATTTTAGCAGATTCCACCACCTGTAATATCTTTGACGAGGAATGTTAACTACAGTAGTTCCAGTATGTTAACTACACTGGAATTTAAATAAAACTTAAAAAACAAAAAAGCATTAGGCACTATATAAAGTATTTCACAATCTAATTTTTGCAGGATCCTCAAAGGTTAGGAAAATATATACTGACCACAATACCCTACCACAAAAACACACACGCAGTATAAATTTTGGATTTGTATGGAACCTGAACAACTTTGTAATGTGTGCTACTCTAATTTGATAGAAAATATCAGAATAATATATATGAGAAAATAAGATGACTTATAATGGTCTCTTTCTACTTCTAAAAGCTTCATTCCGTGTAAGTTTGATTTACATCAGAGACTATTTTAAGAATTTGTAAAAATACTAAATTATAGGGGCACCCGGGGGCCTCAGTCGGTTAAGCGCTTGACTTCTGATTTCGGCTCAGGTCATGATCTCACAGTTCTTGAGTTCAAGCCCCGCACTGGGATTCTATCCCTCTCTCTCTGCTCCTCGCTGGTGTGTGCATGCGTGTGCTCTCTCTCTTTCAAAATAAATAAATAAACTTAAAAAATATACTAAATTATAATCAGTTTTATAGAGCAGCAGCACAAGAATTAGAGTATTGTCTCTTGTGTACTGCAAGCCATTCTGTAGATAGGGAAATAAGGAGCTAGAGAGAGACGTTTCATTAGGAACATTAGGTTTGGGTGTGTTTAGGAGAGAATCGTCAAAATAACGACGAGCTTGGACATTATAGTAAATGAGTGCTTGAAGCAACTGGAATGTGGGCTTGGGGAATTTAGGGAACTATGCTTTTCTTCAAAGATTTAAAGGGATGTCATCTGCTGGGAAAGACATTTTGGGTAGTTGCGCCTGATGGAACTAGGTAGAAGTTACGAAGTTCAATGTAGAGATGTTAGGTCAATAAAAGGCATCTTCCAATAATTACAGCCCTTATTCAGGGCTAATGCCCCTGAAACATTGACAATTTCCATTACTAGAAATGCTTAAACAGAAGCCAGATTAGCATCTTGCCAGGAAGTGACAGGAGTGGTTCAGGCAAACTATTGAAGTAGAGGGTGGATGTGGGACTGGATGACTCTGGGAGGGTTTTAAATTTCAGATTTCTTTCTTTTTTCCTTCAATGACATTCTAAGGTTCCTGACAGCGCTAAGTTTCTACCAAGCAGCACATGGGAAAAAGACTCACCACATTTCTAACAAAAGTTCATGCAAATGTCTCAGTAAAACATTAAGATTCCAGTTGCTGAATGCTCAAAGGCCAGGAGTGGACAGTGTGCAAAGGACGAGGCATAAATAATTCATACGCTTTTAAAAAAATGTTCAGCCCCACTGGTAATAAAAGAAATGCAAATTTCACTTTTCACAAGATACCATTTTTCATTTATTAAATTGGTGAAGGTAAGAAAAATAACATACAATTTTGATGGAAGTGCAGTGAGCAGTCTCAACATGATTGGTGAAAATAGAATTTTAGACTTTCCAAGAAGCAGATTAATAATGTGCATCCAAAGCATTTAAAATCTTGACGCCACTCTATACGAATATTTGGCCATATTAAAGAATTATTATTATTAGATGTAATTACGGTGTTATAGTGAAGGCTAAAAACAAAAAGTCTTTTTTGTATTTTAGAATACATTTTGAAGTATTTACAGATGAAATAATGTCTAGAATTTGTTTCAAAATTATCCGTTGGAGATTGGGTGTGTTTGCATAGGAGTGTGGATGAAAAATGACTGGTTATATACCCATCACTGTTGAAGCTGGGAAATGGTTACAGGGGGATTCGTTTTGCTATTTTCTCCATTTTTTTAATGTGTGTAAAAATTTCCACAGTGAAAGTAAAAACAACAACAATAAAACCACTTCACCTTCTCCGACCTAAATAATTTTCCATTTAGGAATATATCCCAAGGAAGTAATCTGAATGGCGTACACAGTTTTATGCAGAGAACTAAATGTTTTCTAAACGTTCCCAGGCTCCTATTGTGCAGCGTCTCTCATCTGTGTAAACCATTCCGTGGCATCCCATTGCTGTCAGGATTAAAACTTGGCAGAACTTGAACCTACTTGCAAGTTTGGAGCCTCTGATCTCTATTTACCTCCACTTGCCAGGTGCCCCAAAGCACCCTGGGACCCACCACTTAGCTTCTCTCGGGAAATACCCTCCCCTGCCCATCACCCTCCTTTAGGTCAACTCCTACTCCTACTTCAGAACCCTGGTCAATACTGCTTCTTCGGGGATGCATTGCTGCGTTCCCCAGAAGGGGTTAGACCCTCTGTCCTGTGCTCTCACAGCACAATATATTCCTCTTTTTTAGCCCTCCTTTCAATTCAAATTAAGTAGCTAATTAGATAATTAGATACTAGCTGCTTAATGACCTCTCAGCCCCCCATCAGTGACCTCTACCCTCTTACTGTGTCTTCTAGAATTCCCAAATATAGCAAGGACTCAATAAGGACAGGCTGAATCAATTGACTCACAGAATATATAATATAAACCCAATCCAGCCAACCAAACCCTGTGATTAGCTTTGACTCCTTGCTTATATTTCTGAGTGTTAAAATGGAACGGCAGGTTTTCCAAAGGCAATGGTAGGATGAGAGGCTTAATTTAAGAAAGGTGCCTCCTGCTCTTCTCTAGACTTCTGACGGTGAATATATCTTAGAACTGGTGGCTGCCTCCTTTGCCTTATGAGAAGACCACATCTCAAATGTCCCCCAAACCAAAATCACCTTCATTCATAGGACCACTTTGCACAGCAGTGCTTGACAGAGTAGAGAAAAACTTCAAAATGTCAGTACCTTATCAGGTAATACATGCCTGAGAGAGGTGAGATGATTGGGAGTAAAAAAGAGAAAACTTCAAACTGCACAGTGTGACTCTGGCTTTTATTTCATTAGCTCAGGAATATATGTTCTAGGGGCAGCTGCATTCTCTTAGGGCTTCTGGTCTAAGATAATGAGGTCAACCAATTTTACTCAAGGAGAGATGTTCCTCTTAATTAGGTAATGAGTAGGACTTTGCCATGATCTATATTAAATTAATTTAATTTCCAGAGCAAAAGAGTCTACTTCCTGGCTAGCTCACTTTCATAATCTAGACAGTGGAAATCAGGAGGCAATAGAAAAAAATGGCATCTCTAAATTCTCCTGCAATTCCTGGTGGTTCGCATATACGTGCTCGCTTATGTTTTAAGAGTCCAGGCCAGAATGCCCCTCGATCTGGATCTGTCTGATTGTTTCCCACGATTAGATTCAGATGAAATACCTCTTGGTAGAAATTCTATATGGATGATGGCAGGAGACACATGGTGTTCTTTCAGTCTCCCACCCCACTGCACACACGCTTTAAAAATAGACAGCACTCACATAACTGGAAGGCTAAGCCTTTGGGAATTCAAATGGACAGCTTTTTATTCTTTTATATTCTGATCAGGCCAAAAACTCAAAGATTTTGTTTATTTCTGAATAAACAAAGATCTGGGCTCATCTCTGGCTTAGCTTTTTCCATTAAACACCATAAACTTTGGCTGGAGACCCTGGACATGCTCACCGTAAAGACTCCAAAGCACTTTTCAAAACTTCCCCCAATAGGGAGTCAATACTTCAGAAGAATTGCCTGTATGTTGCACAGAGGGAAATCTTAGACAAAGGCAGAAGATACGTGGCCAAATGGACATTCTCAATATACAGCAATTATCTTGTTTTTCAGAGTGATGTTATTTGCTTTCATTCATTCATTCAAACAAATAATTATTGAACCAAGCCTGTCCTAATTGCTGGGTTATAGCTAATGAACTGAACCACGAAATCATCTTTCTCCTCCTACTCTAGCAAAAATGTTGCCTCCTTTAAAAAAAGTAAATGTTTGTGACAGATTAAAGATGTTTCCCTTTGAAATGAGTCATTGCTATTTCTGTACTTAGATAAATAAGTCCATAGGGGAAAAAAAGCTCCTGGAAGAATGTTGGTGCTTGTTAGCTTTTCTCATGAAAAGGCAGTTCTTTCAGCATTCGTATTTACCTGATTGGCATTTTCCTGTGTTTTTCCTGTGCTACCATGTTTCTGTGTAGCCATGAACTTGTATTAGTTTTGTTACCTAAAAAACAATAAAGCTTTGCCCCCGGTGAGCTCCCAAAGCCCAAGCATGCTGGCCTGAGGCTGAATGGTGTAGATTAAAGGAAAGCCCTGGTATTTATGGGGATGGGGGAACAAAGGCAAGCTTTGAAGTAAAGGCTTTCTCTGGAGGTCCTGTGGAATTGGAGAGATAAGGAAGTATATATATATATATATATATATATATATATAGAGAGAGAGAGAGAGAGAGAGAGAGAGAGACAGATATCCTCAGGCTCTAGTTCAGGTGAATATCACAAAGATGCCACTTAAATTTTTATTTTTATTTGTCAATGAGCTATTATCTTTAGCTTTATCTTTATTGAGCAAATGAAGGCATGAAGATACCCTAGTATAGCTATGTATTTACTCACTTTTGGAGAAAATTCTAGTATGGAGTAAGGAGAGAAGAGGTAACCACATTACTGCCTAGCGTTCCATTTACCCTCCCAGAGACCCCATGAGAGAGTTCGTAGACTGATGGAGAACTGATAAAGGCCTGAACTGAGCATGTCTGGAGAAACTTCGAGTGTGTGTCCTCATCAAATACAAAGGGGAGCCAGCATGAGAAGAGGAGAGTCAACCTGGAGATCATTGATTTGAACTGTTAGCTTACCTTGGAAGGTGTCTTAGTCCACAAGTGTGCCTGCAGGAGGTACACTGAGCCTGCGTTGGGCTGGATCCCGAGCTGGGTGCTGGGGTAAATGGTGCTAAGGCGTGTGCTCCTGCCCTCATGGGACTTCTGTTCCTAGAAAAGGGACAGATGATGCAGGGGTGTGACACAAATAAGCAATTTTGAATGTTTAAATATGAGAACCAAGCAGAAAGCGGGGGACAAGGAGCTACTGAGAACCAAAGGGGGAGGCCTCCGAGGCAAGACCGTGGAGGCAAGATGCGAGTTGGATTAAAGGGTGAGAATGGGCAGCATTTGCTTGTGAACGACCAGGACTGCAGTACAATTGAGAGATGGCTTTTGTTTCTGCAAGAAGATCCCGAGTTTGCCTCCTATTTCCATTTTCTAGATTCTGAAAGAAAGCCGTTCAGGAAGTTTTCTCTTATACTTTAGCAATGTGAGAAGTCGTGAAAGGGGAGAATGAATTTTGTTTTGAACTCCAATTTTAGTACCATTTCAATTCATTGAAAGAATTCAAATCAAGCTCACTGATCAAAATCTGGTTGCTCATTCCTGTATTTGAAGCAACCACAATATGCCGTGAGACATCTAATGTTGGATTTTTATGCAGGAACAAGTACTTCTCCATCCATCAGCCATTGCTATGGGGATCCATCCCAGACATTTCTTCTCCACCTCATGGACAGATAAAAGCAACTGTGCCGTCTTGTATTGACTTCCCCATACCCATCTATAGCTAAGTTCCTTGGTAGCTTTGAATATTTGGAAGTTCATCATGCAAACACTAATTTATTTGATCACAGTAATACTTTTTTTTTTTTTGCTTCCATTGTTAAGTGGGTAGCTAATCACTTTATCTAGGTCCTTTATCAGAAAAACTGTCACTAGGCTATGACCAGACAATAATAATCGCTTTCTGGTTCTCTTTGTAATATTTTATCACAGTTCCATAAAAAGATCAAAATTAAGTCTACAGAGAGCAGAATTTAAGAGGGCTCATGGTTGTGGGGCTCCTGGGTGGCTCAGTTGGTTAAGCTTCTGACTTCAGCTCATGTCATGATCTCGTGGTTCATGGGTTCGAGCCCCGTGTCGGGTTCTGTGCTGACAGCTCAGAGCTTGGAGCCTGCTTCAGATTCTGTGTCTCCCTCTCTCTCTGCCCCTCCCCCGCTCATGCTCTGTCTCTCTCTGTCTCAAAAAGAAATGAACGTTAAAAAAATAAATAAAAAGAGGGCTCATGATTGTAAGGATTTGATAAAGGTGCTGGAAAAGTAGAATCACAGTGTAACCTAACACAGGAAGACACTCTGCTTTGGCATCGCATTAGATGATCCCAAGAACGGAGCCATTTATGGGGTGCTTGCCGTGTATCAGGCCTGGGACTGAACGCTGCACATGCATCCTTTCATTGAACTCCCATGAAAACCTGTAAGACCCAGCATTCTCATTTCACAGAGAAAGAAACTGAAATTCAGAGAGGCGCCATGGTCCGCAGATGCCCTGCCAGCTAGTAACCAGGGACCGTGGGCTTTCTGACTCCAAAGCTCTTGCCTTTCTTAATCACTATGAAATGCTGCTTTTCTTCCTGTTTTAATTCACTGAAAGAATTAGACGTTTCATAGACAAACCACACAGCTCATCTGCTGCTCACCTCTCAACCCTTGGCATTCCATGAAGAAAGCGACTTTCTAGTGGCATTGGTGAAATGCCATACAATAATAATAGTAGAAAATCTTCAATGCCAGTGAGAAATAAGGAAAAGAATACCTGGGGTAAATACTGAAGCATGAAATAATGATGCTGCTGCTGATGCCTGCTGGCATTTAAAACATGTCCTCAACAAAGAAGAACATATATAAATACTTACAGGTATTGTCATTCATCACTGCAACATGCAGATATAATATCAGAGTAACTAGAGGTTTGGCCGTTCCCAGAAAAAAAATTACTTATTTTGTGTTTATTTTTGTATTTTATTTAAAAAATTTTTTAATTAAAAACATAGGATCCAGATGGCAGGTAAATATTAACATATTTAATATTTTAAAATGTATTTCAAGTTAATAAAAACAGATGATCATAACAAACAAAAGAAAAAAAGGACCTGACTATTCAGAGTGGAAATATACATGACTAATAAACCCATAAAAACGGCTAACCTTGAAGATAACCAAAGAAATGCAAATTAAAATCAATAACTCTGCATCCTATTTTCCCTATCAAATTGGCAAGGGCGAAAAAATTGATAACACCACAGGTTGTAAAAATACGGTGAAGTGGGACTCATCTATTCCTGAAGGAAAGGAATTGATATAATTTTTCTAGAAAGCATTCGGAATACATGTTTCATTAGCCCCAAAACGTACCATCTACATAAGGGATTATTAGGTGTTAACATATTATTTTGAAACAATATTTAATGACGTACTAAAATGCTACAATATTAAGTGAAAGAGATCACATTACAAAAAGATCCGTTTTGTACTGAAAACACTTTGTATAAACATATGGAAACCAGACTGGAAGCAGAAGCTGAAAATGTGATGTACTATCCACAAGTGATGGGTGACAAGGAGATGCTCTTGTTCCCTGGAGTCTGGCTTCCTCTCTCGCCAGGCCCCAGTTTTCTCAGCCTTATCACATCTAAGATAGCCTGATCCAACCAGGATCTTTCCATTCCCAGGCTCCTTTCCCTGGGGCTGTAAACAGGCACAAGTACCCCCAACTTGAAAGACTCTTGCAGGCCCCTCTAGCCATGACTGTGTGTCCTTTCTGCTCTTGAACCCCAAACGTCCTTATTTTTCTCCTTAAATAATTTTCCTGTTGAAGATGTATAGTCAATACATGATGAATCTTTAAAGTTGAAATTAAAAAAGATTTTTTTAAGTTTTAAGTTTTATTTATTTATTTATTTATTTATTTATTTATGAGAGATAGAGACAGCATGAATGGGCAAGGGGCAGAGAGTAAGGGAGACACAGAATCTGAAGCAGGCTCTGCACTGAGCTGTTAGCACAGAGCCCGACGTGGGGCTCGAAATCACAGACCATAAGATCATGACCTGAGCTGAAGTTGGTCGCTCAACAGACTGAGCCACCCAGGTGTGCCCTGATTTTTTTTTTTTTTTTTTAAATGCTGCATGTTCTTTTCAGAAAGTTCCTGTGGTTTGTCTGTACCTGGGTAAGGGCAGGGCTGACGTTTTTCTCTTCACATCCAGGCAAACCTGTTCCCTGCAACTTGTCCCTCCCGGAGCCCTGCTCCTCTCAGTTAAAACGATGCAGCCTGAGAAAGAAAAAAAAAAAATGAAGTCAGAAAATGAAAGTTACCTATAATCCTGCTACTCAGAGACGGACACAAGTAACATCTTGTGCAGATCTGTCCAGGGGTTTTCGTCATAGCCGAGCCTCTTGGAAAAGTGGCCTTCCTTCGCTGTCTTCACTTCCTCATCTCTTTCTTGGTCCTCAATCTGCAGAGGCATGGCCGGAGCCTCTCCCCCACCTTCCTAGGCAGGGTCAAAAATTACCCCTCTTTGGCCGTGTTCAGTGGATAACTTGTCTACTGGAGCTCTCTGCTGTGTTTAAATTTACTTCTCTGGCAACTCAACTTGCTTAGTATCTAAAACTCCCATCTCCCCAGGTTCTCCTTGAACATCTCTGGTTCTCAAGGCCTTTTCATCCACTGCCCATCTCTGAAAACAGGAACACAGCTCCATCTTTGGCCACATACTCTCCTCTCTCCGCAGGCCCTCCTTGGGCAATCTAAAACAAATTTTCATTTCAAATCATTGTCTCCAGCCCGACCTGTGATTCAGCTCAGGCGCTACTTGCTGCTTGGGTATAAATGGACTCAGCAGCCACTAGAGCAAAGAACAAAGGCTTTGGAGTTAGGTGTGCCTGGGTTTAAAACCCAGATCTGCCCTTTAGTATCTGTGTAAATAATGGCAAGTGATTTAATGTCTCTATAACTCAGTTTACTCATTTACAAAACGGGCCTGATAATAGTAATTCCCTCATGAGGATGTCGTGTGGATTAAATTAAACGGTACCTATAAAGCACTAGTGTAAAGGCTCAAAAGATACAGTCACTGTTACGGTATTGTTCCAAAGGCATTTCAACCTTATCAGCTAAAACTGAATTACACTCCTTCTATCCAATACCCGAAGCCAAAGACTTAGAAGTCATCTTCCTGTAGTAAGAATGACATACACAGATTCCTGGGTCCCACTCCAGACTTACTACATCAGAATCTCCGGGGGTGTGGCTGGGAAGTTCATATGTCTATCAACCTCCCCATTTGCTTCTCAGCAGAGAAGGGGAAATTTCTTTACGCTCCTCCCTCTCCTTCCCCATTTCGTACCAATATTCCCTACAGATATTCTCTCCATCCCTGCCACTTCTATCATACTTCAGGCCTTAATTCATCTGCAGCCCGACAACTGGTCTAGGCTTAATCTTATCCGTAGTCGATGTGCCACTGAGTGTCATTGGAAGTGGTCATCAGAGAGTCTCTCTCTCTCTCTCTCACTCTGATGAGAGGCTCACCACAGCCATCCTCCTCAGGAGCAAGCACCACTCTGAAACTCAGCCCTCGGGCCCAGTTGGTTGGGTCCCTGACTTAACTATTCCAACTCTGCCTTTCTGAGCTTGGCCCCAGCCCCTGAACTCCACAACTGGCAGGAGTCCTATAAAGTCAGAATGGATGTGTGGACTTATCAGGCCCACTGACTTCCAAGTGTGTAATTGCCCCCAGGTTCTGCTCTGCTCCCATGGGGCTGCCTGTCTGTTCAGACAACCATAATTAATATATAATATATGCATATAGATAATTGAGTGGCATGGATCATTAGAAACACTGACCGCTGCCAATTCTGTCACTTAGCTTAGTCATGTATGGTTTTTTGTTTTACTTTCCCGGAAACTAGGTCTGTGACTTTAGAAAACAGCAGATTGCACAAGTATCTGCTCAACTTGTGTAAAAGGTGGGGAGAGCCATGAGAAGGGAAGGGTTCGCAGGATGTTTAGCCATGAAATTAAGACAATGCACACCTACTACAAGCTTATCACAGTATCTGAGTATTTGACACATAATAGCTTATGATCCCCCATCATGAGAATTGATCTCATGAGACGTGACAAGGGCCTGCTCTGTTTGAAAACTGTGCATTCCCTTCACAGTGGGAAAGCATGGCTAAGGAAAACTGATTCATAACTGTTAGCGTCCTCTTAAATGTTGAGATTCACTATGATTCAGAATCATGGAGCCAAACACTGCTTCTTGATCTGGTCTATTTTTAATAGCACATTGGTGTATAACCCACATATCATAAGCTACCTGTATTTTAAAGGCAATCTGGTAAGTCTTGACACATGTATACATCCACAGAACCACTACCACAACTGAGACAAGAAACATTTCCATTTCCAAACAGATCTCCTTGTTCCTTTGTAATCCTTCTCCTACATCCCTCACCAGGAATCTGCGTTGTTAGTTTATTAGTTTGCATTTTCTAGAATTTTGTAAAAATGTTTCACATGGTATAGGCGCTTTTTAATCTGGCTTCCTTAACTCAGTATAATGATTTTGAGGTTTCTCCATGTTGCATATATCAAGAGTTCATTTCTTTTTTTTTTTAATTTTTTAATGTTTATTTTTGAGAGAGAGAGAGAGACAGTGTGTGAGTGGGGGAGGGGCAGAGAGAGAGAGAGAGAGAGAGAGAGAGAGAGAGAGACATAGGATCTGAGGCCGGCTCCAGGCTCTGAGAGCCCAGCACGGGGCTCAGACTCCCTAGCTGCGAGATCATGACCTGAGCTGAAGTTGGACGCTTAACTGACTGAGCCACCCAGGCGCCCCAAGAGTTCATTTTTTTGTCACTGTATGTGCCATGATATCATAAGCTAGGATTTGTCTATCCCTTCATCTGCTGATGGACACTGGGTTGTTTCTGACAAACCACCACTGTAATTTTATTTCCTCAGAACCATCTCATAAGTCATTCTTTCTCCCCATTTTATAGATGATGGAATGGACATTCAGAGAGGCCAAGATGCATACACAGGAGTTGGAGCACAGCATCATAAATTGTTAGAATGTTTGAGCTGACCAGGTCATTAGGACACCTCTCTCTCATTTTAAAAACTTTTTGGTGTTGAGATTTGAACTGTGGTCAACAAGAATTAGCCGTTTCTCTTTATTCAGAGCGAAGTCAGCAAGTGCTTGTTTGTTAGCTAAATACTGATAGCCTTTTATTGGAAATCAGTAACATGCTTAACATACCTCTATAGGGAATATTCTGGGATGTTCTATCAGCCTCAGGTGACCTCTTCCCATAGAAGCAGCAGCATCCGAGAGCTGACTTGTACAGGCTCATAAGAGCTGATTGTTAAACTTGCAGAAGATAAACAATGCAAGTATAAAAATTAAATAATATAAAAGTGCCTCTACCTGGGACACACAGCTTTCCTTTCCTCCCTCAGCTCATGGCTTTTATGACCTCCCAAGTCTGGATCAGATGTCCTTCCTAAGGGCATCACAAGCGTCTTCTTTATAGCACTGCCACTGTCAGGTCAAGGGAGAGGAAACTGTTTATGCCTCATTCACAGTTGCATCCCAAGCCCTCAACAAATACTTAGGGAATGAGTGGATGAATGAATAACCACTGAGGCAGTAAGGGGGAAAAACCACCTGAGTGAATGAGGGCCCGCAGAAATTCTGCCCCCATTCTCTTCACTGGTCTTCACACAACTGTAGGAGACAAGAATTACTATCCCTATTTTACAAGCTCAGGAGGTAAAATGATATTAGAATCCAATGCTGACAGACTGAAAAAACTCTCTCTGCAATATTACTCTGTCCCGGGGCGCCTGGGTGGCTCAGTTGGTTAAGCAGCCGACTTCGGCTCAGGTCATGATCTTGCAGTCCGTGAGTTCAAGCCCCGCATCGGGCTCTGTGCTGACAGCTCAGAGCATGGAGCCTGTTTCAGATTCTGTGTCTCCCTCTCTCTGACCCTCCCCGTTCATGCTCTGTCTCTCTCTGTCTCAAAAATAAATAAACGTTAAAAAATTAAAAAAAAATATTACTCTGTCCCTCCACTGTATCAGTCTCTCCCCAGTGCAAAGGCAAACACTGATAATTACCATGGCCTGTCATGGGTGTCTGTGTCATCTTATTCTGTCTTCACAAACCACCCTAAGAAATGACATAGATGGTGTAAGGAAATAGGACTGCCAGACTTCACCAGAAGTGAAGTTAAAAAGTGGCATAAATTTCCCAAAATGAAAAATCCCTCTGAGCAGGAGTAGGCTGAGAAGACTTTGTGGTGGAAAAGATCGGAGTTGATACTTGCAGAAAGGGTAGTATTGAGGTGGAATCGAAATTGTCAGGAGCAGGGCTTCCAGTCAGGGAGAGAGAAGTATGGCCTAAGTGAGGACAAACCGTGAGGAGGCCAGATGACAACAGTGAAAGTTCATGATTAAGAGTTAGGAGGGCACGGGGTGCCTGGGTGACTCAGTCGGTTCAGATCCCACTTCGGCGATTCCATCTCAGGTCATGATCTCACAGTTCATGAATTTGAGCCCCGTGTCCATCTCTCTGCTGTCAGCATGGAGCCTGCTTGGGATCCTCTCATTCCCCCTCTCTTGCTCTCTGCCCCTCCCCCATGGCACTCTCTCTCTCTCTCCCTCTCTCTCTTTCTTTCTCTCTCTCTCTCTCTCAAACATAAATAAACACACACACACACAAGAGGAGGACACAAAGGTGCAGAAATTGTTTGGACCATGTTATGGAAAGTGTGGAAAAATAATGTCTCTGAAGTCATATTTTAAAGGAAGTTGGAATAATTTTGTAGACATGACTTGATTAAGGGTGTATTGGATCTTTCCTTTTCTTTAAAAATAGGATTTAGATGTGATTTATCTGACTTCCCTGAATATTTTACTTTAGCTAATTTCTGTTTTCCTTCATAAGAATCATGACTCATCTATCTGAGAGACAGACACCGTGAGAAATGCGAAGCGGAAAGAACCTTTGAACTCTACTATTTCAGGGCAGAGCAGGACGTACGATTCCACTCTGTGGAAGACTTTCTGACTTCTTGGAGTGGAGAGAACATTGGAGTCATGTGTGATTTGTGGGGCGAGACATTCTGAATAGATGAAATGGCTTAAGAGGGAAATTATGTTTTCCTCACTGTCCTTAATTGCTTCCAAACTCAGGTCAGAAGCTCTCAGCAAGGATCAGCAATGCGCTCCCGTGATTAATTTTTTTTTTTCTTATCGTTGGCCTTTCTTCAAAATCCTTTTTTGCTCATGTTTTCAAAATTGGGTTTTCATGGGATTCCTACGTGCTTCTCGTTGGCATACTTTCTTTCATTCTCTTTACTTGCATGGAGATCTGATACTGGAACACAGCTCTGCCTACCACCTGCTCTTTAATTAATGAGACTCAAGGGCATGTGACCTGTATCTACTGTAGATTTACAGTCCAGCCTTGCAGAGACAAAGGTTGACCAGTAGTTCTTGACCTCCTCTTTGTGATAGAGCCACGCACCGAGGGAAGCTTTAGTAGAAGGATGCTTTAAATGCAGAAAGCCTGAGACCAGGTAGGAGCTGAGCATGTGTGCTCCTGAGGCCTGACTTCCATGGAGGGGCTCCCAGCTGGCTTGGTAACCCAGAAATTTCAGTCCCTGCACTTTAGACTCATTCCTGCCAGAGACACTGCCCTGACTAGGGTGATTATTTTATTTATCATACAGACTGGGACATTAAAAAAAATTTTTTTTTAATGTGTATTTATTCTTGAGAGAGACAGAGAGACAGAGCATGAGAGGGGGAGAAGCCGAGAGGGATGGAGACACAGAATCTGAAGCAGGCTCCAGGGTCTGAGCTGTCAGCACAGAGCCTGATGCGGGGCTCCAACTCACTAACCTCAAGATCATGACCTGAGCCGAAGTTGGATGCTTAACCAACTAAGCTACCCAGGCGCCCTAGGACATTTTATTTTTTAAGTTTATTTATTTTTGAGAGAGATGGAGAGAGAGAGAAAGAGAGAGAGAGAATGCAAGCGGGGAGGGGGGCAGAGAGAGAGGGAGACAGGATCTGAAGCAGGCTCCATGCTTTCAGTGCAGAGAATCTGACAAGGGGCTTGAACCCACAAACAGGGAGATCATGACCTAAGCTGAAGTCAGACCCTTAACCTACTGAGCCACCTAGGCACTCCAGTCTGGGACATTTTTAAGAATGAATGAGGAAAGCAAAAAAGAATAAAAGAGATTGTTAAAAATAATTAAAGCTATACAGTTTAAAAATTTTTTGAGTTGCAAATTAGTTTTATTATAATATTGAACTTATAAGGTAGTTTTATTCAGAAGTGGTTTAATGAATATAGGTGCTGCGGAAATGTGGACATTTTCCATTTCATTCTATTGTGGTAAGAATACAAATTCAGGCAATTAAAAATAAAAGGCCCATCAAATATTTCTTCATGTTAAAAATAAAAGGCCCACAAACATTTCTTCAAGTCAAATAGTCCAAAGTATAGCTATGGAATTTTAAAATTAAATCTTGTAAACCATTTAAAGTTTCCTTCTTTATTTTGTTCAGTTCTTCCCTTGTTTTTGTATGGCTTATTTTCATTATCTTCCTGTTTGCAAGCTTTGTTTTCAATGATTGCAATTTGCTAGAATGTAAAAGCTGAAGTTTGGGAGTGCTCCATTCATCACTTTCATTAGAGATTTGCAACTGATTTTGAACAAAATGCAACCAAAATTTAAAGGATACACTTACAAAAAATGTTCAATGCTATTATAGGGCACTTGTTAGACTCCAATGTTTCTAAAATCTAATTAATATCGGACACAAAGAGTAAATTCACGGACTGCCAGACTAAAGTATTTTCTTGCTTCAACATCCGTGTCTTCATGAAAATTATGTAGTTCAGTAATTTTATCTGTGTATTTGTAAAAATATTTGTAAATGTTGATAATACAGTTTCTGATACAATCGGTAGAATATCACAGCTTGTTTGAATGCATTTATGAATCATGTGCATGGCAATCAATTTCAGGACATTTCTGCCTCATAGTTTCAATTTACTAAGTGCATTGTTTTTTTTCCACAAGTCTATATACCACCAAAATTTGTAAGCATATTGTGGCTGCAAAAAGCAATAATATAATCCTTTGTGTTGAACTCTGGAACTGAATTTATAAGAGCATTCACAATAATTGAGGATGTTTTACTTTCTTTTCTTTTTTTCGTTTACATCTAAGTTAGCATATAGTGCAACAACAATTTCAGGAGTAGATTCCTTAATGCCCCTTATCCATTTAGCCCATGCCCCCCTCCCACAACCCCTCCAGTAACCCTGTTTCTTCTCCATATTTAAGAGTTTCTTATGTTTTGTCCCCTTTCCTGTTTTTATATTATTCTTGCTTCCCTTCCCTTGTGTTCATCTGTTTTGTGTCTTTAAGTCCTCATATGAGTGAAGTCATATGCTATTTGTCCTTCTCTGACTGACTAATTTCACTTAGCATAGTACCCTCTAGTTCCATCCACGTAGTTGCAAAGGGCAAGATTTCGTTCTTTTTGACTGCCGCGTAATACTCCATTGTGTGTGTGTGTGTGTGTGTGTGTGTGTGTGTGTGTGTATATATATATATATATATATATATATACCACATCTTCTTTATCCATTCATCCATCGATGGACATTTGGGCTCTTTCCATACTTTGGCTATTGATGATAGTGCTGCTATAAACATTGGGGTGCATGTGTCCATTCGAAACAGCACACCTGTATCCCACGGATAAATACCCAGTAGTGCAATTGTTGGGTCATAGGGTAGTTCTATTTTTAATTTTTTGAGGAACCTCCATACTGTTTTCCAGAGTGGCTACACCAGCTTGCATTCCCACCAGCAGTGCAAAAGAGATTCTCTTTCTCTGCATCCTTGTCAACATCTGTTGTTGCCTGAGTTGTTAATGTTAGCCATTCTGAAGGATGTTTTACTTTCAACAAAATAAAATGCTAAAAGTTTCACTTTGATCGCAGGAAAAATTGAATGAAAACGTTCAACTATTAGAGTTAGCTGTATTTTTATGCCAATCACCTGATGACATTGATATAAAATTGGCATCATTTCATAGTTTGGCAAATTCCTTGTATACTAATGGAGTAATTTTCAGCTCTCACTTTACAAGTGTATGTACATGAGCAAACTTGGAACTAAAGAAGAACAAAATTAAAATAGGACAGTGATCATTTGCTCTAAATCCAAAGACATGCTTCAAAAGGGGTTGTGTAGATAGATTTACTGAAGCTCCACCTGCTCAACTATTGTTGTCAATTCCAATCTTCTTAAATTATTAACATTTGAGGTCGAATCTGATGATTTTCCAGGAGATTTATATCTCCGTACTTTCGAGTGGTTAGTGATATCACTATGGTCCCATAAGTGATGGTAGATGTTTACATTTTGTGCAAGATTTAATTTCTTAACTAACTTTCTTGTGCAATGGAAATTTTGTACTTAGGTTTCCATTCAACTCATTTCCTTGAGGTCATTGCTATTGAAAGCATCTATTGAAAAATAAAAAAGCATTGTCAAACAATAAAATAAGCAGCCGTGGCTTTACACCATTCAGGAATTGGCCAAGGCACCACAGCATTCACATTACACAATGAGTTCTAGGCAGGACTGCTCACGTTCTGTTTCCTGGACGTAATCTGTACATACCTAACCCATAATTTGACATGTTTCCCATTAATCTGGTAAGTCGATGACTTGGTGACTTTGTATATCTACACAGAATGTCACAAGCTGATACACCAGGTGGCTGGCAGGGTCAGCAAGCAGAACATTTCTCCCACCACCACCTGAGACTGGAAGGGATTATTTGTCCCTAGCAACTCATGACTGCTACACTTCATTTTATCAGCGGGAGCCCTGCACGGTGGCCCTGACAAGGAAACATCAGCTCCCTTGCTTCTGGGAAGAGCTGGGAAAAGAGAAATGGGTCATTGCTGATTTTTTTCAGATCTTCCCATACATTAGAGTGAAAATTCAACATCACCCAAGCATCTCATATGCTACTCACTGAGACTATGGCAGAAACTGGATGTATAAAGTGGCCGTCTGCCCAACCCATTCTGGCTCATTTTAACGAAACTACTAATAAAAACACTTCACTGAAAAATGAAGTACTTGAGACAAATGCTATACCAAAGTAATGCTGAGAATATAGATGCAACCTGGGACTCTTCTGAGCAAACTGGTACGTGCGATCACCCTAGCCTGACCCATTTTTTTCTCATTAGATTTGGCTACGTGACACTGTCATCTTCCTGAGTTGTCATTAAAATAAACCCTCTCATATCATTATTCTTTTTTTTTTCCAACATTTATTTATTTTTGGGACAGAGAGAGACAGAGCATGAACGGGGCAGGGGAAGAGAGAGAGGGAGACACAGAATCGGAAACAGGCTCCAGGCTCTGAGACATCAGCCCAGAGCCTGACGCGGGGCTCGAACTCATGGACCGCGAGATCGTGACCTGGCTGAAGTCGGATGCTTAACCAACTGCGCCACCCAGGCGCCCCTCATATCATTATTCTTAAAGTAAAACAATTCACTGACTTGTGAGTTTATTTAACTTCTGGCACAGGACCTTTAGTAAAGCATTATTACTTTATCACTATTACACCCTGAAAAAAAAATCCCGACTTATGGCCCACGAGATCTTGTGTAGGAGCCCCTGCCCCTGAGTCTTCAGCCTCATCTTTTTCTCCTCCTACATCAGCACCCTCTGCCATGCTTGTCTTCTTTCTATTCTTCAGATATACCAAACCTTATCTGTCCTCAGAGCCCTTGGAGGCTGCGCTCTCTCCTTGGTTTGTCCTTCCTCCCACGATCCCAAGCTTGGCTCCCCCGTGTGTTCCGGGGATGATCTCAGCTGGAGCATCACCTCTCTGGAGCATTCCTCCCTGGCTGCCTTCCTAGAGAAGGTGTCCCTTGGTTTTTCTAAACCTCAGCTCATATTTGTCTCTTTCATAGCACTCATTGCTTTTGGTTGTAGTTAGCTTTTTTGTTGGCTTATTTATTTTACTGACAGCCCCTGCCCTGAGAATGTAAGACCATGCTCTTTTCATCTTCATAACCCCAGAGCTGAAAGGGTGTCTGGCACCAAACACTGAATAAATATTTATTGAATGTATAACATACATTAAGGTGCAAAACACATCAAAAGATCTACAACCAGTTGGGTCAAGTTTAATATATATGAAAATGTTGATTGCGATATCAAGTTTCTAAAAATGTCTTATTTTCATAATGATTTCTATTATGGATTAGCAAGTTAGCCCCAAGGGCATCACTGTGCTCGCTGGAGAGGCACCTCCTCAACCTTTCAAGTCTGCAAACAAAAGGACAGGGTCTGATCTGCTCAAGTCCCACTTGCTGAGATGGTCCTGAGGAGCTTAGCGTTCCTTCAAGTGTGTGGGGTTTAGATGCTGTAGAAAAGAGGGAATTTAAGTCTATCGACTTCCTTTCCATTTATACTTTCATAAACCTGGCCTTGTATGGAATTGTGGTTTGTGAACAAATGGCTGAAGTGCCTTTGTTAAACATAAGAATTTGTCGTGTTGTTTTCATACGCTGAAAACCACGGCTAACCTTATTTGCATTATTTGATAAACACGCTCTATTTCTCCCAGCATTTCTGCCCTGCAAATGTTCTGGTTTCTGGAAAAATTTACTCTAACTTTATTATGCCTTCTGTAAAATCAGAGGAACATGTTCCTATATTTTAACATTTAAAAAGATAACCTCTTCAATTTAACATTTAAAAAGATAACCTCGGTCCAATTGATGTCATAATCGTGAGTAAATCATTTGCAAAATAGTTTTAATGCCCCGCATTGTTTTCCAGGTACTCATTCCTTCTGCAAAAGGCTTCTTTACAAATAAAATATTCCATGTGTGATTTCAGCTAAGGGAGGTACACTTGTTGTGAGAAAGTAGAGAGAGCTGTGTTAACTCTCCATGAATGAAGTTGACTACAAGGGAAAGAAACTCCTACCTCAAGTCACACACAAAAATCAGTTTCATTATTATAGTCCATACGTTTTCATCTCTCAGCAATCGCTCTGCCTGCCTAGGTATCCAAGGGAGCAATTGGATAACTTATAGGATATCCATGCTCTGGAGTACAATATAGCATTAAAACATCATATTGTAGAAAAATATTCAGTGACACAAAAAAACTGATATATTAAGAGAACAAAGCAGGAGATACAAGCATATGTGCAACATGAAGCCTTTTTTTCTTAATTTAAAAAGGCAGAGAAATATTTAGGTGGAGAAAAAAGACTGAATGGTAATGTCAATATGCCAAAATATTAACCCAGAAAGTTAATGTTGGCTTTCCCTGTGTGGTGGGAGTAACAGTGATCCTCCCTCTCACCTTCCCTCCCTTCCTTCCTTCTTTCCTTCCTTTCTCATTAAGATTAATGAAGAAAAGGAAGTAGGACAGAGAACAATTAGAATAAGAAAATGGTTAATTTTCTTCGTTTAAAAATATACATGAACATGGTTTAAAAAAGTGAAAAAGTAGTGAGTGGGAGAGTAAGTATCTCTTCCACTCACGTCTCCCTGCCCTCCACTTTTTTCCTCCCATAGGCACCTCTGTTAACACATTTTTTAATTTAAATATATCCTTTTTGTGAATAAATAGACATATATATTTTGTGTGTATATACTTCCTCCTCTTTTTTATACAGATGCTAGCATAATAAATCATTTTGCACCTTTATTAACAACTTATCATGAAAATTTCCCTTATATAGCACTACCTAGACTCTTTGCCGTTACTTAGTGTTCCATTGTCTGAACGTACTATAATTTATATAACCTTTTCCCCAGCCATGGGTGTTTAGGTCACTTCCAATCTTTGCTATTACTGATGTTTTTGTGATGAACATACCTCAACGTACATTTGCTCGTGCGTGCTTTTTAACACCTGCCAATCTGTATGTAAAAAAGTGAGCCAGTGGTTTTAATTAATTTACTTTCTCTTATTATGAACTAATCATGATATTCCAGCTGTATTATTTTAAAAGATATCTAAATTATTGTTTTAAAGTCCTCACAGGAAGGGAGATCATTACAAGGATGAAGGTCTGCTGGGTCTGGGTAAATGAATACCCAGAGTATGGATGCCAGCCAGGTTAGGGATGGCTGACAAAAAGCATGAGTCTTGCTCTGCTCCCTTCTGGTCAATAATCCATTATGTCAATAACACATCAGAACTTACAGCTTAGCTTATACTATTTGCCATACTTGTTTTAGATAGTTTGTAGTTAAATAAAATATAGAGGCAAAACCCTGAGCTATGGGACCCACATGACAACCAATTTAAAAGAGAAAATTCCAGCTCCATGAATCTCTGTAGGATTCACCCTGTGCCATAGAGCCAGTTTGACTTGTTTCCCTTTTTTCACAGAATTATTGGAGACATCCTAAGCTCCAGCAGCACCCAGCAGCACCTGCTTCCGGACACACATTTCAGGGGCTGCTGTCTTTTCTAGCTTTTCTCCCCTCCTCCTTGAGTATTCCCTTCACCTTCCAAATAAACAACTTGCATCCAAACCCGTGACTCAGGTCTTTTCTGGGGACCCAAACCAAGACACAAACCTTATCTTATTTAGTTTTTATAACGATCTGTGAAGTTGGTGTTAAAATTTTCATTTTACAGGTGAGAAAACCAAGTTAAGTAACTGAGTCAAGATAGAGAGTGGTAGCAAAAATTCTTTACCAGGTAGACATGTGCTTTTTTTGGTTTGTGTGTTTCCATCCCTTGAGTTCTTGCTCAAGGTAATAAACAGAGCACCTGACTTGAGAGGCTACAATCCTGGGGATGGGACCCGGCTGGAAAGCAAGGCCTGATACTGGTTGTTGGGGAGCAAACACATAGAGCACAGGAAGGTGCCACTCTTTTCTGTGATCCCAGGCTCCTGCTTTCACGCTCCTTCCGGTCTCATCTTCTCATCATAACCGTCGCTAATGTAATGTCAAGGTAATTCCTTGGAGACATTAAACCTTTTAAGATGTGCAACTTTTGTCCTAGAAAGTGCAACTTTCAGAAATTCCATTTGGATGTAGATACCCCTACCTTGCATGGACAAACTCATCTGCCTCCAAATGAAATGCCCACAGCTCTCCTTGCTTAAATGGATTGGCTTATGGCTTTTCAATTCCTCTGAGTGGTCTGCCATCTACCTTTCTCATTACTCAGGATATTGACAACTGGGAAAATGCACACACTTGCTAACTGATGAGGACCCAAGAGCAAAGAATAGAGAAACAAATTTGACTCTGATATATTTTTTCTTCTTTCCTCCTTACACATCCAAGGAACTTTTACTCTTAAAAATTTGCTATGAATGAGCATAGGAGTTGGCTAGGTGGGGTCTCATGGACGTGCCTCATCGGGGCCTCTCATCCCTTCACACTGAACCCCACCTCACACCCATTACATAGAGCAGAGTAACTCCTTCAGACACAGTCAGTAGATACTACAAATGATATTTATTACTGTTTTTTTTGTAGTGATTAAATTTCATCATTAAAAAAAATTTTTTTTTGTTTATTTCTGAGAGACTGAGAGAGAGGATGAGCGGGGGAGGGGCAAAGAGAGAGGAGACAGAATCCGAAGCAGACTCCAGGCTCTGAGCTGTCAGCACAGGGCCTGACACGGGGCTGGAACCCATGTACCATAGGATCGTGACCTGAGCTGAAGTTGGATGCTTAACTGACTGAGCCACCCAGGTGCCCCTCATGATTTTTTTTTTAAGTTTATTTATTTATTTTGACAGAGAGAGAGAGAGAGAGAGAGAGAGAATCTCAAACAGCCTCCGAGCTGTGAGTGTGGAGCCCAATGCGGGGCTTGATCTCCTGAACCATGAGATTATGACCTGAGCTGAAACTAAGAGTTGGACATTCAACTGACTGAGCCACCAGGCGCACCCAAAATTTCATGATTTTTATAATCTCTTTTCCCTAAGAAATTCAGAACATTGGGTACGTCTAAATATGGTGATAAGATGACTCCCTCACAGTCCTTTACCCACAATCAAAGTACATTAGAGGCAATACTCATAGAAAAATTATTTGAGACCCTGGGAAATTGAACAATTTCCTGTAATTTCTTAAGTGTTAACATGTTTTGGAATGATAAACTATTTGCGGGATAATTGCACCATTATAATGAAATGGACCTAAGTCATCTAAACTACATTGTGTTTCCATGCATTTAGGCCTTTTTTATCCAATATTATTCTACTATGTCTCAAAATCAAACACACACACATATACATATATATATAATATACTGTATATTAGATATATATTATATTATATATAATTATATAATATATAATATTATATATAAGTATATATTATATAATATATAATATATATTATATATTATATATTATATAATTATATTTTATATTATATATTATATAATTATATATATAATTATAATTATATATAATATAATATATATATATCTTAGAGGAAATAGTTATAAGATCAAAGAATTACAGACATAACTATATAAAATGATTTGGAGATTGTCATTGTTGTAGACAGTCTAAGAAAATAATATTAGCTGATAGGCAATACTGAAGTGCAGAAAATGGTGCTGTGTACTAAAGACTACAGACAGATGCTCAACAAGTTCTTAAATTTTAACTTTTATGGAAAAATCAAGGAAAAAGTACAAATAGAATGATTATTACATTGAAAAGATGTCAAAGGGAGAAAATCATTTGGTTAACCATTCAGAGTTTTCCAGAATACATATATTCATCAGTGTCCCAGGATGAGCCCACTGATGAGCATAAGTATTTCTCGATGGTATGTTTGAATTTTCAAAAACTCCATTAGTTATTTTCATGTTGCTCAGGGGAAATCAGAGTCTGATGGAACTGGCTTGTATTAACTAAACTTACAAGGGCTTGATTGATAAAACAGGTTTCCAATTAACTAATTTGAGGTGGAAAAAAATAGAGCTATTAAGAGGTCTGGAATTTCAATGTTCTCAGGAAGATATTTTCTCTTATTTGTAGGGAAGTCTACCGGAAGTCAAATAACTATGAAAAAATGCTTCGTAAAAACAAAGTCAGAATAAAGGGAGCTGGATCATCTTAATGAGAAATGCCATTATAAAGAATCAATGAAAATTGAAACAATTTGGATAAAATGTGTCTTTTTCAGCGGCTCAAGCTGTATATTTTCAGCAGAACTTTAAACCTTCTCTTTTTAATACATTCTGGTGGTAATTCTCAACTCCCCATAGAAAAACTTGCCTCTACATTCTATTTTAAAGGTCATTTGTTGCTGATTTATTTGCTAGAGCCAACTATTTTGGTGTGGCTTGACTCTAATTTCTTTTATAACAAAGTCCTACCAGTATAATTAAGACAGGTTTCCCTCATAATATTTTTCTATCAGCTTTCACTTCTTTCATTAAACATTGTTATCTACTTCCCCTGCCAATGACCTTTACCTTTATTGTCATTTGAGTCATTATGCTACAGACTGGATGCTTTGGATGGAAATGCTGAAATATTATGTTCTAATGCAAACACAATGTTTTAGTTCCATTTTGGTGGCATTCAGGACTTCATCATGACCAGCAAACAAGTTGGGAACTGAAGAGCAGGATTTCTGGGTGGTGGATCCTCCATCACTTTTCTCGATTATAAAAATCAAGTTAAGGAGGGACACCAAACAAACTATACTTCCCACATTTTCTATGAGCAGAATTCGATGGTTCAATTTTATGGGTGAATTTATTAGCAATAATATAGGCTTACCAGGAACAAGATAGCATGTTCTTTCTTCTCATGTTCATAGCTTTAGTGTCTATCAAGTGTCTGGAGAGGTAAGTGTCAGGAAACGATTCTCCGCGGATTTCTCGCATTTCTGCACATCTTTTGAATAGAGGCATTGTCGGGAGCGTCTCCCTCAACAGCAGTAAGCAGGTGTGCTTACTGTTCAGGACAAAAGACCTGATTTCTCTAAGCTTAGCAATGCTCTCAAACGCAGACACTGAGTACTGCTCCTGCTGTATGTAAGGCAGTCCTTTGTCTCTGACCTAGGAGTTTCACGACTCCTCCCAGCTTTCAAACTGTCAAAGTTAACTTGTTAACTTGAAAGTAGGGTAAGATCTCATACCCTTCATGGTTCTTGGGAAAAAGTGTTCAAAAAACAAAAAGTTTGTTGAATGAATGAATTAAAAAAGTGTTTAGGGAACTTCATACCCTTATGACTAATAAACAGTTACCCAGAGAAAGAGCCCAAGAACTTCTCTTGGCAAGGAGCTATTTCACAATATTTTTTCGTTGGAGTACCAGTGTGTGTTAGTCACCCTGTGTTTATTTTAGATATCAGTGTTGACTTAAAATTGTTGGCAGCAGTATGTTTGGAATTGGCTAAACACTGAGTTGTATGATGGGAACTGATTATTTATTCACTCATTACCTACTCATATAGGAACTATAGACTTTGGATAGTTTCTACTTTGCTTCTGCATCAGCGTCCCTAATGGATGAAGCCATAAGTTTGGTACAGAGGGCTGAAGTTTTAATATCTCTTTCTAAAAATAATAACTAATTATCTTTAGAATGACACTTTCAGTGGGGACCCAAAATACTGACTTTAGTGTTTATTTTTCCATTTGCTTTAGAGGTGGATTTGTTTTTCTTTCTGTTTTAGAATGCCTGACAAAGGTGAGCCTGGAAACCCTTTGCCAAAAAGAAGTGACCTAGTCTTTATTTTCTTTCTTTCTTTCTTTCTTTCTTTCTTTCTTTCTTTCTTTCTTTCTTTATGTTTATTTATTTTTGAGAGAGACAGAGTGCAAGTGGGGGAATGGCAGAGAGAGAGGGAAACACAGAATCAGAAGCAGGCTCTAGGCTCTGAGCTGTCCTCACAGAGCCCGACCCGGGGTTCGAACTCACAAACTGTGCTATCATGACCTGAGCCGAAGTCAGACACTTGACTGACTAAGTCACCCAGGCACCCGAAGAAGTGACCTGGTCTTTATACATGGCAGATGATCAAACTGCCACCTGTTCCCCTCCAGTTAATCATGACTCCAAGAACTTGAGCAGAGGGCTGGTGCCAGGCAGCTGGGGATCATGGGAGAAAATCACTTTCTGAAGGCATAGCTATCTTAGAAACTACATGGCATACCAGGAGAGAAAATGCTAGGATCCAGGAGACATAGGTTTGCTTCTAGACTTGCCAATTTTCTGTGATCCTGGGTCAGTCATGTGACCTCACAAAGTTATAGTTTTCCCAGTTGTAAAATGGTAACAATAATACCTACTCTGCCTATATCATAATAGTGTTTTGAGCATCAAATGAAATAGCTCAATGCTGGTAAGTAAGTGTAATAATTTATATTCTCAACATTTTGGTTATGAATTTAGAAGGGACTTGAAAGATCTACACAAATGGAGGTGTTATTAGTGAGGAGTATGTCTACTTTTAAGTTCTTCATTTCTATCTATCTATCTATCTATCTATCTATCTATTTGTTTTGCACTGAGCAAAATGTCACTGTAGGGAATCAAGCAAATATAGCCTTGAATACTACACACACATGATTAAACTGTTTAGACCATAGCAAAACTGACTTGTTCTTTGGACACTTTTTATGTGATAAACTGGATCAAAGCACTCAGAGTGGAATCAAAGCAGCATTTGATAAAGATGTAGAAGTTGTGATTTATTTCTGAGTCATTAGGCTTTCTTACAGAAGTTAAAACTTGGGCAACTACCCTTGACCCAATTTGCCCCAGGAACACCTTGAACATGATGAAGAAAGGTTGTCTAACAGCTTGTTTATTTCTGTAATGAATCGGCTCCCTGGGTACAGAGAGACTTTTCCCCATTCTCAGAGAAGGGGGATCAATGACACAGGGAGCTGGTCTTTGTGGTAGCAGTCACCATTGCCGTGATCACAAGTGTTCTTTTTTTTTTTTTTTTGCTTTTATTGTATCGCATGATAAAATAATCTTAAAACCAGTTTTTGTGGAAATATGAAACCAAATTCACAAATACACATGCACAGAGACACTTACAAAAGTGACAGAAGAAATATTCCTTTTTTTACAACTTAAAAACTAAGAAACCAAGTCATCTCCTTTTCCTTCTAGCGTTTACTCCTAAATGTGAAATATTCATCCTAATGTGAAGTTTTAATGATCCTGAGGAAAATAGAAATGAAACAATTTCCAGGGGGCTATTTTGAAAACTTCTTCAAGTTTGATCGTCAGGATCATGTGTAAATAGGTTACGGCCACTTTACAGTGTTGCCCTGTAAAACTGTAATCACCACTCTCATATTTCTTACGAGATAACTCTTTTCAAAATGGCTCTATGGCTTAACCGTAAGATAAAGTGGTGAATTATTTACGTAAAGATATATTATCTCAGATTGTGGATTCACCTATAACTTGTTGAAAATATCTTTATTGCACTGAGGCTACCATATGTGCCTCATGAATTGAAGATATGATGATGCCCTCAAGCATTCAGTATGTAATACAGTGTCTCTATTATGAATCATATTTCTGCTTCAAATATATACTATGTGTTTTTGACACAAGGCCCTTAAATTGATCACCTTGTTGACCACCCACATACATTTTTAAAATAAAGTTACCTTAGTCTTTAAAAAAAAATTTTTTTTAATGTCCATCTATTTTTGAGAGAGAGAGAGAGAGAGAGAGAGTGCCAGTGGGGGGATAGGCAGAGAGAGAGGGAGACACAGAATCGGAAGCAGGCTCCAGGCTCTGAGCTGTCAGCACCGAGCCCGACGCGGGGCTCGAACTCACGGACCGTGAGATCATGACCTGAGCCGAAGTTGGATGGTCAGCCGACTGAACCACCCAGGCGCCCCTGTTTGCATTCATTTAACATAAACACAGAATACCTTTGTTTTTTCTTTTGGACAGCTAAAGCTTCTAAATATTTTTATGATGGAAAAATTCAAATGTACAAAGACAGAAAAAATAGTAGGATAAAACTTCATGCACTCATCGTGCATCTTCAATAAATATTAACTAGTGGCCAATCTCATTTCATTCCAAAATACCGCAGCGTGTTTCTCTAAAAGGTACATGTAAATCTTAAAATAATAACCATTCCCTTGAAATGAGATATGGCTTCAGTATTTGTAGAGTTTGGTGGAGTATAGGCTGAAGAGCAAGAAGGGTGCCCTGGGATTTAACAATTTCGCCCACAAACATTTTTAAGTTTAAATATTTATTCCAAAACAGAAGGACCATTGTATTCCCTGGTGGCTCTACAGTTGCAATTGGTTGGCACCTGCAAAGCCATTTCTAACATCCTCTCATTATTATTTATGGGTTGATGGATAATATGTATTTGGTTAAAGCGACCTGGGGGAGCTTTTCCTGTTCTCATAGAGGCTGCTGGGGCCGGGAGTGTTTATACAGTCACAAAGTAGCAGGGAACGCAGCTCTGAGATACTCCAGATGCAGGACAAAACTACTTTTCTCATGCTCTGTACCAGGCTCTGGCCAGTGACACCACTTCCTTAATGTGCTGTCAGTGATTTTGCCTTTCTCTGGCCCCAGTGTCTTGTACAACAGCGAGAAGAAGATATACAGGAGACTGTGTCCTCCATAAACGCGTGGTGGCCTTACATTGTGTTTGCACTGCTCATCAGAACTTACAAAGCATTTCGGAGATGGTGTCACCTTTGACCATCACCATAATGTGGCTAGGTGGGTATTATTGTGCCGGTTTTATGGTGAGTGAACCAAAGATCAAAGTTAAGACACTTTTATCAAGGTCATGCAGGAGATGAGGCTGGGACCGAGCCCTCTGGAAGGAACATGGTTGTTTTGTTTTTCTGGGCTGTTTCTGGACTAAAGCTTTTATTTTTATTTCTTAAATAAATTCTGAAATTATAAAGGATAAAGGAAAAATGTGTGGAATGAGTTTACAGTGAAGCATTTTAAACTTAATTTTTTTAAATGTCTTATTTATTCTTGAGAGAGAGAGAGAGAGAGAGAGAGAGACAGAACAGGAGCAGGTGAGCAGCAGAGTGAGAGAGGGACACAGAATCTGAAGCAGGCTCCAGGCTCTGAGCTGTCAGCACAGAGCCCAATACAGGGCTTGAACTCATAGAGTATGAGATCATGACCTGAGTCGAAGTCGGACCCTTAACCAACTGAGCCACCCAAGCGCCCCTACAGTGAAGCATTTTAAAGGAACAAGGCAATAGTAGACCTTCTCTTCCTTCTTATACCTCCTAACTGGAAATGAAGATGCCCTTTGTCTTCTCATGGAGGGATGGGTCTTATTAGGATGATCCCTATATTAACAGTAGAAATGGAGTCAATGTGTTGATTCCAGGGTAAAACAAGTGTTCTTTGTCTGGGTGCAGGGATAGAATTCAGCAGCCCATGCACTTGGATGAAGAAAAAATACTGTTTTTTTTAAAGATTAAAAATATTTTAAGTGTATTTATTTATTTTGAGAGAGACAGAAACAGCATGAGTGGGGGACCGGCAGAGAGAGAGGGAGACAGGGAATCCCAAGCAGGCTCGCACTCTCAGCATGGAGCCTCATGTGGGGCTCAAACTCACAAACCACGAGATCGTGACCTGAGCTGAAACCAAGAGTCAGATGCTTAACCAACTGAGCCTCCCAGGCACCCCTGAAGAAAAAATATTTTTTAAAAATTTCTTGAACCTCTAGTAGTCTCCACAATTATAAATGTAGATTCTGAATCACAATTATTAACTGTTCCTGTGAATCTGCCACCAGAAGAAATCAAAGACTTGTTCCTATCACATTAGGACTGTTGCAAATATCTTGAAATATCCTTTATACTCATCACTACTTCAAAATATGGTAGCTATGAGACCTGCAGCTGGATCTTTTTATTTAATGTGTTAATAAAGACACATATTATTTTATTATGAAGTTTAGAAAGCCATTTTGATAATTGTATTTCTAGAACAGAGGGTTGCTGGAGGGGAGGTAGGCAGGGAGATGGGCTAAATGGGTGATGGACATTAAGGAGGGCACTTGTGATGAGCTCTGGGTATCATATGTCAGTGATGAGTCCCTAAATTCTACTCCTGAAACTAATATTACACTATATGTTAATTAACTAGAATTTAAATAAAAAAAAAGAGAAAAATTTTTGAATCTTGAGCAAAACATAAACATGTGGATTATCTATTTTCAGTGTAATCCTATGTATTTTATTTTATGCATTTAGAAACAGTACTCTGAGAAGGGGTATAGGTATCACCATGTTGTCACAGGGGTGCGTGGTACAAGTACAAGTTTTAAAAACTTGCTCTGAAGGAACAAAAAAATCTTAAATTATTCCCAGGCAACAAAATTTGCAAAAAATTTTTGGAGGAAGGAACTGAGTTGAGGCACCAATTCCTCAGTCTCATTGCATTTTCTATCTCTACTTGGCACACTGAATTCCTGAAAAACGTGTCAATTTGTGCCATAAACATTCGTAGAGAATGATGCTCCTTTGTCTTCATGGAGGAATGAACGGACTGCTAAAAACACACTGAGTCTGGTTCATGGGACACTTCCCAAAAGGAGAGATGGTTTAAGATGGAGAGTAAAGCAGAAGGGGGGGAATACCTGCATCAGGGAATTAGCCGAGGACAAAATCTTACATGATAGACCTTCTGCACTGAGTCTGAAAACCACATTTCTCTTCATGTGGGAAAGCATGTCATGACCTAACCTTTCTGTGTCCTCTCAACCAGAGGTAATCAAATTATGCATGAAATAATTTAATAATTTTATTTTCAGTTGGCAAGCACTAAATTTCGTGTTAAATCTGTCCACGTATGGGAAGATATTTGTGGCAGTAACATCTCCTATTATGTGCTATTCTCAGAATATATTATATTACAATTCTTAACCTAGGTATGGAAGTGAAAAGGTCTAAGCATCCGACTAATATAATTTGATGATTCATATATACCGGGAGGAATTCAGGACTTCCATATGATTTTTCTGATTAAACCCTCCTGATAGTGTAATCTTTTACTTTGCTACTGGAAATCATTTCGCTTGGCTTGCTATTTCTTCTGACATATGTTCCAACTGAGCAGAATCTTTGAGAAATTAGATAACCATTAAGGACAGTATGTAGAGCATAATGTGTAGAAAGAGCAATAGGCAGAACCAATGTGTGGTTGCTTCCTTTATAGCTTATATATTTTTTAAATTTTTTAACGTTTATTTATTTTTGAGAGAGATAGACAGAGCGTGAGGGGAGGGGGAGGGGCAGAGAGAGAGGAAGACACAGAATCTGAAGCAGGCTCCAGGTTCTGGGCTGTCAGCGCAGACCCTGACGTGGGGCTCGAACCCACGAACCGTGAGATCATGACCTGAGCCAAAGTCAGACACTCAACCGACTGAGCCACCCAGGCGCCCCTATAGCTTATATTTTTATGATGCAAACTCTATGGTTCATAAATAGACCATATTTTTCATATCCCCAAAGATTTGCCCTGGTTCCTCTCCCAGGAACGTTATTCTGCTCTCATTTACCCTCTGCAAACTTAAGATCTGCTAAGTCATCATTTCTTGCAAAAACTTACCCTGATCCTTCCTCTCATTCCAGGTTGGGTTACCTGCCCCTCTGTACCATTAAAGTCCTCTGTCCTCCTTCTAGAGACATGAACTGTTGTCACTTCCCCCTACCCATACCTTCCACTCTGTGCTCAACATTATGCTCTAGCCTATGAATATCTGGAAGACTGGAATCCCACCTTTGAGTTATAGGCAAATATTAGGCACTCAATAATTTTTTGTAGAATTAATTGAAATAATAAGTTAATGTAGCCAACAAATAAGACGAATGCGACAGGAAACGTGAAGACTGAAGGGTGGATAGGGAAGGTTGGAGAGGCAAGTCAGTCCTAGGCAGTCTCATTTCCAAGATGCCAATAGAAGCGTGTGTGTGTGTGTGTGTGTGTGTGTGGTATATGCACACATGCACAGGCATCCATGTTTGCATGGGAGTAGTGGTAGTACAGGGGAGGTGAGATTTATACTTGACTCTAGATAGATACTTCCAATGTAGCCATACAAATGTCACACTGCCATTTTCCGACGTGCAAATGCTACATTTCTCTAAATCAGAGAAATTGGTTCTGTACTTCCACCCACGTGACTGGCAGAAAAACTCAACCTCAGTCGTGTTTGGGAATTCTCTCTCATCCTCCAGGGGTTCATGCAAGGATCTCCTGGTATTTGAGATGCCATACTCTGCAGAGTCCTGATCACCTCCTCCGTTTGCTGTGACTCGTCAGTTTCCAAGGTATTGGTCAGGCAATGTGTTCCAGGAAGACCTGGATGCTTGTCCTGCTGGTCCACTCCTCTACGACACACAGGCCCACAGAGGCCCTCAAGACCTCAGAGTCTCCAAAAAGACTGAGGAAAACCAGCCTTCCTTGATTAGGTGGTTTGTGTGCCTTCAACTCTAAAGCCCTAACCTCCATGCTCTCCTCTGGGGAACACATTCTGGGGACATTTTTTGTACCGGGTGTAATCGGGGGAAAAAAGGAACTGGAAATGTCACTTGTTCCTTTCTTAACAACTCACCTGGCTACACAGTTTCTTCAGAAGCAACAGGAAGTTTTATCTCCCTCCTTCCTCCCGAAGTCCCCTGGCCCCGCCCCAATCCACTGGCGATCCAACCACTTTTTCTCTTTCAGCGTCGAAGAGCTCAAAGCACAGAGCCTTGGCGGTTGTCCCAGTTTTCTTCATCCTGTTCATGACTCCAAAGAAAACACATTTCTGACTCAAAAACAAGCCAGGGGTTTCTGTTGAGACCTCAAATATTTTCCCAGAGTCCGTCATGAAAATAAGGTTATGTTGTAATTTTTAAGTGATTTGTTCGACTTCTTGTGGCAAGACTCTGCTATAGTTTTGCTTGTCGTGCAAATAGCCTCGAGTCTGCTTCTAAACAAAATGTTTTCCAAAAACAAACGCAGGCTTCCCTCTGCTGACCCAGATCTCAAGGAGAATCAGCCTTTGTTATCATAATGCTCCGCACAAATACTTACAAACACAATTGTTTTGCAACTTGAATGCTGTTGGCAGTCAACACTCATACCAGTATTGTTACTTGGACTCAGCATTAATATTTTCTTCAGAATATTTTACTCTGGTAGTATAAATGTTCCCTATATTGCTGAAGACACACGAGAGAAGCGTGGTCATCAGTGTATTGTACTGAAACTTGGCTTCGTTTCGAAAACGGTAGGAAATTCACGACAGAAGTTTTGGGAAGAAGAAATCTTTTAGTGATCTAATCCCATAATATTTGTGCTTTCTTACAAATAGTAGTAATTAGGCTGCACTTGTGACAACACTAAAAATCTACCCCATTCAATGAGTAAGACTCCGTTTTAAAATAAGTATATTATGAAACGTGAGCAAGTAATATTGGAGACTAAAAATGCATAACTGGTGAACATTCATGTGCTTCTTTTCACTGCCCAGTAGGAATAATTCTGCCAGTGCCAGCCCGCTTCGTGAGCATTTGTGATGCAGCAGAAGTAGAGACGAGACCGCAGTGCCTGCTTTGAATTGGAATAGGCTAGATTTTACTTCTGGAATAGCAAATGCTAAAGGTATAAGGAAAGGCAAGAGCCAAGGAAGTCTTGGGAAGGTTTTTAAAATTTTTATTAAATTATTTTTTTTTAATTCTTATTTATTTTTGATAGAGAGCGAGGGAGCGAGCGCATGCGTGTGCAGGGGGAGGGGCAGAGAGAGGGAGACACAGAATCTGAAGCAGGTTCTTGGCTGTGAGCTGTCAGCACAGAGTCCGACACAGGGTTCGAACCCACGAACTGTGAGATCATGACCTGAGTCAAAGTTGGACGATTCACCGACAGAGCCACCCAGGCGCCCAGGAAGCCTTGGGAACGTTTTATTGGGGGTTTGGACAGAGTAGGAGGTTAAAATGATAAAACCCTCAGGTCTTTACTCCAGGTCAGGCTGTGTGTGGTTCCAAAGACAGGGTGGGGACTGGACTTTGAGGAGTTCTCTTGTAGCTGTGTATAGCAACCCCCTTGACAGATGCTAGCAAGGAATTTTTAAATGCCGGGTTTTATTTAACTTTTGAATAGATGATACCATCACAACATTCAAAAATTAAATGTAGTATGAACTGCATCAGGGAAAAAAGTCTCCCTAACACTCCAGGCCCTCAACCACCCAGTTCTCATCCCTGGAGGCCACCAATATTTCCAGCTGCTTGCCTGTCTTCCAGAGGTATTTTACACACATACAAGCAGATAGGCATTCATATTGTATAATGCCCCCCCCCCCCCACTTTTTATACAAGTGGTAGAACACTACACACATTCTTCTGAGTGCTGCTTTACTGTCTTTCTTCACAGTATTTGGGATATTGTTTCATTTTATTAAAGAGATTCCTCTTTTTTTTTTTTTTTTTTTTTTTTTTGCAGCTGCAAAGTATTCCACTATAGCAATGCACAAATATTGTTTAGCCAGGTCACACTTTTGGAAGCTTCCCATTCCATGTTATATATCACAGCAAGGCAATGCTGTTCAATGCAATGCAATGAACTCCTCTGTTCTTAATTTACTTTGTGCCATGCACCCCTTTGGTCGCCTGGTAAAGCTGATGCATTTCTTCTCACCATAATGTATAAAACAAAATCCTTGAGATTAAAAGGAAATCAACTACACTGAAATACAGTTATCAAAATATTTTTTTTATTTAAAAATATGTGCACTTATTAATGAGTTAAGACACAAGATCTAGTGGTGGGCCTAATATCTACTCTAATATCAAAGTATGGACGAAATAAATGATATTGCAGAATGGCTGCAACAACTGAAGTATGCATAGAAGATCTGATTTTTACTGGTAAAAAGGCTCAGGTTGACACTATTGTGGCTTCCTGCCTACTTTCATAATGAAAGGAAGTGATAAATTTCGGTTAGCGTTTAATGAAAACCAAAACACAATTTCTCCCCCTTCCAATCTGGTAAATCCCCTAGATTTTCCTGTGCAGCCCTTATCAAGAAGCCCTAGTGTATACATGCATCATTTTCTAAATATTCAAGTATCTTTGTATACATTTGTAAGTTGCCAGAAGTGTTTTAAATGAGCAGATATGAACACATTTGTCATTGAATGCCTGCTGTCAAACTGCCGGAAATACAGGCATTTCACCAGCATTAAAGGAAGGTGTGTGAGCAAGCATTTTCATCTTTGCCAATCTGAGAGATGAAAAACAGTATCCTGGTGTAGTTTTATTTTGGGTTTGTCTTATTAAAAGCAAACCTGAGCATCTTATCATATATTTAAGAGCCATTTCCTATCTGTTCACGTCTTTTGCTTACGGTTTTATCCCTTCCTTTGCAGGTTTGTTGCTGCCTCTATCACCACGACGAGGATGTAAACAGCGCCCCCTGGAGTTAAGCACGGAGACCCTACTTACTGGTCAAGGTGAAGATTTACATTGCTATCCATTGTATTTTTACCTCAGATTATTGTTTCTTTGAGTCATCCAAATAGATTAAAATAGAATGTGGAATCCTTAGGGCACTAGTCTTATTTAGGGAACAGTGTGGTCTAAGATGAAGTCTGAAAGAAGTCACAGCAATTTCATAAATGCAGTTATTGCTGGCAAGGGAAATGTCATGGAAAAGGTTTGATAGAATGTTTACTTCGACTTTTTTTCAACTCTGTAATTATTTACTATTTGTACGCAACAAACAAATGATAGGAATGAATACACGTGGTGAAAATTCAAACAATACAGAGGAGTATGAAAAGAACAGTAAAAGAATCTCTTTTCCCAGTGTCACTCCAACATCGGAATTTTAAGAACAATTACACTGGGGATGTTCCTTGAGCCCAAATTGTGATTTTGAAATACGTTTTCCCACTACAAAGATCCAGGGCTTCTGAGAGAAATAACCGGTTCCAGGTCTAGGGCAGGAAATGTACAAAATGAGCCTGGTGCTTCATGTTATACCAGATAGCAAGAAGTTACCAAAGACTAGTAGGTCATAGCAAAAGGACACAGGACTCAACTTGACCTGAGAGGGAACATCTTGAGTATCAGTACGGATAATAACTGCCATGACCTGAAGTGCAAACCAGAATACTAAACTGAAATAGTATAAAAAATAAAAAATAATTGGTCACACTGGGAGGACAATTGGTCACACAGGGACACAGCAAAGGCCCAGCCAGGAGCATGACTTTGATAGGCAAACTAGCCAATCTAGAGCCTCTTCTCTCAGGTTCATGATTTCGGGAGGCCACATTCTTCTGCCTTGACCATCCCAGGTTGCCAGGCAACATTCCAACAGCTGAGAGCTCACCGAAATTATTCAAACTAGCCACATTTTAAATTATTTAGCCAGCCCTGCTTTGACTTGCCCTTCAGCTTCAATAAAGGTGGCCTAGGCTCTGCTGACTCCTGCCCCTCTGCCTGGTGTTTTTTCCAGGTGGCCCTGTGCTTCCTGTCTCTAGGGCTGTGAGTATAATCTATTTTGTTTCCCCAAACTTCTTTGTCTCCTCTGGCCATATCTGACTGACCATCGCATAAAAGAACACAGAACACTGGATAAGACATCCCAGAATTATCTTGTGTTTCCCTTGCTTCAGTTCTAGAATCAACCATTTCTTCAAGGAGTCCTGATTCCTTTTATTGCAGAATGGTATTCAGAAGCCAGTATCTGAGCACTAAGTATATTTTATGTACAGTGTACAATGCTTTTGTCAATATTTGCTCTTATCTGACCAAGCCCACCAGGTTAGAGGCGGTATGATGTCTCAGTTAAGAGAGGGGGCTCTGGATTCAGACTGCCTGAATTCAGATCCTAGCCATCAGGTTCAAGGTTTGAGGACTTGGGAAAGTCATTTAAGCTCTTCAATTTTATCACCCGTATGATGATGTATAGTACCTACCTCAAAATGTTGTGAAAATTTAGTGATCTAGACAACTAAAGTTCTCAGACGTGCATGCATGACACACAGGAATTACTCAATTGATATTTGTGGAATGAATGATCCTCATTCATTGATCAGAAATTCTTTCAGAAGAATGAAAATGAGAGGAAAATTCTGATTCATATCCTTTCCAGAAAATGAATAAAAAATGAATTTGTCAGAGATCCTTAAAAATGTTTTCCTTAAAAATTCCCCACAATAATTGTATTTTATTTTTTGAGAGAGAGAGAGCGCATGCGTGCGCACATGAGTGGAGGAGGGGCAGAAGGAGAGGGACAAGGAATTTTAAGCAGGCTCCATGAGCTAGATCTCACCACCGGGAGATCACGACCCCAGCCGAAGTCAAGAGTCAGACGCTTAACTGACTGATCCACCCAGGCGCCTCTCCCACCTCCAACAATAATCTTGTTGTTTTTTTTTTACGTTTTATTTAGTTTTGAGAGAGAGACAGACAGACAGACAGACAGAGCACGTACAGGGAGAGGGCAGAGAGAGAGAGGGAGACACAGAATCTGAAGCAGGGCTCAAACTCAGGAACCATGATATCATGACCTGAGCCGAAGTTGGACACTTAGCCTACTGAGCCACCCAGGTGCCCAATAATAAGTTTTAAATTATCTTTCATATATTGTGAGCAGTGAAAGGACATGCCTATGTAATGTCACATACATGATTTTAGGGAAAAAATGCTTTCCACTTGTCTATGTTCATGTTCTTTTTTCTAATTATAAAAAAAGTCGAAAGAAACACACGAGCCTGGTGCCAATGTAGATGTGATGCTGTATCTGGGCTTCTGATTCCTAAAAGTATCAAGTCATGGCAGAACACACCGGGAACCCTGGAAAGGCAGTCAGGAAGGTGGGGGAGGAGGGCGGTCTAGAAGGAGCAGGCCCTACAGTCATTCTCCCCAGTGTTGTCTTGAGGGGGCGTGAGAGCTGCCAGAACCTGCATGTGCAAAAAGAGATGCAAGGCAAAGCAGGGATTCCACATCCCCAGCTTGCTTTTAATAGCATTCCCTCCACAACTGGCATTTCTATCCCAGATTCCTGATTCAATGACTCATAGGGAGAGCCACTCTAAAGGATCTCACCAGAGAAGCTTATTTGGTTCCTACTGGGCAGGAATTAATGCATTACAGGTATTCTAGATAATTTTTAGGCTTCAAGTTGGTGTTTCAGTCCCTTTGCAATTCTTGCTCAAGTCTTTTCCTCATCTTGTAAATCTGAAAAAGTAACTTCCAAACCACTTTTTTGAAAACCCATGACTCTGCAGAATCTTTCAGTCATTTGAAATGGGGCAGACTAATTATTTAACATAAAAATGGAATGGATTTCACATCAGCATTCCCATAGTAGGCTACTACTGTGTTTTTGTAACCTAACACAATGAAAGGCGTTGTCACTAGATGATTCAGCTAGTTAGAATCTCAGCTCCCTTTCTGGGGAGGAAATTTGAGGCATGGCGTTTGTATTAGATGCTAGGGTAGTTGCTTACCCGGACAGTAATGCTTCAATTCTCCTCCATCAATGCCAGGCAGAGACTATGAACAAGGAGATAGGAAGTTAGGTCAACCAGCCACCTTGGCCAGAAGCAAGCAAGCATTGTAGCCAACCCAAATCTGTCATGTTTCCTTGGTATCTGTCTGTCCCTCTCACGCACACAACACATGCGCGCGCGCGCGCACACACACACACACACACACACACACACACACACGCACGGAGTCTCAATTGCTCCATTGCTGTAATGCCCTTCTCAGTAAAATTCCCTAGGGCAAAATCAACAGTTACCTGAGTTCTCAGCTCATTCAGTATCAGTGGGAAGCGTGCCATGTTGGACTTTGACTGACAGTCACAAAAAACCAGTTTGACTGAGAGTGGCAAGGCCACAAGGTCTAAGTGGAGTATTAACTCACCAACTTGGAATGGTTCCTTGGAGAACGCTCACATTGCCTCTTATTTATGCTTCAGCCTAAGTCTCCAAGAGTGTCGAAGTCATAGAAACGACTAAACAAATGTACAGCAGGAAGATTTGTTATTCAGAACTCAACCACACACACACACACATAAAAGCTCCTCTGTCACCAGGGATCCCTGGAAAGTGGTATCTAAAAATCTGCTCTGAGTCGACTGCCTTCACTTCTCATCTTTGTGTGATCTTTGACTCCCAACTGATAGAAGCCCCATGGAACCAAATTTTAATTGGCATGAGAGCAAGAGGGGGAGAGTTTCACCCCCACTTTTCTGAAAAAAGGCAAGCATATTTTTTATCTAAGGTCCAAGGCCAGGTGGGGGAATCCTTTTCCACATTAGACTGGAGTAAAGAAAATGAAAATAAGCTTTATTGTTTCTTTCCTGTACTAAGTGTAGGAAAAAAATTACTCTTTTTTTTTTGTTTTTACTTTTAATTGTGCTCATATCTTAATTGTTGACAGTTCTATTTTGCTACAGGAAAACCAAGTTTATTGAATACCACCATAGCCTTAGTACTGTGCCCACCAGAGTTCTGATAATTTCACTCAGATTGGTGTAAAGTCTTCCTATTTGAAAAACACTGGATTGATTTTTAGAAAGATTTAAAACAAATTTTTTTTTAATCTTTATTTATTTTTGAGAGAGAGAGAGAGAGAGACAGAATGCAGGCAGGAGAGTAACAGAGAGAGAAGGAGACACAGAATCTAAAGCAGGCTCCAGGCTCTGAGCTGTCAGCACAGAGCCCAATGCAGGGCTCAAACTCATGCAGTGAGATCATGACCTGAGCTGAAGTTGGAGGCTTAACTGACTGAGCCACCCAGGTGCCCCCAGATTGATTTTAAAATCATTTATCTAATTAAAGTAGAGCCCAAATGATTAGTGTCTTGGAATTGTGTGATTCAGAAATATCAAATAAAAAATCCTGTAAGTCATTTTTCATGGGTGACAGTGTTGGGAAGTAGTATAAATAAGCCAAATGTGTGAAGGAAGAATATGAGTGTCTGAGTCAGAGAGATCTGAGTAGGAATCCAGAGCATGTCACCCGCCAGCCTTGTGACTTTAGCCTACATACTTAACCCATCTGAGTCTCCCTTTCTTAACCTGGAAATGGCTCCACACAGAAGAGCTGTAAAGTTCAGTTACAACATGGGAGAAACTGACACGTCTCTATTCTGCATACTATTTAATTGTCCTCTCTTCCTTCCCCTAAATGTACAGAAGCTGGATAACAGTTTTTTGTTTGTTTGTTTGTTTTTGTTTTTGCCATTCTCCCCAAAGGCAGCTGGGATCTGGGGAAGTAAAAGAATCACAGAGAACCACCTGGTTGACCAGGTTCAAAATACACAAGCAGAGGAATTAGTTTCCATGTTTAGGGTTTGTTTTTGTTTTGATTTAATCTGTGGCTTTGCTTCTGAACTGAAATTAATCTCTCTAGACCTCAGTGGTCTCATTTGTAAAATTAGGAAGTCAGACCATCTACCTCAGTGGATTTCAACTTTGGCTGTGCAAATAGAATCACTTAGAGAGTTTTCTTCAAATGAGATTCCTGTCCCCACCCTTAGAGATTCCCTGTTTCCTTAGGGCTGAATCAGCGTGTGTGGTTTTAGAAACCCACAGGCCACTCTCCATTGAGACTCAGGTGATCTTTGAGGCCTTCCACCATTTCACGTGTCTGACTCTATTATAAAACCCAAGGAAAAGATACTCAAACTAGAAAACAAGTATTCATGTGCTGATTGTCACAGGTATGTTCTGGAAGTCCTCAGCTCGCCTATCCCTCAAGGGAGCAAGCTAGCCCTTTGGAGCAGCCAGACCCACATCTTGAGCTTCAGACCATGGGGCAGGCATCCCAGGAGCTACCTTGTCTGAACATGACAGTGAGACCTAGGAGATTCCCTGGCTTGATGAGGGGGTAAATGGCCACTGTGAGATGCTGAACTACAACTACCAGATGGGGATGGGAGCATGGAAGAGAAAGGGCAATGCAGGTGAAGGTGAACTCTGGTTTAATCTTGGGCCAAGAAGCATATTTATTTTATTTTATTATTTTTTTTGAGAGAGTGGGAGTGTGTGTGCATGCCTACATGTGCAAGTGGGGAGGGGCAGAGAGAGAGAGGGAGAGAAAGAATCCCAAGTAGGCCCTGCTGTGTCAGTGCAGAGCCCCATGTGGGGCTCGAACCCATGAACTGTGAGATCGTGATCTGAGTGGAAACCAAAGAGTTGGACGCTTAATGGATTGAGCCACCCAGGTGTCCCAAGAAGCTTATTTTTAACCCAAGAATAAAATTAGCCACAGTCTAAAGTGAGGAGAGAGCCAGGAGATTGTAGCTAAGATGACTTAACACTGCTCCTTCTCTCCACCTTTCTTTTCCTGCAGTTGTATGTCCTGATTATAGTTTCAAATAAAGCACAGCTCCCAGCCTCTCTGCCTGGTCCTATGCTCATGTTTCCTTTAGAATGCCTGTTCCTCCATCTACATGGGTGCAGAGATGGCTCCCAGCAGCCATGTTTATTCAGTCCCCACGTATGTGAGCGCATCCTTGTCCAGTGTAACTCCCTTCCTTCAGAATCTGAGGTTGATGAGTCTCTTGAACAGAGAAAAATGTAAACTTGGTAACTGCCAGTAGCCATATTCTTTTGTGTGGACTGTGAAAGAGACAAATGAGTCTGCATTAAGAAGAATGAAGTTACACACAGAAGAGTCAAAAAGAGGCCAAGATGGAAAGTAAAGACATTCTGGATTTCCCTATGGAGTTTGGTTCCCCCTGTCCATCTGCATTCTTACTTTTTAGTTCATAATTAATGTCCCTTTGGTTAGGGCAGCTAGAACTGGCTTCTGCTACTTATATAGTTGACCCTTGAACAGCCATGGATTTCAACTCCATGGATTCACTTATACTTGAATTTTCTTTTGATAAATATAGTACAATATTGTAAATGTATTTTCTCTTCCTTACGATTTTCTTAATAACATTTTCTTCCTCCAAGCTTACTTTATTATAAAAATACAGCATATAATACATATAACACAAAATATGTATTAATTGACTATTTATGTTATCAGTAAGCTAGTGCTCAACAGTGGCTATTAGTATTTTAGAGAGTTAAAAGTTATATGTGAATTTTCAATTGTATGGGGTGTCAGCACCCCAAGCCCTGTGTTGTCCAAGAGCCAGCTATAATAAAAAAAAAAAAGCTCTAACAGGTATGGTTACTATGTATGGATCATTATATTTTTCATGTCCAAATGAGTGAGAAACTAGCGTTTTCCCAATAAGGAAGGGCAAAGCACATTTGGAAAAAAGCAACCAGGAGGCAGGAGGTCTGGGTTTAAATCTTCCTCTTAGAATCCCACAACCATATAGAATCATAGACTATTGACATTAGTTCTTTTTTTTTTTTTAATTTTTTTTTCAACATTTATTTATTTTTGGGACAGAGAGAGACAGAGCATGAACGGGGGAGGGGCAGAGAGAGAGGGAGACACAGAAACAGAAACAGGCTCCAGGCTCTGAGCCATCAGCCCAGAGCCTGACGCGGGGCTCGAACTCACGGACCGCGAGATCGTGACCTGGCTGAAGTCGGACGCTTAACCGACTGCGCCACCCAGGCGCCCCGACATTAGTTCTTAAAGGAAACTGATTTCCACTGCCCACTAGCTAGATGATACTGGGAAGACTTTTTAACGCTTGTGAACTTAACTGTAAAGTGGCCATAAAGATTCTGTAAAGGGGTGAGAGCTGAACCATTCACTCTACTGAGGCTTCTTCCAACATTTAAACCTACGATATTATCAAAAGGAATTTCCCCTGGAATTATTCCTGAAGCCACATTCTGCACATCAAATGGTTAGGAGAGCTAACCATAAGGAGCCATACCAGCCGCTGTTATAAATGACAGGTAAAACTGAACATTTAAAAATGTAAATGTAATAAGTGCCTATTGTGCCCAGCTTTCCATAAGACATTTTGGCTTTGCTTAAAAGCAAATAACCTTAGAATTGAACATATTCAGCTCCCCTATTTATCTGAACAAAATTTAGCAAGCACTTATTGAGAGCTACCGAAATGCCTGCGACTGTGCCTGCTGTTGTATCCTCAAAGGAAAGATAACCTGCTCTCTGGGACCTCTGCAGAGCCGGGGAGGCTGATGAGAATGCACGCTAGTACATCGTGATCTGATTGGTGCCGAATGGGGGTGTGTCCAAGGACGATATGGGAGTGACCAGCAGGTCTAGGAGGCCGGCAGGGGTGTGGTAGAAAGTGTCATGGAAAAAGTGATGAGTTCAGCCAAGGGAACAAAGCTGGGTGGAGTGGGCTACGGTGAGAAGGAAGATCAGGGCCTTTCTGGCAGTGGGGCAGCACGCCCAAAACACGGGGTTGACAACCACTCTCCAGAGCTCAGAGGCCTGCAGTCCTACGATGAAGTAAAGAACACTCTTTTCAAAGGTGTTTGTGCATTGGGGCTAATTCCAGAGAGAATGATGGAGATAGAAATGACCTTTTCTTTTAACGTTTATTTATTTATTTTGAGAGAGAAAGCATGAGCCGGGGAGGGGCATAAAGAGAGGGAGAGAGAATCCCAAGCAGTCTCTGCGCTGGAAGAGCAGGGCCCGATGTGGGGCTCGAACTCACAAACTGTGAGATAATGACCTGAGGTGAAATCAAGAGTTGGTTGCCTAACCAACTGAGCCACCCAAGCACCCCAAAAGTGAACTCTTAATATAACTGTGGGAGCTCCAGTGTCTAAAAATTAGTCACAAATGATAATAAAGGGATCCAGTACATAATGGAGTAATGGAATCCTAGAGAAGTAGATATATCATAAAGGGAGTAGAGACATCTTGCCTGGGACAGGGGGCTGATGAAAATAGCAATAACAAGTAACATTTATTGAGTTATTACTAAATGCCAGGTGCTTCATGCTTTGCAAACATTGACTCACTTTATACATCACAACTCTGTGATGTAGGTTCTATTATTATCCTGTCTCAGGAGGCCGTCTCCCTCCTTCATCTATTCCCCTTTCCTCCACTTATCACCACCTAATGAACAAGGTATTATATTTATTTAATATGATTTTGTATGTGTCTCTCATTTTCTGATAGAATAGACTCTCCTTAGGGCAGGGATTTTTGTTTCTTTTGTTTCCTGCTGTATACCCAAAACTTAGAAGACACAGTAGGAGCTCAATAAATATTGGTGAACAAAGAATGATAGAAACTGAGGTACAGAATGGTTAATGCTACCTCAGTCAGTTAAGCTTCTGACTTTGGCTTAGGTCATGATCTCGTGGTTTGTGAGTTCAAGCCCCACGTTGGGCTCTGTGCTGACAGCTCGGAGCCTGGAGCCTGCTTCAGATTCTCTCTCTCTCTCTCTCTCTCTCTCTCTCTCTCTCTCTCTGTGTGTGTGTGTGTGTGTGCCCCTACCCTGCTCATATTCTGTCTCTGTCTCTCTCTCTCAAAAATAAATAAACATTAAAAAAAAATTTTTTTAAGACATTGATTCACGTATTTATTCAATTTTTCAGCAAATATTTACTGAGTACCTACCACACACCAGGCATTGTTCCAAGCCCTGGGAAATAACGGCGGGTGAGGCAGAAAGGGTTCTGCACAGACAATAGAAAAGGAAACTAGTGAATACATAGGTTAACTTCAGGGATGATAAATTCTTGGATGATAACAGAACGACACGATGTGATGAAAAGTAACTGGGGGAGGGTGCATAATGTCATTAGATGGGGTCTTTGGAGAGGGCCTCTTTGAGGGGATGTGTAAGCAGAATCCTTCAGCAGGAAGCTCCAGAAGGCCATGCTTAGAGCAAGGAGGACAGGGAGGCCTGGGAGGGAGGGGGGTTGGGGGGAGGGTCTGGGGGGGGGTGGGATTTGGAGAGTGGGATGAAACCCAGAACGTGCCCATGGAGATGGCAGCTCTGTATAGGAAACTGAGAGTTCCCAGCCAGGAGAAAAAAGCCAGGGTCATCTGTGGGACAGAGTCTGGCTAGGACCAGAACCAAGTAGTTAAACAATTGTCCAGAAAAGCATATCTGATTATTAAACGAGGAGCTCAAACCAGAAAAGACCCTGATTTAGGTTCCCAGATGAGGGGCAGAAGCAGAGGGTACCATGCAGAATGACAGGAGTGTGGGCAAGGTGGACAGACTCCATATTACAAGTGAAGCCTGAAAGTGGCCTACATCGAGTGGCACTTTGTCCCCCCACCATTCATGCATATGCTGTATGTCTGTCTAGAGCTATGGAGCCAGTGGAGGTGACAGTGGCCTCAGGGAACATGTAATACAAATGGTATTTACCCGGCCTGTGGACCAGTGATCCCCAACCTGAGCTAACATAAGACTCATTTGGAGTACTTGTAAAAACTTCAGATGACTGGGCCTCATCCCTAGAAATTCCTATTTATTCTGTTGAGGGTGGACCGGGTATCTGCATCTGTGATGCAAATGGTCTCCAGACAGGATTCATCCGGAGAAATGTGGAAGAGAATCCACTAATGGGCTTCAGGGAGTCCATGAAACCCTGGAAGTGAGTGAAAAATGTGTGTGCTTGCATACATGCACATTCTCTGGGCAGGGAGAGAATCCATACCATCACAAGAGTCTCAAAACTTAAGACCCACTGATCCAATCCTGTCCCACACTTTAGAGAGGAGGAACCAGAGTCCCAGGAATGTGATGACTTCCCTGATCCACAAAACTGGAAAACAGCAGAGGTAGGCTGTCACTCCAGACTTTTTGCATGACCCTCACTCTCTTCTCCACACTCTGTTGATCGTAGGGGTGGGGGAGAAGGGCAAAGGTGATTAAGCACTCAGGAGCAAAGTCGTCAAACGATTGCTCACCCTCATTTTGGCCCCAGGTGGGGTGGATCAGCAAGAGAGGAGGTTTGCAATGATGATGCCTTAACAAAGGGCCCAGGCCTTTATGCCACCCCAGGCCTTGCTATCTGTGGAATCTCCTCTCCATTAGGACCTAAAGCCAGGGACAGAGGGTGCATGTGCCCGGTTGTTGGATGCATGGTGGAAACAGAGCAACGTTCTTGTGAAGATCTGCCCCCCTATGCCCGAGCAGCTGGGCAGTTCCAGGCTTCTCCACCTACAGTCAGTTTTCCATCCCTCTACTTTCTCAGGCCAGTCTGGATCATGACCCCACCTTTGTGAGTATGTTCCTCCCAGTCCAGATTCTATGTGACTAACCCCAGCTCGCCTCCTCACATTTGGTATGCATCCTGCCCTCCAGTGTTGGCCTAAATCCTTCAGACTCCGGTCTCAGCCTGAGCTGCTGGATTCGACAGCCTTGCTCACCTTCCTCTTCTGAACTAACAGTACCCCATCTTGGACTTCTGATTCTTTTCTGCACTCACTATTCTGTCCTGGGCACACGTCCCCTCCAGTCCTGGCCCCACCTGGCCACCCCGTCCTTCCCCAGCCTACCTGGCTTGCACAAGCTGCTCTTCAAGGGCTGGACTTACTCACAGTCCGACCCCTCCTTCTGTAAGGTGGAAGTAACACCCTTTCCCTGCCTTCACATGTAAGCCTGCAACAGCTGGTTCAGGAGCTGGCTGGGTAGACCACAGGTAGACCCGGGCCCTGATCAACAACCCTGGCTCTCCCGCTCATTCTGCATTCTCTCCGTCCTGTTTCCCTGCTCTGCTTGCTGAGTCCCTTTCTCTTCTGTGTCTTTCTTCTTCTTCCTTCCTGTCTTTTTCTTTCTATCCTTCTCCCATGCTTTAGGCCTCCCTTGGCCTTTCCTGGCATTGCTTTGCCTGAGAGTAATACTCAGGAATAGACAGGTGCCTGAGCCCTTTGTGTTGACTAACGCCACCTTTGTTTTGGTACCAGATTTGTTTTGGAGGCAGATATCCAGGAAAGCTGGACAGTCGGATCGGTCCTGCAGAGCAGGCAGTAGGCAGAGGAAAGAAGCCTGCTTGGTAATTTTCCCAACAGCCACCTCAAATCTGTGGGTGATGGCTTTTAGACACCTTACCTTTAACAGACAAGGAGACAACCTCAGAGCTCAGGAGACTTGCCCCAGGTCTGGAATTAAGTCAGTGCAGCAGGGGAAGTGAACACACAGCCCTCAGACTGGAAGCTGTCCAGACAGCTGCATGGAGCAGGATCACAGCTCGCTGCCTTTCAAAGCCTCAACCGGCACGGTCACACTACGGACACTTGACAGTTACTGGAAAGTTGTATTACGCGTTCCTGTCAATTCTTCATCCTGTGAAGGAATAGCACTGTGAATTTCTCGGTGAAGATTAATCATTTTCTTTCTTGCTTAAGACTGAGGCTGTTTCCCACATCCCTACCCTGGTTTCGCTTGTCTCAAGGATTTCATTGCAAGGGCGGGACATTCCCCCTACCTCCCCCCACCCCAACCAGAGCCCGCAATCAGGACCAATGAAAGCCAAGTACCTCACCGCCTCCCCCTCCCCCAACCCGGTGACTAAGAACTGAGTATTTAAGAGGTTGCAGGAATGGGCTGAGAACTGCTTTTGCTTTCTCCACAGACAGGCATACTCTCTTCTGACTTGGCCATCACTGAACTGCAGAGTGAAGAGGGAAATCCTCGCAGCCTCTGCCACCACCATGTGTTATGGAAAATGTGCACGGTGCATCGGACATTCTCTGGTGTGGCTGGCCATCCTCTGCATTGTAGCTAATATTTTGCTTTACTTTCCAAATGGGGAAACAAAATATGCCTCCGAAAACCATCTCAGCCGCTTCGTGTGGTTCTTTTCTGGCATCGTAGGAGGGGGCTTGCTGGTAAGTTGTTCAGAATTATTACAAGCTTAAAAAAGTCTCTTCTGTTAAAGAGGTGTTTTCATGGAAAGTTTTCTACAATGCCTATTTCCAAAGCCAGTTATTTTTGTTCATCTTCTTTTGAAAGCAGATTGCACAAAAGTTGAGCTACGTCTAGCGTATTAATTTTATCAGACGTTTTACAAAGTCCTCTTTCAACCAACAGCGAACTTCCTTTTTGCTAAGCTCTCTCACTTTACAGCTAGAAAACAGATGTTAGCTTTTCAATCAGATCTGAGAGTGTCTAGAGTTTCTAGAACTGAAGTGGGTAGGCATTTAACCTTTGCCCTAGGGAGCTGGGAGGGCGTCACTGGTTCTCTGTCTAAATCAACAGTTTCAGATCCAAATTATCTGCTGTTTGTTCTCAGACATCTGTGACAGGAAAAATTATCAATTATGAGTGTATTGCTACTTAAAAAGAAGGATACATTTTCTCCTTTATGTAATCCTGGGTGTAGTGTCTAGGAAAAATCCTCCCGTTAGCAGCAGATCAGGATCTGAAGCTAACAGCGGAATGTGTTGTTTTTTCCAAGGTTTGTTTTTAATTGAAGTGAGAGGAATTTGCCTGCCAACCTGGGAGCTGAAAGTATTAGCTTCAACCACAGCACGGAAAGAATGTGGACAAACTCGAGCTTGCCACTTTAAATGCTGGGATTGAGAAGTTTAAAAAGACATTTTGTGGAATTGCTCATACCACACAGAATATTTTTCTTAGTCAAGAAAAGACCTGAAAACATTTAAATTTAATGCACTAATTATGGTATGGCAAATCGGCTTTGAATTTAAGTATTGTTACCATGTTAACAACGGTTTGTCCTTAATATAACGTCACCCTTGTTTAGGCTTCTTTTGATCAAACTCAGAGTATTTCATACTTACTTTATTTAAGGAGCTTTATTGTGAAGCAACAACCATACAATCGCATCATCAAAGAAACGGTTTTTATATATTATATGCCGCTTTCATCTCTCCCACTTACAAAAACGTTTAAATTATTATATTAAAGACTTGTATCATCTATGTGTACAAGGGGGGAAAAACGAATTAAAGGCAGGGTTTAACAGAAACAGAGTTTGCCTCTGGGACTACGTGAGGGAACTCTTGTGGAAGAAACTTATTTATGGGTTATTATTCTATCCCTCCCATACGACACCCTCACCCTAAAGAATGCTTTGACCCATTACATGAAAACAAGCAGATATTTCATTTAGAGGTGTTGTTTTTTTCCCCCTCATAGTTTTACATTCTTTGTGATACTGGGCCGACCTAATCCAAAGCCATTCCACATTGTCAGAAAGCAAGGTATTTTACCAAAAGATGCTTAGCCTGACCCTTATGACAGGCTTTAATGTGGGGAAAGATGGTGATTTTAATTTGATTGTTTTCTAAACAGATGTTCCTGCCGGCATTCATATTCATTGGGTTGGAGCAGGACGACTGTTGTGGCTGCTGTGGCCACGAAAACTGTGGCAAGAGATGCGCGGTAGGTGCTCCAGCTCGGGTGGTGAAAAGGGTCCCTGGGAGGCAGGTGCGACGCTCGGGCTCACTTCTGCCGTCTCTCCTTTCCCTAGATGCTTTCTTCCGTCCTGGCGGCCCTCATTGGGATTGCAGGGTCTGGCTACTGCGTCATCGTGGCAGCCCTGGGCTTGGCCGAAGGGCCAGTATGTCGTGATTCTCTTGGCCAGTGGAACTACACCTTTGCCAACACCGATGGACAGTAAGTCATTGTTCCCTGTCTGACCACACATTCTTGTCCACCGCATGGTATAGGGGCAATCCCATCGAGTTAGAAAGGCATCAATTATCCATGTATCCGTGCACTCAGCCAGGCGGTGACTCAGGCACCAGGCAGTGGTGTCAGAGGGTGGATGCCCAGTCTCTGACCTGGAGAAGCTCTAAGTGCTTTTAAATGGATTCAGTGATTCAGCCCTCATGATACTCTAGGAGTTGACTTCCACTCTTGCTCCTGTTTTACAGATGAGGAAAAAGAGGCACAGAGAGCTGAAGTAATTTATCCAAAGGCACATTCCTAGGACATGACAGCCAGGCAGCCGGGCTGTAGACTTCGGGCTTATGTAGTGTGTGCACTATACCAGAACAATTGGCTGGTTTTACTATTTTATAAGAAAATATTGTGGAATCCTTACATACTATGGATGGAAAGCATCTGAATTTAACCAACTCCCCGATTGATCACACTATCCTCATACACACACTCACAATATAACATAATCGCTATGTACAACAAACCCTTTATTTAAAGTGATCAGGCAGGGCACCTGGGTGGCTCAGTGCATTAATTGTCCACCTACAACTCAGGTCATGATCTCACTGTTGGTGAGTTCGAGTCTCGCCTCAGGCTCTGTGCTGACAGTGGGGGGGGGGGTGCCTGGAGCCTGCTTCAGATTCTTTTGTCTCCCTCTCTCTCTGCCCCTCCCCTGCTTGGACTCTGTTTCTCTCTCTCTCTCTCTCAAAAATAAATAAACATTAAAAAAAATTTTTAAATAATAAAAATTAAAAGAAAAGTAAAGTGATCAGGCTACATAAGACAGTCTTATACATGATCTTAGCGTCAGGATAATTTAAGCTCCGTTGTTTTATGTCGGTATTTATTTCTTATCTATTACTGAGAAAAGAACAGAAATAGCTCATAGAAACTGATGTACATGACAGCAAATGAATGACATCCTTCGTTGAATTTTGAAAGGCTTCGTTATGAGATTCAGGAGTGGAAATAATATGAATAATGATTTCAATTGCCCTTACCCTATCGAGACTGTCCCCCGTGAATTGTATAGCATACAGTGAATTTGTAAAATCGTGAACATGGAATTGTGTGGACCTGGATTTTATCCCAGCTCTGCATTCCTCCCTCAGCAACTGGGAAACAGTGAACTGAGCTCTGTGTTTCTCAGTTACTTTGTAAAATAAAACCAATGGCAGTTGTCATAGGATAAATGAGATAATAAATGTAAAGTATTTATCACACAAGCTGACACACTCTGAGGCTGGCCTCTGTTGGCTGTTAATATTATCTGCTAACTGACAATGAATGTAACCCAATGGTAGCCTCTGAACAAATGTTAGCTTTACAGGGGTTTGAAATTTGGGTGGCCAATATAGTTATGGATCGTGATTCAACTTTGTTCAGAACATACTGAGAGTGTGAGTGGAAATTGGCTATATATGCACAGACATTCAAGCTACTGCACAAACCCACCTCCAAAAAAGATCATGATGGATGAAGCTGGAATGCAAGGAGAAGTGAGACTATCACTCAGCATTTTACAGCTGTTTGATTGTATGCCCCTCCCCCCAGCCACCCCAGCTTCTGTAAGAAGCCTTCCGCTTCTATACCATTCCTCACTTCAACCTGTCCAGGGATTTCAATATGAGGAATAGCTAATGGTCACAAGCCAGTGATTAATTGCTCAATAGCCAGATGGGGACAAAGGAATTTTTTACATTGTGTCCTAAAATTACAACTTCCCCCCACCTCCTGATATGCAGAAAGATGGGGTCATAAGGACAGAATTCTTTTTTTTTAACCAACACATTGAGTTTCTGATTGGCTCAATGAACCATTCAAAGTTAGGTCTCCAGTTCTAAGCCCCTTTGTTCTGCTGTGGTAGGAAGAAGTGATAAGACAAGATTTATACCAGACCTCTTTGTGGGATTAAGTCAGTTGTAGATTTTCCCACGATTGAATCCTATTTCATTAAGAATCCAAATGCTTTATGATGTAGCAAAGGCTGAAAGTCTACAAGAGCAATCAGAGATAGAATTTTTCAGACTGTAAGAATATCCAGGTACTTAGAAAGTCTCCTAAGTTGTATATATACGTGTATATGACTTCTGTGTGTGTGTGTGTGTGTGTGTGTGTGTGTAGTCAAATGTGACTTCAGTGTGGTTTGCTAACATTTCACAGAGTGACTTCAGATTATTTATCGTTCAATTACTTTTAAAATGTGTTCAGTACCTACTATGTACTAGATACTGATCTAGGGTCTATATATACAATGAGAAGGGTCTGGTTCCGGACTTCATGGAGCTCAGACTTGTGGAATAGTTACATAAGCAGGTACTCTCCTGGCCTAGGGGAGATGCCCTTCCTCACACTTGGTCTTCCTGATCAGTGTACTGGTTACATTGAGATTGCATATTGTCTCCTCCCTTAGATGCTATGCTCTTCCAAGGCAGAACCCATGCCATGTTCACCATTATATCCCCAGCCCTGGCTTGAGGTCTAACTCACAATGAGTGCTCAATAATCTTTGTTGAATTTTATGTTTATCATTGCAGCAAGATCTGAATTTGTCACTTTGTGAAATGACAGACTAGAAAAATTTGACACAGGTCATTGAATTAGTTTCTTTTTTTCTGAACAAAAAAGCACCACACAGAAAGTAGCTTATGAGACATCCCCTTAGATGTGGTCATATATCAGAAGTTTCTTCTTTTCATCCACAGGTACCTTCTGGATACCTCCACATGGTCCCAGTGCATGGAACCCAAGCATATTGTAGAATGGAACGTCTCTCTGTTTTCCATCCTCTTGGCCCTGGGTGGAATTGAATTCATCTTATGTCTCATTCAAGTAATAAATGGTGTGATGGGAGGCATATGTGGCTATTGCTGCTCTCGCCAACAGGTAAGAGCTGTGAAAATGTCACAGCCTGGCCCTGGGGTATTCAATTACTGTAACACACTGTTATTTTCATCATAAAGAAAAAAAAAGGCAAAATCAGATTCTGCTCCAACTACCAACGTTTGTTCCTATATCATCTTTGTGGCAAAGCATTTACAGCATTCAATTTTGCTTTCAGTAATAAGCTTCCTGAATATCATAGTTGCTGGGTTATCTTTTTTTTTTTTATAGTTGGCTCTGTGTATATAGGAAAATGCTGCCCGTACCCAAAGTTTCCTTTCAAGAGCAAACTTACTGCCCCTTTCACTACCCCTGCTCTGGCCAAGGAGACACAATTTTGCTTGCTCTCATGTTCCCAACTAGTATATGCAAATAGTGGTCAATGTTCATTGCACCAGGCACGGAGCTAAACTCACATTTCAGAAGAGACTATGAGTCAGACATTAAGCAGTATGTCTAAGATCACCTAGGCAGGAAGTAACAGGCTTCAAACCCTAGGTCATTTTATGCGAGCTCCTGCTCTCAACCTGTCCGCAACACTTGCTGTTCTGTTGGATTTTCTACAATGCCTTCTAATAAGGAGTCACAAAAATACCCAAACAGCTAAGCACAGAGAATCACTAATAACCTTTGAATAGCAGCTCATGAAAAAAACCTTTCATGGTGAAAGAAAACCAGGAAGCACTTGTTTCCTGGGGATATGATTTCAGAGAGAAGTATGCATTTGTTAGTAGCGGGGAAAGTTCTTGTTTCTATATCCTCCTAAAAAAAAAAAAAAAACACATAGTAATGAATTGATGGAAGTCCAGCTTTGGTCCAATTTTGGGAGGTTAGTTTTATGTCTTATTCTGTAAAACAGGATTAGGTAAACAGAAACTTATTTAATTTATATTTTCCTAATCATTTACTCCTTTGGTTCAAGGTCTCTTAACTGTCTTTTAAAATAAGACAAAATCTAATTAAAACTGAAAGCATGTGGCTACCATGAAAGACCTTGCTATGAATAAAAGGAAACTTTCTAATTTTTGAGGGGACGTTAAAAGAAAAATCTAGTTTTCCTTATCAGGCAAGTACAGCAAGATTAATAATTTCCTTGGGAGCCTGCCAAATTTCCAAGAAAACAGCGCAGTGGGAAACCTTCAATATGAAGTTGTTTCCAGGCAGTATGGTTGGGGAGAGGCAGAGGAGAGTCTTCTCAGACTTACTCTAATGTGACCTATCTTTAGCCTTGGATTTCATACAAGGCAGAGTTTAAATTAGGTGAGGCCCCTTTGGACATCAGCACTTGTGCATTTTGGGGACAGGCATAATATGTCAATGACCAAAGTTGCTGTAGTGATTTGCCAGAGTGACCCTGTTCTCTGAGCGGGGGTGGGGAGCAAGTAGTCCCACGGGATTTCCTGTCTGAGTCACCGAAGAGATGGCTTTTTCACAGACACCACAGTGCAGATCTGCTATTTTTGTTTCTAAGACAAAAGACGCTTTCAGAGGGCAAGGTTTTTAGTGTAGATGAGTCAAGTCTGTAACTTGGTAGCACTTAATTGGGAAGGTTACCCACATTGAGCCCACTCCTGTGTGAAACTCCCATGGCATTATCTCTTAAATCCCTAAGATTAAAAGCCTACCCCAAATGCATTCAAAGCCAAGCAAATACCAGTAAGCTGTGGTTTCCATGGCCCTTTCCTGCAGCTTTTCCTAAGAGAGGACAATGGATCTGGTTTGTTTAGGAAACATTTCAGGAACATTGTCCAAGCTCTCAGTGTTGTTGGCCAAAAGCTCTGGGTAGTGGAGATCAGCCCACTTTATGTTTGCTTAAAACAGGAATTTTTAGGACTAACATGGCATCGTTGTTTGTTTAGCCTGATTGTAACGTAATGCATATTTCATTTTCTTTACAGCGATACGACTGCTAAAAGAACCACCCCACGACAGAACCACGATCTTCCTTTATTTCATTGTAATTTATATATTTTACTTGTATTAATTTGTAAAACTTTGTACTAGTGTATCATACTCCGTATATTCTACTTTTATAAATGTGTATAGAAGCTGGCATCTTCACGTGATGTCAGTGTTTGAGCGTAGCAAACTGTTTTTTTAGGAATGAGAAAATCCATGAGGTAATTTACAGACTGAATGACGGTCGGTCCTCAGCATAGCTGAGACAAACTCTGGCCTGAGTGATGTTTTTTAGAAACATTATAAGGACAAGTATCACACTCTAGTTACTATTATCTATGCCTGGGTTTATTAAAGGAAAGATTTCTAATTGCTTTTTTTAAGATCGTGAAGGAGAAAATCCAAAAACTTGAAAAGATGTGTCTTTTTTCACTGTTTATATGGTGTTTCCCATTCATATGCCTGCAAATCTCTGGCAAGAGGCCTTTTTGAAGTGTTTCATGTTTCATAAGAGACAGACACTTGCCCAGAGAGGGAGGACTGGTTGAGAGTGCCCTGAGCTAAAGGAAGGCATCAAAACATGCAATGCTGCCGAGAGTACTGGCAGGTCCTAAGTTTCTCTAACAGGTAGAACACTTTTTGTCCTTCAGAGACAAGCACCAAGGATCATGTATTGACAAAGAAAAAGGCCTGGATAGTTGGATGAGGAAAAGATGGGAAACGGAATAAAGCAGTTTCATCAGCATCATGGGAAAATGGGGCAGGGGGAGGAAGGGCAGAAGGACCATGAGGAAACAGCCCCAAAATTTGATGGTTTAAATACAACAAAATAAAGTATCCACTACAAGTTTTTTTTCTTGTTTAGTTTCACTGTCCTTTGTTTAAGGTTCTCCCTTTTGGGGTGCCTGGGTGGCTCGGTCAGTTAAGCGTCGGACTCTTGATTTTGGCTCAGGTTATGATCTCACGGTTGTTGAGTTCGAGCCCTGCATCGGGCTCTGTGCTGATGGTGCATTTGCTTGAGATTCTCTCTCTCGCCCTCTCTGCCCCTCCTTTACTCATGTGCATGCTGTGCATGTGCACTCTCGCTCTTTCTCTCTCAAAATAAATAAATAAGCTTAAAACTTTTCTCCATATATATATATATATATATATATATATATTTTACAGCCTGAGGGGTGTGCAGCCCTTATTGCTTAGGGCTTTGTGTCTTCTGGGTTTTTTATCCCACTTTCTCTCCCTCATCCTCTCCTTCTTCTTCTACATTTCTCTGTTCTCCGTGCATTGCTGTTGCTGTGCCATTACCTTGGGGTCATTACACCACTTAGGTCCTTTCTACTGGATGCCCGAGGCATCAGGCTCCTGGGGAGGGTAACAGACATTTTCTCCCTTGATATTTTATATCTGTTAAACAGAGTTGGGCCCTTTCAAGAGACAGGATTCCCTGATCCATTGGGAATTATCTTCAGAAGTTTTCTGCTTTTCGTGTTTATTGGCCTGGGAAATAGATGAGTTAATAAAGGAGCTTCTCGGGCTGTTGGACAGCAGAGTCCCTCCTGTGTGCTGGGTGCCCTACAGTGGCTTCCCGACGGAACGGTTCTAATCTTTTCTGTGCTTCTGTCTCCCTCTGGCAGTCCTATGAAGACTACGGACTTGTTTGAAGAATGCCATTTAAAAGTGCATAAAATAAAGCATGATCTTTAATCGAATTGTGATATTTCATCAAAATGTTTCTGATAAAATATTGCGATATTTTTATCAAAATATTTTTGAAAATTATAATACAGTTTACCTGACAGCCAGCTCCATCACACCAGCCTCTGTAGGCAGGAAGGCAGGCAGTGGTCTAGGGGGTGGGCCTAGCAACTGTACTTTTGATACAGAAGTAACATATAATTTATATATTGTTTATAATCATATATGCTTTGTATTGTTAATCAAAGCATGATCAGCATTGCTGATACTACTGTGAATTGTTTCATGTAGTCATAACAAAGGAAATACTGTATTTTCCTTACAGGTTAGTAAAAACATTGGCATTTTTTTTTTTTCTCTCTGGAGTTTAACACGCCTTCTCCCAGGTATCTATCCCTGGGCCTCTTGGGAATTCTTGGGCACCAGATTAAGAGCCCCTGAAAGAGAAAATCCAAACAAGAGGCATAATGATCAGGTATAAGCACCTCTTTTTCTTAAGTCTATCCTCAAGGCAACAACAATAATAATGATTAATCATGATAGTGACAATAGCAACCATTTATTGAGTTCCTTCGATGGGTCAGTTACTATACTTAGTTTCTACACATATTATTTCACGGAAATCTCTCAGCATTCCTAGGAAGTGTTGCTTGTCTCCACTGTACAGAGTCAAAGCTCAGAGAAGTTAAGTAATATGCCCAAGGCATATCATGATATGACTTCAGGGCAATCTAACATGAAAACCCATGCTTTGCTGGTTTCTGTCCTTGGCCCCCTCTTCCTCCTCTGCTACCCCTGCCCAGGTGCTGGGGTCTTGTCTCCTCCAACACTGACTCGGCCTCTCCACTCACCCAAGGGGAGCTTTGACAGGTCCCTGAGGCCCTCAGTCATCCCACCCCAGAGCTGAAGTTTGAGTGACTCAAAGTTTTCCCTAGTTTGTAAATTCTTTAATAGTAGACATTGCCATTTTCCAGAGGAAATAGCAAAATAAATCACCTTCTACCCTAGTTTATTTATATTTATAGCTCACATGGTGGGTCTATAATATTCCAGACCCTTCCATTTGACTGGAAATTCCCTCAGAGATTGTACCGAAACAGCTTATATATCACCTGGCAACATAAAAGCAATACGATTACTGTAGAATCTGAGTCACCTGAATAGCACACATGGCCCAAAGGTTAGATAGTTCCCTCTGAGTATAAATTTACCATAGTTGCCAAATGTATAAATAACTTGCTAGATATAAGGAATCTCTTGAAGTAAAGTCTGAGGAAATTGATGGAGCATTACCTTCACCACAATTTGTTTCTTGTATGCATGTGAGACCCTTTTGACTATGTTTCCTCTGATGCTTACCCACCATGGGAACAGGTATGGGATTTGGTGCAACTTTTCAGAAAAGCAACAATCTGTAAGGTCTGCATATCCTTTTTAACCCAGTGTATGTGTGTATGTGTCTATCTGTCTATTCTATCCATCTACCTATCATCGTCTACCTACCGTCTACCTCCCTATCTATCTATCATCTATCTATATATCTATAACTTCTAGTAATTTATTTTAGGAAAATCATTAAGGATATTTGATTTTAGCCTTGCAGATGCCACCACCCAGAGGCCCCTGAGCCTCCCAGCCACAGTCAACTCCACTGAGTTCTTCAACATTGCTATGGATGGCAAGCTCTTGGGTCAAATCTCCATCGAGCTGTTTGCAGACAAAGTTCCCAAGATAGTAGAAAACTTTCATGCTCTGAGCACTGGGGAGAAAGGATTTGGTTATAAATTTTCCTGCTGTCACAGGATTATTCCAGGATTTATGTGCCAGGTGACTTGACTTCATAATCCATAATGGCAAGTCCATCTGTGGGGAGAAATGTGATGATGAGAATTTCATTCTGGATCACATAGGTCTTGGTATCTTGTCCATGACAAATGCTGGACCCAACACAAACAGTTCTCAATTTTTCATCTGCACTGCCACACCTGAGTGGTTGGGTGGTCGGCATGTGGTTTTTGGCAAAGTGAAAGAGAGCATGAATATTTGGAAGTATAGACTGCTTTGGGTCCAGTAATGGCAACACAGCAAGAAGATCACCAGTGCTGATTGTGGACAAATCTAATAATTTGGCTTGTGTTTTATCTTAACCACCAGCCCATTCCTTCTGTAGCTCAGGAGGGCATCCCTTCACCCCCATCGACTAGAAATATCCTATAATCTTTGTGCTTTCACTGCAGTTCTATGGGTTCCATATTTTCCTTATTCCCCTCCAAGTGTAGCTTGATTGCAAAGTTAAATTTATGATTATGAAATAAAACCTAAACAAATAAACAAAAAGATGTTCAGTTCCAGGGATAATTTTGGGAGTAGTATTTATACCAAGAAAAATAACAAGAGTCTAAATGTCCAACAAGGAACTGGTTTGGTAAAATGTCAGCACAATAAAATTTTATTTATATTTATTATATATATGCACTAAAAAGTAATTTTGGTTAGATTCTGGGTGATTTTTGTCTTGATTCATTTTGCCTATCTATACCTACTAAAGTTTTTACAATAAACACATATTACATTTGGAAAGAAAGCAAAAATGAGAAAACAAATATTCATTCCTGAAATCATTCAGGGAGTCGTCCACAGTCTTTGAAGGAAAATCCCCAAGTGTATGAGAAAACCATTGTTCCTTTCGGTGGACAGAGGAGTCATTCTTCAGTGAACTCTGGAGAATAATTGTGCAGGAAATTAGCTGAAGGGCTGGGCCAGGTGAGACAGGCAGTAACCACAGGCTAAAAATATTGTGGGGAGGCCATAATTCCCACTCTGTGTTTGGGAAATGTAAGTACATGGTGTCTACTTAGTCTAGCTACCAAATAAGATTTTTATAAATATCAGCTACGTATCTGTTTTTCCATTCTTAAAAATGAAAACAATGAAATGCTTTTACTTTGAGAATTGGCCTTTTATCAGGGCTTTTTGTAGCACAGCTTGAATTTTCCTCATTTTCCTCTTCTGAGATGAGAGGGATGGTCAACAATGGGGTTATAGGACATGGTCCAGCCTGGTTTGTGGAGATGATTCACAGCACATTATATAGAGAAATTGTCACCCACCCCAGGCTAGTAAAAATGGTCCTTCCTCCCCTTTTAACACAAAATAATTTTTGTGTTTGTTCATCTTTGTCAATTTAGATACTTTTTAAAAAAGTGGGCCAGGTTGGGATCTCACAGAATACTTAACTCCCTATTGTTTAATCCCTTGGCTAAAGTAGATGTTCTAAAACTACACTCAGTTCTGTCAATAATCTCTGACACCTAGGTTAAGTTTTTAACTTTTTAAACTTTTATTGAAATGTAAATTTTTTACATGTAGAAAAATGCACACAAAAATGTGTAGCTCAGTGAATTTTTTTAAATTTCAGTTTATTTTTGAGAGAGACAGAGCATGAAGGGGGGGAGTGACAGAGAGAGAGGGAGACACAGAATCCAAAGTAGGCTCCAGGCTCTGAGCTGTCAGCACAGAGCCCAACGTGGGGCTCGAACTCATGAACCCCAAGATCATGACTTGAGCCGAAGCCAGATGCTTAGCAGACTGAGCCACCCAGGTGCCCCTACCTCAGTGAATTTTTACATATGTTTATACACATGTAACCACCATCTAGATCAAGATGTAGGACTCCCAGCACTCAGACAACTCTCTCGTGTCCTCTCCGAGACAGTATGTACCTACCATCACCACACACACTCAGAGTAACTACAGTTCTGATTTCTATCACCATAGATTAGTTCTGTCTGTGCTTGAACTTTATAGAAATTGAATAATAAAGCATGCTTTCCTTGTGTCTGGTTTTTCTCCCTGAACGTTATGTTGTTGAATGTTGACTCCTGAAATATCAGCAGAACGATCTGTTCATGAGACAACGCTGAATGTATTGCTTACGGCCATCAGGGAGAATACCACCTTGAAAGAACTTTCATTGGAGGGAGAAGGAAAAGGCTGAATTTGAGATTTTGATTTTGGTTCAGGTGAGTCTCTCAGACTTGAATAGGATTTGTAGGAATTCTATCATTTAGGACTATGGGAAAAGCATGGCAAGGATTTCGAGGTGAAAGGTTCAAAGACTCCTGAGATATGAACTCTTGATGTTTTCTATTGAAAAGATGATGGGGTCTTTTGGGAAGTTCTATAATGAAAAATAAAGTTATTTGCCTGGGCAAGAGTATCCTGGAATAGTAAAGCTATGTTAATGAAGACTATGGAATAATAAAATCATGCTAATATAGACAGTAAGCTGTGGAGCAGTTTATGGTTTTAGTCCTCAGTGTCCAAGTGGGGGTTGGAAGGTAGGTGGTTTCAATTTGTAATAATTTTGGTATTCATCTGTGTTGTCTTATGTAGCAGGAGTTTGTTCTTGTCCTTTGCTGTATAGTGTTCCATTATTTGAAAATAATACAGTTTATTTACTCTGATTCTATTAATGGATATTTGGGGTGTTTCCAGCTTTTGTATCTTTGGAAATATGTTCTTATGATCATTCTTGTACGTGTTTTTTTGGTGCATATAGTACAAGTGTTGGTTTGTTTGCTTTTGCCTTGGTAAGGACTCAAACTGCCAATAGAGGTTCTTTTGTTGTGCTCTAGTTAGCATCCCAGGGAACCCAGAGTTTCCCCCTGGCCCAGCACCCTGAAGGTTTGGCTCATCTCTTCATCCAAGGGATTTACAATCAGTCATGAGTTCAGTATATCTGAACTGACCACTACATGCCCTGTCCTGTACAAGGTGCTGACGACCCAGCTGTAAACAATATTTTACAAGCTCTAGTAGGCAGAGTCCTTGACCATGTGGCTCACCATGGTATTCATGGCTCCTAGAATAATGCCTGGCAGGTAGCAGATACTCAATGATCAGTGGGTCAGCAAATCTGGTCTGCTGCCTGTTTTCGTAAATAATGTTTTGTGGAAAGACAGCCATACTCATTTGTTTACATAGCGTCTATGGTTTCCTTCCTGCTGCAGTGGCAGAATGGATAATTGTGAAAGTTAACTTATGTTCCCACAAGACCTGAAATATTTACTATCTAAATCTTTACTGAAAGAGTTTGCTGACGTCTAGTCTAGCTGGCCATTTGTCTCACTAAAAATTGACACTTCCATTACAACAGGAGAAGTATGGGTATTTTTGTTATTTTTAAGCTTATTATAGAAATTAAAAAACATTTTAATAAGTAGAGAGAGAAAAAAATGAAATTGGTTTACCGGCCAACCAGCTAGAAGAATGGATACTAGGGAATATATTAGTTTCCTAGGGATGCCATAACAAAATACCACAAACTGGGTAGCTCAGAGCAACAGAAATTTATTTTCCCCCGGTTCTGGAGGCCAGAAGTCCAACATCAATGTGTCAGCAAAGCCATGCTCCCACTGAAGTTGCTAGGGAAGGATTTGTTTCAGGACTCTTCCCTAGCTTCTGGAAGTCTCAGGCATTCCCTCCACTTGTAAAAGGACATCCTTTCCCTATGTCTCTTCATGTAGACTTGTCTCTGTGCATATCTATATCTGTGTCCAAATTTCCCATTCTTAGAAGGACACTAGTTGAATTGCATTAGGGTCCACCCTAGTAACCTCTTGATTAATTTGATTACCTCTGTAAAAACTGTATTTCCAAATACAGTCACATTCTGAGGTACTAGGTATTAGGACTTCAACATATCTTTCTTGAGGGGACACAATTCAGCCCACAACAGAGGAAATACTAGCTGTCTCTGGGACTTCATTAGCATCTTCTAAACTAAACAGATGTCCTATGAGACCTCTTTGGAAAAAGTCTGGGAAATAGTACACACAAGACAAATCTTCCTGAAGATTCACCACACCCATTAACATTCCATAAACTCTGAGAAGTCTTCTTGTAAAACCTGTTTAACTCAAAACTTCCCAAATTATTTAACTCACAGACCCTAGGGCTGCAGCTCTGGAAAGAAAGTAAATAGCAGATAAGAAGAGAATCACGGATTTGGAAACATGATAAACTTGTAAAGGGGCAATAGATGATAGAGGTCAGAGGAAATTTTTAATGGTGACCAGGAACTTAGGATGAAAGAAAAAAAATTCTCAATATAATTAGCTGCTGCCTGTTCAATGTACAGAAACTCTGATGTGCTTTATCTACATCTGCTGTTCTTGAATAGCTATGCATGGTTACCACCCTTCTGGATCTTGCTCTAATTCCCTAGGAGAATATTATGTGTCCTTCAAGGACCCCAGCTCCCTAGGTTTGTAAGGAGTTCCGATTTCCAATGTCACAATTTTGGAAATGAAGTTTCTACTGTAGCTGTCTTGGACTCCAAGTGGGAGATGTCTCTGAGTGGGACAGACAATAGAATTTCAGAGATATAAGTAACTTAATTATAAGTCATTTCATTCCTCCATAGTTTAGGGTCAAAGCTAGATCTTTCACCAACTCCATTTCCAAGTCCCAATGTGTTAATCGTGGGGTGTGCTTGTATGCGAGTGTGGGCACTGGAATATGTAACCTACAAACCCTTGCAAAGACTGAGAAGAGACTTCCCTCTGCATTTGCCTATGCATCCTCTTGGGCATGGGTGTAGAGGTATGGGGAGCAAGGACATGCCATGGATGTGAGGTAGGCAAAGCTTGAGGTTAGAAAGAGACAGAAATGAAATGACATATTAGTAACCAGTTTCTGCAAAGGCAAGTTGGATGATTCAGTCTTTAGCACCTCTGGCTAGAGGGTTAGGGTGTCCTGTGAGTCAGGTAATCTGTGAGCAATTAGGTGTTTCTTTGGCCCAGGGAAGCGTCACACTAGAGGCGATGGTGAGTCTCACCTTGTATAATGAGAGAAGTATTCATATTCACATCTTCAGGACTCCCTAAGCAGATGAGAACATCAGAGTTTGGAAGCTTGTAGATGTGCTAGGTGGGAGAACCGCACCCAGATATAGAGAAAGTATGAGGAGGGCTGCAGAGGCTCCCTTGACCTTCCCTGAGCACCACCCTTTTCTTGGCTCCACACCTTTTCCTCTCCCATCACCTCTGCTTCTGAGGGTAAAGCAAACTAAATGAAATGGTTTCCATAGACCACAAGGGGGTGGTTCTATTTTCCTTTCTGAAGATTTCTTTTTTCTTGGGAAGTCATTCCCCTTTTATTAAAAAAAATTTTTTTTAAGTTCATTTGTTTATTTTGAGAGAGAGAACATGAGTTTGAGCGGGGTGGGATACAGAGAGGGAGAGAGAAAGAATCCCAATCAGGCTCCATGTTGTCAACTTAGAGCCCAGTGTGGGGCTTGAACTCATGAACCGTGAGATCTGACCTGAGCTGAAATTGAGTCAGCCACTTAACCAACTGAGTCACCGAGATGCCCCTCACTCCCCCTTTAATGCCTCAGGGAATTAAATGACAACTAGACTCTGACTTTGACTTTTACCAAATAACAAGCACATTTGAATAACTAAAGGTCCACAGAAATTTGATCAGCCAAAGGACCATGCAGAACGGGTGCTGGTTTTCACTCAGGAACCTGGGATTTGGGTTATGACTGGTGATCTTGGAGAAGTCATTTTTTTCTCTCTGAGCCTCAGTTTCCTAATTTGCAAAGTGGAGATAATAATGTAATCTCTAACTGCCTATCAGGATTAGGATGGTCAAACTAGACCCTATATGAGATCATTGTAATTTATAAAGTTTTGTGTCATATTATTGTTATTTTAGTCCATGAATGAAAGGATTAGAATAGTAGTTCCATTCTATTATCACTCTCATTAATTCTTGCCTCATCATCATCTTCCTCACCCAAGTCATGAGCTCTGGGATTCAGGAGCCACCCAACATGTGAAGACTTTGCATATAACTTCTTCTTCCTTTGAACTTTAGAACAGGAGCTCAACTCTGTATGTTAAAATCACCCAGCAACTAGGCACCAATATCTCTCATGAACATAGAGGTAAGAATTCTCAACAATTCTCAAATCTTAACAATGTATAAAAAGAATTATCTATCACAGCTAAGTGGGATTTAGCTCATGAATGCAAGTCTGGTTCAACATTTAAAAATCAATTAATGTAATCTACCACATGAACAGACTAAAAAAGAAGAAAAATTACATCTCATACCAATATATGGACAAAATCCAACACCCATTCATGATAACAAAACAAAACAAAACAAAACAACTCTTGTCAAACTAGGAATAGAGGGAATTTCCTCAACTTGATAAAGAATATCTACAAAAATCCACAGCTAACATCTTACTTAAGTGAATAGAGTGTTTTCTGCTAAGATCAAGAGCAAAGCAAGTATGTCCCCTCTCATCACTCCTTTTCAACATCATACCGGAAGTCTTAGCTAATATAACAAAACAAAACAAAAATGATATAAAAGGCATACAGATTGGGAAAGAAGAAATAAGCTGGTTTTGTTTACAGCTGACATGATTGTCTCTGTAGGAAATCCAAAAGAATCAACAAAAAAACTCCTAGAACTAATAAATGACTTTAGAAAGTCGCTCACTGATCTGTAGCAAGAAGGGCAAATTTCTGGAATATATGCTCCAAACTCACTTGTCCTGTCACCCATGGCAGACCTCACTGACCTTTCCCAAACTCTTTCCCAGTGAGCCCAGACACGGCCTTAGGATCCTTCTCAGCCCATCAGGTGGGCATCAATAATTGATCAGAGTTTGCCAGTGGAATCCCCTTTGTCATCTCTGCTTTATAGATTCACCCCATCTCCAAACCAGGGTCGGCTTTGCTGGATCTTCTTCCCCCTAGTCCTGCCTCCTTCTTCATGACTTGAAAAGTTTGGTGTTTTCACAGGAAAGCTCTCCAACAGAGGCTGAACAGACTCTGTGACGGCTGCTCAGGCTCTAGGACAAAGCTGTACCTTCATACTGTGCTTAGTCTTTCGCTCTCAAGGACTTTCTGCAAACATTAACTCATTTATTTGAAAAGTCTGGGGCTATGAGGACTAATGAGATAATGCTGATGAAACACTCTGTGTTCCCAAGATGAAAGACAGCAGGCTATTCATATAAAAGGCATTTTTAGAGGCTACTGAAAATTCTCACAGGGGTTGGCTGCCTTTTTTGCTTTGCTGTGAATATCGTTTAAGGCCAGGAGACAAGGCCTCACTACTGTTCTTTAGAGAAGGCTCGGTGATGTGGGAGGGGTAGCTGTGAGAACAGCTTGGTAGCACTCCTGCATCTATCACTTTCTAGTTTTATTATCTTAAGCAAGTTTCTTAATGTCTCTTAGCTTATTTTCCCTCCTATGTCCAATGGGAATGATAACGTCTGGTTCAGATAATGTATGTGAGAATAGACACTTGATGTCAGCTCTTCTAAGGAGTTGGTCCAGCTTGGGCTGATTCTATAGAGCCACACAAGCAGTATATTTGCACTTTAGTAAGAGGAAATGTAGAGGATGGTGATGATTAAAAATCCAGAAAAGAGCCTTTCTCTGACTAACACGAGAATTAGGAGTGCTCAACTCTTTTAGAAATTCCCCTTATTGATCTTTAATTAAAAACAAGAGCCATGATGAGCCCAGCATGGCTCTAGAAGTCAGGTTGTATCCATTCAGACAGCTGACCTCTCTATTCAAAACATACTAAGTGGTTACTCCACACCAAGCTAAATAATGGGGATGAAAAACAAAGCTGTCATTTTCCCAATGTGTGAGAAGAAATCCCTGCTGCAAAATACAGATAACACATTTCATTAATTCTAAGATGCACATTTTCATCACACTGTAACATACCTGAAATTGGAGTGCATCTTAGACCTATCACAGTTTAAATAACAGCACTTCCTTCTTTTATTAATGCATCACAGAATAAATGGAGCATCTTGCAAATGATGACATCAAATTCAGTGAAATACAGCAATAGCTATCTCTCAGGACTATTTGCGGGTTAAAGGGAGTAAATTGGAAAACCACCTGTATTTATGATCTACTGCTTCATAGCAGATAACCCCAAAATTTAGCAGCTTAAAGCAATAAACTTTTTTTTTCCTCATGGTTTCGGTGGCCAGGAATCCAGGAGCAGTTTAACTCAGGTTCTAAGTCAGGGTTGCTTATGAGGCTGCAAAGGGAATTGGGTCTACTGTCATCTGAGGTTTGACTGGGCATGGAGGATCCACTTCCAAGATCATTCATGAAGCTGTCAGCTGGAGGCTTTAGTCTCTGCAATGTAGCCTTCTCCATTGAGCTGCTTATGACAAGGCATCTGGCTGATCCTAGAGTCAGTGGGGTGTGTGTGTGTGTGTGTGTGTGAAAGAGAGAGACAGAGACAGAGAGAGAAAGGCCCAAGATGAAAAGATTGAAGCTGCAGGTGTTTATACCTAGTCTTGGAAGTTACATACTGTCTCTTCTGCCACATTCTGTTGGTTACACAGACCAACACTGGTACAAGATAGGAGGGTGAGGAACACTGGGTGCCATCTTGGAGACTATCATAGTACCTAACACACTGAAGGATGAAAAGAAAGTCAGAAATAAATATTAGTTTTTCTCCCTGTGTAGTACTCTCCTTTTTACCTCATATAAATTCTGTTGGAAGAGATTGGGTCTTCATTTAGGTTTATACCACCATCCAACTCATACTTTCAGTTTGCACAGCTATCTAGCTGGAGTGGCAAATGTAATGAAAGTGAAAAGATGTCAAAGAGAAGTTTCTGTGTTTGACAACTTGGTGTGGCTGGGGATGGAGACCTTCCCTTCTGGCTTGTGTTCAAAATGGAGAATCTTAGGATTTTACTGATCTCTCTTTATAAAAAAAATGCATCCAAATTTAGAGGCTAATCATCCAAGAGAACTCAGCCACCTTAGGGCTTCTCACCTTCATAGAGGGATGGTTTGGCACCACATGATGGCCTAAATACAAGAGCTCACAGGATCTCAGACCTAGAATCTTTTGTTAGGACATAAGGAAATTGGCTAGCAAATCATCATTTGCCAGTGTAGTGAAAAAAATAAACAGATGATTGTAAAATTCTGGAGCCATCAAATCCTGATTTCCAAGTATTATTGGAAATAAGAAGCCTGGTTATTCACAGATGATTTTAGAGCAGGCCTGGATACTGTCCCATGTACCCTAAGTCTATGGTTCTGGAAGTGTGGTTCTGGCCCAGCATCATCAGCGTCACTTGGGAACTGATTTAAAATGCAAATTCTCAGTTCTCACTTCAGATCTGCTGAATCAGCCCACATGGGAATGGAGCCCAGTGAGGCTTCTGTGTTTTAATAAGCAGGTGATTCTGATGCTTACTCAAGTTTGGGAACCACTGCTCATTGTAAAATCCTTTCCTTTGATGTAAGATATATCCCAACTGTCCCTCCATCTGCCCTCCACACACACACAAAGCAAAACTAAATTACAGTGTTTGGGGATGCACTTGGGTCATACAATTATGAAGAAAAGTAAGGAAATGATTACTGTAAAATCAGGAGAGTGGTTACTTTTGGAGAAAAGGGAGGGAGATATGGGTTGTGTAGGAAGGCGCACATGGAGGGCTTCTGGGATAGGAATGTTACCCATTTGAAGGAGTGTGGGATCACCCACTATGTGTCCAGCATGTGCTTTAGGAAGGTAGAGACAATGCAAATATGATGGCTGGGGATGGACACATTCACACCCCTAGTTCCAGCACAGAGTAGCAGTGCTATTCTTTTCATAAAAGTAGAGTCTCAAACAAATGAAACCCAGTAAAATATAGTGGTTTTCCCACACCAGCAATCAATTTTCCAATACTCTGAACATCAACAGTTGTCTGACATTTTTCTCTAATTTAATTCTGATTCTAATTACCTGGAGTTAGTGTCAGATTCCACAGATTTAAGAGCTCAGTCCCATAAGACTGTGTGATCTGTGTATCTCTGGCTGGGACAGCCATGCCTGGGGATGATATGACCTGATAAGATGGATGCTGGCTTCACTATACATAGATTTGGTGGGAACCCCTTATTGGGTTACTTTGCACCCAAGATGGAGAGAGGGACAGGGAAAGTGTAGAGCAGAGTGAGGTGACTCCAAAGACCAGCAGCAGTTTGAACTCAGCAGTCCTTGGAGAAAGATGTGTGTTCAGTGTGGAAGCAGATATTGAGGAGTCCACCTTAACCATTCGCTTTGACTTATTTCTATCTCCCATCCGGCTGCTACTTAATCCCTTGGCCCTCCTAGCCTGGTAGTATCTTCAGAAATGGAGGTGCAGGGTAGTGTTGCAGAAAGAGCACTAGACTAGGGGTCAGGGCTTTCATCCCAGGTTTGCCCCCTGACTTGAGTAAGTTCACTCCCTTCTCAATGCCCGTGACATTAGACCAGACCATATGTAAGCAGATTATAGTAAAAACACGCACAGGGCTGGAATTGGAATTGGAAGGATAAAATACCTCTAAGGGCATTGGATGTATTTCCCATCATGCAGATATTATATTACAGATCTATAACTTCATTGAAAAATAAAGATGATAGAACGAAAGTGTATTTGGTATTATTTTATTGTAGCTTTGTAACAGGAGTTAATCTTTCTTGTATCTCTTTGTTTCTTTAGTGAGAGAAGTGGAAGTTACTTTTCCTAGTGCCAGGGTAGAAAATGGCTACGTGGACTTCCCCAGGGGAGTTTTCCCTTAGGAGGATACATATCAATTTACACTGTAGAAGACAGGTAAGTAAAGGGTGAGGAGCCCTGAATATCCAGGGAAAGATGAAATAGAGAGGCCCTTTATGTTTGGAGAGTTGGGGGGTAGGGGATAGGTGGTGGAAATAATGCTGCCACTCCACCTCTTGGGGATCACTGGAGTGAAAGGACTGAAAGAATTCTGTAGACAGTGGAATCCATTCCGACTCAGAGATTCAGGGGCCAGCTCTGCGTGTACAGAGACTAAAAGAGCTGGGTTGAAAGGGTGGCCATATGAGGGCCTCTGACAGAGCCGGGTGCTGCAGGGCACTGTCCCTGAAGAGCCCTTATGGCCCCTTCAGAACAGAGCATGCTATGGGCTCCTCACAACAGAGGAATCATTTCAAGGTGAACCAACTGGTCTTCAACAGCGACACCATGTGGCTGAGAGAAGTAAAGACAGCACTGGACTTGAAAGATCCAGGGTCAGCCTGCACCCAAAGGAACAGTGAGTGGGTGTACGTAGGTCAGGAGGAAGACTGACCTTTTTATTACTAGACTAGGTAAGGACTACAGTGATTTTGTTTGGTATTGGTACTTTGAGTTTTGGGAGCAGTTCATACTAGTTAAATACATTCTATGATAAATGTTAAAAATAGATTTTACATTTCTGGAAATCTGTAACTACAATGTTTTGACTTTTGCAGGTTTTGCTGGAGCCTCTGAGCATCACACTGCAGACAACTGAACACAAGCATTGTTTGGTTTTCTCTTTCACTGCATGGTGTCCAACCTGTTTTTTGAAAAGGAAGAGGGAGAATGGAGGACTCAATTTTTGAATTTCAAATGAGATTACACCCGGGTCATTACATTTTTCTCTAAGGTACCTTTCAGCTCAAATGTCTATAGTTGTATATGGAACTTTTTAATGTTTTAAGAATCTCCTGGAAAAGTTATTCATGCTACTCACTGTGGACTTCTAGTTGATCAAATGTTTCATTTCGCTTCCAGCTGAATAGCACAGTATTGGTTTCTCAAAGCATTTATTTGTAAATGTATTAGGAATAAGACTGTGTTAACTAGTCAAATGGGTATAGTCCACGTGGTTTAGAGTGTCATTCATTCAAACAAATAGGTAATGTGTGAGTCCCACTGTGTGTCAGGCATTGTTCTGGTCATGGAAGATAGAATGGTATAGAACAGAACATGGCACCTCCCTCAAGGAGTCTCCCTGGCTAGAGAGAATCACAAGATGCTCTAAGAGCAGAGAGGAGGAAGATCTGAGCCAGTCTCAGTTGCCAGCACTGATTTTGAGGGGCATAAAGGCACAGATAGATGAATGCCAACAACCAAGCATAGAACCAGCCCATGGAATCAATAATTTACATGTAGGCAGGGCTGCTCAGAAGTTGTAGTTGAGAGTTGGAATCAAGACTACTTGGGTTTGAATCCCAATTCCACCACTTAGCAGCTATATAATTTCGGGTATGTCACTAAAGCCCCAAGTACCCCTAGTTCCTTACCTGTGAATTGGAGAGAATACCTACCTCAGGAGAAGTTTAAGTTAGAGAATATTGGCAAAGTGTAATGTTGAGCAGCATTGCTTTATAAATTGAGCTTTATTTTAATAATAATAATAAATCAAAAATTTGTAGACCAATAAGATCATCAGTGAATTTTTGTTGTATTTGAATTAGGATTGACCCATTTAATAAAGACTTGCTGGTTTAGACCAGATGAGATTTACCATATTTCTCTAATGCTCTTGATATTGACTTTGACTGCATATCAGAGTCACCTGAAGAATCTTAAAGCTGATGCCTGGACTTCAACCCCAGAGTCTGATGCAATCAGTCTGGAGTATGCTTTGGGCTTCAGCGTTTTTAATCATGCAGCCCAGGTCTAGCTGAATATGGAAAGTGAGCAGATCTGTCCTTGGGTCACAGGCAACCAAGGCAGTTACTGATGACTTTCCCCTTATATACCTGCATTCTGAGCTAGAAGTTTTATTGGAAACAACCAGTGGGAGAGGGAGTCACCTCCACCAACTGGTGCTAAAAATTGACAGAGGCACCTGTACTTCTAACCCCATGAGGCATTTGTTAGTCCTAACTGTACCAGGATGTGTTCCTCAGCCAGCAGCTATGGGATGACTGGAATAGATGCAGTTAGAAAGGTGATTCCAGGGACAGCTTTGCTATAGCCCAGGCAAGAGACTATCGACAAATCACTCTTCCTGCTCCATCTCGGTTTTGTTATCTCTGTTTATGGAGACGAGAGTATTTCCGTATGCCCATAGACCTGTTCTTAGGTCCATGAGTTATGCTGGTAAAGCACTTTGCAAGCCATAAAATACTGTATGAATGAAATAAAATACCCAGTAGAGATTTGACATTGCACTTTTTAAAACTAAAAACTGCTATTTTGTATAGTTTCTGCTGTCCAGAGCTAAGTTTTTAAATACCTTATACAAAGCTGTGATGATTGAGACCATTTTCTATAGCAATTCTATGTCCTAGGTTTCACAAAAACAAAACAGCAGTGAATTCTATTTTCTATTCTAATCAATAATTTATCGTGATAAACCTTTTGCAAAACACCATCTAAGGTGTGGGCCTACAGGGTAAAATGACTTCTTTTTTTTATGGAAAAGTAATTACTGTAATGAGTTTTTGTTATGTGTGAGGCTCCGTAAAGGAAATCTAATTCAAATGGAGTCAGAGAGCTGAAGGTAGAGCTCTCAAACTAAACCTCTGGCTGCAGCCCTTGTATTCCCAACAGGAAGAAACCTATACTTTACAACCCCAGCAGGAAGAAAGATTTTCACCTTACGTAGCAACAGCCAAGCCAATGAGAGACTGTTGCAATTCAGCCAATGAGAAGCCACTACCCTTTGAACTCCCAGTTTATTCAGATGGACTTTTTTGTTTATAACAGCCTTTCCCAACTCCCCCAACTTTCCTCTATAGAAGAACATTCCTCTCCTTTGTTCTCTGAACTTGGAGTATGGTTTTGGCATAGCTTGCCTGTCCTGAGTTGAAATTCTCTGCCATTCCCAAATAAACCCATTTTTTGCTGGTAAAATAACTGTCTTTTTTTTTTTTAAGTTAACATATGCAAATATAAAGCACTTGGGGCCGTGCAATTTTATTGAGGATAAAAAGTAACCAGAATTCAAATTAAGGGTTCTAATTAGTAATGTAAATTAGCAACATAAATTAGTGAGGGTTTTTTTTTTTTTGTTTTGGTTTGGTTTTTGGGATTTTTTTTTTTGTAGAATTGTTTCCTTTCAGGTTATGGAGACGTTAGAGAACATTTATTTTTCTTAAAAAACACAATTCAACTAAGTAAATTTTAAAGATCTTACTAACTTTATTCAGAGATTCATGAACCCGGCAGCACCCAAGCTACCAAATAAAAAGGAGCCCCGAGTAGTTGTACAATTCAAGAGGGCTGATAGACCAAAGTGAGCAGGAACAGAAAGTTACACTGGGCAAAAGCAGATTGGTTATTGCAAGGTTACCTTCCTTACAGCTAAGGGATGTGTTGGAGCTGGGTCAGGTTAGCTGCGCTGAGCAGACAAGCACTGATTGGTTGACCTGGGCCTTTCTTTCTTGGGAGGGCTGAACATAGAAACTTAGTTAAAAGTTTTGGTTTGCTGACATCAGACTGAATGTGAATGACTCCACCTTGAGCCCAAACTGGTCACGTTACCACCTTCCTAAATCTGATTTGGACTGCCTAGCAAATACGCGTTGTTGTATGTTCTTCCAGAGCTGTGTGTGCTGTGCTGTGAGCAGCTAGATGCCGATGTGGAGCTGGTAGGTAGGGACCACTGGAGAACTCTGCAGGCTGATCTCTTAATCTCATGCTGCAGGACAAGGTTATATGAAAAAGACAACTTTTCTATGGAAAAGTTAAAAGTATGTTGAGAGGCAGCCTAAAGTACAGATTCCATCCAGAGTCACATTGCCCCCTTTGAATCCCAGCTTCAATTTTTACCAAGTGTGTGACTTCGGGCAAGTAATTTAACCTCTCTGTGCCTCAGTTTCGTCTTCTATTAGATGGAGGTAATAGTAACTACATCATTAGGTTGTTATGAAGATTAAATGAGTTAATAAAGGTAAAATGATTAAAACAGTAGCTGGGACATAATAAACATCATGTAAGTGTTAAGTAAAATACACTTTTTAACACAGTGTTACAGCATCTGTAATTTACTCTAAGGCATATTGGTATAGACAAACTATAAGAGTATAAATAAACTTTATTCTACATCTTCGTGGTGAAAAATTAACAATGAAATGCCCAATTTGAGAATCTACTTTCTGAGGATGGTTAGAGCAGAGCTTTGAATATTGCCAGATAAATCTATATCAGAAGGTAAGTGATTTGATTTAGTGTTAAAAAGAAAAAAATAGCGGGGTGCCTGGGTGGCTCAGTTGGTTAAGCGTCCAACTTTGGCTCAGGCCAGGATCTTGTGGTTCCTGATTTCAGCCCTGCGTCTGGCTCTGTGCTGACAGCTCAGAGCCTGGAGCCTGCTTCGTATTCTGTGTCTCCCTCTCTCTCTGCTCCTTCCCTGTTCATGCTCGATTGTGCTCTCTCTCTCTCAAAAATAAACATTAAAAAAAAAGAAAAAAATAATAAATGATGGTACAGCAAAAAAGAAATTTGTTGAATAATATGCTTCATACACTGTCATTTACATTTATTCAAATGTACTGTCAAGTACATTTATTCACTCAACATATATTTATTAAGAATTCACTACATTCCAAGTACAGCGAGAGGCGTGAGATACACATTGGTCTAAGATGGACGTGAAGCCTGCCCTTTGGGGCTTCAAGATGAGACCTAGAGGATGAGGTGGTGCCCACCAGCCAAGGCAGGTGGGGATAGAGTTCCAGGCAGTGGGAACAGCAAGGACAGGACCTGAGGGCAGGATACTCAGCAGGTTTGGGCAAACGAAAGGCAACTTGGGTGGTCGGATAGTGGGGGGCAAGAGGATAGCAAGCAGCAGATGACTCTCTGGGAGTGTTTTGCTTGATCTTCCCAAAGCACTGGACCTATTGAACCTTGAAATTGTATCCCCCTTGATTTCCACGTTGTCTCTACCACTTGATTTTCTCCCTTCTTATACAAGGTTGAATAGTGTTCCCCAAATTCATATCTACTCAGAATATGACCTTATTTAGAAATAGGGTCTTTGCTGATGTAATTAGGCAAATGATTACACGGATTACATGGATTACATGGATTAGAGTGGGCCCTAAATCCAAGGATAGGTGTTCTTATAAGAGGCCCATGTGAAGATGCATAGAGAGATGAAGGCCACGTTATTACAGAGCCAAGATTGGAGTGATGCAGCACAAGCCAAGGACCGCCAAGAATTGCCACCACCACCACTGCTGGCATATAGGCATGGAACAGTCTCTCTCAGAACCTCCAAGGAACCAAACCTGCTGGCACCTGAATTCAGACCTCTAGTTTCCCAAACTGTGAGACAGTAAGTTTCTGTTGTTTTATACCACCTGGTTTGTGGTAATTTGTTACGGCAGCCCTAGGAAACTAACATACATCTCTTCGACTGTACATTCTCAGTCCTTTTCCTGGTTTCTCCTTCCCGTTCATACCCTTGGTGTGATCCAAGGCTTCTATCCTTGTTGATACTCACTCCTTACATCCTGTCCTTGGCACCTATTGGCAAACAGGCTTACTCTCCACCCAAGGCAAACAGGAAAGAAGTCTGGGAGTTAGCCAATAGGGTTTCCTCTACTTCAGCTTCCACATTCAGTTAGTCACCAAGTCCCATGAACACTGCACTCTTTTTAAAAATTATTTTTCGGGGCGCCTGGGTGGCGCAGTCGGTTAAGCGTCCAACTTCAGCCAGGTCATGATCTCGCGGTCCGTGAGTTCGAGCCCCGCGTCAGGCTCTGGGCTGATGGCTCAGAGCCTGGAGCCTGTTTCCGATTCTGTGTCTCCCTCTCTCTCTGCCCCTCCCCGGTTCATGCTCTGTCTCTCTCTGTCCCCAAAATAAATAAACGTTGAAAAAAAAAAATTTAAAAGCCACCTAGCTAAAAATAAATAAATAAATAAAAATAAAAATAAATAAAAAATAAAAAATAAAATAAAAATTATTTTTCAAGAAGAATGGGTGGGTAATACTTGCATGTGATTTTAAAAGATATAACATGAATAGATAAATACACAGACCAATGGAACAGACTAGACATTCCAAAATAGATCCAAACATATATAGAAATTTATTAAAGAATAAAGATAGTCACTAGAAAAAAATATTTACTTAAAAAACTGGTGTGGGGGGGCACCTGGGTGACTCAGTCAGTTAAATGTCTGACTTTGGCTCAGGTCATAAACTCATGCTTTGTGGGTTCAAGCCCCACAGAGGGATCTGTGCTGACAGCTTAGAGCCTGGAGCCTGCTTCGGATTCTGTGTCTCCCTCTCTCTCTGCCCCTCCCCACTTGTGCTCTGTCTCTCCCTCTATCTCAAAAATATATATTAAAAAAAAATTTTTTTTAATGGTGTAGGGACAACTGGATAGCCATTTCAAAAAAAGATAAAATTAAATCTTTTGTATTTTTTTAAATTTTATTTTTTATTTTTTAAAACTTACATCCAAATTAGTTAGCATATAGTGAAACAATGATTTTAGGAGTAGATTCCTTAATGCCCCTTACCCATTTAGCCATCCCCCCTCCCACAACCCCTCCAACAACCCTCAGTTTGTGCTCCATATTTATGAGTCTCTTTTGTCCCCCTCCCTGTTTTTATATTATATTTGTTTCCCTTCCCTTATATTCATCTGTTTTGTCTCTTAAAAGTCCTCATATGAGTAAAGTAATATGATATTTGTCTTTCTCTAACTAATTTTACTTAGCATAATAGCATAATACCCTCCAGTTCCATCCACGTAGTTGCAAATGGCAAGATTTCATTCTTTTTGATTGCCGAGTAATACTCCATTGTATATATATATATACCACTTCTTCGTTATCCATTCATCCATCGATGGACATTTGGGCTCTTTCCAACTTTGGCTATTGTTGATAGTGCTGCTATAAACATGGGGGTGCATGTGCCCCTTCGAAACAGTACACCTGTATCCCGTGGATAAATGCCCGGTCATGCAATTGCTGGGTCATAGGGTAATTCTATTTTTAGTTTTTTGAGGAACCTTCATACTGTTTTCCAGAGTGGCTGCACCAGTTTGCATTCCCACCAGCAGGGCAGAAGAGATCCTCTTTCTCTGCATCCTCGCCAACATCTGTTGTTGCCTGGGTTGTTAATGTTAGCCATTCTGACAGGTGTAAGGTGGTATCTCATTGTGGTGTTGATTTGTATTTCCCTGATGATGAGTGATGTGGAGCATTTTTTCATGTGTCAGTTGGCCATCTGGATGTCTTCCTTGGAGAAGTGTCTATTCGTGTCTTTTGCCCATTTCTTCACTGGATTATTTGTTTTTTGGGTGTTGAGTTTGATAAGTTCTTTATAGATTTTGGATACCAACCCTTTATCTGATATGTGGTTTGCAAATATCTTCTCCCATTCTTTCGTTTGCCTTCTAGTTATGCTGATTGTTTCCTTCACTGTGCAGAAGCTTTTTATTTTGATGAGATCCTAATAGTTCATTTTTGCTTTTGTTTCTCTTGCCTCTGGACACGTGTTGAGTAAGAAGTTGCTGTGGCTAAGATCTAAGAGGTTTTTGCTTGCTTTCTCCTTGAGGATTTTGATGGCTTCTTGTCTTACATATAGGTCTTTCATCCATTTTGAGTTTCTTTTTGAGTTATTATTTTCTTACAAGAAAGTGGTCCAGGTTCATTCTTCTGCATGTCGCTGTCCAGCTTTCCCAGTCCCACTTGCTGAAGACACTGTCTTTATTCCATTGGATACTCTTTCCTGCTTTGTCAAAGATTAATTGGCCATACATTTGTAGGTCCATTTCTGGGTTCTCTATTCTGTTCCATTGATCTGAGTGTCTGTTCTTGTGCCAGTATCATACTGTCTTGACGATTACAACTTTGTAGTATAGCTTGAAGTCTGGGATTGTGATGCCTCCTGCTTTGGTTTTCTTTTTAAAGATTGCTTTGGCTATTCAGGGTCTTTTCTCATTCCATACAAATTTAAGGATTGTTTGTTCTAGCTCTGTGAAGAATGCTGATGTTATTTTGATAGGGATTGCATTGAATATGTAGATTGCTTTGGATAGTATTGACATTTTAACAATATTTGTTCTTCCTACTCAGGAGCATGGCATCTTTTTCCATTTTTTTGTGTCTTCTTCAATTTCTTTCATAAGCTTTCTATAGTTATTCAGTGTATAGATTTTCCATCTCTTTGGTTAGATTTATTCTGAAGTATTTTATGGGTTTTTTTTTTTTGTGCAACTGTAAATGGGATTGATTCCTTGATTTCTCTTTCTGTCACTTCATTGTTGGTGTATAGGAATGCAACTGATTTCTGTGTGTTGATTTTATATCCTGCAACTTTGCTGAATTCATGAATCGATTCTAGCAGTTTTTTGGTGGAATCTTTTGGGTTTTCCATGTAGAATATCATGTCATCTGCGAAGAGTGAAAGTTTGACCTCCTCCTGGCCAATTTGGATGCCTTTTATTTCTTTGTGTTGTCTGACTGCAGAGGCTAAGACTTCTAATACTATGTTGAATAACAGTAGTGACAGTGGACATCCCTGTCTTGTTCCTGACCTTTGGGGGAAAGCTCTCAGTTTTTCCCCATTGAGGATGATATTAGCGTTGGGTCATTCATATATGGCTTTTATGATCTCGAGGTATGATCCTTCTATCTCTACTTTCTTAAGGGTTTTTACCAAAAAAGGATGCTGTAAAAACTAAATCTTTATCTCATACTATGGACCAGAATAAATTCCAAATGAATCAGTAACCTAAATGCAAAAAAAAAAAAAAAAAAAAAAAAAGCATGAAAGAAAACATAAGCGGGTTTGGAAAGAACTTCTTAAAGCTATAAAACAAGATCCCAAAGCAACAATAGAAAATCTTGATAAATTCAACTATATATATATACACATATATGTATATATATATATATATATACACACACACATATATACATATATATATGTATATATGTGTGTGTGTATATATATATATATATGGTTTTTTTTTTGGCAAGGCATACAACATCACAAAGAAAGCCAAAAGGCAAATGACAAATTGGTGGAAAATACTTGCCACTTACATTGGGACTAATCTTTTTAATATATAAAGAGTGCTTAAAAGTAAAAAAGAATGGAATGTAAGACCTGACACAAAAATGGACAAAATCATAAACGGACAATATGAGAAAGGGATATACAGTTGACCCTTTTTTTTTAATGATTATTTTTGAGAGAGAGAGAGAGACAGAGTACGAGAGGGGGAGGGGCAGAGAGAGAGGGAGACACAGAATCCAAAGCAGGTTCCAGGCTTCAAGCTGTCAGCACAGAGCTCTCCGCCAGGTTCGAACCCATGAACCGTGAGATTATGACCTGAGTCAAAGTGCCACACTTAACCGACTAAACAACCCAGCCACCCCATAGTTGACTCTTAAATGTGTAAAAAGATGTTGACATTTACTCAGAATAAAAGCAAATTAAAATTATACAGAGATATGATTTCTCACCTACCAGATTGACAACAATTCAAAAACTTGGTAATATACTCTGTTGGTGAGACTGTGGGGAAATAAACACTGCCATACAATGCCCATGGGACTGCAAAATGATACAGTCCAGGGTGAAGGGAATTGGACAATTCTTAATAATAATTATGTATTTACTCAGGAAAACCACTTCTAGGAAATTACCTTGAAAGGGAACTTTCATAAATATGAAAGAATGTGTGTACAATATTCCTCATTACCATATGACTTGTAATAGTAAGATAGTGGAAACAATCCACATGACCACCAATAAATTAAACTGTGGTACAGCTACAGGAGTACTATGCAGTCATAGTTTAAAAAATATGAAATATTTCTATAACCTGATATGGAGTGGTTTCCAGTATGATATTATTAAGTGAAAAAAATGAGGTGTAAAAAACAAGGAAACATAATATAAATATATATATTTATATATATACATACATATAAATATATATTTATTTATATATGTACACATATATATGTTTTTGCTTATTTTTTGCAAAAAAAAAAAAGGGAACACAAGAAGGATAAAACCAAGACTAATGAAAATATCTACTTCTGGGGATGGTAGGAACAGAGTGAAGAAAATGGATGAGGGTGGCATTTCTTTCCTTTTTATATTGTTCTGATTTTTGAACCAAGTAAAAGTGGTCCATAAAACAATTCAATAAAATGTAATAAAAAGATTTTTTTAAATCAAAACCTAAAATCAAATATAAAAAGAAACAAATGAATCTCTATCAAATTACTATCAAGATTTCTTTGCACTCCCTTTTGTTCTCATGTATCTTAGTAAAGACGTACAGAGGACTGTGTTCAAAGTTACTTGAATTACCCTTTTCTGTACTTTACACAGTACCATGATTGCCCGTCCTTAGTGTCCTTAATTGTGAAGACAAAAGGAGATTACAAAACATCTAAACTCTACTTCATAGACTTAAGATGGTATTAACATTAGAATTGAGATTCTCAAGCTATTTTGTATATACAATATTGTAGAATACAGCAAAAAGGTAAATATGTGAATGCAATTAGGAGCCAAGATTTTCAGAGTGGTCATGTAGAATATTCTTGGTCTTAGAAGATGCCTACTGAAGTTTTTCCAGTGAAGTTCATGATGTCTACAACTTTCTTTTAAATGATTCAGAAATAAAAAACATGTGAGAAACATAGAGCAAAGAGAGCAAAATATGAGCAATTGATGAATCTAGCTGAAGAATAGTGATCTTTGGATAATTCTAATTTTTTCAATTTTTCTAAGTTCAAAATTGCAATAAAAATTTTAGAACAAGCAATATATCTCATTGGCATTTTATAAAACACGTTTTGCTATTAACTCTAATCAGAAATACATCATTTATAGCAATAAAAGTAAGCTAGATTTTTGCTCCATTAAGAATCAGCAGGGGTGCCTGGGTGGCTCAGTCCATTGAGCATCCTACTTCGGCTCAGGTCATGATCTCGCATATGACGAGTTCAAGCCTTGCATCAGGCTCTGTGCTGACAGCTCAGAGCCTGGAGCCTGCTTTGGATTCTGTGTCTCCCTGTCTCTCTGCCCCTCCCCCCACTCATGCTCTGTCTCTCTCTGTCTCAAAAATAAATATAAACATTTTAAAAAATTTAAAGAATCAGCAGTAAAATATCAAGGGCTTAGAAAATCAAAGGTTTATTTCTTGTTCATGCCATCTACCCATCACCTAGTCTGTGCAAGAGGAGAAAGAGAACTGTGGAAGGTCTTCCACAAATAATGAATTGCTTGACTAGAAATGGCACACACAACTCATTAATCACATGACCTAACTCACCCCTATAGGGAGTGAGACATTGGGAAATATCTAATGAGCAGTGTAAATGATTATCACCTCGCTCGTTCACTATGTTTCATGCCACAGTAAACATTGATAGATGTGAGAAGTTAATACAGTGTAGAGATTAAGAACACAGGTTCTGCAGCCAGATTACCCGTTACTAGCTCAATCACTTGCTAGCTAATCTTGGGCAAGTTACTTAATCTCTTTGTGCCTCATTTTCTTCAGGTGTAAAAATTGGGCCTAATAATAAGTAACTGAGGAAAGATTAGGTAAGTTAACATAGTTAAAGCATTTAGAACAATAGCTGACATATAACTATCATCAACATTATTATTTTATAGTATGAAACTCAAGATAATGCATTAAAGAAATTTCGCAATGTCCCTCCTCCAAAGCAAACAGTGCAAAGATTTACAGTGAAAAGTGAGTTACTCTCTCACATCTGAGCCTCATCAATCAGTTTTTCTCCCCAGATATGATTGTTACCAGCTGTGGCATTTATTGGCTGGAATTTATTGCCTTCCAGCTCCCATCTCCCCATCATCTCTCTGCTTCTGATAAATGAAGCATCTTTCCTTGCCCCCTGACAGAATGTTAAGCTTTGGCAGTAGAGGACACTGGTGGGACTCTGGAGGAAAGATGGGCTTCTCTTCCTGGTTCTGGTGGGTTTTCTGTTCTTGCACGTGTGGCTGGGAAGGTGTGTGGGAGACTCAGTGATGGTGGGGGCCCCAGCTGGCTTTCCCAGGGCCAGCTCAGCAACGCTCCTGTAAAAAGTTTATTTCCTGGCAGGTTTCCACCTCGGCCAACTAGTGGCCCAGCCAGCTTCTCACCAAGTTCAACAGCACTCTCCGTGGCCGTTTCCCAGAGAATTCCATCAGTAACCCCCAGCAAGTGATTTCTTTCCTACCAGCTGCAGACGACTGGTTCCTCACTGGAGGTATTTCCAGCTTGTCAGCCCTGGATTGTCAACCAGCTCTGACTCAAGACAACCCAGCAAAATACTGCACCATGGCAGGGAAGGGGCTTCTTTTCTTTTCTCCAAGGAGGTCTCTGGGTCCAGCCTTGAGACTTCATCTTCCAAGTTCCTTCCTTTCTTGGGAGCTCTTTCACAGCTCTAAGAGTTCCCTTATTATCATTTAGTAAGCTACCTGTAAATAACCACTTTTTCTCCAAGAACAGTTTTGTGATTTATTAAGAAGACTGGCTTCCAGATCACTGTGGACAAGACCCAACTTGGCTGGAATACACAGTCCTTGGCAGAACCACACGGACAGCTCAGATGGCCAAATTTTATTCTCAGAAAGGATCAGAGATGAAAATACCCTGATTTCCCTAACGCCTTGTTTCAGTAGCCGGGAGGGTGTAACTCTTGTATTGAAAAGCAAATCGTTTCAAGAAAAAAATTCCACTATAGGGACGTTCTATAATATATGAAATTATGTCATGCAAATTCAATAATAGGCATCCAGCAGAATAGTAAAAACAATAATAACATAATAATAAGAGAAAATACCGGGTAAATGAATGAAAGTGCCAGGCAAGCTTTTACCTGCCATTCTTCTCCCAGGGTGGACCTGGAGGCCATTCTGTAAGCCTCTGCCTCTGAGTGCCTCTGTGCCCCAAGCATGAGTCCAGTGCTTAAATATCTACTGTTTTCAATATAATATATCTTCTAAAAGCTGGCCAGCTTCTTCATCTGGTGTTCAACTGAACAAACAATAACCTTCTCCAACACCATAGAAAACGTGGCTGCTCTGGACTAATGGAAAAAACACAACAGTCTCCAATTTAATGTCTCTCAAGGGTTTTCACAGGTCATTTCTGACCATAGAAATGTGTGTTCCTCTCCAGAGTTCCACGAACTATAGAGCTGCCCTACCACATCAGATAGGACTACCCTGGAGCCTCAAAGCTGACCAGAATCAGATTTGGTCCATATTGTCTAGGCAAATATTTTCTGGAAGCCAGGACTAACCCTATGACTGGGTTCAGTAGGGGCCACCATGGAGGTAAGATTAAAGGCAAGTCAATCTTAACCATGCTATACCCCTTTTCTCATTCCCTTGACACTTGCCCCCCTGTAAAAAAAATTGAAAAGAAAAAGCCCCAGAGAAAACATTTTTAATCTGATTGTGCTACCTGAATGAGATAGCTCTTTAATCCTCAGTAGACTAGCAATGATCAGTTTATTTCCTTAACCAACAGCCCGCTAAAGATTGGGGGTGGGGATTTACAGATCCGGAAGGCTCAGCATCTTGGGGAACACCGAATCAGTTCTTGCACTCTCTCTGCTTCTTCCCCACTGCATACAAACTTCCACTGCCCACAGAATGATGTCCAGTTTCAAGAATCTTTGTCTGCTGGACCAGGACGAGCTGAGTCCCCCAAGCAGGGTCTGGTTCTCACTCACCTGCAGGTATGCCCAGCACTGAGCACAGTTAATGGCACATAAGCCAAATGGAGCTCATGAATGAATGGCAACTGAGTGAAAATGTAACCCATAGAAAACACAGGCACCATATGTGCAAGTCTTGGTACAGTCTCATGTCAAAGTAAAAAAACAAAAAATTAACTGGAGAGCCCTTTATTATTTTTTTAAGTTTGTTTATATTGAGAGAGAAAGAGACAGCATGAGTGGGGAAGGGGCAGACAGAGGGGGAGGGAGGGAAAATCCCAAGCAGGCTCTGTGCTGCCAGAGCAGAGCCTGTTGCAGGGCTTGAATCCATGAAACCGTGAGATCATGACCTGAGCCAAAACCAAGAGTCAGATGCTTAACTGACTGAGTCACCCAGGCACCCCAACTGGAGAGCCCTATAGATCTTTGCCAAGTTTCTCAAGGAATACCAAAAAACTCTGTTTATAATGCAAAACAAACTTATGAACTTATATCTCACCTCCATGGCAGCTGGCCCCAAATCTCTCTCAAATTACCCCCCATTTTCTTAACTTTCCTCATTCCCTTCCCAAGTCCCTTTCCAAACACAGCTTCCACTCTTTCCTAGAAGTACAGAGTAGCTGCTTAAAAACACAAGCTCTGGGGCTTACCTTGATGGTTTCAAATTTCTGTCACCATTTAACTTGAACAGGTGCTTGGCATGTGGTAAGTGCTCAATAAATGCAACTGGTTATTTAAATCCTACTGGCTTCTCCAATATCTTTTCTTTCTTTCTTTCTTTTTTTTTTTTTTTTAACTTGGCCTCTTTTTCCATTAATACAAAAGAAATGTCTATTAGTTTTCCAGGGCTTCCCAAACAAATCGCCACAAACGTGGTGGCTTAAAACAACAGGAATTTATTCTCTTGCATCTCTGGAGGCCAGAAGTCCAAAGTCAAGGTGTTGGTAGGGCTGTTCCTCTCCAGAGCTCTAGGGGAGACTCTGTTCTTTGCTTCTTCAAGCTCTCGTGGGCTTTCAGCATCCCCCGGTTTGTAGCTGCATCACTCCAACAGCTGCCTCTGTCTCCACCATGGCTTTCTCCTGTGTGTATCTCCTCTGCGTGTCCACGGGAGTTTTGTCATTGAGTTTAAGGCCCACCCAGATAATACAAGATGATCTCATTTCAAGAATTCAGCCTGCTGTGAAATGACCCTGGGTCCTTCCTCTTGTGGGTAGCGAGTGGGGAAGGACTGGATATACCTGTGATTTAATTTTTTTTCTTTTACACTTGTCATGATGAAGATATCAAATCAGCAGCCAGCATCAACCACTTGGGAACCTGGGACGAAGCCCTGCACTCAGCCGAACACGATTCAAAGTGATCTTCCAGGGCCATGAAGAGGTTCTGGAATGCCATAGCTGCCCGGTGGAGGAAGCGCCCCAGAAGTTGCCTGCAGGGTTGCGTGCAGGAACACACAGTACCCGAAAGTACCGCAGGAGCCCTTGGGCAAGCAGCCGTCCCAGTGGTACTGCTTTGTGCCAGGCAAGTTGATGTTACAGCAGCCAGCCCTTTCTTTCACAAATGTATTCTAGCTCATCTGTGATGAGGTGCTTCCCTTGGATGGAGTCCCGGCACCAGGAAGACTGCTGCTACCCAAGTGAAAACGAACTTTCTACAGAATGGGCGGTCATGGTCTTGAACCTGGAGGAGATTCCAATCTCTCACTGCCCTCTCCTCCAGCCTGAAGGTGCTGGTGAGGAAGTGGAGAGACAGCGCCAGAAGACCAGGGTCAGAACCTACCTCTTCCAGAGGAGCCAGTGCCACACCGGCTGACTATTCAAATTATTAGGTCATTACTGTCTCCTGAATGGACCCTGACAGATAAAACAGCTTCTGGTCATAGTCTGCCAGAGATATTCTATGGCTGTGCTGTGTGTGTGTGTGTGTCTGTGTGTCTGTGTGTGTCTGTGTGTATGTGTGTGTGACATTTCTTTTGTTGAATAATTAGCAATATTCTGTACAATGTTTTCTTTTTCTTTTTAAATTTCTTTTAATGTTTATTTTTGAGAGAGAGAGAGAGAGAGAGAAAAGAGAGAGAGTGGGGGAGGGGAAGACAGGGAGACACAGAATCTGAAGCAGTTTCTAGGCTCTGAGCTGTCAGTACAGAGCATGACGCTGGACTCGAACTCACCTACTATGAGATCATGATGAAAACCTAAGTCCTAAGCTTAACCGTCTGAGCCACCCGGTGCCCCACTTTTCTTTTCGTTCTTTCTTTTTTTATAACTCGCCATCATTGCATATAGGCACACATATATTTGTCTCATGTTTAACAACTACATAGTATTCTGTTGTACAGATATGTCATCATTTACTTAAGCATTTTCCTATTGGAAAATTAGATTATTTCCACTCTTTTCTCCTTACAAATACTACAGTAGTTTTTTTTTTTTTTTTTTTATTAAGAGAGAGGGTGAAAGTGAGCAAGGGCAGAGAGAGAGGGGGCTCACCTGAAGCGGGACTCATGTTCTCCAGAACCCAGGCCTGAGCTCACCCAATAGGGGGCTCATGCTCACAAACCAGGATATCATAACCTGAGTGGAAGTCAGATGTTTAACAACTGAGCCACCCAGGCACCCCCACAGTAGTATCCTTTTTTTTTGGATGATAGGTTTTTTTTTAATTTATATTTTATTTTTTTAATTTACATCCAAGTTAGCACATAGTGCAACAATGATTTCAGGAGTAGATTCCTTAATGCCCCTTACACATTTATCCCATCCCCCCCCCCACAAGCCCTCCAGTACCCTGTTTGTTCTCCATATTTAAGAGTCTCTTATGTTTTTCCCCCTCCCTGTTTTTATATTATTTTTGCTTCGTTTCCCTTGTGTTCATCTGTTCTGTGTCTTAAAGACCTCATATGAGTGAAGTCATGTGAATTTGTATTTCTCTGACTGACTAATTTCACTTAGCATAATACCCTCTAGTTCCATCCACGTAGTTGTGAATGACAAGGTTTAATTCTTTTTGATTACAGAGTAATACTCCATTGTATATATATATATATATATATATATATATATACCACTTCTTCGTTATCCATTCATCCCTCAATGGACATTTCAGCTCTTTCCATACTTTGGCTATTGCTGATAGTGTTGCTATAAACATTGGGGTGCATGTGCCCCTTCAAAACAGCACACCTGTATCCTGTGGATAAACGCCTAGTCATGCAATTGCTGGATCGTAGGGTCGTTCTATTTTTAGTTTTTTGAGGAACCTCCATACTGTTTTCCAGAGTGGCTGCACCAGTTTGCATTCCCACCAGCAGGGCAAAAGAGATCCTCTTTCTCTGCATCCTCGCCAACATCTGTTGTTCCCTGTGTTGTTAATGTTAGCCATTCTGACAGGTGTGAGGTGGTATCTCGTTGTTTTGATTTGTATTTCCCTGATGATGAGTGATGTGGAGCATTTTTTCATGTGTCAGTTGGCCACCTGGATGTCTCCTTTGGAGAAGTGTCTATTTATGTCTTTTTCCCATTTCTTCACTGGATTATTTGATTTTTGGGTGTTGAGTTTTATAAATTCTTTATAGATTTTGGATACTACCTCTTTATCTGATATGTGGCTTGCAAATATCTTCTCCCATTCTGTCAGTTGCCTTTTAGTTTTGCTGTTTTGCTGTTTCCTTCACTGTGCAGAAGCTTTTTATTTTGATGAGGTCCTAATAGTTCATTTTTGCTTTTGTTTCTCTTGCCTCTGGAGACATGTTGAGTAAGAAGTTGCTGTGGCCAAGATCAAAGAGATTTTTGCCTTCTTTCTCCTCAAGGATTTTGATGGGTTCCTGTCTTACATTTAGGTCCTTCACCCATTTTGAGTCTATTTTTGTATATGGTGTAAGAAAGTGGTCCAGGTTCATTCTTCTGCATGTCGCTGTCCAGTTTTCCCAGTCCCACTTGCTGAAGAGACTGTCTTTATTCCATTGGATATTCTTTCCTGCTTTGTCAAAGGCTAGTTGGCCATATGTTTGTGGGTCCATGTCTGGGTTCTCTATTCTGTTCCATTGATCTGAGTGTCTGTTTTTGTGCCAGTACCATACTGTCTTGATGATTATAGCTTTGTAGTATAGCTTGAAGTCCGGGACTATGATGCCTCCTGCTTTGGTTTTCTTTTTCAAGATTGCTTTGGCTATTTGGGTCTTTTCTGGTTCCATACAAATTTTAGGATTGTTTGTTCCAGCTCTGTGAAGAATGCTGGTGTTATTTTGATAGGGATTGCATTGAATATGTAGATTGCTTTGGGTAGTATTGACATTTTAACAATATTTGTTCTTCCTATTCAGAAGCATGGACTCTTTTTCCATTTTTTTGTGTCTTCTTCAATTTCTTTCATAAGCTTTCTATAGTTATTCAGTGTATAGATTTTCCACCTCTTTGGTTAGAGTTATTCCTAGGTATTTTATGGTCTTTTGTGCAATTGTAAATGGGATCGATTCCTTGATTTCTCTTTCTGTTGTTTCATTACTGGTGTATAGGAATGCAACCGATTTCTGTGCATTGATTTTATATACTGCAACTTTGCTGAATTCATGAAATCGATTCTAGCAGTTTTTTGGTCGAATCTTTTGGGTTTTCCCTATAGAGTATCATGTCATCTGAGAAGAGTGAAGGCTGACCTCTTGGCCGATTTGGATGCCTTTTATTTCTTTGTGTTGTCTGACTGCAGATGTTAAGACTTCCAATACTGTGTTGAATAACAGTGGTGAGAGCGGACATCCCTGTGTTGCTCCTGACCTTAGGGGGAAAGCGCTCAGTTTTTCTCCATTCAGGATGATATTAGCATTGGGTCTTTCATATATGGCTTTTATGATCTCGAGGTATGATCCTTCTATCCCTACTATCTTGAGGATTTTTATCAAGAAAGGATGTTGTATTTCGTTAAATGCTTTCTCTGCATCTATTGAGAGGATCATCTGGTTCTTGTCTTTTATTGATGTGATGAATCACATTGATTGTTTTTGTGGATATTGAACCAGCCCTGCATCCCAGGTATAAATCCCACTTAGTCGTGGTGGTTAATTTTTTTAATGTATTGTTGGAGCTGGTTGGCCAATATCTTGTTGAGGATTTTTGCATCCGTGTTCATAAGGGAAATTGGTCTATAGTTCTCTGTTTTAGTGGGGTCTTTGTCTGGTTTTGGAATCAAAGTAATGCTGGCTTCATAGAAAGAGTTTGGAAATTTTCCTTCCATTTCTATTTTTTGGAACAGCTTTAAGAGAATAGGTGTTAACTCTTCCTTAAATGTTTGGTAGAATTCCCCTGGAAAGCCATCTGGCCCTGGACTCTGTTTTTTGGGGAGATTTTTGATTACTAATTGATTTCTTTCCTGGTTATGGGTCTATTCAAATTTTCTATTTCTTCCTGTTTCAGTTTTGGTAGTGTATATGTTTCTATGAATTTTTCCATTTCTTCCAGATTGCCCATTTTATTGGTGTATAATTGCTCATAATATTCTCTTCTTATTGTTTTTATTTCTGCTGTGTTGGTTGTGATATCTCCTCTTTCATTCTTGATTTTATTTATTTGGGTCCTTTCCTTTTTCTTTTTGATCAAACTGGGTAGGGGTTTATCAATTTTGTTAATTCCTTCAAAGTACCAGCTTCTGGTTTCATTGATCTGTTCTACTGTTTTTTTGGTTTCAATAGCATTGATTTCTGTTCTAATCTTTATTATTTCCTGACTTCTGCTGTTTTTGGGTTTTATTTGCTGTTCTTTTCTCAGCTTTTTATGGTGTATGGTTACGTTGTGTATGTGAGACCTTTCTTCCTTCTTTAGGAAGGCCTGGATTGCTATATACTTCCCTCTTATGGCTGCCTTTTTTGTGTCCTATAGGTTTTGGGCTGTGGTGTTATCATTTTCATTGGTTTCCATGCACTTTTCAATTTCCTCTTTAACTTCTTGGTTAGCCCATTCTTTCTTTAGTAGGATGTTCTTTAGTCTCCAAGTATTTGTTATTTTTTCAATTTTTTTCTTGTGATTGATTTTGAGTTTCATAGTGTTGTGGTCTAAAAATATGCATGGTATGATCTTGATCTTTTCATACTTTCTGAGGGCTGATCACATCCCAGCATGTGATCTATTCTGGAGAATGTTCCATGTGCACTGGAGGAGAATGTATATTCTGCTGCTTTAGGATGAAATGTTCTGAATATATCTGTTCAGTCCATCTGGTCCAGTGTGTCATTCAAAGCCATTGTTTCCTTGTTGATTTTCTGTTTAGATGGTCTGTTCGATGTTGTACATGGGATGTTGAAGTCCCCTACTATTATGGTATTATTATCAATGAGTTTCTTCATATTTGTGATTAATTGATGTATATATTTCAGTGTGCCACATTTGGAGCATAAATGTTTACAATTGTTAGGTCTTCTTGGTGGATAGACCCCTTAACTATGATACAATGCCCTTCCTCATCTCTTGTTACAGTCTTTATTTTAAAGTCTAGATTGTCTGATAAAAGTATGGCTACTCTAGCTTTCTTTTGTCGACCATTAGCATGATAGATGGTTCTCCATCCCGTTACTTTCAATCTGAAGGTGTCTTTAAGTCTCAACTGGGTCTCTTGTAAACAGCGTATAGATGGATCTTGTTTTCTTATCCATTCTGTTACCCTATGTCTTTTGACTGGAGCATTTAGATCATTGACATTTAGAGTGAGTACTGAAGATATGAGTTTATTGCCATTATGTTGCTTGTAGAGTTGGAGTTTCTGGTGGTGTTCTCTGGTCCTTTCTAGTCTTTGTTGCTTTTGGTATTATTTATGTATGTATTTAATTTATTTATTTAGTTTTTTCTCCCCTCAGAGAGTCCCCCTTAATATTTCTTGCAGGGCTGGTTTAGTGGTCATGAACTCCTTTAATTTTTGTTTGCTGGGAAACTTTTAATCTCTCCTTCTATTTGGAATGACATCCTTGCTGGAGAAAGAATTCTTCACTGCATATTTTTCCAATTCAGCCCATTGAATATATCCTGCCATTCCTTTTTGACCTGCCAAGTTTCTGTGGATAGGTCTTCTGCAAACCTGATCTGCCTTCCCTTGTAGATTAAGGACTTTTTTCCCTTTGCTGCTTTCATGATTCTTTCCTTGCCTGAGTCTTTTGTAAATTTGACTATGATATGCCTTGCTGACGGTCTATTTTTGTTGAATCTTATGGGAGTCCTCTGTGCTTCCTGGATTTTGATGTCTATGTGTTTCCCCAGGTTAGGAAAATTTTCTGCTATGATTTGCTCACATAACCTTTTTACCCCTTTTTCTCTCTTTTCATCTTTTGGGACCCTTATGATTCTGATGTTGTTCCTTTTTAGTCAGTCATTGATTTCTCTAATTCTTAAATCATGGCCATTTGCCTTAGTCTCCCTCTTTTTTTCTGCTTCATCATTCTCCATTGTTCTCCACATAGCTGATTCTCTGCTCTGCCTCATACATCTTTGTCACCGTGGCATCCTTTCTAGATTGCAGCTTGGTTATAGCGTTTTTTGTTTCATCCTGACTAGATTTTACCACTTTTATATATGCAGAAAAGGGTTTTAATCAATTTTTGACTCCAGCTAGTATTCATATTATCGCAATTCTAAATTCTGGTTCAGACATCTTGCTTGTAACTGTGTTGGTTAAGTCCCTGGCTTTCCTTTCTTCCTGCTCTATCTTTTGGGGTGAATTCCTTCGTTTTGTCTTTTTGAAGGGAGAAAAGGAATTGATAAGGTAAAAAAAATTAAAATTAAAATATTAGAAACAACACACACACACACACAAGTGAAATAAATGATGCTATATCCTAGGTGTGTTTTAGTCTGGGTGTTGAAAGGGGCTTGGTAGATTAGAGAAAAAAGGGGAAAGAAAAAAAAGGAAATCATTTGAAAATTTGAAAAAATACATACACTGAAATAGAATAAAATGAAATGATGGAAGTAAAATAGAGGTTGAACAAATTTACACAAAAGTAAAAAATATAGTAGGAAAAAATTAAAGAAAAATATTTAATAAAAATTGAAAATAATAATAAATTTTTTCTGTTTCTGTATTTAAGATTAAAAAAGGAAATTGAAAGGATGGACCAGCGAACAGACTGAAATACTATTGAAATTTGTTTTCCCCTAGAAGTCAAACTATGAAGCCATTTATAGTCCGGAGACTAAGCAGCTGGAAGGATTTGTGTTCCTGAGAGCGAGGTCGGCCCAGTTGGGCGGGGCTTAGTGTAACAGCTCTACTCTCCACTAGATGGCGCTGCTTAGCTTACTGAGGTGGATTGTTGCGGTGGCGCTTGTAGGTGTGTGTGCGCATGCACAGGAGTGGTAAATATGGCGTCACCCAGCCTCTAGTATCAGAATTCTGTTCTCCTGGATCAGCAATCGCGCACCCGTCCTTTGTTTCAGCTTTCCTCCACTCCTCGCTTTTACACTTTCCGTGACCAAGCCCCAGGTAGTACCTCTCTCCCGAGTTTTGTCTCAGATGCGGCTGTTTTCCCCGGCCTCTTACCTCTGAGGGACTGTGGCTTTGACCTGTTCCGCCCCTCTGCGGAGGGTCTCACCAAGCAATGGCCAGGTGCCGGCCGCACCCAGGAACGTTCACAGGACCATGCTGCTTGCCGGTGACCAGTGACTGTGTCTGGGTGCCAGCCCGCCTCAGAAAAAGTTCACGCGATTGTGTGGCAGCCGCATTTCAGGGCTTATGGCAAATCACAACACACATCTGGCAGCAGGCTTCGTCCCCAACGACCTTGTCCCACCACCAGCAAATGTGGTTGTTCTCCCGGGTCCACTGGGACCTTTGCCTGTGGCGGTCTACACAGCCTCTACCAGATGTCCTCCCAGCAGGGGAACTGCCTCTCCCCATGTGGCCTGAAGACCCTGGACTTCACTCTGCTCCTGGGGATTCGCCCTTCTCACCAGAGCACCACCAGGTATTGAGCTGCAGAGTTTCAGACTCTGCGCTCCCCCTGTTTTTAGAGTCTTAATGGAATTTAAACCCTCTC